>NC_045577.1:6623711-7925566 GCF_009819795.1 Aythya fuligula
CACAGAACGGTTTCGCTTCCTTCCTAAAAGCCCTGCTGGTCCACCTGCCCCATGGCACATCACCTGCCTCATGGTCACAGTCGGGGCAATGAAGCTACAGAGCACACGGAGAAGCACAAAGCCCCTGCCACACAGCCCCTTCACGACTGTCCCGAGTCCCAGGGCTAAACCTGCTGGCAGCTGAGTTCATTACCTGCTGTTTAAGGAGGGGGCAGCTGCTCGGAACCAGGCAGGTGCTCATGCATTTATGCCTGCTGGGAAGGCAGCAGCCGGTTGTGCCTGCTCTGGCACCTCTGGTCCTGTGCCAGCACCTGGGTGCGTGCGGGTGTCCGACAGGCTGGGAGCTCCCGAGGTGTACGTGACACTGCTGGCACCCACGTGAGTATGGACTGCGAGCGATCCCAGACCCCATGAGCTGAAATTGCACAGCTCGTGGCATGGCTCTGGCATCCTGCAGCAGAGGATGATGTTCTTCCAGAGGGTGCTGAGCCAGGAGAGCACTGGGCTTGGTGAGAGAGCACCTGCGATGAGCATCCGAGCTCACGGTAGCAGAGCCCAAGGTGCAGCCCCCTGCATCCTCCGAACCCCAGAAACCCATGGGTCAGTCTGATGGGGAATAAACAGAGAGGGCAGGGAAACAGAGAAGTCCACAAGAAACAGAGAAGTCCACAAAGGGCATAGTAAGGGACTGTATTAACACACGGCGTGTTCGTAATCAGGCTGTGATCTCAGCTGGGACTCCGAGGCGCTACTGCAATATAAATAATAAATAATAACACAGAGCGGTGCTAGAATGTAATGGTAAGAGGAATTCTGAGAGCAGGCCAATGTGGAAATAGGGAAAACAGGAGCCAATGTGCTTAATCGGGATGCAAACCGAGTGCCAAAAGTAATAAGAGCGTTAGGGAGCCAACGCGTTAGAAAAGCAACTCCAGTATGACAGGCGAAGAGGGAGACGCACAAAGAGCGGCAGTGTAGCAGCAGAAGATGTACAGGAAGCTTCGCCAAATTATTACAGCAGACAAACACTGTCCATATAAAATAATGCAAAAACTTCTACTGTGCTTGGCAAACCCCCGTGCCGCTGAGCGTACCAGAGGCGGAATAACCAAGAGCCTGTGCTGCATGCCAGCAACCCACGGCTCTCGGTGCTCTGCCTGCTCCACGGGACAGACGGACAGAGGGGGACTGCACAGGCAGGGATGGCACAACCAGAGGGGTGACACTGCCACCACGGCTGCTATCATCAGCTCCAGAGGCTGCTGCCCTGGCTCGTGCTGCCCACTAGACCCCAGAGCAGATTTTACTAACCCACGTCCCTGCGAACCGCAAAGAACAATGATATAAAATAGAAAGCTGTTCAACACCAGGGCTCCCGACAGCTCCAGCTCTGTATGTTGGAGCAGCGGGAGAGCAGCACACGGAGGTTTGGGGAGCACGCAGGAGACCCAGAAAAACACAGAAACCTGCCCCAGGCTGGGAATTGGGCTGCCAAAGACAGTGGGGTGTCAGCACGTGGATGGCACCGGCACACTGCCACCCAGCTCCTTGCCCTCCTTGGAAAACTAACCGGCCCCCTTGGCTCTGAGAAGCGATTTGGCCGTTTGGGGCATTACACCTGTACTAGCCAAGGTTGAGCTGCTTGTGCAGAGGGGAAGGGTTCAACAGCTTGGCCCTGGTTTTACAGGATGAAGGAACAGGGTCCAGAGGCAAGTGGGACATGGGAACGGCAGCAGTGACCCTGGTTAGAGGTCTCTGCTCCAGGACAGGCTGCCAGGAAAGCAAAGCAGGGTGCATCTCGCCCCTTCAGAGCCATCTTCTGCAGCCTGCCCTGCCCAGCCCCGGGATTTTCCACACTGCTGGAGGCTGCTGGGTGCTCCCAGCCCTTCGGCTGGCCGGGGCAGTGTTTGCAGTATCCGCGTTTCCTCCAGCAGAGCCCTGTCACCAGCATGGCAGGACCTGCCAGGGCAATCTCCCTTCGCAGCAGTCACCTGGCTAATCCCATCACAACACATCTCATCAGCCTCTGACCTGCCGGAGGAGAAAGTGACCCCGTGTTCACAAACGCATGTGGCAAGCTTCATCTTCCCCAAGCCTCCTGGGCTGAAACCCAGGATGAAGGCTTCCCCTAATTCGCCCTGACAGGAAAGGCTACGTTTAGCCAATTAGCGAAATCTTTTAAACTCTTTTTTACTGACAACACTGGTTAGAGAGGGGTGAGCGAGGTCCTGGCGGCTCTCCAGGAGCATCCCATGCCAAGCGCCGCGGCGCGCAGCACGCTGCCTTCCCCTGCGGCCCGGCTGGGCACACGAGGGCAGACGCGGCACACACTCGTCCCGAGAGCACGATACGGAGGGTGCAGAGAGAAAGCAGGATTTGGTCACCAGCCCAGCACCTCCAGGAGCCCATGAACAGAGAAGGAAGCTTCTCTTTAGTTGTGTTACAATTCCTATGGTGGTATGCAGCTCAAGAGAGGTCCTGATGGGCCAGGGCTGTACAAGCAGTGCGAGCTCTGGGCAGATTTACAATGTAAAAAGGAAAAAAAGGAGGGTTAAATCACGATCTGTCTGCTCCTTTGCACATGGACTGCCAAGGCACAGAGAGATACAGGTTTGTGGCTGAGGGAGCATTTGAGAACCCGCTCACCTGTTTCACCAAAGCCAGGTGGGATGAAAATGCAGCTCCAAGGCACTGCCGTGCCCATCCCAAAGCAGCTCACCCACGGTCAGTGCAGGGATGTCCTGGGGCAGTGCCACCACGGCACAGGAGCCACTAGACCAAGTGCCACCCCTCATCCAAGTGTGGATACGTCACTGTCACAGTGTGGCCAAGTGGAAAGCAAGCAGATGACTCAGCTGGAGCTTGGAGACATCACTGGTCTGTAGCTAACATTTCCTCCAACACTTCTAATGCTTGTCAGCCAATTAGAAAGAACAATTAGGAGCAAACCAAAAATGCCTCTGCTATTTCTCCATAAGCAACTTCTCAGCTACGCCTGGAATAAGCAACTGCTTCCAGGTTTGTTACAGAACACCACAAATTCCCAGTGTTTAAAGTCCTGCAGTCAGTGCTGCTGCAAAGCAGCGGGGCTGGGTGGCAGGAGATAGCAGTCCCCCCGCACGGAGGGTGCAGATGTGCCCTTGTTGCCTCCTTTTTGCAGGCTGCACCTGGGCAATGCCTAACGCAGGAACCTGATGGCTGAATGTAAGAGAGAAATGTGCTCTGGGACCTGAAAAGCGCCTCTGTCAATATCCAGCATCCCCTCCAGGGAGAGTAAGATCCCATTGACATGGACAGACACACCTTGGCCAGAACAGGGCAAGGTCACTTTACAGAAGGATTTCAGGTGTGGCTTTACGTATGAGTTGCAAAGTTAGTGCTCCAGTCAATATTTTGCCTTTTGTAGAGGCTCTCAGTCAATTCGTAGGCTCCTCAATACCAAACTCCTCAGCAGAGGACGCTGGAGGCCAGGCACTGTCCTCCTGCATGGAGCTGATTGACAGAAACGGGCTTTGGAATATACAGGAGATAGAGTAAGGGACTGGCAGAATCAGCCTCCTCCAAACACAAACCTTGACGTGGCTAAGCAATTAGGTTAAACATGTGCACGGCTGTCGTTATGTGAATGTTACCCACGTGCCCAGGTGCTACACTGAAGGATGAAGAAGGGAAGTGAGCCTGGACTCGCAAGTCCCAGTTTCTCATCCTCTCTCCAAGAGAAGAGAGGAAGGGGGGACTGATCAAAACAAAGAGATAAGGAGGAACAATTGTCTTGTCATGATTGAAAAGAAAGTTACAGTTCTTAAGGAAATTTCTTTTCAAAAGTTGTGCTTCTATCTCGACAACACAAAAGCTATCACAACGTAAATACAGGCCCCCAAAAGTCTTCATTGTTCTTTACAATCAAAACCATACTTGCTATTTACATTTTCTTCAAAAGTGAAATTACTTTAACGAAGCATCCACAGAGCTCATGGAATCCACAAACATCTGGCAGAGGCTGCATTCATGTTTCCACTCTGAATCGAATTACACCCCTTCTGTAAACGGGGACAGACAGAGCGTAATGCCTGAAATTACAACTGGGGGATCGTTTCCCCATCCTGAGAAAACCAAGAGCTGGAATAGCAGGACAAACTAAGCAAACAAAGAATAGCATGTGCCTGGAATCTCTTCTGAGAGCATGAAGAGAAACAAAACGTGAGGGACGGAGATACAAACCAGAAATCCTCCAGGCATGAGATCTGCTGGTCCTTACAACAGCAACGTTCCCACATCGTACTCACTGAAATCTGTAGGATTTCAAAGCAATGCCCGAGTTCCTTCCCTCTGTTGGGGATCTTAGAAAGGATGCCTGTCTTGCAAATTCTGTAGGGATTGTGTTACTGTGGTTCTGGAGAGGAAACGCAGCCTGTGGCTGCCAAGCTGAGCATCTCTACCATGTGGTATGTCGTTTTGGGGATGGACATCGCTGGTGGGAGCTGCTGCCCTGCAGGATTGCTCCTGAGGGTTTGGCACCTGATCCAGCTTCATCTGAAGGCAGGTCCCTGCTGTGCCAGCCCACCTCCTGCCGTGGGAGCTGAATCCACCTTGGCTCTTGGTTTTACTAGCAAGATAATAAATATCCATCTCCTTCATCACTCCTGCCAGTACAAGTGGAGCTGAAAACGGCCCGTCAGCCGTACTCTCTTTGTGGCTTAAGGACTTTAGGCCAAAAGAGATGTAAGAAGCCGAACAGGAGTTACATGGGTGAACCTCCCATGAGCCAGGAGCCCAGCACCGCAGGTGTGTGCTGCTCCTGCTGTAAGGACAGGCTTGGTGCCAGGGGCTGGGAGGGGGCAGCGGGGACTCCGCTGTCCCTCTGTACACTGGGAAGAAATGCCCAGTGCTCCCAGAAGACCCACCTCTCCGAGAGCCCGCACAGCCTGGGATTCATTCAGAAGGCATTTCCCGTTCAGCTCCGTGCTGCAGTTTTACCTTGAGATATTTTCCGCTGTCCACTCAAGGCCTCCCGTGGCAGAACGCCTCCAGTTTCTCATCTGTTGTGCTCACTGAGAGCCCGGGCAGCCCAAGTCATGGCTGCGTAGCAGAGAAACCTCACTCCCAGGGGACCCTCTGAGAGAGGAGCTGGGGACTGAGACCCAGGAGCCTTCCCACTGAGGGGAGCAGAGCCAAGGAATTTTCTTCCCAGCCCCACGCTAAAAGCTGAACCCTGATATACATCTGCTCAGCTTGGATGTCTTTGGTGTCCGTCTAGCTGTGCTTTTAAAGGTTACAGCAGTTCCAGGGTACATAACTCTGTGGTTATAAAGCTTTCTAGCTGGTTATTCCATTTCCTTTTGCCAGTCCCAGCTACTTGAATGGAGTATGAGCTCTGGTAGAGGGAAACATTTAGCTGTCCTGAATTCCCCAAGCAGGAATTGCAGTAGAAGCAGAGTCTGGGGGTGGGTAAAATGTTTAGTTTACTCCAGCCTACGTCTTTGAAAACAAAACATGGAAACAGATATCACAAGATCCTTGGAGGGAGAAATGCAAAATATGTTGTTGTTGGGGCCTTCAGCAGAACCCATGTGTGCTTGTTATTAATACTTTGTAAAGCAGCTGGACAAAGGGAAAAACAACCCACAGCAGAGATGCTCCTGCAACGAATGTCCTGCTGAAGAAGAAGAAAGATTGAGGAGCTCAGTGGGACATGAGCTGGATGTCACAGCCAGGAAAACAAGCAGCTTTGGCAGGTCTAGAGGTCATTCTGCTGTCGGCTGTCACCCAAATGGAGCAGGAAGAGCCACAGATGAACTGACACCGAGTGTGAAATATTCATCTGGTGTAAGGAGTGCTCGCAGCGCTGTCAGCAATGCTACCCAGTGCCATTCGCCAGTGCTGAGCTGGGGGCCTGCTCTCCCCACGCAAAGCACGTATTCACACATGCTTCATGGTGTGGCACTGTTAGATATGCACAGATAAAATCAGAGCTTGTGTTATGGACTGGAAAATCACACGGGAAGACAGGACGTGCTTGTACCTTGCAGCACCAACAGCACACAGCACACCTTTCTGAAACCACGCACAACACTGCCAGAAGGTGTGACTGCCTCCAGCGAGGCTCAACGGGCAGGCTCTTCTGCTTCTTGTCAGTCCCATTTCTGCCAGCCTCAGCTCCTGATTCTATTTCTTAGCACAGCATATCCTGCTGTATCTGCCTCTGGTTAAATCACACCACACCTCAGCTGCTCACTGTCCCTTGGCAACAAAGGCACCTTGTTGGTCCTTTACCTGCACACTTTTCCCCAGCTGAGGCCCACCCTCAGACGACTAAATCTTTACCATCCTCCCCAGAAGCATCCATAAACCCTGTCTGACATTGCAGGTGGCTGGAAAAGCCAAGAGGGACTGCTTCCACGACAGACCACACTTGGACACTCTTCTGCTCATCCCCATCACTTGGTATTCGCGTCCCTGGTAAGACTTGCTTCAGTGACCCTTGTACACAGCAGAAACACAGCTGAGGAGGTGCTGCCACAACCACTGCTCATCTTCACACCCCCAAACTACTCCACCAGATTCCTCTTCCAAAGGCTGAAAGAGGAGAGGCGTAAAAAATCCACGGGAAGCGCTTACCCTGCGGCCCTTCATCCCTCTGGTCCCTGGTGCACCGCGGACTCCTGCTGGACCCTGGGAGGGGAGAGAAAACAGAGTGAAGCTGCAGGAGGAGGCAGGCAGCACTGGGGGTGAGACCCCACGTCCCCGTGTGATCCCCAGGGGACATGGACACAGAGCCTGGAGCAGCCACTTGGCTCCCCGAGCACTTGCCAAAGATGTGGCCATGTTTCCTCGTCTGTAAATGGTCTTTTTGTGAACTCACCGATTGCCTCTCAATTATCAACATTTAGGCCAAGGATGCTGGCTGAGGTTTGTAAGCTTAAGTATCTGCAGCCTGTTGTCTGTGTAAGTGGTATGATTTGAAGAGAGGCTGAGGATCCAGAATTCCCTCCAAAACTATTAAAAGCAGCTGTTGCTCGGTGTCAGTACAAAAAATAATAATAACCAGGATGTGCTTTTCAGTTGTCCAAAATCAGGCACCTCATTGTAGGTATCCAAGTTCGACCCTTTCAGCCAAACTCTGATTTTATTTTCAAGTAACTGTTGTGCTGCTAGTGCTGCACAAACATTCATGCTGGCAGACAGACTAATTTCATTCAGACTGTTGGTGTTGAGGGTGATCCTGTTCATCACACCCTTACAGAAAGGCTTCATGTTGTCATTTATCCTGCATTTGTACATGTTTGATTCATTAACACGCATACAGGAAATACAGAAGAAAATTAAATAGCTATTCTTCTGTTCAACACGTATCAGTTTCAAACACTGAATGATGTGTTCAATTAACGGGACTTATTTCTACATTACAACTTGAATAACCCATATTTGAAGTTGGTGCCTTTCTGCTGTCAGAAAAGAAAACCTCAGAATGACACATTACATTCTTACTCTCTCAAAAATTCCACATCAAGTTTGCTATTTATATATTCAGAGTTTTTGCCAACTGTCAACCCTGCAAGCTCCACCAAGGCCTAGAACAAAGTTGGACTGTGATCTTCCTTCTGCTTGTACCACTGCCGCTAATAAAGATCTTGCTTTTGGAGCCGAGTTATTCTGCATGGCATGTAAACCCAGAATACAAATGCTTTGCTGTTCACACTCAAAATGGAAATGTTAGTTTATGGTAACTATATTTGTAATTATAGCACATCTCAGTGTTGCTGGTGAGGTCAGTAGTGACTGGCACGGAGAAGCAGTAGATGTGTCAGTTGCCTGTTTTATGCAGATTTTTATGAAAAACACATACTGAAATGAAAGTCTTTGTTGGCATTTAGAATATTCTCCTGTAAATCTCAGGCTATCCCAAATAGTTATCCCAATGTGAAAAAAAATGAGCACAAAAAGATTAATTGTGGTGGCAA
The DNA here is from genome assembly GCF_009819795.1 of Aythya fuligula. NCBI lineage: Eukaryota > Metazoa > Chordata > Aves > Anseriformes > Anatidae > Aythya > Aythya fuligula. The sequence continues at coordinate 6,631,673 of NC_045577.1, forward strand.
AATTTTGAGGGGAGCAATTCAATACCATGCTCAGAATTTCAAGAAAGTATTTTAGGAGATGAGTGACCTTTAATATACCAGTATGTATACATCATTTTCAAAACTACAAATTAACAGAAAAGATATACCACGATGGTGAGAAGGAAGAGAGAAAATAAATTCCCAAGCCTCAGTGAGCTGAAATTAAGGGCAGATTTTCCTACCATTGCCTATTCCTTTGCTTTCCATTCACCCCCTACCGAATTAAGCAGCCATCAGGGCTGCTGAGGCCCACTGGACAGCTTCATCTCCAAGAGTTTAACAGTTGATAATAAACAACAACACACCACAGGTCTGGCTTCAGAAGCAAATAATGAAGGGTTGTTTGGTGGAGAAACAGGCAGAAACAGCTGGAGTTAATAAGAGCAGGGATTTAATATTAGGGGATTATTTGATTTACTGGCTTTGCGGGGAAGTTTGACTTACTGAATTACAACTTTTTAAATGCAGCCTTGGAGGAAACATTTTGCTTGGATGAACCTGTTGGTTATTTGCCTGCAGGAGAACAGGGCACTGAGGGAAGCTGAAGGACCTGGGATGGTCTCAGCACCCAGAGCTCTGCAGGGAGGTTTCATCATCCCTGGTCAGAGCTGATGTCCTTACCCATACTGTTGTCCCAGTGAGATAAAATTCAGCCCTCACCAAGGGTACTAGTTAGGGGTACACTGGGCAGTGCTTCAGGGCTGAGCTCTGTGCCACAAGGTCAATGCAGAGCCCAGCTCTGCCCAGGATGTTGTCACGGCCTCTCTAGTGCCTACAGGCACGGAGCCTGCCTAATTCCCTGGCCATCCCCAAGTCACAGAGCAGCTAACGTGCTAAAAAGGGATATCTGAAGATATCCATCTGCCTCCTAGATTTCTGTCAACAGCAAGTGTAAATGCTGCCACGAGGGGCCAGGCAGCAGCTCACTGCTGGGGGCTCTGATTGTAAGGGACTGGCCAGTGCTGTGTTGCTGTTCCTCAGGTCACCCCAGGGCGCTGCTTGACCTCAAACCCTTTCCTTCCATCATCACAATAGACACGCAGCTGTGAAATCTGTCCCTAGCCAGCAGCTGGCTGCAGCTGGTGTGCCCAGAGCATCCCTGAGCTCACTGCGTTGGGCAGAGCTGCCACGGGTCTGGAGGCCAAGCCTTTGGCACTGCCCATCTCACTGCTGTGATCTTCCTCTCAATTAACCACAACGTGGGAATTCACACGCTGAGCAAAATCTGTTCCCCGTTCCCACCCAAAGCTGCCTTCCTGCTGGTTCCAGCACACAACGTGCACTGCCTTCACGGGGCAGCACTCGTGCTGCTGGGAGAGCTGGAGCTCCACCTAAACAGGCTGTGAGAAACTGGAGCCTGAGTAAAATCTACCTCCTCACCAACTGCTTGCCCCAGCTGCGTGTGCACCAGATGAGCAAATCCAGACAAAGGGCACATCTGGGGGCTGCTGCTCAGCTGCCCCACTCTGACAGCGCACGAGGTCTTGTTCACAAATTGTCTTTTGAACTCAAACCAGCCAGGACACGATTGCTTGACTCAATCCATGAACACCCAGGATAGAGGATGCTGTGTAGCACTATGAGGAGGTGATAACCTTTACTTACTGCTGGTCCGGGGATTCCAGGAAAACCCACTGCTCCTGGTATCCCGGGGTGCCCCTGAAAGGGAAGGAAGAAGACATGCCTGGTGTGAGTTCCCGAAATCTGCTCAGCCATTCTTCCCCCAAGTGAGAAGACAGAAAATGAGGCACTGCTGGATGCCTGTAAGGTCTGGCAGGTCTGTTATTTGCCAGGGCAAAACAGCTGGGGCACACATGGCAAATGCCAGACCATAAAAAACCCAACCTCAACTCTAGCAGCAATATAAGCAGCGAGATTTTCTGAGCAGCCCAGAACAGAGGGGGCTGAATTAATGTGAAAATCCATCTTTGGATCTTGTGCTATGGTGTGCAGGGGGTGCATGCCGGGGCAAGACAGGATCTCACTAAGTCCCCTCTGTTAAACTCATCGACAAGGGTCCCCAGAGAGTGGTGCAAATGGCAAAGCAAAGCAGCCTGGCTGTGTGTGCAGGCAGCCCCATGTCTCATGCTGGGATGTGACCACCAGAGGTTTGGAAATCCCTGCCCCCAGGCCCTGTCTGGCCCGTAGCCAGAACATTTGGGAAAAGATAACCCTCGGGGTGCCTTCGGGTGCCATAGCACCTGGGTAGTTCTTCGTTATCTGTTTGATGCAACAGGTCCTCAGCTGCTGGGAGATGCAGAACACACATGGAAACCCAGTGTTACTGGGGAGACTGTTGAACAGGAGTGCTGGGGAGAGGTTACACCTCAATAACCAGCCCACAAATGGCCTCCTCCATCCCCCAGATACAGGAAGAGTTTGCAGCTATTCTCATGTAACCAAAAAAACAGAAGCTGCACCTTTTGCTAGGAAAGAGGAAGAGGCAGCAGCAAGAGCGAGAGAATGCAGACTTACTCCTTACCATCGACCCCTTGACTCCTGGAGGGCCCGGGGGTCCCACTGAGCCACGGTCACCCTGCGAGAGACAAAAGTACATGGGGAAGGGTGAGGAGTTGTGCTAATGAGCACTCTGTGCTGGCTGCAACGGGGATGTAGAGCAATGCAACAACTGGAAGACCCACAGATTGCAGCCTGTGCCGTCAGATTTCCACCAGAGGCTTCCAGTACAGAGTGCTAAACATCTTCCTTTAAGCACCCACCTCATCAGGGTAGCTAAAGGACTACAGCAAGAATTAGCTGACCCTCTGTGACCCAAGAGATGAGACTATACTATCGACTTCAAACCACTCAAGGACGAGAATCGAGCCACCCACTCAGGACCACCTTCAAGTCCAGGCAGTGCTGGGGCTGGATCCCAGAAGAGCTCCGGCCCATCCCACCCACGGCCTGCATGCCTCTGTTCGGCACTACCCCAGTTCCTACACGTCCTGCCCTTTTCAGAGAGATGGATTTGAGAGCTGTAGTCATGAGGGGCTTGCTGAGAGCAGAGAATCACGCTGGAAAAAGGCAGAGAAGCTGTCTGGGACAGATGGCTGGTGATTTCAGGAAATCATAGGCATTTAGGGGTCCCATCCTGTGGCTCATAGTGAGACTGCAGTGCAAACAACGATCTGGAGGCCTGTGTTTATGAGGGATACAGAGCTGGATTCCTCCTTAGCCCAGCTCCTGCCCTGAAGACACCAGTCCTTTTAAAACAAGCCACCATTTGGCATTAAAATCAATAACATACACCCCCAAAATTACTTATTAATTCCAAAAGTCCTACTTATCCCCACAAACAGAACGTCTCACTTCTCCAAGGACATCCTTGGCCCTTCAGCTCAGCCAAGGATGTGGGATGAGGTGTGAGGCTCTGCGAGCACCACCACGTCCCCTGATGCTGTGGGCAGAGCTCTGGCTATGGGATGTCAGCTGCTGCTTTTTGGAGACTGGCAATTCCCACCACGAATGCCTGTGCCCCGTAATGCACCGGGAATTAGGTGTGTTGTGTTTGTGTGCTCGGGGGGATGAAGAGGAGGAGTTAGCAAATGCTGCCAAGGAGTTTACGCCCAAACTCTGACCTACCTTCCAAGGGCTATACTGTAAGGGGAAATATTTTCTGGGCTCTGAGCATCTTATTAAAAAGCAAGCCCCAGAGTATGTGTTGTCACCAGTTGGCCCTTGTAAACCAACGGCTTTTTTGTTTTCCTGTGAATGTATGGATTTTATTAAGTCTGTATTAACCGTATTGTTCTCTTTGATAATCTTTGGATTCTACTGGCTTCGGTCTTAAATTTTGCAGCTCTCGGGACAGAGATTGCTGACTCAGCTCTGTCTAATGAAAGCATATTTCCCACTTCATTTAGCTCGCAGCAACATAGTAAGCTGCAGGATGCTATGCCAACTGGAGGCCTGGTCAAGGTTTTGATTTGATGATAGTTATTTTTGTCATCTCCGAGTTTGTGTTGGTAAAGGAGAAGTCTGATAGAAGTCGCAGCTGTGCTGAAGATCTCCTAGGGCGGATTATAAAAGGACAGCCCGGGTTTGCTTGGACACCAGTGTAACATCACCGCGTTACAGTTGGTCTGCAGCTAGATAGAGCTCATGTGGTCAAGGCATTGGCACAGAACAGGGACAGATGTGATACTGGAGTTTACTGGAGTGGGAAAAAGGTCTTCCCATGTCTCCTGCCTGGCAGACCTCATATTTCCCATTCAATTCAGATCTGCAGCTGCCACTGAGACCCACACAGGGCTCACTCAGGCACTGACTTTCTGCGTAACCACCTTGGACACTTCACAGATGCTTTATTCCTATGCTTTCCTCCTGTAAAACGCAGCCCTCATCACGTCCTTCCTTTTACTTCTTGTGTGCCTTGGCAGTTTGGACTGAGCCTGCTTCTGCTACTGCCCCACCAGAGGAGAGCACAGGGCTCCCCAGGGCTGCCGCAGACAAGCAATAAAAAGCATTTGCAGTGAACACAGCGTAACTGTCACAGAGGCTTGACATCATTACCCAGAGGACAGGGCTTGAAGTAATAAAAGAGAGCGAGTGAGCTGATGTGCGGAATGCATCATTTTATGCTCTTTACTATCTTTATGGCTGGACTGTGAATAATTAAGCCACCAATGAAAACCAGCACTCTGCAGCTGAAATATAATGAATGACATAGATGATTTGTCTTTAAAAGCTACCCCTGAATATAATTTTACACTCTAATAGGAAAGGAATTAACGGCCATTTGCTTTTTATGGAAAATAAAGTCATTTTTCTTCCTGGAGGAAGCATGTATCTGTGCTGTACACAAGAGGGCACCAGCCCTTAGCAGCGTGCCCAAGGCTAGCACAGGGCAGGCAGACAGCATGGTCCTTGGTAAAGTGAAGCATTTGGACAGGCCTTTGCTCGGCTACACGGCTGTGCTCTTTGATGATTTCTGCACCTGGGAATTTGGTGAGCCCTCCTGTCCAGAGCAGGCTCAGCCCTGGTCTTGTGTGACCCTGTTAGCAACGCAGCCTGGGCTTGTGAGCACATCTCTGCACGAATCCATCTGTAACCTAAACCCCTCAGACCTCCCCTGTGACCAGGAGCACAGGGCTGACGGGTCCTTTGTCTCCAGGAAAAACAGAATTGACTGTCAAATACAAGTCTTCTGGCAGATTATGAATGAATACAGCTTAAATAATCCGTGTTTTCAGAGAAGAGTTGACAGCATCTCCTTGGAGGGTAAGGATACTAATTCCTATGCAAAATGGGTGACTTGTGCCTGGCCCACGACTCACTCAGACACCCTGGATGTGCTGCTTTCCCAGCTGGGTGTTACACTGACACGACAACTTAAATCCCTTCAATCTTTCCCCACCCCAGTCTCCCTCATCCTGCAACAGGAAGAGCAACCAGCTCGTTGCAAGCAACCTTACCTTTTCTCCCACTATTCCAGGCTCCCCTACCGGACCAATGAAGCCCATTAGACCCTGAGGAAAGAGAAAAGCACCATTAATTCTCAGTTCTACTCGCTGCAAAAGTCAACGATTTCTTTGGTCCACCTTGCTGGCTGAAGCAGCAGAGCATCCCTCGAATGCAGCTCAGTAATTCCTCCTGGCTACCAGAGCGCACGGAGCTGCTCCCGGCCATGGGAACGGCTCACTCCACAGCTGGCTCTGCTTTGGGTGCCAGCTGGAACGGCAGCACGAGGAGCTGCAAGAGCCACAACACACGCTATAGGGGATGAGTTAAGCACGTTTCGTAGAAAGGCCGAGGCCGTGGTGTGGCTTTGTTTTGCAAGCATTTCCCCAAACGTCAGCACAGCTTCCCCAGGAGCATCGATAGCGGGAGCTCCTGGGTCGCACAGAGCTGGGACTCACCGTCATTTCTACTGCTGCACTGGCTACGTTTCCTCTGGGTTAACTGAGCCACTTCAGACCTTCGTGCAAACTAATTTTGCCTTGGATAGTATCATGCTGTTGGGATGCTAGTAGGAAATAAAAGTCTGAGGACACAGCCAGAGGGGCCAGCAGGGCAGCAGACCTGCCCCACTACTCAGAACATATCTTGGAAAAAAAAATCTAAACAGGATTTGTCAGCATTTAACAACATTTTGGATAATGAAGAAAAACACAGAACTGCTTTTAATTAGGGAGATGGAAACAAGCTATCTTGAGCTAAGATCCCTGAGAAATGGTGTACAGCACCCTCCCCAACAACCCCAGTGCGTTTCTGGCTCTGGGGATGCAGAAGAGCATCCTCTCTGCCACTGCCGGCTCTCCCGCTACGCAATTCCCATGACCTCGTCCCTAGTCTCAGCAAGGGTCATTGGGAGATAGCTATCTATATTTAGTTAGTCCAGTGAATCTGTAACTAAAGGGATTCGCTTCCTGTTGAAACACTTCCTAACCTGCCCACAGCTGGCAGGGTGCTGTCGGTTCAGCCATGCCCAGGCTTGTTTGACAACATCCTGATGGCTACTGGGAGGTGGCTGCTGGGCATGTCAGAGACAGGAGATGGATTCTCCACTGGTACCATCCTGCTATTTCTCTCTGTAAAAGTAATTCAAAATCTTCATAATAAATTGCAAGTTCTTCTGTTGCACTTCAACACCAAGGAGGTTTTCAAATGGCACCCTCAGGAAAACATCCAGAACGAACAAACGCAACGGGGGGAAAAGCTATACCTGCAAAGCAACGCTCTGGAGTGTGGTCCCAGAAAAGCAGGAGGTTTTCACCCTGATATCCCCTTTCTAAGGGGACAGCAAGAAGCAAAGGTTTCTTGCCATACTCCTGTTTCTTTGCTTTCTCCATCCCCAGCTGGCCCAAGATACACGTGCAGCTTGTAGAGGAGCTCTCTGCAGCTGGTGCATTGCTGTGGCTGTTCACAGCAGTGCTCTGATGGTGCAAGGTGCTACAGAGGAGCTACTCACAGGTTGTGTGTCTTCCCCTGCCACCAAAAGCCTCTTTTCCATGAAGTTACGCTCACAACATAAAGCTGTGTCATAAAATACCCTCACTGCTATCCCACATGCGAGACCCAGCAGTTGTATTCAGAGACATAAACCACGACGAGGGTCACTCTCCAGTGCCTTTCAGAGGGAGTAACTTCTGATAATAGCTCCAAATGTCAAGAGTCTTCATGCATTAATGTCCTTCGCATGGTGCAATTAAATGTCGTCCTTCAAACCTCAGTGGAGCTCCTCCCCGAGGCACACTGATGGCACAGAAGCATCCCTCCCTCGGACACCCAGCTGGCTGTGCCTCTTGCAGTGAGCAGCCACGCGCTTCTGTGGAGCCGTAGAGCTCTTGTCAGGCTCTGCATGGGAGCAATATCCAGGTGAGAAGCATTTGGAAAAACTCATGGGAGAAGGCAACAAGTGCAGAGCCTGGAGTTAGATGCTTACATTAGAAATTCATCCAGGGATGATGTCCCAGGCAACTGCTGTGCTGCAATGGAAATACTGACTAATCACAGGAAGGCACCAACTACCAGGAGAGCTCTGCTATCCCGCCAGGGGCTCCATGTCACCAACCCTTCCATCAGTACTGACATTGTCTTTGCTGTGTCTGAAGCTGCAGCAGACCCAGTGCACAAGTGTGCTGCTGTGGCCAGGCTTCACGGAGCGAGAGCAAAGCTGCGCTCCACCGAGCAGCAGATCGGCTGCCGCAGGAACCCAAGGGGCAGCAGGCAAACCTTCAGGATCTGCATATGCAAGGTTGCCACTGGGTGGCATTGCTAAAGGCTGCTGAATCAATTATCCCTTTAATTAGACACAAGTGCGGATACATAGCTGATAACTGCTTCAAGTTACTGAGGTTTTCCATAGCCCAAGGCCACAAAGTTGGCAAATGCTAAGGCAGAGGGGAGGATGGAAAAGCAATGAGATGAAACAAGGCAATGTATTGCTAAACAAAAAGGAGATAAACAAAAGAAGCAAGAAAGAGTAAATATATTCATTTCCAATTTCTCAGAAACCTGCAGACATCCCTTTCCTTTCTCCCTTTAAGAGAGGGAAGGTGCTCTCTAAGATGTTTCTGGGGTACTTAGGTCAGTCCCTGCAGAAGAACAGAGATTCCCTGCTCCTGCAGCAAATGTTGTTACCGGTCAGAACACGGCTATTCCAAAAACATTTCGCAGGGGCTGGGGTGCATCCAAACTTGTACACCCAAACTCAGGCTTGCAGGCTGGTACTTCTGACATACTGTCCGTGGCAGCATCAGCTCCCACCCTGAAGTCTCTCAGGAATCTGGGTCATGAAGCGAGATGTACTGCTTGTGCTTCCCGGCCAAGCTGGTGGTGCTCTCCAGATGGCATGCAGAGCCCTGATTGCAGCACAGCAAGCGGCCCACGAGCCCAGCACCCTCCCGAGACCCCTCTCTCTGTCACAGATGTGCCATTTGTTAGCGCAGCTCGGGCAGAAAGCTGCCAGCACTGCCAACGCAAGCAGGGCTGAGGCAAACGCTGCACCTGCTGTGTGGGTAAATGGATGGAGGGGGAGCGCAGCCAACATTTCTGGCCTGGTTTTCACTCCAGAAATGGGGAAAATTCTGCCTGTTCTGGTACATTATGTTGCTGCTCCAGGGAAGACATTGCTGCTCCCAGCGTACCGAGGAAGAGGAGCATCCCGTGGTGTCATCGTAGCCAGATGGAGAGCAGGGACCCCGAGATGTGGACAGGCTTCCAGCACGGTAGCTCTGCGGTGTTTGCAGCCAGTGCTGGCTGCTCTGGGCTGGATTAACCAGCGCTGCTGTCTGCAGGCAGACAGAGCATGGAATAGATACGTCTAGGCAAGATAAATCTTGGTAAGTTATTGGGACTCTCTGAAACAAGCAGGGAAGATCAGGTAACGATATCCTTCACTGGCCGGAATGGTACAGGTGCTGAAGGGAATATACGCAGCAGAAGATTTAGGTTTTAAGAACCAGAAAAGTCATTGGCAGCAACCCTTAAATCAAAGTGTGTGTGAATTATGGGCATTACACTAAAATGGCTGTGGCATAACATTTTTCCCCCGGTTCTCAGGGTTGAAAAGAAGCTCTACATCAAACATGACTGCAGGCAGATTGCGTAATGATGCACGTGAAGTCCTAGCAGCGGTGGCTGCCCTGATGAAGGGCCATAGTATACAGGAAGGAATGTAAAACATTTGTACTGGATGGGGAGTTCAGCATGTCGCTCCTGATTCAGTTGCTGTACTCCCCAGCCAAGGACATGGCAGAAAAAGGATGGAGATTGTTAAAAAGTTGCTGGAGGCTTGGGGGGCAGAAAGGGGGAGACCAGCAGATTGTAATTCCTAACTCCTGCCTGGTTTTCCCCATTTATTTTCCAGCCCTGTCATAATTAAGCCCCCCCTCTTGGCTGCATCAACAGAGAGCAAGTCAGCAATGAGGCCTTGCATAAATCATAGCCCATTTGAGAGGAACAAGCGAACGGCGAGCGCAGCGTGAGCAGGGTCTCCCAGGGACGGCACCGCCAGTCGCTCCCAGCAGGAACCGATGGTGGCCTTTCTGTTTTACTGGTTCGCTAGAACTCAAAACAAAACAAAGCAGGGACAAAGGGTGGGAGGGAGTAAATGTACAATCCTCCCATTCAGATGAAAGAAAGGGAAAGTAAAACAGTAAATATCGCAGTTTAAGGGAGGACGCTCTGACCCGCAAAGAGGAGCCACGCGGTTTAACCCTCTGCACACCACAGCTACCCGGGGCCACGTCCCTCTGGGAAATGGGTGACGGGAATGTGGTGACACGTGGACATCATGCCTGGTCAGAGCAAGGAGGCTGCGTGCCCTCACGTGCCCATAAAGCCCTGAATGGGGATCCCAGGTGGGTCTGCAGCTCAGAAAGAGACGCTGGAAGGAAAGGTAGTTGCACTGGGAAGGTGCTGCTGTGAGATGTAGGAACATCAGTGAATTCCCTGCTTGCTTCTCAGCGACCCATCTGACCCTGTTCAAGTCAACTCCACGTCAGACCCCACCTGCTGAGCTGGTATCACAGCACCTCCCTCCTCTGAAAGGGTGCTGCAAGGAGAACACACTGAACAGGGAACTGCTCGTTTCCTTTGACAAATTATTTCAGAATAACATCTGCTGTTGTTGGGACAACATCCTTCCTGCCTGAAGGAAGAAATACCCCCTAGATGAGTGTCTGCCTTCCCTGCAGGGTGTGATGGGGGCATGGATGACCACGACATTGCCATGCTTCTTGGACGGGAGGAAGGATTTAGAAAGCTGTTCCTGCCGTGACAAGACCTCACTCCCACTAAGGACGTTTGTCAGCCTTGGCCTTTTTCAGCTGGCACAGGTCTTCACTGATATTTTCAGCCTCTAGTGCAGGGTGCTGCTTCTCCTGTAGGGCTCTCTGACCTTCAGGGTGGACACTGAGGTGAACTCCCAGCTCTGGGATGGGAAAGCTGGTGGCCTGGGCCAGTGGCTCCGTGTTCTTCATCATGTTATTCTGCCTCCATCTACTTGCAAGGAAGGGTTAAATCACACATTTCAGGGTACAGGGGAGATTGCAGCTGGACTTCCAGCATTTGAAGACGACAGGCATCTTATGAATGAACTTTCCCAGCCAGCGTCCTTGTGATGGAAAAACAACGCATCAGGAACTGCCCTGTGCCTTAAAAACTCAGCTCCTCAATGAGAGCTCAAGTGTCTGGAAACACTACAGGAACTCCCACGTTAGCCTAAACAGGTGTCCGTACGAAAGGGGAGAGAGCTGCAACGAGATGGATGGCCGGTCTTTTCTCATGCTGTCATGCTGAGGGTTTCCAGCCAGAGGAAACCCACAGGGAGGGCAGAGCAGCAAGTCTGGGATGCCTGACCACTGCTGTTGTGCCTCCAAGGCCTCCCCAGGAGCAAACAGGGAAAAGCTGAAGGTGGCTTTCAGCACCAAATGACCTTGTTAGCTTGACCCCTCAGAGCTCTGCAAAAAAGCAACGCAGCCCCAAAACTAAATGCTGAGGCTCAGGAGGACGGAAAAGCCAACACTCTGTTCAGCAGAGGTGTGATGGGAAGGGAGGTTATTTCTCACTAAGCCGCTGCGACATTTTTCTTCTAATGACTTAACTGGTATGGAAATGGAAATTCTTTCTGGGTGATATTTCTAGACAGAGACTAATTGACTAAGAATAATACAGGCAGCTTTCATACCACTGTGCTGGTTTCGGTGTCAGCGGAGGCCAGCTGTGTTTTCTTTTCAGCAAACAGTGCCTACAGTTTGCATCCAAGGTCAGTCCCGAGGGATGGTAAAGCATAATAATCCTAATGATGCTTTGTCCTTCAGTGGCAACATCTTGTTAAGGTTCTCAAAGCACTTCTAAATATTTATTTCTAACTGTAATACAGCAGTATCCACATGTACCACCTGAAAATAGGAGGCATAGTGCTCAGCCCAAGGTGTTTCCCTGTCTGTTCTCCTCTCACCAGGCCCCAGACTGGAAGGCAGCACTGACTTGTGCCCTCTACAGGAGGGGAAACTGAGGCACGGAGCACTGGGAGGTGCTCCCCAAGGCCATACACAGGGTGCTAAAGCTGCAAACAGCACTTGGGCTGCAGCCTCAGGTGTGTGGAGCAGCTTCGTTTCTTCAGTTGTTGCTCTTCATGTAGTAAATCATTAATGATAATATAGAAGGGCCTCTAATTTCCAGACATAAATCCTTGATATGAACCATCCTTGATTCATACTGAGGCCCATCAGATTGCTTGGTACTGAACAGGATCCATCATGGCTTTTTTTTGACACACTTGGTCAGAAACCCACAAGTAAGTGACCCTCAGCTGTTGGATACAGAGGAAAGAAAAGCCAGGGAGACTGATGAACTAAACCAAACCAAACTTGCTGACCATAGGCAGGGAAAGTGCTGGGAAGGACAGCTGTGCTGAGCAGTGACACCCTCTTTGCCAGGGCCAGCGGCTGCATCCAGCCTGGTGTGGTCATGTAGGAACGCAGAGAACATGTTGGAGGCTCCGCGGCTGCAATTTCAGGGTTGGTGGTGGACAAGCTGGTTGGTTTCAATCACAGACACGGCAACGATTGTTTCTCTTTCCTTGATGCCTGTGGTTCCCCTGAAGCCTACAGGGATAATGAACGTCCCCTGCTAACCCAGCAGAACGTTCTCTCTTGTGGTACACCAAAATGCAGCTCAGTGCCTCTCCTGCCCAGGGCCTGGGTCCTTTGGCTGCTGTCTCCTCTGAAAGCAGCGCAGCACCTCAAAGCAGGGGGTCCTACCCTTAAAGCCTACATAAGCAAAGCCTGGAAATTGCCCCTTTGTGAATAAGTGGAATACACAGAACTCCATAATCTCTTTCATTTCCAAGGCTTTGCCTCCTAGAGAAGCACAGCCAGTTTTGCATGCTATAGTGCTGCCAGCATGGCCAGCACGTCCACCTGAACTGTGACTTTATCAGACGGCCTATGGGAAAACCTCTAGCTCAAAACAGACCCCATGGCTCCTGGCAGTGCTGTTTGTTGAGAGCTACAGCTAGACTACGAGACGTGTTTCCTATGTCACAGCTGGAGCACCAGGACCACAGAGAGGTTTGAGGTGGTCAGAAGCTCCTGGCCATTGCCCTCTGCCTGCACATTGCTCATCCAGAAGGTGTTAAACACAGGAGACCATCAAACAGACAAGAAAAACAAGGAGTTTACCTGCTCACCAACTTTCCCTGGTCGGCCGTGGTTTCCTGGCTCGCCCTGCATGACAAGAGGAGAGGAGGCACATGGTTAGCTGCTGCTCCCAGTCAGCCCCTCACTCATTACAACATGATTCTGTGTACACCATCATTTGGGAAGCTGCTTCTGAATTGTGGAAAACCAGCAAGAGGCAACCTCTTACAAGAACTTCTTACAAAGCCCAGTTTTTTGAAAAATAATCCAAAGCAAGAAACATAGCTGCCACAAACATGGAGACAAACATGACACAAACATGAAACGTGCTGTTTTGAGTGAAATGCCCCTAAAAGTTGCTGGTTGTGCTGTGGTAACATAACCTACACAAACCAAACTCAAACATTGAAACATAAGCTGCCAGCTCTCCTGTGGCATAGCCTAGTCCTGGGTGATTTATCCATATGGTTAATAAGGTGTGAGTTCTCATCAGGGATCCTCTTGAAGCCAGGGTGTTTCTACCCCATCATGTTTCTATCTGAACAGCTGAGTAAAATGGACAGATGAAGGCAGAAATGCATCAGTCACAGATTAAGAGTGATTAACCAAAAGATCTGAAGAACATCTAGTAGAAGCAAGAGTGTGGATGCCATGGGGAGGTGCTGTTCCTGAGTGACAGAGGAAAAGGGATCGAGAAAATTCACCGGCTGGTGGAAGGGTCACAATAACAAAAAGCAACCCAAATATTCCCAGGCAATGCTGCACCCTGATTCTGCTCTTACAAAACCTCCACCATAGGCAAATTACTGTCACATGGAGCAGGAAAACCACAGGAACGACGCACACAAGCTAAATCATAGTGTAGGATCAGAGAAATTCAGAGAACGGGGAAAATGAGGGCTGAAGTGAAAAACAAGAGGAAGAGGAGAAATCCAAACCTGCATGTGGGACAGCCATGGCAGCACGAAAGGCCACACCGTGCCCCTGGACAGGCCATCCAGGGGCCAGAGTCACCGCTCAGCAGTATTGTCTCTGGGTGACGGCAGCTGTATTTTCTCAGTAGGCAGATACTCCAGATGTGCTGCCAGACCACATTTTTGCTATTTACTGCTTGAAGAGGTTGTTTTTGTTGGGATTTCTCTTTCCTTTTGAGTGTGGGTTTGTGGAGCGGGCTGCCCTGGGATGGCTCCTGCTGCTAATTAGGCAGCAGAGATAGGAATGATGTGCATTGTTTTAGAACAAAAATGTGGAGAAACAATGGAAAATAACATGAGATGATGGAGGGTTGTGGTGGTGAATATCAGAGGAGAAACACTATATAACAAAGCACATGGCTCAAAAAACACACCATCATTCTTCCTTCTGAAGAAACCAAGCAAGAACTGAGACCCCAAAATTGAGAGAAAAAGATAAAACCTCAGTTCCCCTTGTCCTCTCTGAAATGAATACCCTAGGCTTGGAGCACTATGAAATTGAGAAAAGAGACATCCCTCTACCTCTTCTCCTTTCTACTCACTGCTTCCCTGATCATTAACCAACTCTTTCCTTACCTTTGGACCATCAGGACCAGGTCTTCCCGGAAATCCCTTCCGGCCAGGTCGACCCTGAAATACACAATAAATATGAAAAGCTAAATAATGACTCCTGCAGCTGCCCGGGGTTACAGCAATGTGTCTGTGAATCCATATGACAAGGTGCAGCTTACAAGCAACACTCCCAGCCAATCCCTCGTGCTAAGGATGCAGCAGTCCTCACTGATGCCAAGGCAACACAAGAAGAAAATGCTGTCTTGAGTGACACTGGGTTTGATTTATGTGGAACATGTTCAGACAGCTACTCTAAGGTTCAGCACATTTCTGCCCCTGCAGCTCGATTCCATTGCTTAAACATCACATCAGAAACATTATTCATGGACTGTAATCAACCAAGCCAAGGTATTTGTTGCTGCCTTTTAGCTCATTCTCTGCAGTATTTAGTTGGATTTATTTGACTTCCAGAAATTTTCCTGTGATGCCAGCAAAGACACCAGCTTCCTGAGCATCCAAAGATGGCACTTCCCTGGTGTTGGCAGGGACTTGGCTATGTAGGCTTCTTGTGGGCTCTATCCCTGGCATCGAGAGAGGGTTTGGGAGCAGGAGTGTCCCTGCAGTGGAGCAAGCCAGGCTGACATCCACAGCTAAATTTAGAAAAGCACGAATAAACCTGCAGACCCAAGGGTTCATGTTGATCCTTCCCTCTAGCTAGGAGAACAATTACGGCGTTCCCCCAGGCACTGAGGTAACTGGATTTGTTACGTTGTTCCAAGAAAGGAATAAAAGTATCTAATAGAATAATGGGGGAAATGCAAGATAAAAATTTATTTCCTCATCCACTTAGAAGCTCTCAGCAGTTTCCAATTTACAAGATATTTCACTATCTTGCAATAACAATTATGTTCATAACCATTATAAAACCCTGTGAGCTGGCAGGCTCACAGATACAATAATACTCTTTCTGCTTCTCCTAACTGCATTTCTGCAATACATCACCATGTTCAGAGTGATGTAGATGACAAAAAGGACTCTACTTCAATGTCCTGTCTTTTTTCTTACTTTTCCTTCTACTTTCATTGAAAAATACCATAAATCAAGGAAGCAAACAACAGAGCTGCTTACAAAGATGCTTTCCAGTCAAAGTACTTTATCTTGTGCATGAATGTTAGATAGTTTTTCAAGGTCTGAAACTTTAAACAAATTATAAAATCAGTCTTACTCAACATCCTGTGAAAGACTGTTCTGTGACTTTCATACGTCCCGGATCAAGCAATTGGACAATGCAATATTTTCTAGAAGAGCAGATGACTTCCCACTTCAAGCCAGAAGGGTTGAAGCTTCATGTTATTTCAACTACAATTTCATGGCAAAGTCAACAGAGCTGGTAGTAACTGAGTAAACCACTAAAACTTACCTCTGGACCAGGGACTCCTGGTGGTCCTAAGGGTCCTTCATCTCCCTGAGGAGAAAAGAAATTAAAATAAAGGGCAAAGTAGTGACAAAGCCTGGTCTCACCATGCACAAGAATGAAAGGTCTGCAGTATGAGCAGCAGTTAAACACAGGCTGTGTGTTCAGCTGTCACATTTTAAAAACTGACTCCTGCTGAACCCCTACAGAAGGAAGCTCAACATCTCTGAGGCTCCCCAACTCCTCTCCCCACATCAGAAATACAGTCTGAAGTCAAGTCCTGCCAGTAAAAGCCACCCAAAATTTGACCGAAGTCAACACCAGTTGGGTGGGCTTATCATGGGCTGAATTTGGCCCATGGGATACACTGGACATGCTCACAGGGCTCTGTTTCATGTGATTTGGCAGGGACATGGATGCTGTTGAGCTCTCTACTCTTTTTCTTTTTTTTCTTTTTTTTTTTTGCCCCACGAAAACAGAGACGCAAAATTTCCCACAGAACCATTTGGCAACTGCATGGAGGTTTCCCTTTTGCTTTCAAATGGGACTACACTTGCTACACGATGGAGCTATCTCAAAATCTCACACAGCAATTGGACTCGGTCTTCTCCCTTGGCTCTGCACCAGTTTCTAATGTGATAGGATCAGATCTACAGTTTCTAGGAGACCTTCAATTAAGCTTCACAAAAATTATCTCAAGTGTCTAAAACCAACTGCCAAGAGAAATTAAAAGCGCCCTTGGCAGCCACGGTTCTTGCTGCTCTCATTTAGGTGGTCAGCCGTGGTAATGAAGTGGCATGAGCTGGCGGGCTGAACTTGGGACTGGAAGTCAGGAACCCAGACTGGTGGGCTCAGACAAGCCACCCACAGTATGCCACATTTGTAAAGAGGGTGTAATTCACAGCCTTGACCTTCCGCCTCAGGTTACAGAAGCAGTGAAGGCACAGTCGTATGCTGTGATGCACATTCAGAGGCCCTCAGCACAGCTCACGTCAAAGTCCATGTCCATGTCTTCAGTCTTACTTTCATGCTCACTAACTAGAGTAAATTGAAGGCAGCTTGGTCATGCCTGCCTGAACCTGGAATGCAGGGCTTCGATTCACTTTGTAAATTGCCTAGAATATTTTTTCCCTATTTCAGTGCAAATAAATGAGCTAATTTGCATTAATCACATTTAGAGAGCAAGCAAAAGAATTCCCAGAAAAAGTTCAGAATGATTGGTGCTATTAGTCTGAGCTGCTGCCCATGTGTGCACTAAGTATTTTTTGCAAAATGTATCATGACTCCAAACAGCTTACACTGATCTGACCCAGAATAAACTACACTGTAGCCGCTGGAGTTGCAATGGGATAAACAGGAGGGCTCTCGGGCCTTCTCTGCTGCCGCCATGAAGTATTTGCAGCTCTAGGACAATTAAATCAATGACAATTTTCCCTTTTCAATGACTGTGACTGGAATTAAGCTTCAAGTCTTCCTGTGCAGTGGAAGGTGAAAGCTGCAAGCTCTGAGATGCTGGGGCAAACAAATCTTTGCAAATAGCAGTTTCAGTTTCTGCATTTTTTTTACAAATAACGTTGCTCCATGTGAGACAGCAGAGTCTGCAGGTCTCACAGTTGAAAGAAAACACACTTGAAAGGAGCAGAAAGCAAAAGCCAGGTCAGGGCATGTCTGTGCAAAGGGATGTGCAGGGAAAAGGGCATTAACATCCGTTCGGGAGTGTGTGTGGGTGTGGGGGAACAGACTTAAGAAGAAAAGCCAGTGCAGAGTTTAGGGTCAAGGGATGCCAGCAGTGACTGGAAGCAAGGGCCTCAGGGCCTAGGGGAAGCTCCTCTTCTGTGGGTTTCTGACCGGTGAATATAAGCATTTACTTCCAAATTCTGAGGGACAGAAGGATTTCAAAACACAGGCACCACTTCAGTGTGCATTAATCTTCAAAATTCAACATTATTCTTTAAATCCAATCTGCTTTTTGTCTGAGGACACTCACCTCTTGTCCAGGCAGTCCTCTTGGCCCAGGTAAACCTCGTGCTCCCGGCTTCCCCTGAGAAGAAGCCAAAGGAAAAGATACTCAGAAAAATAGTAACATAAGCTCAGAAGGGCCATTAAAATGAGAAAGTCTCTTTCACAGCCATGGGACGTCATCCAATGTCAATTTTGTTACAGAAAAAAAAGTTGAAAAAAAAAAAGAAAACCCCACTCTTGGAGGGACCTCAAGCCAAACAGACCAAGCTGAAAGGCTGGCCAGGACAGTCTTGAGGAATCTCCAGGGCTTTCTCTCTCCCCCTTCCCACTACTTTGTTTTCCCTGGCTGCCTCCCACCCCTACAGAGCTTCGCTCTCAGCTCCACTCACCTTTAGGCCTTCAGGGCCATTTTCTCCTGGCGGGCCGATGTCCCCTGGAAAGCCCTGAAGAAAAGGAGAGATGGTTTGGGTGCAAAGGACTTCTGCAGCCTCTGTGAGAGGTTCAGTTAAAGGCTGAATGCTGAGAAACTGGTTGTATGCTGGTGGTGTCCGTGTGTGGGCCACCACGCAGCACGCAGAGGGAAGGAAACACCGCGACGGGAGCCGCGCTATCGGCTGGACACAAGGGCAGCCTTCCCCAGCAGCTCCCTTTAGGTCCATCGTCTGAGGAGATTTATTGCTGTGAGGGCCTTCCTGTCATCACAGGGCTAAAAATGGCAATTTGGGTTTTAATTAATCTTTATGAGTCAGCGCATAATCTCACTGCTCCGAGAAACAAACTGCATGCCTCGGCGACAAAGGACAGCGGGCGAGGAATTAGGAAAGGTGCTGACATGCTCATTAGCGGCCGCCCTCAGCCAGGCAGCGGCTCCTTTCCACCCACCACCCCTTCGCCGAGCACACAAAGGAATCTGCAGTTATTTCCAATAGCAACAAAGAGCAAAGATTGCTAAGTGGCAGCACTTGACCGAGAGCCCTTCCAGACCCAGTAAAATACCAGAGCAGTGATGAAGGGAAAACAGACCATCGTTCGTGCTGGAAGAGGCTCTCTAGCATCTCACAGGCATTGTCTGGTTGCTTATGAGGGAGAAAAACCACAATACGCTGGGGGGAAGCCGAGCCCGGGTTTAAGGTATCACCATAAAAATTTTTGTTAAGGGCAGTGAGGGTTGTTTTCTACTTGAAATGGTATTTTGCAGGCGAAGAAGTGAAAAAAAAAAAAAACAATCACAAAACCTTCAGGATATCGATGACAAATAGAGAAAGAAGAAACTAGGAAAACATGAGATGCAGAATGGGTCATGAACCTATCTTGGTCCCCTCATAGCCACTGATGTCCCATAATATCCTAGCAGAGGAGTGAAGCCCCAGGCTTGAAAAGAGGAGGGTAGGTGGAAAGTGAGGTGTAAGACTGGAGAAATGAATCTTCTGCCCCAGAAGAACAGCCAAAGAACAAAAAGGGTCGAAGAACAATATGATGAAAAAGACTAGTGTTCACAGAGACTGGCTGGTGGCTGTGAGACCATGTGGGGCTCTATCTCTGTTCACCACTGCTTTTTCTTACAACTTTTGGAAGCTCCTAAGAAAAGCCTTGAGAGCTTCCCTCTGCAAAACAACAGGATGTTCTGCTTTGCAGCGAGTGTCTGCCAAGCTGTTAAAAGTGAAAGATGGGGAGAGGTGATGGGTTGTGACATGCTGTGTGCCAAGGGACGGACAATCTTTGGAGACGGACCTTTTGGAACAGGAACAGAACAAGATGTTACGTATGGGACTTGCAAGTAACAAAATAGGAAGAAAAAGGCTTGGAAAGATCAGGCAGAAAGACTAACTGCAGATCAGGCAATGTGAGTGTAGGGTTGTCAGAGGGTACAAGATGGACAGTTTGTCCCATTTCCCCGTTTGAACAAAACTGGACCTTCATTGACTAAAGAACAACGAATCCCAATGCACTGTGGGACATACCTCAGGGCCAGGTGGTCCTGGAAACCCGACTGGACCTTTGTCACCAACTTTTCCCTGCAGAAGTCAGAAAAAAATGGAGAAAAGTGAGCTAGCTCCCAGCTGCTATGTTTCCTGTTGAGCAGAGCATACCTCTGCCAAGCTGTCTTTCCAGCTGGGCACTCAACCTTTGGAAAGGGAGATTAGGAAGCAGAGGACATCTGGTTACTTACCAGGGGGCCTGGCTTCCCTCGTGCCCCAGGGACCCCAGGCAAACCTTGGCTACCCTGAGAAAGAGAGAGAAAGAGAGGAGTTTTGAGAAAACACAACAAAGCATCAAAAAACACCAATTCCCCCTGCTCCAGCCCCAGATTCTGCAGAGACAGGAGGAGTTTCTAAGCAGTTTCTTAGCCCTGCAAGGGACCAGGGTGATTGCCCTGGTATCAGTGAGATGTCTCTGCTAAAGCCGGGGATGCCTTTAGCCCTGAGGAGCACATGAACTGCTGCAGTTGGCTGTGGCTCAGGGCCATGTAGGCCCCAGTGCGGTGCTAAGTACAGCCTTACTCAGCTGAAGTCAGCATCACGTTGTAGTCCTGGGGGAGCAGTCATTTGCTCAGCAGTTCCGCACAGCGTTAAGTGCTTCACTGGGTCAGGGTTTAAGTTGCTGCACCGAGTACTCAAATTCTCTGAGTCGGCAGCCGCTGGACCACACACAGGCACACCAGTCCAACCCTGTCCCATCATTTCCAGTTTCTGCATGAGAATATGGCCCTTTATACGGAAAGCCACTAGCAGAACATTTTTTATTATAAGTAACAACAAAATCCATCTAATGACATAAATTTTAGCAGAGTACTCCAAAGGGGAACTATCTAAAGAAAAGGACCTGGCAACAGGCTGCAGTTAGCCCCAGCTCCTCATGGCTTGAAGATGCATAGAGAGGCTGGTGGCCACACAAATTACCCATAAAAGGGGAAAAAATGATGAAGAAAAGGGGAACAATTACCTTGTCTCCTTGGAAGCCAACATCTCCTGGCACACCTGCTCCTCCCTGATCACCCTGGATACACACCACCAAAGAGAGTTAAAATAGGCAGCAGCAATAGCCCAAACGCCCAGGTAGATGCTAGACGGTGCAATGTACAGCCAAAGGCTCATCACCAGCTCCATTCAAAGCTGAACTGGTGACAAACTGTAGATAGCATTAACTGTAACAATGATCCTGAACACTGTGTGCATTTCCCAACATTGATTCCGAACTGAAAAATGAAACTGCAGGGAAAGAAAAATATGGAAGTGCAAGCATTGTGTTTCCATGGAGGCTGCAAGAAGAGAGGCTATGTTCCTCTGGCTAACAGCAACCGTGAAGGTGGCGAAGTGTTAAAATTCAGCTGAACAGAAGAGTTAGCTTAGCGCCTGATGAATGGACCTTTTCTCTCATAAGGCTCTACAGCACAGAAAACAATACTCAGGGTCCCTGCTTCAGGCACCAGAGATCAGTTCTCTCCCAAAAGAAAACAAGAGTAACTTCTCATAACGCTTTACAACCATCCCACTGGCAGCATTTTGGGTGAGATTCCCTGGCAGGGGTAGGCTGCTGTTTGCTGGGATGGAGATCCCAACTTTGAGCACAGCATCAGTGACAGTATTTTCTACCTGAGCTGTCTTTCCCCTCTTCAGGACTTCCTAATGCATTCCGACTCCCTGTGTAGAAGTCATTATCCCTAAAGGAAGGATTTCTTAGAAACAGTGGCTATCTTGTATTACCTCTTAGCCCTGCTGTTGGACCAGGTAACATCCTGAGGTCTCTCCCAACCTCATTTGTACAGTGATTTACATAAATAAAAGCTGAGTCAAGGAGGGTGCAGAGAAAATTCATATATAAATAAAAATTCAATACATAGGAAATCAAAGGAAGAGTGACTATCAAAAACTGGGTACACTGATAAGACCCACCAGAAGTAACTGCTTGAGGAGCTGTGTCCAATACATGGCACACGCATCCAAAATGTTCTTCCCAGTAAGGGAACAAGACACAGAAGAGTAAAAGGATCTATGTTTAAACATACTCCGCGTGGAAGACACATGGACTTCTGCTTCAGAGCCAAAGCCCACGGAGAGATGAAAGAGTAAGTCTACTTCTACTCAGGCAAAAGCCACCCACTTGTTATCGAAGGGTTGAAGTAATTACAAGTACTGTGGCAACTTGCATGGGATAATGAAATTGTGAACGGGTAAGACTTGAATTGGGAAAGACTTTTTGGACACAACTTTTCCAGAAGAAAGTTAATTAAGAAGCATGAAGATTCAATGACGGAAACATTTCATGGATTCATGCTAAATTTGCTTAAATGTTTTGGTAAATGTTCTCAGAACTTTTGACTGAATCATCTTCAAAACAAGTCTTTTACATATCAAAATTGAAATGCCATTCTTAAAAAAAGTTAAATGCATTTACTCTTTTTTTTAGCTTGAAGTATTTTAATTTGAGTCAAACCAAACAGTTTGCTTCATCTAAACTATTTTCCATCTCCCCCTTTTATTTTGGCAAAGCAAGTAAATGGAAAAAATCAGCT
Organism: Aythya fuligula; assembly: GCF_009819795.1. Classification (NCBI taxonomy): domain Eukaryota; kingdom Metazoa; phylum Chordata; class Aves; order Anseriformes; family Anatidae; genus Aythya; species Aythya fuligula. Next base: position 6,653,699 of record NC_045577.1, read on the forward strand.
ATTTACACAGCTTTGGTTCGGATGAACCACAAGCATTAGATACAATAGGGGTGGCAAAAAACTACTGTATGGCCCAGCTCATTTTCCTGCACAGCAAAACAGCGGGGCACAAACGATGCATTGGCAGTGGCCATTAATAACCCAAAGCAAAACTGAGGTTCAGGGCACCCACTTTTAGCTGCCTTGGACATAAATCTGACACTGACTCAGGCTGTGTGTGCTTAACTCGAGGAACAAAGTAAAGAGGAGAGGTCAGAGTATTTATTAACAAAAAAAAAAAAAATGATGCTGAGATGACAAGAAGGGGCTGCAAGCACTCTGTTCATGGGGAGGGGGAGGAATGCACGATGTGGAATTGCAAATGGGATCTGCCCATGGGATATTGCCTGTGCTTCATGTTTCACCTATAAAAAGAAACGCAGCTTCACCCTGAGGCCCCTCTTCATGCAACGCTGCACAGAGGGGGCTGTGAAGGAAGCGGCCGATCAGCAGGCGTGACGCAGGTTTGCTGCCTGCAGCACGCAGAGGAGGTGTCTGGGCTAAAACCTCATTTTGCTCTTGATCCCACATCTCTTCTTCCAGGGTTTTCTGCTTGGCAATATATGGGGAGCTAACACTGCAAAACTACTTGAGGTGTTTTACCGAGCCATGTCCTTCACTAGTTACAGATGTCCTCATTCATAAAACTCCTTCATAGGAACAAGGAGCTAGGATTTCCTCCGCTTCCTCCACCTCCCCCCTGTGCTCATCACACCACGTGGCTTCTCAAGACCACTCTGTTTCAGGGTTATGCAGTAATTTCACTTCTCCCTGTAAGAGCAGACACAGCCCTGTCTGCCTCCTCTCCTTGCCTCCAGGAAAACATGGAAATGGAAACAGAAGACAGGCCCATTTTGTGGGAAATCCGAAGCTGCAAAAGCCACCATTAACTTCTGGGCTACCTTTTATGAGAAGGATGCAGAAGGGCTCTGCACATAAAGCTGCTGCCCCTTGCAGAATACAGAATACTGAAGGCAACGTAGGAAACAACACCCAAAATACAACGAAAACCCCTGTCGTGGCAAAGGACAACAGCAGCAGCATTCCTGAAAGACGCAGCATCGCAGTGAGGACCTTTTCCCAAGGGGGCAGAGGCAGCAGCCTCAGGCACACGGCACCCAGCCACTCTGCACCATGTTTGGGCTTCAGCTGCTTCTGGTCCAGCTGCTCCTGTGCAAAGGGGACAAATCTGCATGAGGCCACACACTTGGACTGAGACTGAGACAGATGGGCTGCACAGGAGATCGCAGACATCTAATTAAATCTTCATCAGCACATCCACAGAAAGCTCAGTGGGCTGCAGCTGATGGGGCCGGCCAGGCACGGGGCCGGGCTGTGCTCCAGGTACCCCAGGACACTGCAGGGTCCCCAGGGAGCAGCGTGTGGCACAGCACGGGCAGCTCTGCAGGGAGGTACAGAAGAGGTCAAGATCTGTAAAAATGTGACGGGAGAAAGACCCGTCCTTTGCCAAGGAGGATGTGGGACGCTCTCAAAAGCCCCGCTGCTCCTCAGAGCTGGGCTAATCCACAGGTGGTGGCAGATGGAAGGTGCGAGGAGCGACCCTCGGGGCTGCTCTCATCTGCTAGGAGCTGCTAATTATGAATGGTTACTGATTACTGTCAGCATGGGGCAGAGAGTTTTGCTGCTCTCTGCCCTTGCTGATCTAGCACTTCAGATGCTGCCAAATATCTAGGGCCTTTTTTTTTCCTTTTTTTTTTTTTTTCTTTTTTCTTTTTTCTTTCTTTCCCTTTTTAAACGTGAAGTTTAACTAGATTTACCAGCTTTCTGAAAGCCATGGCGGAGCAGAACATTCACCCCTCTCCCCTCTGGCTGGATAATGGGAAACTTCTGCACTAATCCCTTGTGTGTCTTTGGAGAAAGCTTCCATTTCTAAACGGGTTTATTAGAAACTGCTTTCAAGAGAATCCAACTAACATCCTCATACAAGATGCAGCCTTCAGTAGGCTGGGACTCTCTGGGTAAGGTGCTGACGTGCTGCTGGAATGGAGATGTTCAGTGAGGTTGACAGCTCCTGTCGACTGCCTGAGCATCATTTGTGCTTGCTAGGACCTGGATGCATTCACCTTGCACATTCAGCACACTTGGCACATGGCTCGGTTCTTTCAGAGATGAACTAGCAATTTGGGGTGCCCACTTAAAGTCCTAGGAAAGACACTTGGACAGTTGAAGACGGCAGCTCAGCTCCTATGGGAAATGATGCATCTTGAACTGTTTCCTGAGCCCTGTTCATGAGCAGGGATGTAACCAGGACTCCCAGACTCTAACACAACTTTCTCTATGGGCTGTGCAACCTCAAGGTATGGTGCCAGCCCGTCCTTCTGCAGCATTCCCTGTGAAGGCACTGCAGGCAAAAAGCATCAGCTTGGAAGTCTGAACCAATCCGCTCTTTGAAGGGAGCTCAAGGACCTCACGTACTCATTGAGTATCACAGCAGGATGGGTGTGCTCCAGCCAGCAAACACCAGCCTGCAGTGGCTGGAGTGTTTTCTCTGATTAGTTAGCTAAGTTCACCTGGTAATTGCATCCCCAACACCCAGCAGAGAAGGGAACTGTTACTTGGGAGGTGAGTGAGCTTTAAATGAGGATCTCTGCAGAGGCAGATTTCCACACAATCATGCTCTGGAAATGTTTCAAGAATGGCAGGAGGCAGACTTTCAGACTGACAGGCACAGAGAATAAGTGCATGACTCAGGCAGGTTGCTTATGTTTCTGGTCATAGCAGTAAGATAGTTTTGTCTGAAGATGATGATGGATGATTTTAATGAAGTCAAAATCTAATGGACAGAAAACGAATAGTAAGCAATCAGCGAAATCAGTTAAGATGTTCCAGCCCCAAAATAGCAGTAGCAGCAGAAATTATCAGTGACACGACTGCTGGAGATGACAGAATGGAGCCTCCAACATAAATCAGCTCTATGCAGGGTCCTTCTGCAGCCCAAGGGCTGGGCACTACACAAACACAGAAATCCTGCCTCTACTTTCCGACACCAGAGATTTCCTTAGGCCAGACAGTTCTAAGACCACCTTCAGCTGAAACGCATAAGGCCAAAACAAAGTGGGGGAATAAAGAAAGATTTATCACGCAGCTTCTAAATAAAGTTTGAGATGGAAAACATCTTTGTTGAAATGAGGCAGGCAACAAGAGGAAAGATGATGCCAGAAAGAACAGAGTCCAAGAGGCCAGGGTACACTTCCCACCTCTAGTATCTTCCTCCTCGATCACTTCTGTGACTCAGAAGCCCTCATGAAGAGCATAAACATCCCATCCTCCAACCACGTGTACATTTAGACCATGAGCTATTTGAAGGCAGCGATTTTCCCTTGCTATTAACTGAGGAAATGCAGCAAGACCAGCTATCATTTACATTTCTCAGTGGTACCAGAGCATAAACAATTAAAACACAAATGTAAACAAGCTGTAAGAGGGGATGAGTGTTTTTGTTCATGAAGCCCAAATTGGAGTGAGAGAAAATAAAATGTCTTGAGGCGCAATTCACTGAAGAATTATTGGAGTAAATGAACACAACAGCCTTTTGATCAGTTGGAGAAGGGATGCATTATAAACTGGGCCAAGAACCAAGTAACTGAACAAACCCCGCTAAGCTGTTTCTGGCTAAATCCTCCCCCAAACATAAGGAGAACTGAGGATCTCATGCAAGCAGGTACAGCAAACTTGGATGCTTTGGCTAAAACCTGCAATGTCAGAGCTGCATGCATTCACCAGAGCAGATGAGAACTGTGGTCATCGATGCCTAAGTAAATCTGGTTCCCCTTTGCCTTGTGTTTTCCATCCCTTTGGCCTTCAGACTGCTGGAGAGGATACACACAAGCTGTTTGGAAGCTCTCTCTTAGCTCTGGTATCATTGTTAGTCTGATCTGAGCGTTTGATAGCGCCCCAGGATATTCAAACTAAGGCCAACTCCTTAGGGACAGAGGAAGCCTGAGCAGGAGAGATGGTTTGTCAGTCCTGGATCAGCAAAGGGCTGTAACGAAAGCCAGGAAGGGAGTCTGTCCTGTCCAAGGAAAATGCAGTGAGAGAGGTAGCTTGGAAGGGAAAGGAAAGTTTCCCAGCACCCCAGGAGAGGAGCTGTAAGACTGAGCACAGGGCTGTTGGGAGATGGTGGGTAATTCTGCTCTTGGGACTGTTGTGAAGATAGCTCCAGGGAGAGCTGAAAACTGGTCATTTACTGTGATAGCAGCAACTGGAGAAATACTGGGGATAAATACAGCAGTCTGTGTAAAGCAGTGGATACTGGAATGTCCATGAAGTTTAGTTTTGTTAAACACTGATTTAAATGCTGGCCAGTTCTTAATAGGTTTCTTCCGAGGAGCAGTCAGAAGAGTCTGTGGCCTCTGGGAATTGGTTTTGAGTCAAGAAACCATCTCCGATGTCTTAAACTTGTCCTAGAGAAAAAGCCCTTCTGTTGCCCTGTCCTTCCTCTCTACAAAAGCGAAAAGGCAGTACAGGGGAGAAATGGAAACTGCAGACAGGAGCCCTGGCAAAGAACTGCTATAACGTAATAAGAGTGGAAATAATTGGCTTGACACTACTTCCTCCATGTGCTGTTTTGGGCTACTAAATCATTCTCTAAAAGCAAACATCTAATAAGAGAATAAAACATCACACAGAAGGAGGAGAATACAATTAATGGTCATTTTGCATTGCCCTCCTGAGCAATCAGAGCCAACAATAAATGACTGCACCTCCCACTCTTTCAGACTAAATAAATCCTGCAGCTGAGTATCTGTAGGAGGATGGTTCTCATGACAATGAGACATTTACACAGGCAGATTCATGCTGATTTAGCTCAAGCTGCGTGTTTCTGTGCCAGCAGCACTAAATCATTGCCATCAATGCCCCTCTCCTTTTCTCTTTTTCCAAAGTGATTTATATCATTTCGGCATAAGGCAATTTCCTCTCGGCAGGAAGCTGAGCTGAGGTGAGCCTCTCGAACAGGAGCAGAGGTACCTAACACACAACATGTTTTCCTGGGGATCCAGTTGTTTGTCTGTTCCAGCGAGCTGTGCTGCTTTGTTATATCACGTTTCCTCCAAACACATTTATGCAAACCCACTTCCAGTGTTAGGTCTTCACCCTCCTCCCCATCCCATCGTGTAGCCAATATAAAAACATAAAAGCCCAGCAAAATACCAGATAATCTTAACGGTTACCATCATCATCAGTGGGAGACAGAAGCTCCAAAGAGGAGCTGAGCATAACTGATCTACACTAGATCCCCATGGAAAAGGGGATGTGGCAGATACCATAAAAGAAAGAAAAATCAAAACTTTGGTTTCAAGAAAGGGGTAGGATGGAAGGGAAGAAGCTAAGAGCCAGCCAGAGTGGAATCAGTACCATGGTGCTGAGTAAGAAAGAGAAGCTAGAAAGGGGGTTTCCCATGCAAAATTAAAACACAGTGCAATAAGGGAGTATTCAGATCACCTTATCACCTTTCAGTCCATGTTCTCCAGGGTTTCCCATCAGCCCCTGAAACAAAAGAAAGTTCAGGCTGAGACTGAGCCACCACAAAGACTTGCTCAGGTCTCTGACATCGATGTCCCTGGTGGGGCTGGTGGCTCAGACCCACAGCACTGGCCTGGCACAGCCCCAAGGCCAAATACCAGGCTGCTCCCAAAGCATGCTCCACCAAACCTTCAAACACCCTTCTTGGGCTGGAGGCATGCAGGGAAAATGCCCCAGGCATTCTCCAGTAACTTGCACCTACTGCAGACCACCAGCAGGATGTTGTGTTGAGCAATCCTGTGCCTGGGTGAACGGACAAGCAACACTGGGGACCATCCTTTCCCTCAGGATGGTCACCCGAGGGAGGAACAGAATGATCTTCAGTCCTGCCATGGAGGGACGAGAGCTCACGTAACTCAGGTATTCTCTCACCTTTAAGCCTTTTGGTCCTGGATAGCCTATAGGTCCAACAGAGCCCATGTCACCCTAGTAAGAGAAAGAAAATTATTGAAGTCATTAGGTGCAAAGCCAACAGACATCTGTATTGGTGGCACGTTCTTCTCCCATCCAGTCCCCCAGTATCCCTCAATTTACAGGAGCCATACCACTGACCAGCAGAAGTAGCATCCTGGGACTAGCCAAGAGACTTTTTATATGTGGACAGCTTCTAAGTAAAAATGCACAGGATGTTCATCTCACATTTAGCTTCTATTAGTTAAGGAATTCAGGGTGGTAAATTAGTGGCAAAATAATCATAAATTAATTAAGAAAACACCTTGAAGTCTGCAACTGTTGTAGGGTCTGAGATTTTGGTTCTGTCTGTTCTTCCTAAATTCATACATTTTATGAATAGATTCTTTTCCCTCTTCCACCATTTGAAAAAATAAAATATTGAGCTGGTTTACTACAGTCCTGGAGTGTATTTATTCTTGGTGAAGTTACTCTTGGTCTCAGAAAGAAGCCACCACAGTATTCCTGAGTTCTCCAGAGGGAGGTTAAGGGAGTGTAAAAAAGGACACAGACCCAAACAGCAAAAGAAAAGGCAGTGGTCAAGAAATTCGGGTTGCTACTCAGATCTGATATCTAGACGGATATGGGGAGGAAAGGAGAAAACAGGAAGGAAAGGACAGAGGTGCCTCAGCAACATGGACACTCGGCTGCAGGGAGAAGACAGCCCGGCATCACGTATCGGGCCTTGTGCGAGAAGCTGCTGCCCGGGACAGTGGAGTTCATGGTGGCGGTGTGTACCTGCACACGCACGTATAAAAGGAAGCCTTCAGTGGCCGACATTGAAGCAGGCTTTGATTGCTCTCAGCCCATGAAGGGAGCCAGTGATACGGGCAGCGTGTCAATAAACAGGGCCGGCCCTGCCGAGGGAGCGCGGCCCTGGCCCGCAGTCAGGGCCCGCAGCCACGCCGGGAGCGCTGGGCCGCGGCCTCTAACAGATGCCCTTTTCATGCCTCCTAGCATAAAGGCTTCTTGTAGAAAGGCGTTTACTCAAAGCTTTGCCCGCACAGCTAATTAGGAGAGCAAGAGGCTTTAGTTACCTCTAATTCTGCTCTCCAAACCCTTTTAAATGAGCCCAAACACCTGCAGGGCACGCGGAGGGAACAGGCGGTCCCCGGGGGGCTGTAGAGGGGAGGAAGGAAGGGATCGGGATCAGACATAAGCCAGCCAGGAGCAAACCCCAATGCCTCCGTGTGCCCTGCAGCCAGACCAGGGCAGGGGGTGGCTGATTGCTGCCCTGCAGGGAGGAGAAGGCAGGCTGGAAGTGCCCCCTTCTCCCTGGGGAAACAGAAGGAATCACCCTTAGATCAGTCCCACCAGGGTCGCTTCGGCAGCCCAAATTCGGGAGCTGCTTGTTCTCCCGGGACACAAGATCCTGCTCAGTTTGAACTGAATCTCGGGCTGAGGTTTTAATCTTCCTGGAGCAGTGCCAGCAGCTGAGTGTCACTGCTGCGGCACGCGACTCCCGAAAAAACAGTGCTGCCAAGGATTGACTTTCTGCCTCAGAAGTAAAGCCAGGAAGAAGCCCACAACAGAAACCATCTACCTTTGCCCCAATCCCCCAAATTCAAGGTACACTTATACCACCATATTCTCTGCTTTTCCTCCAAGGAGTATAAAATCTCCAGGTTTGGTGCTCTGTGTTTGTGCAATGCCCAGTGCAGCCAAGGCCTTAATCTGGGCTGACTTACACGCTCCTGTAATTAAGTTATGGGACGGCAAAAGGAGACTGTTTCTAACCATTCAATGCAAATTAAATTTTCACGGATTATCATAGCTGAGGAGGAACTATTTTGAAAGAAAGCTATAGTTGCTAACAGAGCCTACCACTTCTTGTGCAAGGAAATACCTTGAAACAAGTACTGAGCCCTAAAAATAAACCAGAATACGTTCAGCTGGGTATTCACTAACCCCCGCCACAGCTGCCAGGGGATGAGCTGCCACCCTTCCTTACAGCCATTTATCTCCTGCTGGGGAGGGGTGTAACGAAGGGTGGAATTTGGCTAAGTATGCAATTACCTGGATTAGTGGTGGGACAGTGGGAGCATGCGCAAAATTTCTCTATACCCAAAGGACAGACAGTTCCTGCACGTGGTCTCTCCAGTGAGCAAGAACTGTGCATCCTTGGGTTACTGCTCCCAGGGACTCGCTTTTTATAAGACGACAGATTCTAGCATGGAATGAATATTGCATCTTAGAAGAAATACCCTGGTAAATGTTATCAAAAGGGCGAGTTATCTAGCAGTAAGTGCTCTAACAGTAAATATTTACTCTGTTCCCTTTTGCTTAGAAAGGGTTTGCTCTCTTCCACCTCCTGGTCCACCAGCCCACTCCTCTCTCCCCAGCCGTCACGCCTCCCCCATGCACAGTTATCCCTTTCACTGCCCGGCACAGGAAGGAGAAAATCTGTGTGTAGTTATGCACACCAAAAGGGTTAAAGCCACGAGAAGCCAGATCTCCATTTGTTTTTATACTTACAATGAGTCCAAGGACTCCAGGAGGACCTGGGGCTCCCAATTCTCCCTAAAAGGAAAGACAGACCGACATGGTTATGGGCTCTTTGTAGACAAACAGAGGCTGAAAGGCAGCTCAGTGTTTCAAGGGCTTGAGGGCAGGGAAAACACCATCCCTCCCCCTTCCTCCCCCCTCCTCAACCTCTTTCCCTGGCCAAAGTGATGGAGAGACTCTACTCCACTGATCCTGCTCTCGTGGGTGCTCAGCCTCTGCAGACACAGGGCTGCTTGTTGCTCTGCAGCTATTTGCAGGCTGATGTCCCCTCCCAGCAGCAGGCTGGATAAAAGCAGCATTTTATGTGCATGGGGCAGGCAGGAGAGCAGGAGCTGCCTCGAGGGATGGGAAGGCTCGGGCAGAGAGGGGGCACAGGGACTGCAAAGCTAGGGTGGGATGGAGAAGCAAGGTGCTGCTCTGCACAGGGAAAGGTGAGGGTTCAGTACTGGTAAGAAACAGTAAAACTCATGAAAAAAGGAGAATGCAGATGAAAATTAAACTGGGCAATTTGAGGAGAGGGTGTGCTGGGTTCTGGTGCTGGCAGATGGGCCCTGGCAGTGTGGTTGGTACATGGGGTACTCCGAGGCTGCTCCTCGCCTGAGAGCACCCAGGAGAGGTGGTGTAACATGGGGAACCTGCAGCCTCCTCTGTGTGCTGCCTCATCCATCTGGCCTCCCCTTAGAGGCTTTCCAAGTGGCTCAGAGCTCCCCATTTCAAGGCGCAGGCTGCTCTCCAGGTCTGCTTTGAATTCGCAGCTTCACCACAAACTCCCTCTGTGCCAGCATCCCAAAGACAGGCGGGTGCCAGGGGTGCCAGCAGGTGCCTGGGAGCATTTCCTGGTGCAGGGCAGCAGAGAAGCTGCGAGACCCCCACAAATCACCCATCCAGCTCCCCAAGCACTTCACCAACCCCTCTGTGAAGCTCATCCCATCCCTGTGCCTCTCCCTTGGCCGATATCCTGCTGCCTGGCCGCACAGACAGCGGGCTGCTTGTCGGAGCAAGGAGCTGCCCTCACACACCTCCAGCTCCAGCAGGGCCTCCCCAAACAAGTGCACTGGAACTGCTAAACTTCCCCTTGGCTCAGGCAACCCTACCCCTGCTCTGGATCACACTGGCTACTTTCTTTGACAGACCAGCTCGGTTTATGGCGCACATCTGGTGGAGTCCCCTTCGGTGCAATAAAGCTCCCCTTTTATGGCAAGATTTGCCCAGTGAAAGAATGAAGGAGAAGGGGACGCAATGTGACTAAACGTGCTCAGCCTTCCTGGGCAAAGGGTTATGTGTGTTTATTTTATGGGAAGTGGAGTAAAGGACTATTGGGCAAGCGCACACAAAAAGCGTTTCATAATCTCAACCAGCCTAAAATTGCTTTTTTATGGCCGGTTCCTTTCCTGCATACTTGGGACATCTGTGGAGCAATTGTTCCTCATGGGTGGGATTTCTGTGTCCTCAGAGCTACTGCAACAAGGTCGGCTTCGAGCATCCAGGCGAGGCCTGGCACTGCTAGGGTCAGCGAGGAGAGGGAACATCCCTGGGGATGCTCGGCAGAGGAGCTGTACGGTGGCCTGGATCTCCCCAGGAGCTCTGCAGGCTCCAAAGGGTGGTTGGGAAGATCAGCTGGATGCTCAGCTCTGGGTCCCACCGCGTGGGACTGCCTAGATTTCTGAATTATGTCACCAGGGTATTCCTTAAGAGAAAGGGTAAATGTGGAAACACACAGCCTCAGTCTAATGCAAAAGGATTTCCTCTTGGAAGAGGAGGGGGTGGACTCCTCTGGGAGAGGCAGGCCAGACAAATTTTTGTTTGAGCCGTTCCCTGTGCTGGGAAGGAAGGATTTCCAGGTGCTCCCTTCCTGGCCATCAGCAGCGACAGGCTGGTCCCTGACCTGCGAGGGAAACGGGGCTCCATCCTCCTTTGCAGTGCATGAATCTGGCACTGGGACACGAGACAAGGAGATGAATCAACAGTCCTTTCCCATGTCCAGTTCCTGTGATTAAGACACTAATTAGAGTGGCTAAATCGCTCCGGGAACGGGAATCTGGAATGCAATGGCTCGACAGTTCTCAGCGAGCTGCTAGGAGGGAAGAACGCCCCTGCGGTCGCGGGAGCCTTGGCTCTGGCTGGGAGGCACGGAAAGATCAGAGGCTGGCGGCTTCGGCCGTCCCCGTGCGACGGCAGCGGCCTAAGTGCTCGGGGATCAAACGGAGGATGGGGCAGCTCAGGACCCGTGGCAGCCTGCCCGTGATTTAGCTGCATGCTCCACCTAGCAAGCCCGGCATAGCTGTCTGTTCCGCAAACAGACTTTCTGGCATTTTTCTGTGTCTGTGACTCCACTCGTGACCCTGTGAACCTCCCTTCAAGTCCGCCGAAACAGTCTGTTTTCATTCTACGATCTCCAAGGCGCATTAATATTTAAAAGCCGTTGATAAGATGAAAGAAGAGCGATCTTTCTGGGTGAATTAACGGAAAGGACATTTGCTGCTCCCCGATGCTCTGGGAACTGGCGTTCGGCTAACATCGAGCACATCTTCTGAATGGGGCTTAGACAACTAGCGAATTTAAATGAAAACAAAACAAATTATTTGTAGAAAAGGAGCCTTCCTGACCTCCAGGACTCCTGCTCTTCCTGGTGGGCTGGCTGGAAACAGCAATACAATCTAGAAAGATTTCTACTCTGGGACTACTGATTCCACTCTGACCCACGGCTTATGTTGACTGAGGGATGGGAAAACTGCAGAAGGATTTCTTGGGAATCTAATTCTTTCAGTTCACTGCAATTGTAACTCTTCTGCTCAATTCCCACAAAGGCTGGAGCATAGCTGAGCTTGGCCTGCTGGCTGGGGCTGCTTGTGAAAATAACTTTTATGCCGCATATGTGATGAATGGGAACTTAAGACGTGTAAGGCGCGGATTGCTTCACACAAATCACTCCATTGAACACCACAGCCACACTGCGATGTTGTGTGCGAACAGCCAAGACAGTATGAATCTCAAAGATGAATCAGGACGCCTCGTCTGCTAATTGAGGAAGAACTGACAGAGCCATTCAGAAAATAATTTCAAATAATTAATACATCTGATAATTTTACAATCCACAATGGCATGTTTTGTGAGCAGTGGAAAACACAGCACATGCCCAACTGTTTGGCATGAAGTGCTACAAGAACAGAGCAAAATAATTCTTATTAGCATCCAGCTGCTCAGATGGTCTCCGGGACCATCCTGACCCAGTTCCCAGGAGACACATCCCATTCTTAGAAAGCCAGCAGGGGTCAGATGGAGACCGGAGGGAGGCCGAGAACTCAGGGGCCTGGAGACCTCTCTCACCACAGTGCTGGGGCTGGGGGAGGCACGAGGCAGGGGTGCAGAAGCCCAGACCTCTGCAGCTGTTCCCCAGCACACCCAGGCTCCAGAGCAGGCAACCTGGCACTTGTACAGGTGCCGAAGGTTCCCTTTTGCTGAGGAAAGGCATGAAGCTTGGAGCGCTTTAGAAGCTCACAGCTACATGCTAGTGAGATGCAAACCATGCAGTAGCAGCTAGCTAACCCTCATCAGAAAATGAGATGTGGTGAAAAGCAGAATAGGAGCAGCTTATTTCTCTACACACTGTCTCAGATCTCTCTGCAACTGAGTAGCAGGACTGCACCTTAGAGGGCTCATGCAGTCACGTAGCCATCTGTGGTGCCTTCTGACGATGTATCCCTCTCTCTGTGGGCCCTGTCTTGCTGCTCTGTTCACATACTGCTTCATCCCAAGCACACCAGAGTCAGTAGGGCCATTCCTGTGGCCCTGTGGCATGGACCACATGCTCTGGCCACTGCTTGCTCCTCACGAGAAGAATCCCTACCTTCTCTCACCTGATTTTTCTTCTAATCACATCCTCAGGATGAGAAAGCATCTATCAAGACCAAGGTGTAAGAAAGGTGATGGAGGGAGACAGAAACTAAATGGCAACGTGATTACCCGGCAGTTGCAGGATGTTGAACTGAACACAGGAATTCACAGCATGCATGAGCAGGGCAGGGGTGAACATTTGTTTTTCAGGAGGAACACCAAAATGCTATCAGCTGCCACCAAGCTGAGAAGCTTCACTCAGCTCTCACTAGCACGATATGTCCACCACAATGAAAAGAAACAAGGGGAAAAGCCATCAACTTACTGGGTTCCCATCGATGCCTGGAGGTCCTCGCTCCCCAAAATCACCAGGAAAACCCTGAGGAGGAAAACATCAGTATTACTTATTGATGCAGCCTGGTGTGAAGGCAGCCAGCTTAAAAACTGTCCCCAGCACGCAGCGCAACACTTGACAGCAGGTCACCAGGAAGCCTGGGCCAAGCCGCCTGCTTGTCCTTGTCCAAACCACCCCTGCTCCACCAGCACGCGCCCAGCGAGAGGCTCTGCGGGGCCAAGAGCTGATTCACTCCCCTCTCCTGGGGCCAGTGAAAGGTAACCAGAAGTCTCATTTACAAGGCTCAGCCGTGAGCTGCACATTAAGTGGTGGAAACCTCAAGAGGAAAACCCAGCGAGGAGATAGGAAGGCTTTTTCTTTGGCCGTGCTGTGGAAAGCATCCCTTGCTGAGGCTGCTGGACCCAACTTTTCATGCCTTGCCTCGCAGGCTGTGCCCGGTCCTCCATCAGCTGTGCCTTTGAGCAGCAGCTCTCAGCCCTGGGCAGGCTTCAGATGGCAGGCAAGGCTTTAGCAGCACCATGTAGAAAGCGTGAGAGTGCGAAGGAGAGAGAAAGGTGAAAATCAGTGCTTTTTTCTCCTTTTGGTTCACCGAAGTACTGTCAGTATGTCCCACAAGGGTATGCAGCCCTGAGGATTACGCTGTGTAGTTTACAAGTGAAACCTTAATCCCACATTCGGAGGATCAGGCTCTGTATTTAATGACACAGTCCTTCCTGTCCTCTTTAGGAAGAAATGCCCTACCGATAAATGCAATACCTCCTTAAAAGTCAATCCTAAATCCTTTACGTTCTGGAAGAATTCACAAACCTTGCTGCGATGACTGTCCTCAAAAATGGGCTGTCAATCTGCATCATTTCATCCCACTGACTACCACGGTCATTTTAACAGTTCCCCCTTTAGCTGAATAGCTTAATGCCTGCTGGAGCCCATGCGGATGCTTAATGGAGCTGACCAAAGACGCCAGGAGTACTCACTCCGATGCATTTATGACCTTGCTGTGTGCCAGAGGAACAAACGGCTCCAAGCTCCTTACGGTCTGCACCCCGGAGCTGTGAAAGACCATGCTAACTACACCACAAGGCCTTCTGCATCATCTCATTCTCTCCGATACGAATCTGGAAGGTATCAAACCATTATAAAAGAGGTACCGAGCCAGAACTCAATGGTATAATGTTCTCTTTCAGACAGACCCCGTGCTGCACTAAGTCCCCCGTGCCCCACGTACCAACGCACCCAGCAGCTGGCTTTCCCCTGTCCTGTCGTGCTGTGTCCCTCAGCCAGAGCTCAGCACAGGGATATAACTGTGCTTAGCAAACCCTGCTGGTCTCTACACTTCTGTTTTCAAGGAGGAGGCCGTTGAGTTTAAGCCCCAGCCTTCCCCTGAGCTTGCACTCCATTCAGCAAAGGGCTGGCGGGGTGCAGGCTGCGGAGAGCTGTCAGGGACCTGCTCAAACACCAGCAGCTTCAGATAAAATATGGCATGGCATCCCCCTCCTTCAAGTCTGAGCTCAGAGGGAGGTTGTCTGCTGGAAGAGCTGCCCATGGACAGAGCAAAGGCAGAGCCTAGCCCCAGGCTCTCCCTCCTAGATGTGGGCTATGATCCTGTTTTCCTCTCCACGCTATTCTGACCGTGGACATCAGGATGGAAACTAAGAACTGTATTTACACGTAAAACGCTGCCACGCCAGAGCCAGACCTCCACTCACCTTCAGTGGCTCACAACTCGTGGCCAACACAACCAGGCAGAAAGCTGCTTGGTCACACCCCAGGTGAAATACGGGGGATCTGCTGAGACAACTGTAATTTTGCTACTGACTTCTGAGCTAGGATTTCACCTCCTCTGTACCAGTTCCCTACAGTACACTCTCATGAATGGATGCAAGCTATCGCTTGCTTGTTTGGACTCAATACTTATATTTTACAGGCATCACGGCGAATGGGAAAGTTGTCTGCCTTTCCAGCTGGGCACTGCATCCCTCCAGCCTGTGCACAAAGCCAAGAAGCTGTGGTAAGCAACCACTGGAAAAAGCCTTCTGCCATCTAGAGACAAAGACGTCAAATATAACAAGCAGGCGGGGGGTGCGAGGGGGTACAACCTTCTTTAATAAAAGTAGAGGAAAAATAACTCTGCGACATGCTGAATCAATAAGATCCGAACAGAGATTTGTAGGGAAAACTCATTGCTCAAGCAAGACAAAAAAAAAAAAAAAAAAAAAAAAAGACTGCCTTGGAATATTTTGCTGTTTACAGTCATACAACTTGCCAAGGAAAATATGAGTGTGCACAGCCTGATACTGTACTCACGCTGCTGCAGAGTGCAGGCACAGCCCTCAGCACACCCCCAGCCACAGCCTCCCTCTCTAAGGGGGCACAGCCGGGCACAAAGGGACCCAGAGATGCCACCGAGCAACCTGGCCCTGGGGCTTCTGAGGTGTCTTCTATTGAGCTAAGGCCTTGCCAGTTTGGGAAGGTTTTATTAGTTGGAATAGTAAAATGAAATCAATACAGCCACAGCAGCATATCATCTAGGGAAATGCATGCTCCAGACTAAGAGGATTTTCTAAATTTGGGTTAAATCTCTTCCAAAGCGATATAAACAATGCACTTTTCTGCCAGAAAAGTGCTCAGATAAGAAACTATTTAAATGAATGTTTCCCACTAATCTCTTTTTACGTCTCAGTTTCTAGTACTAACCTCACTGCTTAAAGATAAAGACACAGGAAATTTGAGGCATTTACTAATAGAGTTAATAAATATCTAGCTTTTATATAGGTGTTCCAACAGCAGAGCTCCAAGTATTTTACAACACAGATTATTCCTGTTTCAGAGGCAGAGAGCTGGGTATGTACCTGGGCTGAGGCTACTTGGCCAACACCTCCCTGCAAGGGATTCAAGATGGAAACCCGTTCACAGCAGCACGCTGCGGCTCCCTCACAGAGCTAGGGCTTCTCCCATCCTTGGGATGGGCTGTAAAAAGGTCAAAGTGGCAGAAAACAGAGAATAAAACCCAGAAGGATGCAGGCTGGCATCACAGCTACAACAGCCAGCCCCAGGACAGCAGGCAGCAGCAGAGCCCCATCCTTGCCAGCACCTTAACGTGCTGTCTGCTCTCCTGGGACACGCACCACCCAGCCCACAGGTCTCTGGGAGGATGGTTGGGCCCCTGGTAATTTTTGGCCTCCATCATAAAACCCAGGAGAGGAGAGAAAGGGAAAGAGCAGCTTCAGTTCAATGAACTCCAGGCACCCCTCACTTTGAGGCTGGCAACACAAGTATGAGCAGCCTTGTGCGTTAAACGAGACCAAAGCTGGGGGCTGTGGCACGAAGGAGGATGTCTCCAAAGACTCCAAAGGCCTTGTAGCACAGTGCTGTTCACAGCAGGAGGCAATCAATCTGTTAAGCCCCTAACGAAAAAGGAAGCCCTCTTTTTCCATGGGATAAGCAGTAGCAGTTTAAACCACAAGAACAGTTCCAGCGACCACAGCATCCTAACTCCCTGGATCTCGCACGTCTGTAAAAGCTATTTTTTCAGATCCTCTCCCCTCTTGCCTCAGCCTGAAGGCCAGAGATGTTCCTCAGGAACAAAACTAGAGCTATTCAACTGAAACAAGCAGTGTAGGAATTGCAAAAGGACTATGGCAACCCCTTTGTTTTGTCCGACTGCGTCTCCTCTCCTGTGCTCTGCTCCAGCAGCCCAAGGAGCCCAAACACGGGGGCAGGCAGCTCAGCTCGCTTCGTGCCCATTACAGGAGGCTTGTAAAAGGGATCACAGAGCTCAGCACATTTTCCCAAGTCTCCTGACCTTCCCAAAGTGAATGCAGTGAATGCAGAGGGTTTTTTTTTTTGGTATGGAAAAGTCCACTGTTTTCTCAGGGTGCAGCTGTTTTTCTGGGAAGCCTGGTCCCTGGAAATTCTGCTAAAGAATTGGGATAACAAATGAAAGCACCCTAGTGAAAAACATCCTGCTGAGCATCCTGCTTGCTCTGTGGGAGGGAGGCGACACGCAGAGAAGGACCAGGACCAGGAAGGGACGGCAAAGGGTGGCAGAGCTGGGAGGAAAAGGTTCGCCTCACACGTCCTGCCGGCCAGGAGCCAGCGGGGCGCTCCTCCGCCGTGCCTGGAGGCAGGTATGACAAAACTTTTGGCTCCATCTCACAGCTGGGAAATACAGAAGGTAAAAAAAAAAAAATAAAAAAAAATAAATGAGTAAAGCTCAGCTGAATGGATTTCACATCGTCTGAAGGAGAAATTCAATGAAAGAAGTGAGGTGAAACTTGAAGAGGAGCTGGAGAAAAACCATACAAGCAGATGGCTCGCACTAAGCAGGACCCAGGGCTTCTGTGCTCCCCCTGCCCACCCCAAGCCGTGGCTGCAGACTTTGTCCTTGCTGCACTCGGTGAAGGCAGGGAACCAGTGCTGGAGAGGGAACCGAGACACAGAGACGCAAGCTGATTTATCCCAGGTAACACCAAGAGGCCTGAAGCTGGACCAGTGACTAAACCTACACCTTGAGGTCCCCCAATAGTTCCTTAATCCTTGTTCATCCCGCTCCCTGCAAAGGGCATCCTCTCGCATGCCAGGAGACTCCTGCTGAGAACAACCAGACCCAGACAGACTCTGGAAACAGCTCCTCCTGCAGCGGGGATTACATCCCCCTCCACCTCCCCTTCCTTTCTTCCTCTGCTTAAAGCAAACAGAGCAGCCTGCCCTTCCTTGCTGTCAGCCAAAGGGCTGCTCCGAGCAGTTGCCACCATTTCTCGCCTCGTGCCCCGCAAGCAGCCATCCTGGGGGAAACTGAGAGGGGTCTGATACGCCGAGCCCTTTGCTTCCCCGAGGCCTTTTCAGGTGTGCGCGTGTGGGTGGGTGTGTTGTATGCATGCGCCATCTGATCCAGTTTAAAACACTTTCCCTGGTGGAGTAAGGGAGGCAAGTCTGGCAGCTGCTGCTGCGAGGAATCCTGGCAGGTCTGCGCGCCAACAGAATCCTTCTCCAAAAATAGGATTTTATTTTCCTGTTGGCTGAAGGTGAAGCTGCTCAAACCAACCAGTCCTCCTGTCTTGTCTGCGAAAGGCTGCATTTGCCAGTTGGCTCCGGCCAGGTAAATCTCTGCCCAGGAGTCTCCCCAGGGATGGAGCGTGCAAGTCAAACAATTTAAACCAAAAAAAAAAAGGTAAAAAAAAAAAAAAGTTGGTGGGGAAACGAGGCTGAGGGTGAGAGAAGGCATTGACTGGAAAAAAAGAAAAAAAAGAGGGAGAATAAAATAAACAAATGTAGCTTATGTTGGCAGCTGACACCTCTGAGAGCATTCCTGGTGGAGGGCGCAGACGTGAGTCCCCCGCAGGTGGGTGCGAGGGTGAGCGGGGTGGCTTGGGGCCAGCACTGGGTCCCTGAGAGGCCAGAGTCACCCTGCGGGGCCCCTGGCAAGGCCCCTGCTCTGGCTGGCCTCTTTGCCAGCTCTGCTTCATGCAGCTATGTGGGAGCCTCTGCCTCCTGCTCAGTCTAGACCCGGGACCGTGACAGCTCGCATCCCTGCAAAGAAGGGGGGTGTCCCCTCTGCGGGGTGTGGGGCTGGTGGGCTTGCTCTTTTGTCACCCCAGAGGGAGGTTTGCTCTCTGTCTGTGTCACACTTCACATCTCTGTGCCACATCCTCTTTGGATAAAGATTTCGTGGCAGTTTTTAGCGTAGCTACCCCTCCAGCTGCGGGAGCCTGGCCCTCCAGGGCAGCCAGTTCCACCTGCGGTGAGCCAGCTTCCCCCGAAGCCCCTTCAGCCAGACACCACTGAAGTCACCCTACAGCCCCTCCACCCTCCCGACCATCAGCTTTGCTCCTTTTATGCAAGTATGTGATCTGGTCCTACTTCTGAGGGGCTCTAACAGAGCACAGATTACACAGACTCTATTACCTAATGCTGAAGAGCGCTGAATCTGCCAATGCCTCTAATTATCCATGGCCAAGATTTCCAAATCAAGCAGCCTCCTATTTAAGAAAGTCAAGATCAAAATGCTTTCAGATTCAACAGGGACAGTTGTGTTAGTTTTTCTTAGTTCTGATGAAAAACATTTTGGACTTTGGTCTGATTTATGAATGAACATTTCCCCAAAGGAAGAAGGATGCTCTCGTGCTTAGGAGATGTTGATTTAATTCTTCACGAGCTTTCTGAATGACAGTTGACGAATCACCGAGAACATTCTTGGAAACATCCTTGGTTTCAGCAGAAGTTATGGGTCTTGGCACCTTTCAAAGCCTTTTGCCTATGCTTTCAGTGCTTCGTTTTGCCTATTCTCTAAAAAATTAAATATATGCCAATATTGTCCAGCTTGCCAGATTATTTGGATGTTGTAATCACGGGCACAGAACATGTGCTGGTATCAGAGTGATCAGTAACCACACAAGTGTCTCACCACAGAGATTTGGGAAACTCTGGACATGTGGAATGCAATTTGGGCCAAAAAAGAGACCGTGAGATTTGCTCTGGGCTTGGTCCTGCATTTCAGAGCAGTGAGCCCGGCCCAAAAGGCAGAAGAGAACAGCTGCCCAGTCTCAGCAACCACATTAAGCATTAAAGAAGTCACTGATTGCTCAAACTAAATTATTTCAACAATTTAAGCTAATAAAGAAAAATGATAGCAAAGAATCAACTTAGATGGTTAGCAGGAAAAACGCAATACACAGGTTAGAAGTCTCTCTCAGTAACGAGGGAGTTCTGCTAATTACCAATTTTCAGGACCTCCACTTTACATTTCTTGCAAACAGAATGATTAAAAGCATTTTTAAAAAAATAAATCAGTTCCAAAGAAGACACAAAGTTTTTGGTGCTGTGCTGGGGTATCAGTACAAGACAGAGCGAGCTACCTGAGTCCTTTCCATCAGCTCCTACAGCCCACTTGCCCTCCCTCCTGAAGCTCATTTTGGTGGTTTACCTGCACAAACACCCCTAACAGCACAATTAAAATTAAAATTACAATTTAATTACAGTATTTCTTTAAAGTATTTTTATACGTGAGCCCATGTGAGCCACAATACTCAGTGCCATAGGTGAGAGCTCTCAAGGTGCCACGTTTGCCATATGGGCAGCCTTTCTGCGCCTCCAAGGAGACCACTCCGGGGAAGGAGTTTGGCAGTGATTCGTAAAGGAAGAGGTACTTGGAAACGCTGTTAACAGCTTCCCAAATCTCAGCTCGTGTAGTGCAGGAGACTCTAGCTTGGTTCCCTCTAAAATGCAAGGAAGGGCCTCAGCTTCATCCAAAGCAGAGAAAAGACTGGAGCTGTTTAAAGTCTCAATCCCTACAGAAGGGAGCACAATTTATTTTCTCAGTGATTTGTGGTTATGCCAGCGTTTCCAGACACATGGCAAAACTCGTCCCCCCATTGTTTGCATGGACAACAGCTACGGCTGTGTAACTTGGCAGAGCCGCACACGCTTACGTTCCCCACCAAGTTATCGTAGCCATACGTCAGGAGGTCGGGGGAGGCTGTAAAATGAAACCTCCACAACCCCAAGGCTGCCCTGCTTTTTGCTATCTGGTCTCCCAAGGCAATACGCTCTCAGATGATGCAACAGCCTTCCCACTGCAGTAGGGAGTGCAGGGCTATCGCATGCACTTCTAACAACTTATCAGATGGAGGAAAAAAGAGTATTTGGAGGCTTGGCATTCACTGGAGGCATGAGTTAAGACATTAACTTTATAAGTCAACATGGAAGAAGACAGCAGACATGAAAAATAGCTTGGCAAGAAGGCACCGCCGCATTACAAGCTGGGAGCTGGCAAGGGGGACCCCGGCTGTGGTCAGCTCCTGGAGAACGGATGCCAGATTCGGCAGCTTGCCACCGCATTGATGCTCCCAACAAATACTGAGCCTACATCAGAGCGGCTGCCAGATCACTGCTGGCTCTCGTGACCTCCATGCTGCGGCCGACAGGCAGAGGGAAGGGAGGCTTCTGGCGTCACCCCTATAGGGATCCCTAATGCTAAAAACCCCACACCACTTCACCGAACCTCTTCTGACATCGGAGCAGCAATCCTTGTCACTCACATGCCACATTTCGGTCACTGAGCCCAAAGGGCAGCTAAGTGTTATCCCCACTTTGCACGAACCCAGGAAGAGCCAAACAGCTTCTCTGAAGTCACACACTGTGGGGAAAATGGGTTCCCACATCCCCTTCCTCCCCCGGGTAGTGCAGCATCTCCCCACCTGGCCTTGGCACGCTCCGGCTGCTCCCCCAGTGGAGCTGTCAGCCTCCTGGCCATGCATCCCAAGTGCAAAGCCTCCCTCTGTGCCTGTACTTCCAGCTCTACATCACGTTATCTCCTCCAAACAGCAATGCTGGCACTTACCAAAGGCTGCGCAGAGCCAGGTGGCAGTGCCCGAGCTGTTGGCAGGTGTTTGCCCCCTGGCTGGAGGTCTGCAGGCACACAGGACGCCCCCTCACACTGCCCAACAGCTGGGTATCGCTCACCAACACGAGGTACGGGGCAGCAAAAGATAAATAAGTAATGACCAGCACTGCTAGGGAAGCCAAAACGACTGCTCGATGTATTAATGACCTGGCTCACCCTACTGCTACCTCTACCTCCCAGCCCTGGGGCTGGGCTGGTCCTCTGCTGTCCCAGGACCCAACCTGACGGAGCCTTTCTGGGCCAGGGCTCTTCCTTCTCCAGGTGTTTGAATTGTGCCTGGCACAGCGAGGCTCCAAGAGGGCCAGGCACAGGACCAGCAGCACCACTGGGCTCTCAGAGCAGAAGGCAACCTCGGGCGTCTTTGCTAAGATGTGAACAGACTTCAGACAAACACAAGAATTACTAAGTGTGTCTTCGAACTAAGTTTTGTTCCTTCCTATCTCTTTTAAAATAATACTACTAAAAAACCCACTTTATAAGCTAATATCAGGCAGAAGACAGCACTGCTGGTGTGCTATTGATACTCTACACATGTGAAAAAAGAATAAGGGACACGAGCACTCACCATTAACAAAGGGGAACCAAAAAGAGCTCAAAGCTCTTTGGATATGTTTCCTCAAAGTTCCCCTTTAAGTTTTTCTCTAACAGGACACGAGAACTTCTGAAAATATCATATTCTATTTGAAGTTTACTCCAATCTACAGCACAGACGTACCTGACTGTAGCTACCCATCTTCCATAGTGTAAGAAAAACACGCCACTTTCAGCTTTTCCCACCTCCAGTGGTAACTAGCCGTATCTCCTCTTCCTGCGTGTTACTTCAGTGTCAGCATGTCTCCTTTCTAAAGGTGAATTAAGACTGATAGATCGCTTGCATGCCATGATGGAAGGTGACAGCAGCATCTATCATTCCTTCCCCCCAGCATGGCCCTGCTGCCATCATGGAAACGTGGCTTTTTTATACTTTTTTTTTTTTTTTTTTTCCAGACACCAAACAGAATGCCATAAAAAATCCATAAAAACACTACAAAAAAACATTTTTGCCAGCCATCACAATGGCAAAACTGAAGGTTTCAGCAGCCAGCCCCTTCAGCTGCAGGCCTCCAGCCTACCTCTAAAACAGGCAGCAGACCCAGAGATGTGCAGAGGGCAGATATTTCCTTCTCCCCAGCACTTTGTGCTCTAACCACGGCTCTCTCCTACCCCAGCCCCAGCCTCTCCTCGCCCAGGAGCCCCAGTGCCCACGGTGGGAAGTGCACTGGGGAGAGCGGAGCTGGAGGTGGGGCTGGCTGTTTCCACGACAGATCCACCGTGTCCCGCACAGCTCTGCAGAACTTAACTTCCCTGGAACGCTTTCAAAATCTGACTCATGTCCAGCTCGTCTATTTTAATCGTTTGCTCTTACATCATTCTGGGAGGCCCACGGTGTCACATGCAAACTCCCCCAGCCCCCTGCTCCTCTTAATCCGCTGCTGTCTCATACCGAGCAAAACTAGGTAGAGAATGTGTTTGATAACAGCTCCTTCCCCACTCCCCAGAGCATTTACCAGCCTCGGATGGTAGCTAATAAAGGCTCCCAAGAGCTCTCCATTGCTGTGACAGCGCTGAAGTAGAACAGGAACAGCAGCCGTGCCAGCAAACCTCGCGGAGCGGGGATGTGAGAGACCAGAAAAATCACAGCAGGCTCACGAACGCTGCAAGCCGGCTGGGAGACAGCCCCGGCCAGGAGATAAGTGCTGGGAAGGGAACCAGCTCAGCTGGTTCCTGCTTTCTGCTTTCCCAGGGATTTTCTGAATACCTCTAGATGCCACATAACCTTTTTGTTCAGGCTTGGGAGTACAAATCAGCAGCATCAGTCCATTCAGGAGTTCTTATTAAACCTGATGGCATGAAACGTGGATGGAGCCACAGCTCTCAGAGAGAGCCGAGAAGAACAAAGGTGCTCACGTGCAGCCATTTAGTCCCTTCTCTAGATCCCAAGCCTGAATGCCTCCAAGGTTTTGAGACTCCTGGGTCTCAGGGGAGTGCCCTGTTCATAACAGTGACCACAAGACAAAAAACCCTTGCCTGGAAGATTACAGGCGCGAGCCAAACAACAGCTGGGATGCTTTGAGCCCACAGCATGGGCTGTGCAGAAAGGAGCCGGAGAGCAGAAAGCCTTGTACCTAACGACAGTTGCTTTGTTTGTTTTGCTCTGGTCAGTGAGTCATCCTTACATCGAGCAGCTCGCTGCAGTTATTCATCACGGAGGTTTCTGGTGCAACGAGCGGCTTACAAAACTGTAAGACTTGGTACACGTTTCCACCACCGCCCCCAAAAAAATCCTCTCGACCTTCCCCCATCCTGGCGAGAGAAGAGCAGCCAGCCCGGATGAATGGGGCTCTGTCGAGCTGCTTGCACGGCTGTCGCTGAGAACAGCACGCGGTGGGCGTGGGGATCCTGGAAAGCACACGCTCGCATGCAAGGGGACAAGGGGAAAGCACTGGGTTTTTCCGTGCGTGGGTGAGAGGATATTTTACAAGGAGCCTGTGAGAGCAGTGTCAGGAGATTGAGACACTCAGGCTGACATGAAGAACAAGGTGCAAAGGTGATGCGAAACACCAGAGCATGAATGTGTCTGCTCTCTGCGCTGACTCCTGATCTCTACACTGATTTCCTCAATCAGGCAGCACAAACCCCCTTCTGTGCAGCTTTCAGTTCCACCTTCTATTCATCCCTACCTTCAGACACCTCTTCCTCCTGGTCATGCTCAAGTTTACCTGGTCTCCTTGCTCATCAACCATGTCCTCATCTCACCTGTCTGTACCACCAGGGACGGACATGTGCCTATACCAAAGCACGCTGGTGTTATACAAACTGAGACGATACAAAGGTTGGAGGGAATCACAGCTAAAAAGGGAAATGTGATGGGACCAGCAGAACAAGCACAGATACCTGGGATGTTGCAGTCACAGCAGGAATTAAACAGCACATTCAGTGGGAGCACGAGGAAAGACACTGCAGAAGAGAATCTGAGCAGTGTAGGACCCAAGGGAGCATGGGCAGTGCAACAAAGAACAGAAATGCCTGTGCAGTGGGCAGAGCATGAAAGGAAGAGAACAGTACTTGTATCTTCAGTTTTCTTCCTGCTTGAGAAAAGAGACATGGAAAGGTTTGTTTGATCTCCCCATTTAGTTCCCATCAGAAGACACTGAAGGGCCCAGCCAAAAGCCTTGTGTTTTGTTTACATTCAACAAAGTCTGCATAATAGACGAGGAAAAACTTTACCGGCCTACCCATCTTGCCCCTCTTCCCAGGAACTCCAGGGATCCCCTGCAAGGAAAACACACAGAGAAAAAAAAAAATAGGTCTGGTTGAGAAAGCAAACAGCCAACCAACAACACAAAACAAAACGAGAAGAGAAAGGGGAATGCAAACCAGCCTAATGACTGCGGCATTGTTCGGGAAGCAAAATGTCAGCTCCTTGCAGTCAGCTGCGAGAGCAGAGGACAATTAACCTTCACCCACTAACTACGGCCCTGAGGACACACGCAGGCAGCATCCACACCCAGGGCAACAGGCTGAGGCTGTGCTTAGCAGGAGCAGTCATTAAGCTACTGGTCTGGAACCAACTGAAGGCCACCGCCAAGGCGCTCGCTGGAGAACTTCTGTTTATGTTTCTTATTTAGTTATACAAGCATTAAATCAGCGACTCTCGAGCGCAGGGCAGTCCCCTCCCAGGCAGGCACACTCACTCCCACATGCTCCCGGGGCCTCTCTGGTTTCTGGAGCTTGCGTTTGAGGGAGAAAAAGTGAGAATAAAACAGGCTTCATCTTACAGTGCCCTTCCTTAGGAGCTCGTGCTGGGGGAAGAGGGAGTCCTTGGATGGGTGGAGATGAGGCAGGTGGGGGGACTTGGGGAAAAGGAGCAAAAAAGCAAGAGAGGTTCTGCAAGGCTCTGAGCACATGGGTTTGGAGAAGGCATGATGGAGAGGGTGGGAGGAAGGGAGGACACGTGGGAACACAGCCACAGGTGCCCTTCCATGGGCCCCACAGTCTTGACTGCCCAACTTGATGCAACTGGAAGGAAAGCCACCGTCAGGAACCCCAGGCACTGCTGCTTCCGAGAGGCAGGCTCCTTCCAGACACCTCCAGCTGGACACCCAAAAGGCTGAGATACTGTAGTTGGGATGCCACTCATGTGGGAGCAGGAAATTTCCACTCACATTGTTCTCCAGCCTCATCCTACTAAGATGAGCTTGAAAGTGGGAGGAGGACAGCAGATTTTAAGTGAAGGACAACACAGAAAAGCTCCTTCCTACACATCAGTGTGGTCTGAGGATCCTGCCTGAAGTGTGGGTTTTCCTGAGCTGAATATTAGCATCTAACAAGGACACAGGTCTTCATGCAAGGGCAGAAACAGGCTAACGGAGTGTTCAAACACTAGGCATGCTTGCCTCTTTTCTCAGGAGCAAGGATAGAAAAGGTTACACCAGGCTCTGAAGAACTGCAGTCAAGCAATACACCAAGGTTTTCTTCAGAAAATACTCACTCGTTCTCCATCAGCCCCTGGTAGCCCAAATAATCCCGGGAGACCAATATATCCCTAAAGGGAAGAAGAAACAAGTAGTCAGCTCTATTTATCCATTAGCATTCAGTCAGTCTGTCTTTCCTGAAGAGCAGCAGAGCATCCTCCAGCGTTGGTCAGTGGCAGCCGTGATGAAATAAACCTTGAGGCAAGTGTATATGCCCATGGACTGCATGGTGCTGGCTTCCACGATGTAGTCCAAGGGCACATACCCTCACACCAGGGATCAGGAGGGTTCCGGGCAGGAAGAGGCCAGCAACAAAAGACCTTACCTGGGCTGGCTCTGAGCATACCTGAGGGAAAGGCAGCTTGGTTCAAGGTTAGCAGGAGTGATGGCAGAAGTAACCCATTCCTTCCACGCTCAGCAGCAGCGGTCGCATTTCGAGTACGCGATGTTTCTGTGCGCCTCTGAGATCCCGCTCAGACAGGACGCGCTGCATAAAATGCTACATTTCCTTTCCCTTGCAACAATTGAAGCCTTGTGTTTAATCCTCTTTGCTCAGCAGTTAGCACAAAGTTACCTTGTGTGCTGGTCCTTTGCAAAGGACTGTTTGTGCCAAACATGCAGAATCGAGAGGAAGTGAATTTCAGCAGGGAGCCCCCTCAGTGGCACCTCGCTGTTACAAGAGCCAAGTGCTAACACTGATTTTCTCTCATCTTTCTTTCTCCATCATCACTAAATCTCTTACTGTCAGCCCCACCAAATTCTTTCACCAGTCCATCGCTCCCTTTGGGTTGCGCTTCCTCTAGGGACGATATCCCACTGGGAAATACGGCCACATTGTAATGATGCTGCCTGCCTTTGCCTCCTGAACCCCAAGACAAACCATGCGACTCCTGAACTACTCCCTGCAGAAGAAAAAAACAGAGATGGGGAGGTGGAGAAGAGCCCACAGCTGATTGCCTTACTCCACAAAATGCAGAGATCTCACCTTAGAGATCTGTACCCAATTCTGATTGACTGCAGTTGAGCTGAGAGTGGCTTTCCTGGGGAGCTAGAAATACTTCAGTACGCAGCACTCAGGTACAAAGCAGAAAATAATTTTCAAGTCTTTCTGCTAAACAGTGCTCTCAGAATTATACAGCTACCAGTTGACAATTACATGAGATCTTGGTTAGGCCAGTGAAACGGATGCACCAGGAAAAATGTTACCGCTTGCAGAAGAGAGGTGAGCAAGCTGTTTGTTCTCTCCCAGACCTTTCTTTCCCCTGCAGGACACCAAGCACGTGTTCTCCCTCCCCAGCTCAGGAATACGGCTAGCTAGAGGGTCAGCATTTGTTTATTCCTTGCAGTTTTCCCAGTGATGAAAGCCAGCTGGTTGAATTTATTGCATATAGAGAAAGTATCACGTGTCAGGGAGAGAGGGAATTTTATTGGGTCAGAATCTCATTGTGAATTTACAATTGCAGGAAAAGAACAAAATGTGATTAAAGGGAGTCTTAACTGTTAAAAAAAATTAAATCCTTTGCAGTGAGGAAGAACTCCCAGAAATTCAATTTGATGAGCAAAAGGAGGCAGAACAGAAATATTCATGTTTATATTTGCACATGGCTTCAAGATGCTGGCTTACCCTTCTGCATAATGATATAAATCACTCCCAAACTCAAGACTATACCCAAAAGAGCCCATATTCAGCACAGTCAAAGACCACTGAACCACATTTATTGAAACTAAAGAGGCCTTTGGGAATTGGGGCTTGCAGAAAGTTCAGACTTTGGTCTTCTGTAGGAATTTGTATACCATTCTTCCCTTCCTGCAATGTAAGGGGTTGGCTTTACATCATCAGAGCTATCATTGATCTTTAATCTTGGTATATTCAGAGTTTAATTTAAAAAAATTAACAGTGTTTCAGTAAGTAACCAGTGTGCAATTCAAATCCCCTGAATCCAACAACTTAGAGGAACTTGTCTCAGGTTTGCAAAATTAAGCATACAGTTTCTTGAGAAGCCCTTTGTAGAAACAAGTAAACACAAATCAAAGGCTGCTTACCCGACTGCCTTTTGGACCAGCTTCCCCTATGGGGCCAGGTAAGCCCTAGAACAGAAGGGAGAAAACAAAGACAAATGTGGACAGGCTTTAACTTCACCTAACGAGCACTGCCAAGTCTCCAGCACTGTCCCTGCGTGGTTCTGCTTTCAGTGCTGAGTCCAAGGCGTATCAACAAAGGAGGAAAAAAAAACAACAAAATGACACAAACACAAATCTCCCATTGTTGGGGAGCTGTGCCTCTGCAGAACCTGAGGCAGCTGCATGTAGTGAGCCTTCCCCGGGGCTCAAGTAATGATTTCTGATCATAAAGATCAGAAAGATTCATGCAGCAGGGCGCAGAGGTTGCATTACACTTCAGAAGCAACATACAGTGATCCTCTGTACCCGACAGCTCTCGTTTCATTTCCCTGCCTAACTGAACACACATAGCAGTGACAAATATATTTTGATACCTGTTTGGGGAACACAGTCGGGCCCTGATGCAGTGACAGAGCCCCTCTCATTTTTACAGCCTACAAGGTCACGTAGCAGTGCAGGTGCTGCACATCTCTAGCCCTCTGCAGCATTACCATCCATTTCTGTCCCTACTGCTGTGAAAAGGAACCCTGTAAAAATGCATGATGAATTTTCATGTTTATTGTCCTCTAGCAAGTTTCCAGATCAATTTTTATCCAATTCCAAATGTTGTTGGGCTTTTTTGGAAGCAAAAAGAGTAATAATAATAAAAAAAGGCAATGTCCGTATTTCCTTTAGCTGGCAGCACTGCACGCACAGCCTGGGATCTGAAAGTCAAGTTGTGCTCTTTTCTGGCTCATGCATCATTGCCAGTCAGAGAACTCAGCCACCGGGGCAAAGTTAACAATTCTGCCTATGATGCACAAATCAAAACAGAGCCAAGCTTGCTCTCCCATAGCACTGCAGAGCCAGCACAGCTGACAGGAGTAACAAGTAGTAAAATCTCATTAAAGTAAACAGCCCCGATGCTGGATACACACGGCATTCAGATATACTGAAAAAAGCTGCTTTAAAAAAGAAAAGTCACTTTCTTGACCCAAACCACATTTGAAGAAAGTGCTTTTGTTCTTCATATGTCAAGCGCAAATATTTCACCCTGCTTATCTGATGGGCAGAGCACTGCTGTGAATTGCTAAACAGCATTCATTAGCCTTGTATGTCCATTAAAGCTCGGACCGTTTTCTATTAGTCATCTAATGCACATTCACACCTAGGAGATTCTTTGGCACACACATCTCTGAGGGCCTTTCAGGGTATGAATGCAGCATTTAGTCAGGTGCACAAAACTTCCCTCCAGGTCTACCATCTGCATTCTCCAGCAGGCATCTGTGTATTCCACCTACAATTTGCTAAGCGAGGTATCGATCTAATTTAGAATTTAAAATAGATCATACACTACTGATAGTCTGAGGCAGGGGGAATGCAGACTTGTTCTGAAGATCTAGCTCATGCTTAGTCCAATACCATGTACATCTGGGTAAAAACTCTTGTATGAACTCATGGGAAGTCTGAAAGACAGCAGACTTCCTGGGGTCTTTGACATCTGCCTACCTTCTTAATTATGTATGTAAATACAAAAATGGGTGAATCTAACAATAATATGTCCATTTAAAAAAACATGACAAACTCATTTCACTGTAAAATTCTACAGGACCTGTCTCCTGCCTGCATACAGATTCCAATTAGAGATCTTTTAAATTCTACTTCTTACTTTTCTTCCAACTACTCCACTTCTTACATAAGTAAGAAAATAAGGTGTCTGATCCTGCTCCATTTTCCTTTGCATGCTCCACCATTCCTAATGTTGTCTTAGTAATTTTATTTTTCAGATAGAAGACAAAAATTTGATTTTCTTTTTTTTTTTTTTTTTTTTTTTTTGCAGCCACAAATTCGATTTATACATATTATTGGACCACGTATAACTTTATACATATGAATATATATGTATATGATTATATAAGCAAATTTTACTAGCTAAAATCTTTTAATTCAGAAATACGCTTTATGTCCCAGGTTTCTAACCTGTTCAACATCAGATGCAAGAACTTGCCTAAAAGTGAGGGGTTAGCAGCTTTCATGTTTGTTTCTCTGCTGTTATTTGTTTTTTCATAGTCTTATAGTGAATCAAAAACCATATAGATTTTGTTACAGAAATTCAGGTTTTATCCATTACAGTCATAAAATACATTCTAACAACCTTAGTGTCTCCCTCAGTGATAGGCCATGGCATTGCTACAGGATCTCGGGCAGGGAAGAAGGAAAGCCAGACATGGACTTGATCAAGTCTTTTCCAACCTCAGTGATTCTTAGTTTCCTTGTTCCAGGGGTCTGCACTGTCTTTAGTGGGGCATGTATTTAGCATGGCACATATTTAGCTACCTGCACACCCAAATCCCTAGTCTGTGCACAGCACGATGAGATTTACTGCACCTGCCTGCCAGGATAACCTTTGGCACCAGGGCTTCCGTCTGGTCCTCGTTCACCCTTTGGAAAGAAGAGAGACAAGGTAAGGTGAATGCTGCACTTGAGAAACCTTTTCAGTTACTTTGAGAGGGGGTGGAATGAATTAACTTTATGCAAATTTATAAAGAAGAAAATATTAAAAGTGGACAGCAAAATAAATTAATGAGGGGAAAAAAGCAAGCAGAAGCCCTGTCAGTAGGATCCATGCATTAAGCAAGTGTTGGTATTTCTCCTTCTCCCTCCATCTGCAGTGAAAGCAGCAGATAGTTCGAAACAAGGAGGCTAAGAGAAGGTGTAAGGCTGCATCTATATCTGGCATATGGAAGCATTTTACTGGTGAGGAAGCACTGCCAAAATTCTTCAGAACTAAATGGATTCATGTATAATATCCTTTAACATCATTGCTAACAGGGCCTGCTATTCATTGCCCTTTTTTTTCTGAACTGCAAACATCAGACTTAACCAAATAAAGGGGGGATAGAAAAGGGGAGAGGGGGAATAGGCTTTGGGAGGGGAAATACATGTTAGTACTAAATATGATGCGGCTAGTAAACTCCAGATGAAATTAATGTAAAAGAAAAAAAAAAGTGGGGAATATGGTGAGCTGGTATTTCTTCCACCACATAAACCTAACGTGGTCGAGCAATAAAAATTAGAAATTCAATTTAGAAACTCCAAGGCAGTGTCCTCTCACCAACCTGCTGATGCTCAGTGTGTGTGCACAGCTCCTGGCAGTGTGGGAGCTCACTGTGCATCCCCTGTGTGTACCAAGCTGCCCCTGGCAGGAGCTGGCTGTCCACACTGAGCAGGCTGTACAGGATCCAAACTAGCAGCAGAGTCAGTCAATCCACCCCTCTTTGCAGGTTGAGGAAATTGAGAAGACTCACCTGGTCTCCAGGGTGACCTGGTGGTCCAGGGTAGCCTTTATATCCCTGTTGAAATAGGGTAAAAAAGATGAATTAGAAAACAAAAATGATTATGTATATAAGGTTTGGTTTGAATTTCTCTTTGCAGGTAGGACTAAAGTTCTGACAAGAAGCAGGTCGTTGGATATGGGCTAGCACTACACGATCATAACCTTTTAACGTACTAGTTTGTCTGCACAGCCCAAATCCTGCCCATGGTCCCAGGCTGTGCTGCAAGGCAGTGTGGCAGCAGCCTGCACCACGAGGGTCTGGCTGGCGGCTACTTGAGAAGGACTTGCTCCATCAACAGACAGTTGTATCTACAGTCAGGTCTGGCTATTCGTAATCCACAGTTATCTGTCATCCTTAGGAAACCACAGGCCTGTAGGCTAAAGCGTTGGCTTTGGGCAATCTGGGGGACTTGAGCTGCTGCCTTCAGAAAAGCCTGGATCTCAACTGCAGATCTCAAGCCCACGGTGAAAGCAGTGATCATTCCTGTGTAATTTTATCTGGCAATTCTTGCACCAATCCTTACATGAAGTGGGTCACTCGCATTTCAGAGAGAGCTCTCACTTTTGCTTTAGAAGTTGAAATGCCATAGGAAAAAGCTCCAAAACCACTTACTGTCATGGGAAGCTTCAGCTTGGTTTCTAGCTTGAACCTGTCTAGCTTCCAGCTTTTCTAATCTAATTATTACAAGGTATGACAACATGCAGAGCTCTTCGTTACCAAGCTACCTAAAATGGTGAGCGAACTCTCTCTTAACCTGCTTTCTGCTGAATTAGTTTGAATGAGTTTCTTAATCCATCTTGCTAGCTGGCAGGTGTTGCAGGCTTCAAATCATTCTCACAGGTCTTTCATAAACCTGCTTCAGTTTCCTTTTTATTTTTTTTTGAGATGCAGACACTGGAGCTTTACAACGGTAGCCTGTTCAGCTGCAGACTGATCAGTATGTATTTTAAGACAGTTCCCTTTCCCCAGGATTTAGCTAAATCTCTCTCCAAACACGGGCTAAATACTGCAAGTGGCAGGCACTTCAGATTTTTTTGTTTCCCTTTATTATGTTACTTCAGCTATTTAAAATAAATCAAAACTCCGTCAAGTGGAGTCAGAGCAGATTAGAAGATTAAATTCGGTTAGAGAGATGATTGTTTAGCTGGGCTACTAGAAAGACTGAGAAAAAAAAAAGGAGGGAGGGGTGCAGAAAATTTAACCTGAAACAAACGGGCAGAGAAAACAAACAAGAAATAATCCTTGCGCACATACTACAGAAATAACAAAAGGCTTTCAGGGTGGGTTACAACTGCTAATTGCAACTCAGCCCCTGCTCCTCGCCCTGTCCCAGCCCAGGGCTTCCCGCACACGTTGCCTGTCTGCAAAGCCCACGGGGAGCAGCCCCCTGCTCTGGAAGCCCTGACCAAGCCCTGGCCACGGCCTCAGCCTCTCGCTTCCCTCACCAGATGAACCCAGGCCTGTTTCTGCTCCCAGGTCCACACCTCTGCTTAACTGCTTTTTTATTCTTCCCATGGGCTATTTTAGACCTGCAGCTTAAGCCTGCGCTGGCGGAGGTATGCAATGCTCTCAGCCATCCTGGCTACTACCCACTCCCCTTCGCATTCCTCCTCGCTCGTTATTTCAGACATTTTGGCCTGGAAAATCATCAATTCCCTTTTCACCGCATCTCTCCCCTGCTCAACCTTGCTGATGTATCACGGCCTGCTCTTTCTGAGCTGCACACCCCCGAGAAGGCGGTGGATAATCTGAAAAACCATCTGGCTACCGGCTGGCCCTTATCTGAACTTCCTAGAAGGTCCTTTCTCCGAACACTGTTAGCACGTTTCAGCCTGTGGCTCCTACACTGGCAGTGCCCAGCAGCTGCTGGAGCAGCACCAGCAGATGGATTCCCTGCACACCTCCAGCAGTTTGCCCCTCGAGATCCTGTCACGTTTAGCTGCTCTCTGGCTCCTGGACAAGGCCCAGAAAGGAGGGGAGATGGTTGGGATTGCAAAGCTCCAAACCCGCCCGGGTGTGGAAGGCCAAACATGGCCTGTCCCTGCAGCAGGGACCAGCAGGGTGCTGTGAGGCTGAGGACGTCTGTTCTGGTGCCCACCTCACCCCTTCCAGAGAGCTGCCAGTGCAAACAGCCCGGGGTTCAGCATGGCCAGACGCACCCTGGCACAGCATGGAGCCCATGGGTTTCTTCCTGGGGCCTCTGCCCAGCTCCTCCATCCACGGCCTGGAGCAGGAACTATGTTTGTTTCCAGAGAGCTGGAGGAATTACCTCCATGGATATACACCCCCAAAGAAGTCTAATTCCATCCAGACAAGACAGAGGTGCCTGGCTTGGCTGCTCTGGATCATCCTGCTCTGGCTGGGTTCCTGCAGGACAGGGATTTCAAGCCTCTGCTGTCCACCTAGGGCAGGTGGCTGGGGGAGAGCCCCTCAGGCACTCAAAGCACGACCTGAGCTAATGTCTGCACCAAGCACTGCACTGCTATCTCTATAATGGTAAGTGAATTCCACTGAAGTTAAATACGTACTCTACTACGGTTGCATCCTATTAAATATCCTCTTCACTATTTATAGTGAGCTCTGGGAAGCTTCAAATGTGTGTTTCTTGACGGTATATTGCAGTTATTTCTGTCTCAGGTTAATTATAATGAGGAGAAAACAGAAAAGCTTGTATATGCTGAAGTTAGCTGGAATGTGAAAGCATTTACCTGCTAAATCCTCTTCAAATAGCTCTAAAATGACAGGGCAGAGGGTATGAAAACAACTGCATTTGCTCTTTTATCCAAACACTTCCTGATGATTACAGGGTGTTCAACACAAAGGGCTGTGATTTAGAAAGGAAATTGCACTCCAGTGAAGGATTTGCTCATCTGTGATGATATTTATAATTCACTCTATCCTGGCTATAAGGAACCATCCTGCACTTTGATAGGAAATGTAAGGAGTAAAGAGGCCAGCGAGTGAGATCGGCACGACACGATGTGTTTTCAAGCACTGACCAATTCACAGCTCTGCCTTTACTCCCTGAGTGACTTTAGCAGAGCTGCTTCTCTCTCACTGCTGCTGTCCCGCACAACCTTGCACTTTGCTACAACCACTGGCTCCTCCACAGCATTTGAGGCCGACAGTAACGATGCAGTGAGTGCTGCTGAGATGTCTGGGCATGGCAGACCAGGCTCTCTGGTCCTACAAAGAGCCAAAGGTGTGTATCCACGAGGCAGGTGCTATGGTGTAAGCCATGCTGTCCAAAACCGTATGCCGCTTGCTTGTGGCTCCAGCTCACGCTGCTGAGACATTTGTTTCATTTAGCGAGAGAAGTGTTTTGTTTCTTTTGCCTCTCCGAAAGTTTCTACACAGAATTCTCAGATCAAAGTCCTCAGAGCTCTTTTCACTGTCCCCCATGGAGTCAGAGGGAGGGATGTCCATTTCCAAGGCGTAGCTGTTTTCTGGTAGCCAAGCTGTGTTGCCTATTTTCGGCCAAACACCAGCATATTTTCACTGGGAGAATGCCAGCAGGGAATCCAAATAAAAAAAGATTTTTCCAAACATTTCTCCAACAGCTGTAATTTATTTTTTTTTTTCTTAATACAGGATGCTAATAAAAGCCAGGTTACACCAAAACCACTGCCAGGCTAGTGCTACTGGGAGGTACTTTTTTTAAGCTGTACCAAAGGAAAAAATTCTGCATCCAACTTGTTCATTACTCAGAGAAACAGAAGCATACCCCTGCCTTCATCCTGTCCTAGGGGAGCCAAGATCAGATGTGAAGGCCATGTGCTGGACTCAGGAATGTTTGTTCAATCTCCTATTCCTTCTCCATTTTTTTCCACTATGAGGCCTTGCTCTCCTGACATTGCATTTTGCTGATCATAACCACAAGGTTTTGTTTTATGAGCTGTTATACCAGGAAAATGATATTCTTTGCACCTTATTTATTAGAAGTTGTTTGTGACAGCAAAAGATGGCTAATTAATCACTTTTCTACTCCTAGCTCCATACAGCATGATCAGCTTTGGAAGTAGAAACATAAACACAGTCCCCTACCCTTGCCAGTTTGATTCCAATATAAAGCATACAGCGAGCAGTCGCGGAGAGGAAGGGTTTCTTTTAGCTTCCTTCAGAGCTTTTTTCTCTCCCTACAGTCTTAAAGCATACTTGAGGTGGTGTTTGTGTGCAGCTAATTGGCCTGAGGAACAGCAGTATATCTTCAACGGCCCATTGACCAAAAGTGCTTGAACCAAGAGTGCTAAATTTAACTGTTCGGCTTTGCTCTGTCAATGTTGGCTCACTGGGAAGGAGAGTCATGTCTGCTGAGCACAACTATCAAGCAGCTCCCTTCAACAGCTTCCAGAAAACCAAATCAACCTGCCAAAACAGCCTGGAGCTCGAAGGTCAGCTG
The DNA here is from genome assembly GCF_009819795.1 of Aythya fuligula. NCBI lineage: Eukaryota > Metazoa > Chordata > Aves > Anseriformes > Anatidae > Aythya > Aythya fuligula. Next base: position 6,689,178 of record NC_045577.1, read on the forward strand.
AAGTGTCCTTGATGTATGAAAGGTGCGGACTCAAGGTAGGGATCACTAAGGTACTGTGGTGTGGACTTGTACATGTGAACACACGCACATGCTCTGCTGCAACATAAAGGATGGAAGGATCTTGTGCTCTGTCCCCGTGTGTCGTTTTCTAGGCATAGGCATGTTGTTGGCAATGCTAATGTTGAAACATCAACGTGGAAGCAAATAAAGCAAAACCTGACTGGTGCTGTCAGTCTCCAGGCAAAATAGAGGGGAGGCCTACACATGTTTTGTTTGAAATATGCTTTAGCAGGAGAGACAGTCAGGTTTTCCCCTGGAGTGCCTAAACCTATCCTGAATCCAACCTTTGAGTACTGATGTAGGTTCTAGGTCCACCCAGTTAACATATGAGCTGAGCCAGATCTGAACTCAGCCTTCTGATGAGGACCCAGTGTCAGGGCGCAGAGGGATGATGCAGTGCAGTGGACACCAAATAGAAAGAAGGAAGAGAAACCTGGATTCAGAATTTCATTTTGTACTCATACAGAGTGTTGCTGTTACAACCCCCAGGCAGTTGCTCCAGCCCTGTGTCATGGTTTACACACCTGTGAAACAGGCAGAAGATTTTTTTTGCTGGGTACCAGTGCTTAACTGAATCTTTCAGCTAGAGTTAGAGGAAGGCAATTTAAATTAACAATAGTGATTTTATCCATTAGAAAAGGACACACACTTACCTTTCTACCAGGTGGTCCAGGGAACCCAGTCAAACCAGGTAAGCCCACATCTCCCTGTAGGAAGCAAGCAAGTCGCATTAATTTTCATCAACATTGTCCCTGTGCTCAGCACACTGTTACTAAAATTATTTTGCCTATGGTAGTACCCAGCTATTGATATTTGTGATTCTAATTGCGACTCTTCAAAAACAGAATGGATAAGAAGTGTAGATTTAAACACCATCTTTTTAAACTGGCTCATATAAATTATAAACCCAGTTAATTAGTTACAGCTGCTGCTGGAGCCCAGCTTTTTACCAGCAGAATGAATGCCTTTTTTTTTTTTTAAAAAAGGCTCTCATTCAGCCACTTGCTTCATTTGCCTTTCCATAGGTGTTTAAATCTCCAAGGCAAGAAAATTCTAGCTTTTATATGCAACAAGAACAACAGATACCCCCTGCCAAATCCTGTGGTTCTGCTCTTATTGCGCTACCACGCTGGCTCAGCTCATGGCTCCAGTTCAGGTGGCTCTGTTGGTGTAAGTATTTAACCTGCCTATGTAACATGGATTGAAACTTTACAGGCTGCTCTTGGGAGAGGTTTTTCAGTGGCCTGCACTTCTGAAAAGGGATTGCATCACTTCCCAGCTGGCAAATCCAAATCATCATAGAAAGAGCACTTTGGTGTGAGAACTCTCTAACATCTGATCCATTAGCACAAGTACATTTTGGCCTCCTCTGATTAGGATCAAACCTTTAGGGTCTCTAACGCTTGGAGTATCTAGCTTGAAAATTAGGCATTGCTCCAAAGTCCTGCTGGAAATTTCTTGTTTCTATTACTGCTAACAGGAACAAAGCCTTGTTAACATGAGCTGAAAGTGATCTGGATCTCTCCCTTTCTTACATTAAGCATGCTTACAGGAGAACAGTTCCAGATTGTCCGTGTGGATGGTTTCCATGTGATGCCGTTCTGATATAGTACCCGACATTTCAAAAGGCATCTCGTGCTGTTAAGTTAAAGGCATTGTTTCAGATTTAGCCATCTCATTGTGTGCTAGTGTCACCCTCCATCTCGTGTTTGTGTGGTGTGCACTACATCATTGCAGCATCTGGTTTCAAATGAAGGGCCTGAGCTCTTCATGGCTGATGTTTTCTATTAGCTGTGAATTTACAGCAAGGCATATGATGAAAGGAAGAGGTGCAGGCTTCTTGCCCCGAACATGAATTACGAAGTATTGTGCAGACACTACTGATAGAAGTAACTGAGGTAGGTGTTGGGAAGTTCTGATTGCTCTTCTATTCATTTCTAGACTTCTGTGAGGCCTTGCTGCTTCAGTAAAATTCACTCAGCTGTGAAACAGCAAAAAAGGGGCTCATAATTCATTGAAAGGAATTAGCAGGAGAACTCTGATCCTTAACAGTTGCTACATCCAGAAAGCAGCCACACTTCCCAGTTGTGTGTGCTTTGTGTCAATTTGATGAGACGTTGGTGGGAAGGCTTCTGGTTACCACACAGCAGGATCCACACTTTGGCAGTGCAGTGGTCTGAGAAGTTCTCCTTCTCTGCCAGCGAGACAGCGAAGCTGCTCTCAGAGCAGCAGTCTGCTGCGGGCTGCGTTTGTGACGGGAGGCAAAGCACTGCTCCTCAGCAAGAACATCATTTCTTTTGCCTTCACGGTTTTAATTGCGTGTATTGGGATTGCCTCCTTCTACAGCTGCATGCCCAGAGACGGCAGTGTGTGGCTGTATCTCACACAGATGTATATCCACTATTTAAGCACCTAGCTTAAGCAGCCGCATGCTTGCAGCAGCAGGGACTTAAGTTTGGGCTTTAGGTTACACCTAAGACAGATAAACACCTGGATGACAAGAAGCTGTGGCAGCAAGCACTTCAGTGCACTGTGGCCACTACCTTAGCTGACTCTTTAGTCCTGAATCCAGGGTCTAAGTCTTAATTTTAAGTCCACAATCTACTTGAGTGTCTGTGTTGCTTATGGCTGCAGTACGGACCCCCTCCACATGAACACACAGGGCTTATACAATAAGTACAACACAGTCTCAATGCCTGTGCAGTCTGGTCAGTCTTACCTTCTGTCCACTGCGAGCTTTTCCAGGTGACAGCCCAGGATCTCCTTTCTGACCCTGAAACAAAAAAACTTAAATTAATGACATAATCTAAGGATCCTGCTCATAGACATTGTTTTGCTTTCACCAAGCCCCCAAATTAGAAAAACACAGTTTTATCTCTGTTTCGTCCTCGCATCTCAAGTGCTACTCCTAAAGAGCTATCCCTACAGCCCCTAGGTACAGCTCTGTTTTCCTGGGGCTGGTTTGGGTGAGTGAGTGCTGCTGCTAAAGGGTTGAGTTTTAAATAGTATTTGACAGTATTAAATTGACTAAAGAAAGGATATCTGGAAGACGGCAACGTCAGGACTTTTGATACTTATTAGACTAGACAGCTGTGATTTCTTCCTTGTCTACAAGTACCATCACAAAAATAATTACCAAGCCTATTACTGTGGGTAAACCATCCTTCTTAACAACTTCCTAGCTGCTGTTGCTTTCTTTAACTGTGGGGAATAGATGAAACTGGAGAGAAAGTTACACTAATTAGACAGCACCAGCAGCCAGAGCAATTGTGAGGCTTTCAGGCTGGCAGAGGGAAGAGGCACACTTTATCTTAAGTGGCAGTATGCATTATTTTCTTGTTCAACAACCATGACGAGAGAAAGTACAACTGAAGACCGACCTTCTGACAAACCCAGGCTGGAATTTCAGCAGCATATGAACGTCTAATTTCAGTAGATGCCTTTGAAAATCCCGGTTTAAAATCTTTAACAGTGGAAAGGTGGCGTGTGTACCTAACAGGTTAAGAGACAGAAGCAGGAAAAAGTAGAAGAGATTTGAAGCGTGCCAGATTCTTTTGGCAGGGGAGAGGTAAGGCTTAGCACACCCAGCAGCTTAGGTCTGTATAACATTGTGCTGGCACGGCCAGGACAGTATCAGGCACTGGCTGTGTAACGCCCCTGGGATCACAAACAAGTCCCTATCTCTGCATGCCACGTCGGCAGCCTGGGATTCAAAACTAACCCAAAGCACAGGACAGTTGTAAGGGGTAATTAATCTTTGTCAAGTGGAGTGCTTGGAGGGAAAGCGAGATCGTACAAAGGAGTAATAATATTTACTACCTGGCATTTCTCATTGACAGCACAAAGATCTAGCTATGGCCAGCTGATTTTCCATGCAGCATCACTGCGACGACTTCCCAGACATACTTCCCACCTTGCAGAGTGTCTGTCTCCCCTTCTCCTGCTCACCATCCATCACAAGCTGTAAGGTTCAGGGAGAGACTGCTTGGCTACGGACTGTAGGGAGCACTGCTGATTCAAGGCAGATGCGTCTGTACAGATCCTGAATGAAGGCTGCCTGCCTTCCAAGCAGTAACTGAAGTCATGCAGGCGATCTTGCTTTGCACACAGCTGCTATCAGGGCAATTCTCCCACTCTTTGAGCAGGCTGTGGGTGCTATCACTGCTTGGAAAAGATTACAGCAGTCAAGATCACAGGGTATTCGTTTCTACTCTGCAAAATGAACATACTGCTGCATGTAGACACCCACCACCCTCCACAAACGTGCTCCGTGAGATGACTCCAAGCCATGCAGAGGAATACAAGCCTCTCACATTTTTCCCTGGAAAGCTCCAGACCATGTTAGCAAGGACTGTGTCTCATACCACACTTCTATTTTCAACACTGCTGCAGTCCTCACACAGGGGGGGAGCTCGGCCACGGTGTGATCACAATTTCCTAAGATTAATCAACAAGACTGCATCAGGGCCAGAGAGGACAGATGGCTGGATGTTGAGGGCTGAGACTGAGGATTAAGTGCCCAGCTCTTCTTGTGCAGCAACTGCAACAAGAGAATGCCCCTACACCTTGTCCATCGGCACCTTGCCCACAAGCCTCTCGCTTCCCCCTTCCTCTTGTAAAGGAAGAAATTGCTTTCTTCTGTTTTTCTTCCCTACATGAGAGAAGTTGATGGCTGTGCAATTTAAACACCTCAGCTTTGCAATCCCACTAACAGTATTCCAAACATCAGAGGCATCAGAGTCAAACCATTCACTAAAAGGAAAATTCAACTTTGCCTCACACTGTAACAAGAGAGATTTATCCAGAGCAGCTAACTAAGCAGAACATACCAACATCTGAGGCAAAGGCTTCTGGATAAGAAACACAAACCCAACTCTTGTAGTGCCTTTGGAAAACACCCTGCTGGACAGGTAACTTCCCTCCCGGTCCCAAACACTCCTAGGACATCCCCAGAGCTGCATCTATTCATTAGCAAGAACGCCCCTCCTGCTCCCCCCAGCAGGTTACAGATCCCACAGCCAGCATCCCCAGCCAAATATATGTCTGCATCTGCTTAAGAGGTTATCTGCTACAATCAGTCTTTTCTAATTAGATGCAACAGCAATGTTGCAACTGCCAAGGACAAAAAATTGAAATGCCAAGAAGTGGCAGGAAGGCCTCTTTAAAGTGTTGCACGTTATAAATTGCTGAGAAAAGCAGGATGAGCTTATTTCTCGGGTGGCACAAGTGGGTGTACTGCCACTGAAGTCAGTGGAAGCGTGCCCAAACAGATCGGTGGGAATTTGGCTCAACAGCTACATACAGCTCTGTGCAAAGCGAGCTAAGTTCAAGCTTAGCTTGCTCAGTACAAGGGCCTGTGAGTGCTCAGCTCCAGCCACCAGAACAAGGTGTGCTCTGCACAGGATGGATTCAGAAATAAAGCCAGTCTGACAACACAACACCGGTGCTCGCCAGCACAATGCACCCAGAGCTGAGAGCAGAACTGAGATGCACACGGACATCTCAGGCAGCTGCAGCACTGAATCACATCCCCTGTACGTAGGCACTGACCGACCTTGTGAGTGCTCTGTTAATTCAGCTCATAAAAACTGTGCTCTTGGGTTACTTCCTAAGTGACAACGACTTGGTGTTAGTCATAATTTCCAAGCTGTACCTATCTGATAAGTTCAGTTTCCTTTCCAAGTTGCTCCTTTTTTTCCCTGTTATTAATGGTTGTCCAGGGAAGACCTGGCCCTGCTGGCACTGCCACCTGAAGGCTCCCAGCACAAATTCTGGTTGGGGCTGCCCTTCACAATCCATAATTTTGGCCATGGGCTGGATGTGCTAAGAAGATACCAGGTGCAGGTTTGTCAAGCCTGGTGAAGGGAATTGGTATTTAAAATGTAAGGAGGTGAAATACCTTTTTTTTCTTTTTCTGTGACTACTAGCTTCTGGGACTGGTGTAACACCTAAGAACTTAAGGCAAGAAGGGAAGACAAAGCCCTGGCAACTGATACACATCTTCTAAGAGCTGCTTCACATGCAAAGGTCTTGCAAATGTGGCTTTGCAGGCTCTAGAAGCTACTAGAGGTGGAGTTACACCTGGGCCCGGGCTGAGCTCTCAGATCCCTTTGCAAACTCAGTGCTTCTTGTGACAAAGCCTCACGGAGAACAGTCTGATCCTGCAAATGGTGCCTGGGTAAAATTACACTACGTAGTACAGACTGATGGCACCAGATCGCTGCTGCCGCCTGCTACAGCCATCCCCCAGCTGAGGGCTTCTGCTGCCAGACAGACTGTTCAGCAGGACGGGGGGAAATACCTATAGGAAGTTTTAATTTCTAATAGAAGGCCAGCTGAATATAGCTTTATTACAGCCAAATGATGTTTTCTGACAAGGTATTGGACTGAAGTCCAAAAAAAAAAACAAAAAAATATAGCATAAAAAAACAGTTTGATTGCACAGATTGGATCAGGCTGAATTTGCAGGCCTGGAAGTTAGGTAAAAAGGACTTTGATTTGACTTGTAAAACTCAGCAAGTGTGATCTGGAAATCACTGATGGAGAATAAATGCAGAACACTGAGATATAGAACTTTTACGGCCTCACTTTGCAGGCCATATAGCCATACTTCAGAATTTAAAACAGCTGCTGCTCACCACCACGTCTCCAGTGCCTAATTTTTAATCGCATAATGGCAGCACGCCAGGTTTCCAGAATCTTTTTCCCAGAGCATCAGCAGTGCTTCTAACGGCTCTGCCTACTGATGAGATCATAAAAAGAAAGGAATCTTGCTTGCACCTTTCTCTGTGTTTGGCTGAAACATCCTGCAGCTTCCTTGTTAGTGAAAACCTCTACGAAGCTCTGCCCCTTGAAACTCAACGACAGTTTGGCCCCAGAAAGGCATTACGAGACATAAATCTATTCCCGTGTAACCGATGACACCAAAACAAAGCAAACAAATTTCCCAAGAACTTCACAGACTTTAGGCAGCAAAAAGTCTTGGACGCAGGAACAAGCTGGGAATTCAAACACCTTTCTGCAGGATTTTGCAGCAGACTGAATTAGCTCCCCTTTGGAGCTGAATGTGTGTGAACATCCCCGGGCAAGGGCAGGGGCCTGGCAGTGGGGATGCCCCCAGCACCATGGGGGGACACGTGCACAGGATAAAAAGGGCAGAACATGGGGTTCTGGCACTGACACCTCACGGGTGACTCACAGATGAGGACATCTAGGAGCAAGCAGTTTGGGAAGAGTGCTGGCTGCCCAGGAACTGTGCAGATGGAAGGAGAAGTGAGGGACCTTCAGGAGGGGGAAGGCAGAGGAGATGTGGGTGCTGCCGGCCCCCCACTGCTGTGTGGATGCGCAGGCAGATGAACAGGCCACAAAATCCATGAGAAATAAAGTGAGCAAATCAGGACGTGGGGCGACTTTGTGAGTGGGAGGCTTCCGCTGCCCTCATCTCAGCAAAGCAGCGTGCTCCCTAGCACAGAGCGAGCTTCAGCGGGATCCTAATTAGGCAGTGTTTGAAATTAGGGAGAACCAAGAACGAAGGCGCACAGCGGGGTCTCCTGCAGGCACAGGAAAAGGCTTGTGCTGTGCTGCTGGAGGGCCTGTGCCGAGCAGAGGGGAGGGGATAAATGGCTTCAGCTTCTCCTCGTTTTGTGTGGGGCAGGACGAAAAAAGGCTGAACTTCCCCTATTGGTACGTCTCCGAAATGAGAAAGCAACAGCTCTGAGAAGGCAAAACTCCTCGTGCCGATGAATACTTACTTTCAGGCCTGGGGGGCCAGGTAAGCCAGGGTTTCCGTGGGGACCCGGGGGACCCTAAAAAACACAACAAACACAAAACGTTAGTCAAGGGGCAGATGTCCACGGCAGTCACAAGAGATGCAGGAGGCCAGACCTGCCAGCACTGGGACACAGCATCAGCGGGGCCCTCCCTGGGAGCCCACGGGTGGTAATAGCAGCCACCCGTTCCTCACCTGTACAGAAGGTGACATTTACTTATCCCCACAAGATACATGCCAATGAGGCGATTCAGTGACACCAAACATCCCATGGCCAGGAACAGGAGCTACCTGGGGTCAGGGGAGGGAAAGCTGTGCAAGAAGTCCCAGCAAAAAGGGATGGAGATAGGCAGAGGGCAGAGGAAGGGCATGGAGGTGGTAACAAGTTGTTTTTTGGTGAAAATGGAAGAGAACAGAAGTAGTTACAAAAAGGAAAATGTTAATTGCTTGGCTATTTATTTAAGATGAGCTCTTTTCCCCTACAAGGCAAACAGATTTTTGTCTTTAGAGGCCTGGAAGAGAACGGATGGCAGGACAGTAAAATGGGAGGTGAGGAGGCAGGACCCCATTTAAACCATTTGACTTGGCATTCTTGCATAGGTCTCAGAAGCCATTGACACTGTCAGGGTATCCACCTTAGGTCACACACACCGGTATCTCCTTTTACATCATGTTTTAAAAGCACTCTGCATATTTTCCGAAGCCTATTTAAGGAATTATCTGGAATAAGCAGCTAAGAATAGTTTATCCTGGGATTGTATATAGCACAAAAGATCTGTTAACCTTTCAGGCAGAAGTAATAATAATTCTAAGTCCTCTTGAACGCGTTCCTGGGAGATGAAACAACCTGAAGATTCAATTCCAAGGGCTCCTGTTCTGCCAGCACTGTGTGAGCTTTACACCGCCGTCAGGAGCACTTTAATGTACCCTCCAGCTAGGAGGAATACAGGCTGGGGGATAAAAAGCCAGTCAAGTGCTTTCTCAGTAAGCTGTAGTATTTCCAATAAGCACTTTAGCATATGTAGGGCCAAAATCTTCAGGATCTGATTTCCGAGGAAGATCGCTGCAATTAAACATGCGACTGCCAGCCAAGTTCAGTGCCCCTGCCCTCTTTTGAAAGAGTATCAGTGGGCTAATGTTTATTCAGTTTTATTTTTACTACACTGTAATAGAAAATAAAGGCTTTTTTGTCTAGCTATTGTATCTTGCGGTATAGACAGTTGATGAGTGCTCAGCACTATTTCACAACCCATGCTGCTCTGCTGTAACAAGCTGTTCAATTAAAAGGCTGAGACTGAACTTTTCAAAGGACATTTTTTACCCAAATACTTTTATTGTCCCATTCTTAATTTCCTCCCAAATTTTCAACCGGAAATTCTCTGATAGTTTAGCCTGGCTGTGAATTTTCAATGAAACTGAAAGAACTTTAATTAAAATTAAGGACTTGGAATGACAAATTATCATCTGAAAACCCATATAACTGCTGCAACCACAGCACATGGGCACCCAGTGGTCTTGAATAACTTCATCTCCCCAGTAAAACACGGCATCATCTGTCCACTTCACTGGGTGGGATGCAGAGACTTCACGTTTTGCCTAAGGTGGTTCAGCAAGCCTGTAGTAGCAAAAGCACCTGAACCCAAGTCTTCCAGGTCCTAAATATGGATGAAAATCAATACAAGTGGCAGAAACCAGAACAGGAAAGCCTTTATAAAGGATGAGTTCCTAAAAAGCACTTACACATAAGCAATAATCTAGGTAGCACTGAACAGGGTTCATAAATTTAGGCTACTGCTAGATTTGAGGAGGGAATTCAGCTGTTATTCAACTTCGAAGTCGGCAGCTTGGCTCTAAGCCCACGTCAGTGCAGTTAGCTGAAATCTGTGCTCCACCATAGCCTGGGGCAGGCTTATAACAGCGTCAGACTGGAGGGAACAGCTTGGTGTGACTCCTAGCTGACAGGGAGAGTTTCCAGGAGGAAACCTGGAACATGGGAAGCTCGGCCGCCCACCCAGAGCTCCTGGATAGGAGACGAATCGTTCCTCCAGCCAAATTTGGTGCAGTGCTTCCAGAGCTAAACCAAAGCACAGCGACATAATCATAAAAAAGTCTTAAACAGAAGTGGAACTGTAAAGGAGGAAAGACTGGAGAAAGCATCTGGTCCCAGTATTCAGGGATAAAATGTGTGATTATGAAAAAACCAGGCTCCTGACATACAAGATGAAGGCTTTAACACCGAATTCAACGAGACTCGTAGTGTGTAATCCGAGCAGAGGATGATCAGAACCCCATCCTGTTCCCAAAGACCAACGTGGTCTCATCCTAGCGAGAAGCAGCCACATCCTGCTGATGGGGTGATGGTGGGAAGTCCAGCCTGGCACACCAGTGACTGCCGGAACCAAATCTGGGGGCTGTGCTAGACATTTTAAACTGCTCTCGTAACTGCGGAGAGAAAAGGGCGTAGCCTGGCAGGAGTCCTAAAAATGGTAAAAATAACTGATCTTGATGTGTTCCAACATGGTTAGTCCTGAATCTATGCTTACACCCACATTCTTGGCAGAGTTGGAAGATGCAGCGTGGTACAGTTAGCTGGGCTGAGTAACAAAAGGTACGGGACAGCATCCGCCTCGGGAGCTGTTAGCAGTACGAAATCTGAACTGACAGGCCTTATAAATTAATCCACGCACTGATCTGCAAACCCCAGTAAAAGTCATCGTGCCCCCGAGCTCCCCACCCTTGCTCTATTAAACCCTGCCCAATGCTGGTTCCTCTCCTCCTGCTGTGCCCAGCACAACTGCCCGCCTGCAGCCGGTGCTCCCCGAAATAGCTCCTGTTCCATGGAGAAGCCATTCAAGAGTTAATTGCTTTGTAGGTCTACAGCTAATTGCTATATTCTACTCAGGCTGTCCTGGATTTAATTCAATTCCCCACTCATATCTAGAAATGAGGATCCTCCTAAATATATTTATCATCATTATACTAGTTTTGCTTCTCTTTTCTACACACAGGATAGGACAATGCTGAGACCACTGGGTCAAAAAATCCCACAGCACGTTACTATTTGCAAATGTGCCTTTACCCACCTGCTTTGACTCCTTTATAACTGCTGAAACAACCCAGCCTAGTGACAAGCTGCCTTGCATCTGAAATCGCTCAAAAGCTGCACCACAAATTCCATGGAAAATGTTATCAAGGGGCAGCAGCAGCCCAAGGCTCTGCAGCAGCGAGGACAGAACAATCCCCGAATGTGTTCTCCAAGTGAGGAGGGTTTCCCAAAGGTGACGTGTTTGTAATCTCCCTGGAATGTCTTTCCCGTGAACGAGAGCCACTTGAGAACGGCGCTGCACCATCCAGCTCCTCGGGGTGACGTGCCTGGAGATGGGACCCTGCTCACAGAAGCGCTTTTATGTGTAGTGTTTCACAGCCCACAAAAATTAACAAAAGTGGGACTGTGCACAGCTGCCCCCATCCCTTCAGCAGTCACAAGGCGGGGGGAAATACCCTCCAAACTCCTGCTAAATGCTGGAAGGCTTCAGTCAGAGGAATGACCACTCATTCAAAACCCATTATGTCTTGAGGTTTCACTGAGTAAAGCGACTTCTTTGCTCCTGACCTGCAGATCCCACTCTGACCTTTGGCTCACTGAAAAATGAGCTAAATATTTATAGTGAAGCCAAACAAACACTTCTTTTCAGAAACTGGAAAATCTTCCTCACGGAATGAGGATACCGGGGAGCCTGAAGAGCTGACTAAGTTCTTGCTTGTTTTAGGGGGGAAGCCCTGCATTTTGAAGGAAAGGGAGACTTTCTGCAACCACAGGCCAAATGTAACAGGGACGTGTTATACTGGGACCCTGCAATCTCTCAAGCTGCTACGGTTCACAGCAGGATGGTAAGGGCATCCCAGAGCATCAGTGAATGCTCGTGTGCTTCCTTCACCCATCCTTTTGGGTTTGTGCTGCAGTGGGCTGAGAGGCTGGAACAACTGCAGCATGCCAGGCTTTGGGGCCTTATTCCAAATTGTGCCTCCGGCCTTCTGTGTGGCCGTGGGTAAAACAACTCCCTTGGGTAAAACGCTCCCCTGGTACCTGAGAGCTCACCTGTCTGAACGGGAGGCTGACTTCCAGTGGGACTTGGCTCCCTACGTTATTTAGGAGCTCAGACCATGGCTCTTTCTTGCTGCCCTGGGAGTGAAGCCAACAACTGGACTCCTGTCACATGTCGACTTTGGTCTCCATCACACAGGAGGAGGACAAATAATAAGGATCTCCTTTACACCGGGGGGACGACGACAAATAACGAGGGTCTATGAAGCGCTTGTCCGAAAAGCACCAGTTAAAACCACGTACAACGTTTTGCAGGATTCTCTGCAGTCAAATCAAGTTGTGGGCACTTTTCTGGCCTAATTACACCAGTGAGGACTGCAATGAGCCACACTCTGTGACCAACACAAAGATGCTGGCAGCCCAGCACATGGGCAGCCCTGCAGCGAAGCTGCTCGAGGCCGGGGTGAGGCGGAGAAGCTCCGGCAGCACAGCAGCCACGGCTCCAGAGGGAGCCCCTTGTTGGCAGCTGCTTGCAGAGCTTGTTAGCACAGCTCCGCCAGCAGAATCCAGCCCAGCTGCCACCTCCCCGCTAAACCTTGGTGTTTGAAGGAGTGTAAAGGTCACCAAAAAAAACTGCTCCAGGCTGGAGTGTGATGCACAACCTGCACTGAGCTGCTTTGGGGGCTGTGTGCGTGCCTGAGTGATGCTGCTTGGAAAACGCATCCCACCTTGTGCCTGGCAAAGTGCGTCCACATCACAGGAACCTGGGGAAAGCCTTCCCTGCTAAAACTGCCTCCCCTCCAACAGGCACTTTAACAGGCAGCATTTTAACTCCTTTCCCTTGGAGTCAGTCCCTTTTGCAACAGGGAGGAAGAGAAACACTCGGCTTGTATTTAATAAACCTCTCTGCCTTCGTGGTTGCAGAGGGGGGCATGCATCCTGAATGTCTCTCAACAGACCTCTGATTCTGAGTGATTGGCTGTACAACTGATTTAATTGTCTTAAAATGGGCAGGTCAACATTTAAAAATCACGGAAATGGCATTTTCAAGAAGACTGCTGCTCCCCACTTGGCTTCTAAGCCGTGCTGCACTTGAGCACTGAGATGCGCCCAAACCCAGCCTCCTTCATGCTATTACAGACTGGCATTTGTTACTGTAAACCAGGGCATTTGCTTACATGGAGAGCAACGTTCTGACTCTGCATGAGTCCAGAGAGATTTATCTGCTGGAAACCAGGAGGCAGAGTCATGGCTTCAGCCAGCTTTTCTTACAAACTGTCGCTGCCCACAGTCTCACCCTCGACGCAAAGGCTAAGCTGAGCTTTCATTTTACTCTGACCAATATGAGGAGAGAAAAGGAAATAAAACAGAGGCGATACAGAATTCAAAGGAGTAGAAATACTGCGCTACATCAGCAAGACAGACACTTTATGGACTTCACAGCTACAGAAGGTCATGAGTCAATTGCTGCAGCTAGATTTTCAAATAAGCCAAGTTACTGTACAGGCATTAATAATGTAGAAATTATGCAAGCTACAACAAGGGCAATTATGTCTCATGCTCTAGGCCATAGACTGCATTGGTGACAAGAAGAAATCCATCCTTTCCCCTGGCACCCAGCTCTGCAAGTTGCACACAGTACTCACCCCCACCTCGGGAGGTCCAAGCTTGGCCTGGAGCCTCACGGGACACCTCATGGGCTGCCCTTGGGCTGGGCTGGTGTAAAAATTGTGTGGCTGCTTCGTTTGAAGAGCAAGTAAAGCAGAGGTAGAACATCCCCCCGGCCATGTTGCACGTTTATTTTTAAGTGAGTCATGCACAACAAAAGCAAAAGATGCAAGAATTCCCCTAAGCATGTCTTAGTTTCTGGCAGTTCCTCTTCCTTGCAGTTAAATCTTTAAACCCTGAAGAGCCACGGGAAAAAAAAATACTAGAAACGTGTTGCAAAGTCAAAATATCTTACGCACAGAGCAGTTCTGTCTCCAGTGCTCCAGGCCAGACATTTACAGAGTGACCCTTTTGCCCCCTCCCAAAATTAGCACAGCCTCTTTGCAGCAGCCTGAGCCAAGCCAGGCTCAGCTGTGCTGAGCACTTCCTAACTGGGAACTCTTTTCTGGGCTGATTCTCAGCACCTTTGGCAGGGACTGAGCTCAGAAATCCTTTGTTGCTCATTGTCTTTCAGGGGATTGTCTTAAATATAGGATGGAGCATGCCACGGCTGGGGAGTAACACTGAGTTGTGACATGGTTTCCACAATGTTTTTTTTCCTTCTAGAAAAACTCGAGTTTTGGTAGGTAGTGGAATTCAGAGCTAGAGGTGAAAGCTGGTCATTCATACAGGCAGGGGATGCAGCTGGGGCTCCAGACACAGAATTTGTGTACACACCACAGGATTGCAAAAAGTAACACCAAACACCCCCTGTGAGCAGTGAGTTGGGTTAAGACCAAACTCTCAGCCTTAATGGGGACTTGCTAATAAAGGCAAACTCCAGGCCATCTGCCGATGTGGTCGCTGTTCAGACATTGGTAAGCAGAAGACATTGGAGCTGCATAACCAGTTGTGCTGATATTTCACCAAAGAACACGATCATAGAATCGTTTAGGTTGGAAAAGACCTCTAAGATCATCTAGTCCTGCCTTTAACCTAGCACTGGAACACCCGTATCTGATGTGGAACGCTTTGTTTCAAGCCTGATGCTATCTAGTGCCCTATGCTTACAGCCTCAGTCAGCGTTCAGGTCTGTTGATATCCATGTCTGTGCTGCAGTTGGTCCTGCAGACCTTTATTATTATTTTTTTTCCTGTTACAGAAAGGAGGTGCATTTATCTTTACCAGTTGCTGCAAGATCTCACAGGACTGTAACAAGTGTCCTTGGGGAATGCACAACCCTCTAGCTCTTAGCCTCTTGGTTGTTCTTTAAAGACATTACATAGGGCTGAGTTTGAGCCAAGTATGTGTGAGCAAATCTCCCTCTGCTGCCAGGCCAGGATGCTGCCTGGATCACAAATCCAAATATTCCCTTATTTCAGCCTCAGACACTTACATCTGTTGGATTCCCAACCCACATCAGTGCAGCGCTCAGGAAATGTGCTCCACGACCATACCTTGCAGGACAGCACACTGCTGCCACGAAAATGTGCCAACAGTTAACCGTATCGAGGTAGGGCACGCTGCCCAGCTTTGAGAGACTATTTCTGCAGCTAGGCCAACGCAGAAAGCTTTTCTCACATAGCACAGCTAGCTGCTGCGCTCAGCTCCAGGCGTTTCCTCAGCATGGCATCCACTGCTCAAAGATCTGCACCAGACTTTAGTGTGGGGAGGGAAAAAAAGTCAGGAATTTGCAACAGATCTTGTAGGTCAGCTTAGGTGTTTTGTTCTAGATCTTGAAAATGAGTCAGAGAGCAGGTCTCTGGTTTGGGAAACACAGAAGTTTGCCCTTGCTACTGAGTCCTTGATCTTAGACCATGGTCCTACTACTGAAGGCACAGTGACAGCGAAGGACTGCAAAGGAAACAGTCTAGGAAGAGTGGAGAACAGGCAAAAAGCAGCCGAAGCCAGTACCAGCAAGTTTGCAAGAAGGAAGGGATCCCGAAGACCAAATGAGAGATGGGGCTCCTCATCCTTCTGACAGCCATTTGGAAACATTCATCCCCAGCTTTGCTGAGGTCAAACCTTAGCTCAGCGAGGCTGCAGATCACCAAGCTGTGGCATCCTGAAAGCCTTTAGCATGGAAGGGGAGAAAGGAAGAAGGGCAGACCTCAGCAGTGGGGCTTGAAACAATCCCTGCTCAGCCAGAGGACCACACACCAGCCCTTGGAGCAGTAGGACACGTGGATACAAGTACAGATGGAAAGAAACAGAAGTTTTTAAACCACTCACCCGGGAACCTCTCTTGCCAGGTGGTCCTGGTAAGCCCGGCAGACCTGGGGGACCCTAAAAAAAATAAAAATAAGCATTACTGACAGCTCTACATCAGGATATTGCTCCTGACTGCTTCAGAAATACCCATAACGCAACCATTTGGAGAAAACCTGTTGACATGGACCATGTAATGATAAGGCCAGAATCCACCTTCAATTTATACTATCACTGTAAGGGGCTAAAAGCCGTGCCCATAACATCTGCAGAAGCACGTATTTCCACAGAGCAGAGACAGAGCGTTCACATCTCTCTGCTGAGAGCCACATTTCCCTGAGCACAGCCATGTTTCACACTTCCAGCTTCCTGGACCCGTGCTGGAAGGCAGGGGTAACACAACTGCCTCCCAGCCCCAGTTTCCTGCTCCGTGCTGGCACACAGCAGCAGTGACGTGTTAGCACCTTGGCGAGGGTGGGCTGGAATAAACCATGGGTTCCAACACACACCGCCTGAGGGTGTACTGGTATTGTCGGCTCCGACACGAGTTGCCACCTAATTGCACCCAAGCACTTCATACTTTAAAGCAGCGTGTTATAAAATGTAATAAAATTGGTGTCGGTGTTGGGAATTCCTAAGCATGGCTCTGAAATACAGGAGAGGTGGAAGGAGACGGGTCAGAAAAGCGGGGGCTCTTGTAAGGGGGTGAGAACAAGCTGGAGATATTCAGCTGCCCAGCTGCACGCTGATCTGAAACAGGTTAGGAAACAACATTTAACCAGCGAGGTCTGAACTTCTTGGAATTTATTCATTTATGTATTTATTTATTTTTTTCAATGGACTGGAGAATTCCGATTTCTGGAGAGCCGCTTGCAACTGCTAATAGCTCTGCAAAACGCCTTTCCCCCCAAGCCAAACATGGCTAACAACAATAGCTGTTAATTAAAGCGTCTCCCAGAGGATTTATATTCTAGTAGCTGGTTACAAAAGCTGGGCTTTCAGTGCATTCAGGGAGGACAGAGGTCCAGAGCAGGCGGCTGAAGGATGTTTGGAAGGCGGCCTGAGCTCTCCAAGGCACAGCGGTGAGGGAGCAGCGTGCTGTGGGGAATTTGGGTGCAGTGCACAGAGCAGGTGCTGCTCGTGCCCTGAGACCACACGGTGCTGACACGGCCTCGCTTCCTTCCCAGCAGCTTTCCCCTGCAGAAACGCAATGCCCGACGGCAGGGCCCGCTGCAGGGCCGACCCCGTCGCTGCTGAAGGGCTTCCAGGCAGAACTGCTCAGGCTCTGCTGCGCGTTGCTGGCCCTGAGGAGCGGAAAGTTCACGCTCTCCAATCGTCAAGTGCGGGATTTAGTAACAAAAACAAACCCTGGAGATCCCTACCCGAAGGCTCCTGCCCAGCCTAAGACTGCAAACAGAGAAAACCTGCCCGAACCATACAGGTAACTCACAAAGGAACACTCCCCTGATGTTACCAGCCTCAGGTACAGCGGGTAAGCAATAAACTATTGGTGTAAGAGAGAGATTTTAAAAGACATCCAACCAAACCTCAGGACAGTAGGGAAAAGCCAGAGGGAAGAGTAAACAAAGCCCAGGGCAAGTCTCTCTCTGTGCTAGTAATTTGACAGGACATCAAATGAACCAGAACGTTTCTTTCTGTAGTTATTTCTATCTGCTGTAAAAACATCAAAAAAAATGACTGATTTAGAGGTGTAAAAGCCTACAGAGGACGGAACAGCTAATGCCCTGCTCTGAGACACGCAAGGATGCACTTCTACTGCTCTTGCTCACTGCTGCTACCCAACGCTGCTCCCCGTCCTGGAGATTTCCAGCCTCTGTGGCCTGGGACACTTTATCTGACCCCTCTGCGAGCTACTTGCTGCTGGCTGACACAGTATTACTGCTCCTTGTATCAACAACCCTCACTGACACAGCCGACCCTCATTTTAGCAATACACACAACTTTTTAATTTGCCATTGTGCCAGCTCAGGGCTCCGCACATAACACAATTATACAGCTGTGCAAATAGACACAATTGTACTATTTTTTTAAGCCCCACGCATAATTGTGCTCCAGAATCCAGGCTTTTATTAAAAAAATCCCCTTGCCCTTTCAGTTGGGAAGATAACTATCAGAAGATGAATGCAACTGATGTAGTGACAGTTAATGGAGTTTACCAAAGATTAATTCAAGTCCTTAACCTCTTCTCCACCAAAAAACTTCAGGGAGATGTGAAAGAGAAGATGCAACTGCCTGAGAAATGTGTTCCTGCATACCAGACTCGAGGTGACCTCTTCTACCTTCCTGCTAACAGCAGCTGCAATTGCACTTGGCCACTTGAGTTAAAATGTTCTCCAAAAACGTGTGCTGTTCAGAACACAATGAAGCTAAAAAAAAATACAGAGTTAACACCTGCACTGGAGCGGGGATACAGAGTTAGCAGATAGCTGGGGCAGCACAGAAGGAGCTGTGCAGAATTCTGGAGTCCCTTCCACTTTGCTTCAGTTTAATTTGCTGCCTTTCCTTCAACCTCTTTTCCTCTCGTGAAGAGCATGGCAACAGATAAATAAGCAAGGCAAGGTGGAGATGACGGGGGTAGCTGGATGAACACGTGTAGTTGTAGAACATGACACGCTGCAAGGCTACGCTCTTCTTTCTCACGTGGTTCCTTGGTAGCT
The DNA here is from genome assembly GCF_009819795.1 of Aythya fuligula. Classification (NCBI taxonomy): domain Eukaryota; kingdom Metazoa; phylum Chordata; class Aves; order Anseriformes; family Anatidae; genus Aythya; species Aythya fuligula. Next base: position 6,707,584 of record NC_045577.1, read on the forward strand.
AGACTGGATGGGACACACACCGTGCCTTCTTCGTGACTCACTTCTCCTCTGCCCTGTGCCCCATACATGAGGCTCTGTGTCATCCAGCTCCGGTTTTCAAACACGAGGCCCACGTCAGACAACTGGCTTTGCCTGGGGAGAGCAGTGCTGAAACACACACACAGAAAAATGCACATCCGTAGAGGCAGCCAGAGAAGAATAAGGCTGGACCGGGGCCCAGCTACTTACAGACGATGGATGCTGTCTCACTTAAAACACAAAGCTCCAAGACACCAAGAGCGAGAGACGTCCATCCACGAGCTGCCACGCAGCAGGAGCTGGGCTCTGCCTGCAGGTAGTGCCCAGACAATCCCCATACTCCATCCTCACCCCACTTCAGGGATGCAGGGAAGCATTAAATGAACCAAACAGAGCCTGTGTGTACCTTTTCTATTGTAACCCTTGAAAGCATCCCTGGGGAAGCCCACTGTGAACAGTGGGAAGGGCTCAGAGAGGCAGAATTTCCCTTCCCTGGCAGCTGGAGGAGCACAGCACTCCTCCTGCCTTCCCTCTGCACGGATGCTCTGCAACACCAGCACAGCCAACAGCCTCCCGCAGCCTTCCAGCAAGCTGCCGTTCCTCGCACCTTGGGTCTTGTCTCCCTGGCTTCTTGCCTGCTCCTTGCTGCAAACCGGTGGCAGGGAACACACAGCCCGCTATCACACGAAGCAAAATGGGAGATCAAGGAGAAACGTGGCAGAAGCAGATACTCTCTCTTCTCAAGCCAAGCAGCAGAGCTGTTAACCAGCCTGAACAGCTCCGTGGAGCAGCTCGTGGCGGCCACATGGAAGTTTAACCCTTCTCAGTTTCCCACGGTAGCATTAGCAACAATGCCTGATCCCACCAAATGATTACAGGATTTATTCTAAGCTGCTGCTGGGAAACTTTCTGGCGCTAAAAGGACTTTTTTTCTTAGCTTTTTGTGCTTCAAATTGCAAATTAAGCTAGGTTGTCTGAAAGTGAAATACATCAGGCCCTGAGGACAAGCGAAATCTCACCGTTTCCTCCTGCTGCTGAGATCAGCCTGTTCATCCCCCTGCCCTTCCCACACCAGGACCCTCCTCAGGGCTCCCCCTGCCCCAGCAGCACCCAGCAGCAGAGGTGTCTTCAGGTCTCAAAACCAGAGCAAGTCTGAGCCTGTCTGGGGAGGGCTTCGAGGAAAGCATAATCGGTACAGGAATCGGTGCTGGTGGTTTGGGAAATGACTCTCTTCCTTTTGAGTGATTACTGATTCGGATTGCTCAGCTAGCAAAGTATTTCTGTAATTGTTTCCCCAGGGACGGGTACTCAGCCTGGCAGTAAATAGCTGATGACCGCCCAGGACACGATTCAGCTCACATTCCAGAGCACACTGACGGGCTGACACATCTGTGTTTTAAGGTCTTTCTGCTGTATTTCTGCCTCCCATGCTCAGCACCAGTGGCTCCATTCCCCTCTATCCCAGAAATGGCTGCATTTCAGAGCTGGGCACGCTGCTGTGTGCAAACAGGAGAGAGGAGAGGCAACACTCCTCCATCTCAGATGCTCACACATGTAGTAAAGTCACCTTAAAAGCAAATTCAAAAAATTCATCGAAAGCTTCTCCCCAGGTTGGCACCCTGAGCAGTGATGTTATTTATCCCTGCAGACCGAGAACCTGCCTTTCCTTCCTGGAGGCAGACGAGGCACATTTCACATGCCAGGCCACTGCCCCAAATCCACTGCTTAGCCTTGAACATCTGGGAGGCAGCAGCACGAAGGGACTGAGCAGCTGCAGGGGCAGCACTGGAATTAGAATTTCCCTGCTCAGGAGAACAGAAAAGAAAAGTTCATCCCAAAAGACACAGCAGCCCCTCTTCACCTCCCTGCTCTTGCCAGGCACTCCGCAGGGAAGCAGACAAGACCTGAACCAAAACCCAGCTTGAACAACTGCCTGAAACAGATCTGGAGGTTTGGAGAAAAAAGTCCAGCACTTTGGTCATGTTCTTCTCCGAGGCAGGTTTATTATTTTATAATTAGGACACATCTGGGTTTCAACCAGGCTATAAACAAAAGCCCTCGAAATTCTGGCAGAAACCAAGATGCTGGTGGGCAGCCAGTCCTGTAATACCATTTCCGCAAGAAAGAGATGTTTATTCTGGGTCTGGGCAACACCTCTCACTGAAAAGTCCTTGTCCACAATTGGATTCCTCATAGCATGGCAGCACAATAGCACATAGCAAAAGATTTGGGTTCCAGCTTGATAAAAAATGCTTTTTTACAGACGTTTCAGGAACAGACTTTGCATGAGAAATCCAGAGGCTCGAGCAATCCCAGACCCTGGCAGGAAGTCTGAAGGGGTGTGAAGAAATAGAGGGATCCCATTCTCTATCACTCACTTCCTATTTTTAGAGGTTTATGAAATAACTATAACTATATATATTCGTATAACACATCCCTACATCCTTTGCAGTACATCTATCTCAGTCACACTCTCAATGACTACTCTTCAAAATGAACTTTGTCTTATGCACATAAGAGCTCTCTGATGTTTAGCCGTTTGCCTACAAGATTTTTTCCCTTTGGGGATAATTTTGGTTAAATTAGCAAAAAATTATGACCCAACTGCATAAGTGAAGCTAAAACTTTTCCCATGTATTATACAAAGCATGCAATTTCTTTCTTTTTCTTTTTTTTTTTTTTTTTTTTTTCAAAAGAAAACATGACTCATTCATTAAGAGACATTCAAACACATTGTGTGTTCCTTAATTTATCATAGACTGTCAGCCTGAGCAGCTTTTTCTGGTACAAGGAGGACTGGAAATAGGCACTTCATATTTTATCAGCGTTCCCAATCACCTCTCTCTCCCCTCCACGCTGATTGAATTGGCGAGGACTGCTGCTCTACAAAAGCAGCCGGGCTCCAAGACAAACTCCTCATGCGGAAGATGGCAGCTGGAGCAGTCTAGACTTGGGACGGGCTCAGAAACATCTGCCTTTGCAATGATGCTGCCTGCCAGCGCCCTGCCACACCTGTCTGGGATGCTGCCACCGGGGTTCAGACGCGGGGACCTGGCCATCCAGACAGGGGCTGCTGGCGCTCCTACGTGTCTGATAAGCACGCTCATTTGGTAATGCTATATGCTGCCCAGCAAGACCATGGCTGCACCAGGGCAAGGGGTTGCTGCAGCTCTACGGCATGCCCAGAGCATGAGCATCCCTGCTGGTGGGCAGGGGAGGGGGCTGCAGCCCCATATGCCCCCCAACAAGCCCCCTGCTGCCATAGCCCCAGCCCCAGGCAGCCACCACCACCCCTTCCATGCCAGGACTCAACGTGCATCCCATCGCAGCCCTGCCAGGACTGGAGATGCTGCCCCCAAAACACAACTTTGTCTTTTCTTCTTTCATGGCTTTCCAAGCTGCTCACGCACTGGGGGCATGCTGCAAGCCTGCCTGCCCCACGCAGGACCCCGAGACCTGAACAATGCCCTTGGGGACACACAGCGGGATGCCTGCCAGGTGCTGAGTCAGTGCTGAGCTACTGCCCTAGCGCCAGGCCTGGGGGCTCTTTGCACCATTCTTCCCCTCTCCAGAAGAGATTCAGAGCAGAGATCCCAAATGCTTGTGGTTATTAGTGGTTCCCAAGCAATTTTTTTATTTTTTATTTTTTTAAAAAAGCGCATTTTATCCTCCCTCCTCTGGCTACCCAGAAAACCCAACATTCCTGAAGCATTAATGCTCTGCATGTGGGACAGTGCCTCCGTTTCCTGTTGCACAGCACCGTGGTGGTCTTTTAGGGCAGATTAATCCACAGATGGTGCTGCCTTTTACTACCAGGTGAAGGTATCCCCTTTAGCCTCTTGCTTGTATTCCTCTAACCACATGGACACATCCCTCAACCGTGGGGAAGGGGCCCCTCTGCGTGGCTGAGGTTGCACCGCGGTTATTTTGGGACCGTTCACAAACTGCACAGAGACCACAGCGCCTGAGTCATCGCTGCCTCGTCCCCATCTGTCAATCACACCCTGATTTGGGGACGATCTGGATGAAAGCTGGTCCTCTCTCCTCTCCTGGAGAGGGGGCTGCCAGTCTGTCTCGGCACGCAGATCACAGCCAAAGTGGTCCCAGCCCTTGCTGAAAAGCTTTTCCTACACCCTCCTCTGCCCGCAGTGGGATACCTGAAGTCTTCACAGGGTCTCGAAAAGACCTCGTACCAGGCAGCACAAGCAGACAAGTGAATTAATCACCTTGTCCTCCCACCCTTGCACCAGACTTCACATGTCAGGTCCCAGCCCACGGCCTGCCCCATCCAGGGCTGCGGCATCGCCCCCAGGCCAGGAAGGGCTGCACTGACCTCACCTCAAACGCCTGCCCAACAGCACGAGGACGGTGCCAGGTAATTACTCAGGCACGGAGCATTTATCATCGCTTGCTCTGAAACACGCTCGTCTGGCCATGGGAGCGCTCCATGAATTTCCTCATCCCGATCCTGGTCCTTTCTCCTCTTTCCCTTCCCACGTCAGAGACGCTGAGGGAAGCGTGGTGCAGCGATGTGAGTCACAGCAGCTATCGAACACCGCGCGGCCGCCAGCTCCAGCCAAGCTGTAACCTCTCCCTCCCTAAGTGCCGGCTCGGTTTCCAGCAGCCAGAGAGGATAAGGCCAGGCAGAGCGTCAAGATGTTCTCCTCTGCCTGGCTTCAGGACTCCAGTTGTTCCCACAGCAGATGGAAAAAGCCTGCCATCTCTCCCCTCAGCCCAAATCACTTTCTTTGCAGTGATTCACAAGCTGAGAGGGATTTTCCACTCCAGTTCAATAATTCACTCTTTAAATTGCTGGGGGAAGCATGGGCTTGGAGCTTGGTCAGCCTTGTAACATTTGCAGGGCAAGAAGTTTGGGATTTCAGAGCTCAGCAGGCCACACAGCTATGCCCGGTACAGGTAAGTGATGTTTTAGGAGCAGTTCACAACTGCTGAACTTCTGCTCTTGGAAAGATGCCTGAAACGCATCCCCAGGAAACAGAGAAAACTGCCCACAGACAGAAGTGCTGAGGCTCCCTCTGCGTACTCAGGGATTTAGCAAAACCCCAAGCATGATGAGTACAAGGGGACGTGCCTGTGAAGTCAGGCATCCTTCCCTACAGGAGAGAGCCAACACGCTGCTTCGAAATGTGGAAGACAGGGGGATGCAAACCTTGAAGATAAGCACTCGTGAAGGGCTTAGCAAAACACAACCCTTGCATTTTAGGTGTTAGTCGCAACAACGAGCAGCTCATCTGCAGACACAAGTGCTGTTGATTGTGTTCCTTAAGCTAGTCTCAAATTTTCCATTGTAAACCCTTCTTTCACTATTTTAAGAAGTCAGCTGTAAAAATTTGCTCTAGGCTGGAACTTGGCAACCAAAGTCTGTCTGGGAGAAACTTATTATACATGTACAACCCCCTCATATACACAGTATAGCAAAAGGCTTGGGTTGGAACACCAAATCCTCCTGAACGTTGGCCAGATTAAAGATCCTGTTTGCATTCTTGCATTAAAAAAAAAACATGTTAGCAGATAATTAGTGTGTCCTGACTGCTTTTAGCATTACTAAACATGTGAATGCTCTTCTGATGGCCAAGACACACACCCTGAGAGCGGTTATTGAGCATGGAATGCAGTAGTTAAATTTATAAAGGAAACTTGTTGCACGTTTTAAGAAATATATTAAAAAATAAGTTACAGCATAAAAATAGAGAAGGGTTTGTTAAAAAAAAAAAACACAAACAAAATGCACAAGAACCCCTGAAGCAATCTCTGTATTTGCTGAATAGTACACTTTTCCAGAAATGTGAATTTTAGGAACAACACAAAATAATAACCAGGGTTAAGAAAGAGTTAATTTGTGGCCTGTTTTGAGGCATCTGGATTTTCTTTGGGAAGTAACGGGAACCCTGAGTAAAACCAGGGCTGCACAGCAGAACCCCAGCCTGGCCATCAGAACTGCAATCAGCAATTTGTAGGATGGGATTTCCTTTTTGTTTTTAAACTAACATCAAGCAACAACTTCAATGACCAACTTTTAGGGGGCATCTGCCTTCACAGAGCACCAATGCTTACCCTGAGATACACAGTAAATCTGTCATCAGAGAGATAATAGTGCTTGGCTAAGGTTTTGAGTTGCCACATTCCGCTAAGATTTACAGAAAGCCCTGTAGGTTTTGGTGTGCCAACCAGCCAGCGGAGTTGGGACTGGGAAGAGTTATTAAGAGCTTGAACTTACCTGGGGTCCCCTCTCTCCTTTCACTCCTGGAAATCCCACTAAAAATGGAAATGGAGTGGGTCCAAGGGGGTCAAAGATTTGATAGCCATCGGTCGCAGCTGGGGTGGTGAGGTTGAAGGCCTGTGCCCGGGCTCTGGAGACGGGACGGGCAGACCCCAGGGGCGATTTGGTGTACACCAGAGGGACACTGCTGGGATCCACCTTCCTGGTGGGGGGCGACGCATGCTTCTTTGGAAGGAGCCCATTGCTTGGGGTCTGCGGGGTTTGCTTTAGGGTGACAAAGTGGACGCTGCTGGTTGTGTTATCAATCTTCCTCCTCGCGGGCTTTACAGTACTGGGCACTTCCGAGGACTCGATGGTCGGTTTTTGGTTCATCTTCTTTTTGGTCTCTTGCTTGGACTCCTTCCTGCCGGCCGTGGCAGGGTTCTGGCTTGCTGGCGGGGCCTTTTTGGCAGTGGGAAGGGGAGTTTTCTCCATCCGCGTGCTGGGAGTGGGCCGGGACACCCTGAGGGTGGTCGCCGTCCCCCGAGGCTGCGAACGAGTGGGTGGCTGCGTCTCGGTACTCGATGGGACAGGAGACGGGGCCACTGTGACCTTCGTGGCTTTGGTGGTCAGTCTCGGCAGAGGGGCCAAGACCAACGCGGCGGTTGTTGCACCTGAACCTCGAGGCTTGAGGGGTGCCGTGACCCTGCCGAACTCCAGCCATGGGGTGGCAGTGGTCAAGTTCTTCAGACCCTGAAGCGAGGGCTCCATACGCTGTGGGGTACTCGGGGAGGCGCTGGGATCCCTGGGCAGGATGGGGATGAGGGGGGGCAGGTTCGGCCGGTAGGTATCTGCTTGCCTGCACTGTTTTTTCAGGTATTTACAGTAATGATGAGCTGCCTTGGCGGAAGGATAAATATCAAACTGGCAGATGGCTCCTTCAAACTGCACGGAGTGCTGGTTAATCTTCCCAAAGAGGAAAGACCCATGTGGATCCAACGCCTCGTCCTTTTTAAAATGCAAATCCGCATGTACTCTGCGCTTCCCACAAGAAGTAAATAAAGTGACTGTCTGGCCACGGATATCGATGGCCATATTGTGCCACTGGCCATCGTGAACATTGTAATCAAAATATACAGAGCGCTTGTGGCCTACGTATACTATGACCTTCCCAGGCACAAACTGGACCCCCAGCTGCAGTTTTTTCTTTTTGCTCTTGACAGCAAAGAGAAAAGCATTGTTGATGCGGTGGGAGCACAGGCTCAGCACTAGGAGCAAGTCAACGCTGGAGCCTGCGGGCAGGATGGTGCTGATCGGTGCTTCGACACGCGCTCGCTGAGTGAAGATGACCCCTGATTTGAAAGGAATGACCCCTTGAGGAACTGCACGTGACGAGGACCATCCGCTTGACGTCCTTCTCCCTGCCAGGCCCAGCTTCTGAAGAACATCCACATCTGAAAGGGAAGCGCAGAGAACATGTCAGCTGGTGGGCAACCCAAGGGCTGGATCCATGTGAGACGTCTACGAGGGGTCAAGCCAGTCCATGCAAACGTGCAACAGGTTTCAGGAAACCTCAACCACCATCTAACACAAGTATTTTCAAGTAATGACAATAGAGAGTGCATTACTCTTCCTCCTGCACATAGTGTGAACAGCAAGTGCATGCTCAACTTGGTCATTAACAATTGTCAAAATGCAACAGCTCCATGGTGCATCTGGCTAGCTGTCCTGTCTTACCAGAGACCTGCTCCAGATGTTCTGGAGGGAGCTGACCTCACTGCGAGGAAATTTCCCACTGAGCACCAATACTGCACTTCCCTGGGATTTAATTTTGAGTACTGACCACACAGCTGGAAAGGAATTTGAACAACAGACTGAGCTGGGATTGCAACATGTTCTATCCCCAGAAGGCAAGGAATAGAACTTTCAAAGGGAGCGAAAGCCTTGTATCTGTGTCTCCAGATTAGTAAGCAGCAGCTTTTGATCTTAGAGACTCTGGAGAGTTTAGGGAAGCAAAGGTGCCTCCCAGCATGAAAAAACTGCACCTAGATTTCACTGAACTGCTTAAGGTTCTCAACAGCAGTGATTTTTTTTTCCCAGAGGATCATCTTACAACTTTAAATTATTAAAATAAGTTGGAAGAACCAGGCTTGGTTTGTGGAGAGCTGAGAAACTAGCTGTGGCTGCCACTGAGCAGGTAGGAGTCACCTCCAGCACATCCCTCAGAGCTGGGTGCCTTGTCCAAGAGAGAACAGGACACTTGCTGCCCAGAGGCACCCATCTTTGGCTGCTGATGCTGGGAGAAGCCTGCAGCAGACATGCAAGCAGAGTCCTCTGGTTCCTGGCCCTGAGGTCTAACAGGAGTCACACAGCTTGGAGTCCAAAGCAGCTTAGCAGGCAACAGCAACACAGACTGGAGCCAGCTGGCTGCAGCTTTAGCTCAGCTACTTAACTGAGGAAGATGCTCAGGTCTATGAGAGAACAGCTGCAAAGGTAAATACGCCCATACCTGAAAAAAGGGCTTCATGTGCCCAAAATCTCATTCTCTTATTCCAGCTCTAGCATTTACTCTAACAAAAGATGGCAACCACATGGTAAAGACAGATGAAGGTAAGGCGATGATGATTAGCGTGATGCAATCACTGTTAAAATGAGCTAGGACAGCTCTATCTCCTTCCCTCCTCCCTGCCCAAATGCAGCCCCCATTACTCGATGACCAACTCTTGCATTAAGCGCTCTTTGGGGAAGCCAGCCTGAGCAGGCTGCTTGTCTGGGCTGTGCGATCCAAACCCTGATCTCTCAAGGTAAGAATTTAACCATCAGAAGTGCAGCAGTGCCAATTATGGCTGCACATCAGTTAACATCAGGGGATTGCAGTAGTTTTCCTATATTAAAAAAAAAGCAAACCAAAGGTTGTCCAAAGGAGAGGAAAAAAAAAAAGCTGCTTTTCTAGAGGGGCCTTGGAATTTGGCCGCTTTTACCCTCAACTATTAAATATTCAGCACAATTCTCAATATTTGGAGAACCGGCACTAGAAAGAGATCCTCACTTTTGGCCAGAGGGGCTGTAGACTCAAGCCAGTCCGAGGCCTGTAATGTCTCTGGTCAGGAAGGGAGGAGAATAGCGAGAAAACCTCTGTTCCTTGTCTTTGGCAAAAACAATGGCCATTTCTGTATGCAAGAACAAGTCAATCAATATTTTCTTTGTCTGAGATCAGCTTTATTCCCACTTCCCTTTTTCAAGGCAGCTTGACTCATTTGCTAGCAGAGACTGTCCTGGAGAAGATGTGTCAGACAGATGTGCAACGGGACAGATATTTTCCCACTCCATAAAGAGAGGATAATTCAGTGCACAGCATGTTCGAGTGTTAATAACAGTACTTTTGTACTAAGAAATCCTTGGTCCCCCACTGTTTTTTTGACATATTGCTCTACAGGGCAGTCCCTCACCCCACAAAGGTAGAGCCTTGCTCTTCTCTCCCCACTGAATGCAGGAATCACGGCAGCATCTTCAAGCTGGATTGTTCCCAGAGCCCATGAAACAGTAAAGGCCAAGGCATGGCTCTAGCAAAGTCAAGTGGGACCTTTGCCACAGACTTCAAAGGCACTAGGATTTAGCCCTAAGGAACTAAATTTACTGCTTAAGCTGGGAGCTAGACTCCAGCTTCCAATTTCTACATGTATTTTTAGGTTCACTCCCAGAGACAGACTGCGGTGTGTCTCTGCTAGGCAGAGAAGCTTTACACTCTGAGAGCTATTCATTTGGTAGCTGCTGTGCGAAGATGTAAGGATGTTTCCCTGCTCAAAGGATGCCGCTGCTGTTTACAATACCAATCCAACTGCTTTGTTAGCAACTGCACCAAACAGTGCTTAAGGAAAAGGAAAAAAAGCACGACTCAACCTCTCCTCTCCCTGAAAACCCACAAAGGTAGAGCCAAATTCTAGATGCCTACGCAAAGCCTGATTTAAACAGACCTCATACGGGACAGGGATGTGGATTTTCCAGCCCCAGGTCCAGGCACACAGCTCTGGACTCCTGTGCACCCAGCCCGTCTGCCTCCGCGTCCCATGCCGACAGCCCGGGGCTGGTGGGGCATGTCTCCAGGGAGGACGGGATGTCATCAGCTAACGTAAAATGCAAGGTAATTGTGGCTTCTTTAAATAGCTCCAAGTTTAGCAAAGCATTTTTTCCTCCTTCCATTTTTTTTCCTCTGTAGATTTTTCCATCAAAACACATTATTTAAAAAAATCCATTCACTTAGAGCTGCCTGCTCCCAGGTGCCTCAAACCTCGCTGCAGCATTCCTGTAGCAACGCTTGAGCAACTGGGGAAAACTTTTCTACCAGACTCTGTGCATGAAGCAAGATACGCAGCACATCAACGAGCACACGATCATCTCTGAAAGAGGGGATAAAGTGTTTTATTGCTACCCTTCGCCTTTCTCTCCCTCCCCCTTTCCCTACATAAAAATCTTTATAAAGAAAGAAGAAGCCAAAAGGCAGGAGAGAAATAACTCGCAGCTTCCTGGATTCCAGCAGCTGAGATCTGGTGCCCACAACTAAAACGGGGTTGAACAAATGCTACATTTCCAAAAGTCACTGCCCAGACCCTTAGTGCGCATCAGATGAACTCACTAACCTCGTGATCATTTGGATTTGTAATGCCGAGGGAAAACTCACCCTCGGTGTTCCCTGATTTTCCAGCATGCAGGAAGATCTCTGAGCCTTACAGCAATAACTGAGGTCATCAATAGCCTCTAGCATTGGCCTCATTTCATCCTCATGCACATCTATGAACAAGCTCTTATTTGTTTTCGTAGATCTCTCATTCAAAAATCCTGAGTGATAATATAGTCTCAAATCACCAGGGTTTCCTTACAGCTTTTGCTTCCTTGGAAGGTTTTGCTTTTTGGTCCCCTGTCTCTGATTGTAGGGAAATTGAGCAGGACTTTGTAATTCCTTTATCACGGAGGAAGCATCTCAGAAAGGAGATATCTGCCGCACTAAGAGCAAAGTGAAAGAGTTTCCTTTGAACTCATGGTAACAATCAAAAAAGATGGCACCATCCCGTAATTATCCCTCATTTTCCTCCCATGATAAAGACGAATCTAAACAGCATATTAAAACCTCCTTGAATAGGAGATGCCAAGACACAGTATTTATTCTGCCTCTTTATGAGCTGACATAAAACTTGCTCTGAAAACTGCTTGACTAAGTAATTCAGCCAGATGTTCACCTCTTTTGCATTGAAGCAGAATTCGGAAAATATTACATTTTTCAAAATTACTGATGGCAGGGATGTTATTTTTTCTTCTGTAAAAAGTGCTCCATGGGCTGGCTTACAGCTGAGCATTGACCAACTTTCTATTTTTCCTTCATGCTTTGGAGACTGAGAGGAGAGCCCTGGAGCCTGCTAGTCCACTTATTGTTGTCTCCTGATTGCAGGAAGCTGTTCAGTTCCAGCATGTACCCGCGTAAAACATCCGCGTGGAAGAGGTGTTGCTATTTTAAGGGCTGGCTCCCTGACAAACAGATGTTGCAGAGAGGCTCAGCTACCACTATCAGTTGTAAAAGATGCGTTTATTTTTTATTTTTGTTGACTCTGAAGCTGCCTCATCACATGGGGATCACTGATTATTGTAGCCCAACCTTTTGTCCTGTCTCCATCAGCATTGGGAAGGGATGCCTAGAGGAGCTGGGGTAAAGAGACATGGTCACTCCCTATAGAGCTCTCTCCCTGCAGCACGGGGACCGAGCCAGACATAGTAATTCTCCTATCAACCACTCCCATGGGATACTTCTTCCTGAAATTTGCTTTCACTTTTAGAGCTCCCATAACTTCTGTATGCACAACATTACGTGTCTGCACCAGGAGTGGTTGGGTTGCATTCAGGTCAAGGAAAAATCCATCTGCCAGAGGTGCTTAATTCCTTAATGCCCCGGCCCCAAGGGGCACTTCCTAAAAGCAGTTAAGCACTAGCAAATGCAGGTAGATGCCAGTGACGTTTTAGATACACTGAAGGGCTTCATTCCCACCAGTTCCACCAGGCAGACAGGCACTTCTGAAAGTCCTGGGGGGCATGTAATCACCTGTAAAAACCCGGTTCTTTTGCCGGCTGTTAACTGCGTCATCTACATCACGTGGATCACTGCAATGATCAGCAATAAATGCACTTAATTCTGTGCACTAGGCTCAGGGATTATTAAATGATGGTCCTAAACTGATGCACAAGTCCTTTGCTTTTACTTTGTTTGAAAAAGAGGGGGGAAAAAAGTGTGATTTACCTTCAGAATTTCCCTGTGTGAATCCCAGGAACCAGCTAAAACATAACACAGTCCAGACAAAGCAGAATCCCCTAAAATTGGAAAAGAAGAAAAAATAATGAGTTTCTACAATGTTAACAACAGAAAACAGCCCTGTTAAAGGCCTTCTCCTGGACCACAAGTCCAGTGAAGTCAATGGCGGTGTTCACACACCTCTAGGAAATGGGTGCTCAGTAGAATGGTGCTTGTTTCTGACTGAGATTTCATTCTGCTGCTTCAAAGTCCTCTAAACCCCCCTTAATTCAGCGGGAGGTTTTCCCACCAGCGTTAGGGGCTGTTGATCAAATCCTGAACGAGGACCAGACCGGTGTTTTTAGACACAGCATCCCCAGTGCCAGGTCAGCAGTCCTTTCACTACTGCTGCTTGCTGGCACTCATCCTGCCTAGGACAGAGCAGCAGAAATGCAACAGGATGGAGAAATAATTCAAGACGGGAAGGCCAAAAGACATGCCAGCAGTACATGTGCACGTCTGTGAGGACACAGGTAGGAAAGGGGCTGCCACGCAGGGACAGATCACCTGCCCTTGCATCTCAGCAAACAAAATGGGAGTCTTGTTGCTTTACTACATACTTCAAAATATTCTGAACATGTAAAATCCTACAGAGATCGACTAGTGTTTTACACCAACACCAAGGTGGGGGACAGCTTCTAACCTATGCCATTGCCACTAATGACTTTCTCATTAGTTTGTTACGGCAGGGAGTTTTAGAAAGCAAGAGCTGCAGCCTCCCAAGCGCAGCGCTCTCGCAGACTCCTTCATGTCTGAGAAGGAACTGGGCAAACCTTTCTGTTTTAGCTAAACTTTAAGAATCCAAGTGCCATTGAAAACAGCAGCAGAGAGGAAAAGTTTTACCAGAAAGGCAGCTGAAGCCCCCTTTCCCCTGCCAACTTCCTTGATTTGGAGCCAAATAACAAACATAGGAAACTCCTTGGTTAAGCTCACTTAAAACTGTCAGTGGAAAGTTTGGAGATTGAATTCCCTTGTCTTTGAGATGAGATTTAACTGCTCGATCAGCAAGGGCATCAGGCAGCTGGAGGAACTGAGAAAAAAAAAAGTAAACTACAGAAAGTCCCCGGCCAGAATAAAGCAGTGTGGGACATCCACCAGTTGCTCTTCACTTCAGCCAAGCCAGTGAGAACAGTGGGATTTGCAAAGCGATGCCGAAGTGGAGCTTGCTCCTCTCTTCAGATCTGGCAGAGACGAATCATTTATCAAATGGGATTATAGACCACTCTTCTCCTGCCATCAAGTCTCAGCTTTAACTAAAAAAAAATAAAATCTTCTGAGACAATGCAAGACCCTGGGCCAGATCCTCACCTAGAGCAGGAGACCCTTTCCCACAGCTAAAACGAAGCCATGGTGATTTACACAGCAGCGGGGAAACCTGGCCTCGAATGTAAAAATCTGTGCAGGAATCCAGCCACTAACTAATATTTTAAAGCTCGAAGGGACAAAATACTGGAGTGGCCCCACATCGGCTGGGAAAAAAATGAGATGAAGCTCATCAGTCTTTTGCTGTTTCCATTACCCTGACACTGGGCTGCACATTTCAGGAGCTCTGGGCCTGCTTTAGTTTACGCACGAAGGAACAGCAGCGTGGAGTAGCCAAATCTTTCTCCGTGTCCTGTAGCCAGCCATACGCTAACCAGGAAACATTCGGTGCACCCGAGAGACCTTCAGCTGGGGTGATGGGGCTGTTTTTTGCCTGCTGAATCCCACAGAATTCAGCTCTCGGGGCCTGGAGACGTGGCTGTGTGCAGGAGAGCTCTTGGCCTCGCTCATTCAAGAGGAGTAGGAAGGCAAAGAGAATACAATGATTCCTCATGGCCAGCTCTAGCTGAAACCTTTATATGACTTAAAAGAGGCTAAGATACCCTTTACATAAGACCTACATTTCTGTGCTCACCTCCAAAGGATCACAGTGTTAGGATGTGGATGCAACTCCCACACGTGCATGGAGTGAAGGCCGCACCGGGTACCAGCAACCGGGCCTGACTGCCCGATGAGAGCACGAGGGGAAGGGGGCGACCAACACAATGTCGGCTCCAAAGCCAGAAGACCCAAGCATTAATAACACCTTTTCTCTGTTGAGGACCAGATTTGTCCAGCTCTGTACAAAGCCTGGTGCACACAACACACCTAACCCAAGTCCACCTGCGTTCGGAGGGGTGCAAACTCTTTGGGCACCACCCAAACTTGTGTCCAAAATTCCTGTTGACCAACACAGCAAGGAGAACAAGCCTTAGGGAAAATCCAGCACGTAATTCCATTCCAGTGACACCGCCGGGGCTATAAAGGAGACGAATGCACAGCACGGGATCCAGCTGGCCCCAGCTCTGCTCCTGGACCCCTCGCGCAGCCAATGCTGTACGAGCTGAGAGCGGGGCCGAGTGCCAAAGCGCTGAAGAAAAACACTTTGGCAAAATTTACCAACTTAATGGAAAAAGCAAAAGCAGCTTCCAAATGGCAGACCTGTGACTGATGGGGCTGTTAATTATTGCAGGATTTTATAATGCAGGCTCTTTTTCCGTTACAACTCTGCAGCAACAGGATTGCATAAGCAGTTTGAGTAGCAGTAGTAAAGGAAGAGTTTTCTCCTTTTATAGAGCTATCAAGCGCACCTTTCCTTTATCTCTGCTTCTTCCCACAAGCGGTGATTTCCACAGAGACTCTAGCAAGAAGCACCCACTAGAGGCGTTCATTTCTTTTATTGCACAGGGCTTACGAATACCCAAATGAGGATCCTATTGCTACAGTTACTAGGTGAAGAAGCACCCCTAAACACCTACAATGTAGGTTCACACGAACCCTAAAAGTTTTCCGGTGGAGACACAAACTCCCTTTACAGCAAATTGAAGATACTGACTACAGAGCAATTTGGCTTTGGTACTTTTTGCAGAGCCCAGGGATCTGTCCAGAGCTACCAGGGTTGAAAGCAAGAGACAAGAGAGAGGGAAACAAGTGCAAAGCTGTCAGTAACACTTCTCAGACTCAGCGGTGACCTCAGCATCTCCCCGGTGAGAATCAGGGGCATGCAGGTAGCAGCTAGAAAAAAAAACACCCTGAGGAGTTCCTATAAAACTTAACCCAAAGGTCCCCGCACCACCTCTGCTGGGGCTGGCACCTCCTGGAGGACCCTGTACAGGGTGCTAAGAACTAGTCTGGAGATCCACCGAAATCACGACTGCTAATTAGTGTACTAATTAGCAAAACTCTGCCCTGGGTTCTCAGCTTCCAGACTTACTCGCTATCTTAATGCATATTAAAAATCAGACTTCAGACAGCAGTAAGTTGTGGCAGAGCGGCTTACAGAAGTTATCACTGCTCCACATGGCTTGTGCAGAGCGTGTCTTACTCCCAGCCCCAGTACAGTCACATTCAGGTGGCAGCCTCAAGAGCAAAAGCCAAGAAAAAATCCTGCTGAACGTATCAGTTCTTACCTGACAGCCAACAGCTTCTGTAACAGAGGAGAAAAGGACTATGATGAATCTAAAGACAAGAGCAATATAACAGCCTTGAGAACAAACCTGGTTGGGAATTACCAATAAAAAAGTGCAAGTTTGACAAAGCTGAAGCAATCTGTAAAACGCTTATCGATCAGCTAGTTCTACACTTTGCAATTTCTGGAATTGGTTGGCACAATTTCAGCATTCTTTAATTAAAAGTTGTGCTTAAAAAAGAAAAGAAAAGAGGAAGTCGAAAGTATTTTACATCTTGTTTGAGTAGATGATGGGTCAAAGCTGAACAAAATGTTACAAGGGTCCAAAACAGTGTTTTTTTTGCCTTCATTTACAGTGCAAGATGTCTTTGAAACTGCTAACATTCTTGCAGAGTGGAAAAACGATTCCCCCCACACTCTCCTCCATTCAGGTGTATTTTTTTTTCCTGTCCAAAAGACTAGAAAGCCAGCTGGATGCTGAAAATTGCTTTTCAAGGAAGGCAAATCTACATTTCTAGCTGCAGTACAAACAAGAGTTCTTAACAAGAGAAAATGTAGATGCTGTTTAAGATCCCATGCACATGACTGTAGGTGACTTTTTATAAGACTCCCAAGCAGTTCTGGCAGCCAACAGGAAACAAAAATCACAGCCTATGTACTGAGATTTTAAACTGCACCATAGAATCGATTCCACGCCCAGCTTTTTGAGGTAGAAATCTCATCTTGTACTAGATCACCCTGGAAACTATGGTATTTCTTCTCTCACCCTCAGCTTCAGGAGAGAGGGATGGGAACCTATCATTATGTGGATGTCCCTGTTCTGACCCTGCATAGTTCTGTGCTAGACCCTTTTTTGCAGCATTAACCAGCTTTGACCTCCAGTCAAAGATTTTGCCTGGTGTACCCAGGCTCTGCTGAGAAACTCAGCATGCTAAGGGGAGCGTGTCTGAGATGACTGAAACTGTATTCACTTTAAACCCCCATTCAGCACCTACACTTATTTATTACTTTTTTTTTTAAGAAAAAAGGAGAAAGCATACAAGCAGATATGGTCCAGACAGATATGTTTTCATGGCCACTTTAAATTATGAAATCTAAGAGTTACCTAAAACTTGCCAATATCAAGTGGGGAAAAATGTAAGGCAGTACCTCTCTCTGTAAGATTTTAATGTTCAGAAAAGCTCCCCAAAATATCATCCAGCAACAAGGTCACAAAACAGGTTTCAAAGGAAGGTTTCAAGGACTGCCCCACCACTCTTACAGGAGCCCAGATGGGACTCTCTCAGCCAGACTTGCACCCATCCTTGTGGGGATCCTAAACAGGAATGTCCCAATCACTGCACCCTGCCCCAGGGTTTGGACCACAGGTGCAAACCCAGAAGTTCTCCAGCACCATTTTGGCCAAATCTCATCTTAATTCAGGGTGAAAACAGCCTCCAAGCTGTGCCTGTAGAGCTCTATCTCAGGGCTTTGGCAACCGTGGACCAGAAAAAGCTGCTGCTTACTCAGAAGGAGGCCCCTGGCAGTGAAGAATGATCCATCAGGGTCTGATGAAAGGGAAGAATCGCACTCGCAGAGGGGAGGGACCTCGGTGCCTGGCAGTGATACTGCAGCAGGGCCCAAGCACAGCCTGAACAGCCAGGCACAAGGAAGGTGTGGGTGCATACAGGCCTGGTATTTGCTCCCCCCGTGCCTCTAGCTCCACGTAGCATTTCTCCATGAGGGTAACGCAGACCTGCCGTACACAACAGGTGGAGATGAAACACCAGTGCGGCCAACCCTCCCTCCTCCAGGCACCTCATGTTGTTTTTCCATGGGTTTATGCTGTTACCTGCAGACCAAGGACTGATGGGGTTCAAAGAGCTGGTCCTTGTCCTCCTAACCAGGAATTCATGTATTCATTGCTTCTCTGAGCTCCTGCTGCTGACAACCTGCTTCCTCATCACTAGATGCAAGACCGACTGATGAGGCTGGGATGACCCAAACACCCTTCTGGATACCCCCCAGCAACTTCCCACAACAGGGGATCTTTCCTGACAACGTGCTGCTCGGTCTCCTTTTGCTCAACATCACTGCCCGGGTTATCGGCTTTGCTGCTGTGTGAAGTGAGAGCACTCACTGCGGTCCTTCCCTTTGTGTCTGCAGCTAGTAACTGAAGCCCTGGACAAACAGAAGTGCTAAGCGTGATCTGTCATCTAACTCCTTTTTTGTCCTTCCAACAAATGCCTTTGCATTCCTTCACTTTGTCAATGGGGTTTGGCAGAGCTGTATAGAATTCCCCATTGTTTCCATTTGCACTTCACTAAGTATCACAATTGCTACTTATGCCCCCAAAAAACTGGCAGAGAGAGAAAGAAAAAAATATCTCTATTTAGAAATTTCATACAACTCGCTACTGCAAGACCTGGGCGTCCCCTGGTCTTTAACGCAACGTAACGTGGTGTTTTGAAGCAGGGCAGTTTTATCCCCGCAGCCCAAAGCAGAAAGGGGATGAAGCTGGGGCTCTGTTAGGGTGGCACATCAAGGTGGCAGCAGAGGGGAACCTGGGCACAGGACCTCAGCCACACCACTGCCCTTCCCTCCTGGGTCACAGCTCCAAGAGTCTGTGCCGCTGCCTCCTCTTCGCCCCAAGGTACCAGCCCACCTGTGCCGTTTGCCCAGTATTGCCCTAATTTGTCCCTAATCACCTGCCCTGCCTGCAAGGCCATCATCTCCCCTTGAAACAGGAGCCGGCCTTTCCTCCATCCCTTCCAGGGCTGCCCTGCCACTCAGTCCATCCTCCCCAGGGGCACCAGAAGGGTGCTGTACCACCGTGAGGGGCCCAGCGGGTGGGCCAGGCAGCCCCAGCACAACATTAGGGCCACCACCTGGGGCTGCAGCAGCAGGCAGGGCGAGCTGAGGCTCAGGAGCAGGAGGCCAGCATGCAGCACCAGGGCTCGAAGGGGCCGGGCTGGTGCAGATGCAGCTAAAGAGCACGAGTGCTACGGCTTGGACACATTCAATGAACAGCAGAGTGCAAAACCTTCTTCTGTGGTGTCGGGGAGCTTGTGCACTGAAAATGCATCAACAGAAACGATCAGGAATAACATTTTAAGTTTGTAAAGCCCATAAGCTTTGTGTTCTCCTGGTTTTACAGGCTTTGGCTGCCTGGGCCAGAAGGCTTCGGTTCCTTCACTCTGCAGCTGCTTCCCCTCCACCGGCGAGCCAGCTCTGCTGTTCCCATCCGGGGGTGTCCCGCAGTCCGGCAGCTCCCCAGCCACCAGCCCTACTCCAGAGGATGCTGCAGGGGCGCTGGGACACGTGGGGACCCAGTGCCCCGAGGGACGGCACCAGGAGGTTCCCATTAGGGGTTGCCTTCAGGAGCACCACGCTCAGCACCCCGAGGCAGGCTCTGCGGCACCAGGGTGTCCTGGTGAGCAGCTCCGGGCTCCCAGGACCCTCCCCGAGCCTACAGGGTTCAAGAGGAACACCCAGCTGTGGGGACAGGGGGATGCACACACAGCTCCGCCGGGCAAGTGGGAGCCCAGCACCGAAAAGCCCATCGGGAGATAATGCGAAGGGCAGCAAGCGACCTCTGCCGAGGAGGGAACGGATCAGCAGCACGCTGGCAAGGTATTTAACCCCGAGCAGATCCTGGGAACAAAAGGCGCACATATTGAGCCACCAGAAGAGACCACAGCGCAGATTTCCGTGGCACCTCGCACGGCGTTAGCCTGGGGCACAGAGATGCGAGGGCAGATCCAGCCCTGCTGCGGGCACGCAGCCCCGCCGGGCACCCCTTTCCTCGCCCCGGCCTCAGTGGGGTCTGACGTGCCCTGGGGCTCGAACAAGGTCCCCCTGTCCCCATCTGCAGTGAGACTGCGGATAACTTGGCCACCATGCCCCCAAGATAGCGTGAAGGGACCTTGCCTTGTGCCAAGCGTCTCCCCGGCACCCGGCCCTGCCCCTCGCTGCCTCGTAGCGCTGCGCCTGGTGCCCCAGAGCAGTCCCCGTCCCCCTGCTCCCCTTTCCTCCCTTGTCGACTTCTCCATTTGGGACACAGCCACGCTCGCACGCTCCCAGGCAGGCACTGGGCTCCAGAGAGCACCCAGTGTTCAATAGGTGCAGCTGGGGGACGGTGCAGTCACCAGCATTTCCAGACACACCACAGCCACGTCCGGCCAGAAAAAGCCCCAAAGCCCTGAAGCTCAGTCCTTGTGAGCGTACAAACATGCACCAACTTCCCAAGGAGAGCTGCTTGCAGGCTCTGGGAGCGGTTCGGACCCCGCCACATAACTTTACACACACAGACACACGCATGCAGGGCAGGCGTGTGCTGAGCCTACAAAGGAAACTGCACATTCATCCCTGTCCAGCTCCGGCACCGCGCTAACGGGGCGGCTGCGGGGAGCGGGGTGACCTCGGGGTGCAGACGGGGAAAGGGGGGATGCCCCCAAATCCCCCTGCCCTGTTTCTGTCCTTTCCCCCCATCTCACAGCCCGTCCCGGTCTGGCAGAAGCGCAGGGATCCTGTACACAACTTTTTCAAACTGCCAGGCAGAAGAATCCCAGTCCTTCCAAGGGAGTGTCGGTAAATCATCATTACATCCGACAACGCAACCAGAGGGCTTAACCCTTTGCTAGTCCCCAGCAAAATAACAACAACAACAAATTTAACAATGAAAATCCTCAAAGCTGGCCCCGGCTGCGTGAGAAAGAGGACAGGCAGGGTGGGGAACCTCATTTTTCATGTCCCTGTAGGTACAGAGATGGGAAGATAGCTTTGTGCGCGCGGACACGAAGCACACGAACATGCCACCACGCACCCGCCTGCCTCCCTGGACGTGCCTCCCAGCCCTCCCCATGGCTCTCCCACTTTTCGGAGGACTGCGGTGGCGATCTCCAGGTACTCGTGCCCCCGTCCCGCGGTGCAGGGCCAAGGAGCAGCGTTCCCAGCCTGCTCCCCAATGGGGCTGGGAACCTCCTGGTGCCTGCCCAGGGTGGAGGTGCCTTGGGGGACCCCAGGGAGGCGGAATCGCCCGCTGCTGCATCTCAATGCGGGTGCAGCACCCGCACTGGGGTGGCCCACCCCCGGGACCAGTTCCCATACTGGGAGCTCCTTTTCCCCAGGGCTGGGAAGCGGGGGTTCCTCCTGCCGTCCCCAGCACCCTGACCCCCAGCTCTGCTCCTCACCGAGGCGCTCTCAGCCCCGACCCCATACCCCAGCCCCATTCCCACCCTCCCGCTCCAGCGTGGCCTCCCCGCTTCCCAGCCCATTCTCCTCTGCAGCCCAGGAGTTTTCACATCGTCCCCTGGCAGCAGGAATGTCTTCCCCCACCCCATCCCCAGCCGCCCCGAGCACAGCGGAGCGGAGCGGGGCTCCCTCCCGGGCACGCTCTCCCAGCCCGCGCCCCTCGGGCTCCCCCGGCCCCCCAAAACCCCCATTTCCCCCCGGGATGCCCTTCCCCAGCGCCGGGAGAAGTCGGACTTTGTACTCACCCCCTGCCTGCTGCTGTAGCTCTGAGTCTGGAGACCGGCTCTGATTCCGGCTCCATCACGTTTAGTGCATTGTCTCTTTCGGGCAATTTTTGCGGCAATCCATCAGAAAAAGGGGAACAGGCCGGTTTGTGGGTACATCCTTCCCAGGAGCTCAGCTCTCTGCCTCTCTAAGGGGCTCAGCTGTGTCAAAGACACCCCCTGGCCCGGACGGCTCACTCCTTCCTCCTTCTCTTCTGGGTCCTTTTGCTTACACAGATCTTTTAATCCCATTTAACTCCCTCTCGGCAGACTGCAATTACCTTGGGAGAAAGGAGAGAGAACAGAAAGTACACGCTAGGAAGCCA
This sequence comes from Aythya fuligula, assembly GCF_009819795.1. Taxonomy (NCBI): domain Eukaryota; kingdom Metazoa; phylum Chordata; class Aves; order Anseriformes; family Anatidae; genus Aythya; species Aythya fuligula. Next base: position 6,729,407 of record NC_045577.1, read on the forward strand.
GGCTGGCCCATGGTCGCTGGATTTCTTGCCTCTCTTTTTTTTTTTCCTCCTTATTAATAGTACAATTGCTGTGATCCCTGGTTTCCAAAATCCTTGATTGAAAGTGTATTTTTTCTTAGCTGTTACGTTTTTTTTTTTTTGGTTTGGTTGGTGGTTGTAATTATTATTTTTATTTGCAGTGCAGATGTGCCTCCCACCCCCCCAAAGATCTCTCCTCTGGACTTAGAGAGAAGAGGAAAAGGCAGATTTTCAGAAATGAAAATTATTTAAGGATGTCCCTGCTGCCTCTCTCTGCTGCCCTCCTCTGTAGTACTGAAGCACTTGCAAAAAATAATACAAAGTAAATAAATAAAAAATTGAAACTTAGGCTAGAAGAGCTGCAGGGGAGTAACCCAAGACCCTTTCCAGGCTGCACAGAGCAGGAGAGGGTGACTCCATGGAGGAAGGCCCAGCTCTGGGGGAGGCTGCTGATGGAGATGGCTGCTTGGCCATGCTCACCTGCCCGGCCACGAACCCTCTGCCCAAAGCAGCTCCGGCCCAGCGCACCGGGACAGCGATGGACCCACGGTACGAGGTACCTGATGTGGCTTCTCCCTGTGGGTGTGGAGCTTGAAGGAGGCTGAGAGCCCATGGAGGGGGCTCAGACACGCAGGAGCCCCCCGCTCCCCTCCTCGCCCTGTCCTAATCCCATGGGGAGGAAGCAAAGGGACCCGGGTGGGGGCATCCCCAGACCCTCTCTCCTCCCACCGCCAGGTGATGGAAGCTGGAACCTGAGGGGCTGGGAGGGGGGAAGGAGTTTCCTTACGTGAAGCCCAGCAGAGTAAAGCAGATCCCAAGCCCACCCAGGCGGCTGTGCCACGAGAGGGGACTTTGTGCTGGACTCTTACAGCAAAACCCCACCGAGCCAGGATCCCCCCCACCCAAACCCCATCCACCGTGCGCAGCCAAGGTGACAGGCAGGTCCCTCTTGTCCATGTTGTCCACGCCAGGACACGGCAAAGCCCTCAGCTCTGGGGGTCCCTTCGTGCAGCCGAGCCCCCGGGTGCCCCCCAGCCCTGCCCCTCGCACAGCGTCGCTGCCTTGGGCACTTACTTGGTGAGGCGGGAGGCTGCGCAACGTCTCCTTGCAGCCCCACCTTCATTGGCATTCATTTGTCCCAGCAGCTTACAACAACGTCTACTTCTTAAAAAATAATACTACTTATATAAAAAATAAAAATAAAAAAGCAAAAGGAGCAAACACAAAAGAAAAAGAAAAAACACAAGCACCCAAGCCCTTTCCTGCCTCCTTCCCCTTCAGTCCCAAGGTGTCTGGAGCCAAGGGGGTGCCTGCCAGGCTCAGGGCCCCTGGCCGAGCCAAGGCTCCCTGGCAGGGCCGGGTCCCCCCAAATTCAGCAGGTAACCCGAATTCCCCCCAAATTTCAGCAGGTAATCCTTCCCCGGGGCGCACGCAGGCAGGGGCCCCGCGGGTCCAGGAGGGAAGGTGGGCTGCGAGCGGGAGGGACACGGATGGGAGAGAGGTGGAAATTATAAGGCTGCCCTTGTCCTTTTAAATAGCTGCAGCCAGGGGACTCCGCTGGCTGGCTGGGGTGCCCCAGGTATCCGATTTCAGCAAACAGCAGCTAATGAGAGGAGATCCAGCCTCCGAGGGGCAGGTTCAGCGCTGCCCTGCGGGCAGGGGGGCACTGGGGCACCCCTGCAGCAAGGGATGTGAAGGGGGGGGGGGGGAGGCTGGAGGCTGCCCGGCAGAGCTGGGGGCAAGGAGGGCAGGTTGGGGTGCCTGGGCTGCCAGGGTTACGCTGCAAAGGTTGGATCCTGCAGGTGCTGAGCCAGCCCCGGGGTTTGCTCCGCATGGGTAGGGGGCTGCAATGCCCCCTGAGATGGGGGAAAGGACCAGGCAGAACCACAGCACCTGGCTGTGGGCCCTAACCTTGATACACCCCCTCAAAAAAAAAAATCCAGCTGCAAGTAGGATGAACACTGTCCCACCGAGTCCCTGAATGTGAAGGTTTTGCTGGGGGCAGAAAATTCAAGGAGCCGCTGGCCTGACTCAGCACTGCAGGTTTTACTCGAAAAGGTGACCTCAGCGTGGCCAAAAGTTAAGGTTTCCACCAGAGCTCAGACCTCCTGTGACGTCTCCTGTTACCAGGCATGCTGAGCACTTTTCTTTAATACAGACATTTGGCTGAGTCGTGGTTGCTTGCAGGGACTGTGGTTTTGCATCTCCCAGTTTCTATAGGCAGGAGATTTTATTCATACCTTTGCTCTGAAACATCTGCATTTTTCTTTCTTGCTTGCTATTATCGAGGAAGCTTTAAGCAATAACAATAAAGCACAAAGGAATTTGAAATAAGCAGTGTTATGACTGGGATAAATAAGTAACAGCCTCACAGTCCACTTTCCTCAGGGACACTTTCCCAGAAGCGTGCAGCCACGTTACGCGCCCAGACACTTGCTGGGAGCTCCTGTGCACGGACAGACCTGTCGCAGTGCTCTCAAGTCCCGGGAGCTTGGACAACCCACCCAGACCAGCTCTGAGGACTGGGACTTGAGGGACAAAAGGTAGTCACACAGTGTGTCAGAAACCACATAAAACTCTATTTTCTCAGCTATTTTTTCCCCAGCTGTTTTTCCATGTTTCTCAGTCATGCATTCCTTGCTGAGAAACATATTCTAGCCAAGCCTAGAGTGTTTTACAATTAAAGCTTTAGCTATTATACATATATATGCATATAACTTTGCAAAGAAACGCATGGAAATTCCTGTGCTGTTGACTGCGCCTTGTAGCCTACTGTTCTTCTCTAATTTCTAACTTTTCCAAAACCAGCAATTATTCAGCAACCGTCCTTCCCCTCAAAGAAAACCGTACTATCCCAGAGAACAACAAGGGTCCAGCTTCCCAGAGCAAGGGGACAGAAATGAAAGCAAAAAGGCGTGCTGCAGCTTTTTGGGAAGATGCACGCAGATGCAGCAGGGACAGGTAAGCGGTAAGCAAAAGGACTGGCAGAGCTTCAGGACCGTAGCGCTGCAGAGACCACAACGAAACACACTTGGAGCCCCAACCTGCAAATATTTATGTACGTACTTAACTTTGCTCATATGAATGGTTTCAAACCAAACACATGCATAAAAGCTTTGCTAGCATGCAGACATAAATGTAGCCCAGCAGTAGGAAAAAGGGAATTAGTTTAAAACAAAAGGAAACCCAACATTGTTGAAGCCAAGAGTAGTGCCAAGTGAATTCAGGTTCAAAAATTAGACCTCATTCTTCAAAAAGAGAAAAGCCACAACATATGATCTGAATAGAAATATATTTAGCAGATTTATTTTTCTTTCCTTCCACATTTAAATAGAAGCCATTTTAAAATACTAAATAAACTCAAGTAAATCAGCACAGCAGTGAAATGTAAAAAAAAAATACAAAAAAAGGCAAGAAAAAGGGAAAAAAGGGAATTGACCGCCCTAGTTTAATTAGCCAAAATAAGAAAAGTACAGGGGAGGAGGAAATGCCACCACACACCACACGACGCTGGGAACAGAACACTTGCTTTTGACAAAACACACCTCTCTCAAAAAAAAAAAAAAAAAAAAAAAAGCAGCATGTCATTACTGCTTGAACAAATACAGCCTTTAAAATATTCATCCATGTTTAGCCAGTTTCCAAAAGAACCCTCACCCACCTCTCCTCTGGGTCCGTAGTTTGGTTGAGCATCAAGGCCCTCATTAATACTGCCCTGTCCCTTCGCTCCTCTTGGAAAACCAGGTGTGAAGGCACCTAGGGGCTGTGGCGAGGTGGCATCACGCAGCTCCTAGCACCGGCTCCGAGGACCGGAGGAAACCCAGGCACTAACCTGTGCCTGCCCTCCTGCTCAGCCTGCAAGGCGACAGCTCGGGAATTACAGCTTGGTCGTTCTTACGCCCAAGTTGGGAGAGTGTCCCGCATCCTTCGCTGCCCCCAGTAGTCACCAGGAATTACAGGGATGTGTCCGGATATATTTAGATAAATGCCCTATTCAGATTGAGGGCTGTGGCATGACCGGGCAGAAGGCACGGGCGGTGTGAAACCCCAAGCACAGGAAAAGCCTGTGGGAGGGATCAAACAAACAGGCGAAGGCGAGATGGGATAAAGAGCCTTTCACTGCCCTCTGGGCTGAGGATTTGCTCCATCTAACCTTGGTGCCTGGCGAAGGACTGCTGGAGCCATAGGGAAAGGGGAACCCACCCTGCGGCAAGTGACACTGCCATGAAGGAATGACGGCCCAGTGGTGATGGGATGCAGCCATGCTGCGTGGCCCAGGAACACACACTGCCCACAGCAGAGTTCCAGAGGAAGGATGGATCCACTCCTGTAAACCCAGCAGGAACAAAAGATTAACCCCCCACAGAACCGGGACTCAGCCCCAGCCCACACAGCAGCACAGGGTGCACCTGGCTGTTCTAGGCCGGGGTTGACCTGGCAGCCATGTCGCATGCCAGCAGCCTGGGCATTGAGGAGCCCCCAGAGAGCTGGGGACACAGGGCCCTACCTTCAGGGCTGTACTAGGCCACTGGCACCAAAGTGAGCACCCACAGCCCCTCCTGCTGCTTTTGGGACCTTTGGGACCAGCCCAGCCCCTCTGCTGCAGGGAAGCGATGCCCAACTCAGGACCTCCTAATCCCAACACAACTTTTGCATTCAGATCCCATATTTAACATGACCGTACTGCCATTTCTCATGCTTGTGAGCTCTGTTTGGGCAAACTGGCACTAGTCCAAGCCCTGAACTCAAGTCTTTCCTACCCTAAGGGAACCGGGCATGAGCAGAAACTGCTGGTGAGCTTCATGTGGCTGACAAGAAGGCTCCTCATTCATGGCACAGTCAAGGACTCCATGAAAGCAAAAGCTGGCCCAGCTGGGGTCCAGCCAATTCACCTGTTGGTTTTCTCTGTCTGGCTTCAGCTACCTCTGTAAGAACATGAGGCTTCAGCTGAGGAGAGAACATGTAGCAGTTCTGTTCTGATTTTAGGGACTGCTGTCTGACACCTACTTTGAGATGGAAAAGCTGCTGTGGGTTATGTTTCTTGTTCACTATGGAGAATATCACTTCTACAGGAGATGTACAGAAAGCTCAGAAGTCAAATATCCAACCAAGTTAGTACCCAGTGCAATTTCCTCCCTCTCAGCAGCCTGACAAACCCCATCCCACCCCGTGCCACAGGCTACTGGTGACATGTTTGAACTTCTGCAGCCGTTTGATGTAAAATGTTTTAAATTCTTTTCGGGAACACTAAAGGCTTTTGTCTCTTGACCGGTGCTGCAGAGATGCCATGTCTGGCAAAGACTGATCTTTCTGTGCTTTCTGGCTATGCCATATCGCATTGGGCTGCCCAGCTGGCTGAGAGGTAGGAATTGCTGTTAATCATTAAACTGAGCCTTTTTCCATCGGAATGAAAGGAAACACAATACAGCGATACAAGTCCAAGCCCACCCTTCCTAAGGAAATGCTGACTGCTGATTATAATCCCACCATACGCTTCTATTTAGACATTCAGGGAACTGCAGTGTTACAGATGGCTGCGAAGCTGATAGTTCAACTGATGTTACAAGCATGTGGTGTCAAACTGACAGGTAAGCCACAACAGGGTAGTGCATTGCATGCTTCCAGGGGAAGACAGTACAGCTCCTAGTCCCTGACTGCCTTCATTTGAGGTACCAGGCAAAGGCTGTCTGGTTTTGGTAATATCCCATTTCCCTTGTTTGTCCTAAGCAGATTCCTAAATTTTGTTTAGGGATTATTCAGTCACTGGTGCTGCTGGAAAATACAAGTTCTGAGCAGCATCCCTACATCTAAGCACCAGACCAGGCTGTTCCAATGGTTTTGGCACTGCATGGTGATCCAGTGCTACATTTTGAGCTGCATAGCAGATAACCAAGGCCAATTTCCCCCTCTCTCCATAGAAAAAAACAAAAAACAAAAAACAACCACAAACCCAGTCCACCATCAAAATCAACACTGGGCTGCTGCCCGTGGAGCAGTAATTCTTCCACCGTCTGGAGGTTTGCTAGTTAAACGCAGTAATGCACCAGCAAGCACAAATGCTTTTCCCACCGGCATGCCAAACGACCCCAATGGGTTGGTGGAGGTGGACACGTGCTGAACTGGGCCAGGTCAGGTAACAGGATCTTTCTCTAAAGAAACAGCACATCTTTTCTTCATGAAACAGAACCACCCTGAGAGCGCTGTCTCCTGCAGCAGGGACGGATGGTACCCCAGTGCTTACCAGTGCCTGCTGATCTAAATCATTTCCCGCAGGTTAAGGACAACTACCACCATGGTTGCTGCTACAACAGCATTTTACTGTGGCAGGGAGCACAACCTGGTGTTTAAAACTTAAGTCAAAATTCTGCAAGTCAGACATGCACACTGCTGAATTTTGGGCTGCACTGCCCACTTCTAGCATGCTGTCAGCTTTCTGGACATCCCAGGAGCAGTGATGTGGGTGCGGATCACTGCTTGTGCAAGCACGTGCAGTGCAGAATTGATTTAGGCACCAGCAGCCTGACCTGTTCTGAATGCAGCAGACCAATACTAGAGGCTGCAGGCAACAAATGTTGGAAGGTGTTGACCACTGAGATGTGCGACGTCTGGTCTGAGAGGTGCCGCTGGCTCTGTGCAGTCGGGTGCCTGCACGCGGGGATGCGGAGCTTGGCCAAGTGCAGTGGGAAGGCAGAAAGCAGTGCTGGACCCTGGCCTCCGCCAGGCAGCAGGATGCAATGCAAACGTCTGGTTCTGTGCACGACAGACAGACTGAAACAAAGCCTGAGTCAGATTCTGAGCAGTTTCAATGGGAAGGGGAAAGGAAGAAGAGCCTAGAAAAAGCCAAAGCAACTTTTTGTTATGACACAATGTTTAAGGCAAAACTATTTAAAACAAAATGAAAACAAATGTTCTCCCTTTTTTTTTTTTTTTTTTTTTTTTTTTTTTTTTTTTCCTTCAAGTAAAACATGGTGCATTTTTAGTGTCTGATTTGATGTTGAAAGTGGAAAACTGTCAGCTCCAGCTGCTGTAGGAAGGACAACGCCTGTGTCCTGGTGCTGGGCAGGGCTGTGGGAGCAGCTCACTGTAAAAGGGAAATCATACCTGCCTTGTGGCAGAAGAAACTGAAGTGGAAATAAGTACATGGCAAAACGAAGGAACAGCGAGACTGGATGGAGCTGAGCATCTCCTGGACTCCACCCTGCTCTGGGCTCACTAATGGCACCAGAAACACTTTTTATTTTTTTAAGCAGAGACAAGGATGAGACAGCTCCTCACACGTACACATGTATGTTAAACAAAAACTTGTACTAAATTCTGAAGTGTCAACACCAAAACAACTTGATTTGTGTAGTCTAAGAGTAACTCCCAGGTACAACTGAACCAGAGCAGGGAATCTCTTTGCTTAACCAAGCTAAAACGTGCTGCCGTGACACCACTTCCATCGACTGCAGGCAGCTACTGCTGCAACCAGCTTCTTGTGGCTGTGCTTTGCTGCTTCCAATGCGAGGCGATGTGGCTGCCTGGTGAGGAAGAGGAGTTGCCTCCTTTCTCAACAGCTGCTTGGCCTGGAGCTGTGGTCGGGCTCTCCCCTGCCTGGAGGGGGCCGTGGCTGAGGGATGACAGCTAACCCAGATCTCAGCAGAGCTCGGGGTTGGTTTTCACTATCCCACTGACCTGCAGGGTGACCTGAAGCAACTTAAGCCATTGCTTTTGTGCCGTTACGTTCTCATCTCCCGAGTGAAGCTTGTGATATAGATCATTGTATGTGTAAAGAGGTTTAAGACCTTCAGACATGAAGCGCTGCCAGCAAACTGTTATTACTTTACTGTGCAGTTGGCAGCAGCCTCTCCTGCAAGAAAAAGTGTAAATCTATTTCCCAACCAGCTTTTACATTCACCACAACCTGCAGTCGCCCAGATGCACAGTTTGTTAGAGATCATTTAGTTTTATCTGGCTGAAAAGTCCCATGTAAAAAAAAAAAGCTGCTGATTAAACACACAATTCAAATACATCTCCTGGAGTACAGCAGACAATTCCTAGCACTTTATCTGCACCGTCTGAAACGCAATCTGTGCCACTTAGAGCAGAACAATGCTCGATTTCTTCATACTCCTCTTGAATTGTTAACACATAAAGCAGAAACACAGCCCATTTTCACCGAGAAGTTCTCTTCTGACATACTCGGTATGTTAACCGAGGGCATACAAATCTGCTTCAAAGCTAATAGGCTCTTTTTCTTCCAGCAAACACACTTCTTCACATCTACACACTCTTGCTCTCTCTCTCCACTTCAATAGCAATAGCATTTGGTAAAGCTCTCCAAACTGGAGCCACTGCAGAAAGACTGTATTTACTTATGTTTGGGTAAGAACTAATAAGAGACCCGGTTGTGTCTCGGCTCCTCCAATTCCAAAAGGAAAAAAAAAAAATCAAGTCAATATTTATACACCCACTGGTGAATTAAATCCTCTCCTCCCTGGAGGAGAGGAAAATAAAATGAAATGATTGAAACGGGTTTCATGGAAGAGAATTTTTGTTTGTTTGTTTGCTTGCTTTCAGAGCTTGGGGGATTTATTTATTTTCCTTGTAACTTAAGTGCAGCCGTACTGCGTGGTGTGCATCAGGTCAGCTTCGCAGTGGGATCTTCCATTCAGGACCACAAGCTCAGGAGCCTTTGCATTGCTCCCCAAGGTATCTGATGGACACAGGCTTGGGTACATCAGGGGCTGGCCTGTCCCCATCAGCTCAGCCCTGATGGAGGATGAACTTGCCGAATGACAAATGGTTCATGTTGCAGCGGGTTAGATACAGTATAAACAACTCAATCAGCATTGCTTGAGCTCTCCCAGCATGGAGATCCTGTCCAAAGCCTGTCAGGGCCAACAGAAAACCTTGCACTGATTTCTCTAGCTGTCACAACATGCCCTGTTTTCACCAGGACTTCTCACTGGCGTAGCCCCACGGCTAACTCTGGCCTTTCCAGTGTAGCTCCTTGGACCAGTAAAGCCCTACCAGCAAGAGAGAGGCTTTTTGCCTCCATTACAAACTGCTATGCTGGCCTTTGCCCTCCACCCACGTTAAGGCTGTAGGACTTGTCTGTTCCATATGATTCATAAATCCTCTTATTAAAGGGATAATCAGAGCATCAGGTACTCTGATCCCATCAGTGTGGCTACTGAAGGTAGTTTCTCTCTGCCAAAGACAAATCCCCTGAACCACGCACCTGGATGAAATCCCACACGGCTCTGCAGTGCTCAGATTTTCGGTGTGAGCTACCCCACGGCAGCCAAGCAGAGCACTGTGTGTGCAGCATGACTGGCATCTCTGTACCGTGACTAAGACGGAACAAGAAGCCTTTATTTTAGATATGTTTTTCCTATTAAAAGTATATATCCTCCAATCCTATTTTATTATTGTTTCAAAAGAGGAATTCTGATTCCTTCTGCACAGGATACCTAAGGCTTTTACAGGACAGAGTCTCACTGGGATGCATTTCATGAGCTGCTGGAGAACCTTCCTGGAGCAGCTGTTCTAGAGCAGGCAGCATATTCACCTTCCCATGTGGCTTAGGAGGATTTAAATCACCAAACTTGTTCTTAATCAAATATAAGTTGACAGAGTGCCATGACTGCAACTGGACATCCTCCATTCACCATGTGGAACCAGGAGCACATCTGTGTATATTTGCAAACAGAAATAAATACACAAATACCGCAAACACTCATTAACATCCTCTCCACGCCTTGAGAAGAAAATAAAAGTCACAGAGGAGTGAATGTTAGCAAAGTAACTTTGACTTTCCATTACAAAGCACAGCAAAGCACACAGTAAGTTCCAATTCACTGCACTGTCTCAGTCCAAATGGGGCAACTTCTGCCACTTTCTATTGGCAAAAGGGCAGAGATTCGCACCAGCAGCTTCAAACGAAATCCAGCATTTCCACTGCGCAATTACAGCAACAGAACTTCAAAGAATTTCAGTGAGTTCAGCTGAAATTTATGTTTGCATAGCAGCACAGCAAATTCAGCCCTTATATATTTTAGAAACATAGCCAAGGGAGTAGGTCCTCCTTTGCTCCATGCAGTAGCATCATGATAGAGGGGCCGTTGTACAGACCCAGTCGAGCCATTTTCAAGCCTGTTCCCCATTGGCCAATTCCCCAAAGTCTCTGGGACTGAAGAAGTCTTGTGACTGACAAGGGTTACATCAGGGTCAAGTTTTACACTCCAAAAACCAAGGGAGAATCACTGTTTACTCTCCAGTTTCTCAGAAAACACTCAAATCCCTCTTCGTATGGAACATCTCATTTGCATGTCATCAGCAAACTTTTCCACTGGCAAGCTTGCCATGCTTCAACATTTTCTTCATCCACAAACAAAATGTATGCTTTATCAGTGTCATCTTGCTTCACAGGCAGCTTCAGCACCTGCCTTTCTTCTCTTACACTGTTCCTCTCAGGGATTTCTTTATTATGAGTTCACATTAAACTATTTCTTGTTTAGATTTTAAAGGACAAGTTTTAATCTCAGTGTATCTTGAGATGCTCCTCTCCAAACAGCTCCGACTGTGGCTCCTTTCCCACCAAATCCCACATTTAGCTTTCAAGCCAGACCAAAATTCACTGCAGGACTTGCATTAATCAGCAGAATGGAATAAGAGGGACTAGTGAGTGTTTTGCATCTCCAGTGTCCCTTGTAGGCAACAACGCTTTGTTAAAGCTCCTACGGGGCTGTGCCCCAGGTGGAAAGCCCTGCTGACAAGCAGCTGGCATGTCCTTGGGCACTGACCGATGGACATGGGCAGTGTGGTCTCACCTTTGCCTTGCTCAGAGCAACAGGCACTACACACCCAAGCAAACGCACGATGAACAGGTCATCGGTCCTAAAACCTCTTTGATGTGCCTAGCATGGCTTTCATCATAGCATCCTAAAAGCACTTTGCAATTATTTCGAGCCCTAACTCATCACCACCCACACGGTGGTGATGGTTTCCCTTGTTCACTCGATCTACAGAAAGCCCCAGGTACTTAAGGGTGTGACTTACGGGGAAGAACCCAGGGCTCCTGCTCCATCCACCATGCCCCAAGGCCATGGAGTTTCCCCGTAACACCACTGTGCCCAGTAAGCACTGCGAAACACACGTGGGTCCTACGTGCATGGTCAGCAAGGAGACCTCATGGAGAGGACACACAGCTTCTCTGTACTCTTCACCCCTTCATCGTGAGCTTTTTCCCCCCCTTCCCCAACATGCCACTATTAAACACCAGGAACAAACTGGTTTCTGTATAAAACTTTCCCCAAAGTATTTAGAATAGAGCAAGAAATGCCAAGCTTTCTATTTTCCTCCTTCTTTAAAGGAGAAATAACATCAAATTAAAATATTTGTAAATAGCTCTGATCAGCATTTTATTTTCTAGCCCTGATTTTTTAATATATATATATTTTTTAGTCCAACAAAGACCACCCTCTCCCCCTAGCAATGCTAGGAGGGGACTATGCTGAAAATTATAGTTTCCAGAGTTTGCGAGGGAACCACAAAAACTTAATTATAGTTATTGACATACCAAACACCCACTGCAAGCTTCATCTTCCCTTGGCCAGAAATAACCACACAAAGTGAAGGTAGCAAACTGACATCAATCAGCCTCAACTCGGGACAGCTAATTAACCCACTGGGCATGAAGATGAGCCTCGCTCGTGGGCTGCCGCAGCCCGGAGGAGCACGGAGTGGGGCAGCTGCTGCTCTCATCCCACCAGCAGCAATGACCTGGTCTGTGTGGGCTGGGTTTTGCCCCCCCAGAGTAGGGTTGCACAAGTTAACTGGTCCCTATGCCTTCCTCCCAGTACTGGTTTGAAGGAGCTGTGCTGTGCGATCAGCACTCGTGTTGTGCACCACCACTGCTCAGCGCAGCCCCGCTGCCCCCAGGTGTGTGCGAGCTCCCCATCTCCCCGGATAGCAGGGACTGGTTTGGGAGGGAGGAAAGCAGGAAAGCTTCTCAGGCAGAGGTGTGACACCCCTGGGAGTTAGCAGATGCCTGGGCTGCTCTGCCCCAGCCCTGTTTGCTTGCCGGCTGTGCTGGCACATCCTGAAGGAACTGTGCTTGTGGGCAGCTCGCTGCCCTCTGGGCAGACTCCATGCCGCCAACAGCTGCAGTCACATCAAAGCCCGTATGTCTAAGGCAATGCTAAAAGGGTTAGAGAAGGTGAAGCATGAAGGGTGTTCCCTGGGAACCCAAGGAGGCTGCTGAGCACCAGTGGCTCTGGAGGGATCCTGTGCAGTGAGCATCGCCACGTGGCACCGGCCAAGCACGCTGCTAATGGGGCCGTCCCGTCCTGTCCTACAGCTGCTGGTGGTTGGTGGCCTGTTCTGTGCACTGCTCTCGCAGGGCCCCACAAACCATGAATGTGGCCTTGTGGCATCCTCGAAAAGGCAGGGAGGAGCATGATTAAACAGGGAGTTGAGGTACAGGCAGCCCAACAGCTTGGGCATTGTCACAAAGTTACACTGAGCTGGGGAGACAAAGCACAGGGCTACCAGAAGTGACCCATCCGTAAAACATTCTCATTGCTTTTCATTTTGTCAGCATGGGAAGTCCCCATCTTTGTCCCCCCCAGACCAGAAGATGTTCTTGTGGGGCTGGGGGAAGCTGTGCCACCTGGGCTGTGTTTACCCTAAGGCCCCACTAGCCCATCACTGTCTGCTGCGGTCACGTAGCCGTGTTTGTGCAGTGCTTCCTGGTGCCCTTTCCAAACAATAACAGGCTGGACCGCAAAACCCTCATTTAGACTGGAGCGAGGATATTCATGCATAAAACCACAGCCCAACCTTTAGGACCTGTAGGAGTAAACATTTGACAGAGGGAACATGTTTCACACCTGCACCGCTCCGGTGTGGCTGCTGAACACCACGTACAGGCAGGCAAAGGACGGGCTCCACTGCAGGCTAGGGCTGCACGGTGCTCGAGGGATGTGGCTACAAGGAAAGCAAGGTCAGGTAGGCTCCATAATTTTCCCCCATGAAGGGACAGTGCCTTGTGCACCACACAGCACGGCTGGTACCTGCCCAGCTTCAGCACCATCCCACTCCTGCGGTGCTCAGTGATGAGCTGCGATGGGAGCTGCTCCCCAGCCAACACAGTGGGAGACAAAAAGCTTTTGTAGGAGGGGAGAGGTTGGAACTAACCCTTTTTTTTGCAGTGAACTTGAAGGCGTTCGCCTCCAGGAAATTGGCCACTTAACAGCAGGCCCAGCGCACGTCCCCGCTGACACGCTGTGATTTGTGAGGGGTACATCCACAACTTGAGACCTTGAGAGGCTGCAGTGAGACCTCTGAAGGAAGCAGACTGCCAGTGCTGGGCAAAAGAGGAGCCTTCCCAGGAGAAACATGGCACCAGCCCCTGGATACAAGGCAAAAGCAATGCTTGGTGCTCCCATTTACAAGGGTGATAGAAGAAACAGACTTAAATCCAAAGCAGAGAAAGAAAATGGAATAAAACCTAATCTGAATGGGCTGGTTATTGAAAACAGAAGTATTACACTGATTTGTTTCTCATCTCCTATGCACCAGCTTCAGTCCACTGAATAGCTACAGAATTCACTGGCACTATTCCTAATTTTACAATGATTTGGGAGAAGAGGGGACAAAGGCAAGCAAACAATGCTAATTGCCTTCAGTGTTTTGTTTATCTGGTTTTTGTTCAGCTAAACAAAGAGGACGTTCAGGTCCAAGCTGACTGTGGAGCCCACAGAACGCTTTTGCCCCTCTGATCTGTTTAAAACCAGTTTGCAGTTTTGGCATCTGGCGTCTTCGGCAGCTACCACCGGCGTGTACTTGCTTATCTCCATCCGATCACTGCAGAAACTCTGGTGACTGCAGCTACTATTACTGCCGATTAATCAACCTTGCAAAATCCCTCCAAAAAAGCAGGATGTCCTCCAAAAGCCAATCCCTTGGTTATAAAAAGAACAAAGCCAGGACTAGATTAATCACTGGATGTTATTTCCAATGCAAAGAGTCCAAGCAGGAAAAGTCCCGATGTTAATAACAAAGCTATGCGTTCTCACCCATCCATACCAAGGAGCTTTTGTTCTTTGAGACAGTGAAGAACACGCTGAACAGAAATGTAAATAACACATCACGCTCTGCAGGGAGAGTACGCTGCTGGAAAGCAGCAGTGGGATTTAGGCTATGTGGATGAACCACAAGCCACCAGTTCTGCTGGGTTCAGCTGCCTTCCCCGCATCAGCCAGTATCCAGATCTTGTGGCGGAGCCTGAGCGAGGCAGCGTGGGCATCGTGCAGGGAACAGACAGACCTCCAACAGCCATCCAGAAGAGAAAGGCACGTCCTAACAGCGGTACCTGTCCTAAAGTGCCCAAACCTGCAGAAAAGCTGCAGGCAGCACTTTGGGAAGCAGCCCACATGGGATGCTGATGCAGGGCGCTGCAGCTGGATCCTCGTGTCTCCCCAGACAGGCAGCAGAGGCTGCACGGTAGGGCTTAAGGGTCAGCAACACTGCTACAGCCTCAGAAGTGTGCAATGACAGAGGTTTCCTAAGGCCCTGGGACTATGAGAACCCTTTTCTCATTCAAAAAAGAACAAACCAAATGGTAGCAATCTGTATTTCTGAAAAATCTGCCTTGGATTCAGTGACTGTGTTGGGGTTTTACTGCACTTTCCCAACCCTTGCCGTGCCCACTGGCTTGAACACATTTCTCAAAGAAGATCTTAAAATAACGTTTCGAGTTACAAAGCTTGGAGGTTTGGGGATAATTCTTGAAGCCAGGTTCCTGACTGCTTTCATCTTCCTCGAGCACAATGGGCTGCCCTGTGGTACTGAGCGGAGGTGGATTTGGATGAGCCTCCCAGTGTCCAGTACAGACAAGAAAAAGGGAGCCTAACCTGCTCAGGGCTTGCAGCTCAGCAACCACAGCTCTTACAGTGCCTGCTCTACAAGAATTTACCATTAATCCTTCCAGTTCAACTGTAATAAAAAGACTCACCTTTAAAATTTATATTACTGGTTTCTATCTGCACACTTCTTTTTCAGAAAGGATCCACAATGAGCAAGAGAAGGTAGGAAATAAGGAGAAACCAATGCAGATATCTCTGGGAGGGACCCTTTGAAAATCAGGCAAATTTTAAGATTTCTCTTTTGATTATCCTTTAACCTCCTTGGGTCTGGGAGGGAGCACAGAGGAAGCAGCTCACTGAATCCGAGGGAAATTCAAAGAAATCTCAGCTGAAACCCCTGAGATTAGCATGTCACGATCCTGTTCCGAAAGGAGTTTATCCTTTGTTTGACTGAAATGTGAGCAAGATGGGCTTTAAATAAAACAAGTGGGGAGAATATATTCGTGTCCAGCCCCAGTTTGCTCAAGGAAAACGAGAAGGAAAAATTGGGTTCGGAGGGTTGGATACCTAAAACACCATTTTGCTTTTGGATGAAAGCCAGGAGGGGGAAATGAAGCAACAGCTCACCCTAACATCACGTTGGAGGCAGACCTGCATTTTGAGGAAGGGATTTTGGGTCTTCATTATTTGTAAGGCTCTTTAAAAATCAGCTTTCGTTAATGTAATGGAAGTAAAGCTCTTAATCTCACTTTGTAAACACAGAGGGAAGTTACACATTAAAGCCAAAGATTTTGAAAGTGACTGGTTCAAGGTGCTTCCACAGTCACAACCCTCCTTGTGACCCCAGAACAAAAGCCTTTGTTTCAACAGCTCGATTTTCCAACAGCGCTCCACGTTTGCACCCCACAAGAACCTAGACATTTTCCTATGCATAGGAAAGGGTTTCCTACATCCCAAAATACCCATTAGAAAACCTCACATTTTCCCCATGTTCTCCTATTCATCAGCTACTTTTTTCCTTCTGGTTGTAAAGCATGGATTGACAAATACCGAGCATCATTCTCACAGTCTTATACCCTATTTCCTACACCGGGAGATTCCTCATTTTCAACGACACCTACACACAACCGGCAGGAGAGCTTAGTGTCCTAATGCCACAAAGCGACCTAGCTCTTTCCAGTGGTTTTCCAAAAGAAAAAGAAGTGACGAGCTAAGACCAACTTTTCCAAGGTTACCTATTGCCCAGGTGCTGCTCTCTCCCCTCCTTGCGAGCTGCTCACCCCCAGAACCTCTGCTTTGACTGCGGTGGTGTGAAGACAACGGCAGCCCTGATAAATGCCTTGGCTGGCTTCGAAGGATCACTGCTCCCTCAGGGCTTTGTGCCCTCCTTTTGGCCATGGGAAGGATGTCAAAGCATACTCTGAAGCACCCACCCACCAGCCCAAACCAGACCTGGGGTTTTGTGCCTCAGAGCATGAGCTGACCTCCCCGTCTTGCAGGCGGTTCGCATTTCAGCCTGACACAGCCCAGGTGTTTCCTCAAGAGGAGGCCAGGCGGCTGCAGAACGCACACGTTTCTTCCTGGTTAGTGCATCCCCGAACAAGCGCTGACAAGGATCTGCTGGAGTTCGGAGATCACACCGGATGGCGAGAGGGATTCATAATGGATTTGGAGGCTCAAAATAGAGCTTGCCCCTTCTTCCTGGACTTGCAGTATCTATGGTTGCTTTACACATGCCTCTTCCGCACTTCTGTGTCCTCGTTAACCCTTTTCCTATTACATTCATCTTTCCCCCCACATCTTTTAAACTACAATAGATTTATTATATATATATTTTTTACATTCTCTTGCATCACACACATCAAAGGTTACCAGCATACAGAATTGTGTGTGCATACAGCAGAACACTGTACCAGAAGGCTGGTCATGTCCACCCTTCTCCTATTATTTGACACGTTACAGAAACCTTGGGCACCCACTGGGGCCCTCGCTGGGCTCAGGGTGAATAAGAGCAAAGAAAACATTCCCAGTGCTGAAAGCACCACAGCTGAAATTTTTAAAGATCTGGGGAAAGAGAGCCCCAAGGGGACTCTAGTCCCCAGTCACACAAGCCATGAGTTTTATATCCTACCTCACATCTCTTACAGGCTACAGAGTATCATATCACACTGAGTGTTCCCTATTTTACCATAATTAGGCTGTATGCAAGCAAGCCTGGTGGGCTTTACACACATCAGCGTGTCCTGAAGATAACGAGTTACCACAGATTTGCTAATTTGTTTTTGGAAGGTCCATCTGATAGAAGCTGATAGCTCTAGCTTTGATCTGCTCTCCCAGAGGAAACTTCGTTCATGCTGGACAGAACATGTAAAGAACAGCAACAACAACAAAATAAGGCACCAAAATGCAAACCCAGAATTACAAAACGAAGCATGGAGTTCATCCACGCTTCCTTACCTATTACACCCCCTTCCTCCCTCTTCCAAATTAATCAGAGCTGCTGCTCACTCAGCAGAAATTAGACAGGTCTGCTTTAGAAGAGGGTAATTAGAAACCTCTGCTTTTGCTGGGTTTCTTGTGTGCCAGGTGAGAACAGCAGTGAGCAGAGGGGTGCAGTTGTGGACTAAGGGAACCTCCAGGCACCCAGCCCTGCAGCAAGCAGATTTCTCACTGGGAAGCACCAGGATTTCTTCCCTGCATAACACCTTCTCCAGGCTCATTTACCTTATCATGATACACCCATCAGAAGTGTGAGCGACAGTCTGTAGATGCGTGCCTTGGAGCAGGAGGCTCCCTGCACACAACCCCTTGCTGCAAGCCTCCGTCCCTGCCTCCTGCTCCGTGACCCCGGGGGATGCCCCAGAGCCTATCTGTTTGCTCAGGCTTTTCCTGATCAAAGTGGGAAAAGCTCTTTCCATTCTTGGAGCTGGGGAGGAAAGAACTACTAGTGTTGTCGCTGTTGCTTGCCAACGCAATTCATCTTGCAAATTTCTAAAGCTGCAGTTTTAAGGACACACAGGGATGCGTAATGTCGCTGGAACGACACGCTAATACAGATGTGGAGTCAGCGCAGTCCAGAGAGGAGAAAGGGGTGAAGGTGGGGGAAAGACAGCCAAGATCTCCATTCAACTTTCCATTTTAGAAACGCAGAAAACCACGTTTCTTATTGAAGGGCCCGGGGGAATAAAGATGTTCAGTGGTATTGAGAGTTAATCAGCAACTTAAAAATAAACAGAGAAATGAAGACAATAACAACTCAATCCTCAGAGAAGCACCAGCTTACTTGTGGGTATTTTCAAGTCCTTATGTAACTGTAAAAGCTCTATAACCTTCTAGGTTGCTACATAAACATCATAAGCAGAAGATCACTAGAAAGCTTCACTTTTATTCCAGAATTCTAATTCCATCCCTGAATTGCAAAAATATGAAGCTGTCTTTAATTATAAAGGACTGTCTCTTGTTAGTGTAACAGTTGGTGCTGAATTTGTCATGAACTAAAAGGGATTCAACATTGGCTGGAGGGGGAAAAAATGCCTAAAAGGATCATTTTAATGGTCCTACCTTATTATTTCATGGTTTTAGCAGACTTCAGTTACGCTTCCAGACAAAAGGAAGCGTCTTGGGATTTCTCCCCTATTCCCAACAGAAAGGAACTGGAAATTTTCTCACCTTGCCAAAACCTGACTTCAGAGTCTCCTGCCTCTCCTCACATCTGTGGCTGCCCCCACTCTCTCCACAAGGCAGCAGCCCCACAGTCCCAGCCAGCTGAGGGGCCAGAGGAAACCCGACAGGACATGAAGGCTCGCAGCTCTCCATGGATAATTAAAGTTTTAGCCATGGGTGCCCCCTTGTGACTTGGTGAGCAATTAAGCATGAACGATGGAGTCTTAAGATGGCACATTGCAGCTGACACGGGCTTACTGGAGACACCCCGGTGGTGTGCTGGTGCTTCGTGGCGAGCAGAACCCAGGTGCCTGCTGCTGTATGGTGAGAGCTGGAGGAGCAGTTGTCTGCAGCAAGCCTCCAAACCCACCGGGGCCATGGAGAAAAGGAGGCTGCTGCCTGCTGGAGGACCCTGCCATGGACAACATCATGATGCACATCCCATAGCATTAATATATATATATATATATATTAATATTTATTTATTTATTTATTTCCCTCCACAAAGCACTTTTTCTCTCTTTCTCAAGATGAAAGAGGTTTCGGGAAGCTCTGGTGTGCTCTGCTGCCCCCAAGCTCAGGTGGAGGTTGGCACCAGCACCCGAGGCATCCTCCTGCTCCGGAGCATCTCTGCTCCCAGTGCCACACCACAGCACCTCCCCATGCCCACAGCCCATCAGAGGTTAGTTCATCCTTCCAGAGACAGCTACACCTGCAAGAAGCAACCCATGCATTTGTAGGAACAACCCTCTGCTCCTGAGGGTCCCCAAGAAGGGACCTTCTGCCACCAGACATCTCTTCCCCCAAGACCTACTACAAGCTCTCTTGTGGGCACACTTGCTGAATCTCCACATCCCTTCCTAAACCCTTCACTTCAGGTTCACCCGTTGGCACTCTTTCCAGAAGGAAAGCTGAGCATCCAGGTGCTGCACATGATTTACGTGACATGCCAGCATGAAAGCAAGCCTGAGCCGTGCCAACCATGAGCCCCTCATGGGACAACACAAAGTCTACACAGGATGCTCGTCTTCACAGCAGCATCATTCAAGGTCTCTGGCATTTTGGCACAACTAAAGATGATTTTTTTTCCTTTTCCACCACTTGGCAGCTTATTGCCTGGGGCTATTTGGCTCTGTTTTGATATTTCTGCTGCAGGAGGGCCGGTACTAGCACTCCTAATTTTCTCCACTTTCACAGCAGAGAAGGGCAAAGTCAAATTGTTCCTCTAAATCAAACAGCAGCTACTTCAGTACTGAGCCTCAATCAATACTTTAATGGGCTTAATTTTCTAGCTCTTGATCAAATGTCTTAGAACAGCACATCTTCAGATATTGCTGCTGGCCTTTGGAAATAAATGAACACGATAACCTTTGTGAGACTTTGTTCCCTACAATCTGTAGCTGAATCCACACAACCTCAGTTCAGTGTCCCAGTAACCCAGCCTGGTACACGAGCACTGAGTAGAACCGAATGGAAATAGTTTCCTGACAATGTAAAATACAACATTTTAATCTGCTTATTTTTTTTGGGAAGGCATGGCAGCTTCCTCATCTCAGAAAATATGAATATTTTGTCTCTAACAGCCCTGCACAGCGTGCAAATTCAAAGTTTGACATTTGAAGTCCAAGCTGAATTTAGCTGTGACCAACTGCATGAGTCAAGTCATCTGGCTTTGGTACTTCAATGAAGGCAACTCTTTTTAGGGTGGCAGCTTGGGAAAATACACCAAAAATATAAAACCACCTTAAAAAATCCATTGCTATTTAAATCCCTTGGTACAGACAAATCAGAGAAGCAGTGTTAGGCAGTTTTAGACTGCTTTTTTAATTCACTGAGTATGGACCAGACAGGCTACGCTTCGCGTCACTTCTAGAAATATTCAGATCGCTGTAAGAATAACCAACAAAGATTAACGCTACTCGATGTATAGTTCTCTGTCTCCCCTCACCAAAGTTACTGCACACGTACATGGTTTTAGCTGCTATAGGACTTGGCAGAACCTCACCAGGTTCCATTGCTTTGATGCCAAAGGTGGAAGGGTCTTTCATTTGGTCTTGAAACAAGTTTCCCAATTAGCACTGCCATCATATTGGGTGTTTGCTCCCATGAGCATTTTTTTCAAGCAAAACTGTCTTACTTTCATCAAATTAATACAAAGCTGAAAAACTGCATCCCCTTCAGAAACATGGAAATACCAATAATACCAGTAGGAAAGCTTTTTTTAGTGGTTTGCGCCAGGTCTACAGCACAGTCAGGCTGTTCTCACAGGCGATGCTGGCTCTGAAAGCAGCAGCACCCGGGGTATTACAAAACCCCACGTACTGGGGGTTGGACTAGGTGACCTTCATAGGTCCCTTCCAACCCAAACCATTCTGTGATTCTATGGTTTCACAGCACGCCAGGATTTTCTGATCACTTTCAAAGTTAACAAAAAACAATTTTTGAAATGGAGACAGTAACACTTTGATGTGCAAATACAGGAGAAAGCTTCTGGGTTTGCTTCAACTTTTTCTTACCCAGCTGAAAAGCACTTAGAATTGGGCAAAATTCACAAATACCTTTGGTTGACCTGGAGTGAACAACTTTTAGCATGTAAATTATTCATCCAAACCTCTTTGCCCAGTTCCAGAGTTACACATCTTCCAAAGTTTTGTGTTTTTTTTTTTTTTTTTTTTTTTTTTTTTTTTTTTTTTCAGTGCAGGTGGGCCTGCAGCTAAGAAGTGTCTGTGGTGGGGATATTTGTTAGTTACACGCAAGGCTCTAGACCTACATTAGCCGAAGATCTTTTCCTTGTTGCTTTGGCTTCAGAATCAATTCCTATGGCAAAGGTTATGCCTGAAGCCCAGGTATTGCTGCTGGGCTGAAATATGTATATTTTAAAAATTTATTATTGTCTCTCTCTCTCCTGTTTGGTGGGGCATCAAACCACTCAACAATCCACACCACAGGGTCCTCTTCCATGAAGGGAGCAAACCTTGCTTTGACATTTGCTATTATTCTCCAGAGAAGCAGCACCAGGTCAGGAGACTATGGTATCAAGGGAGGGGGGGGGTTGAAGCAGGATTGTTCACACATTAACAGTTAAGTATTTTAAAGCACTTCTAGAGATGCACACCCACATGTTCTGTTCCTCATTAAAATTAATGAAAGGTTTGGATTTGAATCCCTGTGCTTCCTCGGAAACCTCAGTCATTATGGTTCAGAAGTTGTCTCTGTTGTACAAAACCTCCAAGGATGATTTACAAAGTTATACATGAGTTATTTATTTATTTCTAAACTCACAATAATTATTTAAAGCTAAATTGCATGTTGGAGAAAAAAAGAAAGGAAAGGCTTCAGGATACACTGATGGAACAGAGTCAATAAAAGGGACCGCAGCATTTTACAGGCTGAAGCATCAGCAACGCAAAGACATAAAAAGCAAAGAGAGCTAAAGCAGCTGGGCTGAGCACGGAAGCAGACAGACAGCAGGGACTCTTCAGATCTGAATGTTCAGATTTTGTTGTAACATTCACAAAGCCAAGAGAGAAATGAAAGAAGAGCAGCAGGAAGAGAGCGGTGAGTCCCTCTTATACTCATGGACAGTAAGCGCAACTCCAAAATTTTCTATTTTTCACATGCACAAACCCAACCCTCTCCCCCAAGTGTTCGTATTTTTGTAGTAATCATTTCACTGCCTCATTTGCCAAAAGCTTCTCTCTTGCACCAAGCTTCTGTCTTCAGAGACACTGCACAGTGGAACATGAGTGAAACGAACATTAAGCAGAGTCAGGCTCCAAAGACTGCCATTACCTAATCCTGTGCCATTACACAAATGTATTTGTTAGGAATATTCCAGGGTTTCAGGAAAAGGCTTACAACAGCTCACAGTGTTCCTGCTGCCCACCACGAACACCGCCTTTATCCAGCGTGGAACCACACTTGCACTTCTGCATGGAAAAGACTGGGAATGACAGCGAACCTCAGAAATGCTGAGGAAAGGTTCCTTCAACCTCTGAGAAGACTGGTTTATTATGTTATTACAATTCCCTGGAAATTGCTGTGTAGTCGTCAGTAGAGCGTAAAATTTCATCTGAAGCCTCTGAAATATTCCTGTGCATACGTTCCAGGGCAGTTTAAAAAAGCCTCCTGTGCACGGAAGATCACAGAAGACCCATTATCTGCGTCCTGCGCCAGAGTATTGATCTGTCAGCACAGACTTTTGGAGAGCACTGCGACCAGCCGCTGAACACATTTTTGATTAGCTACGTTGCTTCAAGCTACCACAAGCACGGGGCTGCCAGGCAAAGGGTCAGTCCCAAGGCTCAGCCCAGCTCCACTGAATTCTTCCAGTGGTTCTGGGCTGAAGTTCAAGGGAACCTTTTTGATGGGGAGATGGGTTTAAGTTTAAAATTGGCAACCCAGACTGATTTTATCACAAGTCTCATGATGCTCGGCGTATTGCTTAAAACTCCAGCTTTTGGATTCTTGTGCAAGAACTTCAAGTTCTGCTTGGAAACCCCCAAAACCTCTATTTCATTTCATGCAAGCGTATCTGTGAGACGAATCCTACACACTACAGAAGTCAGAAGGGAAGGACTACGCATGACGTATCATTTAAGTCCCCTTATTTTTGGAAAACATTTATGACTTTTTAAACATCTGGTATTAATAGCCTGTTTCTGGAATCACAACATGAAAATTTTCTTTCAAAACTGACTTTAGCTTGTTTGCTTTGAAATTTTGGATATATTCAAAGAAAAATGCAAAAGGAGAGAAAGGGAATGAAACAGCAAAAATATTCAGATGTCTTTTAAGTCAGAATGAACTATTTCCTCTCTAAAACAAACTATTGTACTTTTTTTTTTTTTTGCTGTGTCTTTTGCCAGCCAAAAGACCATGAGCTAGTCAAGATATTCCTGCCTGACCTATAGCCTCTAGAACATGGCAGGTTAGGCAGGGCCTGGGACAGGACAAAGTAAATCCATCCCCAAGCCCTGGTCAATGATCCCCTATAAAGCAGTCTGCAGAATGACTCCAAAAATGCCCAAGATCCGTACCTGAAGCCAGTCTAGGCACAGTGACTCCAATTTAGGCCCTAACAGAGCTGTACCTGTGATCTCTTTCTGGCATCCCCAACACCATTTACGTTCCAGCGCTGGTATTATCTTTCCCTTTTCATCCCTCATGTCTCCCCCTCCCTCCTTCCTCTCACACAGTAGCTCTTTCATCTGCTCTCAGTAGGTGCTGCTTTACCTAATTAATTGACGACTCAACAAGTGCACTTTCTAATTAAAGTAAATAAGCCCATGCTTGGAACAGTGGCTCACAGTGTTATCCAGCACTCCTTCCTCAGAAACAGGATATTATGGGCTCCACCTCTTCTGTGCCAAATTAATGCATTAAACTAATAGAGCAGAAGAAGAAAAAAAAAAAAAAAAAAAAAAGCTTCAGAGAAAAACTATAGGAAAACCTATAGGAAAACTACTCTAAAACAAAGTGATTCCCAGCCTTGAGTCTCTGAAGCCAATGGGATCAATTGTTGGAAGATCACAGACTTTAAGAAGAGGGGAAAAAAGAATAGATTTCGATTTCAAACCAAGAACCATTGGGTGCTACCAGTGCTCTGGTTGGAGATGAGTACATGGGTTGGAAGGAGGCTAGAGAAAGAAGCCAGGGAACAAAATCACAGGAGTTTTTTTTTTTCCATTACCTCCTTCAATGCCTAATGGCAAAGTCTGTCCCATAATAACACTCCATAGTAAGGCTGCTCTCCTCCTCCTCCAGAGTCACTTCTGTGCCACATACAGGAGATGAACACTTGGAGGGGCTGTGTGGAAAACACCCCTCTTTTCTCACCATTCTTCCATACCTGAAAGTACACGAGGATCTCCAGCTCTGCTATTAAACTGATGTTGATATCTTTAACTCACACCATCTACTTGTAATGTGCATTTAAAATCCAACCGATGATTAAATTAGAATCACTTCCTCCCCCTGGGTTAAGCTGGGCACTCATTGTTTAGTGGAAGAGCTCAGATTGGGGAAGCCTTTGCACAAGCTGTCCTAGCAGAGGAGCCCACCTTCACATCTTGTCTGCAGAGCGAACCTCAGCAGCGTTACCTCCCTGGGAGAAGTCTGCATTGTGATGTCCCACTTGGTTGGAGGCACCAGGACTGGCTTGCTGCACAAAACAGAACAGAAGCCAAAAGTGTCAGACAGTGTTTTGACAGGGAGGAAAAAGAAAAAAAAGATCCTTTTTCCCCCCCAGCGCAACTAGTTAAATGAAGCAGCAGGGGTCTGGGGAGGTGGTTGGCATCCAGCTCAAAGGCATGCAGAGGGAACAGGGCATCAGCTGTGCCATCTGCAAGTCCAGCCTGTGAACATTCAGAAAAAGGGTAGATTCCCCAAACAAATCAAACCAACCCATCTTCCTCTATTGCTGAGGGCTTGTTTTGCAGTTTTAAGGATGAAAACAAAATCCTGAGGATCTCAGAGTTTTATGTAAATGGTCAAAAGTGCTTCCAAACCAGCATTTGAATTGGTGTCTGAATTTGTTTCCACAGATGGGCTGGGAGCAGGACCATGTTAGTTTAGGCCTTACGTACTTAAAGTTCATTAAGTCAAAAGAAAGCTTTGTGTCCTTCAGTAGTTTTTGGATGAGCTTACAGGTTTCAATAGCCTGGACAGGGCTACAGGGAAGGACTAACATGAAAGAGGGAACAGAAGTGTATGGAGAAATGAGGAGTGTGAAAACGGGGTGACAGAACTGCATTTTGCATCAAGTTATTCTCAGCTTTTTGCAAGCTCCTGGCTTTAAGCAATTAGTCCAGAAATAAAGATTTGTTTGTATTTTCACAGTCTCTCACTGTTGTGGAGACCAGACAGAAAGCCAAAAAAAATTGTGCTCTTCCCACTGCATTTCCTTCAGCAATAAACACCTCCTTCGTTTATATACATTGAAAAAAAAGCAAGGAATTGGAGCTGAAATCTCATTCAGATATACGTGAAAAATCAACCTGTATCCAGAACAAACAGCTGGACAGCTCTGGGTTCAGTCTCTAGTCCTTAATATTCATTTTACCTCAAAATTCATGTGTCCTTTTGTCTCACAGAGCAGCATGAGAAATGGAGCCCTCAGAATTTGGTTGAAGTTTGGAGCAGCATAGCTCAGAGCTCATCTGTATGCCAGCCACGCAGCCCTTCCTACAACTGCTTCTCCCTTCACACGTCCTGGATATTGTTTAACACCACTCAGAAGCGCAGATGTGCTCTCTGAAGTAAATACAAATTTTTAAATATTATTTCCAAGAGATCTGAAATCCTGTGCGTGCCACGATTACAGTTCTGCTCAGCTTTCAGGAGGAGAGCTGCTCTTTTTCAGCAGGTCCAAAGCCTTAAGTCACCCCTTCAAATATGCGTCACTTGCCTTTCCGCTGGCTAGAATTAAGGCCAGTGGAGAAACAACAGCTCTGCTCCAGCCCCTGACATCCTGGGCTGCAGGAGGAGGAAGGAGGTGAAGCAGCTGAGCGGGGAGCACCGCTACAGGCAGGGTAATGACCGGCAGCCCCATAAACTCACTGCACTCTGGTTTTGTGCTAGCCCTGGAAGCATTACACGAAAAGCAACATTTTAGTTGCATTATGTTATTAATTTGGCAAAGAGCCATCGCCTTTTCTAGATTGTCTTAAAATAACCATTTCCTACTGAAATAGCTTCCTCTGGCCCCAGCCAAGTCACAGAAATAGTCGGGTTTGGGGATGCGGGGGAGAAGAGGGCCCCAGGTTGTTTCCAGTTTTAAGCCTATGGAAACTTAACAGAAGGTAGACAAAAATGATGAAAATCCAAAAGGGCTGGACTGCTTAGTGCTTGTTTTTGTTCCATCCCTGCCAAAGCAGCAGCAGTTGCCCGTTCTTTCCTTTGTGCCTGGCAACCTGGCTGCTGGTGGGACAAGCCTCCAGTCTTGGTACCCACCACGGGGCGTTGGCATCCCGTCACCGCTCTGCTGTCCTGAGCTGATCCTTTTATTCCATGGCATTCACCTCAGATGTATTTTAGCTGGCTTGGTGGCCTTGCTATTAAAATAAAAACCTGGATGAATCACCATCATTTTATACACGGAGGGAGTCACAAGCTCGCTGCTCCTGTTAGCCTCTGTTTGTCCAGCACGCCAAAATATCCACCCTCTTCTGGGTGTTTCAGCCACTGGAGTCACCAAAAAACCTCCTTCAACAGGGTGGGCATTTTCACAGAGTTTACTTTAGCCTTTAAAAAAAAAAAAATCCTGACTTCACCCTGTAGGCTTGCTCATGAGAGCAGCTTGCTCACTGATTTTATTATCTATTTCCAAGTCATGTTTTTTTGGAAATCCTTTCCATTCATTTGATGCTGAAGCAAAAAATCCTCGGGTTATTTTTGTTATGTAAACACTGATATTTGGTCTTGCGTTGACTTGAAGTGTAAGGATGTGCTCTTCAGTGAAAAGAAAGTCAGGTAAGTACATCAGCCAAGATGTACTTTGGGTCATGCTGTTTGATGTCTCCTTACCGAATGCAGAAGAACAGGAACCTCTTTTTTTGCTACTGTTTAAAACCTGACAAATTCTTTGATAGAGCCTGATCCTGTTCTCCAGGTAGTTATTCCTGCTGCCACTGAAATACAGTCTTGTGATCATATGGAAATACAGCCTAAACCCCCAGGAGCTTTGTCATCAGCTTAAATAGAGACAGAGTTTTCCTGCAAATCCTCTGCAGCAGACGGATTTGTTGTGCTACAGTGTGACTGCGGGGCTGGGAGAAGAAAAGAGGATTATCACTAACACCTCAAAGCCACTGCATCAAACAACAACACCTGGCCAGGACCCAGCAAAGGTAGAACAGGTAGAACAGAGATACCAGGTGAAAGAAATACCAGAAGCTCAATGCAGCTGACATTTCTGGTACCAGTCCTGCCACCTTGAACTGCTGCTGATGGCCCCAAAGCATCACATCCAGCACACAATGATGAGCTCCATCACCTCATACAGGCCTGCACATCAGGCACAGCTCTGGAGACATGAACACATTCACACAGAGCGTAAAGCAGCCCTACAGTAGGGCACAGTGCACAGCTGAGCTGTGAAACCATTTGTTTTGGGACATGGCAAAAAACAATTGGAAAAATATCAATCGCTAAGTGTGGAATCCAAAAGGCACCATCAGTGCCTGAGGAAGCCCCTAGAATCAAGTCACCAGCAAAACATGTTTTGGGGAAAACTTATCACTTTATGCAGGTCATTACCCTCTTCCTGGCTGCTCTTGCTAGGGACAGGAGCACGAGGCTGGACAGATGCGTCCTTGAGTGCTCCTGCATACATTCTTGGGGTCTTTGACCCATGCACAGAGATTGCCTTCGCTCCAAATTAGCCTTGCTGACTTTTCTAAACAAGACCAAGGTCAGGGTGCAGCTTCGTGCTCTTGCCATTTGCCTGAAGTCGCAGTACTTTGCCTGCACTGGGAATGCAAAGCACAGGGGCAACACAGAAACAAGAAGGATCGCTGCCAGGTAAGAGTAAAACTGTCACAAACAGGGCATTTGCACATCATCTGTCAAAGCCTTTCTGGTGGGGACCACTGCCACACCTGACACCTTGCGTGCAAGGCCCAGCTGTCGAGCTGTACACAGGTTGCTAACTAAACAGCCAAGCTGAGAAGTGATCCTTCACAAGCTTCTGCTTGTTTGCTTATTTTCCAGGCTAACAACATCTGACCCAAAGCAGTGAACACATACATCGCCTTTCATGCGACACAAACAACAAACACAGGCTTTTAGAGAGGCTTGGAGAAAGCTACGGGTGCACATTGGAAAGGGGACACGAGTAGGACATCTGGAAGCACCCAAGCATGAATGAACCATGGCTTGGGTTGAGACACAGGGAATGGGCAAGCCAGCAGAGGTCTCTGATCACAATCCAGTGCAGATTAGGAAACAAACTACCAGCCCCAAGAAAAATAAAGGCTGTGAGGGACCACAAGGGAGCAAGCTCTCCCTGTGATTCTCCCATATAAAGGAGGATCACAGCCTCCCAGGCTTGGATGGGATGATTGGAAAACTCTGTGCCACTATCAGGGAGCCTGTTCTCCCCAAAATAAGCAAAAGATTT
The DNA here is from genome assembly GCF_009819795.1 of Aythya fuligula. Classification (NCBI taxonomy): domain Eukaryota; kingdom Metazoa; phylum Chordata; class Aves; order Anseriformes; family Anatidae; genus Aythya; species Aythya fuligula. The sequence goes on from NC_045577.1 coordinate 6,758,060, forward strand.
TTCAGATTGATTCTCTGCCCCCCAGAGTAATGATGCAGACACATCAGGGGCCTTAGAGACACAGAAGACCCATCAGAAATGCCCTGCTGCTGCCCCTGGCTGCTCCCCGCCAGACACCTCTCCTTCCCAGCCAGTTCACCTGACTGCTGCACGCTCTTGTCCCCCAGTCCCACAACAAGCAACCTTGGGACCCTCAAGGAAATGATGAAAATTATTTAGCTGCATTTTTAAGGCAGAAAATGAGCGTGTGGGAGAAAGAAGGAAGGAAGGAGTCTGAACTCGAGGTCTTGCAAAAGCACACATCCATCAGCAGGAGGCCTTTTGCACATCCTTCACCACTTGAACGTGGCACAAGAGCTGGAAGAGGTGACTGGATTTACACCAGTCACCCCCTCTTCCTGCCACTCCATAGCCAAGCAAAGCATTTATTGTCTGGTGGCTCAGCACCCTGCTGCAGAGCTCGGCCCCCAAGGACCCATCTCCTCTTCTGGCACTAATTTCCCATGTGCCCTTCCCAAGCTGCTCTATTTTCTAATCTGCTACTTCTCTGAGACCTTTAAATATATATTTTAAATTCCAACCAGATTCTTGGACTTGGCAGATAAACTGTGGGTCCCATAAGAGTCATATTTTCTTTGAAAGCCTTGAATGAAGTCTTTATAAAAAACTTCATTAATATTACTACCTATATGCCTGCTCCCCACTTCCTGTTCAAATCCAAACAGATTCTCCACACAGAAAGACTTTTGAAATTCGCATATTTACTTCCCCCAAACAGCGAGAGTGTTACTGAGGAGTTTGTGGGAGAGTCAGTCCACATGTGTGTTGTCCTGCTGGAGTTTAAAAAAGATGAAGCCTTCTATTCATCGGAGATGAAAAAAGTAGATGCAAGAGGGGAGGATATAAAGCCAGGGAGATTAGGGCTCTGGAGCTCTCTGCTCTGGCCTCGTGCCATCGGCAGAATTTGGCCCATTTTTGCAATTAGATTATATGACAGTAGAGAATCATTACGGCTAACGCAGTACAGCGTGTACAAGGGCGTGAAAGCTGTTCCTGCCAGCAATAGTTAAAATTAGTAAAGGAGTTGTTTCAGAAGTATCGTAGGTTGTGGTTTTGTTCCCCCCATACAGACTCAATTCAGCAAGAGGGGACAGATGCACATGCCTGGCCTTCATCACAAGTCCCCCACCGAGAGGCAGCTGGTACCTGCAGCAGCCACGTCCTGCTCCCACTGCAGTGATGGGGCGAGCTCCCCGTGCTGAGAAATTGGCTGGAACTGAACTGGGATGCACAGGAAGGTGAAAATACCAGAGAAAACACAAATCCAACATGTCATAACACCGCTGTTTTTAAGAGTCAGCTTCTTCCGAGGTCACCTCGCTATCAAAGTTTGAGTAACAGCAACCATTAGCCGCAGACAGAGAAGGGTAACATGCAGGCACCAGGGTGGATAAGAGACAGACAGCGAGAGATACAGCCTTCTGGGATGTGGTCCCAGCTCTGTCATTTACCATGTTTTCAATTTCTCTTTTCCAAGGCAAGGCCAAAAACATATGTAGCTTTTCACCAAGAGCTTAACAAGCTATAGCCTATATGCCATGGCATGCCAGTAATCTCCCTGAAGGCTACTTAAGTGTTTCCAATTATTCAGGCTTTCAAATATATAACAAGAAAAGTGATTGGTACAGGAGGAACCTACTCAGTTCTTTCAGAACTTTACACGCACCACGTGGAATGATCTGCCAGGCATGCACACTTGTAGGACATGCAGCAGTTTAGGACCTCCATTTCCACATTGCTAGAACCAGCACGATCCAAGGAGAGGACCCTGAGCAGGTACAACACACCCAACACTAAGCTGGTTGCTGTTCGTATCTCCTTTGACCAGGAACACTTCACTGATGGCTTTAGAAATTCTCCTTTGACCAGAGCAGTCCAGGTTATTGAACTCAAGTACACTGCAAGCTCATTTATTTGGGCAGGTGACTGGAAATGGCCAGACTTAATCCTTATTTTAAAAGGATTTAAGATGGAGGGAGTTTTGAATATGTCAACAGAACCTCTTTAAAGAGTGGTTTGTTTAAAACAGGGCTGTTTTAATTAAAAGGTGGCAAGCAAAGGAAAACAAAACAGAAAAGAAAATCCATAAGAAATTTTCCTAATGAAAAAGTTCGTTCACATTAAGAGTTGTGTGACCTTTCCTTCTGAAGGAACATCAGAAATTGCTGAACAAAGCACAGAGCACGCGATATCTCATGGGAAGCTGTAATCAGCTATTCAGGGTCCCTCTGCTGCTCACCAGGCAACGTTCCCAGGCACGAAGCATCCCGCACGCTGCTGCTGCGAGGGGCTCCCCCGACATGGGGACCAGGACAGGAGCACACCAGGGAGCGGTGGGCGCGAGCGAGGCAGCCTGCCGATGAGCAGCAGGAACATAATGCAAAGCATCACGTGGAAGAACTGGAATATTCCGATCTGGGATTTTGCCTAAAAAAAAAAATCCTATTTGGATGGGGGACTTTTTCCAACCAGCTCTTGTTTTTAGTTTATTTGTCAAGGATAGCTATAGCCCACTCCAATTTGTTTTGCGTACATAACGAAAATTAGAATTGCATCAGATCTTGGCTGCACGAGGTTGATGCGGAGTAGCTGCACGCAGAGTAGCTGCTTGACACCATGCTGGGAGAGCTGCCTCCCACCCCCTTACTGCAGCGCTGCAACCAACTCGCCGCTTGGCCTGAACTAATTCCAGTTGCACACCATGCGGCTGGTGGAAGGTTGGGGGGAGCACTGTGACCACTGAGCTTGGCTCTCATCTCACCACAGCTCCGCAGAGAGGCCACATCCAGCCTCCCGACTGCTGGATTTCTGGTGGTACTTCTCTACCTCCCCTTTCCCAGGTTGCAGAGGAAGCTTCCTTGGCACCTGGAGATGAGCCCAACCTTCCTCGATAGGAAGGCCCACAGAATTACAGGAAGCCAATATCCATCCTCAATTGCCATGAAAGACCTTTCTTCTGCAAAGTTCTCAGCTTTAGGGTCTACCTCAGAAGGTGCTGAGCACTGAAGTTAGATTGGAAATCCTGTTTGCAGCACAGATTTCATTATGAAGATCTATAATCATAGTACCTCAATACTTACCCATGGCACATGCTGTGCCCTGGCATGTGCAGAGGGAAATAGCACACTGAATTTGAACTGCTGCAACTGAGGATGAGCTTTCAGTTCATAATGAGAACCCACTGCAACGAGAGAGAAAACTCCAGCACTGGCTAGTGCTTCGAGAGGATCAAAGGGCAGCAACATCCCAGCAGAGAGCACAGGAAGGGTAAATATCCATGTGCAGCAGAGCCAGGGATCATTGTTTAAAAGCACTCTACAGAACAGACAGAATGCTGAAACCTTAAGAAGTCACCCCCTCTCTTTTCTTTTTTTTTAAGGAAGGAAGGAACATCTGTGGGAAGTATTTATGAGATATATAATGCACCTCGCATATTACCCTAAGGGCCATCTTTAGAGTGGAAAATAAAGCTTCCATACGAGGAGTTTGTTAACATCGCAGCAGGAATCAGATGCAAACACAAAAGCTTGCTTGTTCTGTAATGACTTGCTGAGATAAGTGTCCCTTATCAGCGGTACTGTTTTCTTTTGGAAAGGAAGGGACTCTGTGTGTACAAGCAGGGGATGGAAGTCAATGAAAACAGAAGGCTGGAGAGGTCTGAATGGGTATTTTGTACTGTAATTCTAGCTTGGGGCTGCTTTTTTGGGTGTGGAAATATCAAACACTGACCTCCCACTGACGGTCCTTGGCAGTGGGATAAGTCACTCATTTATTTTTGCTCAGCCACAAAGCTGCTGTGTAACATGGCAAGGTCCTCGCGGAGCTACAGTGCCCCGATACATCTCCCAGGCAAACAGCACGCACCCAGCCCTCGCATGCCCCTGCCCAAAATATCCCCGGGCTCATGCCCACAGCCAGGTGATCCCCACAGCCCTCAGGCAGCTCTTTCACTTGGGGAAGAAAAGAGGAATTGTGCAGGAGAAGGTTGGCGTGGGAGAGGTGGAAGGATGCCTTAGGCATCCTCTGTTATGGCCAACAAGGCCCTCGCTAATAGGGACCGGGGGCGGTGATGTCCTCCTGCTTCTGACCTGGAAACACCAAAATAAGCCAGGTTGAAATGAGCCACGTGAAAGCACCACACACAGGAGAAGCTAGGTGTGCAGGAATTTTCCTCTATAAAAAGGAATATATATATCATTCTTTTAAACACAAAGGGAAAAAAAGGAAAAGGTGAAGGAAAAACAGGGGTTGCAGAGAGACGACCATCTCCGATCTCAGATTTCTCAACAGGAAGGCAGCTGTGGGCTCCTCGGGGTCTTGGCTCAGGCCTCCCCATGTCCACAAGGAGTTTTATCTTGGTCTTGGGGCTGCTTTAACAGCAGGGAATGCTCTGTTATGGGCTGACGATACATTAATGAAGTGAGAACCTATAGGGAAATGCTGGGCTCTTCTCTTGAGCAAAGCACTCGGAAATTAACATATGGCATCAAGATCTGGGATAATTAAGGCAGAACCACAACCACAGGGAATTCTAGAGAAGTCCCATCAGAACAGAAATAGTCTCAGCATCTCTCTGCTCTCAGGGGTGTGCTTCAGAGCTCTCTGTTCTATTGGGGGCTCAGCCAGAGAATCTGCACAGCTGTCCCAAACCATCCCAGCACCTGCAGGCAGGCCCCAGATGCTGACATCCAGAGGTCCCCAGCCTTTCATCGCAGGGCAAGTTTGGGATGTGCTGTACCAGCCCATCTGAGGTCTCCCCCTCCTGCTGCATTAACTTGCCTCCTGGTAATCTTACTGGCAGATCTGAACATAACACAGAGCTGTGCCACAGTCTGCAGGGAAAAGCATGGGATCCATCAGCAGGGTGATCCTGTGTCAACAGCCCGTGGCACACGATGCAGAAAGTCACTTGTTCCCAAGCACGTCATCGCTCCTACAAGGCACTAGCTGTGCTCGGTTACACGTTGTTCCATCAGACAGAGGGAGGCTGAAAAGTCTGGATTAAATAAAAGCAAAACAGCTCTGATAACCATCAATGTATCAGTTAACGCTGCATTTCCCCACTGGCTTCACGTAAACAGAGGGGACGGAGCACAAGACTGGAGGAAACTTGCAGCACTGCCCTGCCAGATGGCAGACGCCAGCTTACTGAACACACGGCTGTGCCATCAGGTCTCTCAGCCAAGTCAACATGGATAAGTGGCCAAGAAATCACAGCTCAAACTTGCCTTTCATATTTAAGGCTACCCAGCTCAGCCACATTCTGCCTCCAGAGCAGCCAGGGCTGGAACATCCTCTGAGCAATCCTCAGGACAAAATTTTTTTTTTTTTTTTTGACCTATGCCAAGTACCACTGAGAATCCAGTCTGATGCTGCAACACATCTCTGCTCCTCCACTGCTAACCAGCCACTAATACCTACACAGACTCTGTTCCATAAACAAGTCTGAAACTAGACAGGGGGATCAAGGGATTTTGTAGGATTTGCATGCTGCAGCCAAGGAACGCTCCGATACCATCCACCGGAGACAAAAAAGAAAAATTAAAAAGACAGGTTGAGGAAATGACAGCCCCCAGGAAGGCACCCACACGCAAAGGAACAGCTGGATCTTGAAGCAACTGTCACCTTCGAACACATTTTCTTCTGACATGGATTCAGTATTTCTGAATCCAGAAGCTGTGGAAAGGCAATCCTGAAAGAAGTGGGTTTTAATAAGCAAAGGCCAACTCCCTGAGATGGAGGTCCTCCTGCTCAAGACAATGCAGCCTCCGTCAATGGACTGGCAAGCAGGGAAAGGGAGCAATCAAGAGCCCCGACCCCATCCAGGACAGCCAGTCAGCCTCCTGCAGGGAGCAGCGACGTGCTAAGGCAGAGGCAGGAGATGGGAGGAAGCTTTCAGACAAGCCATCGGGCCCTGCTGAGCAGTCAGCAAAACATTATGGGTCCATACTGTTCTGGGCATCTCGTTTAATTGCATTTTATGGGCAAGTTTGTGGAATTTGGTGGGTAAATGCTGTGTGTGGGAGCAAGGGGGCTGACAGGAGGTTTTCTGTTGGCCGGCTGGCATGCAGCGAGATGGCTTGTTGAGGTCTTCTGGCTACAAACCAGGAGCAACAAGAAACGCAGGCTTTTTGGTGCAAACTCCCTCCCTTCGGTGTGACTTTGATGATGAAAAATAAGGCTCTGCAGAGCAGAGGTGACAGGGTCTGTTTGTGCACTCTGGGACGGGCAGTGGAGGAGCTGGAGGGAGATGTACAGGTATGATAAATACAGAGGCAGGAAAACACATCACTACCTTGGCTGGAAACCAGCAAGGGCATCTCTGCCTGTGCCATCAGCACAGTGGAATTTGAGGCCCAGGGCACAAGAGACGCACAGGAACAAGCAAGCTCCTCTGTCTCCGCGTAGCTGGCATCTGCTTGGAGAGCTCCCAAGGCTGAAACAGTTCATCCGTATTAAAATAAACTCCCTGCACTTACCTGGCTTGCCCCAGCTCTGCAAAGCAAGGCTTGGTGGGGACTTGAGGAGTTTGCTTAGTGTTTGACACTGCAAAGAGACACTCCAGCAGATGTACACGGCACTAGCTTTTGCGCACAATATCTTAGTAAGCACAGCACAACATTTATGTTTCGCAGCCAGCTCTTGAGGAGCAACCAGCCCACACTATCTCAGGTACAGGCACAAGGCTCCTGAAGCTGCAGGTTTCTGAAGAAAGCTCAAGCATCCCTAGATGCATGCAGAAACAGCATGAGAATGTGCATCACCACGAAGCTGACAGCAAGCAAGCCTTTGACAACACTGCAGTGCCAGAACGGCACCTCTCCTCATGCTGTTAAATAGACGTGAAAATAAAAGGTAATATCTGGTGAGAAGACAGGCAAACCACCAGCACACCTCTTTCCCAAGCTCTACCAGAACAATTGGTTACACACAAGACCATAACTCAAAAAGAAAAAGTCAGCGGGGGAAAGATTTTACTGCTCAGAGAAATCCATCACCTTGCATTCAACACCCTTGCTCCCCTCTGAGACTACAGGGGTATATTTGGAAATGCTCAGAGGTGCAACTGAAATGCAGATATTTCCTTGTGGTGCTCACCTGAAAGCCACCTAGCTCAGGAAAAATGCAGAAAGCCTCTTCGCAATCAGAAGAAACATTTCAACCCATAGCCATTTATTGGAACTGAGCAAAGGCAAGCTCAAACTGAAATTCCATTTCCCAACTATCACAGCGATACCTAGATTTACACCCGAAAGAAGCCGACGCTACAGGACTCCGCAAGCCGCTGACATTGCACAGACCGACTTGTCTCAGCAGATACGCATCGATCACGTTGTTCTCTTGGAAAGGAGCAGCGCAGAGCCACTTCGTCACAACCTGGAAGGATCTGGAGAGGTTCCCAAGCAGCAGGTGCAGGGAATTACATCCTGGGCCTTGCCAGCAGCCTGCTAGAGAAGGAGCAGCTGAAGACACCCCTGTCACTTTCCTGGCCAGGCACCGTGATGAGCAGAAGCAGAGCAAGCCCCGGCTGCCAAATTATGGCAGCTCCTGTCCCAATGTCCCAATCAACAGCACAGAAGTTGAAAACCCTGCTCATCTTGGGATCTCCCATGAACTCTCCTCAACTTTGAATGCGGTACCTTCACTTTTATCTCCCCTCCTATTTCTTGGGGGTTTCTGGGGACCTCCTGGCAAAGCCAACAAAGCCCCATTTTCCTTCAGAACAAGGCTGGGACGGTCATCTGCAGGAACAGGATCTGGCAGGTTTTTTCCTTCCTGCAATCATGCAGTGGACTGCTCCCAAACATATTCACCTGTGTTTTTAGGGAATCACACAGGGTTTGGTTTTGATCTAGGAGGGGTTCCCTCAAGATCAAGCTGAAATTCATCTTCCAGCACACTTGAAAACCTCCCACCTTGCTGTTACCTGCAACTTCTACATGACTGTCCTACACTATCATCCAGATCATTAAGGCATCCGAACACCAGGACAAAACACCACTGCACTACTCCTGATCTTGGAATCTGGGAAGTTCTTCATACCTGCAGGTTGGCAATGTTCTCCAAATTAATAATTTGGAAGAAATGAACTACAGATACATACCACATCACATTGCAACCCACACCACATTTTCCTAGCTCATTCACAACATCAAGTAACAAGACATCAGAAACCTTATCTACAAGGTCACTGCTCCTACCCACCCACGGGCCCCCTCCCCACGTTACTGAAGCAGACTGCTTGCTTTAGCAGGCTGTGTTTTTGACAAGGCCTTGGTATCCCCTAGGCAGCCACAAGCTGCTCCTTTAACCCAGAAACCAGAGATAAGCCACTCTGCCCTGCAGTTCCTATTTTCCTCCCCCGTTATTCAGAGCCAAGTACTAGGTTTGCCCTTTCAGTTTTGTGTAACCTCAGCCATCCTCAGCAGCCCTTGAAAGGAGCCAAGAACAAACTGGTGCTCAAAAATCTCTTTGGCACTACTCTGGACACTTCAGGATTAATTTCATCCCAGCCAGTTACTTAAAGATCTCTATCGTGAGCCCACACCATCAGTGGCTGTACAGCATTAACCGAAATAGCAAACTGCAACCATGCGGCACGACAGACAAGCTGAGGTTGTGAAATGCTCTGGCAACTTTCACCATCAGTTTCCCTCCAGGAAAGGCAGGAGGCAGAGGAAAGCTTGGTCTTACTCACCACGGTTTTGCCCTGCTACTGTTTTTTCAGAGGTGCACCTATTCATTTAATCTAGTTTCCACTTTTTGTGTGCTTCTTTGAGTCTCGGGGCACTGAGCAGCTCCCAGTTCAGCTGAGCTCATCACTTCTTACACTCCTGATGTTTCCTTTGCATTGGGACAATTTGCATTTATGCCCTTCATAAGCAAGTCTTTAACGTATTACTGCCTCAGATCAGCTGATTGCTAACAACAAAAAACAAGCGTTCTGGGAGGTATACGATGATCCTGGAGGCCACGCGTTTCCACCTCCAGGCAGCATGTAACTTGTGCTTTCCATCAGAGATCGCTGCTACAGAAGCCCCTTTTACCCAGCCTAAACCTAAGCAGTCTCTGTCTCCCTGCTCCCAATGGGAAGAAGGAGGCCAGCCTCCCTTTGCCAGGAGAAGGGTGTGATCTGTGGCCAGGGAGGAGCAGCCAGGACATGCCATACATACAGCCCAAATATCCCACTCAATCTGCAGCCATTCACACGGAAACAGCCTTGCTGCACACATCTTCCTCACGCAGCTTGGGCCACGGAGATCCACCACGAGGCCACGCCATGCACATGACACTGCACATGCACTGTGCAGCCTCCCATCCTCACTGCATTTGTAGTTTCTTCCCCAGCTGTGTTCTTTAAAGCCAGGTGCCCACCTAACGGGCTCCTCCAGCGCTGCTTTTTTCCACCACACACCCAACCCCGTGCTGGATGCAGCCAGCTCTACAGGGCTGGGCGTTTTCGGCTGGGTCCACACGCACCTGGGCACAGGCCAGCACTACTCCCACACTTTCCTCCAGGCCATCATCTCACTCCTGCAATAAGGCTCAGTGCAAACCTCTTGTGAACAGACGAGCCGTTCATAACCACCTCCACTTAGCCTTAGTACCCTCCTGCCTTGTGGAATGCATCAAGCAGTTTTAGGCTACTCCAGTGCCACTGATTTCCCACTGATGTCCTGCGGTGTAGGCACGGCCCTGAACCCAGCCTAATTACAGTTAAAATTTTCCTTCATCTCTCTCCCTCCTGTCCCCAGAAAGCCTCCCCCACACGTCCTTGATTGCTGTGACCCCCACCTCCCAGCTCTGCTGCCAAAGCCAGACCATGGCTGCAACTCCTTCCCTGCTCCCCGGCTAGACCCCAGCACAATAACTGCATGGGCTTTGCTGCTCCGAGACCACGGCCCCTTGCATGTCCCCAACCTACTGAAATCCTGCATCAGGTCCCAGATCCGCTCACAGCCCGGCTCCTGCAGCAGCCCAGCCTCTGGCCTCGGCAGACGGACTCACTCCAGCACATATCTGCCCAGAACAGTGCTATGGAGATCTCTTCTTGATCCCTTTGCTTTTCCCCTGTGTGATCCCTCCTCCCACATTTATCTTCTGCTTCTCTCTTCTCTACTGCATCAAAGCAAAGCCACTTCCGTGCACTTTCAAGGACACTTCAGAGCCCCCAACATAAACAACAGCAAAGCGCATCCCTCTCCTCCCTCCAACCTTTTGCAGCTCCTTCCTGCGATATCTCAAAGACCCTGAAAGCAGCCAGGCTGCTGGTGTGCCAAGGCCATCACTTCTCGCAAACCCTGCACTTTGCAGCTTTGTTCCTGGGGCTGCTACGCTCCATTCGCCCCAACCAGCATCACAGCCCAGTGACAAGGGTGACAGAGGCTCAGGGACAGACACCCACTCCAGGCCCCATCTAAGCCGAGCCCTCTGCGTGGCAGTAACACAGCCAATGAATTACAATTTAGGAAGACTCGTGCATCTGAACAAACCCAGATTTCTTCCATCTTCCTCGTAAAAGAAAAATTCATCCGATGCAACTTCTTTATGAGGCCAGATTTTACAGACCCTCCAGCTCTCGTTATGGAAAATAAGTGGAAACTCCTGGCAGTGGATTATATTTTTTTGTTGTTTTTTTCTTTCTTAATAATATATATGAGAAAAGCGTATATTATACTCTGCCTACATAGACCTTGCCAATAAAATTTGCTGATGCTTGCAAAACTATGGGACAGTTGTCCAAATGCCTGCCACTTGCTAGTCGTAGACAGTCATGAATTGTCCTTCTTGCTGACAAGTTAATGTTGCATCATAAACTGCCCATATGAAGTTTTGTTGCTATAACACATGACTGAATTCAATATGTCAGAAAAATGATTAATTGCCCCTGAGATTTGGATCTTTTAAAATAACAAATTCAAAAGCCTGATGTTCTTTATTCTGATGCTGGTAGGATTTACATCATGGTTAATAAATAACAGTCTTCCTTCAGAAATTAGGTCATTAGATTATTCTATTTGCAAACATAAAAATGCAATCAGATGGAACTAGTAATGTCTAGGATACACAGACTAGACAACAGTGACATCTCCAATGCTTGGGGGGATTATTGCGAGGAAGTCTCGGTCTGACTTTCAAGCGTCTGCAACTTTCGATGCTACAGTGTTCAGGGCAATACAGAAAAATAAAAAAGGTCCTTCACAGAGTCTCAGAACCTGGTGAGTTGTATTTTAGGATATCCCAAAGCTTTGGGCATCCCCTCAGAATAGAAAACTCGTTGCCAGCCTAGGTGCTGTTTCACTGTGCATGTCAGTAACACCAACCTGCTCAAGCCATCTCCGTCGGGCAGTTTTACGCCTGGCTGCCAAAGGGATCAGTCCACAGAGCGCTTGAGATCAGAGCAGCAAGAGGTTCTTCCGTCCTGCCTGCCACGTGAGTTATCATTACTATAAATATGCTCTGATCTCACCTGTTCTCCACGCTTTTTGCTGCTGTCCCTTCAGCTGCGATCCACAATGATGCCCCAGGCAGAAAAAGCACTATGCTGAGCGCTCCACCCTGCAGCCAGAGAGACCGGCCTCTCTCCACTCCAAAGAAAATCTTATTTCCTGGACTTTAAAGCTTCAATTAGCACAGTAATCTGTGTTCCTGTGTGGGCAGACCTCCTAGCAGCTGAGGGCCCAGACTCCCCATGTGGCAGATGCCCTGAGACCATTTCCACCACCTGTGGGCACACGCCAGGAGGTGGCACGGAGCATCGATGGGACCTCTGCACATGAGAGCAGCACACAATGCTTCCCCAACACCACGCTGCTCTGGGTTTGCACCCAGCCAAAAGGCTTTGCCTGCACAGAGATCTCATGCACCAAAATGCCCAGAAATGGGTTATTTGCCAGGCTCATGCCACAAACGCTTTGATGGCACGCTTGCTTCAAGGACTCACCACTTGCTCCTGCCTGCGAGGCCCTGCTCATTCCAACTCATCAGCAGATCATCTCCTCCTTCTGCTCCTCGGCCAGCACGGCCACACAGCACCTCCACAAAACCCACCCTCCCTCTGCCCTCCCCCAAAACAGATCCACCTTAATGTGATTACAAACCTGCCCACCCCAAAGCCCTTGCACTTCCCCAGCGCACCCAGGGGCACCTGGCCTCCCCCCAGCAGTGCTCCCCAGTGAGTCCACGGGTGGGATGCTCCTGCTGAGATGACCTGGCAAAGCTGGAGATGGGGATAAAGGGGCCATTTTCCCCTTCCTGAGCCATTTCTGACCATTTGTTCGCACGCCCGGAGCAGCCTTCCCACAGCCTGCACCCACAGGCAGCCTGGGAAGAGCCACTGTTGCCAGGAGGCGCACAGAAGAAGTAAAAGCTAATTATAAGTGATGGCTGGCTTGACAGCAAGGACTTTTAATACAAGCACCACACACAAGTGCCAACACACCGAGCTGAATCCCTTTCTCATCAGCCCTTTGTGCACCGCCGACTGTCCAAGGGAGCTCATCCAAGCTCGTGCAGCCCCGGTCCAACAGAGCCTGACCTCAGGTCTGCCTCGCTCCACAGGATCGGTGGGGAGCAGATGCAAATAAAGTCAACTGAGATATCACCAGCTGATTAAAGCAGTATGTTCTGTCTCAGTTACATCTTTCAGAAATCCTGGCAGCGCAGGAAGACTCGATAGCTCCCCAGCGCTGGAGGATGCCTTGGCCATCTGGAAGAGACGAGGTGTTTTTTGCCAATAGCACACTTACTCCTGAGAGCAGCGGTGAGATTTGGCACACAAGCACTATTGATTGAGTGGCTTTGTCATAATATAGATCCAGGCCCAGATGTGGGGGAAAAAAATAAAATAAAAGACTCCTGGGACCAGTGTGAGAGCTCGTCCCCTGCCAGGAGCATGGAGCATCCCAGGGGACAGAGGCAGTGGCATTTGGGGCTCCCCATCACTGCTGCTCCAGGCACAGGGCTCTTTCTTATTTTCTCTTTAACACATCTCTCCTCTTCCCCGTGAGCAGGGGAAGGTTGGTAAATAGGCCCTGAGCTAGTACTGAAGCACAAGCCTGGCCTGTACAGGGTTGTTTTTTTAGAAACGCTCTCCACTGAGGCTTTTCTGTTCCCTCCAGTCTCTGCACCAGGACCCCAAGCTTTGGCCAAGCCTCTGCTCCTAACACTTTTTTGTTTTCTTAAATGGACTGAGAAGTTCTTTCATAAAGTTCACGTGGGGAAAACACATTTGTCCCAGGGTCTGGGCGGGTTTTCAGCTCAGCCCCTCGCTCACGCCAGCAGCAAGCCCATCTGATGACAATGCCCAGGCAAAGACACGCACAAAAACCCCTTTCTGTGAAGTTTTCTGCATGCACAGGGCTGCTAGGAATTAAAGCAGTTCTCTCACTGTCAGGAGTCAGCCACGAGACACTCCCTCTACTGACTGCAGAGAGCCTTCGCCAGCCTGGTGCAGACACAGTCTCGTGAACACAAAGCATTCAGGACATTCCCCCCGTAACCTTTCAGGTCTGGACTCCTTAGCATGAATATAAGTATCTGGTTCTGTGAGTGCCCTGGAGTTTTCCTGGCCTTCTCTGTTGAAGGCAATGCTTAAAAACAGATGTAAGCACTTCTGCACCAGAGCAAGGTTTCAACTTTGGTTGTTCTACATTATAACTAATCAGATTTTTATTTTATTTTATTTTTTACAAGTCCTTCTGCTCAAGGACCTTAAAGCATCGCATAGTCTTAGACATGCGAGACATCCTCACACCATCAGGTGAGCATCATTTACTCACACCAAAGACTCTAGGGGGGAAAAAACAAACAAACAAACAACAAAAAAAAACACACAGCAGAAGTGAGCGAGAACTGGAATGAGAGCTCAGAACTCCCCTGAAGGTCTCCTCCAGACCCAGGGCTAGGTGTGCCTCCCTTTCCCAGGGTTTGGCCTTCGTGCAGACAGAAGAACGGTGCAGAAGCAAAACAGCCCCACCCTGCTCAAACCCATCTTGACACTCAGGCTATGTCCTGGGCATCAAAACTTAAAACTGCTTCCTCTTCTTGGGTCCAACTGAATGCAGAAGCACCCTCAAAACATCCATGTCCTGTGCTTATTCCAGCCCAACACACCAACAGAAGACAACTTGGGAACTCCAGGAGCTGCCAGACACCACAGACACTGGTGCACTGCTGTGAAGGAGCTCAACAATTCAGAGATTTTAAAGTTTAAAGCACATATAGACAATCTATTTTCATCTTGGATGAGCACACTGACCTCCTTCCATTTTATTTACCCTGTGCACTGGACCTGGAAGAGGTATTATCCATAACACACAGACCTCTTCTGAGCCCTCCTCAGCACCTGACCACAGGTCCCACCCAGTGTCACGGCTCCTTCCTGCACCTCCCCATTTCCTTGAATGCTTTTGAAGAATAAGCTCTCACTGCTGGTAAAGGAAGGCACAGTAAAGCCTAGACAAACTAAACAACACTTGTTTTATGGGGCAACACATCCTGAGGCAACACACACAGGTTCCAAGGCTAACTCTGACCCTGCCACGTGGACCTTGGTGGACATCATCTCCATCTGACATGCTGGATTCCCACCAGGAGCAAGGAGATACACAAACACCTAGATGATGAACTATTTTCCATGAAATAAAATAAAGCTGGTAAAAATGAATTTTCCTTCCTGGCAGCCCAGTGACAGGCACCTCCCAGGATGCACAAAACATCAGCATGGGATGGGGACAGGTTTTCCAGCAGCCCACGTCAGGAGGGATGGGGCATGGAGGTGATGGAGAGAGTTCAGTGCCCCAGGGGAGCTGCAGCACAGGGCTCCAGAAGCTGACCTTGCAGCCAGCCCCACCAGGGGGGCTTTAACTCTCTGTGTAACAGCTACCAAAAGCATCGGGGGTGAGGGTTTGTTAATTTGGGGGTTTCCCCTCCTGTATGGAGGAGCATGGGACCACAGGAACTAGAAGCAGAGCTCACTGCAGAGGTGGAGCATGCCTGAAAACTGGCACGACGCTTCCCTGGGCTGAAAGATTTTGGTTTTCACATGCTCCGTTTTTCCAGCCCGAAAAGATGAAATTTTCCACAGAAGCAGATGCTTTTCTTGAAAGATTTCTTTGAGTAGAAATGCCAAATTCTCCATCAGGAAACTGTTCTGATGGAAGCATTTTCAACAAGCCCTGTTCGAGATCTATTTCGGGACTGGCCTTCGCTGGCCTAAGTCAATTCTTTTAACTCATCGCGGCTTGTTTTTCCTGCTGTTACGTACTTCTAAATTCAGAGTGTCTCAGTTTTAATTGCGCTCCTGCCACCATTTAAACAAGCCCTTGTTCTGAGTCAGGGCTGCTCAGCCCAGCATGACCCGGGGCTGGGGGCAGCCAGCCCCAGAAAGCCCCTTCCTCATGCAAAAATACTTTTTTCCAGCTCTCTCTCTGAAAATCCACCCATTTTAAACCAGCTCTAAGGCTCTTTTTGCTCACTCCACCCATTTCCAGACTGACACTTCCTCTGTCAGGAGGGTTTAAAACCATTGTCTGCTTCCACAGGGTCATTTCCCCTGGCACTGCCGGTGGTGAGCTGAGAATTGTGTCTTCAATCCCAATTCCAATCCCAATTGCTGCTGCAGTCATGCAGCATCCCTGGCCTCGGAGGAGGATGCAGGGGGTGGTGTTTGGTTTTGCATGGCCTCGAGCAGCCCAAGAAGCTCCACCACATCCCCATGAGTGGCTCCAGCATTTGGCCACCCTTCCCAGAGAGGGCTTTTACCAAATATCTGATTGCAACTCCCTTTGCTGCAGTGGGATCCAGGCCATGACCCCTTCTCACTGCTTTCTGCTCCCCGTGCATGGACCAGAGCCATTGCGGCCATTCTGCAAGGGGACGGGGTCACACAGCTGACCTCCAGCCTGTTGCTGCTCCAAGACACGCAGCAATGTAACACTGACAAGTTCTGCTAGGAAACGTGTCTCATGCCTTTGGTTTCAGCCATTTTACTGCTTTTGGTGTTGACAGATAGTAATTAACAGCACAGGGCACAGTACAGCCCGCTAACCCCGGGCTGACAGCAGCAGCCTCTGCGTTGATCCACTCGATGCTGAAGCAGCCGGAGCAAATGGAGCCAACACCAACAAACTGCTCCCATTGAGAAAGCCCCCTGGGATGGGCACTGCTGCACAGACACCCACAAAACACACCACCACTGGCAGGTCCTGCTCTGCACCTGGGAGGCGGTGGCTGCATTTTTAGGTTGGAAACGAGGAGACATTTCCTCCCAGAAAGAGCAGTCAGGCATTGGGACGGGGTGCCCAGGGAGGTGGTGGAGTCACCGTCCCTGGGGGCGTTCAAGGAAAGGTTGGACGTGGTGCTTAGGGACAGGGTTTAGTGGGTGACATTGGTAGTATGGTGATGCTTGGACCAGGTGATCTTGGAGGGCTTTTCCAACCTTAATGATTCTTTGATTTTCCAGCATGTCATCCTTCCCCAGATCTACCAGCATCTCCTGGGCTTGATCAGAGCATTCGTGGCCTCGGGTTGCCCTCTTGTGGCGCAGCTCAAGTGAGATATTGCAGCAGCATCCAACGATATTCAACGTTTCCTGCAACCCCCCAGGAAGTGCAGATCTCTGCATCATGTGTTCAGACCTACTGACACGGATTTGTTCTTCTCTTACCTCCCTGCATGGCTTTGATGTAGCGTGCAAATCGGCAGCTGAGGTCTGCTGTGCTGAGCTGCACCCGCTCTGCAGCACGGAACAACATCCTTCCACTCAATGCTGGTTTTCATCAAAACAGTTAAAAAAAAACATGCGTAAGGCAACTGGATTTCCAATAACAAATCAAGCCAAAAAGCTATTTAAAAGTTTGTTTTTAAGAAAATACCAAAACAGCCTATGCATTAGCCAGGAACTGAACCAAACAGTTATCCTTGTCCTTCCCCAAATAAGCCCTATGAAACACTAGGTCCTTTCAAACCAAAAATGAAAGTTGTACCACAAAGAAAGGTTGCTTGTTCTCACTTTTATTCTTTCCAATTACAAAGGTCCTTCACCTTTTATTGGGCTGACCCCTGTTAAAAACAAACAAAAAAAACCTTTAAACTAGAAATATCATTTTCCTTGCTCAGCAGTACATACTGGTGGGAGCTTGATAATATCAGTAGCAGTCAGGACGCCCATGAGCTGTTATTCAGGCAGGTAGCTTGAGCCACAGCCCTTATAGAGGTGAGTTAAATATGTCCCTACAGGGCTGATGGGCACTGCCACATCTCACGCTGCCAAAGCCAAGCTCCTCACCTCCTAGGCGATGCGTCACTGCAGCAAGAGCGCTGGATCAAGTGCCTCCAGTTTATAGGTGCTTCCCTGGGATGCTTTCCCCCAGCACTGGGCCGGTCCACACAGCTACTTTCGTACACTGCAGCACAATCTCAAGAGCTACCACATGGGGTTGGACCAAAGACATCTTTAATTCAGTGTCAAGCATCTGCTGTGAGCTCCCACCAACCCAACCAAGAAACAAGAGGTTAAAAACCAAGCAAAACAAAGCCACAAAGCCTGCAAATTCAGTTGCAGTCATGATTTAGTACAAGTTATTTGACAAACAAACAAAGACTATGAGGGAAATGGCCAGGTAACTAATCCATTTCCCCTAGACTACACAGCCTCTAGGTTGGAGCAGGTTTCTCTTCATTTATCAAGCACCAGCTCAGCACAGAGCCCAAAGGACAGAGATGCAAGGACTGGGTTGTATGGGAGGTAAGACCAGATGATTTAAGAGCTGCCTCCAGCCCTGAAATCTGCTAATAGACTTGGCATTTCAGAGAAACAACGGTTCTAGTAAAATCAATGGCAACACACTTTGATGAAAAGCTCCCTCCTAAGAGCCAATCTGTCTTTTTACCAGCACATCAGAAGCACAGCGAGCACTTCAAAAAGCCATCAGTGCTCCGACTTTTCTTTAAGCTGGTCTCAAAGTGAGAAGCATATTTAAAAGCCTGAGATGCACAGGAGCCAGGAGTGCTCTGCTGCCATCTCCAGTGCACAGGGCAAAAAACACACACAGACGTCCAGTACGTGCCTCATCTGCTGGCACATGCCATGTGCGTTTTGCAAATTAGAGAAACCTGCTGGCATTTGCTACAGGAGGAGATTGGTGCCTTATGCTGATGTCCCTCAGCAACATATCTGTTACTGCTGGGGACTCTGCTCTCATCACTTCTTGCTTTCCAGCTTGGGCACCGCCCTCTCTGCTCACACAGGAGGAGAGGACACAGCGCTGATGTGCACGATGTTGTGGTGACAAACTGAATGGTGGCAGGCAGTTATCCATGGAGAAAGAGGACGTGCACCCAGCAGCTCCTCTCTCACACAGCACTGAACTCCCAGCAGGGGGACACAGGTGGCTTTTTTTCCCCTGATCTTCACCCATTAATCAACCAAACAAGACACCCCAATCAGTCAGGCACATGCTTAGGCCAGAGCTTCATGCTCCAGCTGGCCATCTCCTCCATCCTCCCCTCCCTCCAAGCAGACTGAGAGCCACAGGGATTTGAAATAAACCAAGGAAAAGCACAGCTCAGGCTACATCATGGGGGCACCCTGCATCCACCAGTGCTACAGCACATCTGAGGGGCCAGCAAGGACAAGGAATTGGGGAAAGGAAGCTTGGGAATGCCCCAAGTTTGTATCTTCACCACCAGCCCAGTATCTATTTAAGTTGGTGCCCAACAGCTTATTCCACTGCTAGGATTTTTAAAGTTACAACAAACCGAGAAACTTGGCATGTTAATGAAATACAGGTCACAGAGTGGTAAAGAAAATAGAGAAGCCATTGCTACCTTAAGTGGCACCAGCCCCCTCCAGAGTGCCACTGAGCCTTGGAGCTAGGGAACAGGAATAGGCATTTCCATAAGGGAACAAGCCTCCTGAAACCCCATAGGAAAACCTCTAGCCCCCAGTCATTCCCCCATGCAGGGCTATGTCCTGTGCCACCAGGGTACATCATCCAGTCTCACCTTACCTGCCCACAGCCAAACACTCACCCATCCTCATGCCAGCAATCCTAAGGAACCAACAGAAGGAGCTGAGCACCTCACTGGGACACACCTCACACCCCCAGTGCTCAGGAGCAAGTGCCAAAGCCCACCTCCAGCTTCCCCCAGCTGGTGGCAATTCATCCCACATCAGAGCACACAGCTTTGTGACTCGGGGCACCTGTGTCATTCCCAGCACCATCTGCTCTCCCTCCTGGCTCCTAAAACACCCTTTTTATTTTTCTCTCAGGTGTCACTGCACCTTCTGTTGCACAAACATGGCCACTTGCACCCCCTGCATGGACCTGCATGGAGCACAGCACTGCTGTCCCCGCAGGAACCGCTCAGCCATGCTGTGAACAACCCAGCAGCTCATTTGTGATTAGCTCTTTGCACATCTAACACTTCCTTTCTGGGCTATCAGAACAGCTTACAAGTGTAAAGGGCCCCAGGTGCTCCCCAGAGCTGCTGAGCAGCACAGCGTGGTGCAGGCACCAGCCCTGACCCCAAAAACAGCTGCTGGGGCTGAGCCCTGGATCTTGGCCGCACCGTGTGTACCCTGAGATGTGGGCACGCCGCCTGCAGCTCCTCGTAGCAGTGGTTACACGCCAGCTCCATATGATAGCAAGCCACCCACAGACTAGACAACAGCAGTAACCCCTTTCCCCTCCTCCACTTTTTTTTTTTTTTTTTTTTTTTTTTAGCCAGATGTAAGCTTTACAGCCCATTCGAGCCACAAGTTAAGTGTTGAACAATATGACTGACCTGAGGATGTGGGCCACAGCAGTTTTCATATGTGCTAATGAGGGCAGCAGCACCCTGATCCTGATCTTCTGGGTGCCGCAGAGAGCTGCCTGTCTCTGCTGGGGAGCTGGTCACTGTTTCTTTGCAGCACTGTCCTCCTAAATAATAATCAATTCATAATTTTGCCAGAAGGACGTGCATCACAAGCAAGCCATCAGAAAAACAAACATCCTGCTGCTCCCTACGTGGCTGCTAGGGATGGTGAGGATATCCTCCACATGGTAGGGGCAGGAGAAGGCCCCACCGCATGGCTGAGGTCCCTCCATCACCTGGCCCATGGCCCCGCTGTGTCCTGTCAGCAGCCCTGCCATGAGTGGGGCATGGGGCACATCTCTGCTACGGCTGCCCCCCACCATCTCCTGCAGACAGAGAAGGCCGCAGGTCACCTCCCCTCATGGGGCAGGGATGGACCTTACCCTGGGTCCCTTCACCATGTCTACAGGGGTTGAGGAAGCTTCCCCAAGTGACCACAGCTCGTGCCATGCCTAGCAGAGAGCCACAGGGTTTCACCCAGCGCTGTTCTTCTGTAGCTCTCTCTGAAGGGAACCAGACAAGAGTTCACCAGAGGGGATCCTGAAGCAGGACCTCTTTGTACACATGCACAGAGGGAGCGTGGGACAGGAGGCACCACCGCTGCTTCCTCCCCTGTTAGAGACCAGGACCTCCAGCTGACACCAGCACAGCCCGACATACCTGCCAGCTGCTCTTCTTCCAAGCTTTTTTTGTGTCTCTGTGGGCCAGGCTGATGCAAGAACCAACATGTGAAGCTCCCTGTCCCTACTTTCCCCTTTTCCTCCGATTTCTGGCCTCAGCCCACCTTGCCCACATCAAGCAGCCGGTGCCCTGAGCCTCGTGCGGGAAGTGCTGTTGGCCCAAATGAAGCGTAACGTGCCGGGCTGTCCCTAACAATGGGCTCCTCTGTTTGGCTTTCCCCCCGAGGGTTATTATAGCCGGCGTTTATCTTGGACCAGGGCCAAAACACGCATTAGTGCTCCTCATCCTGTGGGTTTCTGCACACAGCTCGGACGAGCGTAGGGGGTTTACAGCCACCGGACCAAGCTGGGGGAGAGGTTTTCAGGGGGTTGAAATCTTCTTCCTGCACATGCATTGCTCTGTGAAATGGGGAAGGTGACGACTGGCCCCATCTGTGTGCTAGGGACAGGTTCAGGGTGCTGCCCTATAGGCCCAACAGTGCTATGGGGTTGTGCAGGAAGTCATTTTGTTTTCTTATGTTGGGAGGATGATCCTGAATCCCCCTCATACATATTTTGGGACTTAATGAGAAAGGTTCCTGCTGTCCTGGGAGGATGGATGTGCCATGGCTGGAGAGATGCTTCCACACCTGGTACTGTAGACACGTCTCCATGCCAGGCACTGTGTGTGCCATTTCTCTTGCTTTCCACAGAGGCCCAGCACAACTCAGGCAAAGCTGACACCCCAAAACCTTCTCCCTTTCCATCCCCAGCCCAAAGAAGCTGCTGCTGTTCCTACCAACCCCACCAGGGCAGCTCCTGCCCAAGGTCAGAAGACCTCGAATTGCTTTCTGCAGCCCAAAAAGAAGCACTATCAGCAGGGTGTTGGGCAAGCACGGCTTTCAGGAGGTACAGGCACAACACCAAGCTGTGCCACCACTGTGTCCCCTGTGTCAGCCGGTGCTTGCCACAGCTCCAGCACGTTCCTGGCTGAGTTCTGACTGTCGTACAGCCTGCATCTGCTCCCTCTGCTGGGCTGTAATTAGGAAACAATATTATTAAAACTCATTCCCATCTCTGCTTTCCTTTCATCTCCCCTCCTTCTTGTTGTTCATCTATTATCCTCCCTTCACAGCCTGTGGCCTTTGGACTGCATGCTGATGAGCCCTTGTTTAGTCTAATCGGCAGTGCTTGTTAATGGTGCTCTAAGTGCAGTTTGCAACCACCTGCTCTGCGTTTGCTTCCCCCAAGTCCTGGCCTCAGAGCCAGCTCGGCTTCTGTGCCCCAGCCCCTGTTTCTACAAAGTCACAGGGGTTATTGCTGCTTTCATACCAAGATGCATGTGAGCACCAGTCTCACTGCCCACATGGAAGCTGAGCTCTTCCAGCACTGAGCAGAGGGGCCTTGGGGGAAAAAGGTGGAGCAGAGGAACCAGAGGACCTTTGAGGAAGTGTTTTGAGGCTGGTGGAGATTGGCAAGGGACCCCTCTTGTGCCCCTCTGAAGGAGGACATCAGAGTTTGAACTACCAAAACTGCATGCTCCAGTGGGGTAATAACTCCTAATAGCAGCATGATTTGGGGCAAATCACTGCATGTAGGCTTTCCAGATGTAGTTTCATACCCATTAGTATATTCTTCACACCCTTACTTGTTTCCACAAGGTTTCTTTCAGGTCATCTTCTCCCCCTGCAGCCATCCATGTGCCACCCCTGGGTGCTGGGTGCTTGCTGTAATATTTCACACAGCAAAGATTTATCTTTGATTCATGCATTGTACAGTCAAATTTCAAGTCTTAAGTGTGGGCCCAACACCCACAAACACAAGTCCCTCTGCTGAATTCATCGAGTGGGAAGAAACAGATGGGAGCTGATGACAAGTGGTGCTGCTGGAGGGGAAGGGGAGAATCGGGTGGCTCAAGAGCAGAAGTGCCCTGGTGTAGTTACTGAACTAGAGAAATAGATTCTCCTCTCTGCAAGACAAAGGGTGACAGCAGGGCTGTAGGAGATGAGCACTATTTATACGTGGCACTCCAGAGCATGCCAAGATGTCATTGCAACCCAGGTTCAAAGACGCAGCAGCTCTGCACACACTCTGCAGCACAGCAGCGATGCCCTGAGCTCCTGCAAGGGGCTGGGCATGGGAAGTGGCTCAGAGCTGCTGGAGGAGCAGCTGGAAGCCATCCACCACCCGGCACAAGAAGCACAGTTCCCCTGCAGTCAAAGACCAGGTGTTTGGGTGGTTAAACCTGGCTCCTTTTCATGGACTGGGCAGCACTCCCTCTGCAGCAGATGACTTAGGTTGGGTTTTGAAGGCCTCTCTCATTTTGGTGTCTGTGCTTACTGCAAGTAGATGGAAAGATCTAGAAGCTGAGGTCGAAAGGAAAAGTTAGTAGTTATTTACAAAAACAACAAAAGCATATTGAAGACCTCTATACAATTTCCCTACCTAATTTTCTCCTTTTGTTTGGCTTCAGCTGGATGAGAACCTCTGTCTCTAACCACTGTGAGCCATCAGCTCCCAGTGACAGGGCGCTTGGAGACGGTTTGCTGGGAGCTGCAGAAAGCAATTTGCCAAGCACAATGCTGTCTTTGAACCTAGTAACTTGCAGACAATAGTACTCTTTTACATGCTAATAGATAGCATTGTTCTTCAAATGTCTGACATTTATAGCAATATAATATCTCTGTCGAAAAGCATGCCAGTAATGGGCACAACTTCCCAACGTGAGTGCTGAGGAAGCAGAAGGATGGAGCGGGAATTAATATACGAGATTTGTTACTGAATTTCACTTTAGGTTTCCTCCAATCGCTGCCGTTTCCTTCCTGTATTTCAAAACTGATGACTGCTCTGAAAGGTAAGTCACAAAAAACTCAGGGTAAATATAGCTGCAAACGGAGATGGGCTGTAAATCAGCAGCATCCACCTGGAGGCTTTGTTGGCTGGTTTCCAAACGAAAAATCAGGGACAGGCCTAAGCAGCCCTGCTCATTGTCAAAGAGAGACAGCAGGATGGAATAACCACCTGGAGAAGACGTTTGCTTGAACTAGATGAATTATTAATAAACTTATTGATATTTATTATTGTTCTTAAGCAGTCTGTCTCACTCCACATTTTAAAATGGATTTTGGTCCTTCCTTATTATGTCTAGTAATGTCCAGATGTGAAATGAGGAGACGTTTCCCATGGGGATGGTACCTAAATCGTGGTGTGACTGGCTCTGTGCTCTCCTGCTGGCTGCATTCCCTGTCCCAGCCATAAGGACCCACCTCCACGTCACCAATTGCCTCTTTGTACCTCAGAGGGAATTGCTGGCCATTCTGCAAGTGAGCCTGTGGGTTTGTTAAACTGTCTGGTTGTTGCCTGCCTGTGGTGAGAGGTCTCAGACCTGATCCCAAATCTACATTCCCCTCAGGCAGCCTGTGCTGTTCCTGCTTGCTATGGCCATGCAGCTGCAGTAGAGTAGATTCTCACATATGTGCATCAAAACCTTCATAATATTGTTTGTATTACAATAAACAATCCCTTAACCAAGGGCTGCAGGACTGCATTGTTCTCTCCTAATGTCCTCGGCTTCCTAAACCCACAGAGTCTCTACCCTGAAGCAGTCTCAGCCGAGCTGATAGATGCCCAGAGGTGGAGCAGTGAGTGGGGCAGGAGGTGGGGATTGGAAACCTGCCTCTCTGCCTCCCTGCCTGCCAGAGGAATACCTCTTGTTTGCACGGGGTAAGCATCTTACAGGTGGGAGGTCAGCCCAGGATGTCACTGGAAAACCTACGAGGAAAAGACATGCAGCAGTTCAAAAGGGACAGATGAGGTGAAGTGCATGTGGACGAGGAGGCAGAGGGCAGAGCTGGCACTTGACCCCAAAACCCGAGGGACTTCTTCTGGGTCTCGGGTCCATGCATCCAAACAGCCTCACTACTGCATTCCCAAAGGAGAGGAGGACCTGGGAAACAGCAAGCCTTACATTCCTGGTGCTAGTTCTTGGCTGAGACAGGAGCAAAAATGTTGCCGTGATGTCTACTGAATAAATATGTGCTACTGTTGCTCGCATTTGTCTTTACAGTTTGGAGGAGATACAGATGGCCCTTTAAATACTTGCAAGGCCTGCAACTTTTCCGGAACGTTTTTTTTTTTTTTTCCCCTTTTTTTTTCCAAGCTACTTGGCTCCCTACAGTAATTAATATTATCTAATGGGGGGAGAAGCAAAGCAAAGCCTTCATATTTGAGATTATTCACACAAACAAAAATGTAAACAGCTGTCTGAGAGACAGGAAAGAAATGGGCTCTGGGACAGGGCCTGGGGGGACCGCGCTGCCTGCAGCCGCAGCAGAAGCTGGTGCTGGGTGCTTGGTGTGGGCCTCAGGGCGGTGATCCTACATAGCCACAGCCTCCTCAGGGAGTGAGGCCACCACATCTGTGGGGTTTTGTTCCCTGGAGTGCCTCAGATCCCATAAATACAGGTCCTCTCCCACGCTGCCGTGCCGAGGGCCAGCGCCACACTGAGTCAGGCTGGAAGTCCTCAAGAACTCAGGGGAGCACAAGGAGAAAACTCTCCCCCACAAACTACAGACATTTGGCTTTGGATCTGTTCCTGGATAAGGGAGAGTGGGATTGTAAGGCTGGGTGATTTCAGGACAGGTTGGAAGGATGTCTCTGGGGGCGATCATCAGTCCCCATGCAGGGCAGGTGGCCCTGGTCGGGCAGCCCCGGCCGAGGCCCCAGCACAAGCGTCCCTGGCTGCAGAGCAGCTCTGTAATGAACTGGGCTGCGAGCTGATGCCCTGCACCGTATTTTTGAAGCATTAATGAAGCATTTCCCTTCATGTTCCCATGTCTGTCACCCTCTGGGAACAGTAGCCCCCTCCTGCATGTCTGTATTATTCATGCTGACTTTGCTTAAATTTTGAAGTGGTGCTTTTCCTCCCATAACACTCTTAAAAAAGCAATCTCTTTTTTCAAGAGGTTTAACAACAAAAGCTTATGCCTCTGGGGCTGAGAAAAAAAAAATCCATGGAGACATTTGGCTGGTGCTGGCATCTGCGGGGCTCTTTACACAGAGAGGGGCCTGAGGGGGAGCAGCAGGGATGGTGGAGGAGGAGAAGGCACCTGCAGGAGGCTGCTCCCAGAGAGCCCACAGCAAGGACAATATCCCAGACAGTGCTGCAAGCACTGACTGCTGACTGGGGAGGTTGGGTTTGCTCAAAAATCGGTGGGTAGGCTGTGGCTCTGGGGGAATTAATGGGTATATACACTGCAAGAGGTCTGCAGGAGCCTGTGGTAGCAGCCGGGGATTTCTCTTTGGCTGTGTGGTTTTGAGCATCCCACCAGGGACCCTCAGATTCCAGGGAAAAACAGAGCCCTTCATCTGTGTTAAGCAGAAAGACAAAGCCCTGGTTTTACAAGGAGGAATGCCCACTTCCTTTCTTTCCATGAGGTTGTCCAGTCCCTCAACTATTTGAGCACAATAACCAAACAACCTGCAATATGGCATACGCTTGTGGGAGCCGTGACAGGTCTCCTGTAGAAGTCGGGGCCCTTGCTCTTGCACTGTACACTGCCAAAAGGTGTGGGGAAGGGCTAGAGCAGGAAGAGGGGCTGCACCCCTCAGCAAAAACCGAGCAGCAGCAAGTTACCAGATACCAGATACCAGATACCATCTTGTATTCACAGCTCTCATGGCCAAAGTGGGTCACCAGGCACAAGTTCTGGCTCTCTGCTCCCCTTTCTCTGTATCAGGGCTGGCTGCCAGGCTGGCTTTAAAATCATGTGTCTGTATTTATTCATGGAGTATTGTCTCTGCCTTGCTGAGATGGAATCCCTTTCACAATTTTCCTTGCAAGTCCTGATGGTGGTTAAATAGTGAGAGTGGACAAATCTTGGGAATACCAGCTATGTACTTTCTACTGCATAAATGTGAAGGTGTCTTTCGAATCCAGTCACCTTCTTTATGTGAAGAGCTGGTGATGGCCCTTGTGCTTCCACCATCCAAGACTTCTGTGCCTCATAAGCCCTGAAGAACAAAATAATTCACATGATCTGTGTGGATTCTGGTAACAGAGGTGTATGTCATAATGTCTTGCTCTTCTCAGGATGGAGTCTTGGTAGCAGAGGCAGAGGGTTTTAAAGCAACGCTCCACTGTCTGTGCTTGCAGAACTTCCCTGAGCTGCTTGGACAGACAGTGTGGGTGACTGAGACCTGGCAGAGGAATTTTGTTCCAGCTGGGAGAGAAACTGGAAAGTTTTGAAGTTCTCTGTGAGAGACTGGAAAAAATATTTAGTTCTTGGTCAAAATGATTTTAATAATTAGAAACATTTTTTTGTTTTCATGTTGATTTGTTTTATATTCTAAAATTAGATTTAAAAAAATGTTTCAGAATGGAACAACTCAAGGAAACTTGTTCAAAAAGTTTGGGAAGAGGATGTTGTGACTCGGTAGGAGCAATGTGTTTCTCCTTCTGTCCCTGACATGACATTTCTGTCAAGTGGACGTAGTCTTTTGATGTAGAAATGGACGCTGTCTTTTGATGTTTTCATTTTGACATGCTAGCATTGGCCGACAGAATAAAGACTCTGTTTCCTCACTTTTCCAAGCACCTGCACCTATTTAAATGAGAGCTGCACTTCTGCTATTTGCAGGCAGTATAGGCGAGATGCCGTGGGCACCATCACCATGGATATTCCTTGCATAGGCACGACCGTGCCGACAGAGAAGCCGTACACTGCAGGGAACACACTTTATATAACTTCAAGGCTCAGGAAATATTTCCCAAGTTTATGTTAGACACCGAGCAAAGCTGTTGGCTGCACAGAAATGTCTGTGTTGCCCACGTTACCTGCAGGCTGCAGGGCACCACAGTGCATGGATGACGTGCAGTTGATGCCCAGGGGCTCTCATGTCTCTGCTCTCTGCCTCCATCACTGTGATCCAGCCCCCCATGGCCATCCTCCCCATTTGCTCATACTTATGGTGTGAGTAATCTGCAGTGGGGCATGGAGCCTGCAAGCTGACCACAACAGGGTCAGGACTTGCTGCTGCTTCCACAGCTCCGGCTTGATTGCTCCCTGTTGGGTTCAGACCCAAAGGGAGCCAGGATCTGGCCTGTTGTTTTCTGAAGCACAGCAGCGTTCTGCTGATACTGCACCAGCAAATGGACTTGAAAGGAGAAAGGAGCAGATTAACCCTCTTCTAGCACAGCCATCTAGAAGAGGGGCATCGTGAGGCTTTCTCCTGCAAGCAATGTCTATGCCAGCAGGCTAAGGGTTAGCCACAGAATGGATTTAAGCTTCCCAGACCCCCCTGTCCTGTACATTTTTTGCCCCACTGAGCTCCATCATTCAGATGGCCTCCCAAGGGACGTCTGCCATGTGATAGGGTGGTTGTTGCCCAGTCCTACCTGATGCTATCTGTGCAGGGGGCTCGAAGGGACAGCTTGGTCCAATGTCCCCCCAGGAGATTTTGCCTGTATGGTGATGGGCAGTGTGAGCCCAGGCCTGCAGACAGAACCTCCTGTGGCCATGAGTCTTTGCTCAGCACATTTTAAAAAATATTTTATTTTATTTTATTTTATTTTATTTTATTTTATTTTATTTTATTTTATTTTATTTTATTTTATTTTATTTTATTTTATTTTATTTTATTTTATTTTATTTTATTTTATTTTATTTTATTTTATTCATTTCATTTTAAGAAGTTTAACCAGCTGCTCTACTTTCTCAGCAGCAAACGGTGCCATGTAACAACATTAGGGAAGCACTGCCACAGAGAGGTTCAACAAATAAATCCTCAGGACCTTCCCAGAGGTCTGGAAAGGTTTAGTTTGTTTGGATGCTTGTTTCCCTTTCGTGGAGACAAGGGAAGGGGAGTGCAGGGAAGCGCTGTTGATCCCGAGGATGGCCTCTCCTTCAGAGCCCCATGTTGGGCTTCCCGAACCGAGGGGGGGCAACCCCTGGGCTGCTGGGGCACAAGTCAGGCCTTGAGAAACACCTGGGTAGGCTCTCCTGGCGGGCTGTAGCACTCAGGCACGCAGCCAACAAATCTGCAGCTTTTGAATTCAACACCTTCCCCCACCGCCAAGCCAACACGGGCTTTGTTCGCCTGTGGACAGCCCGATT
Organism: Aythya fuligula; assembly: GCF_009819795.1. Lineage (NCBI taxonomy): Eukaryota > Metazoa > Chordata > Aves > Anseriformes > Anatidae > Aythya > Aythya fuligula. The sequence goes on from NC_045577.1 coordinate 6,786,756, forward strand.
TCCACTGCATAAACCCAGCCCCCTTCTGCCCCTGCGTGAGGCACCGCCAGGACTGTTATTCCACTAAACCAAAGCAAAATTGATGTCTTTTGTCTCTTTTTTTTTTTTTTTTTACAAAACCATTGGTCTGCCCGGCTGCCCGTGGGGTTGATCCCGGGGCTGAGCCTGCGGCTGGAAGCCATGGGGCTTCCTGGGGCGGCCACGCTGTGCTTCACCTTCCTCCTCCTGCCTTTGATGTGCGTTTTGTTGAGGTGATGGACGCAACAAGGAAACACGTTACCAAGGCAATGGGAGGAAAACCTGAGCCTCAAATTACAGATTTCTTCTCCAGCAGGGCCTGGAGGGGATGGGGGGAGCGAAAAGCACGCCTTGCTGTTGGCTTCAGCAAGAGCTGTGTGGGGCTGTGTGGAGGACTGAGCACCCCACGCTGCTCACCCTGGGGACTGTTACCCATCACAGAGGGATTTTGTCTTTGTTCTGCAGTTCTGGAGGGTTTTTGTGTGCTGCTGATCCTTTATCCATGCAGCTGTGCTGAGCTAGGCCCCACAGAGGGATGTGGGGGACGCTGTGCTGCGCAGGGGGCTCAGCCCAGGGTCACGCTCCCCCAGGCGGCCAGCCGCCTTCTCCCGGAGCAGGGATGCAATTCCCAGCCTGGAAGCCTTGGGTAGGAGCTGGGGACCTCTGGCTTGCCGTGTCCCACCACCAGGCCTGCCTGGCTGTCCGCAAAGTGCTGTCACATCGTGCTCGGAGAGCCCGGACTGGGAGGCAGATGTTGCACAGCTGCACACTGCGTGGAGCAACACTGCCATGCAGCGGCCGCTGCCGTCCCCTCCTCAGGGGCTGGAGCCTCGCTTGATGGCAATTCAGCCATTTCCCAGGGAAAAAGGATCCTGCCTGGGAGTCTTCTTCCTGCAAAAGCGGTGTTTGCCACAGGGGGAATCCCCTGCTGGTTGAAGAGGGGGGAGATGTTAGCAGCTGTCCAGCGAGAAGTGTTTTGTGCAAAAAGATTTTTCCAGCATATTTAGCTTTCTTTAAAAAAAATTGTCTCATAGTGCTGCCACAGCACATGGCCAGGGCAATGACAGCAGGTCCCAGAGATGCTGGGCAGGGCCAGTTTGTGGCCAGCTGGCTCCAACCTGGGCTCCCTGACCCGAGCCTGGCTGCAGGCGGTGCCTGTGCTCTCAAGCAGCACCCACAGCATGGCCCCACAGGGTGCTGGGGGCAGAAAAGGAATAACAGGGAAATGGTGACACCTGGCACAAAAAAATATCCCTTTTCCAAGGTGGAATGCCAGCATCTGGCATGTAACAAGCTGCACGCTTCCAGTAAGAGCCAAAACACCACTGTTGTGGCCCGAATAAATGTGAAATCACAGCAGTTCAGGGAGAATCACCTGGGAAGGAAGAAGGAGCTCAGACTTTAAGCAAAGGAGGGTAATTTGGGCTGGTTGGGTTCTGTAAAAAGACTTGAGGGGGTTATAGCAGGGCACCAGCTCCATGGGAGCTTCCAGGTGATGGGTGACTCAGCCGGGACTGAAAACCATTCCTGGATGTGTGAGAGGGGAAATGGTAAGCAGGAGGTGGGAGAGGATTTTCTATTTTATGGGGCCAGGGAGACTGATTTGGGAATTTTGCAGCCAGTTCAGGTGTCTGCAATTAAGAGAGGGTGTTGGAGAGTGTTGAAAAGAGCTGCAAAAATGATTGAAGGAATGGAGAACCAGCCATACACAGGGAGAACTTAAAGACCTCCATCTGTTTGTGTTATTAAAAAAAGAGCTTGAGAGGTGACTTGATGACAGAGGATAAATACCTGCACAGGGGGGAAAGGCTGGGTACTGCAGGTTCTGTAACCTATAAGGGAGAAAAACACAAAGGGGCGGCTGGAAGCAAGGGCCAGACGAAGTCAAACTGGAAATAAATCACCTCATTTATTATTTATTTATTTATTTATTTTTAAAGAAACACAACAAAACCAGGTCTAACATTTTGGAACAAATCCAAAGCGAGATAGTGTTTGTTTGTTTGTTTGTTTGTTTGTTTGTTTTTTCATTCTTGGTGCCTTGGAATGAAGTCTGGGGTCTTTTCTAAAAGGCACATGTTAGCTAAAGCTCCAGTGCTTAATGGCCAGGGCCTTGTGCAGGGCTGGTTGGGTTAAACAGCTGCGGGGCTGCGCTCAGCCCTGCGGTGCCGTCAGGAAGGACACCCCGGCACATGTGTTTGGGTTTATCCACCAGGCTGCCAATAAATGATGTTAACTCAAAAGGAAGTATGTAGGCAAGAAAAGAGGTAAAAATTCCATTTGGGCCTTTGCATTTTGCTTATTGGCTTTTAAGAAAAATAAATAAATAAATAAAATCACAGAGTATCCAAAGCAACCCCTTTACACAACCACCTGCATGTGCAGAGCAGCTGGCTGGGGTCCGGTCGGTCGGAATAGCCCCTTGTGTGCGGACAAGTGGCTGTCTCGTGTTAATTAAATCAGTTTAAGAAGGGGTTTGCTGTGCTGATGCAGAATGTAGATAACCACGGCCCTGGGGCCTGTCAGGGTAGAAATATCAGATCTGGCTTTTGGAGAGTGGGTTGTGCAGTGGGTCTGTCATCCTGGAGCATACAGAAACCTCTTTGCTCCTGCTCTCCCTGCCGTGCTCATGGTCACATTTACATCTGGCTCATCCGATTGCCCTTCAAATCCTAGTTCCTGGATCAGGCAGCCCAGAGCCTCCGGTCCCCCAAAATCATGGCTGGGTTTTGGGATGTGGCAGTGCCTGGCTGTGGCTTCTCCACACAGTGACAAAACTCCCCACGCGATGCTGAGCACCCCAGAGCTGTTCCCCGCCGTCAGTACAAGCCCCAGCCTTGGTTCAGCCCCGTGGGGATTCATTAAAACAGAGACGTGTGGAAAAATGGGAAACACAAAACCTGCTCTGTTTAATTTGGGCTGCACCCCCTCCCCTTCCCCCAAGCCCCGGTCCCTGCGTCCCAGGCAGTAATGCGCTTTCAGCATCAGCAACAAAACCCAAGCCCTGCAGTGAAAGGCAAAATGCTTGTACGTGGCAGAAAGTGGGAGAGATTGAAAGCGTTACTGCTGATTTAGGGTGGGTAATAGCAGGAGATTTGCTGAAGGGATCTGGAAAAAAAGCTCTTTTTTTCAAAGGAACTGTATAATCCCTGGTAGCTCGGTGTCTCATGCTCAAGGACTTGCCTGCACGATCTGCTGTCAGACAAGGGACGGATTTGCTGCTCTCTTCTGTGGATGTGCAGTACAGAAACTCTCCCACACTGCTTTTCTAAATCTCATTTGAAGGGATGCTCTGCTGCTCCAACCGAGCGACAGAGCTGCTCCCGTCTGTGCCCCACATCGCAGAAATAATCCGAACTGAAAAGGGAGCAGAAAGCAGCAGCCACAGAGGGATGCTTCTGGAAGCCAGGAGCGCAGCATCCCCGGGGCTGCTGATGGGAGAGGGGCTGGGGGTGATGCTGGGGGCTGCAGGGCTGCGGTGAGAGGAAAAAGCTGGAGGTGAGGGAAAACATCTGGGTTTGAAACGTGGTGTATATATGGGAACGATGCTTCCCACGGGGCCTGCAAGCTGTCCTGGGCAGCCCATGGAGAAGCAGGAGTGAGGATCCTGCTGGGATGACCTTGGTGGAAAAAGATGGCTCAAGAAAACCCACCTCTTCCCCCAAACCCCACAGATTTGACCATCATTGGCCTCATTTAGCTCAGAGCAGGAGCTGCTGGGAGCGGCAGAAATGCTGTAAATCAGAACCAACCCCAAGACTGTCCTGAATTAAAGCCCGTTCCCTGGAGCATGATGGAGTGGGACAGACCTTGCTGAGCCGTGGGTGCAGCTTGGGTTGAGCCGTCCCAGCCCCTCTGGCTGGGAGACTCCTGCCCAGGTCTTGCTCCAGCGCTGAGGGAGGCACCAGGAGCCTGGGGGCCGTGGTGGTGGCAGTTCCAGTGCCACCAACTGCAGCTCCACAGGGGTCCCAGCTGCAGGCAAAGCTGTGTTGGCAGCAGGAAGAGGAGAAAGCACTTCAGGAGGAGCAATTTTTATTAGGGAATGCAGTTTTGCTGAAATCAAACCCTTTTGTGGGAGCACGTAGGAAATTATTGACAGGGAAAGAAATCAGAGCCACTCATTTTGACCTTCAGAGGGCTTTTTATATTTTTTTTTCCAAAGCAATTTCAATGAGTTGCTTGATTTAGTTTTAACTTCCCTGCTCGGATTGATTTCATTTCAATCTTGCGAGGGCGCGAGCTGCTGTTTCCCGCATCGCCCCTTGGCACCGCACGCAGTGCTGCACCAGCTGCACCCTCGTCAGCCTCCTGCTGCCGTGCTTCTGTTAGCACAGCAAACGCAGTCACCCTCGATCCAGGCCTCTGAAAACCTTCTCTGGGAAATTTTGGATGACTTTGGAGATGAAAGCACATTGCAAAGTGCCACAGTTTCTGAGCAGTTTGAGTCAGCAGTGCAGAGCTGTTTCAATCCAGCCTCTCAGAGAGCAGTGATGAACATATGCAGGAGGCAATTTATTCGGTCTTTTACATGTGCGGGAGATTTTTGATGTGAAAAGGAGCTTAGCTTTCCGTTTGTATGACCTTGATGTACTTAAAGTCAAGCTGCTCTTTAAGCGCGTGCAGAATTGGGACCTACAAGCGCTGCCTGCACCGCTGCCACGTCCCACTCCGTGCCACCGGTGCTCCCCCCTGCGAGGGAGAAGGGCTGGCTGCTAATTGCATTTATTCGAAATGACGACAGACCTGTGCTCATGCTGGCTTTGTTTATGCCCAGGTTGGGAGCAGCGGCTGTGGCAGCGTGTGGCATTTCGCAGCCCCGTCGGCTGGTGACTTGTGCTGCTGGCTGGGAAGTTGCAAGAAAGATGCCAGATGTTGGCTGTTCTGAAGCAAGCACGTATGCGTTTTATTTCTAAAACACACAGAGATATAAAGCTACGTGTTCTGACGTCTTCTTGTTAGCGTTAGGCCTGATCATAAAAACAGAAATGTTTTTTAAAATGTTTTGTGTCTCAGCACACATGCTGCTTGCATCTTGCTTGGCCCTGGCAGTGAAAATAAAGCCGTGGCTTTTGCTTCTGTTTTAAATCAGTTCCTGGTGAGGATCATTGTCCGAGCCCTGGGCTAGCTCCGCGCCGTGATGCATTTGTTCACGAAGGCTCTCGGGAATTCCGAGTCTCATCCATCACGCCTTGGATTGTTTGAGGATTTTAAAAAATGGTGAACGTGCATGTGGATTAATGAAACTATTCACCATGGAGGTGCAGCCTGGGGAACATAGCAGTGTCCCTAAAACCAGGGCAATGCTTTACAGGGCTCTGCAAAGGAGGGCAGGATGAGACACACCAGTTCCTACAAAGAGCTGCTGGGTCTGGCTCTGGAGCAAAGCTGGAAAAGTTCTCAGTGCTGCACAGGGGAGACCCTTTGCATTTAAAGCATGATTTTCCCCAAAAAGAGGACCGTGATGTACCTAAAGCTGCCCATATCCTCTAGCAGCCAGCTTTTTAAAGAGGGGGCAGCCACCTGCCCTCGCCCACCATGCTGACACTTTGCTGTGCCCCTGTCCCATGGGTGCTGTGCATGGTGCTGGCATTTTGGGGCTCTGCCTACCAAGGAGCTGCCACAAATTCAGAAAAGACGCGGTGCACCTTGGCCTAATGGGAGGTAATAAAGCTGCTGAGAAGATTCATTACTCCTGCATTGCAATTAATGATAATTAAAAAAAAAAAAAAAAAAAAAAAAAGGTTTTGTCTCGTGAGTTATGCTGGGTGTCAGAATTAACATCTCATTGAATTATCAAAGCTTTCGAGCACTGGGTGGTGGAGGGAGAGAGGCTTGGGGCTTGCAAATAGGTCAGAGAAAGCTGGTTGCTAAATAGCTCACAGAAACTTTCCGCTGGGGAAGAAAATCTTGCTGATTTGATGGAATAGGAACAATTCCAGGGAGGATGGCGATACCCTCCGAACTTGTGCAAGAAGCAGGCATGGCGGCTGGGCTGCCCCACACAACCCAGGCTGCTCTTTGTCAGCTCGTTCCCCATGGTTCCACCTCGCTCAATGCACACCTCTCACTTTCCCATCTCGAACTGAGGTCACGGAGAGGAGGGAAGCGGGACTGCTGCAGGGCAGCGCTGTGCCCAAGGGATGCCAAAGTGGATTTGGGTTTTGGGGTGCTCATCTTTTGGGGCTCACGTTGGGCTGTGCAGCACTTGCAACCACACCAGACATCACTGGGGTGAGCAGCAAGTCCTGCACCGGGTTCCCTGCTGGCTGTTTCCCCAGCCCCTGCCCAGAATCGGGGGGATTCAGCCTGGTGCTGGGCAGGTTGCGGTGTCACCACGAGGGCTCTGGGCCACCAGCAGGGCATGGGTGCCAAAGTTTTCTTTTTGCAACCCTTTCTATGAGCTCTCATCAGCCAGCGTGGAAGGCAGCCAGCTGGGCCAGATGTGCAGCAGCCCATGGATGCCCACAGATGCTGGCCCACATGGGGTCTCCTTGAGCCTCCTCCAAACGGGGCGACGGCACGGGGCATGTGGGGATGCGGAGACGAGACGGGTCACGATTTGCTTAATATTATATTCTCTCCTGCTTGGCTGCTCCCCAGCAGGAGACAATATAATATTTTGGAAATCAGAGATCCAGCAGACGACGCTGTGCTGCTCATGCCTCTGTCAGGAGCCGGGAGCTGGGCTGTCCATCCCTGCAGCACTGACTGTGGTATCGGGGCAGCCACCGAGGCTGCCCGTCTTTTATTTAAAAGTAAGGAATTTCTTTGTTCCAGACAACCCGCTCCTTGACGATCGTTCCTCTGCTCTGCTTCTCCCTTCCCATTCTCGTAGACAATAACCTGGTGGGAAAGGCTGGGGGAGACCCAGGAGCAGCAAACCGCCCCCTCCGCCGGCTGCGTGCCCCCAGGGGGGAGCCCCCGCTCCCCGGGGCCGTGCCCGCACAAAGCCAGGCCCAGAAGGGCTGGGGGAAATGGCTCGGCAATAGCTGCTGGGGAATAATAATTATATTATGGGGCCGGAATAAAGCCCCATTCATTTCTGAGAAGGGGATGGATTTGGGGGAAGTGTAGCGAGTTACAGCGCCCGGAGCAGCCACGCCGACAGCATTTCCCTCGTAGACAAACCCAAAATATTGTGCTAGAGAGGGGCTCACGGCCTGGGATGTGTGGTGGGCCCAGGTGAGGCTGTCTAAGCCCCAAGAGCCCCGTGTTGGCTCCCAGAGGAACGAGAGGCTCCAATGCTCGTCCATGGACATCCCTATGGGATGGGGACGGGTGGCGGAGAGGCCCTGTGTGCCATGTGCCATGCCACAACGCCCCTCCTGCAGCGGGGCGTGAGGGGTGTATTGGGGTGTAGGGGGATGTATTGGGGTGTAGGGGGGGTGTATGGGGGCGTATTGGGGTGTAGGGGGGTGTATGGGGGTATATTGGGGTGTAGGGGGGTGTATGGGGGTATATTGGGGTGTAGGGGGGTGACCACTGCCCACCCAGCTCTGCCTGGCCCCCACGAGCTGCTCCACAACCTGGCATCGCTGATGCATTTTCCCCATCCCACAGATCTGTGAGGCACCAGTCTCCGGTGCGCGTGAGGTAGCAGTGGGCCAGCGGGGCACTGTTAATAATTAATAATTAATTAATATCCGTATCCCCAGGCTTTCTGCCCCCCAGGCTGTGCTGCCGTAGCTCCTCAGGACAGGCCAAGGTGGCTCCCAACAGGACCATGCGTGGGCCTGGCTTCGAAATAAAACACATGAAAATATAAAATATATAAAGTATGATATATACGAAAATAAAAAATGCGGAATATAGATATATAAACCATCAACACATAAAATATATAAATATAAAAATATTACATATATAACATATAATATGTATAAAGCTACAGAATAGACACATATAAAATATAAATAACAATAAAAGCCATACAGACATAAAATATAGAAAAGGATCAAATATAGAAAAGGATCAAATATATGATTCAATGATACCATGATCAAATTTATAAAAAAATATATAACGTATATGTATAAAAATAAAAATACACAATATAAATATAAAATATGTATAGAAAGGGATCAAATATAGAAAAAGATCAAATATATAAATCAATGATTCTATGATCAAATTTATAAAAAGTTAAAATATATATGTATAAAAATACAGAATATAAATATAAAATATGAATAAAAATAAAGGCCATCAAGACATAAAATACATAAAAATATACAATATTGGAAAAGGTCAAATATATGATCCTATAATTAAATATAGAAAAAAAATGTATACAATGTGTGTCTAAAAATAAAAATACAGAATATGAAATAAAATATGTATAAAAATAAAAATAAAGGCTATAAACCTATCAAATGTTAAATATACAACATATGAGCCATAAAATACATAAACATACGAGCCATGAAAACGCAAAATATAGAAAAATCTAAGCCCCAAACCCACAAAAAATGGGAAAATATGACAAGCACAAGAATGAAAAATGTGGAAAAAGCTGAAATTTGCACGAAACGCGGGCAGGGGCACGGCCGCCTGAGGCCGCCCCGCGTACAAAGCGCCGTGCCCAGCGCCCCCCCCCCCATAGCTCCCGCACCGCGCGCGAGGCCCCGCCCCTTTCCCCGCCCCCTTCTCCCTCCCATTGGCTGCGCGGCGCGAAGCCGGCGTCGACGCGAGGCCGGGCGCGGCGGCGATTGGCCGGGCGGGGCCGCGGCGCTGTCAGCGGGGCCGGGGCGCGGCGGGCGCCGCCTGAGGGGCGCTGGGGCAGCGGCGGCCCCGAGGCGGGCGGGCGGGAGGGAGGCGGGAGCGGGGGAGCCGCCGCCGCCGCCGCCGCCGCCGCCCGGCCCGGCCCCGCGGTGCTGATGGAGGGCGGAGCGGCGGGAGGCCGGAGCGCTGCGTGACACCATGAGGCGCCGGGCTCGCCCCGCGCCCGGGCTCGCCCTGCTCTGCCTCGCCGCCCTGCTGGCCGCCGCCTCCGCCCTGCCCCGCGGCTCCGCTCCCCCCGAGCCCGGCAGCGGTAGCGGGGGGACCCCGGCAGACGGAGCCCTTGGGGCCCGGGGGGCTCGGCCCGGCCCCGGTACCGCCGAGCCGCCCCCGGAGCGGCGGGAGGAGGGAGCGGAGGGAGAGCTGGAGGCCGAGGGGGACGACGAGGAGGCGGCGGAGGACGAGGAGGCCGCGGGGGGGAGGCCCGCAGGTGAGGGGCGGGGGGGTGGGGAGGGGGGGACACGGGGCCCTTTGTGTCTGTGCGGGGCTGGGGAGCGGCGGGGGGATGCCTGGAGGGGGGATGGAGCCGCCTGCCCTCCCCCTGGCACCCCCTTTCCCTCCCCTGTCACCCTCTTCCTTCCCCCTGTCACCCCCTTCCCTCCCCCTTGTCCCTCTCCTGTCCTCCCTTGTCCTCCCCCTGACCCCTCCTGCCCCCCCCATCCTCCCCTATCCCCCCTTGTCCTTCCCTGTCCCCTCTTGTCCACCCCCTTTCCCTCCCCTGTCCCCCCCTTCCCTCCCCTGTCACCCTCTCCCTTCCCCCTGTCACCCCCTTCCCTCCTCCCACCCTCTCCTGTCTCCCCTTGTCCCTTTCCTGTCCCCCCTTGTCCTCCCCCTGACCCCTCCTGTCCCCCCCCATCCTCCCCTATCCCCTCTTGTCCTCCCCCCAGTCCTCCCTTGTCCCCCTCCTGTCCCCCCCTGTCCTCCCCTGTCCCCTATTCTCCACCCCCTATCATCCCCTGTCCCTCTCTTCCCTCCCCTGTCCCCTCTTGTCCCCCTCCCCATCCTTCCCTGTCCCCTCCTGTCCCCCTCCATCCTCCCCTGTCCCCCCCCCACCTCCCATCCCTCCCATCCCTTCCCCACCTCATCCCCTGCTCCCACCGCCTCGGCCTCGCCCCTTTATGTTCAGGCACACGCAGATGCTGTTAGCCCTCCTTCCTTCCACCTCCTTCTCCTTTTTTTTTTCTCTCCATATTTATTTTTCTCCTGGCCCCGGTGGTGCTCGATTCATTAGAGGTGTGCTGGGCATCCCCTAACGCCACGAGCATCCTGCTGCCCCGTGAGCTGTAGCGGCGTGAGCGAGTGCCGCCGCTCAACCTGCTTTATTTGGCTGGCCTGGAACAGCTGAAGGGCTGCGTCCTCGCGGTTTCAGGCTTTAATTCCATCTCTTTCCATTGCGGTTTGGGTCTTTATGCTTTCCCCTGAAGAGAGAGGCTGGTTTAACAGTGGGAGCTGCTGATAAGGACAGCAGGGGCTGCGCTCCCTTAAATCAAAACTGATTTCAGCCATGGCACCACGATGGGACCCCTCGGGCAGTCAGCATCCCATGGTGGGTCCCACAAGCGAGCATCGGGCAGGTTTTCACCGCCCGCATCCCCCCGGTGGGACTGAGCATCGCGGTGGCCCCGGGGTGCCCACGGGTGGCCCTGCCTGGTGCCCGGTCCTGTTATTGATAGCCACAGCCCACCAAGCCCCGAGCTGTTCCCTGGCACCTTCACAGCGCCGGGTGCTGTGCAGGTTGTGCCGTGTCCTCCGGGGGCTAATTGCTTGCTCGTTAGCACGGCGGGTTGGGATTAACCCTCACTGGCGTGGCAGGGTGGGTTTTCAGGCATGTGTTCAGGGTTGCTCCTTCAACCCTGGGTAGGGAATTAATGCTGTATATGCCTTTTTTTTTGTTCCATGAGGGAAGTGGGCCTGTTGGGATGGGTGTTAGAAAGGGCTTAATGCTGGTGGGTACTGGTGATAAGGAATTGGGGTGAGAGCCCTCAGGTTCAGGGTTTGGTCAGTGCTACTGAGACTTCAGTTCTGACTTCAGTTCATTTTCCTCGCTGATTTAAGAAGCGCTTCAGCTACTGCCCAGCTGCCTGCTTGTTTTGTTCTCGTTCTCCCCCTCGTCCAGTTGCACAGTGTTTATTTTTCTTTCCAATCCCGCGATCGTGTTAAAATCCCGGATTTTGTTTGGAAGAGAAGTAAATTGCTAATCCTCGTGTTTGTGGAGACAGGCTTAGAAGTATCCCCTGCCTTATCTGCGACGCCGGCGGTGGAGGCTTGCCATTTTCCTCCTCAGCAGAGCAGGAGGGCTGCTGCTCTTCGGATGCGTGGCTCCTGCGGTCGGCACGGCCCTGCTCGGGCTTTCCCTGCCCGAAGAACAAAACTTCTCTGTTCTGCCGTGTCTGCAGGGCGCTGCTGGACGACGAGGGTCTCTCTGGAGGACGTTGTGTCCCGGCTCCTTTTGGTATCCACCCCGTCCCGCTCCAGCCAGCTGCCCAACCTCCCTGCCGTGCCCGTGAGCCCTCAGCTCTGCACCTTGAGCCCTGCAGCAGGAAGGGCCAAAGGGCATTTTGTGCCGCAGCTGTAGGGCGGGCAGTGCCTGGTTTCAGGGCGGTGAGTGGCACGCAGGTGTCCTGCGCCGAGGCAAGGCGCACGGTGGGACACAGGCATCACAGTGGCTGAAGGCAGATTTGGGAAAATCTCGCCTGTGCTGCCCCCTCTGCAGCTCTCTGTGTGCCCTTGTCCTCGCCTCTCCCTGTTCAGCCTCTGGCACAGGTCACTCTGCCCCAGGATTCCCTTTCCCTGTGCCCGCAGTGCTTTATCTCCCATCCAGGGCAGGGCAGGGTGTGCGGAGAGAGTGCTGAAGAAGTTCCCTGTCAGGGGAGGCGGCTTCAGCTTCCCTCGTGCGAGGTTGTACCTCGGTGTGGTCACCGAGCTGGGCTTCCAGATGTCAGCGGGTTTGGATTTTTGTTAAAGAAATGGAAATGAAGTTAGAGGCGTGGCAGCTCACGGTAAGGAAGGTGTTCGTATACATGGGATTGGTACAGGAGCAGCCAGGTCAGAGCCTTTCTTTGAGGAATAAATCCTGGGGTTTTACCTTGAGCTTAAAATGCAGGGATGTTGCCTACCACTCCCTCATCGCTCCCTTTCCTTCCTCCCTGCCTCTGTGCTCCCGTGTCTGAATCATTCCTGAATCAGATGCAGCCAACTGTCCCGACTCAGGATTTTGAGACGTTTGGCCTTACCCATGCTCATAAAGATGGGGATATTTTGGGGAAGACCCATGGTGCACCCGAGGTCTCACTTGGTAGCTTCCTTCTGCAGCGCTGGGACTTGGCTTTTATCTTCTGGCTGATCTCTGGGGCTGGGCAGCATCGTGTCGCTGCCAGGGGGAAAACTGAGATGGGAAGAGCTGGCGAGCAGCGGGGCTGTGCTGAAGTTCCTCACCAGCTGCTGTCAGTGACACCCAGACACCCCCACAGGGAGGCCCCCGCCAGCCTCTGCCACGGAGGAGCCAAAACCCCAAAGGAGAGCGGCTGCGGGCGAGACCGGCGGCAGAGCCGAGGTTTGAGCCTCGACTTGTGGGCAGCCACGGGGCTGCTGTGGTTTGTGCTGGAGGTACGAGGGTCGTGCGTGTCCAAACAACCGGGAAATTTGTGGCAGAGTGTGGGACCGTGGCTGGTTTCACCCCGAGCATCCCACTGAGGTGCAGCTGGACCCGAGGGCGAAGGATGAAGGTGCAAGAGCGCGGGGCTGGCTCATCCCCGGGATGTGACTGTGGGGGACGGATAGCTGTGTCTTGGGGGGACCCCAGTCCTTGTGGGGCTCTGCCATGGGCTGCTGGGTGGTTGTGGTGCAGTGGGGTCTGTGTGGACGTGGTGCTGCAGGAGGTGATGCTCAGCATCCTAACGCCGTGCCCCAGCGAGCGCACGAGGCCGAGGACGGGCAGGCTTTGGGAGCAGGGAACAAGCCAGCCCCGAGGACTGGAGGCGCGCATCTGCTGAGGTCGGGGGAAAGCTTTCGGAGCTTTTTGGTCTATAAATACCCAGGGGTAAGTCATGGTGCCACTTGCAGTATTTGCAGTGTTGATGCCACTGCCTGCAGGACGTGCTTCTGCAGCCCCAGACTGCTCCTGGTGCCGCGGAGGTCCAGGCGGCGCCGTGCCTCTGCCAGCCTCCGAAGGACACCGCGCCTGTGCCGGCTGCGAGGCAGGGATTTCTCTCGCAGCCATCTGGCTGGGAGCTCTCTTTCTGCCTTCCCTCTGGCAAATACTTAAAATAAAACCAGAAAACGTGGAGGTGCTGAAGGGCTGCGCAGCACCAGAGCCTTCGCTCGGCTTTTCAGTGAGGTTGCGGCGAGGGCTTGGGTTCGATTCAGGGGTCCTGGGAAGCCCCCGCTGCACGGCTGTGGGGCTGCCTTGTGCGAGGCATCGCTGGGTGTGAACGGGGGCCGAGGGGGGGCCGAGTCTGGCGCTTCATAATTAGCAGGGGATGTTAATGTGGTTTGCGACCCAAAGGCGGGATTGCAGGCTCGCCATCTGCCCGGCCTTGGGGGGGCCGCGTGGCTCCGCGCCACCCCCAGGAGAACACAGCCTCCTCCAGGCTCCTTCAGCTGGCTGGGAACCAGGGGTTGAGCTTTGCAGGAAATTAGTATTATTATTTTTTAATTTATTATTATTTTTAATTTGACTTTTAGGTCGAGCCAGACTGAAATAACGCGGTTACATGGCTGTTCTTCTATTGCTTTGAGTCAAATCGAGGGTCCTGAGCCTTGAGACCCTCCCGAGGTGCTGCCCTTGGACTTGGTGCTAATCCCCGGGGTCAAAAGTGGGGGCTCCCGGGTCCCTACTGCGGGGAAACACACCCCAAATCCCATCAGGGCCTGTCCGGGAGGGTCTTTTGTTTGGTTAAACGTGTCAGCCTGGAAGCGTTTTCACCAAGATGCTCTGGGCTCGGAATAATTGAATCCCTCCTTTGTTCAGACAGAACATTTCTAAAATTGTTTCCTTGTTCAATAGGAAACCTTCCATCAGCGCCTGTCCCCTGCCACCCCTCCCTGGGGGGATGTCACCCGTGCTGGGGACGCCGCCTCCTGCTGTCCCCATCCATCTCCTTGCTGGCTGGCAGCCGGGGATGCTGGGGACGATGTCCAGCTCCTGCACCCCATGGTGAGAGCGGAGCCCCCCGGCAGGGGTGTCCCTGTCACCGCTGGGGTCCCGGGGGAAGCTCGGTGTGTACATCGTGACAAGCCACGGGCAGGGCTGGGTTCCTGCTCCGGCTGATGCTCTCCTGGATCTTCCCATGCTGAAGGAACTCGTGCTAGGTCTCAGTTCTGCCTTCTGCTGCTGCAGGGAGGGCTCCGGGAGCACCTGCTGTCTGAGCCGCAATTTGCCTTGTAAATGGAACCAGTTCGGGGTCTGGGCGTGAAAGGTGGGTGCTTGCCTCGCCTGGAAGAAGAAAAAAGCAAAAACCCCTGAGGTTTTCCTCTTGATGCGGGCCAGCCGTGAAATCAGGGAGAAGCCCAGGCCGTTCCTTGCATCCTTTTTAATTCACTCGCCCCACGTCCTTATAAATAAGCCAGCAGAAACATGACGAGGCAAGCAGCTCTGCTATTTATAGCCCGCGCTGCTCCGCATGCCTGCCTTAAAAACCAGCCAGCTAAATGGCTCTGCAGTCTTTCAGCAAAAGCCTTAATGACACAGGCATTTCATGAAGGGGTCTGGGGGTGTTTGAGGCTGTTGGTGGCGGAGTCTTCCCCGGGCAGCCGGGGTCCCCCCATCCGTGCTCCCACCGCCACCATCCAGCCCCAAACTGGGACCAGTACCACAGGATGCTCCCAGCTGGCCCCATCCTGCTGCTTGGGGCAGTCATCGCTGGACCAAATACACCTCCATATGCCCCAAGTTACATTTATTTTCCTTTTTTTCCCCGTTTTTATTTTGGGAGCTACGTTAACCCTTCATTTCCATCCGTTGGCATCGCCCCGTGTAATTACGAGGCTGCCGGTAGCCTTCTCCTGTTGAACTGGTCGTGCTGCTTCCCAGCTGCTTTATTCCTGGCGAATTATGCCGTTTTCGGGCAGCTTCCCTCGATTTTGACTGACTGGCTGCCTAAATTAACTGATAGCGCTGCTTGGGCTGCTTTGATCCCGCATTATTTATGGAAATGGTGCTGTGTGGCTCCGCGTGGCTGATTAATGCTGCATGTATTTTTAATGTGCGACTTCTGCTGTTTGATCTGCGCTAAATGATTATTCTCCGATGCGTTCCTGGGTTCGTTTCTGTTGCTCGTGGAAATGCTCTCGAAACGGACTGTTTGTTTTGGTGCTTTTTTTTTCCCCCCCTGCCTCCCAGCGGTCCCATCTTGTGCTGGTTTTTAAGCTCTCGCAGCTCCTTTCCCCGAGCACCGCTCTGCCGCCCGCACGTGGCACACTTAGGCTTTATTGCTATTAATTTGAGCATTTCATTGCTCGGAATTGCCTGCTCTGATGTTTCGGGGACGCCGAGGTGCTGCTGCAGCCCTCCTGGTGCTCAGCACCAGCACCCGTCCTGCGACGCCTGATTGAGGCAGAAACCAGCCGGAATGGGGCAGGCGCAATGAATATTTTTGGTAGCCTGTCACGGGATGTCTGGGGCTGGTCTCTATTAACAAAATGGCTTTTAATTGCTGGGGTGGCATCTGCTGGACCCGCAGCTTCCCTCCCTGTGGGGCCAGATGTGGTCATGGCCAGGTTCATCCTGGGGAATGCCACCGTGGTGCCGCTGGGGCTGAGCTCGCCCTTCCTGTAGGACCCGGGGTGGGAACCAGGAGGTGGCTCCAGGAGCGCCAGCTGGGAGCCGAGGATCGTTGTTTCCTTTCCCCGAGGGCAAAGCAGAGGGCGGATGGATGCTTTTTATTTATTTACTCTTTTCCTGCCCTGTCTCCCACCTGCTCGATCCGTGGCAAGGGTTTGTCACTGCAGCTTTTCTCGGGGCACGCCGCGTGCCAGGAGTAGCACGGCTGCGAGGATGCTCTCCTGCTTTGCATCTTCACTGCGCTTTTCAGGAACGTGCGCTGAAAACCTTTAAAGTGAGGCTTTTTTCCCTCCTGTGAACAGGGCTTTTTGTCGAGATCAGCAAAATATCTATCTTTAGGTAAAAGATTATTTTTCCGTTTGTGGATTTTTCCACTGAAACCAGTTTAATCTCAACACTTTGTTCCCACCAAGCTTTTCAATGCTTCTTGCTCCATGAATCCTTCAGCGATTTGCTTTCCTCCCTCCCTCTTTCCAAGCAGATATACACAGATATATATTTTTGAAGGCTGAACTTCCTGTGGGATAGAAAATCCCTTTTTCTGCCAGCCGTAACTCTTGCCTTTTGTCACTGGGAACAAAGAAAACATTATACACTTCTTTAAAAAACCATCCTTGATGTTCCTCCCTCGCCTCAAAGCAGGGAGGTACCAAGCTGAAGGCAGAGTCGTCTGTTTGGGGATCAGGAGCATTGCAGTGAGCAGGATTTTGGGGTAAGATTCCTACAAACGGAGCTCCTGGCTCACAGGACATCTGTGCCATGGGCTGGAGCGTGCTGGCTCCTTTCTGGGCTGGTTGTTGGCTTGTTTGGTGTGAACACATCAGATGTCTTTGGGCTGTGGCTGCCCTGGCTTGGAACAGCCACCCCGTCCTGCTCTGCCTTCCTCCTGGGGCCAGATCTTCCCCAGTCCTCAGTGCCTGGGGGGAGGCTTTAGGGGATCTGCCTCGCTTTTGAGCGCTGCCCCATCCCCGTTTTGGGGCAGGACTGGGGGTCCCACGGCACCCTGCGTGCTGTCCCCTGCACCATGTACCAGGGAGCAGCTGGAGCCAGGCTGTGCCAATGACTCCAGCTGGTGATAAAGCGCCGTGACGTGGACAGCTCAGTACCTGTTATCGGGGAAAAGCAAACAGAGGCTCCACCTGCCTCCTGCCTTTCTCCCTTCAAGGGCAGGCTGCACGCCCGGCGTGGAGCTCCCTGGAAAATGTTTTATTATTAACGCGCTCGCTTTGGCTCGGCTGCAGTGTTGAGAAATCCATGCTTGACTCCAGATAATGAACGACAAACATTTGTCTGGACTTAACTATTTTGCTCGGAGCATTTTTTTTTTTTTTTTTCCTCCTGGAAGTTTGCTGTGAGCTGTCAGCAGCACGCCTGCTGACGTGAGTTATCGCTGACGCCCTGCCGTTGGGTCTTCCCTTCCCTTCCGTGTCGCGCTTGTTTCGTTGCAGGGGAAGCTTTTTGAGCAAGCCCAATCCATTTGAAATGGAAAAGAGACAAGTGATGGAGTTGTCTTTTAAGGGGGCGTTCAGATGCTGGCTGCCCTGCCGAGCAAGGTGGGATTTGGGTGGGATGGAGCAGGGGGGACCTGCCCCCAGCACCCAGCTCAGGTGTCGGGGTGCCCGCAGCAGCGGCTGTCACCCTTTGTGAGCTACAAACCCCTTGAAAAGCTTCTGGAAGAGGTGTGGGTGCTGAGGTTGAGCTTGCAGAGGGGGGAATCAATCCTTTTCTTTCTCTTCTCCACTTTCTGTCCCTTTATGTGGTCCCTCAGCCTCGAAGCAGTGCCCCAAGCTTGGTGAGGTGCGGGGTGTGTGAGCTGGGCGGCTCTTGCCGCAGAGACGATCCCTCACAGCGCCAGGTAACGCATTTAGGAGTGCATACGGCATTGGCCACACCAAACCAGAGTCTGTCCGTGTTTTGTTCAAACCAGGGGCATTACAGAGCCCCTGCAAATTGGAGGATGGTTGGAAAAGAAGTGTAAATGCCCCTCTTACTGCTGATCCCAGGGTTGGAGCGTGTTTGACTGGGGCTTGACTCTTCCAGTCCAGAACCACATCCGCTGCCTTCTGCTGCGATTCCCGGGCTGATGCCATGCAGGGCTCAACTCTGACCCCACGGGGCAGTGGGTTGGGTTTGGGGTCTTTGCTCAGACATGGCCTTTGCCTGGTGATAAAGCTACAGGATGGTGAGGTGGGGACGAGGATGGGGAGTGGGCATGGCGAGGGCTCCTCGCACTGGGAGCCATGGTGCTGCCATGGGCGTCCTGCTTATTTTACCTCTTTTTTTTTTTTTACCTATTTAAAGAGGATTTGGGTCTGCTGTTGGACAAGGCTCCTGCACGTTGTACTCTTGGAATGGTTGCTTTGGGTGCTCAGGTGGGTACTTCGCAGCTCCCCACATGGCACGGGCCCTGTTGTGAAGGTTTCGTGGACTTGGCTTGGTCACGCTGTTTGGAAGCGCTTTCGTTCTGAGGTTAAATAAATGCAGGCAGGAGCCAGGGCTGGACGTACCGTCAGTGTTGCTAGCAGAACGATGACTGAAGAGAGAAATTAAAAGGCGATCTGCAGCCCTGATGGAAGTCATTAATCTGCTGCAGGGCCCGGGGATTTACAGCGAAGGCGAGCGGGAGGCAGGGGCACGTCTCACCCAGCTCGGAGCACTGGAGGCACCCTTGGAGCCCCTGCGGATGGGCTCTGCCCCGGGCACACGGTGGGATTGTATTCTGGCCTCGTGCCATCGCTGCAGCTGGAGGAGAAAAGCTTGGAGGAGAGCTCGGATGCACCCAGGCATCCCCTCCTCCTTGGGGACCCTGGGGCAGAGGTCCTAGAAGACGATGGGGGCTGTCCCGCTGCAGATCCCCACCTCTCCCTCTACGCGTTGTTTCCATGGCATGCCCTGGCCCATCTCCGTTCCCTCCTTGAAAGCTTGACGTCTCCTCCTCGGGTTTGCCAGCAGGTTTTGTCTCGTTGCCATATCCTCAATCCAGTTCTGCTGGTGCAGGATGAAAGCGGAGGCCGAAGGAGCTCCGAAACGGGGCGCGAGCGTCGCCGGATGAGAGCCGGGAGCAAGCACGACGCCAGATCCCACGCCAAGCGCAGCGGGGCCGGCATGAGGCTGAGTTACAAAACGCAGGACTGAAAGCTGCCCGGCAGGAGGGCTCCTCTCAGCCCTGCTCGGAGGGCGTTCTCCCTTTGCTGCCCCAGCAGCTGGCAGCACTTCGTGGCTTGCAGCTGGCAGGAGGCACCGTGACTCCAAACTTGCCTGTGGCATTGTGTCATCACGGCCTTGAAACTGAACCCAAACGGCAAAGCCTGCCTGAAACCTGTCGTGGTTACTCATGCCTCGTGCTGTCCCTCTCCCCTGGTGGAGTTTCTGCTGTGGAAATTCCACTGCTGGAGCAAGGAGACAAAACACCTCCGTTAGCCTTGGAGCCGAGCTCTCGAGGGCCAGGGCTTGGGGGTTTGGGGCTGTCAGAAGGTTTTCTTTGGTCCTCCTTGGCATGGGTGTTGGAGTGAGGGAGAGGAAGGCAGAGACTTTGGTGTTTTGCTGTGATGAGTAGAAGCCTGCGTTTATTTACTTGGAGTAGGAAAAAAAAAAACAAACAGAAAAGTGTACGGCAAATGAACCCTCTGCTCTCATAGCAGATCTCCACCTGATCTCCAAGCTGAAATGCAACGAGCTGAGAGGAACAGGAGGGACTTCCCTCAGGCTCCGTAAAGAGCCTCTTTATTAACGCTTTCAGAAAGTGTTTATTAACACTGTGGCTAAAAGAAGCCTTTGTTCGAGGATCTGTCCCTTTGCTGCTGCAGTGGAGGAGCTGAAGCTTGAAAGGAACTGCCCTGGGCACCTGCTGGAGATGCTGATGGAAGTTTGCATTCCAGATTTTCTCCACAGGCTTAAGCATAAAATAGCCTGTGGCCCTGCAAAGCCAGTCTGTCCTCTGCCTCCTTTTGGAAAGAAAAAAAAAGGCGTTTTCACACTGATCCATCGCACGCCTGCGCGGTTACTTCCAGCATCTCTGTCGAGTGCGAGCAGCTTCCAGGGACTCGGAAATCCTCAGGACTCAGGAGAGGAGGAGCTGCTGCACCTGCAGGCACTATCGGCAGCCGAGGTCTGGAGGGGAAAGGCTCTCGAGGGCTGCACACCTGGCAGCAGAGCAGGTTGGTTTTAATCCCATCAGTCCTGCTCTCTGTGCTTATGTCCCCCCGGTTGGATTTGCCCCTTTCCACTGCTTCCTTCCTCACTGCTGGCAGCTCTGGGAAGGTTGGGGCATTCGCTGCAGGAATTCATCCAAAATATCTCTGGCTTTTGAAAACTGGGGAAAGATCAGGGCGATGGGCAAGAGCAGAGCCTTCCACACAGGGTCCTGTGCACAAACCCTGACCTGCAGGGGCTGTCAGTGCTGCAGGTGGGTGTATGTACGGGATGGAGCTGGCAGTGAGGGGTAAGGCAGGTGCTGGGAGCAGTGCCAGCCCTCGCACAGCCTGGAGCTGCCCTGGAAGAGCCTGGCCGGGGCGATAGATGGGGTGATGGATGGGATTTCCACCCACCTGGCTCGTGTGGGCTGGGCTCCTCCCTGCCTCTTCTGCTTTGGGAAAGCTGCTCACCAGCTTCGTTCTCCAGCTGGTGCCATCCCTACCCCATTGCGCCTTCCCTAGGGACACCCACATGTGCCCCAGTCCCCCAAGGCAGGGAAGGAAGCAGGGTTCTCCTTCCTCGGCTCCTAGCCTGTGTTTTCCTGATGTTTACGCTCACAACAAGGCCCCTAGCCCAGTGTGAGTGCTTGGAAGGGTGGCTCCTGCCTCTCCTTCCCCGGTAGCGGCAGTAAAGCTCTGGTATAAATTAACGCATTCGTTCATTAGCTTCAATTCCCCACAGCGCTGAGCAAAGTTTGTGATTTTAATTACTTTTTGCAGGGATCTGAGCACACAGAGACTTCAACAGATGATTAGAGTTCCTATTATTCATGCAGCTTTTCTTAATCCCTCTCTCTGCTAGGACATGGTGGGTAGGTACTAAAATTGAAGCGTGCTAACAAATTCCCAGCCCTGTCCCATGCAAGCTGGCTGATCTCCTGCCCGATGGATTTTGCTGACACGATGACCAAGGCTTCCCAAGAGGTGCTGCAGAAGGAGGAGACATGTACGGCTGTGGCAGGGGAGCTTCCAGGGGTGCCACACACGACTCTGGCAGGAGTTTGCCCAAATTATATTTCATCTTCATTGCCTCCAAACTCCCAGTTTGGCTGTGTCACACACTGGGTGGTAAAAATAAAACCCAACAACGCTGGGGTTTTTAAACAGAAAGACGGAATATTGATGTGGTTGCAGGCGTTTGTGCAAATATTAGTGGGAGAATACGGCCAGCTAAAGGAAAACGCCAGCAGAAGTATTTCTAAATGAATTAAAAGGAGCTGATCTCTCTTTAAAGTTGTTGAGGTTTTAATCCCGGAGCATTTATTTGCTCTGTTTGAAGTTGCTGTAGCTGCCATAAACATTTTAGGGCCGCGTTCCTCCTTGCAGGCAGCCTGCTTGCGTGTACCACACGAGGACGCAGAGGGTCTGGCCGTGGGTGGCAGCTCCCTGGGGCACACGGGCAGCCTGGCACAGCCCTGGAGCTGCTCTGGGAGCCTTCCTCTACAGCCTGGCCCTGGCTGATCCCGGCAGCTCCCTGCTGTCTGCCAGGACAGGAGCAGCACTGTGTTTGTGGCCGTCTCTGCGTTCGCTGTTGGTTTCTTCTGCCTGTGTCTGCAGGGTTTGGTCCTTCCGTCTCACACCAGTTCCACCCCTGCACGTCTGGCATCTTTGGTGCCTGTTTACTCAGGAGGAGCTGGTGCAACGCTTGCCACGCAGGTTGCTGGCTTGTTCTGCACCAAAAAGGCCGGGAAAACAACAAATTCCTGGGAGCTCGTGCTGCACGGAGGAGCTCTCACCGCCTGCTAGGAAACCAAAAGCCTGTCTGCCTGATTGCCGGTGCAGGAAGGGAATAAAAATAACGAACCCTACGAGACTTTGCCTTGGGTAAGGCCTGAGGCTCACGGCTGTGGTTGGCTGAAGGAAAGGAGCTCGTGGCTGGTGGGACAGGGTGGCCGCGAGCCAGTGGGCAGCAGCACGGGGCCGTGCTGAACGCTCCTGAAATGCAGGGCGAGCGCAGAGGAGCGCTGCTGGAGAGCGCTGCCGGGCACCCAGCGCGCTGGCACCTTGACTTTGTGTTTCCTTCCAAGCGATAAGAGCTGGCTTTAATCTGATTTAATTTTCCTCGACAAATATGTTTAATCTTTTAACGACATTACAAATGGTGTAGCAGCATTGAGAAATCCTTGTCTTTTCTCCCCTGTTGACCCGCGCAATCCTTTTATGGAACAGCACGAGTGATTCCTGTAAAGCTCTTAACAGCATTACCAGCGGCGTGCCTGGCGGCGGGGCAGGGCTGGAGGGGGCCGTGAATGCCCCGAGCCCGATGTGCTCTGTAATAAAATGCACACGGAGTAACAGGGGAGTTTTATAGGGATACATATAAAGTTTTCAGGGGGTACTCAGGGATCCTCCCCCTACCATTCTGGCACTGCGCCGCAGCCCCAAGTGGGGCTAACTGGCAGCTCGCAGCGCTTTAATGCGTGCATTTGGCAGTTGTTTGGTAGCGAGCTGCTGTGTGGAGCGGTGTGAAAGCCAAACGCAGAGCTTGGCCTGAGCTTGAGCTGCTTGAGGTGCCCGGAGAAGGGACAGGAAGGGGTGCAGCGAGGCCGCACGAGGACCAGGTTAGGTAGGGCTTCTCCCTTAGCACACCGCAGCTCTAGGTGGAGCTCCCATTTGCTTCCATTACCCCACATCTCACGCTGGAGCACTCAGGGGCTGTTACAAGGACAAATTCCCCGTGGAAGAGGCCGTGCTGCTGGATTAGGATGCGCTGGGGGAGCACCACAGCCGCATCCATCCAGCAGGGACAGGGAGGATCCCAAACACCATCTGGGTTACACCAAAGGGAACGGGGCAGGGCACGATCCTGCCCCATACATCTCCGCCTGGCTGCCCTGCACGTATCCCGTCCTCTTTTGGAGCCGTGTGTATTTTTGGCTCCCAGAACGTCCCCTGACAATGCGTTCCACGGCTTAATTGCAAAGGGAGAGGAAATGGCTTTGGACAGCTTGTTTTAAACCTGCTGCCTGATCCTTTTATTCCTGTGCTGTCAGAAACTGTGCCTGGAGAGGGATTGAGAAAGGGAAATAAGGGAGAGGGGGAGAGAAGGCAGGGCTTGAACTTGGAATGAAGTGCGGGGGACAGAAACCTGTGCTGAATTAACGCTAAAACTGAGCCTTCCCAGGGACGGGATGGGACGGGACAGGACGGGATGCTGTCACATGTGGCGAGTCCGTGGTCAAGGAGCAGGAGGTGGGCTCGGTGCTGCTGTAACGCCCGGGGGGTCGGAGTGGTGCAGCACGAGGATCCAGCGGTGTATGCCCAGCCTGCACCAATCCAGGCATGCAATCAGGGTGTTTTCAGAGCTGGGCAATAGTTAGCATCCCCGGGACATCATGGTCTGTGCTTCTCTACCAAAAATTGGATTTTGTGTGTCTGCTGCCAGCGAGTAGGTGGCTGCATTCAGTATTTCAGTTGTTTGAGGATGTCCCCAGCAAATCAGGTTTTATGCAGACATCTTCACATGTTTCCCGGCGATTCTTCTTTTGCCGTTTGTAAATATTTCAGCCGCTTTTAAATTATTTACTCATGAAGTGGCTTGGCTGGAAGAAGGAATCACACTTAAAACACATCCGAATGCTCAAAGCACTGCAAGTCCGAAGGAACACGAAAAAAGGATTCGGGAAAGGATGTTTGTGCTGCAACGAGCCCTTCAGGACAGCAAGCTGGGGTAGGGTGGTTAACGCGTTCAAAATCCTTGCTAAAAGCAGCCCCGGGGCTGGGGTGCAGGGGATGGCTCCAGCACTGCATTCCTCGCTTGGCACCGCGCTTTGGGGGTGCCCGGGGCATCGCTGGGCTTTGGGGTTTGGAGGATGCCACCCGCACGTCAGCCCATGTGCAGCTCCAGCGGGTTCTCCATTGTGTTGGTGCTGCTGAGTGGAACTTGGGGTAATCCTACAGCGATGGCACGCATCCAAAGCCATAAAAACAACGACACAGAAATACCTCTTCGCCAGTTTATTAGGAACCTGTGACTTCGGCGTAATAATTATTCGATTCAGGGCTGCAGCTAACGGTAATTGCACGTTAAATCTGGGTCTTACATGCAGCCATGCCGTGAGCAGTGTGCCCATCGCTGCAGCACGCTGGAACCTTGCTCTGTTCGTGCTAGAGACCTGCTCTGTTACTCCCCTGCCTCTGGATCCAGCACCGAGCGGCGGAGGTTAAGATGCAGCTCACGCAAGGAGCGGTGTTTCCTTTTTCTGCTGCAGGAGTAGCGTGTGGGAAGGATGCACACTTTTATAGTGCCTCTATTCAGGGAGCTCAGAATGTCACTGGGCTGTTAATTAATTAGAGCCTGCCAACACCTTCACGAGCGAAGGTGGTGGTTTTTAGCACTGAGAGCTGAGAGCCTGGAGCTGCTGCATGGGGAAGGAAGGAAGGGAAACCTCCTCGGTGCTTTGCAAACGGAGCTCGGAGCCCTGGAGGTGTGAACACCCCGCGGATGGGGAAACCAAGGTAGAGTGAGGGCAAACGGCTGCGGCAAGTCAGGGGGAACTCGGTGCAGGAGCTCAGACCAGAGCCACAGCCCTGAGAGGGCTGTGCCTGTGCCTGCTGCTGGTGGTGATGCCCTGCCAAACCCAGGGCCTCCTAGCAAGGCCGAACATCCCGGCTCAGGGCTGCATGCACCCTTGTTCATCCCTTTTCATTCTGCAGAAGCTCTTGGTAAGGTGTTTTTGAAGGTTACCTTCAAAAGCAAAACGCACGCTTGGCAAAACAGAATAAAGGCTCCAAGTACCTGGCGCTGGCCAGGAGCCAGGGCAGCGCTCCCTAATCTTTTCCTCCAGTCCTCGTCGTCTTTGATGTCTTCCCAGATCTGGAAGGCAGAGGCTCTGTTACCGCTTTCCCTTTCTGGCTGGGGATCGCGCCCGCCTCCTCCAAGCCGGCTGCCGTCGGGACAACAAAGTGTCTTTTGAATTAAGCCTGGGGTTTTCATAGTCTGGTACATCATCATGTCAAACCCGACGCTGCTCTCGCCGCCGGGTTTTAATGCTGCTGTCTGCTTCTCCTCTGCTTCCCCACCAAAGGGCATTTAGGGCGCATCGGGGTTGTGTCAGACAGTCACAGCAGAGCGAGTCTTTGTTCTGGGGGGGGGACAACACGAGATGCTTCTCGCCCGAGATGGGCACCATCCCTTCCCAAAAATCCCCTGGGAGGGTTGGGGGATGCAGGGAAGCCTTCATCTGGGGAGATCTCTTTGGTACCAACCCCACGGTGCTGTACAAGGTGCCTGGGTCTGATTATTTTGTAGGTTTCCACGTTTCAGCAGCTGCCAGCAGCAGGAGGAGCTCCCCCACCAGTGTCCCCCCAGCCTGCCGACAGAAAGCTCTTTTTGCCTGCATTATTTTGGATTACTGCAGCATTTCGTGCTCTCCCAGGGAATGTGGAACCAGTGCTCTGTGGTGCCATTGAGGCTGGCTGCTGGAAATTAGTCGCCCCCAGGTTTTGACCTGAATTTGTGCAATATTGACCTGCAAAAGAGGAAGAGGGGGGAAAAAAAAGGCACCGTGAAGTTAGCTGGTGTGTTTTTGGAAAGTGGATAGCTCCCCAGGCGTGAGGGACTCTCAGTGTGCAAACAACCTTGCCAGAGGAAAGAAAACTCATTTTTGTAGCCGGTGCCATTGCCAAGATCAACCCAGAGTCAGCTGCGCTGTGCAGCCAGGCTGTTCGGGTTCACAGCTCCCGGGCCTGTCCCATCCATCTCTGCCTCCACCTCCCGTTGGGCTCCCGTAAGTACCAGGGATGTTCCCAAGGAGCTGCTCCACAGCGTGGCGATGGCCGGACCCTCTTTGATGGACACAGTCCTTCGATAAAGGGCTAACGAAAAACGAGGCTTTTGCCAATATACGCAGCTCCTCTTCCAACTTCTGTTTTTTCCTTCTTTGCCATGGCTGCTTTCCTCTGAAGGTAACGTGCAGCCAAAATCTTCCCCCTCCTGCCCGTGTGCTGTGTTCCTTTGTCCCCTCGTGCAGCATGGCCACAACACCAAGCTCAGAAACCTGCTGCGGCACAGCCCTATCTCAGCTGCAGCACAAAACAAGCTTTGAAAATTTGTTTTGATGTGTCTGACAAGCTGCAGAGCAGGTGCCACGTTGGCTCAAGGCAGGTTTTTGTGGCTCGCTCTGGCTGGGAGAAGCCCAAGTGCCCGAATCGCTGAGGTTCCACTCGAATAATTGAGTCGGGAATTGGGCTCATTATCTGAAGTGGGTGCTGGAGTGGCTAATTGTGGATCGCGAGGTGTTTGTCCTATTTACTGGCTTAGATTGAAGAAAATTGAGGTGCAATTTCGCAGGTGTGTAGGTGCAGAATAACTTTCATGGGGATACTCTAGATGTCTTGATGGGGTGACAAAGCTAAATAACTATTTCTGTGATTCGTGTTGGAGGAAAACAAACAGTCGAGGCATAGTGTGGTATGAAGCAGCAAGTCTGGCTGGCTGCTGCTCGGGGAGGTCCTGGTACTTTTGAGAGAATGGGACTGTTATTTCTTGAAAAGTCTACCCATAATTCATGGGCTTCATAGAAAACTGCCCTATAACGTGCTGCCAGTAAAGGACAACAACAGCCATCAGGGAAACTTCTACAGTACTTCTGCATGTGGGAGACCCCATGGGTTGTGTTTCCAAAAGCACTTTGAGGGCTTCACTGTGGTTGAATTTTAGCAGGCCACTTACAGATTAATACATGAATCTTCATGCAGTCCCTGGGTTTTAAATGCGGTTCAGTGCACGCACCTGCTGAAGAGCTGTCCGCCTGGGAAGCCATTCCCAGTCCTCAAAATTGTGTGTGGTGTAAGTGTTGGATGACCTTAAATCCTCGTGCTGATGTGGAGCAGTAGTCTTGGGCCTTGGAGTGATTTGAGCTTTGTTTTGGTCTGATTTTCTTGGGCCGGGGGTCTGGCCTCTCCCCTCTGTGCAGTGCCCTGAATATGGCTCTTCTCAGGCAATAACAAACAGCAACGCTTGCGTAAAGCCCCTGATGCTTTATGTGCTACTTCAGAAAATAATCCTCGTTTATAATTCACACTTGGCAGCGAAAGCCTTTAAATTATTAAGGCACCAAATATTTTGCAATGAAGAAGCGGAGAGAAAGCTCGTGTCAGAAACAAATTGCCGGGGAGGTTGTTCTCTTTGGTGTGTTGGGTACTTTAAAATATTATGAGAAATGCTGTGCGGGGGGGCTGGAAAGGCACCACTTGCTCAAAAGATTTTTTGTTTGGGTGTGTGGTCTCCACAGCCCTGTGAAGAACGAGTGTCCCCAAAGCTTGTGGTGGGGCTGATGGTGGCCGTTGTGTGGTGGGCAGGGCGGTAGCTGTGGGTCAGGAGGGTCAGGAGGTGGAAGATGTTCAGCCCCAAGCACACGGAGCTCAAATCCCTCTGGTCTTGAGGGGATTTTGTTTTGTTTCTCAGTGAGTACGTACTTAGTGTGTTGTGTAGGTATGCCCTGTCTGTCCTTGTCATAAAGACATCCTGTTGGTAAACCTGAGGTGTTTCAGTGCTCTGAAATGCGGGATCTTGTAATTAGGGGGTTTGCCGCCTGTTGCTAATTTCCAGGGAATGGCTGAGGTTGGAAGGGACCTCTGGAGGTCCTGTGGCCCAGGCCCTGCTCAGGCAGGGCCGCAGAGAGCAGGTTGCACAGGATCGGGGCAATTATTTCATCCTCATGTTACAACACCAAGCGTTGGCCAGCTCCTGGAGCTGTGTAACCAGACAACAACGACTGTCATTATATAAATATATATTTATTATAACGTGTATGATATGTACATGAAGGTGGTGAAGGGACTGGAAGGCACGATGTCTGAGGAGCGCCTGAGGTGACGTGGTTTGCTCAGCCCAGAGGAGAGGAGGCTGAGGGGAGGCCTCATGGCGGCCTGCAGCTCCTCCATGAGGGGAGGCCTCATGGCGGCCTGCAGCTCCTTCATGAGGGGAGGCCTCATGGCGGCCTGCAGCTCCCTCACGAGGGGAGCGGAGGGGCAGGCGCTGAGCTCTGCTCTCTGGGGACAGTGACAGGACCTGAGGGAATGGCATGGAGCTGGGACAGGGGAGGGTCAGGCTGGGGGTTAGGGAAAGGTTCTGCACCCAGAGGTGGTCGGGCACTGGGACAGGCTCCCCAGGGATGTGGTCACAGCCCTGAGCATGCTGGAGTTCAAGAAGCGTTTTACACTGCCCTCAAATTTAGGGGCTGATTTTGGGGTGGTTCTGTGTGGAGCCAGAAGAGCTGGACTCTGATCCTTGTGAGTCCCTTCCAACTTAGGTTACTCCATGCTTCTCTGTCTATATCCATGTATTAAAGCACCTATACCCATCCCCTGGGTATGACCCAAGCCCCGCGTGCCCCCAGCGCGCTGACTTCAGCCTCTCTTTCCCTCTTGCAGGACAGCCGTGCAACTGCAGTGCTGTGGGGAGCGTCGACGCGGGCTCCTGCCAGGGCACGCCAGGACCCTGCGTCTGCCTGGAGGGCTACACGGGGCCACGCTGCGAGAGCTGTGCCCAGGGCTTCCACCCCGACCCCAGCCGGCAGCGGTGCCTGCCCTGCGGCTGCAGCCCCGCCGGTGCCATTGGATCCAGCTGCGATGAGTAAGTAGCTGAGCATCCCTGCTCCGGGCTGCTGCGGGGATCTGGGGGTGTTTTTTCTGGGGGGATTTGGGGTGCCGAGCAGGCAAGAATGGATGGTGTCATCTGGTTGTAGTATATAAAAAAAATTAAAAAAAGCAGGAAGGAAGTTAGCTTCACAAAAATTGATGAAGCGTGTTCTTCCTCTCTTTCAAGAGCTGGATTATAAAAATATCCGTAGCTATGGCAAAAGCCCTGGCAGCCCACAGAGGAGCCGAGGCACCATTTGGCCCTGAGTATCAGCAGGACCTCTTCTCTGTCGCCTCATGCATCCCACAGCCCCTGCTGCCTTCACAGCAGCCGCCCGGAGGGATGCGGAGGCTGGGCTGGCACGGGAGGCTCTGGGGAAGCTTTTTTCCGAAGGGAGATTGGTTGCAGCAGGGGCAGGCGCTGTGATCTGCTTTCGCTGAGTGTTGTGAAAGAAGCGTTGGCTCCCGCCCTGCCCGGCGTTTAACCCAGCCTTATCCGCGCCTTCTCTGCGTCAAGAAAGCTGCCGCAGATGCTCCTGAGCTGTCGTGTAATGAACATGTTCCTCTGCCGTGAGCTTCTGCTGCGCTGGCATCGGTCCTGTTGTCTTCTGGGGTTTGGTCTGGGCTCCCTGCGTGCTCAACACCTGCACGTTGCTGCCAAGGCTGGTGCTGAGTCAGAACCGCAATGTTCTGCAGGGGCATGCAGTTTGCAATAACTTCATGTGTTGTTTTTCTTTTTCCGAGCACCCAAGCCCTGTGTTGATGGCCCTCCTTTTTCTTTCAATGCTGCGTTTCTCTGGTGGCACGAGCTGTGAAAAGTCAGAACGTAAAAGCAGTGCTGCTGTTGGCTGGAGTGACCTTACTGAAAAATGGACAAGTTTTCCACTTGCTTTTTTAGCAATAGTGAAATATTCTTGGAGGAATTGGAGTTTGTCATGGAGTAGGAAACGAGCTTGGTGGGACCTGATGGAAAGGCAAATTGGGCAAGACAGCAGATTGGGGAAATCTCATCCGGGAGAGGCAGGAGCCCAGGGGCAGGGAGTGTTCCCATCCCGATCTGCGTCAGCGGGTGCCATCCGCCCACGCCAGTGGGAAGCGCCCCAGGAGCTGCGGGTGGGCTGCTCTGAGGTGTCAAGGACAAGGAGCTGGTGCACGTGGTGAGCCCTCGTGCCCCATCCAAACACAAGAAGGCCCCAAAGTGGCAGAGAATGTCCCTAGTTCTTCCTATTCTTGCTGTATTGTTTTGCAGCCTTGAGGAACGTGGGGAGATGGATCCTCAGGTGTTTAGAAGAGGGAGCATGGGGCAAAATTGGGAGAAAGTCTTGGGCAGGAGGAGAGAGGAGGACTGATGGTGGCATTGATTGCTCTGTGTTTCTCCTGCGTGCTCCGTGAGGTTGGCCACAGGCTGAAATGACCTCTAGATATTTAAAGAGAGGAGAACTGGGTCAGCTGTCTGTGCTGCAGGGCTGGGGCGCTGCCCGCTGTGCCCACACTAAGTCATCAGCCCTCTTGTTCCCACAGCGGTAGGCACCAGTGACAGTCAGAGCAAAAAACAAGTTAAAAACAATAAAACAAAATCAAGAATCAAAGAAATAAGGAGACGGGCATCCAGGAGAGGGGCTTGGGAGCTGGGCAGAGCAGATGCTGGGGACCGGGTGCGGTGATCTGCAGCACGAGGAGCGCACGGGGCAGCCCCTGCTTGGGATGGGGCACGCCAGCACGGCGCAGTGCCAGCAGCCAGCTCCTGCTTTGTTGATTTAAAAACAAAAAAATCCTGACAGCTGTTCGTTTTTTTTTTTTTTGTTGTTATTATAATATTTTAAAGTGCCAGGCAAACATTACCTTGCACAAGTTAATTCCTGCACGCTGGCTTAAGAAAAAAGTGCCTGCTCTTCACAAGAGTCGCGGGGAGAAGCAGCAGCACCGTGCTGGGCTCCGAACAGCTCTGCCAGTGGCTGGTTTCAGGGGCAGCATGCCCGAAGGCTGAGCGCTTGGGGCACACAAAACATGCCCGATACGTCTCAGCCAGCTCGCTCAGGCTTGTGCAAAAGCGCCTTTTAAAGCACCACCATATGATGGTTATTATTATGATTTCCAGGCATGCTCTATCCTTGTGCCATCTGGCCAGCCAGATACACTGTTTATTAACTAGACCGCAAATGCAGACCATCAAATAAAAAAAAATAAATAAAAAAGAAATCCCTTTCCGGAGGCAGATCGTTGACTTTGGGAGTGAACATTGACCTGACACGCTGTCTCTGTGAATGGGCTCCAGAGCCACTAATCGAAGGTTGCTTTTTTTTTTTTTTTTAAATTGATTTATTTTTAATTTTTATTTGCTTCTCTGGGAGTCCCCCCTGGGAGGCGGAGGCTTTCCGTGCCGGTGAGTCAGTCGCGTTGGGTGGCTGCTCTCGCCCTGCGGCGCGGAGCCTGGCCCGGTGCCGCGCGGGGCTGACGCATCCTGCAGAGCAGGAGCGAGCTGTCCCCGCTCCCGTCCTCGCACAAAGCCTGTTGCACTGGGCTGGATGCTGTGCGGGTGCTCGCTGGAGGTATCCGTGGCCTGGGAGCGTTCAGAGCCTGCAGGAAAGGAGAAGAAAAGCTGAAGTTTCAGGGTCATGGAGCAGGAGAATCTGAGGACGAGCACAGGTTGAGCACCAGAGGTTGTCCGAGCATCAGGACAAAAGCCCTGGCTGGGGGCAGGTGGTGATATCAGATGTCTTGTGGTGGCTCGGTGGGAAGTTTCTTCCTGCCACCAAGCAGCAATCCCACAGCACACGAGGAGCTGCACGGGCACAACTATTTCAGTCTGTGTTGAAATAGTTTTCCTGTGCAGACCTGTCCTCTGCCTGGCTTAATTAACGAAGCGGGATTATGTGTAACACCAAGCCTGCAAGAGGATGTCAAATGACTTTGCATTTTCTCCCTCTGTAGCAGCACCAGCCAGCCCCATGCCGGATTGCAGACAGGGCAGGGCCACCCCAAAAGCATCCCAGTGCCTCCCTGCACCCCATGGCAGGGAGGAGCAGTGGCATTGCCCTCATTTACCTCCTACCAGGCATTTCTTCAAGGCTTTCGTAGCACAGGACATAGGACTTGGCTTTTCTTCCTGGGGGCACGTGGGCAAGCATCCCTATGCGGCTGCTCTTGTGCCATGCATTTTGGGATGTGATAACGGAGAAGGTGCTGTGAGGTGGTGCTGGCCTGCAGAAGGGCTCAGGGCTCCATTTCCCATTGCTATTTCCCTTTTCTATGAACCTGCTTCTTATTTATGTTCAGAGACGTTGCTGGCTGATGCGAGAGGGGAGAAAATCACTTGGTGAGGCTTTGGTGTCTTGGGAATTTCTTGTGTGGTTACAGTTAGTTTCTCTCCACCTCAGGGGAGGCGATGTGATGCGCCTCATCCTCTACTGCAGCACTGCCCGTGCTGCTCAGCACCGGGAGCTGAGGCTGCTGTGGGCCGGGGAAGGATTGTTGGTGGTTTGGCTGATGTGGGCTAACTGTCCAACTCGCGCTAGCATTGCCACTTCCCTTCAAAAATAATAAAAAAAAAAACCTCTAAATGAGATGTGTGTAATGTACTATTGCTGTCCCTAATGAAAAGAGACGTATGTCAAAACAGACTTTTGCAAATTTAACAAGTCGCTCCATCAGCCCGTGCCTCAGTTTCCCCACGAGCAGACGGGTGATGGGAAGCAGGAGCTGCGACGTGCTGCCTGGAGCTGACAGCAGCTTTGCTTCGTGCCCCGAGCTGAAACAGGCTGCTCCTCTGCCAGCTGAGCAGCCGCTCCTCGCAGCTCTGCGGCGTGGGGTCCGGCTTCAGCCTCGCTTCGTGCCGCAGGCTGGGCGTGAGGCGTGTTTGAGGAGCTGCCGCCGCTCGCTTCCGTTCTAAAAAGAAAACCAAAAAAAAAAAAAAAAAAGATAATGCATGCATATAAATGCCAAAGCGTTAATTCAGAGATGTTTTGCCCCCTCGAGGGGATCTGCTGCTTTGTGTTCCTATTAAAAAGAATTAAAGCGGCGCATCCCCAAGAGCATTTGTACATGGCTGTGCCCTGGAGCTGCGAGGCTGCAAGGGGGGCGCCGGTGGCGGGGCAGCATCCGTCCCTCTGTGCCTTCTTTGTGCTGTGCTGCTGACCCTCACTCACACGGATCTGTGAGAGCGTTGCTGAGGGGAGCAGGGTCAGCAGCACCGCACAATGCCCTCTGTGAGGGTCTTTGAATGAGGGCTGGGGGCTCTGGGGGAGCTGGGCAGGGAGAGCGGCTCGCTGGGCTTGCGGAGGTGTTTGGATGTGGGAAGATGCAAAGAAATCACGGGGGAAAAGGGAACAGGGAGCATTACTGGTCCTGCTGGCGTTGGGAAGGTCGTGGGCTGGACCCAGCGTGGGCAGCGTGCGGCGTGAAGCCACCCGGTGTGGGACCTGGGGGGGTTGTTTGACTGAAATGCAGAACCACCAAAATCCAAGGTTTTTGTGGAGCTTCCCTAGCCTGGGCAGGAAGGGGGCAGGCACGCAGGGTTACCTGAGTGAAAGCAGTGGAGTTTTCATTTTGCATAAAGAAAATTCTCAAATTTATGCCATTCGTGTCGCCACACTCTTGGAAATACCTCTTTTTTTTTTTTTTTTTTTCTTGGGGGTGGGAGCCGTGGTTCCACACTGCTGTACCTGCCCCATAGACCACACCGGGCACTGCTCCCTTCAGAGACCGGGCCCTGGAACCCCAACTTCCCAAGGACTTCTGAAAAACCATCCCCATAAAAGCACATTTCCCCCTGTTCCAGAAAGACTGGGCTCTCTTTTATAGATCGCCTGAGCACAAGTGGTGGCTCATTATCTCCGAGCAATGCCTCGTCAGCAGCCCTCTGCCAAGAACAGATTTTTTTCGTAGCGGAAATTGTTACGTGTGGACGTCATAAATGCAGAGTACCCGGGCAGAGCATATTTTCCTGCATACTTTAATTGTCTAAATATCTCTTCTATTACAGACTCTCGTATCCTTTGCGTCTGCTTTAGCTCTCCTCCTCTCTTCCCCCCCAGGCAGGTAAATATTGTACCTGCACCCATTTTTATCAGGCTGCAGACGGGAGAGGGAAATGGATGAGCGATCGGGCACAGCGGCAGTGAGCGGCAGGCTGTTATCATCTCCCCTGCAGTAATTGGGACTTCTCAGAAATCCTGGTGTTTTGCTGATTTTCCAACAGGCTTCGCCGTTCCTCTCTTGCCTCTTGCAGACTTGCTGCCCTGGTCAGCATTGACTGCCCTCAAAAACAAAATACCAGCATGGCTTTACAAGCTCTGGTGGCTGAATTCTGGATTTGGGGAGGTGGTGCCCAGCCTGATTTTAGGCCACGCTTGTTGCTTGTGCCCTTTCCTATCCCATGCAGGGAGGTGTCAGTAGAGGTCTAGAGGATGGAGGGGCTTCGCTGTGCAAAACCAGTGTGCCCAGTGGAGACCAGCCCCTTCTCCCTGCCTTCCCCACTGGTGTGTCCTCCTCTGTGCCAGGTTGGCCGCACCATGGCCGTATTGCCCTCATCTTTAGGGGATGCTCTGCACCCTATGGGGCTGAGATTTTGCACTTTGCCAGGCTTTCACTGCTCCTCCATAGGGAACCCCAACCAACCTTGCTCTCCGGGGCCATCGCGGTCTCCCCATTGCCACCAGGTCCCCGCGGGTGGTGCCGGGGGCACTGGGGCAGGAGATGCCCGGCTTTCCCGTGACGCAGGGCGTCCCCGGCAGAGGGGGGAGGCGGCGGCGGCTGGACAAGGTGTCCCTTTGACATTTACAGAGCGGCCTTTCAGAGCTGTGAAGGGTCCCTGCTCTGTCGAGGGCGGCCATATAAACAGATGCCGTCCCCCGGCACAAAGCGAGGAATGCGGCGCACAATGGCCCAATGTTCGGCGCGATAAAGCCCCGCTTCTTCTGCCCGCCACAAAGGCGGCTCAGAGCCGGGCGCGGGGCTCGCTGCCTGCGGTAACGCTTCCACGAAAGCGTTTGGGCTTCCAGCAGCGGCGTGGGGAGCCGAGGGAACGGGG
Organism: Aythya fuligula; assembly: GCF_009819795.1. NCBI lineage: Eukaryota > Metazoa > Chordata > Aves > Anseriformes > Anatidae > Aythya > Aythya fuligula. The sequence goes on from NC_045577.1 coordinate 6,821,137, forward strand.
AGGAGAAACCCGACCGTGTGCTGTTACGGGGCTTTTCCTGCTCGCCGCTTCCCCACGTGTGAATATTCAAATGAATGGGCCGCAAGGAAAACCAGCGCCTGCGTTAGGATGGTTCTCGGTTTGCTTAGGGAAGGTGTTAATGGCCTGGGCTTTCCCTGGACGTGTTGTTTGCAGGTGGTGAGGAGGACACAGGAGGACTCAGCCCCGGTGCTGCCAGGCACCGTGGGGAACCAGCACAAAAGGAGCCGCGCTCGCTGGAGGAACGCGCCGCGTTTGGCAACGTCTCTTCTCAATCCTCATCTCTCGCAGCATCCTTTTGTCTCGTCCCATCAAAGTGTGACAAAGCCTTCGCGCGAGGGTTGGCGTACAGATGCTCGTGGCATTTTTCCTCATTCATACGTTTCGCTGGCAATTGTGTGCGTTGCGGGCACGCCTTGGCCCTGCTGGGAGGAATGATGCGCCCCTCTTACAGGAGGTTTGCGCTCACCGTGGATGCAGCAGCAGCTGGCAGGGGACAGGCAGGTGAAGCTGGGGACACCGTGGGGCTGAGGACATGCCATTGCCCTACCCTTTGGGTTTGGGGCTCGCCAGCTCAGGGGGATGCTCCTGACCAGCAGCTTGGTGCTGGGTGATGCTGTGCCATGGTGCTGGGTGTGCCTTGTGCTCCAGAGTGAAGCAGAAAGATGGGAAACGTCTCTGGCAGAGCTTTCCTTCCGAGCCGTGGGAGTTTTTGCGTGGCCCATCCACACGGCGTGTCCCGATTGAGGCCCGTGGGAGCTCCCTCCTTCTCTTAATCTGCTCCAAAATCATGCCAGTCTTGAAAATTAAAGTAAAAACCACTAAAAAAGGCACAAAAGCTCAGTGCTAGGACACTTTAGTCAGCTTGACTTGGTCCAGGAGCTCCTGGGCTCTCAGTGGCAGCTGGGCATCCATGTTTAGCTGGCAGCTGGGAAAACATTCAGGGTGAATTTCTCCCTTCCCTCACCCTTGGAAGAACAAACAGGAGAAGAAAATAAACCATTAGAGCTCGCGAAGGGTTTCTGTTACACCATTAAGCTGTGCACAGCGTGCCTCCGGCCAGCCCCGAAGCTGTGCTCCTGTCTCCCCGTTCGCTGTCCCCTCGCTTAGGGCTGTGCACAGCTGCACATGGCGATCTGTCGCAGGCTGCAGATATTGTAAGGCTTTTATTTTCTTTCTTGCTACAAGGCCCTGGCTTCCCCTGCTGCCCGGTGCTTCCAGGCGCAGCCCGTCCCGGCCGTGTGTCCATCCCTGGCCGTCGGTCCTGGCTGGAAGCGAGCTGGGTGATGCTCTGCGCCGTCGGGGCCAGGCAGGATTTCGGAGGTGTTGCCTTGCAGTCTTCCTGGCTGGCTTCGTTGGAGTTAATCATCATCTGAAATCGAGTTGAGCAATTGATGTTGCTGCATCAAAACGTTTCGTTCCCTTCCCCCTCCTTCCCCCCACCTCCCCCAAAAAAGAAATTCCTGGCTTAGGCTCAAACTCCAGCTCAGTTCTCGCTGTGCGAGTGTTACACTGTGGCTCTTTTCTTTCAAGTTTCTGGATTTTTTATGGGCACAATCGGTCTGTTAACAGGACTTTTTTGTGGTCGCAATGCATTTATATCATTGACCTTTGCTTTAAAAAGTGTCTGACAGCCTTTACTGGGCTGGAGCTATGAAAAGGAGTGTTGTAAGCGGGCTTTATTCTATAGGAGCAATGACCACAGGCAAAGCTTTATATTTGCTGAGTGATTTAATTCTTGCACATGCAGAACCTGGCTCTGGGCCACATGTAACATGTTGAGAAAGGGGCTGCTTGAGAGGCATTAAAACCAAACTTTCCAAAACCGTTTTTTTAAAAAAAATAGCTTTCTTTCCTGTTATTTTTAAGCTAACGAGTGAAACCAAGGGACGCTGCCCCCAAAATGCGGCAGGGAGCTCCAGCAGAGCCATCGGGGAAGGAAACCTTTCCAAAATGACGTGGGAGGCTGCCAGCCGGAGGAACAGGAGAGGGCCACTGAAATAAAGGCCTGAAGGAGGGACAGGAGGGAATGAAACGGGGCACCCAGCCCCCTGGGGAAATCCCCCATTGGTTGTTTTTCCCTTCTTGGCTCTGTCCATCCCCTGCCTGCTTACAGGAATATCTGCCCAGTAGTGGTCAGAAGCAAATAAAAACAGACTGCTTTTTGTTTGCTCTTGTTTTAAACACTGCGGCAGCGTTCGGATTAATGTCGGGTCTTGTGAAAAGCTTTTTAAAAGTCAGGCAGCCCGAGCTGCTCAACAGCATCCCTTTGAATTCTGCATCTGCCTGCTGCAGTCCCAGATAATGGGCTGGAGAGCAAGGAAACACCGCGCTTCTTTTTCTTGTAACCAGCCCATTAAATGTGCCTGAAATCTCGTGTTCTGAAAGTATTTAATTGTGCGGCCTCTTGGGCTGCCTGCGGTATTTTGGTGTGCCTTTGAGCATCTCCTCTTCCTTCGGCAAGTAAACGAGCGGCAGAAATACTCAATTATGGTAATTCCTCACAGAAGCAGCGTATTCCCCAAACATCGCAGTCTCCTGCCTTTTAATTAAAAGCACCACATCCACAGTGCATCAGGCCTTTTAAAGCCTCGGCCTCGATTAGTTTTAATCAACACGTTGTTTTTTTTTCCAGGGGCTTTCAGAAGCAAATGGTGCGTTGCTCACCCTTCCCCAGGAGGAGTGAGGGAGAACAATGGCTTATCGACGCACAGGCACGATGAGCCCTGAAATGCGGAGTTGTAGAAGGGGGTGAGGAGGGCTGAGAGGAGAGGACAGGACAGGACAGGACAGGACAGGAGGGTGCATCCTTCTGGTGCCCATGGATGCTCTGTGATGGTACCCACGCTGAGCCGCTGCTATGGATGACCCCGTCTCCTGCAGGGGACAAAATCACATGCGTTTATTTTTTTTTTATTGTGGTTTCCTTGTGCACACAGGTCTGGGTTTACCCTAGGGCTGTTGGAGATGTGGTGAGGGATTTCTGTGCCCCCCTCGAGTGGTGGCAGCTCCTGGGAGTGCAGGAGGGAAGGGCTGCAGCTGACAGGCACTGCGCCACGGGGCTGATATGATTTCTCAGTGATTTAGGCCTAAATGCTGCTGGTGTGTAAAGTTCCTTATGAAAGCAATAGGTTAGAAGCTCTATGTGGAGAGACTGGCAAGGAAAGCCAAGGGAATGAGGGTAGCCCTTGCCTTGTATACCCTTCTGGTGCTCCATCACAGCAACCAAGGTTAATGCGCTCGGTTTTAACGGTGCTGTGCTCTGCATGGACTCGTGCCCGAGGAAGCAGGTTGTGGTGAGCTGTGGGGGACACCTTGGGGGGACCCCTCTTGTGGTCCTGCCCTGGCTCCTGCTAGGCAGAGGCCTCCTGAGCAGAGGGGTTTGCCTGGCTGGAAGCGGTGAATGGGATCCCCAAGTGTAGGTGGGTGACATCTGCCTGGGATGAAACACGAGCGGGGACATCTGAGGACACCGTGCGGGTTCATGGCCATTGGGGCATCCGAGCGTCTGCAGGAGCTGGGACCGGAGGCTCTCGGAGCTCCTGGTGGATGGTTTTGGTCTGAGGCTTCTCAGAGGGCCTGATGGTTCCCAGTGCCCTGCTGGAGGCGTTGTAAGGGCGACTGGTTTTGCAGGAGCGTTCCAGACACCGGCCGTGGCTTTGCACGCAGGATGCCTCGCAGCACGCCCCGTTTCACAGCTTGTTTCTCTCCGCAGCGATGGGAAGTGCCAGTGCAAGGTTGGCGTAACGGACCTCAAGTGCGACCGGTGCAGTGACGGCTACTACAGGCTCAACGAAACCACCTGCGAGCCCTGCCAGTGCAACAACCACTCCACAGCCTGCGACCGCGTAACAGGTAAGACACAAGCAGCCTTCCCCCTGTCACCACAGGGCTGGGCCTCTCTGTCTCCATTTTTTCACACTTCCATTCAGCAGACCTGCACTCCCACTCTGTTACCCTGTGTCTTTGTGCCTTGAGTGCTCCGGGTGTTCACCATAAACCTGGAATTAAGGTGCAGGGCAAGGCTGGAGCGAGTCCTCTTCTCCATAAAGGCTACGGTATTTACTCCAGGCTGCAGTGCAGAGCCTTCCTCCTGCAGCCTCTATCGGAAATCAGTGTTCCATTGTTCTCCTACACAAACACCCAACACAGGCTTTTAAGGAGCTTTTGTTTAACTGCTGTTTACCTGGAAACATATACTGTACTGCCAGTGACGTCAGGTGACTATTATTGCCTCAGACAACATAATTAGTGCTGGAAAATACTGGCAGCACCTAATTAACATTGCTCACTTCTTATGGGTTTGCCCTGTTCATTTTCCACGATCATTTCTTTGGCTGTCTCTCACTCAAATGGATGTTGCAGTGCAAATATCGAGGCACCTGTGCTTGAAGAGCTTACGGGAGGACAGGGAAAAAAAAAACAAATTGCTTTCCCATCCCCGCTGGAAGGAGAAGTCCCAGAGGAGCAGCACTGTGCGACTGCCTGCACAGCCCCTGCTTAGCAACAAAACTCACCCTGCAAAACTCCAATTCTCATCAGAACTTCCAGGAGGGAAAGCAATTCTGTAATATTTACCCAGGAGCTCAGAAAGGGGCAGTCATTTCAGAAATGCTGCAGCGGGTTTTTTTTTGGTAGCTGGCAGAGAGACAGAGCTCGTCAAATACGGTATTTTGGGCAATTTTGGCACCGATGTTTGTTCCCTTGTGGCCTGTGTGTCTGCAGCAGAGGGACAGGCAGCCACAGGGCCGGCTGTGCCCAGGAAGCGCCCTGGTCCTGCTCAGCAGAGATGTTTTTGTGGTCGTGGGGGCTGCGCTCCTTGAGGATGAATTGGTGCATTCATTCCTTACTGAATTTTGAGTACACGCTTCTGTCCTGCTCATACTGCAGGATACAAGTTGGACCTAAAGCTGTGTACACATCAGCTGTGTTGCTGATTTGGAGCTGGGCGTGTGGGTTTTGTGAAGGAGTAAGATAATCTGCTCTTCCTTCTCCTTCCCCGACGTTCCCCCCTCTCTTGATTCAAAGCCTCACTGCAGCTGTGGCCTCGGGGCTGGGGCTGCTCCGGCTGCCCTACGACTGGGGTGCTCCAGCCCCGACTGCTGCACGGCAGAGAAAAGCCCTCATTTAGCTCAATGACCTTATTTTTTCTTTTCCTCCATCTGCTTTATTTGCTGCTGGGGATGGGGGAGCCCAACAAAACCAGAACTGAACAGGCCATAAAAATGCGATCCAACGCCTCGCAAGGAACCCAGCGCGCTCAGCCTGCTCTAGAGCCTGCACTTTGTGTGACCTCCCAGCTTTACATCAACTCTGTGCAGTCTTTGTCAAATTTTCAAGGTTTTTTTTTTTTTTTTTTTTTTTTTTTTTTTTTTTTTTTTTTCCCTGCATTAATGCCATACTTTGGGCTCCCTCTGGCGGCTCAGCAGCCGTCCCTGCACAGCCTCGCTCAGCGTAGCTGTGCCCAGGAGGAATATTTAAAATTATTGGGCTGGAAATTGGGCAGCCAGAGCTCCCCAGGCGCTTCCTTCAGCACGACCCTCGTGCCTGGAGTCAGGGCCGTGCAGCGAGTGGGGTCACATCCACCCAGCTGGGGTACGGCCGGCTCTGATCCTTCCCCGGGGCCTTATCGGGGTGGGAAGTGCTATTAATTATTAAGGCTTTCCACATTGACACCCGATTGCTTTGCATGGCTGAGTGAGCTGCTGACTCACTGGAAACAGCCATTTTGCGGGGCTGCTGTAGATAAACGCGGGTAATTTCCCCCGACAGGAGAGATGGTCCTGAACCGACGGCGGCCGTACAGCAAACGCGGAGGTGGTCCCGGATTTACGCCACCACGGCCGCCTGCCGAGCACGGCTCGAGGCACCCTGGTGCTGCTTGGGCCCGGTGACTTTCATGAAGCAGCCGACGCGGGGCTGCAGCTGCAGAAGCAGAGAGCAGAAGATGATTTCCCTTCCAACCCCGACGCCTCTCCCACAAAACCCACTGGCTCGTGTCTGACGGGTGGCCGGGCGCAGAGCAAACACTGCGGGGGAGCTGACGCCGTGCGGGCGTCCTGAGTCACCACCGGGGTGCTGCCGGCTCTGTCGTGGTGAATCAGCCTCCTCCCCAAATCGGCAGCAGCCGGGGTTTGCAGGGTTTGCTTCCTGGCCTCGGCACGAGGCTGGGCTGCGAGGATGCGCTGGGGACGCTCGGCTGTGGAGCCTTCCCCGTGTAGGGAGAAGAGGAGAGGGCGTGCGGCGTGTTGGGCTTGCAGGGGAGCCAAACTGCTCCGAAATTAATGAGGAAATCTGCTGTGGGGTTTTTAACAGTTGATGGTAGCCCAATTCAGAATTTTAGATGTGGGTCGTGTGGGTGGGAGACTTTTCCATACCCCTGCAGCGCTGCAGCTCAGCAAACCTCCTGTCGGTGCTCAGATATGCAAGGAATAAACCACGCTGTGCCCCCCTTGGTTTGTTGTAAGGTGGCTGTTGCCCTTTTAGAGCCTTGTACAGGGAATTCAATCAAAAAAGCATCCCTCAGGTCACTGCCACCTCGACGAGCAGCCTGCTGAATTACAGGATGTTCCTGGTGATGGATGGGCTTCTGGTTGCGGCTGCCTTTTTATAACTAGGGAGATTTTTCTTGCTCTGCTCAGGGTAATGTCGAAATGCAATTTAGAGGGCCATTAGGACACAGCCTCTTCTAAGACACAGCCTGTCGGTTTTATGATTCAGGGGCTTCCCCGGGTAGGGGCGGGGGCTCACGGGTGCACCCGGGTCTCCTCTGTTTCTGCGGGAAGGTCAGTGCTGCTGCGGGCTGGTGCCTGTAGCAAACGGGCCTGTGATGGGGATGGGGGAGCTGCGGCCACGCTGTTGGGATGGAGCCATCAGCCCCCTGAGCAGGACGGTGGCTTTTATTTGCCCCTGGCCACCAGATTTTTGGTGTAGGATCACAAAAAGAGGGCAAAGAGCTGGAGGGACCCTTATTGAGCCTAGGGGAATTTAAGCATCAGGATCCTGGCTTGCTGTCACAGATACCAACCCAAACCCTTTGTGTTGAGGAACATTTAATATTGATAGCATTATTTACCTGCACTGACCTTTAACTGTGATGCAATGCAAACATCTCTGCTGGGGCTGCCTACTTTTTCATGCTATGTGTGTGTGGGGAGCAGGGGATGACCCTCAGAAGGTCAGAAGAGGCCAGGACTGGTCCCACGGTTGTGTTTTGGCCGGAGGGCATCCCAAACCACCTGTGAACTCGGATAATTGCCGGCGCTCCAGGCTTATCCTTGCTCCAAATGTTCTGCTCCAATTCCTGCCGCTGACTGGCTGCTTGTGCTCCTCTCCCCAGGCACCTGCCTGCACTGCCAGGGCAACACGGAGGGGAAGCACTGCGAGCTCTGCAAGGACGGCTTCTACCGAGGTGCCCGCGCCTGCCACCGCTGCCCGTGCTCCACCGTGGCATCGACCGGCACCTGCCGAATACGTAAGTCTTTGGGGTTGGGTCTCATTCCTCTGGCAAGGAGCACAGCTCTTCTCAAGGTGCTCCATTGCATCAGCCTAGGGGGTGGGTTATAGTCCGTGAGGATGGGATCGGGGCGTCCTGCTTGAGCAGCCCCAGGAGTCCGGTGAGGCTTGAGGCATTTTGCTGGTGCTTGCCTTGCCCTTGTGAGAGCGGGCGTGCAGCAGAGCTGTCGGGAGCCCTTTGCTGCTGGCTGCAGCTGTGGCAGAGGAAGATCAGTCACTGCACAGCTTCCTCTGAAGAGCCTGCAGAGTTTTGCAGAGAGAAACCACCTCGCTTACAGCAGCAGGGAGATGTGCAGGAGGTGCCCAGCAGCACCGTGCAGCCATCCGTGCCTCCGTGAGCCTGCTTTTGGACATCTGAGTGGGACTCAAACCTGATTTCCCCATCTTCTTGCTCTGTTTTGATAAAACCAAGAAAAGTCATAACAGTAATGAACATATGTACGACTTTTTTTTTGATATTTCCTTAGTCCGTTTTGCAATCAAGCCTCCTCTGGCTTCATATAGGCCCCAAAGTTCCTGCAGATTGCTGACATCCCTGATACAGTTCCAGCTGCTTCCTGAAATTGGCTGCTGGAGATGGAAGCATTCAGGAGCAATCACCCGTTCGCTTAGCAACGTGCTGAGCATGCTCTGTGAGGCTGGTACCAGGCGTCAGAAACCCACAAAGCTTTTTTTTTTTTTTTCCCCTAGAAACAGAGGATGTAGCAGTTAAATTTTAAGCCAAAAAATACACTTCTTAGAGATTAACACTCGGTGGCTGCTGATTTTTGTTGAAGTGGTTTACGGTCGGGCCCCACAGAACAAATCCCCCGGCGGGTGTTTCTCCGCGAGGGGCTGTGGCACATCCCTCTTTTGTTTGCTCTCCTCCTTAGGGCCTGGTGAAGCTGCCCCAACGTGCGACAAGTGCAAAGCTGGCTACACCGGCCCCAACTGCAACCAGTGCGACAGCGGCTACTACAACTCGGACAGCATCTGCGTCACGTGTCAGTGCAACGGCAACGTGGACCCGGCGCTGTCCCCCAGCATCTGCAAGCCGGAGAGCGGGGAGTGCATCGGCTGCCTGTACCACACCGCTGGCTTCCACTGCCAGGAGTGCGAGGACGGCTACGTGCGAGACCCCGAGGGCACCAACTGCACCAGGAAAGGTAACGGGCGCTCCTCAAAGCGCGGCCGAGGCTTGCCGTGCGCCTCAGATGGCTGAAGGCTGGGGAGGGCAGGCTGCTAATTGTTCCCGCGGTGTTTTTGGAGCTGAGGAGGAAGCGGCTTTAAGGTCTTCCAAGGTAAACAGAGAACCCTGCGCCTCCGAAAGGGCTGGCTCAAGATGGTGCTCAGGGAAGATTTCCCCTAGGCAGTTTCCTGCGCCTCCGAAGCTCCGTCCTCCGTTACCAGGAGCTGGGCATGGCCTACATTGAAACGAGCAGCAGCGATGCTCCTGCCATGCTGCTTGCCCCTGGCATTCTACAAATACCTCGACAGACAGTTTCTTTCACAGGTCAGGACAGTTTGCTGGGGAGAAATCTGTTCGTGATTTCTTTAAATGTAGGTTTTCAGATTTCCATTGCGTGATGTGTTGGATCTCTGAGTGCCCGCTGAATTGTCCAGACGGACGGGTCCATTCACAGCACTGTCCAGTTCCCTGCAAAGGGACCTCTTCATAATAACTGTTGCCACCTCTGACACCGTGCCACGCAGAACAAGTTTAGATATTCTTCTTGTTACTTTCTACGCGGGGAAGCTGAAGCTGAGAGGTGAGACCCAGAGTGACACAGCACTTACAGGGAGCTGCTCTGGGGTCTTCCATCAGTTTTCAGTCCACATCCAAGACACTGCATGTAGCGGTGCAAGCTAGCTCTGGAACTTAGAGAGACTACTGCATAGTAAAACTCAGAGTAAAATGAGAGAAAATAATTCTTATGTTGCCACTTCAGTGGTTATTCGGAAGTTTTTCCACAGGGTGGATCTCCAGCTCCATGCATGGAGACGTTACCGGTGCTCTTATGCATTAGATAAGAGAGCCCAGAGTTCAGGAAAGTGTCTGGGCCCAAATTCATCCTTGTCACCAACAGAGATTTAATTCAGATCTTCCATTAGGAGCTAATGTGGTTTCCACTCCCATGCTGCTCTCAGGAGGTGCAATCACAGAGCCCTCTCTGCGGGGAGATGATCAATACAAAAAAGTTGAATGCTCATTAGCTGTAACTTCACAGTTACAGGCTGGAAGTGGCAGCTTTGCGTCGGGTCATCCATTATCTCCCTCTGCACAGCTCTGACTCTGTGCAAAGAACGACATGACCTTGCTCCATTAAAATCCATGTGGATGATTTTGCTTGTACACTTGCAGTTTGCACTCTTTGTTTTATTTTAGTGGCATCGTTACGGTCGGTTCCTGATGTGGGTAAAGACCTTCCCCTTCCCTTTCAAAGGGACTGGGACCTATGTTCATCCAGCCTTCCTGTTTCCCTGACACCTGTTTTATTCTCTTTTTATTACGCAGTTAAGAAGGCTGACAGTGTCTTTCATTGTCTCAGAAAAGGTGCTTGTGCATTACCTAGTTTTAGGATGCGATTTTCATAAAGCACTAGCGCATTTGAGTGGCCCGGTTTCAAGTAACTTCTCGAGTGAAATTCTCTCCAGATAGGCAGAGTAAAATTGTCGGGTTCAGTGAAGCAGCCATGGTTGGTACGATGGGATGTTTTGGCCAGCCTGGGCAAACCTAAAACCAGCCTCCCGTTTCCACAGGGACCCCTCTCAAGTCTGACCATGGTTTTGATGCTTTCAAGGCTGATTGGGACAACATCCAACAAACGTTTGGGATGACCCAAGTGAGGAGTTTTGATTCCGAGGAGTGAGGCATCCCTGCCCCAAGGGTGAGGCTGAGCAGGCAGCATCGTGGCACAGCCCAGCACCGTGCTGCCCCACACAGCACCGCTGCCTTGAGCAGCTCGCTCACGGCACGAGGCAGCAGCAGCTTTGCAGAGGCTGCAGTCGAACGGAGCAGCTGGATGCGGCGCTGCCAACAAAGCTGCCAAAGCAGCCCGTTGAGTGAGCAGCTGCTGCTCTCAAGGAGCGGGCTCAGGACATCTGGAGGGCTGGCACGGCCCTGGGGAGCGGAAACAGGCGCCCTTGGATCGGCCCAGAGCCGCGGCCGGCCGTCAGAGCGCGGCACTGTTTCCCCGTGATGTTACTGTCAGTGCCAGGAAATGTTTTCACCCCTGTCCCCCTCGCCAGCGCCTAGCTGATGCTGACTCACAAATGAAGCCCAAAAAAGTCCCATTTCCTTGCTGGTGAATCAGCCATTGTGTCGGTTCTGTCTTTTTTCTAATTATAGCTGCTGGCCGGATTTGCCAAGAATTAAGTGTTGGTGAAGGAATTTGGAAAGGATGACTGAATTCCTCGTGCCCTTCTCCCAGAGCCGTGTCCTGGAGCCTCTTGCTCCTGTCACGTTGCTTCCTGCTGCTGCATTCTGCCCATTATCCCATAGAGAAATGCCTTCTGGCAGCCAGCATCCTGACCATCCTTATCAACCTCACACAGCACCTGCAGGGAAGGGAGAAGCTGCCGCAGAGAGGGACTCAGAGCAGAAGGACGATGCCTCCTCCAGAGGAGTTTCTGGGAACCTGGCAGCCCAAATTTAACCCATGGGAGCTCTCCCGAGGGCCCATGGCAGGAGATGTGCTCCATATTCACAGCTCCTGTTGCCACTGAGATGCAGCTTTGTGCACAGTTGGTCCTTCGGAAGTGAGTCCCCTCTTCAGGCATCATTTGTAGGCGTGCTTTGCAGGAGGGCTGGCTCCATGCCGCACGGCACCATCAGTGGGAACTCCTGCAGCTGCAAGTGGGTTTAAGATGATGCTGCATTTCTGACAGCAGAAGGAGAAATGAAGGAGATGGGAAAGAGAGTGCAGAGTCCTGTGGAACAGTAGGTATAGAGTATGTTTTGGTTGGTTGAAGTTTCAGTTTCTGGAAGGTTCTTTTTGCTGATTCAGCTGCCTTCTGGCCCTGGTTATGCCAGCTGGGGGTTTCTGTGAAGTTTCTGTATGGCTTCATTCAAAAGCAGGACTGGGATTTTACATTCCACAGCGTAAATACTGAAACCTGGTGCAAAACACTGTGGCAGCGGAATACTGAGCTTCATTATTTTCACTTCTGACCTTCTCGTCCAGGTGAGGCAGGAAGAATCCCATACTGCTACCACAAATCCTACACGTAGTGTGCTGTGAGGGGTGCGTGCTCCTGGGCTCACAGCACCCTGCCAGCCTGGTTGCACAGCCCATGCAGACAGCGAGTGGAACTCTGCAGTCCTCAGACACAAAGTCCAAACTCCTGCTGAGCTCGGTGGAGCCCCGTTTTCATGTACTGAGTGTGAGCTGGACCAGGTGGCTTGCTATCAGCACGAGCTCATGTATCTAACACTCAGTCTTGGCTAGTGCACGTACTCACCCATGTTTGGGTAGTGAACAGCCAGCCACCACCAGATTGAATGGGATCTCTGCAGTCAGCGAGCACTTAGCACACAGAATTATTTTAAAAATCCCTGGCCAACCTTGTTTGTGAGCTATTTTGAAAAAAAAAAAAATCCAGCTTTAACAGTGTGGACTTGATTGACATAAAAACCGTTCTATAAAGGCATGTGTTTGATTCTATCTTATCATGTTTTTATTGTTCACTTCGTCTTTTCTTTTGTTTTGTAGAAGCCACTCTTGGCCCAGAAGCAACAGAGTTTACAACTTCTGCTCCAAACGCTAGCAAGGCAACCTCATTCCCAACTGCAGTGATAAACAGCACATTGGCACCAACAACTATCCAGACTTTATTTCCTATAAGTTCCTCTGACAACAGCACCTCTGCTTTTGCAGATGTTTCTTGGACCCAGTTTAACATAATTATTTTGACAGTTATCATCATTGTTGTGGTCCTGCTAATGGGCTTTGTGGGTGCCGTCTACATGTACCGTGAGTATCAAAACAGAAAACTGAACGCTCCTTTTTGGACCATTGAACTCAAAGAGGACAACATCAGTTTTAGCAGCTACCACGACAGCATCCCCAACGCCGATGTTTCGGGGCTGCTGGAAGACGACGGGAATGAAGTGGCACCGAACGGACAGCTAACGCTGACGACTCCCATGCACAATTACAAGGCTTAGAAGAAGAAGCAATCCTGTTCTGAAGTTGGCTTGAAGAAGTTACAGGGCTTGTTGGAGGGGTGTCAGGATCCGTGCCGAGGCTCCATGCAGAGGAATTTGCTCTTCGGATACTCGTATGCTGGGCATGCTGTAGCTTGCAGGTGAACAGAAAAAAGGTGTAGTACATCCGATTTTTGGGTAATATGGTGAGTTGCGTTCGGTGTCTTGTTCTCCGTAAAGACCCACTGAGTTCACTGCTGTTAAAGACTTGATTATGCTGATTTTAAAATGTGTTATTTATGAAGAGGTGATGGGGTGGCAAAAGCCATACCCCGGGATTAATCAGAAGCTACTGTATTTCCAGCCAACCTAACACTTACGCCTGCATCCTTTAGCTTGAAAAGTAGCTTATGAATTAACAGTGGATTTTCAGGAAACAGACCTTTGTGAAGGCTTCATCTTAGTTCCTGATATGAATTTGTTTGAAAAGGAGGACAAAAAAAAAAGGGAAATGGTTGTTCACTGTACTACCAAGAGGCAAGTAGAGGAGTGAGTTGCACAACTGAACAAAAGTCACCATTGTCTGTTCCCACTAAGCTGGGAAACAGGAAAAAGTATCACAAAAATATTGGAGTTAGGGAGGAGAGTAAGCTTTTCCCTTTCTGAGTATTTATACAGGGTGATGATGCTATTAAAACATAGCAATCCGCTTTTTTTTCTAGAAGAAGTTAATGAACTTGTATAGTTTCCGTGCAAGGGAAGATGACAAGACATCTCAGGGTTGCTGTGTAAAAATAAAAGCTAGGCTTGATACCTTACCCTGATAGAAATGGCGTGTTCTGTATATAAAATGTAATATATCTTCTTGGAATTGTATTTGTAATTATTTGTAAAAAAGACAACCAACCAAAAAAACCCAACAACAAAACCATGGACCCCCTCCCCAGCCTCCCCTATTCCTCCGTCATATTTTATCATCTAGATTTTAATTGTACAGCAGTTAGTGGCATTGTTTGAAAAGAAAAACAAACCCTGAGGATTGTTTAAAATACTGTAAATTAGATGGCAATATTGTTGGAGCTGGGACTCTGGCAAACACCCCCTGCTTAAAGCTTTTCTTCTAGCGTGTCATCCAAGAACTTTCTTTTCTAAGAGCAAATGTGAGTGCTCTCTACTTGCATCTGTCACATTTCCCTGTTCCTTTAGATATAAACAGCCAGCGACACCACGAGTAGGGCCTAACGGGTGTCCCGCAGTCCCATGTACCATTTTGTTACTGCTTTTAAATCTTTATACGAGCTGCAAATACACCGTCGTGGATGCATTGAGAGCCTGGTCTCGATGGCTGAGCTTTTCCTGTGCTCATCACATCGGAATCTCGCTGCCATCCCTCCCGTGCCTACACGGTGCTTGGAAGGGCTGGGCGCAGCCTCGTGGCCTCTCTTGAAGGCAAAAATCTCCTGGATTTGGGTGGAAATGGTTTTCAGCTGCAGAGCTCGCACGAGGTGATCTGCACTTCCAGCTGGCGGTGCATGGGTGCTTTCAGGAACGTCACGTAGCACAAGACGGTGGGGAATCAGCTGCCAAAAAACCTATAGGGGACTATAGGTTTTAGAGATTCCCCTAATTTTTGGGGGGAGCAGCAGAAGGAGAACAGCAAACAGGCAGCACAGCACAGGGAGGTCGCTGCCACCCGTGGCGCGTGTGCCTCAGGGCTGTGCCTGTGCCGGGGAGCCACCAGGTCAGCCCCCCAAAAACCAACCCCATTACACCGAAGCAAGGCGTGAAACTCCTATTTCACCAAACTCGTGGCCAGCCTCAGAAGGAAAGCTGCGTTGCTGTGCGTGTGGGTGCTTTGCAGGCGCTTGGTGCTGAGGAGGAATGAAGAAGTACCTGCTCAAGGTCAGCAGGAGCTGACTGACGCATCCTCAGAGCTGGGCAAGAGGGAATATTTCTCCGTGTGAGAAATGGTAGAAAGAATGGTGGTGATTATTTATTTCTGCATGGAGCCTTTTCTTATTATTGGAGACTTTTTTGGGGGGTGTGGGGGGAATAGGCGCTTTAAATACGGGCACAAAGATGTCATTTCTGCCTCAGAAAGTTGCTGCCTGATTTAAAGATGAGGCAGAGCAAAGAAGGAAAGTAGCCAAGGATGGCCAAGGGAAATGGTGAGAGCACAATGAGGTATTGCTTACAGGCAAACATGGAAAAGCTCCTGCTGCCTGCTGGGGGGCTGGGTGAAGTCCTGTAGTTTTGGTGATAAATCGGGCTGAAGTCACTCAGAGCAATCCAACTTTTAGGTATAAAATGGGAGGAATGGAGGAGAAAATCTGCATATTGCTAATCCCTGAGTTACTCACCCAGCTTTTAAAGAGCAGAGTGGCGGCAGAAGAGAGGATTTCCCAAAAATCAGAATTGTTTGGCAGTGCTCGTTTTGTGATAGGCTTGCACTTGGTCACTTCATAGGGTGAGGAAAGGGAATTTGGGAACTGTTAGCTTCTGGGGCTAATGCGAGCAGGCAAAGTGAAGGACAGGCTGTTCACTCCAATGTTTCCAAACCATTGTAGTAGGTGCCACAAAGCACCTCTTCACCTCAAAGCACCTCTTTGGTAAAGCTGTAGGCTGCTTTAGGATGTGGCACTGGGACACTGCTCGTCAGATGGCAGGATGAGTGAGCAGGAAAAAAGCTGCCGTCTCCAGCCAGCCAGACCTCCAGCTTAGGGGAACGACATTTGTAAGGGGAGATCGATGCCTCAGCAGGGAAGAACAAACAGCTTCGTGTCGACTTTGATCTGAGATCAGATCCTTGCTGCCTCGCAGTCGTGCAGCCAGCCCCTGGGCACGGCAGGGGCTGAGACATCTGGTGAATGGTGCTGGGGTGAAGCCGAGCTGGTTACATCTCCCGGCAGCTTGGGTTGGACTTCTAGGGCTGGCGTGGCGATACAGACACCCTGAGCTTTCATCTTTTACCTGGCTGTGGTGCTGTCTGGCTGCAGTGGCGTGGTGTTGTGGAAAAAGGCCCTTGAAGGGATGGTACAGGAGCTGTAGAGTGTAGAGAAGGTACGATGAGGTGGGTATGGGTGGGAAGCCAGCTCTCCACACATGATCCTCGGGGCTGTGTGGTCCCTGTGGACCTGGTCTGGATGGGGTGAGTTCAGCTCCACAGTCAAATAACTAAAGGCAAGAGGATATAATGGAGTGGTTAAAGGGCAAAAAGCAATGATGTGTCAAAGGCATGAGGCAGCCTGGCTGGCTCACAACTTAGGAGAGCATTTGGTAAGCACAGAGTGCAACAGACATCTGAAAGTATGATTGGGTTAACGCGAGCAGATGATCTTAAATCTTCCAAACCACTGTAGCTAGAAATAACTGCATGGAGCACTAGCCCTGGGGAGCTGTCAGGAGCTGTCATCCCTTGGAATGATAATTCCCTTGGACCAGGCTGAGCAAACTTAGCCCGTTGGAAGCCATTTGTGAAAGTGGAGGGGATGTATTCAGCATCCTCCAGATATCCTGGGCCAGTTAACCGCTGCTGTTCAGCGCCTCTTTCTGAAATGTTACACTCTATGTAAATGTGGCAGAAAGTTCGCACAGTCTCCTTTAAATAAAAGATAAAAGATTGGATCCTAAAAATATGTTTCTCTTTAAAGTGAAGTTTGAAAATGAGCTCCCCCAGGATTCTGCTCTTTGTGTGTCAGAGGGATGGAATAAAATAAGAAAAATATGGGCCTTAAAGTTGTACTTGCTCCCAACTGAAACCCATCAGTCTTACTATACATCCAAATAAGGCGTCTCCTAAGCATATGCTATGC
Source organism: Aythya fuligula (assembly GCF_009819795.1). Classification (NCBI taxonomy): domain Eukaryota; kingdom Metazoa; phylum Chordata; class Aves; order Anseriformes; family Anatidae; genus Aythya; species Aythya fuligula. The sequence goes on from NC_045577.1 coordinate 6,837,607, forward strand.
TTACAAATGCATTTCTAAAATGAAAAAAGTGTATGATTTGAATATATGTCAGAATTTATACAGAAGAATGTTATTTAAAATGAATAAAAATAAATGTATATAATTTGTATCTATGCCACTTGGATTTCTGCATTTGTTTTTTGTTCATTAGAGTTCAGCAGGAGTCCTTCCATGGATAGCAGTCAGAGCTGGATTGAAACCTACGGGATTGAATCTGATCTCATCCCAGTAATGACATTCGTTCCGAGAGAATTATTCCTTCATTATACCTCTGTATGTGAGATGAGAACCGTGGCCTAAAAATGTTTTTTAACATCAGATATTCATTAGTACAGCTAACGCTGTGTCAGATAATCCCTCTAAAAAATGAACCCTATGATCTCTTGTGTCTGTTTGTTAACAATTCCAGCTTTCAGCTTTCATTAAAATGTTTGGTAGCCGGGCAGTCAACACGTATTTCCCCATTATTGTGTGTAATATTCACATAGACATATTTTGTCAGAGATCTATGCAGTCATTAAAAATGAAACTGATAGAGCAAAGCTAGAAGTTGGAAGAGGATATTATATCATATATTTCTTCATGACCACAATGGATCTTCCAAAGACAATTGATGTTCTTCAGATGCTCTGAAATCCACAGCCGTGGATTTAGTTTTGAACATGGTTTTGGTAATGTCTGCAAAAGGAGCTATGAAAAACTTGCATTTCTTCCTCACTTTTCAATGTTAAGAAATTTTCTTATTAGATGCAGATATGAATGCTAAAGGCTAGCTTTGCCTGCTGAATGTTATATCTAACTCTGACTCCTATTAGGCAAAGAACTTGGAGGTAAGTGAGTGTTAATTAAGTGAGCACTTAAGAACTATGCATTCATTCGAATGCTTAACCGAGCCAGAGCTATAAAAGCAAGGGCCACACTGGTGAAATTTCACGGAGTTTATTGAAACCTGAATTGCATTAGCAGAACATTTTGATTCTGCGTGACTTAGCTGAGGAGGAATTTTGTTCTGAACTGTAACAGGACTGAATATAACTGAATGCTGAGCTAAGTTCCCGGTGTTGGGACTTGAGAACAGGCCCCAGGCTCAGCTGATGGTGACATCTGTCCTCCTAGCGCCACTGTCAGGCTTCAGCCACAGTGCTCGGAGCAGCTGGCTGTCATAGTGCCCCCTTGGACTTTGTTGTCGACAAGATCCATACCCATACCATTGCACACTCCCTAAGTATTTTTTTCCTAGACTCCCTTTAGCACTTTGTTTCTGAAGCATTAAGGATCTCAGGCTGCTTTGTAAACTAAGAAAGCGCCATTCCAGCATGATTTGTTGATACAAGGATTTTCCATAATCTCTCCAAATGTATTGCTAACTATGATAGGGTTAAATAACATTAAGCAGATTACCAGGAGGCAAGTTGTTAACTGCTTCTAAACAATACATTTACCCTGCACGCCCCTTACAGCACCTTAATGTTGCTGATTTTTAAACATTGGGCGGTGACCCAGGGAAGCTGGATATCTGTATGACTTTGTCCAACAGACAACCATTGCAGGAGGTGGTAACAAGGAGGTAGTAAAAGGAATCTGATTTCCTTTCAAAAGGTATGCTGGGACACGCACCACGGCTCTGCAGGCACAGAGGTGCTGCACCAGCACACAAGCACGGAATGGTTATTACTGTATTTGTGGCTGATGGATGCTGATCTCATTGCATGCATCAAATATGTGATACCTTACAGTAACCAACAGCATACCGGTATTCTCCCAGTGATCAGCCTTCACTCGTTTTATGGAGGTCTGCTTTGTAAGCACGAGGCGCCACACTGCGGATGGGCTGCCTGGATCCCGCTGCCATATGGCAGAGCTGATTTTGCAAACGACTTCAGCTGGGCAGGAGGTGAGGGCGCTGCAAAGGGGAGCCAGTCACCTAAGGTGACAAATGACAAATGTCTCTCGTGCTGTGGGGGCGTTGAAGGGACCGAGCATCTCTTAGGGCCCTCAGAGCCCAAAATGCGAAGCATCAGGCACGTCCAACTGGAAAGGAGACGAGATTAAGAGCTTAGTGTGCTAAGCAGAGCCTGGCACCTCCTTGCTGTCTGGGGCACCGACAGCTGCTCCACCACACACTTGTACACATCAGATTGAGACAGGAGCAGGGCCGGGAAGGCCACCGTGACCACACGCATCCAAGGGGTGAAACCCACAGCGCCATGCCGGCTCCCACAGCCCCAGGGCATTTTCCAGGCTTACAACTTCTCTTTGTACTGAGGAGCCGTGGGCAGGTACACCAAGAAAATGAAGGTAACGGGGCACCGCGACAATTTGCAATTAACAAATCTGTAAAATGGCCATGGCCCATGGCCACGTGTCTGCCTGTTTCATGGCCAGTGTAATAAATGAGTCCCAAATAGAATCGCAATCAAAGTTTTACAATTTATTAAACGAATAGAGGCAAGCAAACAGCGCTGGGTGCGCCAGGAGCCTCCGCTCCACCAAGACGCACACATGTTACATCAGGCGGCTGATTTTTATGCTTCTAGGCTAATACATATTAATTGCTACTTCTAGAAAAGGCAGGGTTATTATAATTGTTCCCGCGATCCAAAGGGTTCGGAGGGAGCTGCGTGAGGCACAGCCCCGTGAGGGGAGCCCGGGCTGCCCTCAGCAAAGATGGCGGCGGCTGCAGCCTCCATTCCCCTAGGAACGCTCCGCTGTGCCCTGAGTAAAGATGGCAGCCGAGCAGCTCTCGGCCTTGCTTTAAAAAAGATGGCGGCTCGCTGTCCCGGCTGCTTCCCTCACTCAAGATGGCGCTTGGCCTCTGCGGCCCGGCTGGCAGCCTCCACAGCCCCCGCCCCGCTCTGCCCTCACCCAACATGGCGCCCTGCCCGCCCACCTCCAGCCGGCGCCCTCACCAAACATGGCGGCTCCCCTTTAGTTTCTACCGTGCCCTCCCTTGGCTCTCCTCCGCGGCGCCTTCAGCGGCTTCACCCCCTGCCGACGCAAAGATGGCGGAAGCGGTTGCGGCCGTTTGAATTCCAGCGAAGCCGCCAAAGCGGCGCACAAAGGAGCCGCGGCTGCGGCCGGCGGCGCCATGGACTCGCTGCCGGGGACAGACCCGACGCTGCCGGTGGCGTTTGAGGACAGGTAGGCGGCTGGGACCCCCGGCGGGCTCCGGGCTGAGGCGCCGGGCCTGCTGCCCCCCCCCCCCCCCCCATTGCCCCCCACTCTCCCCCTTCTCCTCCCTATGGCGGGGGTCTGGGGGTCCCCCTTTTCTCGCCTCCCCTCAGCGATGTCCTCTCCCCTCGCAGCGCCTCCCAGCTGCCCGATATCTCCCGCGGGGACCCGCAGCTCGGCCCGGCCGGCAGCCGAGGTAAGGACGGGGGAAAAGCCCGGGGGGCGGCTTGGGACCGAGGAGGGGTCCCGGGGCACGGCGGGCACCGAGCCCCTGAGGCAGCCCCGGGGGGTTGGGGGGGGGGTCCCCGCGGTGCCTCCCGCAGCCCCCGGTGTCGCCGTCGGGGGTTTAAGGAGAAAATCGGTGCCTGAGGAGCGGCTTTGGGTGCTGTCTGCCGGGTGTCCTGCATCTTAACGAGAGCCCCGGGGTCAGCACCGCGCAGCTCGAGTCTGCGCCGCCCCTAATAAACCCCTTCCTGAGGGTAAAAAGGCAGAAAAGGGGTTTAAGTTGTGTGGCTTCTTGTTGGGGGGTCTCTTTAGTGTAAAAAGCCGCTGGCTGCTGCTGCCCAGCGAACTGTCTGTGGCCAGGTTACGGCCGTGAGCCTTGTGGGATGCTCGGCATCCCGTATTGAGAAGGCTTGGGCTGCCTCGCAAAGCTTTAATATTCCCATTTCATATCCTCAGGGAAACTGCCTGCTGTCTGTCATTAAGTTTTCCAGTTTTACTTCAACTCTGTTTCATTAATTTGCTGTCCGAATGCCTGGGATAGATTCAACCCTTATGTTTTATCTCTTGTGTTAAAGAGCCCTTCCTATCCAGGTGGCTTCTGCTGAACAGAAGCTGTAATTCAATATATTTTTCTATTTGATGAGTATGTAATTATGTTCATTGTCCTTCAGGCTGGCAGACAATAGCTTGAAGCGCTTACTTTGAAGTAAAATGGCTGAATGGTATTATTTTGAAACCTACTCTTTGTCAAGTTAGCCGTTCTTTGTTCTCTTCTGTAAATTTGAAGCATATGGTTTTGATTTCTCTGTATTCGTGCATGCATCCAGTGATGTAACTTGGCTGACTTCATCGTATAGAACAAGTAGTTAATAGAAACTGAGACAAACTTACCAGGAAGACCCACTCGCTAACAAAAGCAAGCAAATATCAGGGGCATAGTAGTGACGCAAGACAACATGACTGTGTTCTGCATGTGCTCTGGGAATGCTGTTTTGTGATATTAGTTGCAATGTCAAGATTTAAAAACAATTTCCTGATATTCTTTGGGATTTTCTAAAGACAGATCTACATGGTTGCATAAGAATTTTGGAGGTGCTTTAATGAAATATTTTAATTCTTATGAGAGTCAGTCTGGGGCATCAACTTCTTGATATTTGAGGTGCTGTAAGTGCTATGTGTTGTATATAATCTCGTTCACAGGGGCCTTAAATGGAAACAGTTATATAGCACTGTTAAATGCAGTTGTTGCAGAACACGTGTGCAGCAGAAGTTCAAGTACATATGCATTCAGAAGGCTTTACGTTTTAGAAATGGAGATGCTGCACACATCTCCTGTCCATTGTTTCCCTGAGTCTAAGGTGGAGGTCTCTTCTGTGACCTGCAAGATACTGTGAGATTTGAATTGTTTTCTGGTAGCTTAACAGGACTTCATTTCTAATATCAGTCCCTTGCAGTTGCTCCCAGGACTTGTCTTTAAAAGTCCCTTTTGGATGCTTAACTTCAGTGTAGTTCATGATTTAACTGGGGGATGTTGGGACTTCCTTCAGAAAGAAGCGTAGATATTAACAATGTGGTAATACTAACACTTTGCCGTTTCCAAATTGAAACCTAGCTTAGATTCCTCTGCCTGAGCTTATTCTGTTTTCTCAAACGTCTAGGGTTACCGGATGTGGCAGAAGATACGATCTCACCAACTAGAGCTCGGACCATGAAGGACTATGAAAACGTAAGCAGACTTTTAATATAAGGCTCAGTGCCGGAGTTACGGATCGAGTTCTTTGTTCATGTCGTTCAAGGCAGATCTGTTACAGGTCTGATCATAACTACCTGTGCTTTGAAATTTCCTCTCTCTGCTTTTAAAAACAGGGGCAAAATTTTGTCATTGAGACTAGCCAGCTGCTGCTCTTAGGTTGTGAAACAAAAGCTGGCAACATCTGCTCAAAACTACGCGTAATCACCGGAAACATAAGAATGTGGTTTGCGAACCTGCGGTTGATTTCTTGTATTTCAAGAAAGCATCGACCTTGTCTTTGTTTATACCAGTATAGGACTTAGTATTTTAATTCACTGACAGCTGTGCAATACCTTTTACTTTTTGTGCTTATGTATAAGTGTGTTTGAAATGCTTTTGTTGTGAAGATCTGGTGTCACGGTGACAATTCTGTAGGCAGAACTGACTTTGGTGCTTACTGGAATACAAAGCATGATGTTAGATATTTTTTTAAAGTATTAACTGCATTGGTTGTTTCCACTGAATAAGCCATTTGAGTAATAAGTGAATTGTTTACAACTGCTGAATGATGGCTGGTTATAGCAGTGTTGCAGGACAATGCTTCTGTTAAAAGAAAAAAAATTGTTTAACTCAAGTTCTTATGATTGGTTTATGATTTGCGGCTTGCTATCTTCAGGAAGTGTTTGAGTGCAGTTTTCAATGTGGTTCTATAACTTCTGTTACCTTATATAGCATTGCTAAGTTTTAAATGAGCTTTTCTTCTAAACTCTTTCTATTTTTGTTGCCTTCTTCTATCCCTTTGAAAGAAGAGCAATGTTCTTTGTTTAGAACTTAAAGCTTGTTTTGGGAAGCCTCAGTGAGGGATGTTTCTTACTGTCTCTATTTCACTTTCCCTTTTATTTTCATTTGTTGTTTGGGGTAGAAATGCTGCTTTGGCATAGGTATGTGCTTAAAATCTTTTGTGAAAGACCTCAGTTTAGAATGCATTCTGCAAGCTGTTTACTCTCTGCAATGTCCATTTTCACAGGGAGAAAAAGTTGTAGAAGTGAGGAAAACCTGTTGTTGGTTCTGTGTGATGGAGTTCTGTTTTCCTTTAGGAACTGGCAGAAAACCTTTGATCTCTGGTCCATGTTCTATGTTGTTGAGGTATGCTAGAGATGAGCTATTTCAGTCTGAGCTTCTATGCTGATGTGGAAAAGAAGGGGTCTCTCCACAGATCTGACTTCCTGGTACATACGGACCCCAGCTGTAGAACTCAGAGGCTTTGTGGTTGCCAACAGTACAATGAAGCTCAAAAATCCATTAAAGTAATAGCAGAAGAATCCATTAAAGGCAATTAAACACAACCGGAATTTCTGGAACTTCTGTTTTTGAGGTTGCTGGTAGCTGGAAGGCTAAGCTTGAGAAAGGCATTGCTTACTTCTGTGGTCCTCTTAATTTTTACCAAGCATCTAGAAGCTGTTAGATGTGCTTTTGGACTGACATTATAATCCTGTTCTTATCCTGCTTTAAAAGAAATCTTAATTGGCGCTTTAAAGGTGCACACACACATGAAGTTACTGGTATCCGGTGCTATGTTATCTGCACAGGAAACAGAAAAGAAATAATGAAAAGATTGGGCTCCTTGCCTTGCAACTCAGAGAGTCTGGGATGGATGTCATGGCCCTTGAATGGGTTAAGGATGGATCCATGTAGGAGAGGTTCCTTTTACATTTAGACCTGGATAACATACTGAGGTAGATTATCCTAAAGGTGTAGGTTTATTGGTATTTGTAACGTGTTCTGCTTTCTTGCAATATGGAAAAGGAGGAAACACTTGAAATTGGAAATATGATTATATGGGCAAAATGAAAGATATTAATTGAGGACCTTGTTATTAGGTGTTCATGAGTAGAAAGGATGATTGGTATCACGTTAGGGAACTTAGCAGTATGTGGTTGCTTTTTTTTGTCTTGTCCAAGCCACTTCGAGTTTGCTGTCTTGCAAAATGGTTTCTGTTGGCTGTGTGCTGTGAAACCACAGCTTCTGCTGACAGATGCTGCTCTGCATACAAGTGGTTCTGTGTAGATTTGGAAAGGATCTAAACTGAGCTAGGGAAGTGGTATTTGCTGCCATGGTGTCTGTGGCGTGTAATTTTCTGTGTAGACTGTATTGCGTTGTCCTATGTTTTCACGAAGTCTCTCCTGCTTCTCTTTTATTCTTTAAACACAGAAATCAAAATGCATAAAAGAATTAAGCCCGGGTCCTTAAATGCAGAAGTTGAGAGCATTGCCATTAAAATTCCTTTGGTGTGTAAAATATGAGCAAGCTGTCTTTTATTAAGCTATAACTTTTTAATTGTAGTCTGCCTGAATTAACTTTGCTCTAAGAAACTGAATGTCAGAGATAACATTTATTTATTGCTCTTACTGGCTTATGTTTGCATCGTGTTCTGCTTGCCTTTTGGAAACTGTGCACTTAAGCTCTTTGGTTTATTTCTGTTGCCTCTGAAATAGATGGAATTAAAATTAAGGAAGGCCAAGTTCTGAAATTATTTTTCTTTTAAACTCAGAACCCTATTGAATGTGTGAAGACTAGCAGAAGTTCAAGTGATACAGTTTCAAAGCCTTTGGGCTTTTCTGAATGAACAGACACAGACCAACTGTTAGGACTGATCCCCTGAGGGCTGAAAAAAAAAAAAGGGTGTGAGGTCTGCTCTCACTTGTTGCACACAATGCTGAGCCTGTTGGGGCAAAGCTCAGACACACACAACTCTTGCTGCACTTAATAAATCGTTAAATTCCTTTGTTCAAAATAAAGATTTTGATTTTGAGCAGCACTGAGAGCATCGTGCTCTGTGACTTGAAGCAAAGCACAAAGTTCTGTTGTCGCAGTGCTTACATCCATCTGAAGGCTCCAGAACAGTTGCTGCAGTTACTCGAGGAGCCTCGTGATCCTCATGAGGTGTGCCGTGCTGGAAGCGGTTACAGCTTGTGCACTTCGAGTTCATGCTCGCTGCTGTCTGTGGTCATCCAGTTGGAACTGCAATGAGTTAAATATGAGCACTGCGTTCAGCTCTGGGCCCCCAGCACACAAAGGATGTGGGAGTATTAGAGTGAGCCCAGAGGAGGGCATGGAGGTGATCAGAGGCTGGAGCACCTCTCCTGAGCTGAGAGAGCTGGGGTTGTTCAGCCTGGAGAAGAGAGGGCTCTGGAGAAACCTTACAGCAGCCTTCTGGTGCCTAAAGGGGGTTGCAGGACAGCTGGGGGGACTCCTCAGGGGTGCGGTGGTAGGATGGGAGGGCAATGGCTTTAAACTAAAAGGTCCCTTCCAACCCAAATCATTCTAGGCTATCTTTGAACGCTGCTGTTGCTTTTGAAGACAGCCTTCTTCAGGATGTGCGCATGGGCCCCAATAGTTTGTGTGCTCCTCTGTATGTTAGTTGTTTGGGTGATATTTACTTGTGTGAATAATGAAGAGGCATCTTGCTGGGCAGAGATTATTAAGCTGAGGAATTGTTTGTGAGCGTGAGTTCAGAGTGCAGCTACAGAAAATAATCTTTCTAGGCTTTCACGAGCCAAGTATTTTAAAAATTGTATTGCTAGTAATTTTTACAAGTGGTACTCCACTCTTCTGGAAAAGCTTACATAAATATTTTATTAGTAGCTCTGTAGCATATTAGATTTCCTTTTGCTGAGAGCATCTGACGGGGGCACAAGTCTTATTTGACTTAATGTTTTATGCTTGGTCTCTTAAAAACTTTCAGAGGGAGACTCTTTTTAATGAAACCATCAGCTATGTTACTGCTTCTGCTGGTTCAAAAATCCTAAGTCCTGGAGGACTTATGTATGAAGCAGTTTTTTTTCCAAAGAATTGTGCTATGAAATATGCGATTGGATAAAGATTTTATCGGTGGTTGATTTGGCTCTCCTGCCTTGTGTGCCTGTGGCTTTTCCTCCCATGAATAACACTGCCATCCTAAGCTTTAGCTGAGGAAATACTCCTGTTTCAACGTATCTTCTATAAAATAGAACTTGAAGAAAAAATAATTATTTTTTTTTTTATTTTAAGACGATTAAAAAAAATCTCTTGGTTTCTTTTTGTGTGAAGATGGAGATGTTTTATTACTTAGAGAAGGAATATTCTAAAAAGCACTGTGCAGCAGCATGCTGACATGGTATTACGTGTGTGTTTTAAACAATGCTGGTTTATAGTTGTTGTTTCAGTGCTAGTCTCAGACTGTTGCAGGGCTAAAAATAAGCATATGTATGCACACATGCACATCTAACTGTCCAGTCGGTCAAATTCTGATCTGTGGCATTGTCTAGCACATCAGAGAGTAAAAAAACAAAACAAAACAAAAAAACAACAAACAAATGGTAGTAGCTTTCACTGTTTGCTTTCCTTGGTTTGAAATGCATGATATAATTTGCCAATTTTCCTATTTCACAGCAAATCACTGATCTGAAAAAAGAGAACTTCAACCTGAAACTTCGTATCTACTTCCTGGAAATGCGAATGCAGCAGAAGTTTGATGGTCCCACTGAAGAAATATACAAAATTGTATGTGTTTGAAGTATAGAATTACATGTCTTTTTGAAGAGATTGTTTAATGGGAAAGTTACCTGCTTTATGTGAGCTTCTAGAAAAAAGTCCTTTTTTTTTTTTTTTTTTTTTTTTTTTTTTTTTTTAAGTTTGAAGAAGAATTTGAGTCTAGTGTTACATCTGGCATCATTATTTCAGGTTTACAAGTGCAAAGCACTTTACTTCCAGTCTACAAGGGAAAAGAAGTAATTTTGGTAATGCAATAGCATTAGGTTTCTTTCCTGTAATAGGATGGAGACTGAAGTCTCTCTTGATGGTTGTCATAGTAGTTAAATGCATAGGTGTTTATCTAGGTCGTGGTTTCAACTGAATACTGCTAGTTGGTCTTCTGTCCTGCTCTTCTACACCAGTGTCCTTCTTGTAAATACTCATGTATTGAAAAGTATGTCGGCTTGTGAGCCAGGTAGTTATTTATACAATGTTTTCCTGGGCTGAAATTAAATAATTTTAAGATTATTAAAAACCTCAAAAATTGGAAAAGAAAATCACAAGGGAAATATAGCTCACAGATAAGGGGAGAAAAACAAAACAAAGCAGGCTTGTAAGTCTTAGAAACTCCCAGGTTGGTCTGCACCACTCCCCATTATAACAAAGATACCTATACAGTGCCACTAATTTTTGTGTATGGTGACCTCTGAACTGTCTGCAGATACTTTACTTTCATTCTTATGTTCTAGAACATTGAGCTGAAAGTTGAGATAGAAAGTCTGAAGCGAGATCTGCAGGAGAGAGAAAAACTGCTCATCAAGGCCTCGTAAGTACCAGTGTATTTCCTAGTGCCTGTTAATTAAGACTTCCAAGATCTGGTTCCTATTTGCATGCTTTTTGCTGATACTTTAAGAATAAGATGATCCCAAAGGAGCGCTTTAGGGGAATTTATGTGGAAATTGCTTCACACATTATTGGAGCTATACATGTGAATTCTTATACATACAATGATGTTGCTGTAGTTATCCCTAAAGATATAGATTAAATACAGTTGAACAAAGCATCTTATTATTCAGATAAATAAATGCAACTCCCTAGTTGAGAATGGGTTAGCATTCCTATTGTAGAAGTTAAGCTAAGGCTGACGATTGCCAGTAAAACTATTTCCTTCTAGATACCTGGTTCAAAACTAATCCAAGTGGGCAGTGAAATACAGCTGTTGACTGCCTTGGTTTCAATGGAATTTTTTTTTGTGCTCTACCTCACATGGCATTGAATTGTTCCTAACTAGCCTTTTTCAGTGGTTCAGAGAAGCCTAGTTTCAGGTTGATCCAGAGGACAGGTTTAATTTGTGCTTGGTCTCTCCAGTAGTTGTCAAAGGGTTTTGCTGGGCTTTAAATGGAACCTTGCAAAAATTCATAATAGGAAGCAAGATTTAGAGGGAAGTCATAAACAAGTGGTCATTCTTCCTTTAATAAGGAAACACTAGCTGTTCTTCTCTAACAAGGGATTAACAATTACTAAAAATGCAATTGGAGAGGTCTCAGCAGCTAAGTATCTTCAGTTTATTCCAGTGCTGCTTTTTGTAGCAAACACAGCTCCATTGAAGGCTTGATACTGTATTTGGAAGCTTTAAATATGGAGGAAATAGTAACACTTTCATTGCATGCTTATTCATTGTGACAAGGCTTGTGTGGAACTCTCATTGCTTTACATCAAGCAGAGACTATACCACCAGAATTGCTATATAGCATGTAGACGTTTGTATTTAATCTTAAAGTGACAAGCAGGTACAGATAAAGTGGAAGGAACTTGCTTCTGCATAATCCATCAGCTGCTTGCACTTTAAATGTTTTCTACTGTGATAGGCAGTGGGATTTCAATCTATATTATGGTCTTTCAGTAAGGCAGTTGAAAGCCTGGCCCAGGGTGGTGATGCTGAAATACAACATGTGAAAGAGGAGGCACAAAAGAAGTTACAAGAAATGGAGGAAATCCTGACTGGCAGAATAAACCTTCTGGAAGAGGTGAGTGCCTGAAACTGAATGCATAGTTAAAAATCTGTACTTTCTTTGTACTGTTGTCTGAAGTTTGACAGTGTGATCTGCCTGTATTTTCAAAGTTGTTTCAGCTTTCCTGGAAAAGCAGCCAGTACTAATCTAGGGGAACGGGGAGGAAAAAATATGAAGGGGGAGAGCAACGAAAGGGAAGGTGGTGTTAGCTGCTCTTGAAACACTAAATAGGAGAAAAGCAGTTCTTCAGGAAATTCCTACCTGTTGGTGCTGTTCAGATATGTTCAACACACCTTTAAATCTTGAATTCCAGTGGGGCAGCTTCATTTTCAGAACTGCACTCTTCTTTAGAAGAAGATGGGCTGCATTTTGAACGCATCTTCTGATAAGGTGTCAGCTTCATAAATAGCTGCAACTACTCTTTAAGGGCTCCTGTCATTGTCATATCATCTTTCATATGGGAACTTAGTTTACCACTATAAATTCGAGATTCTGTTGCTTTTCTTTATCTCCACTCATGTGTTCATTATAGACTGAGAGATGCTACCTACTTATGGCAGTTCCTGTGTAAATGGGCTAGTGAAAACTTCCTCGCCTTGTTCCTGCTTGTCTTGTGATCCTTTGTTGGTGATCAGCCGAAAGTTACTGGCTTTTGCTGTCACCAGATCACCGTTTTGCATAACCTTTTCTTGTGGCAGAGGATATTTTTTTTTTTTAACAATGCATTTTGGAATTCCTTGCTGTCTGTGGTTGCTTATTCCTGTATTTATTGCTGAGCTATCTTAACAGGGGAATTGTTTTCACATTTTCCTGTTTTTTGTAGTGTACAGGCACCATAAAAGGGAAAAAAAAGTCCTGTATAGATAACGTGCTTCCTGAAAACAAGGGGAGCACTGTGTTTTTTTGTTTGTAAAAGAACAAATTTGGTATTGAATGGCCTGTACTGGAAATATTTCTGTAAGTTATATAGATACAAAATCCCTTACCAAGTGCATACAGTGAATGATGCAAAACAATTGTGGGTATGTACCCATGCTTGTGAGGAACAGAAGTTTGGTCCTCTTTTGTAAGTAAATAGAAATAGCAGAAAGATGGGGTTTATATTCCAATTTTTGCATTCCAGTCCCTAAAGAATGAATTGGTCCTGGAAGCTACTGGTAGCATGTCATGATGGCATTTTCTATCAGGGTGACTTCACAGTGTATATAAAACAAGCAGCTCCTTCAGAGCTGATGCAGGGAGAATCTCCATGGCCTGTTCTTTAGTGGAATTGGGGTTTCTCAAAGCATTCTTTGTCCTATTGGATAGGTAGAAAAGACCCCAGATTACGTATTCAGTAGCAAAACCAGCCTGTCAGACTGGTGTTTCCCACATCTGACAGGTAGAGTGGCAAATACTCTTATCTCATGATGCTGTAGTACTTTCTGCAGTCTGAAGGTACTGTTGACCTCTGATGTTAATTTTATTTTGTTGGTAAATGTAAGCACTGCAGAGCAGGATTAGTCACTTGCTTATGTAGTGCTGTATGATTACACAGATCCAGGTAACACTAACAAAGATGAATTTCCTTTGGAGTTTTTAATTGAAAGATGAATACTGGCAGAACAGCTCTTCAGGAGAGGGAGGGAGCAGTGAATTCTAGCAGTGAAGGGCTTGTTCTTCATCCCCTTTCGCCAAGAGAAATGCTTTTTAGTATAGGCTTGAGGGGGAATTACTCATTAGACTATATGGAGGCTTTTAGATTATAGAAAGCAAAATTCAGTGAGCACAGCAGGGAAGCTTGCAACAGAAAAATGAAGATCTGAAACACATTTTATGAAGTTTATGTCAGCTTGGCTTTGTTTTTTTTGTTTGTTCCCCATCTCAATGGGTCACTAGAGGAAGTTGGGTGGAATATCTAGGTGTTACCTCTGTTTCCGTTGCTGTTCAAGAGAAGAAAATCTGGCTCATACGTACCAGTTCTTGTAAGATATTATAAATTATCTTTAAAAGTTCCAATTAGCTACAGTGAGCCTATGAATATTAATTTCATATCTGAAAGGAAAAAAACCCACAACTTTCTTAACCTCTTAAATTTAAGTCTAACTATTAGTTCTGATAGCAGGAGGGAAGTGGGATAAAGCCAAATTATATTAAAGCAAATTCTAAGAGCTAAATCTGAAGTCATAATGCAGAGGTACTTTTGTTCCCTGTTCTGCTGTTGGCTAGGAAATTTGATTTACTACTTCCCTTTATGCACCGCAGAAAATGGATTATTATTGGAAATGCAATCATGAAAAGTTCAGAAATGTTTGCAAAGTACTTGAAATAATTAGTAAAAATTGTTAATTTAAACATTCCAACATGTTTGGTAGAAGAAACTTCAATATATGAAAAATGTTGTGAGCATTTTTTTCTTGTAGACAACAGGATTGTTTTTTTGTTTTAATTACAGAATCTTAAAGCTGCCCAAGAAGAGGCAGAAAAAGCCATTATGATGACAGAGAAGGAGAAAGCTCTAAGAATGGCTGCTGAGCAGAAACTTTCTTCAATTCCAAATGTCCATGCAAAGGATCTTCATATGATTGCAGAAGCTGACAAAGACAGGTCAGAATTCTTGCTGGTGGTATTTCTAACCAGCGGAAATTTTTTACTGTTGAAATGTGAAGAGTCAACATGGATAAAGATTTTAATGATTTGTTTCTGCCCTCAGATGTATGATTGAGTGTTACGGGATATCTAATCAGCTAGTAAATGAACACAGTGACCAGTTCACATGCTTCATGATATCAAAATCATCTTTAAAAGCTGTCTGAAAGTGTAAAAGAATTGGCATGCATGTGACATGCTCATGCTTTAAAGCTTCTTTGCAACTTTGCTGACTTACCTTCTGCTTCTTGCCTGAGCCATTGCTGAATAGAGATTGACGCTTCCTGCTTTCATGGCGTTTACATGCTCTTCAGTCCCAGTGGTGTGTTTGTTGAGGTTGGGAAATCAAATGGGAAAAGAGAAATCATGTATGAGCTTCTTGGTTTTGATTGTGCTTTGCAAAACGCTGGTTTTGCGTTGTTTGGCAGGTAGCTGAAAGGGTGCTTGAGTTGTTCAATAACCTTAGTTGGGGAGAATGTGTACAGTTAGATCTCAATGCTTTGGAGAATTGACTTTTTTTCTAATATTCAAATACATGTAGGGTGAAATACACATCTGGTTAACCTTCTAGTAAACATTGGTTAACTTGGGTGCGCGAGTCTGGGGTGGAGAAGAGAAGATTGTTATGACTCATAATACTTCAGAGTATCCTCTTCTATCCTTGTGTGACTGAACCCTGCAGTTAACTGCGCTGAGTCACTGCGTAATGGGACTATCCTGGTAATGGAAAGTTATGTTGGCCTGAGGCTTTCATTTCATCGGTTTTATATTACAGTAGGACCAAAGCAAGGTTTGCTGTATTTTCCAGACAGCTTTTGTAAAAGCATACAGATTGAAAACTGCACATCTGAACTCTATAGTATCATAAAATTATGAAGTTGTTCTAATAGGTTCTGCTACTGCACCCTGAGTGACACCACAGTAATTATAACCTGGCTGCCAGGCCATCTCCCTCCCTTCCCCTTTATCTTTCCTGTCTTCCTCTTTCAATCTGTTAGACCTCTGCGTGAACGCGGTTGCTCCCCTGAGTGACTTGAGTTGGGAAGGAGTGCATTATGAAAGCAGTCCCTTTCAGATGTACCTTAGTTGTCAGCTCTGGAGCTTGTGAGAAAACAGCGCTTGAAGTGTGGAAAGAAATTTTCAGTCCTGAATCACTAAAGTGAAGACTGTGGAGTAAGGAACATTTTTTTCGGTGATTCAGTGTTGGCAGGATCTTCTATAATGACATGCCAATAGATCAGTGTAAGTATTCGCAGGACCAGATAAACAGTGCTGATGGAGGAAGATATTTGACTCCTTGAAGTGAACCACACGTTAATGTGCAGCTCTTTAAACTTGTCTGGCAGTAGCATATCCGTAATGCCTGTTGTATTAAAAGATGCTTTTGCCATCTAGATTACAAAATACTACGAGAATCACAGCTGTGAAACTAGAAGCAGCTTTAGCCACAAATACACTTGAAAGTAGGTACTTGAGGGATGCTTCATGATAGCATGTAAGGATACAGAGCTCTGTGCACTAGGAAGTGGAATGTATTGGTAAGCTTTTTGTGTATCATAAAGGACAATGGAACTAAAATACTGAAGCTTAAGTGTTTACATTTAAAATGGTACTGGAGGAAAATAAAATAGAGTGCTTTGCAGATAGCTCAATCCTGTTTGTTGCTTGCTTTAAAGTGATTTAATCCTTTTCTGGCTTCTCTGGAGGATGAAGAGGTTCTGAAAGTGCTCCCTTAAATTTTACAAGTGTTGTCTGGAGTCTTCACCTAGGAAAGCTGTCTGTGAGATTTACTGCATTGACTGGAGAGTTGATGGTAGATGATGCAAGATTAATATTAAAAATTTTATAATTTTAGACTTATAGAGCAACTGAATCTGTCTTTGAAAAGTAAAGAAGCTATAATTCAACACCTCGAAGAGGAAAAGTCTCAGAGTGGATCTTGTGATGGGAACTTATCAGCAGAAAAAATCAGAGAACTTACCATTGCTTTGAGGCATGAAAAAGATAGTGAGATAGAGGTGAGGAAACTGATGGAACAGTTATACCTTGTAAATCTCATGTGGTCTAGGATTTTAAAGGTCTAAAAGGTCTTGTGCATGATGGTGTATGAGTAACAAGTCATTAAAAAAAATCCTTCTCCACAGTTATTCCACCCTGCTCTTCTCCATCCCCTAAACATTCACTGTTTATATTGTGGTTTGGCAGTCAATATTCATCCTTATTATCCATGCTTACTGTTCTTTCAATGAGAGATCATTTCTTGCAGACTTTATACCTGTGTTTTATTACAAATACTGTGCAATTGCTTTATAGAAATAAGTGTATACATGTATGGGGTGGGTGTATGTAAAAGCTATCTGTCGATACATGACATAGTACATATAGCTGTATTATAACTTAAAATTATAGAAGTTAAGAATGTGACTAGAGAATTTGTTTTTAGAGTTTTTCCACTGTTTTTTGAGTCTTGAGAATGATCCATTCTCAAGTACCAAAACACCTTTTTGTTGTTTCTGTCAAGAACAGACAAAAGGACAAATAGTTCAGTCATGAACTGATTGTCCTTGTCTGATTAGTTGAATTAAAAGTTTGAGGTTTGGGTCTTACTACATCTAAATCAACTTGTCAGGAAAACCTACCCTAGTTTCACAAAAATACTTTTGTCAAGGTGAAAAAAGGGTCATCTTTAATCATTTCAGAGGTGGACAGACTATATCATCCTTTTGGGGTACTGTACTGAAGAGAGAAATTAGAATACATCTGCACAACTCCATTTCTATATATGATTACTCCTTAGAAAAAAACCACAACCAAACCAAACAAAAAAACTTCCCCAAAGAAAAGTCCTAACAAACATATCCCGTAATAAAAGCGTCCTGCTGATATAAGTCTTATATAAATAATGCATAAAAATGTGTTTTTGTTAACTTGTACAGCTGAGTTATCCTGTCCCATTGAAGGGTGCTTCATACTGTGCCCCAGCAGACTTTCAGGAAGCACCTCATACAATATATTCATGCCAAAATGTTGAATGTTGTACAATTCTGAGGTGTATATGAAGTTTGTTCCTTAAAGCTTTGAAGCTTGTTTTATTTCGTTTTAATGCTTAATGGGTTGCATTTGTGTTTAGCGTCAATTTACTTGACCATAGCAACTGTTTTGTTCTTATAGGCTATTAGAATGGAGCTTAAAAATGAGAGAAATTCCTTTGAAAAAAAGATCCAGGTAAGTCCTAGTCTTGTTTCTGTATTTTTGACCACTTAAAATGCATGTTGGGATTTCTTCTGTTATGTCTTCATAGATACAGAGAGGCCTTGACTTGAAAAGAAGCAAAGCAGGTACTTTGGTAACTTTATTTTTTAAAGGGAGGTTCCAGGAAGGATCCCCTGTTTTTTGAAGCAATTTTCAGTAAGTTAATAGGCATGTTCATCAAATACTGAAGCTGTATGGTTGGTACTTGTGGCCAGCACATGAGATTTAGCTTCTTTTACTGTATTCCAGGCATATCTTTAAGACGATGACTTGCATTTGGGACTATATTTAATACAAGTAATTTGAGTAATAAGATATAAGAACTCCGAGAGAATGTACTTCTTAATGTGCAGTTACAATATGTCTTAGTAGAAAGTTAATCCAACTTTGACATAATCTAATTTAGTCTCTTCAAGAAGAGCTGCAAGAGAGAGAAAACGAGCTTGCTGTTGAAAAGAAGAATGGTTTGAAAAGGGATAAAACCATTCAAGGGCTAACTGTTGCCTTAAAAGCAAAGGAAAAAGAGGTATGACGTCTGCGATCTTGCTGGTTTTGTAGAACTATCACTGGCACGGGGTGTGCATGTTGTGTGTGTCACAGGGATTGTTTGATCTCACTTGTAACTGTTTAGGAAGCTTCTAGTAGGTCCTAAATTGCTGCTGTCACGTCTGTAAGTACTTCTGTTTGTTACCTAGAGTTTTGTGTCTTTGACTGGAGGGAGTGGGGAAAATACTTAACTGATTCTTTGTCCCTTAAGAATTTAGAGGAAAAATGTTTTCAGTTGCACACTGCTTTTTATCAGCTCTGAGCACCACTTAAAAGGTATGAGAAGTATTTTTTTTGTTGTTGAGTAAGTGGAGCTGTCAAAGAAAGGTAAAATAGTGGGTCAATGTCAGATGAAATTTGGATTTTATGGAAGAGTGGGAAATGTTTAACTTGAGTGATAGGTAGTGTAGTGAGTGTTGTATAAGCCAAGTTGCTTTATGTGAGATTTATTATGATATATTTGATGTTTTTGTTCTTAAAAGTATTTGTTTTGTGTAGTTGGATGGATGGGTAATGAGATGGTGGGATAGCTATTACTGAATCACCATCCCTTGGAAATAACTTTCTAGTGTTCATTTTACTTTACTTAAAGAATGAGGAACTTGGTTCTGAAATTGAAGATCTAAATGCTTCACTGACTAAGGCAAGAGAGGCAACTCACAAAGCACACATGCAAAAATTCAAGGTAAGAAGCAAGCAGTTAATGTTTTTTTCTTCCCTGCAGCTCCCTTTTCCATAATACCATATAGCGGGTACAGCTTTGTACATTTGAAGGTAAAGGAACGGAAAGTAATTTAAAGTACTTTTTTGAATGCTTAACTTTCTTATGAAACAAATTTCCCCAAAACATTTCTGCTTAAATGATCGAGTCTTAAAATGTCCGATTTCTTATCTTGTTTTTTCTTCTGTAACAACTGAGAAGGGAGGGAGAAAAGTGTAAAAGCAAATGAGGGGAAAAAATGAAGACACTTGTGGAATTGAGATAATACTGAGTTCTTTATTGACTTAAGAGTGTTTTGGTGGTTCTTCAAAAGTATGCTAACAGCACACTCTTCCACATAAGCAGAATTGAACCTAGGTACGAGAGACTTGTATTTCTTCACATAACAAATACAAAACCACTATCTATAAAATAGTGGAGTGTTGTGAAAATGTGATTTAGTAATGCTTTTGTGTGTGCAGAGGAGAGAACTTTATCATAATCTATGCATTATAAAGGTCTTAATATGTCAGATGAGAGAAAGAAGTTTGATTTTAAAATAGACTGCAGAATATTTACCAACTCACTTCAAAATGAAGTCTATTAAAAGGTGGACTTGGAACTTTCAGTAATCATTACTGATTAATGGCAATAATGACTTTCATTATGATGATTGTTCATCCACTTGGTCTCTTACCTCAGCAGGAATGGAAGAGGTTCCATATGCGTGCTTCCAGGCTACACTCTGCTGCAGTTTTGTGACTGTATAGTTTTTTTGATTTGGAATAGTGTTTAGTATCCAGAGCACCTCCATTTCTTCAAAAGCTACATAATTTGACTTAAGCCCAAATTTGTGAACTCTACGGAAAAAAGTACATCCCGTGTCATCTTAAAGTCATTTTGGCCTGTCTGTGAACCTGTAGCTTATGTTTGCTACTTAACACCACAGAAGCCCAGTGTTTTTGAATTACCCTTTTATTTTTGAGCTTGATTATTTTTGAGAAGTTCTAGGTTTAAAAAGTATGCAAGTAATTCTTCCTGTCTACAGGATCCATATTGCTCTTTCACAAACTATGCAAGCCTTTCTCCTCATGACTCTGCTAGTTAGCTACAAACTCGAGTTGAAGGTAGCTTTCAGTGAGTAGATTGTGCTGCATAGACTTCTACCCCTGTCACCTGTGTTGTGAACTTCAAGGAGACCAGTTATAACAATATTTGATAGGGAAGAACAGAAATCACGCTTGCTATTTCATATACTAAATATGCTTATGACTTGGTAACTACTTGACCTAGTCTGGATTCACATTGACCCCAAAGTAGTCATCTTCATCTAATGAGAGCTTTGGGAATCGGTAACAATATGGTCTCATTTGCCTTATGGCCTCCTTTGCAGATGAACCTTTATCTAACTCTCAGTTATCTCTAAGACTGTCTTATGTTGGGTTGTCACTTCTGACATCAGATACTCAAGAAAATTTTCAATGTAATGTTTGCCTTGTTCAGGTAACTGTAATTTCACTTTGTTACCTTAAGTTTGGTGTGCTAGAAGGATCATGTGTGTGGTGGAAGCAACAGAAGTAGAGACTCCTAGGTTC
Source organism: Aythya fuligula (assembly GCF_009819795.1). Classification (NCBI taxonomy): domain Eukaryota; kingdom Metazoa; phylum Chordata; class Aves; order Anseriformes; family Anatidae; genus Aythya; species Aythya fuligula. The sequence continues at coordinate 6,857,980 of NC_045577.1, forward strand.
TACAGATTACCCTTATAGGCTTTGAATGCTGCTTTTATGTTTCAGGGTGCTGAGGATTATCAAGCTCTCTTGATAGAAAAAGAGACCCTCTTAGCAGAGCTGCGTTCAGAAAACCTTACAAAGGATGCTGAGAACCGTAAACTACAGAGGAGGATTAAAAGGACCGATCAAGAGCTAAATGATTTGAATGTAGAAAGAGAGAAAATGGAGAAAGAGCTGGATGAAGCACAACTACAGAAGAGCAGAAGTGACAAAACTATTAATGTTATTATCACTTTTCCTTTATTTCATAAAGTTTTAAAATATTGTTTTTATATGTTACTAGCATGTCCTTTTCTAGCAAATTTATATTTTTAACTTGAAAGCTTTCTTGAAAAGCAAATGCATTTGTCTGAAGTCAGCGTTCAAAAGAATGTGGCCAAGCAGATTGAGGAAAATTCTGGCGCTTAGTCTGCAGAGAAAAATATCTTTTTATAACAAATTTCATTTTGGTAGCCTTAGCCAAGTCCTAGATAAAATAATCAACTTTTGTAAGTGGTAAATGTTAACTATTGGTTTCTAATTCTTGATGGTAGTCAGAACTTGCACGACAATGTCTTATTTCTGCTGTATTTGCTTTGTTATGTCGGTATATTGTCTTAGAAGAGTTAAAGTAGTGCACTTTAAGTTCTAAGACAGTGCAGGAGTAAGTCACTTGTTGTGATCTTAAGCCAAACTTCAGCTTGCTTTTTGCTAACATAGCTTGGTCACTGTAAAGGCTGTATACTAATATCAGTTTTTGCTTGTAAAATCCCCAAAGCACAGGATTAGTCAATCACAGTTTGCTGTAAAAAAAAAAGAAAAAAAAAAAAGTGCTATTTATGTTTGTTAATTTTCCTTCATATTCTTTTTATTTTTTTTTAACCTTAGTGTAAATGTCTGCTTGAGCTCTTCTGCTTCTAACATGCACAGCTCGTTCAACAAAGTGAAGGATCAGGTTTCTTGTTCTCATCCTTTCTTCAAAGGATGCACTTGCTGCTGAGTGCTTGACATAATGTACTTCTCACCTGTATGTCATGTCATGTGGATTTTTCTGAAGTCTTACAGTTGCTTTTCTTAGGGCAGCATCTGCATAATGAGTGGACTCCTGCCCAGGTTGCACAGGCTGGTACACTTCACTTAAGGACTAGCCTCTTGCTGTATTTAGTAACATAAAAGATGAAATGAGGTTGCATTTCTTCACTTAATATTTTGCTCTATTTATTAAATAAGCACCTCACGAAATAAAGCATGTAGACGTGGAAATTGCTGCACTGCAATATTACATAAAACCAGTAGAGGGATCTCTTTACCTACAAACAAATAAGGTCCCTTCCTCCCCTACCTTCCCCCTGCAGTTATTTAACTTACCGTTTTCGTTGATTGTCAACTGCGGTTAGGCTGCCGTCACACAGTCTCTATCTTTGCTGTGCTTTGAAATTTCTTCTGGGTGTTGAGGTTAAGGGGAGAAAGAACAGATAGCTCCTGTCAGTAAAACAGCCACAAAGAACATATTTTATTGATTTAAAGTATTTTATCTTTAACTGTCTTCTCCATTCAGAGCCTTTTTTCATCTTTCAGGGGAGCTAGAATATAAATCTTTATAGGAAAGGCAGGAAAAATAGGACTGAGTAGGGATTTGCCAGGGGATTCGAAGTTGCTTGTATTACAGAAGCCTATTTGACTCCATTATGTCCAAGTTTTTCATGTAAATGACTAGTTCCTTGGGGGAAAGCATTCCTGCCAAAAGATGAGCAGTCTTTTAAAAATTATATCCCTAACCTGTTTCCTATTCCTTGCAGAACGGCTGTTTCAATTTCAGAGTTGCTAGTACATTTAGATATAGCAGACCTGCCTGTGAAATGTTGCCCATTAAGTAGTAGATATGTGGGAGTAAAAAAATATGCTGTGATATTTTGCTCTTTGACAAATAGAAAACCACTTCAGTCATCTGATGCAAAATTCTTATGAGACAGCCCTAAAAATCCTATTCTATTTATTCTCTGAGAAACCTACATATCAGTGTTTCTGCTCTGTTAGGATGAAGCTAGCACAGGTGTGTCTAAACTGTAGAAATTGCCATTGACATCTGTAATAAACTGCTGTCTTAACTCTTCCCTCACTCCCAGGGAAGGTTTTAGACTTTTCCTATTGTGTTGTTGGGGTAATCTCAATTTTTTTGCATATATCTGTCTGGGCAAACGAGCACATGCAGAACCTTAGAGAGCCAGAAGAGGTACTTCTGCCTTGTTGAAAGCCAGTTTGTCTGGAGGTGATTAGTCATTACTGTCCTTGGATGGAAGAAGGTTAAACTAAGTTAATTAAAATTGCTAAATGTGACCTGATCATCCACATCAGACCAAACTACTGCTCAGTAGCAGGAGGCTTTTGCAGCAACACATGTTCTTGAGTGCTCTCCATGCCTAAGGGGGGGTAAGTGCCCTGCCTTTTTACTGAGTCAACTTCAAAAGCAAAAACTTTCAGGTCAGTGCTTTCCAGAAGCTGCTGTTAGGCAGTAGTTCAGTGTCATTTTAAGCTCTCTGAAATAACCTTTGGGCATATGTTCTCACAACTGATGAGCAATAACCATCAACACACCCTTAATGCTGCATCCCTTGGCCACATTGCTGTGTCTGTAACAGCTCAGTATTTCTTCGTCAAAGAGTTTGTTCAAGCTCAGATCATTTAAACATGAAACCGTTCTTTCTCCAGATCTAAATGCAGACAATTAGAGCATGTTTACTTGTTTTTCATAGTTGATCACTTGATTAGGGGAAATGCAGAGTAACTCATTAGGTAGACTTTATTACCTAGTCTTCCTACTTGCCGTTCAGCCTTAGAGGGAGGTTTTGGAGCCTCATGACTTAATTATTCACCAACCTGTTTCCCATCTGACAAGGAGGGGGAGGCATCTGCTCCAGTCTTTGACATTACACTGCTTCGTGTTCATTTTTCTTAGCTCAACTCTCATTAATCATAGAAAAGTCTCTTGGGGAAAAAGGTTGGCAGAAGGAATAGCGAGGTTTATGCTCTGAGAACCATAGGTACTCTATTATCCTTGCAGCTCAATGTATAGAAACCAATAGATTTTCTCCCAGACAATTTGAGTGGTCAATGAGTTCAAGCAACCTGCTATGGTGATGGATAGTTTTGTGCATTACAGAATTCTGCGTTATGCAAAGAAACTAACTCTCAGTCTCAACTCTGACTTGTTTGGGAAGGATTTAAGGGAACTTTGTGGGCAGAATTAGTGGAGATGAACTCAAACTACAAGTCTCTCGCAGGCTTTTCTTTTTTCTGTTTTCTGCAATAACACGTGTTGTCAGTCCAGCTCTTTCCCTAATTCTTGCCATAATGTTTGTGCTGTTTTAAAGGCAGAAGCTTGGTCTCTGTACCTGACAAGTGTTGCACACTGAAAAGTCTGAGACTAGGTCATCAACGGTGTAGTACTGTTATTGCAACAGCATGCTTACTATCTGGGCATGCCTGCGTCTTCTCTTAAATCTGTTTAGGGTTTTCATAAAGAGAAATCATGGAGTATTGGTCATTGAAGTTACAGTACAGATCATGAGTGTTTCTTCGAAGTTGGGTTACACAACAGCACAGCGGTACAACAGCACAAAAAATGATGCAAAAATAAAAAAGAGTGACCTTTGCAGTGCATCATGAAACTCATAATGCTGCAGTTAGTCCTTTACTTTCACTTCAAGTGTTGTATGTGATGTGACCCACTTGAAGAGTTGCATAGCTTGAAGCCAAAAGGCTCAGTGGTTATGAGATGTTACACAACTTCCAAAATAACTGCTCTGTGCTGCAGTCTATGGTTTTAGTTAGTAGTTAATAGAAATAGAAGCATATTTGAGACTTTGAACATATACACAAAATTTGGACTTGGTTTTGCAGTTCTTCATTTTTCTTTGGCAAACAAGCAGTCCTTTTGGTCATGAAAAAAATACCTTCATTGATTTGCAGAACCGAGGGTATAAGCATACAATAACATTTGATGAGTTTTTGGGGGGAGCTATTAGCGATGTCTTAGCTGATTCCTGGTAATGAAGCTAAGATTAAGCAAGTAAACCAAAAGGCATCGCAAATGACAATTTGTGTTTAATGTGCAAAATAAACAGAAATAAAACACTGCAGTAGTAAAGCGATGTTAAAGATTTGATGTGAACCTGCATGAAGCAAGGTAATTAAGTCAAGAAAAGGACATAAAACAGTTTGTAAAGAGAATGCAATTAAAGTGTCACTAGTACTATTTCCCTGTACTTAGAATAAGAAACAACTATTGAATTTTAAATCCCAGCGGAGGCAAATGGAAAGTTTATAGGTGACTACCATATGTGCAAACTATTTAAAGGGCTTATGGTACCTCACAAATGGGCCCTTTTGTGAAATAAAAGGAGCACATTTATTTGAAGATGTAGGCTGTGCTACCCAATTCGTTGGGTCTGAGGAGTTTAGATAATACAAAGGCTTCTGTAAGTTTTAGTTGTTTAATTTTAAGCAACAGTGCCTTTGTAAAAGGCTTCTACTTCCCCTTTTCCACAGTCTTTGCAGTAAATGTCCTAGGTCATCTTGCAAAATAAAAACTTAGAAAATGAAGCTTTGTGTATATACAAGCTATGTATTTTTCAGTTTGAAACTTCTAACAGATCAGCAAAAAAGTTGCATTGACACAAAGGGTGGTAGTGGGAGAAAAGCTGAAATGGTAGAACATTATCGGAGCCTTATTTAGCTTTTCCAGTGCTCTGTGTGCCTGCACTTTTCCACTCTATAACTGGAAACTGGCTATTAATAACGTGCTAATAATTTCATCCATATTTTCATTGATTCAGTGGTTTTCCCAGTTAGTAGTAAAATGTAAAGAATAAGAACTATTTGATGTTATTGAAGGGAACCAAAGGTTTTACCTGGTGGGTAGATTTTCAGATGGCAATTTTTTGATTGAAATAGGACAGTGTCAGTAGGAACATAGATGAGAAAACTGTAATTATGGTCACCGTCAAGTGTGTGACTTGTGAATTAGGAGATATTGCTTTTTACATCACAGTAGGCTGTGTTGATCCCAACAGATACCAGGGTCCTTTGGATTTGCTACTGAATCAGGTTATTGAAAGAGATTTCTCTCTTTTCAAAGTAAAATGGACAATAAGTGGGTGTTTACTGATAGTTGTGTTGTTTCCTTGTCTTAGTTACCTAATCTTGAAGCTGCAGGAAAGGAAGAAGAGCAAATGACAAACCATTTTTTTCCTGTTTCTAGTAATGGATGAAACTGACTCAGAAGTTAGTGTTTGTTTTGACAGTGGCAGCATGATATTTCTCAGCGTTGGAGTCCAGTCATTCTTCATGAAAAGCATGTGAACAATAACAGTTTAGATTTTTAGAAAGCAATACTGACACCTTATCTACAAGTTTTCTTTTATTATAATCACTGATACTAAGAGAAAGATACTGGCTTAAATACATTCTCCAGACTATTTGGTGATATGCATAATCTAAAGTAATGGAAAGTTAAGCTATTAATGTGGCTTGTCAATCTTAAACATTTTTAAAGTTGATTTGCTAATTATTCAGTTTCATTTTTTGTAGGACCTTAGAAATCAACTAGAGAAATTACACGGTGAAATGACTGAGAAAGAAAAAGCAGTTGAACGTTACAATATTCTTTTGAGTGAAAGCAATCAGAAGTTGCAGAGCCAAGAACTAGTTATCAAGCGGCTAACAGACAGTGTCAATCAAAAGGATCTATTGCTTCAGGTAGGTAGACTTGAGTTGAAATTAAAAAAAATGAAAAATTATAATTTGATTTTGCATGTGGAATGATTACAAAATCCCATTTGTATTTGGAATTACTGCTGATTTTGATGGTAATCCTTCTCTTATAATACTGTATTTGCAGAACAGACCTAATTTTAGAGATCTGTGGTGTTAAAAAGATTTTTTGTTAAGGTTTTATTAAGCACTTGTACAAAGGGGAGAAAAAAGCTTTACTAATACTTATGTAGATTTTTCACTGATGTGTTAGGGTACTTTAAAAGCTCTGAAGTGCCTATGATTTACAGTTTGTTGTGCAGAAACTAGAAGTTGAGGAATAGACATAGACAGTGAAATATTTTCTCCTTTTTTTTTTTTTTTTTTTTTTTTTTTTTTTTTAATGAAAATGAGCACTTTCAAAACAAGGCATGTGAGAAGGGAGCTGTCTGAATCTTGAAAGAACCTCTGCTTCAAACATTTTGCAGCTGGAGGAATAATCCTGAAAAGTACTGGTGGTATTCAACCAGCAAAGCAAAGACAAATAGTTGACGTTATTCTGTACATGGAGACCAAAGTATATTCCTTGACTTAATGCATAAACACTGCTAAGTTTTCAGATGTAATCAGATTTTTATTTTATTTTATTTTATTTTTATTATTTAAATGATTGGATAGCTGCCCAAAGCTTTTGTTTGTTTGTTTGTTTGTTTGTTTTTCTGTTTTGGTATGCTGAGCTCCTCTTTTGTAAGATTTGTATAGAACGTTTGTATGTTTCCCGAATTTTGTTTGTGTACTATTTTGCAGTATAACAGCAGGGTAAATTTTGCAAAACCTTATTATTGTTTTCTTTTGTTAGAACTTTGATGAAACAATTAAAGAAAAGGATGGAGAATTGCAGGAGCTGCTGAATAAGAACAAGAGCCTTCTAAGAGCCAATGAAGAACTTGAACTGAAAAATGAGGGTTTAGTAAAGGAAAAATGTGCTGTACAGTCACAGTCAATCATCAGGATAGTCAGAGAGGTAGAGGTGAGTTTCACAGAACTGTGATCATTTTCAGATAAATACTTTGACGTTAAATTAATAAGAATTTTCCCTTTGACTTCAAACTTTGACTTCAATATGCTTTGTAAATCATCCATGTAGCAAGGGGCAGTTTTCCTTAAGATCAGTACCATCTTAAAATGTTCTGTAATATTAAAACTATAACAATGACTTTATTAATAATAGAGTTACATTTTTAGGTCACTTGAAATGTTTTAAAAGCATATGATTGTGGTGGTGTTGATCTGGCATCAAAAGTGTATGTAGTATTGTACGCTGATGAATTTATATGGCATCACTAAAAACTTTACTTCCTGAAAGTGCATCAAATACTTTGCCTGCCTACCATAAAGATGTAGAGTTTTGTGGCTATTAGGGCAGATGTACTTCCCTGAATGAGAGGGTATCTGCACCTGAAAAGCATTGTAGGGGAAGGTTTGTGAGCTTCTAATAGATAAGGGGAAAGGCTGAACTGAGCTAGTGACCACAAGAGATACGGGTAGGAGCAAAGATATGTTTAGAACAAGAAAAAAAATAGCTTAAAGCAAGAGGAGAAAGGAAATAGTGTAGAAATATATATATGTATATTTATATTAAAAAGATGAATAATATGTGCCCATTATTTTATTTGGTGCCATAAATTGAGAAGAATTTTAGATGCCTGAAATCTGAGGTCAGAATTCGAAGACTCAAAATGTAGAGTTATTTTTTTTTCTCTTCTACTTTTGTACTAGCCAAAAAAAAGAAAAAAAAAAAAAGAGATCAGGAGCCGGTGGGAAGGTTTGATCACTTGCTGATCCATCAGTGCATTTATTATTACTGTGTACAGATTACTGGACAAATAAGCTGCTTTTAGAGATATGCTACATTTTTTGTCTTTTTTTTTTTCTGTTGTTTGCAGTACGGTCTGTTAAGATTTCTAAAAGCATCAGGCAAAATAACAAGAATTAGACTAGTACCTCCTAGTGGAGGAGAAAGCTATTTAGTTTCTTTAATTATGTATCAGTCATTAAAGAGGTTTTCTCAAGGATATTTCAAATAAAGAAAGCCAATGACAAAGGAAACACAAGTACTGTATCTACTGTCACAATCTGAACACACTGGTGATGAGATGTTTAATATGTTATGAACACTATTATTAAACAAGGTAGGTGTAAGCACAGTTTGAGACACAGGTGTTACTTGGCAAACTAAGAGCAAAGGAGCCTCATCACTGCTTGCCAGGGTACCAGTGCAGAGCACGTTGAAGTACAGATGGATATACAGACTGAGAAAATGAAGTCTGGGAAAGGCTAGGTAGAAATTTTACCTCTGTAAAACAAACCGCAGTGCATGCACATAACTTCTGTCATGAAGGGACCCAAGGCTGATGGAAAATCATACAGAATTAATGAAAATCCAACACTAACTTTCCTCTGTACACCGCACTTCTGAAACAGGTGCATAACCAGGAGAGAGAACAGTGGCAAGTGAAGCCATGCATGGTAATGACCCAGTACCCACCTTCTAATCACAATCTATTCTCTGTTGCTGGTTCACTTAGTGATTGTGAACAATACCTAATCACAACCCATTGTCCTCTCAGCTCAACCTCTATGTAAGATATCACCTCTGTGAACCCATTTCAGCATATTAATCATAAGTTTTTGGACACAGATTATCCAGAGCTATGCTCTTATTGGCTGCCTTGGACTCTTTGATGACTTTGCAGTGCTGCACCAACTCTCAACAAACGCACAGCTGGATCCTGCCCACCAGAGAGAACAGAAACCAAGCTCTTCTGGCCTCACTGATCTCTAAAGTTGAAGAAACTGAATTGAGAGATGCAGAACTTTCTCTCTTTCATCATACCTTTTAACTCTATTTTAATGTAATGATAAATTTTAAAGCAACCAACATCCAAAGCTCTGCTGGGTGCCTCGACCAGGCCAGGGAAGATAAATGACAGTTTCTAATTAAAGTTTGGATTCTTGAGCCACTGTCATGGGCTAGAGAGAAAGAAAGGGAGTGTGCAAAAGCACTGATGATTAGGTTAGTCATGCAACTGCTGACTCTGGTATCTGTGAAGCCTTGGAATTAAATATTTTTTTTCCAGCCAAGGAATTTAGAAGCGCAGTGGACTCGATATAATTTTGAAGACTTTATCTGGTTTTGTGCTTAATGCTCTTCTTTCACCACCAACACTCCTTTACTTACAAAGCTCTTCTTGTTGGAACATTTGTTAGGCAAATATATTTCTAGCAGTGGTTTAGACCTTCGCAGTTCATTTTAATACTGAGAAAAGCAGATAAATTGAGAAAGGTGCCTCTTGCTCAGTCCTTTAGCTATGCTTCTGGGTTCTGTTATGTTGCACATATAACCTTGCATACAGCAGTAAGGGGCCACAGTGATGTGAGTTTTAATTCTAAATTGACTTCTCTAAGTGCACAAAAAGTCCTTGGATTTGCTGTAATATCTTTCCTTAACGTCTGTTTCTGAGAAGGGGAGCTTATATACCACTTGAGGGTGGAGTAGGAAATGAGGTTGGCTGCTGCATTGCAAGGCAAATCTGATGTTTGTGCAAACACACCGCACTTGGTAATTCCTGCACGATCAGCATGTTGCTTGGCTCTAGTTTTAATTACTCCAGTATTTGGGGAGTTAATACTGTGCAGTCAGGGAATTGAAAAATACTGTGTGCATACAGTTGCGATGTCTTGTTTGCTGCAGTTGGAGAAATTTAGCCAAAGCATGGAAGTCATCGATGTAGCCAGAGCATTGCAGATGTTGGGTGTCCTGACAGCTGGAATTGGTGCAATTGTTGGGATACTGCAGCCGTGTCTTAGCTGCTGGAACCGATGCAATGTGCATATTGTTGCCGAATCACTGTGATTTTGGAAAGTGAGGTAGTTGATTTTTTTTTATATATACAAGTGTCCTGACTATTAATTGGCCATCCGTGCACTGTAGTTGTTGCTTGCAGTCTCTTTAAATTGATGTTGTGAACAGGGAGGTAGTTCAGCTTCTGATCTGATGAGATTAGCTTATGAAAACAGAGAACATTTTTGTCAATATCCATGTCTTCACACCCCTCAACCATGTCGCTTCTTACCCGTTACGCTGAAAGTGGCCTGGTGAGGGGAATGGATGGGGTTGGTGTATCTCACCATTTCCTTACCAGCAGAAATTTCATCTTACAAGAATTACCCTGATGAAGTGACATTTGAAGATCTGTTTATAGTCCAGCAGGTTTGCCTTACAGAGCGGCGAGAAGGGCCGTACGTTCCTCAGAGCCATCAGCTTTTTGACATTTTCCGTGTTGAGATGACAACGTCCAAAAGTCACCAACAGTCTTTAGCTGCAGCCATTTCCCTCTTTAGATATCTGACTCACTGGCCTGTAGCAATTTTGATCTTATTAGCGATCGTTTCATTTATGGTGGACCATCCACACAGTTCACTGCAAGGTTAGAAGAAATTACCAAAGTGTGACACTAATGGATGGAGGGATGAATCAGCGGCGGGGTGTAGGTTACAACCTTCTCGCAGCCATCCATCCCCTAACCTTCAGAGGTTTTGAAATGATCCCAATGCCTGTTGCAAGGAAAGGAGGGTTCAGTGAGGCAACCAGATATTTTTGTGACTTTGCCAGGAAGTTACTTATTGTGGAGACATAAACCTTCTACTTTCATTGCTTACAATTTGAGAAACCTTTTAATGAAAATAAGTTATGTTTTCTACCACTACTGCTTAGCAATAGTATTTCAGATTTAAATATAGACTTTAATGTATTAGATTGCCTGCTTTCACGGGAATATAAATCTTTCACTGCAATATGGTCCTGGATGTCTTGCAGCTATCTCTTCTAACACATTTTCCCTCACACCATGTGTCAAGAGGTTTAATGTTTCATTAACTCCCACAGCATTATGGTCTATGTAAGTTACAGAGCTGCCTTATGTTTTGTGTACCTTTGGGGAGTTGATTGGAATAATTCACTCCTACGCTTTATTTAGAAGTGACAGTAATAACGTACCAAAAAACCTTCATGCTGTATCTTTTCATCCTTATTATTCATGAAAAATTTTGAAAAATCACGAACAATGCTTCATGGTTTTGCTCACCTCTACCTTGCTAGTTGAATTTAGGGTTTGTGAGAATTTACCTATAGCCTCTGACATTTGGAATTGGGAAACATCTCACGTCTCCCATAACAGAGAAAAATAGAGTTGGGAGGGTTTCGTGAGGTTACGCGGAGTTTGGTGTAAATGTAGAACTAAATTAACATGTGAATTTTGAAGGAAATGTAAGAGAAGGAGCACGGTGCTGCGTAACACCACTTTGCTAATACAGCACTCGTAGCCCCTGAACAATTGGTGACAACCGTTATCTAATTTGTGTACCGTAAACTCTTCAGAGTGACATTACTTTGCCAGTGCTTCAGAAGGAGCTTTTAATTAGGATACAGTTCTGTAGTGTCTTCAGTAATAATTGCAAGGCTTATATCAGACATATGGAAGGGTTCACCAGAACTTTTAACAGACTGTTAACCAACTAAATTAAGTCAAAAGAGTTATTTCTTTCTGTTGCTTTCTGTGTCATTGATCAGTGTTGTTGTCAGTGATCAAACTTTTTCCAAATTAAATTGCAATCTGTGTATTTTATGTCTAGTGACTGTTCTTAAACGGCTGAGATTCCAACATGGTGATGAGTCTTTAGCTCAGGCTGTAAGATTTGCTTTTTGATATATTTTTTGATATATTTTTTTCTTAAGAGATTTTTTTATTAATGGACTCTGGATCGCCTATCTCAGACAGTTTGCCCTTGTGTTGCAGTCAACAGAAATCATTGCTTCGTGCTTTGTCTCTGCTCATCTTGATAACCGACTTGATATTATTCACATATAAAATAGTATTTAATGTATAAACTGCACCAGAACCTGGAAGCATTTGTTAGAGTACAGCTACCACTGGGGATAATGGCAGCAGAACATGATGAGCACATGCAGAGGCAAGGTCTCTTCTTCAAGGAATCTGCAGGGTTAAGTGGTAGGAGCTGCTCTGTCGGCAGTAAGATCTGGTATGCAGATTATCTCAACGGAAGTAATTTGATCAAAACTTGATTACATTTGCAAAATATTATTTAACATGTTTGCTAGCACACTGAAGTACGAGCGTAAATAATTAAAAGTAAACAACAGTTGTCCTTGCTTTTGTGCTGTTTACTTTGCAGAATACTGAATTTTTCAAATTAACAGTGTTTGCATCGTTAGTGTGAATTAACGAGATTCTACTATAGCTGATTTTTTGTTGCAATTCCTGGCTTAGCAACTGCAATTGGAGTAATAACAGCTGCTTAAAACTCCTGGGTGTAGATTTCTTCCCTGTTAATGATCTGTTCACTAATGATTTAGTATCTCTTGAGAGTTTAGTTTCCAGTCTTGAGGTTGTAATATGGAGAAGACAGAATTACCTCTCATTCTTGTTCTCTGGAGTTATCGTGTCATACTAGAGCCATACACATCCCCACTAGCTGGGGTGCTTCTTTGTTCATTCTTTCAGTTTTCAGTCCAATAGGAAAACAGAGAAGCAACGAGGCCCATTCTTCTTAGAGACAGAAGATACTGTGCCTGACATGAATACATCTAAATTAGATATAAATATCCCAGATATTTTCTCTTCTGAGCCAGCTGATATCTTAGATGTTTTTATGCAATAAGTGCAAGCTCCTTTAAATAGCTGCATTTTTTGCCTCCTGCTGAAAAAGTGGCTGAGTGGTTGTTTTGGATTGAAAAAATCTTGGGAACTTATAGCGGGTATTTCCTGAGCACGGAGCAGAAGAGCCTGGATTTGTTCTAATAGTGATATACCTTCTGTGAGTAAGGCTGCAGGTAAACAATTTTCTTTGCACAAGCAGAGAAAGCAGCTTGTAGTGACCCAGGTGAGTGCTCAGAAAGCGGACTCAGTGAGCACGTATCTGACATGTCCATCCTTGGGCAGCTCAGTGCAATCCTTTTTGTTCAGAAATGGAACAGAATTAGCAGATCCCCACCCAATAAATAAATAAATTATCCAGAATATGGAGAGGTTGTTAGGCTGATGCTTTAAAATGTGTGCTTGCAGCTTGGGCTTCTCCACTTGCCTTTCCCTTCCCCAATGGTAGCCAGCAGCCAGCATGTTCCTGGCTTGCTGAGCTGTAAATTTAGGAAGTGAGGATGCTGGGGGGAGAAAGGATTTTAGGCTGTCAGAAAAATGATGCACCGGTATTTCAATATGTAACTCACTTATGGTAGGTAAATAGCAAAATGCTATTAGCTTCCTGCAATAACAGCTGATTTAAGTATCCTGAATAGTTTCCAGATTCATGTGAGGCTATTGAGGTGGGCAGTCCTCTTTAGTGACTTTTGAATTTCTCCTTCCAGCTTTTCTCCTTTGCGTGTCTGCACATAATTGTACACAGGCAATCTTAAAATTACGTTGCATGTTTACTATTTTCTTTTTTCCATTTAGGAAAAGAAAGAATCTGAATATGAAAAGCTGATACTTGCTTTGAAAAAGGAACAAAATATTTATTCTACACTAGTGAAGACCTTTAAAGAATCTGATAGGTAAGTGCTATTTCTGTTTTGGTGGAAAATCTAAACTCAAAGGACCAAAGTTAGATGTTGTGAAAAAAGGTGAGTGGTCATTATATTGTACAGGCCAATCGTTAATGAAGCGTAAACTAGCTGTTAAAAACTAGATATATTTTTTCCCTTTCTCCTTAAAATAGAGCTATTTTTTGTAATTAAGGTTGAGTTATCTCAATTACCTAAATGCTTCTGAAAATATTTCTATTTGGATTGGATTCTCAGCTCAGCCAGATGTCCATTTATGTACCAAAGAAAACAGCCAGATTTTTAGAGAAGGTACTTGTCCTGTCTTGGACTAGAGGGGAAAAATCAAAGCACAGGGAAATGTTCAGCATGGGACTGATTTACCACAGTTTACTACTTCTAAAATACAGATAATGATTATTTTCAAAGTGGCACCTTGAAGATTGTGATATAAACATAATCAAGAATATAATCAAGTAAGCTTTTGGAGAAGTTTAAACAAAACAGAATAATTGAAATTTTCATAGGATATTTTCAATGCAAAGCATTCAAAAGCATATTAAATTTTCAGCCTTTAAAAATTAAACCCCAACATTGTAGAAAGAAACCTCAGGCCTACTTTGTGTCCTACTATTGCGTGGCAGTCAAGGAGATGTATGAAATAAAGAAAATTCTTAGCCTTTGGGTAACAATCTTATTGGTTTTAGTAAAATGTGGTTTTACTGTTATAATTACAAATATCTTAATTAGGTATTTGGAGAATTTGGGAGACGGCTCCTAGCTCTTCTTGCCTGAAGGCTCATACCTGCCAGCTTTGTGGGAACACGTTGGTATTTGCAGTCAGGGTGTAGACCCCTATAGTTTGAATGCCAGCAAGTGAATACTGCTAAAGTAGATGAGATCTTGTATTTGAATTAAGCGCATTAATAGTAATGCCATCCTGTGCTTGGCCACAGCTCAGCAGCTGATAATAGAATCTTTTTCATTAGAAATAGTGATAGAAGTCAGATTAGGGAGATTATTTCTTATCTCGAGGAAAAGAGCGCTGTCTTTTGTGACTGGTTTCTGTTGAACAATCGCCAATGAAGGAAGAAGCCAGTTTGTCTGAGTATTTCATACAGAGGGTGCCCTGCCATTGAAACACAGTCTGTGGGTAAGGGGATTGTGGCTACACTGTGTAGTAATGACAACACCAAGTAACAGCTCTGCTACCAGCTTTTCTTAGGATATCCTTGAAATGTGGAAAATTATAACTAGTTGACTGCAACTTAAATGGGTATTTTTCAAAATAAGCTACCTGATGTCAGCACCAAGACATTTTTTTGTCTCTCCAAGCAGAGAATTGATGCTTTTTCTCATAAAACCTTTAACGCAGGAAAAGGAGAAAAAGCTTACTTAGCTTTTAGTAATGTGGAGGTTTGTTTTTCTTCTTAATTTTTGCTGAGTGTTTAAGAGAGCTCTCTCTTCAAAGATATTCCTTAGCCAGGGAGAACTGGTTAAAGCAATGGTTTCTTGTACAAAAAAGCCCGACAACAGCACACTTGTCAGAAGACAGACTGAGAGTCTTTTCATATATGCTGCCTTTTAATTAATGCATTTCTTCAATATGCTCTTCTTCTCATGCAAGTATGATATACTGTCTGCTTCTGTGTAGTCTCCTGTAAGACAGATTTGAATTTTGTTTGAAAGATTCCTGGATTGTCAGACATTTCCCTGTAGTGGATTGGAAATTCTATAGCAGCTTAATTTAAAGTACTGAGCTTTGGAGTGAATTAAATGTCAAAATAAATAATACAATGAGTTCAGTAACACCTTGTTATTTTTTATTAAATCCAGTTTATTTCATACTATTACAGTTTCAGTTTTTAGTGTACTTAAGTCTTTTTATGGACTGATCATAACTGTGTTGTCGATGCTGTTGAAGGGTAATGGGGAAGATCTAGCAGGGGACAGCTGGATGTGCTGACGCTGTGAGAACTAGGAGGCAGTGACTGGTGGTAAAGTAAGCACTTCGGTGGCTACGTTGAAAAAAAAGCTGCTTAAAGAATTAATTCATATTGACAAATTGTCATTTTTAAGTTTTGGAATTTATACTCAATTGTGATAATTGACACAATTTCAACTTGAAAGGTCGTTTTACAGATTGTTGGCTACCTGAAGAATTAAAATAGTTGGATCGTGCCTGGGTCATATTTTCAATGAAACATGATTTTTTTATTTTTATTTTTTTTTAGTGGAGCATTATATTGTACAGCATAGTTCTGTAGCAAGGGAACAAAGTTTCCATGGTCACCATATAATGGAATACACAGAAGTTATTCATTTTAGTTTTCCTTAAAAAAAAAAAAAGTACAAAGAAATTGGCCCTTAGAATATATCTGTCATGTTTAAGCTGAAACAATCAGCACAGTTTAAAGCAGAAAGAAAAGGGAGTGGATGTAAAGGTTTAGTCTCGTCTTTCTGTGCAGGGATTTGTTTGTTCCTATGCATCAAAATGATGTAACTGTGATGAAATTAGTGTTGGCTACTGTGAAATGGTATCTTTGTGGAAGCCTGCGCATATAAAAGAAACTGCAATGCCCAACAAAATTTATTCAATTGAAATCTTAAAGTTTTTTTTTTTATATATATATTTCTGGTTTTCTCCTTTTTCCATAGTTTAAATAGCTTGCAAACGGAGCTAAACAACATCTTCATGTTACGAAAACAACTAGAAGATGACATTCTGGCTAATCGGAATCTACAGAAGATCTTAGAAGATCAGATTAAGAACGTCAAAAACCGACAAGGTCTGTATACATGTGCAGACCATCCCTTTTCTTGGTCTTTTTGTACAAAAGAAAACTGGTTTTATTATAGTCAGTTTGCTGTGATGGAGAAGAAATGTTTGAAAGTAGATAAAGGTGTGAAAAGGCGTCTTCTCGGCCTTCTGTACTGAAAATTATTTGAGGGATTTGTAACAGAATGTCTTTGAGCAATCAGGGCATATACAGAGGCACAGTTTTTTGCTTTCCCTGCAGCAAATGTTAGTAATTCTATGGCAATTCTACTGCAGGGATCGTTTCAAGCTGCCTACAATTTTGTACCGGTAGAATTTACTGTTTTTCTGCAGAAATCAAATTTCTGACTTTGAATAAATCTCTGGCCATGGGATCACTTTCTGTCCGTGGAATTTAATTATTTCACAATGCTTCGATAAAGAACTTTTGTCTCAGGAAATTGCTAGACTCCTCGTAACACAAGAAGTATTTACAGAGAAGAAAAAAGTAGTTGGTAGTTTTGTTATTTTGTAGTTTATTCAGAAATAGTAGAACTTTTTTGTTCGTTATACTTCTTTGAAGGTGTTTTTAATATATACTTAAGTAGAGCAATGAATGATGTAAGTGGACATTGTTAAAGATAGTTCACTGCACATGTACAGACACATCTGTTTTATTCTGTAGGGGATATATGAAAAACAATAAAGCCTGTCCACTTACCTTTCACTTAAAGTTTCAGTTTTGGCATCATTCCCTTCACAGCTTTGATAAGTGACAAAAGGTAAGCTTCTGCCATTTCAGAGTTTCCGACCTCAAAAGTAAAGATGAACAACGAGGGGAAGTCAAAGGGACCCGTGGGCTCTCCTGGGTCCAGTTGTCAAAAGCAGTTGAGCTGTAGTTGAGGCTGTTAGGGAGGAAGGCTCTGAAAATTAGTAATTATTTGTGAAGCTTTGAGTCCTTGCAGCTGCCATGGGATCGGTGTCAGAGTGGGGAGTAGAATTTGGATGTCTCTGTTGTAATTTAGATATGCTTTCTCACTATTTAATGAAAGAATACATATATATAGGATAATACAGAATTGTCTATGTCGAAAATGAACAGGTGTTTATTGAAATGTAACAAACCATTCATATGGCTATAGAGGAAATGAATAAGTATTTTCAATTCCATTAATTCTCAATTATTTTGAGCCAAAAGCAAAATAAATTCCATAACTTTGTCTAACCTGGCTTTTTGCATTGAGGCTTTGAGTTTGTTTTCATAAAAATATGGTTAGAATAACTATTGTTGCCTCACTTATCCTTCCTAAAAATTATTTCTAATTGCAATGCTAAATATGCAAATTATAATGCAGAATTACATTCACGACTCATGCTGATAACTACAGAAAATACAGCATGTCCAAGCGTCAGAAGCACAAACAAATGTAAGGATAGAATTTGTTCAGTTGAACAAAAAGCTAATTTTGGGGAATGAAACATTTTAACTGGCCTCCCTGAGATTTACTTGTAGGCAGTTATTTGGGAAGTTCTCTCTTTTCATTTTATGTTTTGTTTTCCTACAAACAAATAAGATTTTCTGAAATAATTTCTGTCATTGGTTATTTTGACAGATGAAACACTATCCTTCTGTGGAGATCAAACATCCTATATGAGTATTTGCTTAGGAGAGCAAGATCATTTAAACCTACAGATAGACCAGCTGTCTCTTGAAGAACTTAAGAAAAAGGTATTGATCTGTTTTATTATTTACTGGTTTTAATGGCTTAATTCTGCCTCATTTATAGTTTGTGCATCTCTCATGGAAAGAAGCATTGTCTTTATTTAGGTATGGCTTGGTAGTTCTGAAAGGATGTGATATTCTTATCTGTGTGGTTTGTGATCCACCTTTTATGAACTGTTTGTTCTTGTTATACAACATGAGCTTCAGAGTTAGATGAAACGTAGGTGGGTTGCTGCAAAGCTTTTATCCTAGTTAGCTGCATTCAAGTTTCAGGCTCAATACCATATTTTAGTCATCATGAAGTATACCAACTCCAAATAAAAGTTTTTGTATTAAGTATTCAACAACATGTACCTCATCTGCCTTTATTAATCATGAAGATGGTAGTGGTGTCTGTAATTTATTCTTCTGTATAGCACACTCCATCCCAGGCTTTACAAATCTTTTGATAAATAGGGCATGTTATAAAATAACCCTGAGGTAGGTTAATATTATCTCCATTCTACATAAGGAGAACTGAAATTCACAGAAATTAAACGTGCAGGCTATTGTCAAACAATAAGTCTGTATTGGAGTACAAAAACCGGTTCTCTTGACGCTCCCTGTGCACTGATTTCCGATCAGTGCACCAATTTATGATAAGGACCTGTGCTGAATGTGATTGTTTGGGTGTGAACGTAAGTGAAGTTTTACCTTTCTCATGGCCAGCTGAACTGTAGGCAGGTGTTCAAAGTCTGGAGGTGGGTAATCTGACGGAAAGAAGTTTGCCTTACACTGAGCAGGTGTCAATAAAAAAAAAACAGTCCCATCCTGGGGTTATACCACTTTTATCACTGAAAGTATTCCCTTTGGCATGTTCTGTGACACCCATCAGTAAAAGAAGTTTACAAACCATTTCTTACCTGAAAAAGGGTTTGTATGCCTGAATGCTGATCTGCCTTTTCCAAATATATTAATTGGTCTCATAAAAAGATTTCACTTTTTTCTGCAAACATTGCTTTCTTGATATACTGCAAGTCCGTGACACTAATATCTGTTTGAGAGTCTTGAACTTGATTGTCCTCTCTGGTATAGATTATATATTTGTGAAACTATTCAGAGTGGTAGTGTTTTACAAAGGGTGTCTGAGATACAAGAACAGGTTGTTTCTGAATGTTACTATCGCCCTGTAATGGTGATTTCTGCTGCACCAAAGTGTTTCTTCTCAAATCAGCCTGTTGTGAGATGCCCTTAGGTTTCTTTTTGCTACTGAACTATGAAAAATGGTATTTTAACTTAATAACATGGCTGGGAACTAGTCTCCCAAGCTTAGATTTTTTGAACACTAACTTACAAATACGTGATCATGTTTTCATACATAGGGAGGTTGCCTCATGAGCAGATACAGAAGCCCAGGCTTTCCAGATCTGCTGTGTAGATTTGCCTGGAGATTTGTATATCATAATTTGTTTTTGTACTAGTACGGATGTTACCAGTTTTGCTTGTTCTTCCTTGGGCTGTTCAGGTTACTGATCTTCTCTTGATGGTTAAGGATCTGCAGTCAATTAATCAAGAACTTAAGAAAAAACAGCTCGGACTCAGTACAACAGATACTCAAGGGAAGGAAGCACTAAAAATATTAAACCAGAGTAAGGTAGGTTTTCTGTGTTAAAATAGTGGATCTGACTCTCACATCTAATATACCTTGTGGAATCATTTACATTAGTGCAAAATGACTGTAAAACCCTAGGAGCTTAGATTGCTAATTCCTTATAATAACTTTTTAAATTAATGATGTAAACGACTTTAAGAGGTTAGCACAACAGAGAATCAGCTTAATTCAGCAAGTGTTCAGTGATGTGTTTAGTTGATTTTAAGGAAACAACATACACGTTAAAATATTTATGGCATCTGTGGTCTGTTGGTTTTGTCTATTGAAAGGGGAAGAGTTAATTTTGCTTTACAAAGAAAGCAATACCTTATATAACGTTTTAGCTATTACTGAATGCCTGCTTGTCTACTGTTTAAGAGTTATCCTCATGCTGTGCCTAATTCTGTGATGGCTTAGTTCATGTCTCCTCTGCATGGGCAAAGGGTTCACAATGGCTAAAAAAGTAGGACTAGCACTTTGGGCTGCTTAAAAACATGTTTGTTCATTCATGTAGAATGGAGAAGTGGACCGCTTTGTGGCAGAGTGCTAAGAGATGCAAGGAAGTACCCGTTGCTGGGTGTTTGATGCTATTGCCAAAAGTTACAACCACTTTAGCTCTGGGGAAGAGGAGTTCTGGGTAAAATAGCTCCAAGGATTTTGGGTGCTGGATCTCCATGTATCTTATTATACGTGAATATTGAAGGATGTTCAGCAGGCTCTGGTAGACTCTAATGAACCCCCTAGCTTGTTATAATGAATTACTGGAAATGTGGCTGGTATTACTTTTTTTATATTCGGTTGTGGTTTTTGTGTTCAGTTACATTGTTCTTGTATGCTACATATTGAATAGGAAGACAAAAATATAAAAGGAATACTCATGGTAGTATTTTCTGTCTTGAATTTCTAAATCTGAATTAAAAGAACAAGAGAAAAATAGGAATAGCTTGATGCAGGTGTGTGTAGGGATTGTGTAATTCGTAAACTCTCATGGCTGATGATTTTTCTGCAGGACTCAGGAAAAAGGGCCATGTCTGTTACCATATGTGCTGCAGATGCACAATAGAAGTCACAAAAATATTCTTGCTTTTTCATCTTTAAGATGTAGTCACGTTACCTTTAATTGAAATATGTCTTAAATTACAGATCAGCCTTTAGGGGTGCTGTGTATTTTATTAAAATAATGAATTTGCATGTTACTTAAATAGGTTTGCTCTGTAAAGCTTGTGGGTGATCTGTTTCAAAGTGCTTGCACTTAACATCCTTTAATATTTCTAGTAATTTGCTCTGCCATCCTGCAGAGGGTGCTGCACCCCTACTGATGCAGAAGTTAATACCAAAGGAATTTTTGTTCTGTACTAAGATTATCATGACAAGCTCTCATGCATTTGTATGAGCATGAAAAGAACATGTAGGGCTACTTACTTAAGAAACTGCCTATGTGAAATGAGACACAGAATGACAGAGAGTGAAGCTTGTAAGATATAAATAAAGCCTCAAAATTCTGGTGAAGAAAGTAGAAAAGTAAAATATGGTATTTTAACCTGTGCCGGAATGATGACGGTACTGTAATGCTTAAAAGTTAAAGGAGCTGTGATTAAATGTTTTTAGTTTAAAAGGTACCAGTTCGTCAGTCTTGTCAGTAAACAGCTACCTGGCTTTCAGGCTATGGATGTGACAACCTTATATCTCGTGTATTAATAACCATTGTCAGAAAGAACAAGTTCTATTTTTTGTGTGTATTTTAGGCTAGAATTTGTTGGCAGGCAGTGCTGAGATGATGCTAACATGTGCTATAAGAGGAATTTGGACAGACACTGGAAGATGTACCCTTCATAGGTTCTTAAAATGAACCCATCTTTCTCTTCCTTCACAAAGCTGGAGCACAAATCAGATGAATCTGCATGGTGGGGTCTCTGCAGAGCACCCCCAAACGTCTGACAGCCTCTGGTACTCTATTTCTTGGCTTCATGTTTGGGCAGGAGGGAGGAGGAGTATAGAAAAAGGTTGGTTTTGTACTGTCCTCTGAACATCTGCTTTCTCTGAGAGAAGCAGTCTCAGTGATTTCAGCCTCCAGGGCTCCAGGGATCTTTGCAAACCAAGCATATCAGTGGTTCATTTAGGAAAAACATTCTCAAGGTTTTCGGTCTCCAAGGAAATACTTTAAACAGGCAGCTTATTCTCAGTAGACTTTTTTTCTGGCCTTAAGCCACATATTTTCTTTTAATATTTTGTTGAACATTAGATTATATTCCGTGGAGAACAGAAAGTTTCTTTTCAGCCTTTTAGACATAGGACCATAGGACCAGGCTCAAGCTGCAGCCATGTCTTATATTAGTGTGCGATAATCTGTCGGTCTGATGTAATAGTTTCATTTCTGAGAAGCATCACTTATGAAGCCCTATATTGGCCTGGGAAACTCATGCACTAGAAAATGCCGAGTCAGAAAAAGTGGTTGCATTGGGTAGATAAGTTACATGTGCAAACAAATTTAATACACAAATGTATTTAATGCACAAATGAGTTTGACCTGAATCTGCACAAGGAAAATGAAACCTTAGCAATTTTTTTATAATAGCTAATATTATTGGCTATGATGTCCCGTGGTTACAATGAAAAAATATTTTTTAATGCATGTTTTTGCTATGTACCACAGACCTATCTGTGTCTACCTCTAGTTTTCAGACTGTCTTTAATTAGTGTTGTCCAAGAGAGCCAATTTCTAAGTGAAAATGCCAAAATAATTAAAACATGACTCAGAAATTAGTTTTGCACATAGGTTTCTAATAGTAAAAGGAAAATACATTAATATGCTGCACCATTTTACCATCCCCTTTCTACCTTTTTTAATTCTTACTTAAACCTTTAGAGTTGTTTATAGTGCTAAGAGTTGGAAGTTAAAAAGGCTTTTCTCATTTATTTCATATATACATTTATGTGCCCACTTTGCACATGCTTGATTAAAAAAGAACAACAAACCCCACACATGCATTCAATTCCCAGTGTTCTTAGGAAGCAAAAATAACACTCCTGGAGCATCGTGTTTGTCTGCAATTGGGCTGACGTGCTGTGAGCCCAGACTTTACAGCATGTGATGCTGGGGAAGCAGGTTTTTCTTTTCATGTCATAAGTTTCAGCAGCGTACTTTATATCCATCGAAGCTATAAATATCACATCCACGACCTCTAGACACCAGTTTCGTTCCTGCCAGTGTGTCATCTGAGGCTCTGTACCTATAATCTCAATTTACTGCTTTTTCTGTAACTATGCTCAAGATTCTGCTTTTCTTGTCTTAGGGTAATTTTTCTTTAGCCTCAGTCACACCAAAATATGACTGTTATACACAACAGTGCTATATTATTGCCTCTAGTGCTTTAAGACTAAAATTTTTATCTAATGCAAGGTTGAATCCACAGCTCCAGTGCTATATCCTACCTGTGGTTTAGGCACGCTAGGTGTTGCATCATTGATATTCGCAATCACTCTTGCATGTTTCTAATATTTAATGAGGTTCCAGCAGCAAACATCTTAAATAACTATCTTTTTCTATTAGGTTGGGAAAAGTTGCTATAAAACAAGTTGATATAAGTGTCCAATCTGGTTGAGATTCTATTTTAGAGTTCCCTAAATGTAGCTGTTTGGATGCCATCTGCAGTGATACAGAGGCTTGCCTGTGCTATGTTTTCATGTGCCTTTACCCATACCCCCTCTGTCTCTTGTTCTGCTGCTCATTCCTCCCAGCTCGATGAGTTGTAACTGCTTGCATGGTTGGACCTGCTCTCTGCCTCAGGTCTGCCACACTTTGGGAACCTTTGTTGAAGTTTAGTAGCAACGTGTGCCAAAACCACTACATACTGCACAAATCATACCACCGTGCATTCAAGAACTCCCCCAGAAAGCACAAGTTTTGCTCCGTAAAGTACCAGAATGTAGCGAGGAACCTGAATAGATTGTTCACGTTTTTCCTCATTACTGTCTACATAGTGGTAGATGTGAAAACAAGAATAGCAAAGCTTGGTTATGGAACGCAGCTGCGAGTGTTGCATCACAGGTGAGCGGTGGAACATGGTGACTGCAGGTCCTCTGGGGTGCATCCCACCGCTGGTTGAAAGTTATTGTACTCAAGTCGTTGTCTGAAAGGCTTTGCCAGAATATGACTACTGAATATAATAATTCTTTTTAAATAGAGGTTTCCTTATGCCTAGTATTAAACCAACTTCAGTAAGGTTAGATTCTGTACTCTCTTGCCAAAACAAACAGGATTAGGAGGTAAATTATAAAAGAGGTGAAAATATTCTCTTCTCCATGAGCTGGGTGTAAATGAAGCTCACTTGGGAGTGGTCTGTACTGCTGTTGAGTGATGAGCAACCTGTGGCTCTTCCTTGCTCAGCATTGTTCCTCAGGTGTAACACCAAGCAAACCAAAAGCCATCATGGTCCTGCCATCTGCTGCGCTGTAGTCATGGACTCGAGTTCTGCTGCTGTTCTAAAATAAAGTTGGGGCTTCCTCCTCTTTGCTCAGGAAATATTAGTGCTGGCATATGGACTGGGTTCTGTGAAAAATAGGGAAAACGATGATTTGGCACCATTTGCTATACAAATTGACAAGTTTAGGCAAGACAAAGCAGATGTAACCTTTGTTACAGTAAGTCTTTTTTTAGGAAGCTACATGTGTTTTCTTTTAGAAGTGTCTATGTCTTGGATGCTGGAGAAGAGCCTTAATTGTGTAGCGAGTGAAAAGGAATTCTGGAAGTGGGAAAATAAAATAGGCACAGTGAGAACACGACTGAGGATAGGGGTCCTTTGTCAGAGGAGGTTAAATGATGTTCATTTGTTTTGTAAAAACTGAGGGGAGGGGGGAAAGTGTTAAATAAAAATGAAGTAATGTGAAAGATAAGGTTGCATTGTAATATGAATCTTTCCTGTTTTTTTTTTTTATGTATTAATTTTCTTTGATCTTGTGGAAGAAATCTAATTCAGTGTTTGTTACTTTGTATTACAGGCTTTTTTTGTTTTCTTTTAAGACATGTCACTGACTTATTTATGCATGTTTCATATCACAGTATTTTTTTGTGCTACATTTTCACGTCATTCCATACTTTGTGTAGTTTCTTGAAACAACAGAAGAGCCTGTGATGCAGACTGAAGATGGTGACAATGACAGGAAGATGCAGAACAGCCAGTTTTATGAGAGGGTCAGTCAGGTAGGACTCTGCTCTGGGTACATAATGTTACACTACTCTTTTCTCTGCATAACCTTTAAAATTCTTGCATTCTTAGAACACAATGTCTTTTGCAAAAAAAAACATACTTTTCTCTGTATCTGATTTTGCTTTCAACTGATTGCTATACTAAAGAGTTTCTGAAAGCTTCTGCCTATGTTTTTCTGCTGCTAGCGTCTTCCAGTCATGATAATTTAAAATCTGGTCCTTATTGTTTCTTGTTTGAGTACTCATAATCTTCCTTAACGGGGATGATAGCAAGTCCCATTTCCTTATACACACACTCAGTTTCTTTCTCACTAATCTTCAGCCTCCCTTACAGTCAGGCCTCTAGTACAAATTGTGTGAGATTCTTCTGTTGATGAGAAAATATTGGACATCCTTCTTCAGGGTTGAAATACTTGATGTCGTGGTAACTTGCTGAAGACATTTTCATACTTACATAAATTTCTGGAATCAGCTTTCCTCTGGTCATTCAAAATAAATGTAGGAGAAAGTATCACAGGATAAGAAAATCACAGTGGAATGAACCTCAGAAGATCACAGATTGCAATTAAAGTTGAATGTTTCTAGTTGTTTGAAATTGTTAACATGTTAAAATCTGACACAAGTTGGCACATTTTGACTGGTTATGTTGGCGAATAATGATGTTCTGTTCTTTGAAAGTTGTAATTTCTGTGTTTCTCTGTTTACTAGGTATGCCTTCAGCTATCTATGGATTGTCCTTCCGAGGTGGATAAACAGGTAAATGATGTATTGTAAAGATTCTCTTAACCTCATAAACATCTTAATCTCTCGCTGCTGATGTATACTGATGGAACTGTATCCAAATGGATTCAATCTGAACTCTCATGTAGTTGATAAAAAGATTCCCGTTGATTTAAATGGGGGTAGAATTACTGGAGAAACCCCATGTAGAAGTTGTCTCCAGTGTAACATAAATGAAGTTGGCAGTTTGTAAATACTATAAGCTGCATTCTGTCCTTGCCATCAGGGTTTGCAGCTGGAGATCCCAGGACAGAATTTGGTACTTTTAATATAGATGTTTCAAAGGTAAACTAAAAAAAAAGTTAGCTAAAATCTGCAGGCAACATTCCAGAAGTTTTGTACGTATTCAAAGATAAATACCCTCAGGGAAATCTACTTAGTACTAAACAACTGATCACTATGAATTAATCATATGAAATAGATGTTCATTAGTTTTTCTATTAATAAATAGTAAGTGAAATGTCTGTGGATGCTTCTTAATGTAGATAAAGGTCATCAGAAATTACAAAACCTGATTACAAAAAGATTACAGCCATAAATTTAATAGAACATTGCATACCTGTCTAATAAGAAAATGTTTGCAATTTTTTAACAGATAACTCCATCAGGCTATTCAGAGAGTTTCTGCAAAGATAGACATTATAGGAATCCAAATAAGCCTCAGTTTGAACATGATACAACTGGCAAACACTTTGGCAGAATAGGGATGAGTGAACATGAAACAGAAGAGATGAACTTGCTCACATCTCTTTTAAGAGAAAATAGAGCATCTGTACTTGAATCTACGTAAGTATGTGAGAGATGCACTGCTTTTGACAGTATTTCTATTTGAGAAGAGAATAAAGTAATTTTGCTAAAGTGAATTTAGATAATGGCACTGTCTAATTTACCTGAGAGATTGGCAAGGCGCCTTCAGAGCCATTTTAGTCTATCATGCAATTAAGTAATTAGGAAACATACTATCAGTCGAAATCCTTATGAAAAAACCATTACAAGAAAAAAACTCTCTGAAGTTATTGATATATGGAGCTTTACTGTACAGAGGAGTTGTTTTCAGGATGGGGGCTAGCAGTGCTAAAGGGCACAGATGATAATATGTAGTACTGAATTTTTTTCTTTTTTTTTAATATTTTAATATCTGAAAGCACAGGCCAGAGAATGGTGGTGTGGTGGAAGGGATGAATCTGTATTGCTGTAGAAGTGATACGTGTGAGAAACTGAGGATGGAGGAAAAGGAGTCTGTGCCCATGTGCTGCAGTTGACTAATTGGTTATTCCAGAGTAAATCACTTGTAGGGCTGCTGAGATGAACCATATTATAAGTACTTAGGTCAGTTTTGCATCTAGTTTAACAGATGTTTTGTATGTGTATGCACAGGCACTACACTATCATGTAATCCATTCCCAGGCAAAATGCTCATTTCTGTAGGACCTGGACAATACCAAGAAAGAAGTTGTAGAGAAAAAACGCACCATCGTTACTTTTTACCCCCAATTTTATGCGCTTAAGCCACTTAATCTCCTGGTTGAAAACTGAATTACAACTTTGCTGGAGATCACTCTCATTTTTCTTTTTGTTCTTTCCATGTTCTAAGCCTATATACAGTATGAGGGGACTTTTTTTTCCAGTGCCAGTCAGTGTCATTCCTTCAGTAAGCCACAGCATAGTGCTTTCAGAAGAGCAATGGGAATGACCTTCCCCATACAGAGTGCTCAGCAGTGCTGGTAGCAGCATGTCCTGTGGAGTTACACAAGTCAAATCCTGTTGTGGGTTCAGGATGCACTGCAGTTCACTTTACTCAAGCAATTCTGTGTTTTCACATTACTATCTAAAACTCTCCAAGAGGCATAAATGGACTTAGTTGCCAAAGCACTAGTTAGTGACAAATGAGGGGATATTGCTCTTAGAAGATGAACAGATAACATTGTTTTATTTGTTAACATTACTTAAAAGTCTGCTAATGAGTGATTCCAGCACCATCATCTTTAGTATTTCAGTGAGTAATCTTTTCTATATCCAAGTATAAATGTCCTGACTGACTGGTGATGAGCCTGTGCTTTGGGTAACAATTCTCACTAATGACATTAAATGCCAGACAAAGACATAAAAAGCCTAGTTAGTTTCTACAACTTCAAATGCTAACTGTATAAATACAGTTGTTTTAATGCTGGTTTATATGTTTAGTGGCACAAACTGCTCTTTATTGGACACATGAAATCATCTGTAGAATTTGAGGACTTGCTTATGCCTTAAGTGCCTCTTATTTGGCTTCAGTTTCACTTAAAACATTGCTTTCTAAACAGCTGTTGATGGACCCCTGGTTATCTGTGAGGCAGTTTGTTGGTCTGTAATGAGTTGTTTCTGCAGGCTTTTGGCTGCTTTCTCAGTTTCCAACTTCTATGTTACACTAGAAATACATGAAGGGACACATTTCAGCAACACTCAACATCTAGAGTCTCCCGTGTTTTGGTGGGAATTTTGCTTTTAAGGTATTTCAATCAGAGAGTAAACTCATTTGAAAACCCATTCCTGTTTCCTATATTACTGTTATGTAAGCAATTGATTTAGCTACCAGAGGTTTACTGTTTGTGGATGAGGAAAGGAGTGATAGAGCATATATGGTTATGAATTCGAGAAAAACATTGATGAGATAATGTGTTATAACTCATGCTGTGAAAATGTTTCAAAACCTCTGTTCATTAGTGAGTAATTCATTAGTGAATAAAAGAGTCTCCTGGGAATCTCAAGTATGTCAAGACACTGCAAAAGTGTTTCTTAGAAGGTGTTCTTGTTTGCTTACATAAAAATAAAAATTCATGCCTTTTCTTTCCTCCTTCCTGAGTATAGCAGACAAGAACAAATGAAAATTGTAAATGAACTGTTAGATCATCTGAACACAACTGAGCAAGAATGTTCAAGTGAAGATATAGAGAAAAAGGATGAAAAAGATCTTAGGCAAATGATTATTCAACTAAGAGCTGAACTCAAACATTTCAAGCAGGTCAATAAATTCTTAAAGCAGCAAGTAGAATTGAAATCAACTTTTGATGGGAAAGAGAAGCTTTATCCAGATGCAACGCCACAGATTAATAAGGATATTGAGCTGTTGAAAGTGGAATTGAAAGATGCAGCTACACAAACAATGACTTTAGAGGGTAATGTCATGAGATTGAAACATGAAGGCAAAAAAGGAGCCTCAGAAGAAAAAACAAAATATTCAAGATTAAATGCAGAAAGAGAACATCAGCAGGAAAATGTGTTTAAGAAGGGCGAGCAGCATGAAAGAATTTTTTTTTCAAGGAGAACAAATGAAGTAAGTTTATTTAAGATTCTCTTTTTACTACTGAGGGGATAGATGTACAAAAGAGAAAAGTATGTTTCATTTCTAATATTAAATCTTGCTTTTGTGTAATTTTTAAAATTAGGAGAGGAGATATATGCCAAATATATTTAAGATAATTGTTCTTAATATTTGAATCTTTTCATCATGCACTTCAGTGTGCCTTAGACCATTAATTAATTGAGTTTCATTCCTCACTGGGACTAGATACTAGTGAATATTATTAGCTATTTGGAAACAGAGAAAGTTTATAGCATAGTGGCCTGATTCTGTACAGCCTTATATCTCTGCTCAGATGCTCATAAAGTGCACAACTAAGAGACAAATGAGGTCTAGAAAATTGAAGATGTCCATAATGTCTCAGAGCATGCTGGTGAAGACTTACTGGTAGATTTCAACAATCTCAAATCTTAATTCTGTGCTTTTATTAGCATCTAGCTTTGTGTCTTGCTCTTACAGAAGTATGACCAGTAGCACTCTAAAACTGTGGGGGCAGTTCTTCATATTTGGTTTGGAAAGTAGGTGCACAGAGTCTGCTTTGTGAATACAGACTTAATTTGCTTATGCCAGTTCAGTTTTCAAGCCTTTTGTAGGCAGGCAGCCTCTGATCCTAAACAAAGAGGTGGAACAATAGTGTCTACTAAAGAGTTCATGTGTATTGTTTCAGTAGCAGTTAGAAGCTAAGTTGAAAACTCTTTGAAGATCTTAGATCTAGCAGGGGATACAAAGGAGAATCTTGCTTTTTGACTTCATGCACTTCTAACAGAGAATGTTGTAGCACCTACTGCAGGAATGGCTTCCATGACTTTAGTGATCAAGAGATTTCTGAGAGCTAGTGATTTGTGTTCCAGCTTGTTCTTATTCTCTCCATTTTATTAAAGGAAGCTGCTTGTAAACCACGAGATGTTGTCTGTACTGGAATAAGCATCTCCATATGGGATTTTAAGGAGAGGATTTTGGCATGCATGGTTGGTCCCTGGAGAACACCCTAGGGAATTCTTGCCAATCTTAGGAATAGATTGTGATACACCTGAAAAATCAAAATCCAAGAAACTCAGAAAAGCAACGTCTTGCTTCACCAATCAGCTTACATGTAATCAAACGCTATCAGAGCATCTTCACTTGCTAGCAGAGATCCAGTTACCTTCTTCTAAGCTTTCCCTATTGGTGGTAAATTTTCTATCTTTAATAAAAAAGAAAGGGAAAGAGAGACAATAATAATGGAAATGTTCTTAGGCTATTGTTAGCATTCTTAGGGTATTGGGTATTTGGTCAGTCGTTTTTGGCAGGCAGGCTACTGTGATAGCTGTGCCCATGTCTTTAGGATGCCTTGGCTAATCAGACCAGGCCCTTCTGATGCAGAAAGGAGTGGATCTGTTTGCTCTGTGCTATCCAGGGCAGCTGGCTTCAGGAGCACATGAAGAGATGAGGGCAGGTGGAAATGAGGAAGAATAAAGATGGATAGTAGGGGGTGGGTTTTGAGATCCTAGCTGACCTGTCAATGAAGATCTGTTTGTGATGACTTGCTTAAAAGCATGAGTGATGTCTTTGATTTGCTGGTCTCACCTCTCAGGAACGAAGGACAATCTCTCTGAAGGCAAGCAGAGGCCTGTCTGCCCTCCACGGGGAATACCAAGAGTTCTTTCTGCAATTCTGGTCACTGAAATCTCTTTTTTTCAATTTTGTGTTTTCATTAAGTTTCAGTATAGTGTTTTGGTTCATCATGTTCCAGAGACCTCTCTACTTTTATGAGTTGCAATATCCATGCAGTTTAAAAGTCTTCTTGTTTGGTCTAATCCAGTGTATCTGGTATTTCTGAATGGCTTTTATAAGTAATGTCATATAGCCTGCTGAACTGGACCATAAGTAATCTGAGCAATCTGTACGTATATACAACAGCCCCAAGACAGATGGAAATTGTTCAACATTATTAGTGCATTTTAGTAAAACTAGCAGGAAGTTCATCCCAACTGGATTTATTTTTCAGTTTCCAAATGATATTGTATTCACGTATGTACAAAACGAATTGAGTATGTCATTAGGAAAATGGAACTTGCTTTTTATTATTTTAAATTGTATAAAGACTATAATTCCAAAGAAATGAATGTGAAAAGGTATTTCAGAATACATTGGGTGGTAAAAGAAATTACAGGACTTTCAAACTGGTGGAGCAAATGAACAGCGAACGAAATAAACTAGATCTATTTGAACATGCCATTATTGATTTTTATTATTATTACACAGCATTTTATAACTCTCATCAGCATATTGCATGTTTTTATCTTTTTGGAGATAGCATTACTTTATGCTCTGTGGTTTAAACAAGGACACATTTATTTTGTGTGGAGTCTTCAAGAGGTGAGGGGTTAACACGTAAGGATTTCCAATAAGAAATTTAGCTTCTTCCAACTCCAATGATGTAATGTCGGTTTCAGTAGGAGATGGGAATCCTGCAGGAGCAATGCATAAGAGTGTATTGGTAATGAACTATTTTTGTTCATAAAGAATTTCTCTGTGGTAGAGCAAATTTCCTCTGCAGCTGGTGGAAAGCTATGTTCATTTGCTCAAAGGTATCAAAGGGCTGGTTTGGTTTAGTGCCTATTGGATGGAGAGAGAGGAAGAAAGGAAATATGTTCAGAAATTCAGGAAGAATTAGAAAGGTCCTCAATTTTTTATATTAAAAAAAAAAAGAATTTAAGGGAAACACAGGGCTGTCTGATGTGATACAACTCATCAGAGTGGGAAGTAGTTAGAAATGTCAGTTTAGGTAATAAACTATTTTCCTAGTGCCTATAAAAATTCAAGGTTAACTAATACAGCTACTGATTAAAACCCTTTGCTTAGTTGATGGTGATTTCGCTGCCTTGCTTCATGGACTGGAAGCCACTCAGCGTGTGGTTGTGGATGCATAAACAGCACTCACCCAGAAAATTGAACCGGTGGGGTCGGCTCACTGAATATATGTTTTCCACGTTGCAAGGGTATTGCAATCTTACTATTTTATGTGACAGTTGATTGAATCTTTATTTTTCCTGGAATACTAGCTTATACTTTCTTTACGTGACTGCTACCTTCCCACCTGCCAACCTCTCATTTTATTCAATACCTTTTTCAGACTGATTCTGCTTTCCTGCCCAAGAAGTCCCGTCTGCCC
Organism: Aythya fuligula; assembly: GCF_009819795.1. Classification (NCBI taxonomy): domain Eukaryota; kingdom Metazoa; phylum Chordata; class Aves; order Anseriformes; family Anatidae; genus Aythya; species Aythya fuligula. Next base: position 6,889,961 of record NC_045577.1, read on the forward strand.
ATTCTCCTAAGATCATCCAGACCACTAGGAAATGTGCCTTTGAAACTTCGTGAGCAGAAATCAGATTCACAACTACAGCATCATACCAGGCTACCTTATGAAGATCTGAAAGCATGTGAAGTAGAAAACAAACAATTCCAAGCACAAACAAATGGAGAGTTACTATTGAGCGAGTTGGTAACTGAAAACCTTGAAGAAGAGCCTGCAGAGGAAAGCACATTAGTGAGAGGTAGATAAACAATTGCATTTAAAAAGCAGACATAATAACTTGTAATGCTGCTTGAAATAGTGTATTCTTTTCTTGTAGAAAGTAAAAACAGATCACTTTTACATAAGTACAATGCGGCTTATTCTTAATATTTATCGGGTAGGCAAATTATATATAGATGACTATATAGAAAACACAGTCGTTTTTTATTTTTAGTTAAATTTATCTTTGCTGCTAGAATGTTTAACAGCTTTGTATGGAATAGAAAGTCCCTTGTATGCATAGCATAATGTATATAAGAAATGACAGTTTGGGAAGGTGCCCACACATGCACACACATACGTCAATGTTCAGGTAAATGAAAAATTTCCTTCATAGGATTCCAAGCCTAATGAAAACAGTAACGGAGACAGGAGAGTATAAAAATACCCTATTTGATTATGCTGCATAAACAAGATTTTCCAATATTCCACTGATCAGTCAAGTCATCTGTGTCTGTTTCCAGTGCAGCTGGGTTAATTTAAATTTACTTGTTGACAAAGTATCTGGATCAGCAATGTATGACAAATTTGTAAGGCAGAGAACAATGGGTATCATATAAAGATTTGGAGTGGTTAAAAAAATACATGTAGCAGTAAGATTAAAAACCTGGTAGAGATGTAAAAGACAGATGAGGGACAGAGAAGGTGTAAATATAAAAGTAAGATTAAATCAAGCACCAAGTGAGCCACTGTCAAAAGCAGAAGTTGCAGAGGCTTTGCTGCTAACGATAACATTATCATGGTGTGAGAAAGATACGGCATGACTCAATGGTACATACTGAAGTTGATTGGACTGTAGCAGTTAGTTTTGGTAGGTGCAAAATCCATGGAGAATTCTGAGAGGGAATGTACTTTTGAAATTGTATCCTGAAATTACCCGAATCTGTTAGCACTAAAGTCCTGAGATTTCATTTTCATACTGGTTTCTTTACTCTGCAGTAGATAACACTTATACTACAGACAGTAATTCTGAGACTTAATGCAATGGAAGTTTGCAGAAGTTTATAATCAGTTATAATTGGATGAACTGTTTAACCTTTTCTCTAAGTTTAACATGAAACATTTAAAAATACAGTAAAAATGATTAGCTGTTATATTGCAAGGGAGACTTGCAAATGTTTGTCTTCATTTGTTGGTAGGATGCTATTCACATCCTTATAGTTCAAGTATTTTTAAAAACGTGAAAACACCATTTCATACCACCAGTAATGTTTGTATTACATTCTCAATAGTTGCTCCTTAAATGATTTTTCCTGTTTTAAATTGTCAGAGAATCAGGTTTGTGTGTGGGTTGTGATTTTTTTTAATTTGTTTTTAACTATCTCCACTTGATTTTTTTTTTCCTCCATTCACATACTGCCTTCTGTTGTCCCCCCTGCTATTCTTCAGTCACCTCATTGATCAAACTGGACAACAGTGGGGACCAGGTAGACTTGCAAGATGTTGAACTGGATACAGGGGTCAAGAACGAATATCTAGTGGACAAAAATCAGCAAAACTGTCAAGGTAGAGCATTTAAATTGTGTGTGTATATATATAAATATATATAAAGAAAATTTAAAACTCTAGTGTCTTCTAAGTTGTGTAAAATTGTAATTTACTGCAGGCAATTGTCTCCTTTGCTGTTATATGTCAGTTTTAAATCTTGCTTATTTAGCTGGTATGGATTAACTGCTCTAAGAATCCCAGTTAGTCTTTTAAGGGTTATACTTTCAGAAGGGTCATGGGGATTTATGAGTATGGTTACCAGTAAAAATAATGAGTTGTGTGCCTAACCCTGATCTCTACTGCTAATGTCCTCACTTCTGAACACTTCTCTGTATTAAATATGTTTATTACTTTATGCTTCTGCATCTAGTTAAGATCTATTGCAATGAATCAGCTGAATGACAGAATTTTGCTTATCTGAGTTATTTGAAAGCATTCAACTAGGTTGAAACCTAATGGAATCATTTAATGAAAATGTAAATAGTCTTAGTGCTGTATATTAGGTGTTTCTACATAACCCTTTAGTCAGTTATGGGAAGGCTTGAATAACCTAGTTAACCTGTTGTTTACAAAATACAGAGGATTTGGCTAATTTTGGTTGCATCATTACTTTTACTGTAAAAGTGGTGTCATTCAGGCCAGTTAGTTGGTTTGCAGGATCGTGCCCTGCGTGTGCCCTTTGTGTATATGGACACACATCTGCACAGAGAGCTTATTAGTTCTTCTTTAATTAAAGGACAGTGTCTCATTAAAATCTGTAACCCATATTCTAATCATAAACATTTCTTCCCTAATACCTATTTTTATTTCCTGCTTCTGTTGTCTGGAACATTTGCATGAAACCAGGATTACAGAGTTTAAGAGTTCCTCTAGTATCTGAGTCTTTTTCCTTCTCAGTCCACAACCTTCCTTGACATCAGTGTTACTGCAGCAACCAGCTACAAAATCAAGGGATTATGCCTTTCAGGTAGAGAAGGAGGAAGAGAAGCTAATGAACTTAATGTCATACTCTCTTATTCCCTGTGTCTTCTTGCGTTCATACATAAGTGTTTTCTGAGAAACATTTCTGTTCTGTGATTCTGTCACCCTTGGAATGACATAAATAATGGTGTGCAGCAATCTGTGTATCGCAGAGAACATCACCCAGCTTTATTTTCGAATATGATGATATTCCAGTATTGCAGCTTCATTTTTTTTCCTGCTTTTAGGCTATATTTGTTTTGATTTGTCTTGTCCTTGTGCTTGTCTTGAAACTTCATATACAGCTGTCCCCTCAGACATACTGCTCTGAGTCAGATTTTGGACTGATTTAGAGCTTGAACCTGGGCATTCAAATTCTTCATAGAAACCAAGGGGATTTGAAAGTATTAAGACGTCTGCAAGATCAATGCATGACTCCCAAAAGGGAGTTTCTAAGTAGCTGTGATCTTTTGCAGAACTAATAGAAGGCGAGAATTTAATTTACTGGTAACCAGAAAATACCATTTTCTTAGATGCTTACAGCCCTCTACATACATAGAGCTACTAACATAGAGTATATGTAGGAATATGTAGCTTTTATTGGTCTGAATCTGGGTTGATTGCATTACTTAGGAGTGGCAAAGTCAACTAAGAGATGTGCTGTGCATGCCAAATGAATGCAAGTAAAACCTTTAACACTGAACATTTGTATAGATTTTTAGAACGCATTTTAAAAATAAGTTATTAAAGACCCTTTTTCAAATTTTACTATTTTGTTGATAATCTTTTTAAAATTCCAATGACTTTATGCTCCAATTGGTTTTGTATAGATTTTGAAGTGAGAAGAAAAAGAATATTTAATTAGAAGTTTTAGGAAGAGCCATATAAGGTCACAGAGTCTACTTTTAAATCTCGGTGCCTTACATTCAAGGTTATCATTTTTTGTGGCTGGAAAGGACGGGGCTTCGTCAGTGTCTCTGATTCAGAACTGAATATAGCAAAAGTAATTTTCAATCTTTTTGGAAAAGAAAGCAGATTTATTTTGAATCTTGCTTGTTTGAAAGCTTATAAAGGGTTTGAAGTGTTTGATGTTCAAGTTGAGTTAATGGGCAAATCACAGAAAGAGGTGAAAGGTCCAAAACAAGTATAGTACAGTTCATAATTATTCTGCATTTTTATTCTGTTATTACAGAAGTAAATGAATTCATTCTAGTGCTGTTAAGAACAGAATGTCAGATAAATAAATATTAATATTCACACGCAAGCCTCCTGTTTTTCAGAAATGGAAAATCATCATAACATTAGCAATGTGAATATCCAGCATTCATTAAAAGAGATAAATGAAGACTTTTATTCAATGGAACATGAGGACATTGACTCAGCCACTGCAAATTCAGGTTCCAAGTGCCTGCGTTCTCTTAAATTGAGTGTAACAAGTACAGATGCACTTGATGACTGTGAAGTCCTAGATGATAAAGAAGAACTGAAACAAAGAATTAAGAATATGAAGTCTGAGCTTGAAAAGTACAAAATGTTCGTGTTTCATTTACAGACCTCTGACCAGCTTGTATCGAGTGGTATTTCCAACATATTTTTGAGTGACACAGCCTTGCCTGTGGAAGGGCATGTTATGCAAGGGCAAGATACAGCTATGCAAGAAATCAAACCATTTTCTAGTTTACATCAACCTATGGGTTACGAGATCCACACAGAAAATAGGAATTCACAGTCTTCAAAAGTACCTGATGCGTGGACAGCACAAAACATTAGGGAACTACTCTCAGCAAATGAGGAAGGCCTTGGAAAAGAGCAAGTTGCAGATATTCATCTTGATGAAGTGTATTATCTTCAAAACAAACTGAGAGAAGCATTGCCATCTAAGTGAGTAAAGTTGTTATTGCTTCATGTTCTTTTTTGTAAACAGCACTAGCAAATAATATAGGAAGGTAATATGAAGGTAATTTTATTCATGGACGAATGTGTAACGGTAAAGGATAAATTTCACTAACATTAACATAAAGCAGCTGAAACATTTACTTAAGAGAAGCCTTGAAGTACAAAATATTATTTCTCTTAGTACAGAACTATTCCCTATAAGCTCGTAACATCCTCTGTGCTATGTCACACTCCTGTGTCTCTCCCCACACCTCAGGCCCACAACAACTCTTTGCTGCAAGATGTCCTCTCTAAGCAAAGTCAAATACCCTTAGGTCACTCCATGGGTTGGGATGACCATGCTAATCAAATATTTACAGTTTTGCAGCTTTTCCTTTTTTTTCATGTGACAAATAGAAAAAAATGGAACATCCCATTTAAGCTATAAACATTTCTGTGGGGAGTTGGCTGACAGATTTATGGTAGCCCTTCTGTTTGTGTGACCACACTTTATGTGTAAAATAAGAATTTGAGACTATTTATAATTTATTTTACAGTTGTGTGCTGTAGTGCCTCCTTTGAAGGATGTGAAAGTAGATATATATTGAAATTAATAAATGAAAGTTTATGGCATAAACATCTAAGCTAGAAAATCATTTATAGGAGGCTGGAAAGTATCAGTCCTGTTTTTCATATGGAAAGACTGGGGGCAGCATTTCTGATAGCGTATGTACAAATCACAGACATAAAATGTGGTCTCATAAGACAAAACTTTTTTTTTTTTCCCTGGCTTTAGTATCGTTCTTTGCCTGAGGGCCGTTAGAATGGCAGGAAGGTATAACAAAGAAAGGGATTCATCCTGTTGGTTTTCTTCGGAATGCTTGGATAGAGATGTTTGGACACGTTGAGCAACCAGCAGCACAGACAATTGTATATCTCTTAGTATTACTGTCATAAAATATGGTCCTGCTACCTAGTGCATATAAATTTACATACCTTGAAAATACAACTCTGTCATATTACAAAGGGAGATCTAACTGTAAATTAAGCAATGTGGTGGCGTGGATCGCTGTGAGGTTTTTATGGCCACTGTCTAGGACAACAACATGAGTCACAAGTGAGAGACCCAAAAATGAGTTACATATCTTTTCCTATATAAACGACAACAAAAATTGCATAACAACTCACACCACCATACATTTTGTTTACGTACTCTTTTGTTTGACTTTGTGCACTTTTTCAGATCCTCTCCCCCTTTTCACTCCCTCCACTAATGGATGAATCTGTAAAAAGATGTGCGATACAGACAGTTGCATTATAAAGGGGATGTCTATAATCACAAGTGCAGAATAAATTCAATTGATCTGAATTGAAATTTATACCTTAGCTTGTGGAGAAGAGTTTGGACACTACAGTAGTTGTCATGGGCACATCTCTGGCAATAAGCCCTCTGAGATATGTAGGATTTGTCAGACTAGATGAAACCATGAGCTCAAAAAGTCCAATATTGTGCTCCTGGCAGCCACTGTATACAATTTCAGAAGGGACAGCTCCATTCGATCTTCTATACTGAATTAAAAAAACAGGAAAAAAATAAGTGTAATTTTAAAAATTCTCTTCATGTATTCAGTCTTATTTGCTTTGCTTTGGCACCTTTGCATGCCATCCAGGTTACTTCCAGGCAGACAAACAAGTTCATCATTTTAGTTTCTGCACATCTTACAAATGAAGCAGTTAAGTGAAGGATAATAACCCCCAAGTTATGCCCATAAATACAAAACTCAACAGTTAGAGACAATATATTTGTCATTGTGGCTGTAAAAGCATTTTAAAAGAAAATTGAGTCACATAAAATTATAGCTTAGAAATATAAGTTTAATTCACTTTTTATTTATATTTAAATGTTATTTATGGTCAGAAAATTGCTTTCAAAGATAATTTCATTTTCTCAGATATGATTCATTAGTTCATTCGCAAGCTCAAGAGCTTTCCTTTCAACACCAACAAATTAAAGAGATCCGCGGTGGTTGTGTCACTTACCATCAACATCTGACGAGCCTTATTAAAGCTTTTGAGGAACTGCTTCAAGCCAGTGATGTAGATTATTATGTTGCTGAAGGCTTCCGTGAGCAGCTGAATCAAAGCGTTCTATTGTTTGAGAAGCTGCAAAGGAAATTCCTGTATGGTAAGTAGCAGTGTTTTGTGCTTGTTGTTTGAGGCGTGGTAGTGTTCTCAAAATGTGTAGATTTTTTGTTTGTGTGTAAATAAAACCTTTACTTCCTCTTTCCATTGCTTTAAATGTTTTATATGGAGGACTGCCTTGGAATATAAAATTGTAATCCTCCAAAAAGACTGGATTTTAATTTGGTAGTTGCCCTCCATATTGGCACCTTCCATTTTGAATTGTTTATACACATGCTTACTTGAACTGTTCAAAACATCGTGGTTATGGTTTAATAAAAGTTTTATTTTAGCCCTAACGTCACAAGTGTGGCTGTTTCTCTCCCAACAGCTGGCAGTGCTTCCACAGATGTCAGCTGCAAAACTGGCATCTTTAGCCAAACACTTGAAGTGGCCTAAAATAGGGACCCTGACCCCTACATCTTCTTGAAATTGGTTCTAGAAGATCATTTTGCTCTGAAACATTCAGGTCCTAGCCATAGAATGATCTGTATTCTGCCTTTCTTTAAAGATAGTGGCAGCATTTTGCTGGTTTTGATTGTTCATAGAAGGAAGCTGTATATGAGAAAAAGGTATTACGGCTAGTGTGTCATAGCAGTGTAATAAAAGATTGAGTGTCTTCAATGATTTCAGTGGCTACAGAGATTCTTTGCATTACAAATAAGAAGACTGTGTTGTGAATAAAGATTAAATGTCTTTAAAAAAAAAAGCATCAAGCCAACAGATGGTATCCTATATACTATGAAAAGTCACTGACAACTGAGACAATTCAATATATCTAACACAATGGTGTTGCATTGAATCACACATTAAAATAAAATGATGTTTGTAGGGCGATAACATTCAGCTTACTAAGAATTGACTGTAAAGAAGAAGCATAAACAACCGTCTGTCTCTGCATTTCCATCCTGACCTTCAGTTCATTCCCCAGAAATTTCAGCTGTGCAACTCTTGCCTGCCACTTTTGCTTAATTGCACAAAAATTTTGCAGTGTGGGGAGCCAAGGTGACACCACACAACTCTTATTTCCTAATTCAAATTAGTGTCTGAGTTCAGGTCCCTAGCACCGAGTTGTGCTTATGCTGACTCTGTGCCACTGAGAATATTGCAGGAAGAGTCCTGTGCATGCCTGTTTGCTAAGGACAACTGGTTAGCCTGGCTCCAGATGGAAAAAATCCAAGTGAGATGAAATTGTTCTTTTGCAATTTTTAATGCAGTAGCAGCGATGTGTACCCCAATCCTTTTGCAGTATAGCACAACTTTTCAACTCTGTGTGATAACTAAAACACTAAGGCTGTAAAACCTGGCACATATGTTGCATAGTCCTTCCTTAGACATTTTTTGAACCCCAATGAAAGTTTTGCTTTCTTGCTGTGCCATAAATAGTTTTGCTCACGTACAGTATTTGACATTAATGCACAATGTGTTGAGTGTCTGTTGGCTTCTGTAAATTCTCATTAATTTACCATTCTATATATAAATAGTTTAAGATGGAGGGGAAAGAAGTGTTATTCTCAATATCTGTTTTTAATCAGATGTTTTTGCTTTGCAGAAGAGTCAGTAGGTGCAGAAGTTACTATACTTTATGAATTAGCTCAAAGGTAAGAGTTAACTCATGTTACCTAAATACCATGTTATTTGATAAATTGGTAAGGATGCTCTATATTTTGTAGTCCAACTTCAACTGTCTTACTTCTTGGTGAGTGCTTTGTTTACGGTGCCTGTTTCATTAATATCCATTCTGTTAACAGAATATTCATAGAAAACAAACCTGGGCTTTTTTTGCTGCTTCTCAACAAAGGGCTGAGATACTGAGATGAGACTTCATGCTACCAAGCTTTTTCCTTTCATGAACAAACATAAAATGTTCATTCTTGTGCTGAATACACCAAGGTGTGTATTTAGATATAATCCTAATTGCAGCTGCCAGGAAGGGTAGTTCTTCTGTTTGTGTGACCTTGGGGCTGGCTCAGGATCACCAGAGTACAGTGGTGTTGAACTTCATTTTCAAAACACCCTCATGCTGAAGAGAGAAGCATAAGGGTGAAGGTGAAGAGAGCCTGTGTTGTTGTTATGCTGCTCATGTTGGTTTTATGCCAGCCTGGGATTCTTTTGTGCTACAGAAATCCTCAGCTGCCTGTTTAAGGCAATTTCAGGTCCCCTTAATGCAAAGCAGACTCAGCTAGCACTGGAATGTGAACACTAGGCTTGAAGTTTATTGATTATTCCTGCTGATGTAGTGAGGTTTAATTTTCAGACCTGATACCTTCCTCCAATGCGTAGTTCTTTGCCATATTTGGTCACATAAAGTCACTTGCCTAACCTGAGTCCTGTAAACATGACACCGTGTTCTCAGTTCATGCTTCTGAAACAATAAAATAATTTTTGTAATTTAAAACATTTGCTTTGTTCAAAAGGGAGAATGAGAAGAACACTACAATGTACCAGCAACTTAAGGATGAATCACCTGTACCATCTGCTCTTCATAGCTTGTCTGACTTTGATTTGTCAGAAAAGTCATCTCTTGGATCACCAGAGCACAGACACGACCTAGGAGAAGGACAGCATGGCACACTGGCGCTTCTGTCAAATAAGTTTCCCCCAGGTAATTTTTTTTCCCAATGAAGATTCACTAGATATTGGGAAAATGTGATAAATAAGACACGAGGGAACTAATTAAGAAATAATGAAGAATGTTTGTCTGCTTCAGCTTTCTAGTATCTTGCATAATCATTGCAATTTCAGTAATAAGGCATACAGAGATGACAGCGATTTGAACTACCTCCTGTTTGAAACAAAATTAACTATGATATTTTGTCTTTGTTGTTTTATACTATCATCTTTTACAGTACTCTAGACGGTCTTTAAATAGACAAGTTATGAGGGAAAATAGACAATTGTCAAGAGATTATTGCATTGAAAAAGAGAGGTTTTCTAATTTTATAAAAGCCAGTGTTGTGTTTCCTTGAGAATTGTAAGTGCTGCATAATTAATAAGAGGTGTCATGTTTGACCTGGATAGTTTCACTAAGCACAAGCAATACTTGCAGTAGTTTGTTATAGGCAACGATGAAAATTTAATAGCTGAGATAGCATGTACTGTTCAGGAGAAAAATATTGCAGAGTAAACCAGGAGTGTATGACATGGATAAACTGACAAATAAGATAGTGACAGTTTGAACAGATAAGTTCCTGAGTAAAGCTGAAACTTACAGCCAATGGAAGAAAAATTGTAGAATGGCAAAGCGAGAAGGAACAGGTACAGTAATGAAACTTGATAGAACAGATTTATTTATTAAGGTATGCATTGTGTAAGCCAAAGTCAAATTTATATCTGAGTTCCTCTGGTAAGCTTCCTATTGTTATAAGGAAAAATGTGTACTATTGCTGTGCTGAGTCTGAACTGAAGCTGTATTGCAGAACTTAGGATATATTCCCAAGTCTAGGCAATGTTTTAACTACACAAAATTGTGATCTGCTACAGTTTTGTAGGAAGTTGATGTTTAAAAAGCCTTAAAACTGGACTATTGTTTAATTTACATTTTGGAGTAGTTTTCAGTGAATGTGTGTTTTGTGCCCTATATGGCAAAAAAAAAAAACTTGTTATGGAGCCAGATATTTAGTGTCTAACATTTTGAACAGTTCAGTGTCATTTTTTAGTACTAACACACATGAGGTTTGACAAGAGTACACAGCAGAAAGGAATACAATCATTTGCTCTAAATAAGAAGTGGTCTCTTGGTTTATTCAGAGTTATTAATGGAACATCTTCAAGAAATTCGAATCCTGAGACAACGTTTAGAGTACTCCATAAAAAACAACGAGAGACTGAGGAAACAGCTTGAGAGACAAGTAACAGACAAAGAACTAGATCAAGGTAAGATATTTTTTCCTGATAAATAAATCCACCTTTCCTGCGTAAAGCCTGAGGGAGTAAATGCTGTAGGAAACGTTTTCTGTCCTTTTTTGCGTAAAACCCATCCCATTACAGCTGGAAAATTGTATGCCTTTCTCTGAATACGGCTGTGTCTTGAGCTGACATCAGCAGGCACAGCTTTTCCATGCTTCCAAATGCACCCTGTGCCTCTTCCTTGACTCCACTGCTTGCAATGTGTCCAGTAGAGATGCACAAATCTTCTGTGGGATACAGGTCCACCTCAAAGCTGCAAACCTACAATTGCACATATTGCTAAGAGAACAGGACTACAGGTCTGCAGTGCTACTAGGTAGTTTTATGCCATTTGATGATACTGTGGTTGAATTTCATCCAGAAAATTGAAAGGCCTTCTAGTTCGGTTATCAGCAACTAGCCTGTTTTCTTTTGCCTTTAGGATATCATTATTGTTATAATGGACTTGGATGTTAGGATGTCACCCTCTTTTAATTCTCTGCTACGTCCAGCCAGGGGCAGATGCAGGCGAGAGCCAATTTTATCAACATAATTTCAGTTGGGACTGGGCCCAGAATGAATAGAGGAGGTGGCTTGCTCCAAATTGCATTGTTGCTATTGGTACAAAGTAGGAATGCTGTGGAATAACTGTCCTACCTCTAGTCTCTGTACACTCAGGGTGGACAGTACACCGCCCCTGTGAACAGGACTGGTGGAGATGACTTCTCAGGAGTTCTCTGACTGCTTTAAAGGCAGATTTTGTTAAATACAAAGTTGAAATAGCTGCAGTAGAGCACAGAGCCTAGTCCATGGTGTTCTGTCATTTGAATTGCTTGGTGTGATAAATATGTTCTACACAAAATGACATCGAGCGTTTTTAATGAGAATTATCTGACAAACTGATGCAAATGTCAACATAGAGTTAGTTGGTTTTCATTCCAAGCTCTAATATAAAGCAGTGGATGAAAATACTAAAAATAGGCATGCAAATTCAGAGTCACTGCTCACTGTTGTTAGTGTTCAGCATCTCTGAAAGCTGAGCTCTGTGGTGCATTTGGAACTTCCCATGAAAAGATAGCCAGGCTCTCAGTAAGGATGGTTTTATAGCACCTTTTTGTGCCCACAGCACCAGGCATACTTTCCCACACTTTGCTCTCTCTGTTCGTGTTCTCCTTCCCACATTTCCCCCTATAGGAGAGTTGATTAATATGCAATATTACTCAGAGTGGAAGCAGGCAATAAATACATATATGCTTTCCTCTTACTCAGTTTCACTAATATTGACATTAGATTCATTATGTTTTACATCATACCCGTGATCCATTTCTGTTGTTGTTTAAATGGATACTACCTACAAATAGCAGTTTGCTTTCAGGAATAATTTACACTGATGGAAAGGTGTATAAAAAAGCATCCATTTCATTCATGAAGTATTTACGCTGCTGGAAAGGCATACTGTTCTCTAGAAATAACCACACTGAAACACTTCCAGCTCTTTTACAGCTTCATAAAGATTCTGGCAAGGGCATCCATTAATGCAGGGAAAGTATATTTTCTTTATAAACTGTCTTATGTCTTCCATCTGTCTTCTTGTTGCCTTAGTGCATCTACCAATGCATGGAGGAAAAAATTCCAAAAGGAAGGCAAAAACAAGTATGTGTTACAACAGTTCCTGTCTGTTACTGTGTTCTTTCAGCACTTTCTCTCAGTTTTGAAGATTTCTTTCATGGGATCAGATATGTGCATTCTCTCCTCTACTAGTGATGCTATTTATTTTTGTATTATATGTATATGCATATATATTTTTATATATTAATTGACTTTCAGTGTAAAAAGAAGTTCCTAAGTGAAGTTCAAGGAGATTTTAGCTTTGGGGCAGGCATAATCATTCAAAACAGCTTTTTTTTTTTTTTTAAACTTTTAACTTATTACCTTTAATCTGTTTTCCTTTAAAGAGGCCAAATAAGGTGTAATGTACTTAATTGTTGATGGGAGCCTGTTAAATTCAGTTGATATTGAGATGTTGGTTCAAAGAAAGTCAATATATTGAATTACTCTTGTCTATCTGATAAATATTGTATGTATATACACACACCTAGCCACTATTTTTGCCATGCTATTTTTATTAAGCAGGTTTTCTAAGTATTTAAATGCCTCTGGGCTTCTAGTATTCTATAAATGACACAAGAGCTAGTAATGGCTACATCATTACTATAGAGCTGAGATTTGCAGTGCAAGTAGATCTGAAATAATTGCTTCAATCATTTCAAATGTGAGGCATCAAAATAAAATCAAAGGTTTAATTTTGAATTTCCTATGTTTCAAATGTTATTAACAGCAGTTAGCATTAAAAGGGAGGGGGTTGTTTGCTTTTTTTAACCCCCAAGTAACTAATGTATATCCTCAGACTTATCTTCTGCTGTAGTTTGCCTTTGTTTTGCTTTGTTTGGGAGTGAGTATTTACTTCCTTCCTCCGTGCTGTGATTTTCTGTAGTGCCTGCCCTTCAGTCAGTGCTTCCTTTGAAACCTTCGAGGTAGGCTTCCTTAGCACTCACTTTTTCAGCACGTAACATAATGAAAACTCAAGTGTTTCACAATTGTAGGCCCTGATGCTTCACTGTACTCTGCTTGGATGGACCTTTGCATCTATGGAGAGCGTAATTGATGTCAGCAGGGCTCTGCACAGAAGTAGTAGTCTCAGTAGTGGGTCAAATTGCAGGATTGTGGCCTTATTACCACTGGCTCTACATTATCCCTTATTATGTAAGATAACTAATAGTTATATTCTAAAGCCTTTCAGTAGGATTGTGATAGCATAACTTTTCAAATAGAATAAAGCTGGGTGATGGGCAATAAATTAAATTAGAATCAAGATGAGACCATCAAGCCTTGCCACTTCAAGTTGAATTGCTTTGTTAAAATCTGAAAGGAAAAAGCCTTTTGAGTTCACATAGCTACCTCAACTCTTTAACATATAGATAGTAAAATGCCATTAGTGCCAGACTTCTAGAGCCTTTGAGTCTTTCAGTAACGACAAGAGGTGCATATCATGGCACACTACATCCCAGTTAGGTAGTTGGTAAAAGCTTCAATTGGGATTACAATAAAATGAGATTATTCAGAGGAAGTGCAGCACATCAAATTGAATTGAACTGCCAGAGCTGAAAGGCATCCTCCTCACACATTCAGCTAATTTTTTTGCCAGCTGGTTATTTCTCTATTAACCAAATAGTTGACACTCATGCAGTTATCTCAAGCACTAAAGCATTGTAGATACTGGGATAACCAATCAGCTGAAAAACACTTTTAATGGTAATGTTAATTCCAGTGGGTCCTGAAGTGTTTTACTGACTATAAATAGGTTAGAAAGGGCAATAGCAATTACTTGACTTGCATTTCAGAGGCAGTTGCCTTGCGAGTGGAATATGGTAGCTCTCAGGATGCACTGTACACACCGCTGGGGGATAAACAGTGTAAACACTGGACGTAATGAGGATTACCTAGGCTGGAATTTGACTGATTGGATTCCAAGCATTCCTCTTGGAGGCACTGGAGAGAAGTACATCCCTTTGGAGCACAGCTCAGCCTCGGAGATGTGGAGAGGGTAGGGCGGGTGGATCACGCTCTGGAGGTGCCTGTTTCTCCCTGGGGTTATTGATGGAAGCCCTAGGTCGATCAACACTGGCCCAGTTGTATAAATCTAAATTAGCTGAAATTAAGGTACCAGTCCTCATCCCTGCTATTATAAATGGGTTCTCAGGTTGTAATCAGAAGCAGAGATGGTGACTCCAGCCCTATGCTCCCAACTGGCATGGTACCATGTGGATAAATAGGCTTGTTACTTCCAGCATTACCCACTGTTAATTAGTTTGTAAAATCTAGCAGTCCTTTGCAGTGGTTTCAGTGAATACAACAGAGTATGAACCAAGCAATACAGAAATATGGGTGAACCTTGGTACAGTGTGCATTATTTTAAAAGAATAGCAATGTCACAACGTGCTCCTGTGTTTTGCCCTGTTGCATTCTTGTCTGATAGTTAAAGACTTTCAGGGATAATTTTGCAATTTTGGTAATTATTGTCCAGCAGTGGGAGGTACTTGTGATGCAGGGCTTTGGGTTACTTGGCATTAACCTGAACTGCCTTTCAGTCTGTAAGGATAACCTTCAAAATACAGAGGGGATAAATACTTTCCTAACATGTTTTTCTGTGATTTTTTAAATTGTTCTTGTCTGGAAAGTTTAATCGTTAACGACCTAGAGATGACTCATAAATCATCTTTTATGTATATATTTATAGGTTCTGCAAACATTTTCAGCCGTGGCTCAGTGCAGGATAATTCTTTGACTTCTGAAGTACGTTTCCTGAGGAAGCAAAATCAAGTTCTGAATGCAATGCTAGCAAAAGGATCCAGAGGTAAAATGCAAAACTGTGCTTTACAGGAGTAGACTACAACTCATTCCAAATCAGAAAACAATAAAGTATTTACAGTCCATTAAATTGGCTTCTCCATTCTTCCCACTCCTGAAATTCTGTGCTCAGCCGTAAGCATTTGTACTGAAGTTAACATGATAAAGGAGTGGCAGTAATGTTCCTTCTCTCTGTTTATTTGTAGCGTTTTCCATTTGATGTGTGATTTCATTTCTCCATTCTTTTTACATTCCTTTCTTTTTACATGTTCTTTTTCTTCCCTTTGCCTTTCATTACCATTTTCTTAATTCTTTTTTCTCCGTGCCTCTGTTCCAAAGTCCTCTCTTTTAGTGCCTCTTGTAGCTTATTGTTTTGTTTACAATCTGCTTTTTGTTAATGTATTACTGCTTTTGTTTGTTTCCACATCTGACAATATGATCTGATAATATCGGAGTTTCTTATTTATTTATTTATTTATTTATTTTATAAGAACCATAGTGAATAACACATTGTCAACCTTGAGATTTAAAATAACGTCGGTGTCTCTGGAGTTTGAGTTCTTTTCCTTTTATTCCTGGAGGCACTAGAGAAGAAAAGCCTCATGGATACTTCCTGCTTGTTTTCTTCTCAGGTGCTTTCTGTCTTGTCTTAGCTTAGCCTTTTAGAAGTGAAAGGCTGAGGATGCACCTTTTCAACAGCACCCGGGGATTACAGTTTTCATAGCCTTTCATAGAAGATGAGAAAATGATTTTCTAACAGCTGGGAGCTGGAATGACTCCACTCTGCTGTTTCTTTGCCAAGGGTGCCTCTTCCTTTTCTAATACTGAATGTAGGGTCACAACAAAATTAGGGTCCTTATAAACCTCTCTGGTTACAGCTGTTCCGATTTGCTCAGTTGCCCCTACCAACAATTCTTTGTCACAGGGAACTGCTTGTGCCAAGGAAAGGACTGCTGGCATACAGTTGGCTGGGAAGGAGAGGACAGAGGGACAAAGAGAACTGTGGATTCTGCTCCCTGGAGCAGTCCGACTGACTTCTTTTCTTCCAAAAGAGAAGTCAAATTTATTATTCTGTGAGGATTAGCAAAGTTCACAGCCTTCTTTGGGAAACTGCTGCCGCTGGTTTTTGAATGCCATCCTTCTGACCAGTTCCAGGTAGCAGGGGCATTTGGCGTATGAAGCCATACACAGTTGTTTATTGAGCTCTTTTATGGAACCCTTTGTGAATCTTGGGAGTTAAATGTTGCACTGTTACAGAAAATGTATCTAGCAAAAATCAATAGAAAATTGAAATACTGAAATCCTAAAACTCAGAAGAGCAGCTGTTATTTTCTGACAGTCTCTAAAAAAGCTGATTTTGTTAAAGAGCATCGCTTTAGTGGGTTGTGGGCATTACAAATAACTTGTGTTTCTTCTTGTTTCAGATAAACAAAAGGAAAATGAAAAGTTAAGAGAATCTCTTTCTAAAAAGAATGCAATCATTGAGCATCTTCATGAGGATTATGAATGCATCAAGAAAGAAAATGAAAGGTTGCAAAAACAAATTGGCAAAAAGGAGGATGAAACCAAATATCTGACATGTGAAATTTACAGCAGTCGTAATGAATTAAACAGGTATTGATTCTGTCCACATTTAGACATTCTTTTAGGGAAGAAAATTGTCAGTGTGACATGCATGTGTTTAGCCATAGCCATTAACACTAATGAGGTGCATAGATGTATTCAAAAGGCAAGGGAAGAATTGTGGGGGAAGGGGGAGTGGATTCTAGATTTTGAAATAAAGGATAAAAATTCAACTGTTAACTTAGCATTTTATTGGAACTTAACAGGTTGCAAACAGAAATGAACATAAAGCAACGTCAGCTCTCTGAGAATGAGAAGTTACTGCAGTCGCTGCGAACTGAGATCAAGGTTTATGAAAAGCTGGAAGAAGCGAAAAGGAAGAGCACAGGTATAAATGCACAAGGGATGTCTTGACCCATGCATCCCTTCCCTCTGAGTAAGATCTTGTCAAAGGACAGTACGGCTGGATTGCTATTTCTTTGTTTCTGCTTGGGTCTGCTGTGCAAAGCAGAAGCAACAACTGGATGATAAAATGCTGCTTTTTACTTGGAAATGTAACTGTGAGGTTGAGATACTTGATTATGTTCTGATTAGGCACACCCAAATTCCCTTTACCTTTTTAGTTAAGCTAAGCCCAAATATTAAAAGTACAGTTGCTCAGGCTGAATAAACTTGGTGGGGGTTGTTGAGTATTTAGTTTTCATCTGAAAACATGCTGCTGCTTCCCCATGGGTAGGGCTTACTCAGGTAGCTTGTGCTTACCCTTGCCTGAATATGAGGGTAGTGTCTTCTCCCTGGGGCTTGAGAGAAGCACTGGAACTGCTTTCTGAATAAGACATTTAATAATTTCCTGCCCACTTGTCTGTCATGGAAGGTGAGGGGAAGGAATGAGACTTACATGTGTTCTTTCCAGTGCTTTTAAGGAAGTTAGAGCACCAAGCAGCTGGTAGCATGGGTAGTTAAAAAAAAGTGGAGTACTGCTCAGTACTGCACACAGGATCCATCTAGTTTTCCCTGTAAAGTTCTTATAAAAGTTGATTATTTTCTTCTTTCTACCTTCAGTAATATGCCCTGCCAAAGCTGTATTTCATGCCTAGCTGTAGCAGAGCAGCCCTGTTGGCGTAGGGCTTTAAGCCAAGGCTGGCTCAGGGATAGAAGCAACCTTCCTGCAGAACTAGTAACGTAATTAGAGAGCAGCAGCACCCACCTCATGCTCTTGAATCCTTTCCACTATGTGGAGAACAGTTTGATTTCGGCATGGGGGAATACATGGAATTGTTTGTGTGCTGACCGCCTTCTATGAAAAGACAAATGCAGCCCTTGCTTTTTTGAGGTTCAAATTTGTTGCTGTGGTTGCCAGGTGATTACTATTTTCTTTTTTTTTTTTCTGCAGTGTATAAAATTAAACTCACAATTGTATTCTATCCCTCCTCCACACTCCAAGATCACCCATTTATTTTTTCCCCAGACTGTGCAGTAATATAAAAATTTTGTAAATCCTCTTCCTTCTCTTGCTATTATATTTTTGCTTTTGGCATGAGACTTATTAGCTTTTATGGACAAAGTAAAAAATAATTTTCAGCTCTTTAAATCTTTTGAGGGTTGAAGCAATTAAGACGTGCTTTTTTGTCAAACCATTATCTTAATGCTGTTTGTAGTTAATTCTTAATATTGAGGATAAAGCTGGCTATAATTTACTTGCTCAGCATTCTGATAATGGCTAATATTATTTTAATTGTTGAAGATGTTAAGTGTTTCTTTTGAAATTGTCTCAGATCCCAAATGTGATGCATCAGAAGAATTTCGAAAAGATCAGAATAATCCAGTTGACTTACATGAACTATTGACTGAAATACAGAGTCTGCGAGTACAGCTTGAAAGAAGCATCGAGACAAACAAGACTTTGCATGAAAAATTAGAGGAACAGCTTTCAAAAGAAAAGAAGGAGGAAGTGGGATCAGTGTCAGCTGTGAATATCAACTATCTTTTCAAACAAGAATCTCAGCATTATGCAGGAATGAATGGTACTGTGCCACACATGCTTTTGTTATGCTGTAGAAACTGTACCTTGTTCTTTAAAGATGCTCTTAGTTCTTTATTCAACATCAACTGTACAATTTGGGAGCTGCCCATCAGCCTTTCAAATCCTTTTCCTGTTAGAGCTATTAGCGCATGGGGAAGTAAAATGCATACTGTACTGTCTTAAAGCCTCCAACTGTCACTTCTTTTTCATTCAGGAAAAGCATTCGCAGAAAGTATCTGGGATGGAAGGATGCCTATGTTAAATTGCAATAATTTTTGCTTATCTGGAGGTTCTTTTTTTTTTTTTTTTTTAATGCACAGCTCTATAGCATTTGCTATGGTGACTCAAGAAGGATCAATAAGTGCACTAAATGGTCTTTGTATAAATCAGTTGTCCCCTTTATGGCCTTGAGGAATATTTTAGCTTTATTTCAATCACTGTTAAGTGATACTGTTTTAGCAAATCAGGGAAAATGTACTCCTTATGCTAAGGCTTAGGTTATGGTCCCAAGATAGATGTACAGGGAATACAGGGGACACAGGAATGCTCTTCCTTGCTGCTAAAGCAGTCTGCATAGTAACAGCTTTCCATATGCACATCATTAAGTCTCCCTTCCTACTGCTTGTACAGGTATACAGCACCTTGTGGGAAGGAATAATAATGGGGCTTTTTAACTCCATGCACTTCAGCTGCACGTGCCTACCTAAATGACTTCATGCAGCACACAAAACAAGCAGCACTGGAATGGATGGGAGAGTGTGTGAGACACAAGAGTTGTTTTTTTTTCTTACTGTCTCACTTCCAATAAGAATCACACTTCAGTTGAAATATGTAGTGAACGTAATTACCATGTGCAAGTCAGAAAGATGCTGAACATAGCTGATAACCTTTATGGACAGCTGCCATTCTCTGTGGGCTTTCTGCTTGGGCACTCTCATGTGTTCTGTATGGGGATGGCTTCTTAGGGTCATCACAATAGGGAGTGTCATACTTGTGGAGTTGATTAAAATATTTCCAGTATATTTTGCGTTTTCTGATGGTGACTTGATTTTGGGAGCTGTCTTGAACATTGGACAGATGCTAAAAAAAATGAATGTAGGTGAAGGCTGGAAGATATATGGCATGGTAGTAGAAAACTAGCTGTGTTTCTCTGCTTCCTGAGTCTAAGTGCAGCATCAGCAAAAAGAGGAACAGAAGTAGAGCTAAAAAGATTTTTTAATGTATGTTAACTTATACTGCTCTTCTCCCATTTTGATGTGCAGAAAATCTTTGCAAATGCCCGGCTGCCAGCAGAAACATTTGTGAGCTGCAGAAGCACGGACACTGCATTTCACTAGCAAAAACAGGTATATCCAAAAGTATCTTACACACGTATGCTATCAGTGTTCCAGCTTGTTTGTTTGAAAGAAGTCCTGTGTTCTACATATATGTGTTCTACATATAAGGATAAAAAAAGAAGTATATACTGTTTTTCTGTCCCAGGTACGCAGTCAGCCTCTAAAGATGATTTAGACAGCAGCTCATCTTCCAGTACAGCATGTACCCCTCGTCTTGTTCCTGGACATCGTATGTGGGCAGACAAAAATGGGCGTCACGTTCTTGGCTTGATTGAGGATTATAACGCTCTGCGGAAACAGATTTCGGAAGGCCAACAGGTTTTGGGAGAAATGGAGATTTCTTTGAGAGAGGTCACTGGTACGAAAGTGCAGGAGCCTGGCATAAAGGTAAGCAGTTGAAGCTGTTAGAAGACGGTGAATTTTACCTAGAGATGCAAAATGTATGGATTACAAAAACAAAGAAGCAGGTAAATGGTGGAGCAGGCACTATTAACTGAATAACTCTGTTGGGACACCTCAACCTTGGCAGTCAAAGTCTCATCTAGATGCAGACTCCTATTTGTGATTCTGGGTTAATGAGGCTATGGATAAATTAGTTAATTCTGGTCCTTTAATAAGCTATCTCACTTTTACTTTAAATGAGGTGAAACTACTTGCTTTTACTACAGAAGCTGGTAGTTGTTAAATGGAAATGATATAAAACAAACAAAAAAACCCTCAAGAAACAGATACATCTCTAAAATGCTTTAGAAAGGGCTCATAGTGAGGGTATATATCAGTAACCCAAGCATAAAAATACTTAAGGAAATTCTCTTGTAATGGAGGATTGGGATAAACCAAGGAAATGAGACAGTAAAAAAAGAAATCTAATATACAATTGAAGATAGCAGATAAAGTTCTCCACTTACCTGTATTCTGCCCTCTAGTAACACCTGGTGATAACTGTGCATTAATGATTGATGTATGCCAATGAGAGTTGTTTTACATTAGGGAAGCTTTTAGATATTTTTCCACTTCCTGGGAGCAGTTGACTACTTTAGAAATACCAGTAGCTAGTCTAGGAACCTGGATATCTCATTACTGTTCAAATCTTATCTTCTGAGACATAGTGTATCAGCCTTTCTGCACCATGCGTGACATAGTGATGTCAAGCCATGGTGCTCTTTCTTACTGTAGTATTAAGCATAATGGTTCTTAAAGCAACGAAATGTTTGCCTTGTATTGAATAACATACCAAAGGAAAAAAAAAATCAGATATTTCATCCTTTTCCTCTAGAAGCAGGAGAACAATGAGTGTTTGCTTATGCTGTCTTTTTCTTATTTAGTAGCGTTAGTATCTGGATACAGTAAACAGCCTGATAGTGTATTTGGGGTGGATGGAGTAAGACAAATCTACCTACAAGTTTCAACAAAAGGGAAGGAACATTCCTTATACATCCATGGCAGCTAATAATGAACTAGAAAGGAGGTCTTCTCCAACCTAAATGCTTCTGTGATTCTATAAGAAACTGCAGCAGGAAGGGATTGGATCAGAAGGTTCAAACAACATGCCAGTGGTGTAAAACCAATGAAATACTGGAATGGAGACTACTCATTGACACTGTTGAATCACTATAACTGGAGATATTTTTAAAAATGCTTGTATTTCCTAGTTATAAATAGTAAGGCTATTGAAAATGCAGCCACAACAATTCTGAAATACTTTGTATCACATGCGTACACTAGAACAATGTCAGAATGACACTTAAGATTCTGTGAAGTATTATATGTTTTCAAATGACCTAGTTAAGATACTAATAAAGACTGAAAAAGTATTCCCTCAAAGTTTTTAACATCTTTTGGTGGTGTAGAGATAAAAGCAGTAAACTTCACAATTTGCAGTTCCCTATCAAGCTTTACATCACTGAAGTTTCAGACTGCGTAGCAAACAGGACACTTTATGTGACAGGAGGATCCTGGTTAGATAACAATGCTAAATAAATATTCAGATGATATGCTGGATGTGGGCAGAAACTGTAAATGTTTTTCCTTTACTACCCTTCCCCCTTTGGTATCATCATTGCTTCGGTAATTCATTTGCTCCCCTTGCATTCTTTCTCTCCTTTATTTCACATTCGTGCAATTCCTTCAATTTTGTTTTCTCATCTGTCAGCAGAGGAATACATTTTATGTGTGTCATGATAGTTATTTTGGCATTAGATGGAACAGTTTAAAGGGTCTGTTAAGGAAGAAACATCTCTATTGCTTAAATTGATGTCTGTAATCATTTGACTTTCAAATAACACGGCACAAAATGCATATGGAGAAGGGAGAGAGTTACCAACTATTACCACGCGGCATAGCAGATCTAGTAAATGTAATCTATTATTAATCAAGGTTATTGATTAGGATATATCCCCTCCCTCCCCCAAATTCTCAGATAATGTGTAATTCAACAGTCTTTGTAAACTAACAAATTACCTTCTGTGGCACACAAGAGCTGTGTACATCATCTAAAATGTGCAATACCAACTGGATTTAAGCCATTAATGAAGATTACATTTTAATACTTTTTAAAAAGTTAAGTATAATGTGTCTGATCCTTTGATACAGGTACCAGACCAGGCGTCCTTGCATAGCTTTTCTGCGAATACGAACACAGTACAGCAGATTTTAGAAGAGGCTGCACGTTTATTGAAACTTCTCTGGAGAGTTTCCCTTCCGATGAAAGCTGTACACAGTACTATTCATGGCACTCAGGTACTATTATGTTTCATTTTGTTTGATTTTTGCCTTTTTGGACTGTTGTAATGGTTCAAGGAACATACACCAGTTAGGAACATGCCATTTGGGACAATCTTTTGAAAATCACAAACCCAGGATGCCCAGTCTTTAGGAGCTCTCATCACCAAAGGCTAAGGCTGAATGTATACTGGCTTTCTGTCCTGATCATATTGTACGTTTCTTTACAAAATACTGTTTATTTACAAAATGCTTTATATTAAGGATATAATCTCAACCTTGTTACGTGATATTCAGGAAACCTAGGCAAGTGGCAAATGTTTCATTTCAATGAGAAAAGGTTTGGACTCCCTATTGTAGAATCAAATTCAATTTGATTATGTATATACCAGTAACAACAGAAACTTCAGCAACTTTGATGTGATCTGAGCTACATTTTTCTTTTACGGTTTGGATGCCTAAGCTGTAAAATAGGATGCTTTTTTAAAAGTGTGACAAAACCCCAAGACAAGTTTTATAACGTTTTAACTAAAAAGGATTGCAGTATGCAAATGAATGAAAATAAACTGAACGAGGAATGAATTATCTGTACTGTCATGATAGCAACACAACAATGAAACTGTTTCAAACTCTGGCTCTAAAGTAAATTTGATTTTTTTTTTCCCCTGATTTTTTGTATGCTTTTCTTAAGGAAAGTGGGATATTGCTGAAGAAAATAAAGCTCTAGGAAAGCAAACACTTTATATATCATTTTAATAACATTTTTGTTGTTATTTTCTAGCATTCTTAAATGTGTAAAATCAGAAAAGCAGTATAATTCTCTCATGTTTCAGCTCCATATTTGGGCTGTCTTGAGAAGTGTGAATACTTCCATTTTTATCCTCGTGTATAATCTGTATAGAAAGCTATATGTAGGGCTGGGCTGCAGTATCAGAACATATCACAGATACAGACAAAAGTGCCTTAGTGTACCTGTGATGCATCTGATGCTTTATTGTCATACCAATCTAAATCTTCTTCATCTGGATCAGTCTGAAAACCTGACCTCATGTGGGAGATTTGAGCTTCCAGTACAGCACCTAATTGGAGTCTGATAGAGTCTTTTTTAGATTTTCTTACCAAACATACTGAGGACATCTTAAGGACAGTAGAGTGCTTCTGATGTCTTCAATGCAGCATACGAAAGAATGTCTCCTAAAAGATATTGAGCATTCGCTGCCTTCTGGTTAGCCCACAGGAATTGTGAATAATTAGTTCTTCTACAGAGCTAAATGCTAGTGGAGAATTCTAGAAGATGCTATTATTTAACAGGTAGCACAAGAAGAAGAAAAAGGTACAAGCTTAGGTTTGCATGAAGAATCCAGATCAGTGGTACTAACAGAATCAGGGCTACTTGTAGTCCTGTTTTACAGGATACTGACCATAACTTGGTTGGAATTGGTGGTAGAAATTGAACCTTGAATAATGATACTGTCAAACAATTTTGCAATAAAACTGTCACAGTCACTTGTTCAATGCCTTTCAGCCTTTCAATTAAGGCAGCCTCAACTACTAGCAGAGCACTGAAGAAGGAAGCTGGATGTTCTCAACCTGGCAGACAGGATACTTGCTGATCCTGTCCCATCGGCCTTCATTATGTTTTCCAGTTGAGAGCAAAAAATGAAAAAGAGGAATGAAAATTCAAAAAGAAAAACGAGTGCTGGTGTTAAGACTTTTCTCAGAGAGTAGCAGAAAAACTAGTTGCACTAAAAGTCAGCTAAGAACTGAAGTCTCTTGTCATTGGGGAAGTGAAGGTGGAAGGACAAAGGAGTTTTTCATTCTGTAAGGAAGCTCAAGGAAGCCCTTGTACAAAAGTATTTAGCCATTAACATTGTTTAAACATTAACAGTATTTAAAATAATTTATTTGATGCTTTAATATAGTATTTTCATCTCTGAATTTAGGATGAAGGAATGAAAGCAGAAATACTTAGATTACGTAAGAAACTGTCTGAGCAGGAGAAGAAGTTACACAGCACAGTGAAACGCTTGCACTCCACAAACCAGCTGAAGGAAAACATGGAGAAAGTCATCATCGACCAGTGTAAGTTCGTGCTTTCTTATGGTTCTTATTTTTGTAATTCATGGCTTCTGCTAAAATGAGGGAAACAACAAAATGAACATAGGTGCCCTTTCTTTTGCACTCGCTGCAAGTGCCATTTCTCTGTGTGCTCTCAGGTGGTGGGAACAACCTCTGCATGAAGTTCAGACAGTACAGAACTGCTGGAGCCTCATGCAGATAGGAAGATTTTGTGCAACTGCAAAAGGCTGCATAGAATGTCATGAAAAGCAGTTCACAGTTTCACACACCAACTGATAACGTGTCAATCCGTGCAGCTGCCACTCATCAGTTGAGTTGTTCCATTTCAGTTACTGCCATTGCACATTAGTTTCCTGTCCTACAACAGTTCCTGACTGAGGCAAAGTTACTGTTGCTGTAGACCACTCCAGCCAAACTTTTTGACGCTGTCCTTCTCAAAACTGTGATTTTGCCTCAGTCTTGATAAATATGCAAGTATGCTTTTAGTTAGCATTAGATGGCTGAATACTGGGAAAAGCCAAAGCAGCAGCAGCAAAGATCTGTCAACACTGTGCACCAGAGTGCGAAGAGTGAGAGAACAGAAGGCTCAGAACAAGGGAAACAGAAGTTTACTCTAAGTCTTTTAAGGAAAAATTAGGACATGCTGTGAAATGGTATTTTACCCTTAACAGCCATATCTAGAAAATAATCTGGAAACATAACGATTAGGACAGGGACTATATTCTAGCTGTGCTAGACCAGCTGAGTGTTCTGAGATCCATTTCTTCTGCTTTAGAATTTAATCTGTTAATCAGAAGAGATTTGATTGGAGCTACACCTCTCTTCTGCTTACATGCTATGGCAATATGTGTACTTCAGGAAGAGGATTTCACTGCAGTCTTAAAAAAAAAATAATCTATCTTTACCTTCTCTTAAGAGACAAGACTTAAAAGACTTGTTAGTGTGTGCTGGAATGGCATGTGTGTTATCAGTAATTAATCTAGAATGCAAAATGTTACATATCATACAGAGTTAGGAAAATGGCTGTAATACTATGCTAGTCATTAAATGCAATGCAGAAGAATTAAAGTTATTTTGCTCCATAGCCTATAATTTTTATATCTAGATTACATGTATCTTCTGCCTGCAGATTGTTTTTTTTAGTATTTATGGGTAGGGCTTTGGTTGCTTATTTCAGAATTGTTATATCAAATGATGTGCAAGCTACTTACAGTAAATCCAAAATTAGGTTTTCTGTAGGTTTTAAAGTTAAGTAACTTGGTTTGGTATTGTCATATAAAAATCAGAGGTATCTATTATACCCATCCCAATAATATCTCAGGGATACATTTACTGATTCAGTTTGGTCAGTTCCTAGCTCTGGTGACATCTCAGCCAGACACAAAGGGTAATTTCAGGAAGGCTGTGCAGAGTGTAACCCAGCAGAGATTTTAGCCTTAGGACCAAAATCTTATCCCCACAGCCACTACCCATCCACACTTTCAAAAAGAAAACAGTCCATCTCCCTCTTATTTTGTTCACTCCTTTTCAACACATCCAAACTCTTCTGAATTAGGTCCCAATAAAATGAAACCTGAATTTTCTGAAATTGTCTTAATGCGAAGTACTGCCTAGCTAGCAGCAGCTTCACTATTAGTGTCACACACTCTAAATTCTCTTCATGTACTGAATTTAATATTTTTGATTTAGAAAAATCTAGTTTGCCGGGTGAAATGAATTTAGCAGTAGAGTTCTTTATGAGCAGAGAGCACTCTGCTACACAGAAAGACCTAGATACAATTTTCTCTAAGTTTCATTGATTACGGGAATTAAGGATGTCAAGTTACCTTTGCCTTAAAGACCAATTCCAGAAATGTTTCTAAATTGCATCTGTATACAAATTCCTGACCAAGCATACAACAAAACTGGTGAATCATAGGAAGCTGCTGGATTCTATTATGATGCTTCTACTTGTTTTTATTTCAGCCTTTCTCCTTTTGATAGCCAGCAACCACAGGCATCCCAGTAGGTGACCTTGCCTTCCTTCATTCTCCAAGCATCCTGTTAGCTGGGCACACCACTGAGGATTTTCAGGTTCCCACTGTTATTTAGTTGAGCATTCCTAAATATATTTAGAGGCAGAGACTGGAACGTTCTTGTGGATCGGAGTCTTCTGTCTGCTTTCTCTGGGCGAGAGAACGGAATGCTTATAAACCTCATCTGAACCTCTGAACATGTAACAATGCAGTGCCAAATTGCAGTAATCCGCCAAGGGTATAATTATCTCATGACAGCTATACCCTTGGAGTTGTTGGGTTCTTATTATTGTAATGAAAAATCTTTATTATGGCTAAATTGTTTATTTTTGAGACTGGAATATTAAATTGGTACTTGTGAATGGTATTTTTCAGCAGTTAGGAAGCTGACACAGATTAGAGAATCACATATTTAACCTGACATTTCTAAATATCAGTTTTGTTTAGAAGCATCCCCTCCACCATTCACAGGTCTTGCTCTCTCCCTGCAGAGGCAAACTAGCTGAATGAAGAGAGACAAACTTGGACCCCTTCAGAAGAAGCCACTGACAAGATTTCCCCTAAGCACATATAGGTTGCTTTGTCCTTGAACTGCCGGAGGAGCAGGCTAACTTCTTTCACCATCTGTTGTCTTCCCAGCCCATCATCCCATGTAACCTCTCTGCTGCACCATTTTCCTCCCTCTCCCCCAACCTCCATTAGATCACGCACCATCTCCCCTTAAAATTAACAAAAAGTGTTCCTTTGCCTTGGATTGAGGGAATTGGGTCAGCTGGCTCAGGGGCCTGGTTGTAGCGGTGATGTTAAATGTAGTGGTGAGCTATTTGTGTTTTCACATATATCGTTCTTGTTACAGCAGAAATACTTTAAAAACACTTCCCTGGAGTTTAGATTTGAAAAACACATTATGTGGCAGCTGCAAAGCAGGGGCAGGAAATGGCATTCTGGTGCTGGTGCTGCTTCTGACCTGCCTGTGGTGCTGAGCAAGGCCTTTTGCTCTTCCCTGACTGAGTTTGCTTGTACAGCATCGCCCCTTTATCTCGGGTTTTGCAGCTGGAGGTTTGTACAGCAGCCTGAACTTCTAAACAGGGCTTGGGCTAGAGTAACAGATCTGGATTTTTAAGTAAGAAAGTTGAAGTGGTGTGGAGGGGCTGCCTATAATTGCCTGGTTGCTGCTCATGTTGTAGATGTGAATTTATACTTACTTAATATTTGGTCATAAAAGCCCTGGATATGGAGAATATAGGAAAGCTCATGCAGTATGTAATCATCTTTTTGTTTCCAGTGGTTTTAACTCACGATGTCTTGAAGAAGGCCAGAGGAAACCTGGAAGTAAGTAAAATTTCTGCTTGAATTTAATTCCTTGGTACATTAGAAATACACATTGCAATACCAGTAGTATTTGTAGAATTAGTCCAATTTGCTTTGGATTTGCAACTGGAACAATGTTAAGATCAAGTCTGGGTGGCAACAGTTCAGTGTGATAAGTATTCTGCAGTATTTGATGTTTAATTTAGAGTTTTATGACTGGCCAAGCAACCAGCTAAATCCTCTCTTTTCTGATACTTCCCCTAAACTAATATCCATATGTCCTTCATCCAATCGTTTATTTCCACCAGATCAAAGTCCAGTAAGCTGGCTACTGTCTAAGTTCACAAAAAGCATCCATATTTAAAGCTTGCGTATGTGTTAATAACCAGTGCTTCTGCTTTTTTAAACACAGACCCAATAGGCAACGCTTCTACAAACAGCTATTTGCTAATGCAGTGCATTAAATTACTTTGAGTGTTTAAGTATCCACAGTTCAGCTTTGATTTCTCCCAGAAGGTTCAGGCTTTACTCCCAGAAGGCTGTAATATACTTCCTGACTCCTAAATCCCCTCCTCCTCCTCACACCATTCCTCTCTGAATGGCTGTACATTTCCCAGCCTGCCTTTAAATTTTCCTCCTTTTCTATGAATCTCTCCTCCATTACCCTCGTCAGCAGTGCCTTCCTGAGCACTTCCTTCTGCTCTGTAGCTGTTCTGCTAAGTGGCTCTGCTACTGTCTCAGTCCTACCTGAGTTAGAGATTGGTGACATAAAAAAGTCTTTATGCTTACAGGGGTTTTATCACTTTAATTTGAAGATCTGCTGAACACAGGCGCTCATATTTGCAGATCCTTCTGCAGGATTATAGCCCAGGGATAAATTGTGTGCATGTGAAGTACTGTAAAATAGTAATAATTAATGCTTTTCTAACCAGGTCCCATCACCTGACAATCAAAAACCAGCTTCCTATACCAGCAAAAAAAGGATTCTCTGAAGGAGGAAGTTCCCATAATAAAGACAGACGTTCCTGGGATTGTTGTTTGCTTCTTTATGCCTTACTATTTATTGATGTAAAAAGGTTCATTCAGCTCCTTTAACGGAATCAGCCTTTGGAGAAAAGAAAGAAAAAATGACTAAAAAAAAAAAAAAAAAAAAAGTATTTTGGTAAATAACTTATTTAACATTTTCTGTAATGTAAAAGATGATGGTTTTTAATATTTATTACAGAAACAAGGTACTGGAGGTATTGAAGAAAAATCCTGATTTTTTTTTAAGTTGGCTTGTTTGAAATTTTATATTTGTATGTTATGCAGCTGTTTGTTGTTGTAGTCAAACAGGTCCTGAAAGAATCGAGAGCACAACCCACCTTCCAACCTGTTTCTCCACTGCTGAAATTACAGAATGTAGGTTAAAGAAAAATAGTTCTGCCAGCTGCCATCATTTTATAATAATATGTAAAACGTTCAATATTTTAAATCATTTTAATCTTACCTGGAAGATTCTTCTGGAAGCTGTTTGATTCTGAGCTTTCTCACTGCCCTGTTAAAACCTTAGACTGATGCTAGGTCTGAAAATACTACTCAAAATCAGACCATTAAATTTTAAAATACTCACCAAGCTGTTTGTGTTGTTTTGTTTGAAACGCCAGAACTTTGAGCACTTATTGAACAAAGCCATCAAGGGATTGAAATCTTCATAATGGCTGGCATGGATCACTCCTTTCCTGCCCATGACTGCGATTAATCGAGCCCTTACCAGGTGTAGTTATTGGGTGCTGCAGAAGCACTTGTCAGGGCTGAGTTCAGAGGGTGGAAACTTGCTTTCAAGGAGTCACAATCAAAAGGCAGTTTGCTGGTGACAGAAACACTGCCTTCCTCTCTTTGCTCCCCAAGTCTGTACCAAGAGAACAGAAGGTCACAGCAGGGACAAAGCCAAACAGTTTTGAAATCCATTTTTCTGCTAAAAGCGCTGAAAAATGTTTCTTAAATTTAAATTAATTTTTTTACTTTTTTTTTTTTTCTGTCCCATGTTGATATATCAAATAGCGATGCTTTGGCCAGGCCAGAAACCACCGGAATAGAACATGCCTACTTGTGCTGCTCCTGTGCTCCCCTTGTCCTGCCCGGTGCCTTTCCAATTCCACTCTCGATCCGAGCCCACCACGTGCAGCCTGCTCTCAGGGGCACACCAGGACCAGGGGAAAATCGGTTAGTTTAACCCTACCAAGCACATAACTGGAGGTGGTTGTTGGCTACAAAGGTAGACTTTATGTGCAATTGTGGCCCTGTTGAACTAAGTGAATTTCGCAAAGAGTGACTGATATTTTTTCAAGTTGATGATGTCCCCATTATAGAAGATGACTTGCCCTCGTCATCCAGAAAGGTGAGTGCCAAGGTCTGGGAAACCTCAGCACAGGGCTGTGGTTATAGTGGGTCCTTGATATCACACTCTGGAGAACAGCCAACTGCAATAGTCTTTCACTGAAAATGAATTTGTGCTCCTTGAAACATGGCTGTGGAAGTGGCTATTACAGCCACAGGGCTGGCTGAGGGCTGTGAGCCACTGCCGAGTCTGGTACTGCAGCAGTAGCTCCCCTCTTCCCACTAAAGCTTTTGTTTGCTCCAACTGGTTTCCTAACAGTTGTTGATAATCAGATGTAGTACTCTGAATAACACATAGACACCCTTTTATCGCTTTGCTCTGAATTTCAACTTGACACTAAAAGCCTGGAGCTGCTGCACCCTCCCTTTGGGCAGATCTGCAAGCCAAAGTGCCGAGCAAGCACCAGCCCAACAGCCAGCTCTTGCAGGGTCTGCAGGTAATCTGCTCCTCAGAACTGATGGGATGGCAGAGCCTGTCCTCCCACACAGCCGTTTCTCCCCACACCTACTCTGCACACGAGTTTTTATTAAAGAAAACCACCAGCACTGTGCACTTTCAGGCTACACGCATCTGTACTTCCTGGTGTGACCTGCCTTTGTGAAGTACACAAAAATGGGCTTTCTCTGAGGTATGAAAAATGATTTAATCTGGGGTCCCAGTGCCTTCCTGCAGGTCTCATGCTCTAATAAATGTTACGTGCCTTGGAGATCCCAGCCTCAGCTGGCCCCTACCTGTGCTGGCCCAAAGCTCCGTCCCAGGTTCTGGCTGCTGAGCACTTGCACCCTCCAGTCCATCACAGGAAAGGCTCAAAACCAAAACGCTGTCTTCAGCTGACAGCAGGGGGAAGCAAACTCATTTGTCTGTATTAGAGGAAAGATGCTGGAAAAAATTGAAAAAGTTAAAAATAAACTTTGCAAATTGAAAAGGGGGGGTGGTAAGGGAAGAGCATGCAGTCAAACTTGCTCTTCAGTCTCTTCACACATTATTGTCCTCACAGCTCACTAAAAACGTCAAGTTAATTTTACTAAGTAGCTAAATTATAGACACTCAGATGTAATCAGAATCTGCTATACATTTCAACTTTCAAAATTAATCAACCTACGTTTTTGAGTTATAACACCTGAAGGAAACAGCTGTACATCTATATATAGTGCACCCATGTCTCTTGGTCTTCTTGCAGCATTTTTCCCCCCCACACCATCTGTACTTAAAAAATAAAAAATTAAACGTTTCCTTTTCCTGAGATGATTTGCCACTTACTTCTTAATGGTCCCTGCTGTGCCCACTCAGAGCTCTCTTTTCCTGACCCCTTCTCCCTCCCTGCCAGCTCTGATTGCTGTCTCCAGCTTGCAATGCAGCACACGTCCCCGCCTGTGCAGGGCAGGTGGGGGATAGATTCATATTGAAATTGGGTTAGTTGGGGAAAAAATTGTGGTATATCATCATGTCTTTAAAAAGAGATGATCCTATGAGATCAAAGTATTTCATCTTAATGAGAAGTGCCTCTTAAACACACACAATTTACTGGGCCAGTTTAAAAATAATTAAAGGAAAAAAGCTAACCAGATGGAGGGCTGCAGAAGACAAAGCTTATGGAGTGTTAAACTTTGTTCCCATTAAACAAAATTAAATTTTCCTTTTAAAATAATTATGCGGGAGAAAAATAAGCAGCGTAAGCAAATGGAATTAAAGGAGGGGCTCATTTGCTTAGCGAGCTCCTGCCTGTAGTTTCACTGTACGTGCAAGGTGATTCGGAACATCGGTGAGAGCGGTTCAGGAGCAAGCATTTGGGAGCCCTGCGGGTCTGCCGTCCTCACCGGTGTCCTCGAGCCTTGCTGCTCTCTTCCCAACCCTGCAGGCAGGAAACAAGCATCCGTGGTGCTCCTCGCAGAGGTTGATGAAGGCCTGTTGGGATCAAAAAGAAAAGAAAATGCTTTTTCCTTCTCCCTCGCCCCTACGATGTGCAGCCACACGAGAGCAATGAATAAAGGAGCTGCTCAGTGGCACTGGGGACAGAGCAGCGTGTCGCAGATGCCCACTGCTCCCTGCCACCAATACATGGCACTGCCTGAGGCGTTGGGGCTGGGGGCTGCTGGAGAACCACGCTGCGATTGCATTCGCCAAAGAGAAAGAACAAAAGTAACAGTCAACTCGCAGGTGGTTGGTTGTATTAAAAATCAATCAATGCTAATGCAGTCGAGCGTTTAAAAACAAAAGCACCGTAAAGCTGTGAGCTATTTTAATCCAGGCAAACGTGGCTGGTCCGCTTCTGGGAGGGAGCTGGCAAGGTGTTGGGGTGGACACGACCAGGGCCATGGCACGAAGGTCCTGGGGAGGGCTGGGGCAGAGCCGAGCACCTCGCCTGGAAAAGGACCCACACCGTCCTTGTACCCTGTGCACATCTTAAATGCTCTGGATCAAGGCAGAAAGTGCCTCCTGGCCTTGCTTTCAAATCCAACAGAAACAGCAATATGGAAACGGAAAAAAAAACAGGGGAAAAAAAAAAAACCTTTTTTTTTTTTTTTTTTGGGGGGGGGGCATTCTGTTGCCACCCAAAGCCAAAAGGCCTTGCAGGCTGATAGCCAACATGAACCCTTATATAGCAGTGGTGGTGCTCTGCAGAACGAAGCACACTGGTCTCGTTCTTGTGTCTGTAATGTGAGAAAAGCTGCATGAATAGCACAGGTACCCAAACACGCAGCACCCTGGTCTCATCCCCACCTCTGCCATCCCCACACAGCCCAAGCTCCCTGTCCAAGCCCTCCCCCAGGACAGCCACCAGGAGGCAAGAGCCTGCTGTGCTGCTGCTCCCCAAAGACATCCCAAACCTAGACCTGGGGTCATTAGCGTGAACAACATCAAGAAGATGAGATTTAGAGCCAGGACTTATTGACCTTATTTCCTTATATTGACCGTATTTACTCAAATGGAGAAAAAAGAAAAAAGAAAAAAGGAAAAAAAATATAATAAAAAAAAAAAAGAAAAAAAAAGAAACCCAGCCTTAATGTGCCCTCCAGAGAGCATAATGAACCAGAAGCCACCGGTGTTACGGTTGAGGTGTCATTATCAGCGTGTTTTGTGCTTTCTGAAGTGTCTGTGCTGGCAGCATCACCTGCCCTCTGCTTGCTGTAATGCTCCAGGCACACGGAGCAGGCCCTGCTCGCTGGGCTTTGGCTTTGAGAGAAGTGCTCACGGGTGCCCTGTCCTTGGCACGCATGAGGAGGAAGTCAGGTTGCTTGCTTTGTACCTTTTTGCAGAGGAAAGTCTCCCGAGTAGTTGCAGCAAACAGCAGGGTTGGAGGCTTCCAGACGCATCCTCTGGCTTCCCCAGGCTGCAGAGCAGCGGCTGCTGGTGATGCCAGGGAGACAAACAAGGCCTCGGGCTGCTTTAGTGTCCTGCTCCCACCTTCCTTGCCCCCTCCTCGCCCTCCTCCCACACACAACACCTGCATTTTACACGGCTCGCTCCTGTCTCCAGAGAAGCAGCACAAAACTGACAGAGTTGCAATGCATCACCGCAAACCAGCAAATCGAAAGCGATAAATAAACCAACAAATAACCTCTTCTCCTGGCTAGCTATGTGGGAAGCCTCTCCTCTAATCCCAACAACACAAAATCAGGTCCTGAGACACCGCAGCTCAGGGCTCGCTCTGGCCACCCCGAGGCTGCAGGACCAGCTGCTCAGCGCCACATCTGGTTTTGAACGGTCCCCTCTCGAGGAAAGCTCTGCAGGCCTATTTTTTGTGTGTTTATCTTGTCGTTTCTTTAGGAAGATACTTGCTACAATATTTTTTTTTCCTCCCCTCCTTCCCCCCTAGCCCCATCAGAGGAATCTACTTGGGTAATTTGTTAAAGCGGGTTGCTGGGGCATGCATTATGCATGAGATGCAATCTTTATTTTTGCACTCCACTGTGTGCATTCAAAAACAGGATTGGAACCGCGTGCCCGCACGCAAAATGAACATTAGCAGCTCAAAAAAAAAAAAAAAAGGAAAGAAAATGCCCATTTATTTAAAGGAAGGAGGGAAAAAAAAAAAAACTCAGAGCAACTAAACAGCAAAAGCAGTCCCATTTATACTCTGCTGAACAAACCAGCTCGGAGCTGCTGTGCTCAGCACGACGCACGCAGCGCTGGTGGCGAAGCAAAGTTGCTCACCACGCAGTGTCACCAAACAGCCACGGAGCTCACAGCACCTCCTAGGAGAGGCACGAGCCCCCTGTCCCTCTCAGTATCTGTGCTTGCATAAATATGTAGATATATATACACACACATGTGCATGTATGCGTGTTTTTGAGCTCATTCTCTCTTGCTTCAGGAGATAAATCATGCCTCTCTTATCCATTCTTTGCATGCCCTGTGCTGCAACTGCTTTCAGAGCATCTCATGTTGCTGAACCCGGACGGTCACCGTCACCAAGCCTTTGAGCCTTTTTGCCTTCTTAATCCACCTTTTCCCCTACCACACCTTTACCTTCTGCTGCCTGAAGGCCGGGTGCCCCCTCATCCCCCTGTCTGGGGGCACTGGGTGCAGACAACTTGCCATGCAGTGGGAGCTGGTGACACCGAAATGTCACTGGACCGAGGATGTGAGCTGCTGAGCACAGTGTCAAAAGCCCGCGGGTTAAATTCACAAACCAGAACCACACAAAAAAAGGCGCAGAAAATTCATAGGCCAACAAAAGAGCCCTCTCCCTGCCAGATTTCATGCTTGGAGGTCCCCTGATATTATTTAAGAGCAGTGAAATGCATTCCTCGCCTTAAAGCCCTTTTAAAACGCCACTGCAGCGCTGACATCCTCCTGCCAGCCTCCACTGCCCTGCAGCCCTCCGTTGCCCATCACCTCCCCTGCACAGGGCCACAGTGGTGGGCAGGGGTTGGCTCCAGCCCCCACAAGAGCTCCCTCCTGCTCCACCATCCGCAGCAGCCTGAGACGGCTCCAGGGGAGAAAATGAAGGACAAGCAAGCCCGTCAGTGCCCAGGTGAGCACAAGGAATGGAAAAGTATCAGAAAGTGGCCACCAAGGAGGAATAAGGGTGAGAAACATGTTACAGGATGAATAAGAGAGAAAGGGGCCACGTGGAGAGGGAAAAGGAACAGTGGATAAAATGGGAACCAAGATATAAGGCCAATTATTTTTGATTCTTTGGCTTAAGGGCTAATTTATTATGGCAGTAAATCACACTTAAGACAGGTAATGCAGCGGCCAGAGCCCAGACGTTATTTAGACAGAGCAATCATGGTATTAATGCTCAGAAAAGTGGAAAATTTAACGGCCTGCAGGCCACCTCTCACTCTTTATGGCTTCCCCTCTGCTTGGCACGCTGCTGCCACCCCAGCGAGGGAAGGGGGCCCAAAGCTGCGGTCATACTGGGGTCAGACTGGAAGAGGCAGGAGAAATGGGGACGAAACAGCCAAAATCTGGGTGGATATCCACTTTCTTAGAAGATGTAAATGCTGCCCTGCATCTGTCCCATGGGCATGCAGGGGAAGGGGCGGTATGAGCGCTTCAGCCGTGATCTCTGGGGTGGACACCGGCTGCACAACGAGGAGGGGCTGAGCCTTTCATCCCACCACCACATCTCATATAGGGAAAACCAGCAGGCAGGGGCCCTGTGCTCAGCTCTGAGCCCTGCTGGCCCTCGAGGCAGCAAGACATGTTGGCAGCCTTGAAAAATGATGTCAAAGATGTGAAAAAACAACCTGCTTCGCCTCAAGTCAGAGCAAATTATGCATTCTCCAGCAGTCACGTAATGAGAAGTTAAATAACTCCGTCGTGGGCCGGTCCTGCTGTGAACAGGAGAGGCGAGTTCTCCGCTTCCCCCGAGCACGATTTGAGCCCCTTTGCTCATGATTCCCCCCCAGCATTACTTCTGCTGTGAAATCCACCTCGTGATCCCAAAGCACTGCTTGGCGAAAAGACACAACAGCCTGCTCTGACAGCCCGATATTAAACTTGCAGGTCCCACTGCCCTTCCTGTATCCTCCTGCCCTCAAAGCACAAACAAAATGGGAGAAAAAGGCCGTACCATCACACCCACCCGTACCAACACTGCCCACGGATACACACCGGGGCTCTGCAGTCTCCATCAGTGCTCCTTTTGCCTAATGTCCCTGGCAGGATATTTTTGTGTGGTTGGGAATAAATTGAAGCAATGTGTTTACTCATATCCCATAAAAGCACAATAAACTTATCTCCAGACACTGCATTAAAGAAAAGCTTTGATTTTTAAAAGTTACTTTGTTCTGAAACTCCTCCAGGCAGAAAAGATAATAAAAAATAGAAAGCCACTGGTGGTTAAGGGGGAAAAAAAAGATAATCATGTGGTTATAATTTCACTCAACAGCCTATCCCTAACAGAGAACCACACAAAGTACACATGTGGGATAATACATTAAAATATCTTGGAGAAAGCTGTTAATTTATAACGGTGGTAAATAAGGGTTGATGGGGACAGCAGAGGCATTTTAGAGTGCGGTGCGTGTTACCGAGTCCACCAGATGTCACATTGGCACTTAAAAGCCTTAGGTGGTTTGAAATGCAGTACAGATTGTCTCGCATTTGATCTTCTAAACCTGTCTCCATCCATCATCGTCAACAACTGTCAAGATAAGAGGGGACAAGTTTTGATTGGAGCCTGATTATTTTTTGTTGGTGCAGAGGCAGAGATGTATATGGTCCTGAGAGCTGACATTTCTACCTCTTCTACTGGAAAAATGTGACTTTAAGCAGAAACAGGGCTAGCTTCCACTCCAAAACCAATTTGTTTGATGGAATTCACCCTGCAGAACAGGAAGGAGATTTGCATTTATGTCCGCTTGAATGCAGGCTTGCATGCACATGCTCCTTGATTGTTTTTAGTTACACCTGATGCTAATGCAGAGAGAAAGATCGATATGCAGTCAGTTGGCCTGGTAACCTCCACAAACGGCGCAGAATTTACACCAAGCCTTGGCACGGGGAAACTCGGAAGCATCATGAAAGTTTCACGCAGCCGGAGCAGCCCTGTAACAACCCACTCTCTGCAGCCCCTCAAGGTCTCTGGCATTGAGGATTTCCCTCTGGGCTCACAGCTCGGGAGCAGTTTTGCAGCTCTGGCCTGCGTCTCCCAGCAGTGCCCTGCCTGCTGACGTGGCCTCCAGACACCTCCACGCTGTCCTATGTGGAGAAGTCACTCCTGGAGCTCTCTTGCCCAAGTACATGGGACATATCGACCCATATAACCCACCCCACTGCTCCTCCACCAGAGGCTGCAGCCTCCAGGTCTCCTTCCCCCCCAGGGCATCATCCACCTGCGTGACAGTGACAGGATCTGGCCCTATAAACCCTACAACCTGGTGCCAATTAAAGGTTTTATTAGCATGAGGTCACGCTGTGATTGCACCGAGTCCCAGCACCACTTACACCACACTATTAACCAGCCTACATATGCCACGTCACCCTTCTGTAAAATACTTCATAAAGTGTTTAAATTTTTCTGTCGCCTTTCTCCCCTTGGCTGTAAAAGCAGTCTGGGTCTAACAACCGAGGGCTCTAACAGGGCTGCTGGGAGAAGGAAAATACTGTCACTATTTCACTTTGGCCATGGCCTTAAAATCATCTTTAGCTGCAAAAGCATGAAATGGAGTAAAATTAAGCACTGGGATCACCTGTATAAAAATATTCATTCTGAAATGATCCTGTAGCTCCTCGTAAGCCCAACAGTGAATTCTGGATTCACTGCTTGTGGCTGGTGTTTGGATAAGCCTTCAATTTCACCAGTTTCATGGGGGATATTCCAGGTGAACCTGGGGTTTAAGTTTACTTTCATGGAAGACCCCAAAGGAGCAGCTCAAATGTGTGTATCTAGAAACAGGGGGACTCATCCCCAGTAGGAAGGGGAACTATCTGCAAAACACCAGGGAAGCAGACCAAAAAATAAAAATAATACAGCCCAATGCTGAGACACACACAACCCAGCTGACCCTTTCCCACAGTTCATCAGATGAGCACCTAAGTTTTTGAGAATCTAGGAACGAAGAACCCCGAACACAGCCTGTGGTCCGTCACTACAATCTATCTTCTTCCTGAGGGTTAATAAAGCAATTAGCTTTAAGACAAACCACGCTCACTTAGCAAAAACCTTAGCCAAGATGCTTGTGTGATGTCACAGGGAAAGACGAGCGTGCCATCGCTCCAAGTCTCTCTGAAAGTGGAAACATCAGGAGGCAGGCAATGGGACACAGCCCCCCCAGGAAACATCAGAGACCTGCATGGGCATGGCTCAGCCTGTGGCTGAGGTTCTGCTGAGGAAAACAGACAGACAGACAGACACGGTGTGCAGCCACCAGCTGGAACTGGGCACCGCCTGCACGTCCAGCCTGGGTGTCCTGCCTCGGGCTTCCCCCTTTCGCACCCTCCCTGCTCTGTCGCACCTGAAGCTGAGCTGTCCCTTTCCCAAATCACCAGTTTTAAAACATTTCCTTTTCCTAACCTTGGACTACCACTCCTAGCATGCTGCTGTAACCAGCTTTTCTCCACCCTGCTTCAGGAACTGACACACTTGAGAGAGCGGAGAAATTAAACTGTGCGTTGCCTCCTGCACCGACACTCAGGTTCTTATTCACACAGACTTAAAAAAAAGGGAAAAACAAAACAAACCAAACAAAAAACAAAACACAAAGAAGTCATCAGGATCTCTCTTTGCTCAGAAAACTGTATTGCATTAACTCTGGCATAAGGCACAACATGAACCAAAAGAAAGAGAAACTCACACCACTGGAAAACAGAGGCAGAGTAAATTAGCATAGCCAGCGTGCGAAGTGAGCAGAGGATCTTGGCTCACACGAAATGATCCTGATGGGAGGAACAGTCAATCCCTCCTCTGAGCCACAAATAAAAGCACGTGGCTGAGGGGCCACGTGAATTTGGTAGCAGAGATAAGAAGGAGCCAAACCGCAGCGAGCATCGCTGCCCGGCGATTGATGAGCTGCTCTACTTGGGGCTGGGGTACGTGCGTTGCACTCAGAAAATGCAAGTGGTTGAGAGCGCCCTGACAGCAAACCCCCATGAATGGGCAGCAAAAGGAAAGCTGGGAAATGAGGAGATTGTGATAATCCCAGTACACAACGGCAAAATGTTGGTTTCTGCTCTGCAGAGGGGAGATCAAGGAGGGGAACTGAGCAGGACCCGTCCAGAGCCACTGTGATGACAGCTCCAACAAGCTGGGACGGGGGAAGCTGAACCATGGAGGGAATTTCAGCATCTGCCGGGTGCCAAAACCCCCAGGTGTATGAACAAGCATGACCAAGTGGTAAACCAGGGCAACTGGTAAGGACCTGGCTGTGCCACACTCACAGCCCTGCCTTTCCTGATGGTACCAGCATGGAGGGGGACAGTGCTCACCCCAGCACAGGGCTGAGAGTTGTTCAGCACCGCAGGGGCATTGCTGAGGCCTCTGGACACAGCCAACAGCTGCCCGCTGGGCAGTGGGTGGGTGTTGAAGCCAGGACCCCAGGCAGGTCTCAGTCCCCCCACACCAGACCAGTGACTGGTGTGCACCAACTAACATCTGCCATGCAAAATGCTTCCTGTTTTCCTCAGTGGGATCCCCCAGGTTGAAGTCACCATCCCAGCAGCACTGACTCTGATGAAGGACCACCTCCCTGCACCAAGCTGCTAGATCTGATGGAAGTGTTGCAAGTGGCTGGGAAATGGCCCTTCCCATGTAGATATTCTGGGATCTGATGAATGGCTGGGTTTGTGGGGCTGTGCTCTCCCTCCAGCTGGGGCATGAATATTGTCTCTCTCTGCAGTGTGCCCCTTTCCACAAGCACTGATGGGATATAAAAAAATGCAATGTTTATAGGTACACAGTAAGTGAAGGATAGAGGCTGGGAGAGGGAGGTGTGAGGTGGCAAGATTCTCCTTGCCTGTGTGCAGGATCCTACTGTTGAATAACATCAGTACTAAGGCTAGGTGCCAGTTTGCAGAAATGCACTGGAATTCATTTGTGTGTATTAATGAAAGTTAATGAAAGCATCATATTTGGGACATTTCTGTCAAATTGGGTTGAAATCCAGAAAAGCAATTAAGACATGCACATATATGTGGAGACTGATCACAGCAACCTGTTTCTTACAGCCAGATGTCTTTAGAAGATGTTAAAAAAAAATAATACCCAAGGTGTATTGCAGAGCACAGCTTCCCTGTCAAGGACTTCTCTTCACATGCAGCACTCGGGGCTTGTAGCGCTGCAGTGAAATTCTGCACAAGGGGGAAATTTCAGCAGAAGGAGGAACGAAAGGCTGCAAATCCCTGAAAGACACTTGCAGCCTCAGCAGTCCTCGTGGGAGCCCTGTCAGAGGACAGCCAGGAAGCAGGACTGGCACACAAGGCAAATGGCACGGTTGCCAGTGGTCCACGTAGGCAGAGGTGATTAAGTGACACGAGGCACGGATCTCTCCAGCTGGAGGTATTTTAAACACATACAAAATAATGTCAGAATCATAGGACTGCAATCTTTAAATTATATTCAAAAAAGATGCTCAAAGCATATATCATTGAATTATGAACAGCTTTGGCAGCTTTATTGATGATGTTGAATCTGGTTGACAGATGCATTTACACTGCATAAGCATTTGAGATGCTAGAGTAATTGCTTATTAGTCTTGTTGTGAGGCAAAACACCAGATTGAAATAAATAGGAGCTCATGAACACAGAATTTTGCTGCCTCTTTGATTATTTTTTCAAGCTAACCATCTGCTAAGCATCTGGGATTCTTAGAATCCAAGATCCATACCACACACAGGTGGGAATTAAAAAATACAAATAGAAGGAGCTTAAGAACCCAAACAAACTATAACATAAAATTGTCCAAAGTGACTCAGGACTTTCTTCCCTGACTTGCATACCGATGTAGGAAGCCCAGATTTTACAGGACAGGGTCTGCCCTACATGGGGAGGGGAGGCACAGCCAAACAGCTCCATCAGCTTCATCGCACCAGTGCTCTGCAACACATGCCAGGGGCAAAAAGGATGAGCCAGGTACCCCAGGGTGGGGCATGGAAGGGCTGCAGGGAAGCAGCAGAGCAGGCACTTGGCAGCTGTGGTCTCCACAGGGGATATGTTAAAAAAAAAAATTCTGAGTCACCAGGAAAACTTCCAGGATCTCTAGGGCTGCTTTTGCACGAATTTTGGCAGGCACTGTGATATTTCAGGTTACATCTCTGTCTCTTGCTAATATGTTTTTAAACCTTTACCAAATTTCATTTGTGTTTGGCAGGAGAAAAAAAAATCAAAATGCCCATAGAGAGAGCTGCGTGTGCCTACACACCACCCACGATGCAGACCCAGCCCGTGGTACCAGCTGCCCTCCTGCCATCTCCAAATGTCACAGGCACACCCTGCCTTGTCCTTGCCAGGGATGGCCACCCAGCAGAGGATGAGATGGGCCAGGGGGCCAAGCACTTGCCCTTCACAGCCTTTTGTGCCTGGTCTGAAGACCCCAGGATAGAAGCACTTGGCACATAGGGAGCCCCAGTCTCAGCTGAGTTGGGGTAAGCACTACAATAAGAAAAAAAAAAAAATACCACTCAGGAGTCTAAAACTCATACAGGACAAATTCAGGAGTCAGGGTAAAGCTTGCCATGCAGTTTATTGCAGCCTATGGGATAGCAGCTTTGATAAGAACGTAAAATTGATATTTGAATTTCCCCCAGCTGCCAGTGCACTTGATGCTGAGAACATGAGTTAATAAAAACAGCCAGTTAACGGAACTGTCAAACTCTGGCAAATACCCATAAAAAAGAACATTTGCTTTAAAAAAGCAAATTAGACATGCATTTTTCTCCATGAAATAGTGCAATTAGAGAAGCTTTATAACTAATATTTGTTTTCGGTTCTAAAATATTAAGGATCTTTCCTAAACATAGCGCAGTGAAGGGTTTCAATTAATCCCCTTTGAACACAC
Organism: Aythya fuligula; assembly: GCF_009819795.1. Lineage (NCBI taxonomy): Eukaryota > Metazoa > Chordata > Aves > Anseriformes > Anatidae > Aythya > Aythya fuligula. Next base: position 6,932,386 of record NC_045577.1, read on the forward strand.
ACGTTCAGGTGTTTAAAAGGAAAAAGAAGAAAGAATGATTTGTGCATCATGATCTGTCATCTCCAAAAAGCTGTAAACAGTATCTTAGAGAGCAGAGTTTGTGTGACAAATTTGAGATTAGGCGGATTCCGATCTAAAAATTAAATTGCTTATCAGAGAAATAATATTAGAGTAAAATAAATTAGAATCTCTACTGAAGACTCTAAAAGTAATTTTTAAAATTAATTAGAATCAAAAAGATGGATCTCAAAGGATAGGACAACTCTAATTTAGACAGACGGTAATTAATTCCTTATTTCAGAAATTCATTAACAGGCTGTAAGAGCAATTCATTCCTTTGCTGGAGTTCGACTCCAGAGAGAGATTCATCTGAAAGTGGGAAACGTGAGCTCCCCTGCGGGCAGCAGGGCAGTGGCCTCCTGATATGGGGCATATTTGGGGCAGCAGCTCACTAAGGTGGGGCCTGGTGGTGGCTCACTAAGGTGCCCCCCCCCCCCCCCCCCCCCCCCACAGTAGGTGACACATGCCCAGATGCCCCAGGTGCTCAGGGTTTTTACCCCCAGCTGTTCACACTCCCAGTTGGGTGGGGACTGCGAGCACAAAGGCTCAGCTGAACCCTGGCAAATTGGGAAAATAAATGAAGTACAGAATTCAATCTTCGGCTTTAGGAAAGCATTTCCTTGTGTGATGGAGCCTTTCCGAAGGAGGAAGCAGAAGCAGGACCCAGGCACCATCCTCACCTCCAGCCAGCACAAGAAAGCCTGCAGAGATTTCCCATTTCCCTTCCCCATGTGCATCTCATTAAGATGATTTGAGAAGAGTGCCAACACTGCTCTTGTTCCTGGAGAACAGCAATACAGGATGCTCACCTGTTGTGCCCTCAGCTGGGGTGGCAGATGTCCCCCCTGCACCAGCCTGCTGACAGGTGAGCACAGATCCCACTGCAGGATCAGGCCCTGGCACTGGGACCAAGAACCTAGAGATCTGGAGGGGATTTAGGGTCAAACTCTAGCACGCAGCAACACAGAACAAAGCTTAGAGTGGACAAGCTTGCAGCATCTCTGCTCCTCCCTAAAACCAACAGGCACATCTAAAAATAAACAACCCCCCGCAATTCACAGAGCAATATCCAGGAAGAAAACAGCTTGGGCACCTCGATAGACTTAGTGCAGGAGTTTCGGCCACTGATAAATAAGTGTGCTGTCAGCCTGGTCTGCTGCCAGCCCCAGGAGCAGCTCCACGACTGCCACTGCACTCCGTGATCCTTCAGAGAGGCCAAAGCACAGCGCTGGTCCCTGCCAGAAGCCGTGCTCCGCTCCTTGTCATCTGGATCCCTTTGATAACCAGTTGGGCTTGGAGCTTATCCTCCGAGCTGGAAGCCGTGTTGAGAGGAGGATAAGCAAGGCAGGAATCCGTTCCCTGTACCCAACTGGAGAGAAGCCCAAAGCTCAACCCTTATCTGAGAAGACCTGCACTCCTGAGCTGGATGCGAGTCTCACGTCCACAGCGGGGTGAGCGGGAGAGCCCCAAGCAGGGATTTAACCCCCAGCCCCAACCCCTCAGGGGAGGGTGGCCACAGGCTGCACTGCACCAGCAGGTACACGCAGCAGTCCCACGCTGTGCTGGCTCCTTGGCCCTACTGCAACAGGAAGGATTAACTGGACATGTCTCTGGGGAAGGCGCTCAATGACCCATGGTGCATGGACAGATGGCTTCACTCAGGCACAGGGGAACAGAGCTGGAAATACAATAGGATTAGCTTTGACTTACAGTCCCCTGTTCCTACCAGGAGGAACAGCTTTCAGAGAGGAGGATGTAGAATCACAGCATCATTTAGGTTGGAAAAGACCTCTGAGATCACCAAGCCCAACATCTCACGTGGCTGTGGGACTTCAGCATCTGGGACCAAAAAGGAGCTATGCAGCATGCCCTCTCTAGTAAAGCATGCTGAGTACAGGATCCCACAGTTTGTTCACACCTCTCTGCCACACACTTAAGGATGATTTTCCTCCAACCCCTATGTCTCTTTTAAGCCCTGTGGGGAAACAGGTTGTGGCAGGACAGCCAGCACCAGAGAAGTTCAAGACATTGCATTCAACACAGCATGGGTGATGATATAGAAGTCACCCCTCCGCTAGTCCAACTGCTGCAGAAAGCCATTTATATCTAAAACACGATGCCAGCAGTAGAACCAAACATATTTTAAGCAACACTTGCACTGCAGATTTAATATTAGCTACATTTGGCTATTACCTTGCCCACCCAGCCCTGCAGACACCCCAGCACCTGATGCAGTGAGCACTGTCAAGGTGCATGGTGGCACTCTTCTCCTCCTGCCACCTGCTTCACTCCATTTTCTTCAAGCCAAGCACTTGAACATGGTGCTGCGGGCAGCTGCCTTTACAGTTCAGTGAATCAAGTGCTCTGCACCCTGCTGCACTGTCTCTCTCGTTTACTCTGTGACAAATGCCTGGAAATTGTTTAGTTTTATGTCACCGTAAGCCAAGGATATTAAATTTACATCAAACCAACAAGAGCATAGCTAAGGAAATGAGATGTTACCTCCAGACTGAGGAAGGGGCAGACACCTCTCTAAATACATGGGGTGAGTCTGGATTCTGCTTTTCCTCATCACTATCTCCCAGACTGAGGGCAAACAGCTTGATTTTGCCTTTGAGAAGAGACCTTGTGGTCTGGACAGAGCCAGAGGGATGATGCTGCAGATGTCTCCATTTCAAATCTCTCTCAAACCCTGTGTGCCCCAAGTTCAGAGGTGCTGTTCCCTGGCCAGCGCTGCATCACATTCACTATCACCAAAGGCACAATTGTCAAAAAACTAAAACCATCAAAACCCACAGAACTGTCATCTCATTTGCTTTCTGTCAGCTGTGACTGTCTGAGGGTCTCCAGGAGGTCTCCCATCCATAGCCAGTAGGAAAACCCAGACCTGTCCAAGCACAGAGAGCTGCGGACATCCACACACTCTCCACCATGTACAGACAGAGCTGGTGCTGCATCTCAGTAGCCCCTCTACTCCTTCTGCAAGTCGTCAGGTAGCTGTTAAATTGTCTCCCCACCATCAGGAGGCCCCTGGATCTGTCTTGATACCAGAGAACACTTTCATTTCAGTATAAGCTTCTTATCTCACCGAAGAGCATGCTCAATGTCTCTTATCCTGTTACCAAATATGAAGAACTCCTATTCTTCCACCTAATTTTTTTTGTGTTTACAGCTTTGTTACCAAGCTATCTCCCTCCCACTCACCTTCCCCTGATTGTTGATAAACATGGAAATCCATTCCCCTCCTAGCATGGGGAGCAGGGGATCTTTTATCCTCCTCCTGATAAACAGCAATAAGCTTCTTATCCTCTTACCAATAACCAAGAGCATTGCAAATCCTGTATCAGACACACTAGGGTTAGGGTTTGTTTGCATTACGTGAAGAGATTTCGTAAAGAGGCAAATAAAAGGCATATCATTTTGTTCTTTTATCTGAAACTTCCTTCTAGGAGGGAGGGCAGAGTTGTTTAGAAGTAGATTTAATTGGGTATTATTCAGTATCAGGTTGAGGCAAGTTCTCCAGTCTCCCACAAAGAACTTCTGCACTAATTTGTTCTTATTCGTGGATGAAAGGTCATTGTGCTGACTAGGAAGTTAAGTAAACAAAATTAGCATCTGATTTAAGAGACTTCTTATTCCCTCTGGTGTAAATTAGTGTAAAAATTAGCAAGACACTCAGTTGCTGCTGTTTTCTGCATTTGAAATGCATCAGTTCCTTGAATTTAATGGTGTGAAAGCTTATTATTTCTTTATTTATGCAATTGCATACATATGGGTGGTGAGCTGGAAGGGACCAAGTGTGTCAGCTTCAAAAGCAAAAGTCATTCAAGGTTAATAAGAGCAGGACCGAAGAGCTCACAGCAGTACTGACACCTGGATGCTGAAAGAGCAACAATTTTGTGCTCATAGAGGGGAAAATACTTTAAAAATGCAACACGGACTGTAGCCATGAAACTCAGTGCCACACAATAACCCAGGGGCAAAGCAAATCCACCTTTACTGTAAAGGAGAACAGGCTGCCTTGTTCAAAAGGTTAGGCTATTTTTATTATAAAATTGAAATAAAGAAATGTTCTTAGATGTTCATATCACATTCAAGTCATTCCAAGTTCTTTCAAGAGATTAAAAAAGCAACTATTACCTTGGATTAAGGTAGAAGATTCCAGAAACATGATCCTGATAAGTTGCTCATTAAAAGCTTCAGACTTCTAAATCACCTATTAATGATTATTGCTGCCAATTCTAATAAGCTACCTGGCAACATTTCACTTCAATGTCATTGCAGCTTTCCATGAATGCAGTATGAAGTTACATTCTTCATTGAAAGAAAACAACAGGGACAAAGGGATGAAAAATGAGGCCACATTAGTAGGTGCAAGTAACTTCAGATAAGGAAGGTGATAGAGGGTTTTTTTTTTGGTAATAAATGCTGGGAAGAACATCCTTCTGAAGAGGATCTGGTTAGCAGGGAATGAGCACCTGAGCCTGGGTCTCTCCCAGCACAGGTTTTCTTCTTTGTTGGTTTGAAGGTTCTTCCCAGCACATCACATATTGTACTTCAGCAGTGGATAAGAGGCATGAAGGTACCTAATAAATTGGTATGTTGGAAAGAAGGTCTAGATTTTTATTTTTTGAATGCCTCTGGCACAAGCCTTCAGTGACTACTCTGTAGCAAAGCAAGGAGCAGTACTTTTTGCCCTCCCAAAGCCATTGGACTTGCACCATATTTACAGGACCTCTCAAGATACTCTTGCCAGATACAAGAAGCACCCCTCCTCCCACCCAGAAATCTACCTGAAGTGACCCAAAAAAAGCAGGACTGATTGCAGATATTGCAAAAACTTGTTGGGGGGTTGCCACTGCCATCCACCTGCACCCAATCCTCCTTGCACTGACCCCCCAGAAAAGCATCTCCCCTCAGAGTTGTGTGATGGTGCCTGGCAGCAGTACTGAACAGGGATGCTCTGGGTTGGTCAGAGCCATAAGCTTCCCCAGGGACAAGCCTTACACAAAGGGAGAAAAAGCAGCTGCCCCCAAAGGAACCTGACCTCAGACATTCTCCTTGAGGTGGGGCTACACTCACCTCCAATGAGGTCCTCCTACAGCAGTAATTTTAATCTTGCATGCTACTAATTTTGATGTTGATTTTCTACTACACAGTTCAAACATATTTCCACTTTAATTGGTAAAACTCAGTCCCCAGACCCCAAAGAGAGGTGCAACATTTTCAACCAAGCTCATCATTTCGAGTCTGCAACTGCTTGTTAAACCAAAAAGATGTGGAACTGAGAGCAATATGTTAAAGTTAATAACATGAATATTAATTCCCTGAAGAATTATGGAATATATCTGTTCTACCAACTAAGCAAAGGTAACATTCCTCCATCCCTGTAAGAGAAATACAGGCACCGAAGTAATGGTTTGCATTTCTTACAGACTCAAGTTTAAAACGTGAGCAGAAATACTGCTTTCCTGGCTATGAAGAGAGCAGCTACTGCAATGACCATGGCCTGGAGGGCCAGAGTTGCAGTGAACAGCTCCAGGTGGGCTTGCAAGTGGTCAGTGCTCAAAGGCTGAGGTACCAGCCAAGCAGGACAGGAGAGGTCTCTCAAATAAGCATAAACAAAAATTAATGGAATAAGATATGAAGAGCAGGGAACATAGCATGCATTCAAGGACAAGTATTTTAAGTTAACACCCTGCTGAAAGCTGACCGGCTTTACTCACCACACTGGGCTCAGCATCTTTGGTCTTCAGAAGTTTGGGATTGTATTTCACAGCAACCTTGGTTTGGGCACCTTTTCTCTCAGCTGCAATCCAGGTGACCAGAAGGCACACAAAAGGAACAATTTAGATTTCCAGTCCCAGCTCCTACTTTGCCCAAAAAGTCCACAGGTAAAAGACACAGTCGGGGAGCAGGAGTCCAACTGACAGACCAGCAGCAGTCTGAGAGTCTCCAACCAGGTCCTTTGTACAATAAACCTGGATTCCTTCCTCAACTTCAGATGCTGAATCTCCCTGCTGAGCCACACCATGAACTTTTATATGGAGGGAGGGAACTTTTATAGCGAGGGAGACCTCATTGCGGCCTGCAGCTCCCTCACGAGGGGAGTGGAGGGGCAGGCGCTGAGCTCTGCTCTATGGGGACAGCGACAGGACCTGAGGGAATGGCATGGAGCTGGGACAGGGGAGGGTCAGGTTGTGTGTTAAGGAAAGGTTCTTAACTGAGAGGGTGGTTGGGTGCTGGAACAGGCTTCCCAGAGCAGTGGTCACAACCCCAAGCCTACCGGAGTTCAGGAAATACTTGGACAATGCCCTCAGATTCAGGGTGGTCCTGTGTGGAGCCAGGAGTTGGACTCAGTGATCCTTGTGTTCCTTCCAGCTCAGGATATTCTATGATTCTAGAGTTCCCTGGAAACACCAAGGCTCCAAATGAAGGTATTTGAGCACTTTTATACATAAGTGAAGAGCATGTCTTCCTGTACAGCATCCCACAGCCAGAATCAAGCAACTCACTTCAAGTGCTAGAAGGTTCAGATTATGAACTAACTTAAATTTGTCTTCTCTCAGCAAAAGCAGTGAACTCAACTGTCTCTGTAGTAGCTGGAATATTTTCCTAGCTGCCCAGGTGATGCTTGGATCTAGCATCCCCTCTCATAAGGGTCTGCCCTTGATCCCACCAGCCCTCATCCAGGACTTCTTGTCACAGCCATGGTCCTCACTACCCTGTTTTTCTTTACAGTTCATCAGACAAAAGCAGTGCTAGAGGAGAGGACAACAGTTCAGAGCCTGTTGTTAAAGGGACATGTTACAAGAAGTTCAGTGAACCTTGCAGAGAAGATAGTTTGCAACTGCTGTGGCCACAGTATATTTGAAAAAGAGAGATTAAAACCACAGCAAAAAAAATAAAAAAAATTGAGCAGAGGAGCAATTAAGCATATGTTGGGTACAAGCTAGTAAACACATAAACAACAACAATTGCCAGTTAACCACAGGCGAGAACTTTCTACAAGCCACAGGTACTGGGCACAAATTGGCAATAATCAGGTTTAATGGGTTTGGTTTACAGTCTCACTGGTTTGCATGTTTTATTATTTTCTGCAGTATTAGACAGTAAAATAAAATCTCTCCAAACTTGCAAATCTGTCAGGGTGGAAGAGTCCCAGATGTTACAAGAGTCATATGCTATAGAGACCCCAAGGGACTGGGAATTTTTGTTCCATTACAACGCTGAGGCTTCAGGCAGAGTGTGAAGAGTGCAATAACAATGATGGAATTCAGATCCAAAACAGACATGGTAACTAATGAAAGTGATTAAGTCCAAGGGAAATAAACTCCAGCTTTTATTTCCTTTCACATACCTGAAAACCCTTTGCACTGGAGAAAAGCAAGAATTACCAAACAGAATGATATTTAAAACACAGTGACATTATTTTTGGTATAAAAGTTGAAGCTCCACTTTCCTTCAATAAGAAATAGAAGCAAATGAAAGTCATTTGGAAAGGAGCACAGCTCTTTTAGCTCAGACTCTGAAAGAGGCTGCAGAGCCCAAGACAAGCTCCAGCCAGGACCTCTGGGGCAGCTGCACGCATTTGCAGCTTTTCTCCAAGCTCACATGGAAACAAGACAGTGCTACACTTTCCATTCCCAAGGAGGAACAAAATCTCATTCCACTTTCCCAGCACGTAGCTGTGCTGCTTTCCAGAGAGGCAAGGTTACAGGTACCTCAATGCACCCCAATGCCTGCAGCACAAGGAGCTTAGCATTCTGTGTAATCAAAGCTTGGAAGACACACCGTAAGAATCAATACAACAGAAAGTTATTATTGTAAGACATTCCTATAGCACAACAAGTTTAGCTTGTACTCCACAATCAAGGATCAGAAACCTCTATCTGACCCAGAGAGACTTTAGTCAATATAGGGCAGAGCACACAATCAAGACAGAATACTGGTGGAGGAGCAGTGGGGAGAGGGACTGAAAAGAAAAGAGGAAGGACCAGGTATTCATCAGAAACTAGCTTAAGAACCCTCAAATGATTTAACTCTTTTCTCAGTATCCCTTGTAGAGCTTTGCTAATTAAGCACCTATGACTACTTCAACTTTCTGATGAGGAAACTGAGAATGATGCCATGACTTACCATTTCCATGAACTGAGGCCAGGTTTCAGATAGGTCCTTGCTCCAGGCCAACTGCAGCACTCACAAAATGGAGGAAAAATACCCAAAGCAACCCCACAGAGCCCCCTCTCTCACCACAGATCAACTCCCTTCCACCTCCCCTCCAAATGTTTTGCCCTTTGCCTCCTGATTGGTCCCCAGGCCCTCACACAGCAGTGAGTAGGGAATGAATTAATTACATCCTCCTTAAAGACTCCTGATTAACATTTCCATCACATGCTAACAAGACACTTCCTGGCTTCAATCTGCTTTTCTTCATTACAGCTTTCTGAAGACAAACTTTATACGTTTATGAGAAGCATTAAATGCACAATCATCTAACTGCGATTTATAGTTGTCCTCTCTCTGTGAAGTTTGTCTAAAGACTCGGTGTATTATGGCATGAAATCTGGAATGGGCTCCTTAGATTTAGATCTCCATCCACAGTTTTGTCTGAGGCCCCTTTGGAGGATTTCATCACAATAAAAATACAGCAGCCAAACCCAGAGACATCGATTTATTCAGCCGGCAGAAAATGGAGGGGAATGTCCACCTCAAAAAATAGCATCAAATAGCAAAAATATTGCACAGTGATGCCTCCAGGATTTCGAGCAGAAGCATGGGGCAATCTAACCCTAACTCCAACAGAGAGAGATTACTGGGGAAAAAAAGCTCAGATTGGCAATTGGGGCATTGTTAAAAAAAAAAAAAAAAGAGAGAGAAAAAAAAAAAAAAGAGAGAGAGAGAAGTAAACAAAGCATACCGAGTAATAGATGGAAAGATGCAAACAGAGGCAGGCACCTGGGATATTTCTTACATTTAATGTGAGAGAAAGGTTCCAAAGCTTGAATAAAATGACTTGACTCCTATCAAGGGTTTTGCAGTTATACTGACTGTAATGCTTATTAGCCTTTGTATTTAGCACATACATTCAGCATCTAGAGTCTCACTCCAATACATATTACAATAAATACACAAGAAGCTTACTGTAATAAATACAGCACCACTGCAAATGAAATAGTAATTAGGAACATAATTCAGACAGATTTTAGTTAATACCTATTTACTAGGAGGTGCTAATCTCTCAAATAAATGTCACAAGTATACAAAACATGCCTCCATGCTTCCAGCTTCCCTCTGTCAAAAACTGTTCACCGCCTAATTGGAATTTAAAAAATTGCCCCATTCTTTGGAGTACGTTGGCAACAGCTGTACCAGCTTTTGGAAGCTAAAATGCTGCTGAGGTGAAGAGTTTAGCAGCTCACTTCTGAAATCCAGTGTGGCCAGATCAATCTGTTCCCCAGTTCCCAGCACAAACCCTCTCCCAGCTAGCACATTAGTTCTCTGCAAGGCTGGACTTTGGGGACAGCATGACACCAGCCTGGCACATTGCTGCCTGTTGAGTGGCTGGGCTATGGGGCGAACAGGGGCTCCTTCCCTCACTTAAATGCACAGCCAGTCTGCGGCAGAGAGGGAAGCAGCTCTTCCAAGTTCCAGCACAGCATGTACACCCCCAAATTATTTAAGCCCTCAGTGATGCACTGCTGAGCCAACAAAATTGAATTTCAGCCTTTGCCCAGGGCTTGACCCTTGTTCTTCAGAGAAAATACTGACAAGTGTAACACAGGGTAGCTTTTATTTCTCCATTGCACGTTGCAGCAGTGCCTTTGAAGCCTTGCCCATCTGGGGATGAGAGCACAGGGTACTGATGTGACCGAGGAAGGCTGTGCTCAGCAGCTGCACGTTCCCACCTTTCTGGGTGTACTCTGACTGGGGATAATCCAAATCAGACCTATTTCCCAATCTCAGTACCTGGAAATGCCCCAAGGCACTCTCAAGCTGGAGGGAGAGCAGGCTGTGCTGCAAGGAAAGCCTTCAGGCTCCCAGACATGTCTGCACCAGCAATTGCCACGGCAGCTTGAGCTGGACTCAGAAGCTCCCGTCACCCCTCAGTGAAGTAAAAGCACAAATTGACGCCAACTGTGACAGCCCAGAGATTGATCTGCCCCAAAGGAGACAGCAAAGGGGAAGAGTGGAGAGTGTTCTCCTACAAGGACCATAACTCTGCAGACCCTGGCTGTGCATACATTGTTGTCTTTTCTCACTCCATCACGGAGGTCATGTGCAGTAAGGAATTTTATCCTGTGGAGCTGCCAGCCTTTTAATCCAAGCAGTTCATTTTCTCCTTGGAATTCATCTTCTGGACCAGGACGCACTAACTGCAAGCCTGCATTTGTGATAAAGACCATGAGGCATAAATATTTTACACTGGTAATGAGATATTTAGCATTGATATACAGCTCAAAGCCCAGTGCAATTCCAGCTTTGTTAATTATAATGAACTATTGTAGGACTCGACTTCATCTGCTCCTTGTAAATCTTGCAATGCTGGTGTGATGTGCTGGTGGCTTCCTTCCAGGGTGAGGCTGGAGCTCAGCGTGGTGAATGTTTAATCAAATGTCCAGGCCCACTGTAAGAGCAGCGTAATAGTGTGAACAGTGCATGAGTCGTGTTGTGCTACTGTCTGGAGGCGAAGATATGGGCCTGAGTATGGGGCATGAGTTCAACTATATTGTAAATCCACTGTTTTTCTCTTCATAAGTCACAAGCAGGGACTGAAGCTGTTAATCATGAGAACAGTTTTCTAACCCCTGAGCCGCCATGACTGGTAGGCCAGTAAGGCAGCTTTGCTCATTCAGCTTGACCTCTGGAAGAGGACACGCACCTTAGCCATCATTTTATGAAGTGTTTTGGGCATCTCTTCCCAGCTGCCTGCTCTTATTGTGGCAGTAATGTTAGAGAGTTGCCACCCCTCCCAAAGCCAGTGATGGTCCCCATCCCCTAGCCCTGCATCTGACACATCCCATCCCAACTTTAGAGAGCTTAAACCACACATTCAGGCATAAATTTATTGTGCAGACACACCATATGTTGGGATAAAAAAAATCAACACGACAAGCAAAGCTCACCCCAGACCTATGGGTTCAGGTTGAAACGAGACCATTGGGTTTCACTCTGAGCCAGGAGCATTCCCCTCCAACATTTCCCTTTTGTTGCCTGCTGAGGAGGAAAGATCTGATATGACACAGCTCCTCTGACACTGGATGGCTTCCCTGGAGGGGGGGAAGCTGTTGTATCCCCCTCTACCTCCTTCCCTCACTGCCTGGGAGATGCCACCAGTTCCTTTGCTCCTCCCTGTGTCTTTTGGGGCACTGGCTGTCTTGGTCTAGTCCAACACAACTGCTGTGGGATATTGCAGGGTGCTGGTCTACTCCTCAAGCCAAAAATACTTTGGGGCTTTTTATCTTTAGAAATGCTGAGCCTTTAGAGAATCATCCAGGATCAGGCCCTCTGCCCTGAAATGGGTGTAGGACATGGGAGGAGCAGAGGAAAACATACTTTTGAGTTGTTTTCGTCCTGAAAAGCCACATATCTCTGTCCAAAAGAGCTAGCCAGCATGGATCAGGCTCTGAATAAATCCTGTCTGTGCTGAAGCACCTGGAAATGGAAGATATCAATGGCAGGAACAGCATCAAGTTAAAAATGTGATGGAGTGTGAAGCTGGCATTGCGAGCTACCATGCAGGAATGGCACGGTTCTGCCTTTATTTAGAATTAGTGGATACTTGAAAAAGTAGCTTAACATTTTGTCAGATGCTAAGCATAAATCTGGATAATAATTCACGCTACACTAGACTCTTTATAACAGTAGTTTGCTAAAACAAATTGAATTCAAACCTATATTCATTTACTAACTTAATGCATGGCATATCTGTGAATAATTTTTCATACTCTAAAAAATTCCAGACACTGGCTTGGCTGGAAGAGGGCCAGCAAATCTGAAATTAATGTACATTAAAGCATAACTGGTATTCTAAGTGCATTTGTTATATGCAACAATAACTACTTTAAGCTTTTTTTTTTTTTTTTTTTTTTTTTTTTTTTTTTTTAAGAGATTATTGTGGAATAGCTGAAAGAAGTTTAGATCTGAAAATCCTGGGGTAGAATGAGAAATCAGAGCTTCTTCTATTTCAGACTGCTGTAGTGCAAATCTGGGAGGAGGGAAAGACCTAAACAATTTGGCACTTAGAAAACTCAGTAGTATTAATAGAACAACTTAAAGAAAAAAGTTTTTTTTTTTTTTTTTTTTTTTTCTTTTTCTTTTTTTAAGTGATAACTGGGGGTGGAAAGAATGAAACTTCTTTGCTTTTGAAGATGTGTTGAAACCTCCACTCTATCCCCATCTCTCCCTCACAAGGAAGCATCAAACTTCAAAAAGAAAAAAAAAAAGGAACTAAAAGGAACTAAAAGAAACTTTTACTTCTAGCATTCCAAAAATTGAAGCAAAGCCAATGTTTTGGAGGGGAAATAGGGAAAAAAGTGCTAAATTCTGTAAAACTCAGAGCCCACTTCTACACCACTTCTGCGTAGAAACAAGCATGGCAGCCCTGCAGAAACAAACACAGAGAAATTTTCACTGCCATCCATTTGCTTAGGAAGCGAAAGCCTGCCCCTCAATGTGACCTGCTACGCAGACAGGACCATTTGGACAAGAGCAGTGTAATTTGTCAGGGCCACCCAGAGCATGAAGGATGGAAGACACCCAGCAGTATCTCGTGTTTTATGTTACTACCTCCTACGAAGATTCATATTTCAAAGAGGAACATTCATTGCACACCATCCAAAGGCTGCCTTACATTTCACCTCTGTGGCATCCCCTCCAATGCACATGAATATTAATTTCTTCTTCCTCCCCCATCCCAACAATTATTTACTTTGCAAAGGATTTACTGTGTGACACTTCAGCTGAAGGCAATGTGCATAAGCCCCACTCCTGTATATGAATTAATTTTTAGAATTCTTAATTTATTACCAATTAATTTCTTCTAAATTATAGGAGAGACGACCTGCTGTAGATAACCGTTCCTTTCTAATGCCTTCCTAGAAAATCTCTCATTAATGAGACCATTAATTTAATGGTGGCTGGGGCAAATCATCCAGAGAGAACCCTTCAGTTGCAATCTGTATGTCCCACCTTATATTCTTGAGAACGTGGTAAGAAGAAGGCTGGGTTTGTCTGCAATAAATGCTGGTATAAAATATACTCGTATATGTATGTATGCAAATAGCCTGATCTAGCATCATTAAACCTCTTAAGGAAATATGAAGTTTTGAAGCCATTTCCCACTTTAGAGCTCAGGCAATGACTGGAGCATCTGCATTAAATGCTTAATGTTCAGCGGAAGTGCAAATCACCATTTAATTAACTTCTTCCATAAAATATGATAGTTTAGCAAAGTGAACACAGATGAATTATCATTATTCAAGAGGATGCTGAATGTGCTGGTGAATCTCAGACTTTGCAAAGCTGACAACAGTGGATCAGGGGGTTTGTGGTATCTAAAACAGAGTGTGTTTTTTTAAGGGACTATTTATTATTCATGTAACTTTGCAAACTTCCACTGTGGCCACTGCTATCAGACCCAAGCATGTGAATGCACAATTACAGACACAATAATTTTTGCCAACAAAAAAAGTGTGTTTTTTTTTTTTTTTTTTCTCCTGGCAAAAACCAATGTCTTTGAGCAGCCAGTGCCAGTGGCTGGTCATTCGTTACTTTCTGAGCTGAAGCCTTGTAAAGCTGCTACTATTGCTACAAAAATTCACTGTCATTCTCTCAGTCACTGTTCATGGAGATCATCTAATGCAATGCATATGTGTGACTGAGGTTTGACGTGGGACAAACTGTCCTTGCCTTCCCTCTGAAGGGTACTGCTGCAGTGCCTTCAGGAGAGACCAGGTGGAGAAGGAGTGCAACCCAAAGGGCTGGGAAAAATCCCCTCTCTGCCTAAAATACCCCCCTGTATTGCTGCATCAGCCAGAGCTCCATGGATGAGCTCCTGGGGTGGTGGTGAGCATGGATATACAAGCAGAAACCAGGAACCCTGCTGCTGGATGCTGTGGTGCTGCCTGTTTGAGCAGTCTTTTCTAAAAACTGGGTTGTCCCTGCCTGTGCTTGATCTTCCTGGAGGATCAGAGAAGCAATGACCATATCACAGTTCTTAACTAGAACATCCCTGTTCCTCCCTGGTTGTAAAGGTCCAGGGTATTCACTAGTCTCACTGATTTCTTGCTTGAACTCTAATTTTGTGGACTTCTCTTCAGCTTCAAAGTCAACTTGAAAGGATTAGCCATTCTGAATGGATTCATTTTTTGCCGTTTACCATCATGCCTCACATCTATGCTCCTCTATCATCCGTGAAGATGGGGACAAGTCATTGAGGGTTAGACATAACTCATGGGAAGTCCCTCCTTGAAATGCCTCTCCCTTTCTTTCTGTTAATGGCAGATGGATTCTTAAGTGCTCATTTTGTGCAGGACAGCTACCATTTTAATTTTTATTTTTATTTATTTTTATTTTTTAATTTTTATTTTTAACTAGTACTGCTATATCACACTGCCAAGAATCCACATCTGCAGGGCAATGTCTCATCACTGGGGAAAGAAGAGCCTTGAGTAGATTTTTCCACAGTATGTCACAAGAGTGTTTCCTGAATAGAGAATGCAGGGTGAAACACATGTACAGAGCAGAGGTACAGCTGCCACAGCTACAGGAAGGTTTTCAAGGCAGCACAAAGCTGAGCAAGTGTGGAGGGAGAGTGCCCCTATGGAATAATACTCAAAATGGGGGAGAAAAAAAACTGTGCCAAGATAACCCGAGGCACTTCTGATAGATTGAGGAATGAAGAATAATGAAGCCAAATGTTTCAGAGTTGGACTTCTGTTTTATTTTCATCTTCCACTAACAATGAACTTGTACTTCATCTCTCGGGTTCTGATCTAACAGTGCTTCTGCTTCCCAAGATCTTTCTTCCCCTTTTGATAGATGTTTCTTTGAAACAGCCCTTCTCAATATAAAAACACATTCCATTTGAGCAGTCACTAAAACTGTCTTAATGTCTCCACTCTTCACTTGAAAAAAAGCCCAGGTCCCAGTCGCAGGGATGTGATTCTCTGCTTACCTAGAGGTAAATACATCTGTGTCAAAACCAGCTTAATTTAATGTCACTTCAGCAGTCATTTAACTCTGGTTGGCTGTCAGAAACCATCTCCTTTGCCTTGAATACTTGCCATTAACTTCCCATCGATAACTCCCCAATCTGTAACAATCTTGTGCTTTTCCACCCCGCTCCTTTCATCTGCTCTCCCCAGTCCCTTCTTCTACTCTGCATGATCCCCACAGCTGCAGGGTCACAACCAGAGCGGCTACAGATCAAGGACCAGCACCGATCTTTCAAGATAATTTTTATCATGTGTGCTGCTGACATGCTCATGTGCTCGCACATGACCACCACTTCTTGCTGGAGGAGCTGATACTGAATTGCTCTTTGACATTTTGACATCTTTAGCAGTTGTTTTTTTTTTTTTTTTTTTTTTTTTTTCCCTCAAGAGATCATTCTTATAGCAAAGAGAAAAGAGATTGACATACACGGGGGTACAAAAAAGATTATTATTATTTATTCTTTTCCAGATTGGAAATGGGGACAGATGGAAACTGAGATCAACATCCAGAAAATAAATCAAATGTTGTAACAAATGTGCGTTACAGTTGTGCATTATATTGCCCAAGACAATCCTGGATTAAATTTCTGGAGGTCCACAAGGCACGGGGACAATTAGATATTTCTGGAAGGGATTTACAAGACCCAGCAGGCTAAACAGGCTTCCTACTGTTCAGCCTGGTTAATTGAGAATACCAGAATTCAAACAAGGGTAAGCAAGGAATATTATGACACAGCAAGCCCACCCTGTTCATCATTATGAGAAGGAAAGATGCAAATTTCCCACAAATGCAGAGGAGAACAGCAGGTTTTTCCGTACTTGCCAGCTTCAGAGAAGCTCTGAAGATGCCACAAACTCAATCATCTGAAAAGAGCATGAGAGCTTTTATGCAGGTGGCAGTTTATCAATCGATCATCACTTTCATCAACAGCTTTTCATTCCTTGTTCCCATCAATAGGGACATCTCTGAAGGTTCGTTCCGATCAGGACAGACTAATTGGTACTAGAAAGTTCAGTGTTTGAAGATTGTATGATTAGGGAAATGTACAAATTCAATTTCTTTCAACCAGATTCAATTCTAATCTAATCAGAGAGATAGAAAACTCCAGTGTAATAATGACAAAGAAAATGACTTTGTTTCAGGCCATTTAAATGTCCCTTACTGCAAACACTCCAACAGAAGAGGCTCTGTTTAGAGTCAGAGACAGGGTATTTGCTTTGAATTCAACAGCAAATGGGCCATTTTCTGTGTCTAAATTAACATTCTCTCTTTTTGAGAGAGAGAGAGAGACACCATCTAAGTCAAATGAGCATTTGTGACATTTAATAAAGCAATTATATCTAAAGGCTAGGGGCTTGAGATAGAATAGACTGGCTAATGTTGTCTCGAAATAGTCTTTCGATAAAGGAATGGTGCTCCTCTACAGGCTTCCAATGACCTTGAACAGATTAAAACTGGTAGCGGAGGGTGCCTTCCATCAGCACTGTTTAAGTCAAAACCAGATCTGAATAGAAGTGGGTTATTATGCGTTCCCAGGTACGTATTCCAAAAAAAGCCTAAGGGATTGAGGAGCCTTGCTGGCTCCCAGGCTCTGAAGAGCTTGGTGGCATGGCCAACTGACAGCCCCACGGCGGGTTACAAGAAAAGAAATTGCAATACAAAGTTGTAATACAAAGAAATTCCTACCAAGTGCCGTGTCAGCAGAGCAGCGTCTATGCTGAGAGCTGCTGGAGTGTCTCGCCAGGTACTTGTGCCTGACTCAACAACAATAAAAATCAAGGAGGGGCCAAATTACAAGACCATGTTTGAGACACTCAACATACAAGTGACTCAGAGTTGGCTGATGAATCTGTGGCACAGCTGGATATAAACTCCAGGAGTCTTGGCTGCACGACCACTCTTTCCTTGATGTGACACCAGTTATTGTTAGAGCTGTGAAATTCCTTTTGCTGGCCTCGGAAGCAGCAGCTCATTTACTCGCAGCACATTCAGCCCAAATGGTCCCGCATCACTTCAGAGCAGTCTCATCACAATACACCTCGGCATCAACTGGAAATAACAATATGCATTGTCTTGAGCTGGTGTGCAGCCAGGGTCAGCAGAGCATTTCTTTTCCTTTATACATTTTTTTTTTTTTTTTGTCTGTGAGAAGATCTGGATTGACAGGTCTGGAGACTGAAGTCCTTAATTTAGCAGCAAAATAGGGGCAGAATAGTTATAATATGAGCTTTAGTTCCATTCTAGCTTTTTGTTGGCCTCAAATTTGGGCTGAATGGAGCAATGCTAAGTATGGGGAGAATTTTCCTTTACTTCCTGGCCTATCCAAGTGCAAAAAGGTTGGCTAATAGGGAGCTTGCTGGTTTTACTGGTGACACCGAGGTTTGATTTCAACCCAGTTGTCTTCAGCTGAGCTATTAGTCACAAACTTCTATTCTTGTACTTTCTTTTTCCAACTAATAAAAACCCTGGCTGACAATAGCAACCCAGCTGTGAGCAGCTCAGTGCTTCTCCTATGCTCCTGCACAACAAAGTCTGCTTATTGCTCCTTGCGGTGTAGCCTTGCTTGCAGCAGCTTGCTCACCAAGCACCAAGACCTGGGAGCCTCAGCAGAGGAGGCTGTCTTGCTCTGGCAGCCACAAGGACAAAAAGACAAAGCCACCGTGCCAGTGTGATGGCAGTCAAGCCAAAACCTTTAGATCTGTCATGCGATGAGAACTTGGCCATTGCACAAAATCTCTCCTTCTGGCAAGTAGCAGCCAGGCTCAAAAATTGGCAAAACAGGAGAAGAATTTGTCTAAATGACAATAAGTGTCTCCGACTAAATGTCAGAGATTTCAGAGAAATGACCCCTGATTATCGCATTGCACTAGAGCACCCAGGCGGGTGTGTGATCATGAGCAGCAATAATAACATGCCGATACCTGGCAGGCGGTGCCCCTGTGTGTGGTGCTGTGCCAACGCGTGGAAGTGTTGCCCTGGCCATTAACAACCTCCATTTTAATGCAAAACCTTGGCAAAAAGGGCTTTCCCCAGGTAATTTGTCACTTGTTAGATGGTCTGTGGTTTATATATTACATATATTATATATATACTATATACCCTCCCCAGCCTGCCTTGCTCTGCACATCCTGCCAGCCTGTGTCTCTCCAGCAGAGAATTCTGCCTAAACTCAGCCCACAATGAGTCTCCAGCTGGAGTGAATGCTGCTTCTGTTGAATAGAACAGAGATTTTCTAAAAAATATCCTGATTCTGTGCTGAGAAAAATCACCTTCCAATCTTAGTGTACTTTAAATCAATAAATATTGCCATCATTTAATGACACTAAAAGTCATTTCAGAAGAGAAGGTGAACTAGAACATTCAAATTTAACGGCCTACGAATGAGTCCAGATAATCTGTGACTCTGATATGATCATCTAGATTTTATTCCTTACAATTGTTTGTTAATAAACACTGGCCCTACTATAGCAATTTAATGCTCCCAAATTATAGGTGAGGGTAGGGGCTACCTGGGCTTTGAATCCTTAAATTATTATTTTTTGGTTATAAGGATTTCAATGCCTCAATACCATATTCAGGAGCAGTTTTCATAAGCTTCATTTGCATGTTGATTTTTATAGTAATTATCAGTAAAAGGTCAAATATTTGCTTTATCTATATAATTCAATTTTAGAAATGCCTTTGGGATTCAAATTAACTCCCTTGTAATATCTTCATTGAAAAAGAAGATTAATTATGCTTACAAGAAACCTAATTTGGCTTATCAGACCTTTAATGTTACAGGGATCGTTAATGCATTTAAATTTAGGATTAGTAGAGTGATCTGGTTCCATTATTTTGGTGACTTTAATATTTGTCATTATTTTTATGCATACAGTTCCTTTTCCCTAAAGTGAAATTATAACGTCTATTATAAAGGAAATAAACATTATATATTGACCTTAGTAATTATGCTTCTGCTTTTTAAGAGTGCATAAAAAGATGTATTTGTGACTCACATATAAATTCAGCACTCGGGCATTAAGTGGACTCCTGGCAGTAACACTGCCAAGCTGATCAGAAGAGGAGGATGCGGGAGCGCCAGCAGGGCCAGGAAAGGTTTTTTTTTGGGGTAGCTGCAAGGGTTAACCCAGCTGGCAGCATGGGGAAGAACTGGGAGTGCTCCAAAGCTGCTACTGCAGTATAAACCTCTAACTGCATTAATAACCACATCTCGGTGCTTTTCTACCTGTCTCCTCTCTGCCTTAGTTATGCCATGCTTGTTGGTACGGGATGCGATTATTCATGCCATGCTGATTGCCGGGATTTGGGGTTATTTATGCCAGGCTAATTGCTGTGGTATTGCAGTGTTCATGCTAAGCTAATCACCATGGCATTGGATTATTTATACTGAGCGCACTGCTGTGGTATTGGGTTATTTATGTTGAGCTCATTGCTGGGGTATTGCGTTATTCATGCCGTGCTTGTAGCTGTGGTATCGGGTTATTTATCTTGTTCTTATCCCTGTGATATCTGATTATACTGATTAAACCAGTTGGTCCTTTTGGTAGGTTATTCCATTGTCTGATCCAGTATCAGAGAGGAAAAAATATCCCTTCTCTGCTCTTCAGATTAGCTTCACAGTAATGTTTTCTTTTGGTTTGCTCTCTGTGAAACTTTCTGGCAGTGCAGCTCCAACATCAAGCTCAGATTTAAGGTCTCTGTGAGGCTGAATTAGCAGTGAGGATGTGCTAGCACTGTTGAGACTGCCTGCTCCTGTACCAGCTCCATCTCAACTGGCATTTCTGTAGCCACATGATGGAGGTTAGGAGCAGGGTCTCACTGCTATCTGGACATATGGCTCTGCTCATGTTCTTGGGTACTGCTTTCTAGTACCCAAGCCACTCTAGTCCTTGAGTAATGACAGCATTAAAGGCCCACTTTGTAAGTGATGATTCTGTGAGTGACCAAATCATTGCACACTGGTGTGAGTAAGGGTATTTGACACAATATTTTTCTCCTCCAGCTCTGCAAACGCAGCAGGCAGAGGGAAGATGCTGTCATTTGCAGTTCTAGGAGCAGGGGATGCTCCCTTGGCAAAAGGGCTTTTATTTGCTCATGGGTCTTCAGCAAAGCAGCAGATATTTGATCTCGAAAGATGCCTTTAGATGCAGACACGCATAACACTGGGCCAGGAGAACTGAGGCTTAAATCCCTTCATCTACCCTCTTGCTGAAACTGTCCTGGGTGTCTATGCACAGTGGCAGGAACTGCTCTCTGCAGTGCTGTCCTCTCCTTGGCTTTGAGAAACCTCACTGATCACCCTCACCTGGATGCCTAACTCTGTGAAGAGATGAATTTAATCCCTAATTGATGTGCCCAAGGTCAGGCAGAAGGACTCTGTCCCTGCGTTGTTCAGTCTCTGCCAACCTACTCTGTTCCTATCCATTGTTCCAGCTTGAGCTGTGGCTGTTGGTCCTCTCTGGCGGTTACACGCAAATAAAAATGATCAGCTTAGTGGCGCTTGTGTTCTTTTAAATTGTTTCCAGGATTTTTGTGCATCAGTGGCTCAGTACTATTTATGTTTCAATACAGCAAACTTTAAAGGTGCTTAATACATTAAAAAAAAAAAAAAAAAAATCACTGCAAGAAATAAGCACTGATGTTAGCTTAGGAGAAAATCTTTTAAAGTGTTTTTGTTTTGCTAACAGAATGCTGCTATGTATTATTCATCACAGCTTCTGAGATTTAATTATTATTAGTGCTAGTGATGATTGCTAGAAAAATAAACTGTAGCAGAAGGTGTCCGTCATTGTGTGAAGGGCATATATATGTTGTATAACTCGGTATACCCATTTGCATTAAGCTCATTAGTTGCTCTCCATGCAACTCCTGAACTGTTCCTTGCTGGGGAGCGCAGTGGGCATAGAAGAAGGGAAGGGACACATCTGCCCTGCTGCTCCCCTGCAACACAGAGCTGAGGATGAGCTAACTCAGTCCATCCCCAGCTTGTTGCTCACCCTGCATCTGTACCTGGGGCTCCCCAGCTGCTTCAGCCCCCTGGGCAGCCTTTCCCATCCCGGAGCCTGCTGTGATGCTGAGGCTCTTGCAACAGATGAAGTTGTTCCAGCAGGAGCAGCCCCTGCTATCTGGCTGGTGGCTTGAGGCAAACACAGGAAACTGCTGGAGTGAGTTTAAGAGGAAATCTTGATTCAGCAACAAGCAATGCCTTTTAGCACGCTCTAAACAAGACACAAAACCGCACAGGTAGAGCATTCAAAGGCACTGCCGTTCCACGGTCTCTCCCAGCCTCAATCATTGTGATTCACAGATGATTGGTATTTTCCTCACTACACTTCAGTGTAATGCAATCCCGTGTAGCTCGGTTCAGCCCTGCACAGTGCATTATCCCTTATCACGCCAGCCACACAAATGACATCTTGCAGCATTTCTTGGGATTAAATAGCACAGGGCTGAAGATGCTTGTGTCAGGAGCTGTGGCAGGGAAGGAGGGGGCAGCATACCTTTAGTCCCTCTTTGCTTTGGTGCAGCTTTGTATCCACCCTTGTCATTCACCCCATGCCCTCCATGGAGCTTGGAGCCTCTCTGCCAACACCTAATTTACCTAGTGACTTGAAAGTCTCATTAATTGCCTGCTAGATCTTGCATGGCCTCCCTTTGAGATACTGGAACCTCCTGTGATCTCTGTGCAAAGGTTTTGGCAAAAATACTGAAGATACATTGCCTTTCCATTTAGGAGCTCTGACATCCTTGGCTCCATGTTTTTGCCTCTCATCAGAGTCCAGAGTGAACATGAGTTCTTCAGGCTTGAATTCAGTCTCTGCCCATTTAGTCTTATTTGACCTTGCTAAATCACGAGGTCACTAGATTTTCTGAAGATTCATTTTTGCCACCTGCTCCATCAGGAGAGAGGGAGCCAGTTATGTCAGGCTGGGTGTGCTGGAGTTCATGAGCTACTGGGACACAAGTGGGGACTGAAAAAGGACCGGGGCAGGGTGAGCACTGTCCTTTGAATACCTGCAGGCACACAGGGCAGCACTGCAACAGATAAGCTTGGTGTTAATCAATGGATAAGGCTTTGTGGGTTTAGTCTTTCCTACTACGTAGCACTTCTTGGTCAACCCTGTCCTAAAGACCCCTGTATGTCTTGAGGGATGATCTCTTAGATGGTCCTGTGCCACTGTGAGATCCATTGCCTCCCCTGTACACCCCATATCTTCTTCTTAAAGGCAGCCCCGTCAAGTGAACAAAATGAAGGCTGGAAAAACAGAGATAGGAGGGTACCACGGATCAGGAGGTAGCTTGAGGGACACCCCCTCCATACATAGATGTTAACAGGTCCAAGTGTGTGCAATCCCTATCTGCAGAGGCTGAACAATGTTCAGTGAGATACAGAGGCCTATAAGGCCCTGAAGAAGGGAAGAGTGCTCTCCTAACATGCTTTTCCACTCCATCTCCTACTGTGACATGAGTGCATTAGCTGCACAGAAGCACACCAGAAAAGAAAAAAAGCAAGAGGTGAATCTTGTAAGAAAGACAACAAAAGAAATTGTGGGACAGCTGGACTGACCCAAACTAGGTATCCATCAGGGAGCTGGGATACAGAAGAGATTTGATGCCCTTGATTTGCAGTAGAAAACTAGAACAGAAGAACATGTACTGAAATCCTAACTATTTCAGCATGCTCATGCAACACAGACACAGAGTCGGATGCTATTTACATTGTGTGATTACAAGGATGAGTTTTTAATAGTTAATATCCTGTCTGCTGTACACAGACATGGGGGACGCTGATAGTACTACTCCCATGTGGGCCCAAATATTTGGATCCAGTTTTCCCCTCTCTGTGCTTTATGTAGGTTTCTGGGCTGCTGTCTTTAGCCTCCCCAGTGGCAGCATAAAATCTTTACTGGATTTTACATTGCCCTTCTACACACAGAACAACTGCTGTCTTCAGCAAAGATTGAATGAAGATCTCAAGATTTAGCCCAGCAGTTTTCTAATCTGCTTCTGGGACCCTTTAGAGCGAAAGACGGTAGATAAATATGAGATGCTTGGCTGAGGGGAGCACGGGCGGCAGGCAGGGTATTGCTACAGGTCGTAACTCAGCGCTTCTCCGCTGCTGCAAGCAGCCCACTCCGTCCTTGGAGCCGTGATGCCAAACGTTTTTATTGGGACTTGCGTGTTTAAAGGCTGGAGCTAATCTCATAAAATGGACGTGTAAAGTGCTGGACATTTACACTTGGATTGTTGAAAGCATATGGTCATGGGGCTGTGGAGGGTGTTTCTCTGATTCCAACGCAAAAATATGCATTGCATCTAAATTGACACTGGAAACTGACCCGAGCCTGGTATTAGAGAAGATTAAATTAACCCCCAGCAATAGCTCCATATTACAAAAATGGTTAGATCTTAATAAATTGAAAATGATAACAGCGACAAAAGCTGTACATTTTCCCTCGTGTTCCTTTATTGCTGTAACACTTCTTTCCAGTTTGTTGCTTCCGTGGGTTTTATTAGCACATTTCAGTGGAGTAGATTTGCTCTGAAGTGATAAAAGCCGACTGTAATCAGAAAGCTTTATGTTATCTGCAGCAAACAATGGTAAATGCCACCTGAGAAGGGCTCCGTTCAATGCCTTCATTACTGTGATTAGTCTAAGACGCGGGAAGATAGCAACAAACTTCAAACTTGCAGATAACAGACTTTGTTAAGAGCACAATAACCATTGAACACCCTGTACTTCACCCAGCAGAGAGACATCTCCGCTCCCAACACACCTATGCCTAATCAATATGCCACAGAGCTGTATAACGAGGTCTCCACCTGTGCTCGTGGTGAAGCCACCTCCTTGCAGACAGCAGCAAGAAGCTGTTTGCCATGCAGAGAGCCCATGCTCCATGCAAGTCGCTTGGTGCAACTTATGCACTGCACAAAATTTGCTCGTGCAAGGGAGGAAGGGGGATTTGGTCAGTGCAGGGGCCACCTGCTGACTGCCTGCAAGGGAGGGAATATTGTTCCTGAGGGTTAGGAGGCTTGGAATGAAGCAAAATGTGCAGCTATATTGTGTTAATGAATTCTGCATCCCCTTTTGTAAAAAATTTTTTTTTTCTTTTCTTTGAGTGACTGTATCAATACAGAAAGTTTTAGTTTTGTTTTTGTTTTGGCTGGAAGGCCCTGTTGTTCCAGGTGAACATGTTGCTATGCTGGCTTATTGCGAGCATGGTTTGGCCTTGGGGGGGAAATGGCAATCCCCCAGACCAAAGCCTTTCCCTTGTGCTGGGGGTGGCAGGGCATCAGCACCAGCCAGAGCCAAGGCAATGCCGGGGAGCCCTGCTGCTGGAGGGGAAGGTAACACAAAGCAGCAGGGCTATGGCTCCTCTGGGCACTGCAGCATCCCGTTGGAATAAAAATACTCCAACTTCCAGTTGAAAAAAAATAATATTGTGTCTTATTTTTAAACACAAAACTAGTATTACCATAGAACAGATAAATGTAAGTGAAATATCCCTTAGAAAAACAGCAGTCAAAGCTTTTTGCTGAAAAAGCAGCTCCAGTGGAAATATATGCTGCTCAGGCTTAGCTTCAGGCTGTGCAGAAGTGTTTCCTCTTAGTCCAGGAAACTGTTTGGCTTTCCAGCCAGCGCTGCCTGTGCAGTGGTGTTTGCACACTTGCTGCAGGTAGTTGGAGGGTCTGTGCCTACGTGTTACGAATGGCACGTTGCCCTTATTGAAATACACTTGCTTCCTCGCTCTGTTGACAAATGCAAAAGGCAGAAATCTTAAATAGATCCGGGAAGAGCAATCCCGCTGCCAAAAGGTTAGTTTTGAAGTGTTTGACATTTTCTACCAGAGCTGAGCAAATCATTTATCTGATTAATTTAGTTTCCTCTCTGTTCACAAGTTGTCCAGGAGCTGCTGCTGAGATTTGCTCAAATTCATTTGTTATCTGTAGTTCCTGCCTAGGTCTGCAGCTTGTTTATGGGCAGTTTGTTATAAGCAGTCACAATATTTAGAGCAGCGTTGATTAATCTTGATTGGGCATACGAGGCAGGATATTGTTTTAGCTCTCTGTCGGGGTGATCTAATCCTTTGAATTAGATGTCTGACGTGACTGCATGTGAAAGTTGGTTTCTATAGGTCACTGCAGCTGTGAACACTTCTGCCAGTTCCCAGAACTGCTCTTAAGACTGCACAGGGCTGTCCTGATAATCCAGCCTGACTGCTCAACATGGATCATAGTTTGGATCTGAACGTACTAAAGCAAATGAAGAATTATTTAAGTCAAAATTTAAAAATTATTTAAATCAAAAATTGACAGGCCATTTGACAGGGAGAAAGTATTTTTCTAACTTTTTTTTTTGTCACATTTTCACAACCTACACATCCTGCTAATTGACATGGTAACTTTCAACCCCAAGTTTGCAGTTTTCCATAGAGAACTAAAAAGTAATGCTGTGTGATGTATGTGCTAGGAAGAATTACAGCTACATACTTGAACGCAGTGTGACATCAAAGTAGGGATAATGAATCCAGGGTTTGCATAATTGGGATGTTATATACTTGGGCTGGAGGGCTCATCTCATTGTTCAACACTCAGCAAATAATTTTATAAAATTACATCCATATTTTTCTGCTTTGTAAGAATAATTTGGGTAACTTTGTTTATCCTTTCAGTAGCTCTTGGCACGTCTTGCTGATCCACGCATTCCTGCAGACTCAGTTCTCAACCGTTTGGGTGTAGGGGGTGTAGGCTGAGGCACTTGGTAAAAGAGACAGAAAAGAACAGGAATTTCTGGTCTGTGGAAAGTTCTGACATTTTGAAATAAATAACTTTGCAAAGCATGATGAACAGTCATACTTCTGAAGTTTTCTGCCAACATTTTTGTCAGGAGTCTTGGTTCAATGCCATCAAGACATGTTTTTTCAGTAATGTCCAATCGCTTTAGCTTGGTAATACTAAAACAAAATGAGCAAAGTCCAAATGAAAGCTGCAGACCTTTTAATTAAGATATGATAGATTACATAAACCTGCTACCCTTACTGCATTGCAATTAGCCTGCAAGTAGCAGCTAGAAGAGAGGTGACGGATGAGAAACAGAAACATTTCCCTTTCTGAGGAGCGAGCAGAGGCTTCTTTGGGTCAAACTCCCTCCCAAGCCTTGTGCCCTGGCATGCCCAGACTGTGTGTTGTAGGTGGGATCAGCGGCGCTACCAGGGCATAGATATGATTTTAACTCTTGGGTCCCCTAAGACCCATGGTGGCTCTCAAAATGGAAAGGTCACCTCCATCTTATGCCACAGCTCCATGTGGAGCTGTTACCCCAAATCATGCTGTTTTTATGCATTTCTAGCCTCAGTTAGAAGTTGTAGATCCTTGGAACTTCAAAAAATCATCATTAGAAGGTAAATTGAGCCCCTTTAATTCCTTTTTTTTTTTTTTTTTTTATTAATCCTTTTTTTTTTTCTTCCCTAAGATCCCATTTTCTTGCCTCACTAAGTGACATTTTTCATGCATTCCCTAGGAAATAATACATCATATGCATTGAAACTTGGCAGCTTCCACAGACATTCACCAGCACCTCCCTTTTACAGCATTCAGTGGGATGTCACCCGACTATGGGGCCTTCCTCGTGCAGCTGATTTTATACCCATAGCGAAAGAGAAGGTGTTTCAGCCTGCTCTGCCCATACTGTGAGGATTTCTGTGAAAAGCCACAGCTGGGCTGACCCCATTGCAATAACAAAAACTGCCTGTTGAACAAAAAAGTCCCAGTAAGCATGCAGTATATTACATACACAGCCTCTCTCCATCTGCTACGCATTACTCTTTTGCTCTGTGATGTTATTAATATCAAGAAATCTCATATGAAATTTTTTATTGCTTTTGTAATACCAGTGGGAGAAAATCCCTTGAAGACTCCATTATAGGTGGATCAGCATTTCCAGCAGAACCAAAATCACTATGTATTTAAATAGTTTGGCATACATCTTAAATCATATTCACAATACATTATACAGAAGAGTGGCATTTGTAGTTATTAAAATTGCCTGACACCTCTCATTATAAAAACACTGTTGTCAGTTGATTATAATTTTGCCAAACTTTAACCATTTAGGCTGACATTTTCCTTGCTGTCAGTCTTCCTGAGACAGGTTTGTATTTGATTGCTTTGATTTAAAATATCAGAAATACAATTCCAAGGAGCAAAACAAGGACATATACTTCCTCTTCTGCTACCGCGCCAAACCAAACTCCTCAACTTCTCCAAATGCAATTTTCATTTAAGATGTGGCTGATTATTAAAGATGGTTGAAATGAAGGGCAGAGTAAAAAGTTAAACAAGGTTAAATAACCCAAAATGTCTTGTTTCACTTTAACTTGTATATTTTTATCTTGCTTAAAATAAAAAAATAAGCCAGAGCACTGCCTTTCTTTTTCTCCTGTTCTCCTTTCAGGTCCCCTTGTCTGTCTGACTCCCCCCTGCTTGCTTCTAGAGTGGCTTTATCAATCTCTGCCTCTTTTCTCTGAAGTCCTCATTGCCTCCTTGTTGAGCACACTTTGAACAATAGTTCTCTAATTGCTCTTCAGAGAAAACTCCTGAACAACCTGGAAGGGCCCTCTAGCTGTTTCAGGGGAAAGGGACCTTTTTCAGTAAAGGTTGTCTTTTAAAACTGAAGCTGAACTGATTTTCTAATATTCAGACCGGGAGCTATTTGTGTCAGTGAGAGCCTTTTTGTTCTGCATACGTACAGCTCCCAGCACAACCCACGTGGAGCCACTGCGCCCGAAGGTGGCCAGACAAAAGGTGCCAGGGTTTCCTTCAGCTGACCTTGGGACTGTTCAATTAGGGCTCTCCAGAGAATATCTCAGGCAGATGGAGCTCTTATTTTTCTTTGATCAGGGCATCAAAGGACATAATGTCACGTGGAGCAGCTCTAATACCTGATCGGGGTGATCAATCACTCGCATACAGACTGAGAAGTGACGCTCTGTAGTTTGGTCACCTCTGTCTGACCTTGAAAATCTTCTATTGAGGGTCGATAGGAAAAGTCACATAGTGACTGGTCTTGGAGTGCCTTGGTTAAGTGACTGAACTGAAATATAGTTTTTTTTTTGATGGGTAAACTGCAATTAATCATTAAAAAAAAAATTGCAATGGAAGAGTGGAGGAAAATTCCATACATTGTTTTGGATCAATTATAATCCCGATGAGCTGAATGATTTGGAGAAACTTTGTTTAATACCTGCATATTTAAATTTAAATTTGATGAGGATTTATATTAAGTTTAAATTTGACTGGATTTTTTTTTTCCCCAAATAGACCATCTTACAGAATTTTAATTTAATTATCTCAGTTATACAGGAATCTGCTATAATTTTTCTGATCCCCATAGGAATTTGATACCCCTGTAAAGCTCTAAAACAAAATAGGTATTGGCTTCAGAGGGCTGTGAAGAAGCCTATGTAATGGGAGTGTTTCCTCAAATTCCACTGGAGGTCAGTGCAGCATTGCAGTTCTGCCTGGAACAAGATGTCCTTTTTACTCTGATCTAGTGCTGCAGCTCAACACAAACCCCTGTAGAGCTGTTTTTAAACTAGATTTGTATAGTAATAAATATGGGCTTAAGAACTGTGTTTCATGGTTATATTTGGAACATCCTAGCAGGGATGCGAGAATCTAAACTCGTTTGGGTGTTATTCCTTTTTTTGTTGTTGTTGTTGTTGTGGCGGTTGTTTTTCAAGAGCTTAGGGTGTTTTCTCTTGCAAAGTAAAAATACTTGGAATACAAAAGGAGCACTTTTTTGTGACACGTTGTCATAGCTCCAGAGCAAAGCATGTCTTCCCACTAGAGGAGCAAATATAAGAGCAGTCTAGCACATGGCCTGTAGACTCGAGGGCTCTGGACCACACCGTTTTGTACAGCTATTTCAATGGGAACTCACTAAAGTCAATGCTTTGCTCCCTTTACTACGTCCCTCTCTCTCCCCTTTCTGGTCATAGGGCATGCACACACTGTACTTGCTTCTTTTGACTGCTGCATCGTTAGCTTTTGGGGGAAAGCACGGCCCTCCTGCTTCCTCCATGGCTGTAACACAACAGATCCCCCAGCCTACAGCCCTATTCTTCTGCTGGGAGATAAAGACAGAGCCTCAAATGTGCAAGAGCAGAGAGAAAAGCAAAGAAAGGAAATGCGGGGCCCAAACACTACAGCAAGTGCTACACTCAGGGTGAGATGTATTACAGGAGCTAAGATAGGAACGCCAAGTAGACAGGAGCAAAGAAAACTCCCAGCCAGAGACTTTGGAGTCCCACCAGTACAACCAGTACCAACCAGTAACTGACACGTCCTAGTCCAGCCAGTAAATGTGCCAGCCCTGCTTCAGAAAACCCAGGCACCACCAGCCAGGGCTTGCCTGAGCTCTGTGTGGCAGCAACAGGCCTGGCTTGTGCTGGGTTTGCTCAAGCACATCAGAGGGCTGCCCAGGGATTGTCTGCCTGCTGGCCAGGCACTGAGGAAGAGGAAGGCTGCAGGATTCAGCCCGTGCTCTGATCCAGCTGCTGTCTGGGAGCAGCCTAGGCTTAGCCCCTGGGCTTGCTGCAGAAGTACTACACAAGGAGCAGGGTGTTCTTGAGCTACCCTTGGGGTTATCAGGCAGGTCCCCAGTCCAAAGTTTTACGGTTTCTGCTCCAGGTTTAGCTGAATGCAGCCCAGAGCTGTGCACAGAGCCATGTAACAATCAGCAAGATTAATCTGAAGCCACAGATCCTGCACACCTTGCTCCCGCTCACTGTGTTTTTTTTTTTTTGTTTGTTTGTTTGTTTTCTTTTAATTTTTATTTTTTTTCAGCTACATTGACCAGAAAGCTCATTAGGAAAAGGGGCTGCAAACATTAGTTGTCCCCCCACACCTCCTTTAAGAGTAATACTTTAAATCTTTGGCTTTGCATCCTTTTTCTCCTCCCTGAAGGGGGACGAAGTTGGAAGTTGGCTCTGGCTGCCCAGGCCATAAAGGGCACTAAATCCAGGAATTTTAGGTTTCAGTTTAATTCAGGGTACATTTAGCTGAGTCAAAGCCATGCTGGCAAGCATGAACATTAGAGGGTGAGCATTAGACAAGCTCAACCTTAGTTATGGACTCAGATACAGATATTTTAAAACATGCTGTTTAGACCGTGGAGGATTTCTTGTGTTGGAGCAATCTCATAAAAGAAATGCTGACAACTGTATCCACCAGTTAATTTAAAACCCAGCTGGAACAAGGCCTGGCCAAAATATTATTGGGAAACTATTCTTATCCATCAGCAAAGCATCAAGTTGTACTGCAGGCTACCCCCCTGTGTCCTTGTACCCTGCATTAATTTCCTGCTTGGTTCCTGTAGGAGCATACTTCTGCTCCAGACCTGACACTGCTTGGCCTGTTTTTGCATTCACAGCCCCTTTTAGTGGCTCCAGCCTTCCTCCCGGAGGGCTGTGCAATGGCTCAGGGAGGTTCCCTTCCCTCTCTCCATCATCCCCAGCTCACCATGGCTTTGCCATACAGAAACCTCTGATGTGTGAAACAGATCATCTCTCCTACTCTTACAGGTCTCTGTAACAGCTGATTAACACAACAGCATTTTCTGTTCTAAATCCTATGATTCCCATGTCTTTCTCATCCCTTCATTCAACAAAAAGCTCCTTATATACCAGAATTAGGAAAGCTGGAAGCTTTGGCTTTGTTTTCAGAATTAGCAAGTCTCTTTCTCCCAAGTAATTTTGTACAATATATATTAGTTTTATATTTCTCTGCCCCTTTCCATGACTTATTTTATGCTAATAGTTCCCTAAGTATTATTAATTAGATTTCTTTAAGAGAAAGTTCTTGAAAGTTAATTAAAAGTTGCACACAGTAATTGTGCAAAAGTAGCTTTTCCGTTCTGAAAATTAAACCTTTATAATTAAAATCCGATATTCATTTAAAGATTCAAATGGGGTGTTTATTACTCATTTATTATTATTTATTTTTTGCCACTTTGGAAGCGTGATTGCTCCAGCAGAAGGAAATCAATCCAGCCCCAGTGCTGAGCCTCCTCCCTGCTGTCCCCTCTCTGGGAAATGGGACATTCCCATCACCCCGGTTATGTCGCCCTGCCTGGGATGTGCCTGAATCCTGAGCGGAGGGACAGGGACACGTGCTTGTGCGTATTTCCATCTCCTTCCCTAACAGCCTGTCACCTTGTTTCCCCGAGATGTAAAAAAATATTTTTGTTATCTCAAGGTTGGAATATAGATTTCAGGAGCTATCAGCATCTCCTAGTTGCCAGCAAGAGGCTACTTATTGTACATTCAAATAACACTGAGGCTGCAAATCAAAAATGATACAGAGTTGGCAGCGCCAGGGTGACAGACACATTAGGGAAGGGTTTGGATGCTGGTGTAAACCTTGAGTGGCTTCTTTTGGTGTAGCACATCTGTCCATGGCATGTCGGGGTGCACCAGGATCATGCCCATCCCCAGCACCATGGGCAGCTGGAGGGGAAGAAGCTGCCCTAAAAGCAACGACAACCAAGCTCTGAGGCTGGGCTCCCACCTTGTTTCCAGGGCTGAAGCACTCAAAGGAGATTTTCAGAGGTGACTCCTGTTTGGTCATCAAACCGTAGGCACTAGGGAAGGGAAAGTCATGTCTTTACCTACTTGGTATTTCTTGGATATCAAGCCTGGTCAAGCAAGCTCAGTTGGCTATGCATGCTTAGACCTATCTTTAGATTCCCTTGAAAGTCCAAGTGTAAAAGCACTTTGTGAAAATCTGCCTGGCCCAAGCCCAGCCAACCTCCAGTAATTAATGGAGACTAATTATCATCTTCCTCTTTCAGCTCTAGAGGTGGCCCAATCTCAGTGGCAAAGTCATCTTCTCATGTATTGTGCATGATATGAACAAACTTGCATAGGACTTTCTGGTATTTCAGAGGTCGATAAATAGATATACATGATTATCATAAAGTTATTAATCATTGTGCTGAGCTAATGTCACCCATTTCTCTTTGAATGGCTATTGCCTCTGTAAAATGCATGGCATGCCAATAAAACAAGAGAGAGCTGTAATAACCAGCATATAATTAATAACTATCAATAACGAATGCACAATCAACACAGAACTTCTTGTGATATGTTTAGGAAACAGCTGGGTCCCCCGTGCACCTCCTTTAGTACGAAAATTAGTACAACGTATATTTATCGAACAACTATTTTGAGGGCAGCAGAGGCATAAAAAGGAAGATACTTTGTTTGAAAGCCAAGAGAAGTGACTTGAAGAAGAATTACCTAAGTGTTTTAAAACTGGAAGCATTTAGGTCAAATGCAAAAGAAAGGCTTTAACAGCAGAGAGAGCGCTGTGAGCAAACAGAACGAACTCCAGTATTAGGAGTGTCACCAACAGAAATAATCAAGAATAAACAAAATCCTTGTTGAATTAGCACAGAGGGATATCTCATTTGTCCTTGGGCTGGAGGATACAAAGGAACTTTTCTAATGATATTATTATTACAGCGCACTAGAGCAGCACACTGAGTCCCTTATCAAGATAAGGGCTGTTGTGGCAGCTTTCTAGGACAGGATGCGTGAGCACTGCAACAGAGACCCAACTTAAGGAGCTTACAGTCAAAGCAGACAGGGCTTCAGCGGAGGGGCTGTCAGCTCAGCTCGCCTTGCCCAAGGTTACGGTGGCACCTGATACCTGATCTGGGAAAGCAAGGTGCACCAGCCGCACTGTCCTCCTCCTCCCAGGGTTGTGCTGCACCCCAGGGTGGCCCTCATGGTGTGGGTGTCACCGGTGTCACCAGTGTGTGCTCCATGCTTGGGGAAATGCTGCTTGCTACATGTGCCCTAGGTCAGTGCTCTCCTCCCACCTAGCCTCTGGCAGGTGGTGGCAGGGAATGGGCAGAGAAAGGTTAAAATAAGGCAAGTGCAAAGGTATTTTGCCTTTTTTAGCCCAAATCAGGTTTTCTGGTTTCAGCACCGCAGCACAAGCCCAGATATTTAGGCTGTCTAGCCTTCTGTAAGCAGCTGCCTTCAGAGGCACTGCCAGAGAGTGGCCTTTCACCCCAGAAAGTGGCTGTAGAAGTCCTCAAGGACTAGACGCAGATTTCTGAACATCACCTTTGGGTGTCGTGAATTCCACCATTAACATCCTTGCCTGTGTGACTCTGGAGAAGTCACTTACCAGTCCTGTACCTCAGTTTGTCTCACCAAGGAAGATATTTCTAACTTTTGAAAGCGAGAAGAATCATTCCTGAATATTAACTGCTGTGGAGCAAGGACTCTGATAAAGATGATTACAGAAATAAACCACCAGTTGATAACCAAATGCAAAAAAAAAAAAAAAAAAAAAAAAAGAGATTATTCCCCCAGCATTATCTGTATGCTCTGCACCAGTACATTTTAAGGCAATCTCAACTGAAAAGATAAAGACATAGCCATCCTTATAAACAAGGATATTTCATTCAATAGATAGAAAGCTCTAAAGGGTTCCAGCTTTGCTGAAGCACTGAAACACTGAGGATTGAAAGAGGTGGGGAGAATTAATTAGACTTGTGATATTATCCTGGTAAATAAAAGTAATAAGGGAAGCTCTGAAAAGGAAGACCTGATTCATATTCAAACATTTACAGAATAAACAGCTGCTGATTCTCCTATCTAGCCCAGTCCTTATCCTTTAAGGCTGCAATAAGTGACCTCTTAATCCCAGGCAAAAGACTGCATGAGCATCTGGAATTGAAAAAGAAAGCATATTTCCTTCACTATTCCAATTTCCACTCAATTTCAGTATAAAGTTGTTTGTGTCTTCTTTTTTTTTTTTTTTTTTTTTTTTTTTTTTCTGCTTCCTACAGCAATGTGCATTTGATGATGAGATTTTGTGGATCTGAACACTTTCGCAGCCTCTTTTTTATTTTTTATTTTTTTTTCTTTTCTCTAAATAAAGACGTGCCTGACCTCCCCTACATTGAGCAGGAGTACTGCAGTCCTTCAGCTTGGTTATATCTCCATTGTACTGGCCATGCTCTTAAAGCACTTATAGCAATAATTTCTTGGAGTGATGGACAGACTCAGCAATAACCTGATCCTGCAATGCACTAAATAAACACTTTAGCATTTAGTACATGGACACTAATGTGCTGGGAAGTAATTGCTTAGAGGTTCCCAGCTTCAATATAATAATGCAGGGATTGCATTTATACAGCATATGGCATAGGGAAAAAAATTGTTATTGGCCAAACTTCCCCTCTCCCATTTTGATTAGTGCAGTAGGAGGGAGATGAAGGTAAGCATGGGGTGATCCGAGGTTACAAGATCCTCTGAGCATGGGGGCTGTAGTCGGATACAGCTATGCTTTAGGTGTGGAGCAATTTGACTGACTTCAGCCCATTTACTCTGATTTTACACCAGTGTTGCTGAGAGAAGGGCTGACCGTTAATATCCTCCTTCACAATAGTAATGCTGAAACCAGTGAAAGATTAAAAAGCCTGTGCTAGCCTAGCAAAAAAAAAAAAAAAAAGTATCTTCTACAGTAAATACATAAACATGCAGGCAGCAATTCCCTGGGTGAGCTGAGCTTAAAAAAAGCTCAGTAGAGTTAGCAGAACTAGAATCAACTGTGTAGAAGCACCAAAGTTTTGCATTTCCACTTATGCGAATAATTACTCTAGCCCTCATCAACATTTCTCTGCTTAAATAGCGTTTATAAATTAGAGACGCCTAAACTTTAAATGGAAACTAATTTAGGTATTTCCTTTATTATTAAAAAGTTTTTCCCTGGACACTTTGGGCTCATAAATTATTATGAAACAGTTTTGCTACTTCCCCCCCCCCCCCCCCATCCTCACCCCCCCCTTTGCCTTTCCCCTTTCCTAAGCACTGCAAATGATTTCTTAATGGCTTGCAGAGTGTGGTTACCTCTAGGATGCAGAAAAGCTGTTTGAAAACATTTTCTTTTTTAAATATTTGATTTTAGAGGTACCAAAAAAAAAAGATAATCAGAGGACCAAAATAAAATAAAAAGAACAGCTTTCCCAATGTATTATTAATACCAATAAATGGGAGCTGGCGGATTTAAAAGCCAAGATGTAGTGCATTTTCCTGGAGCAGTGAGCCTTTAAACAAGTTCCAGTTATTGAGATTGTGTAGTAAAAGCTGGTAAAATGAAATATCTTCTCAGATAGGCTAATAAAGACAGGCTATATTAACATACCCTTCCCAGGAAACACAACCACAGAGGAAATGTTAGCTGCTATTCTTTATAGACTTGGTTGTGGGAAGGCTGGGAAGTGACCTGCAGAACTTCATTTTTAACTCCCT
Organism: Aythya fuligula; assembly: GCF_009819795.1. Taxonomy (NCBI): domain Eukaryota; kingdom Metazoa; phylum Chordata; class Aves; order Anseriformes; family Anatidae; genus Aythya; species Aythya fuligula. The sequence continues at coordinate 6,967,998 of NC_045577.1, forward strand.
GCTGCAGTCTGGAAACACCCTGATGAAAACACACAGACGGGGAAAGCCATGGCTCTGTCGGTGCTGAAGCTGTCCCTGGGGAGGCATTTTCTCAAGCATGCACGCTGCCTCTGGGTGGAATATTTCCTCTCTGTCTGGAGTGTTGGCACAAAGCCTTGCATCATGCCGACGTTTTCCACCGACACCTTCAAGGGGTTTCAGCGTTTCCGAGTCAGTCACCCACTGTGCAGAGAGGGATGGGGTGAGCACCTTGTAGGAACAGAGGTAACAGGATGCAAGGGAATACCTGAGGATCCTCGCCTTATTCTCCCTGAGCAGGGACCATGCTCCTGTGCCCTGCTCCAAAGCAGAAGCCAGCATGGCACTGTGCCCTCCAGGGAAACTAAGGGAAGAGGATGAGATCCCCAGGACATACCAAAGACCAAGTTAAACTCTTTTTAAGCCTTTGCTAGACTGCAAAGCTCTCAGAAGGACTGATACAACCAACAAGAAGGACTGATACAATACAACAAGTGCCAGGGGCAGGTGTGCAGAGGCTGTGCAGGGGAACGACTGAAGGATGGAGGAGGCTGGTGTGGAGCAAGGGCAAGAAATGCCAGAGATGGGAAATCATTGGATGCCAGCAGTGCTCCTTGACTCAGCTGCCAGAGCAGCATGGCTTATTTCGCACCTAATCTCTCTGCCCTGTCCCACATTAAAATGCATGTTCTGTAGTTGTCAGGGTCTCCCTGATATCCTTGGCAATTTTCTGCTGTTAAATTTGTTAGTTCCAACAACAGGTATGACATATTATCTGTAAGAACATTTTTATTCTAATTCCTACAACCTCCCAATATCTTTACAGTCCCCTCTCCTTTAAAGACTGATGCAGAAGCATCTCTAAGCTACCCTGTGCTTTCTGTACTCTTCTTAATTGCTCCTCTCCCCATAGCCCTGGAAGATCAGTGCAGGTGGGTTGCTCCTGGTGCACTGAATGAGTCTCCTGTTATGTATGTTCATTTCCAGCATTTCTACTACATGTTTCCGGACAACCTGCTCTGTTTTCATCCCATTTTTCCTCCGGCAACCCACAATCCCACTGGCCTTACTAGGGAATCTATGCAGATCTGGTGTTGCAGGAGAGGATAATTAATTTCTTCTAGCTGAGATGTCCATCTCATAATGCCTTTGCTCTCCAGGTTAAGCTAGGTACCAACCTTAAGCAGCTAAGTTCAGCAAGGAGCACCCCACCTGGTATCACTGGGGAAGTTGGATGCCTGGATCCTGCTGAATTGCGACAACTTTAATCACTTGTGAAAAGCTCATCTGTGATTGCACAGGGAGCCTTCCTGCTGAGTCTGAGAAAATGAAATCCATATTTTTGACTTTAAAGACTTTTTAAAATATAAGTTCCTTGCCTTTTTTGTTATTGTTATTGTTTCTATTATTGGTATTTTTAAGCTTCTTTTAAAAAGCACTGTCCTGCTGCTTATTTCTGACCTAATTCTGTCTCCGTGGGAGGTGTCTGCAGTGCCATTGTGCTTGGTGGTGCTTAAGGCTGAGGGTCAGCAGCAGCTGCATCCCGGGTGCGGAGAGCGTCACAAGCAGACTCCCTCTGCTTTCTGAGTTGTTCAGCTGCATGCTAAGAGCACAATGGCAGTGATGCATCTGCAACTGCTGGGGGGAAAGAGCGTTTTAAAGGTAAAGAAAGAGATTTAAGGACAGGGAAAAAAATGAGCGGCGATAAGGCTGAGACAGTGTCAAAGAGATGGAATATACATTTCAGAGAAAATCTGAGCAGATCATTACCTAAAAAATACTAGCTGTAAGCAACAGTTTGCAGTGCAGAAGGAATATTTATCCATTGGTGTTTTGATAGTCTTTCTGTTTCTTACTGTGTTCTTCCACTGAGGGGTGATATTATTCAGAGGTTAGAAATGAAGGTTTGGAGGCAACTGTGATGGGAGGTTGGAGTCCAGCCCTAATTCTGTCCTTGCTTTATGATGCTAGCTGACTCATTAACCCTTCTGTGCATCAGGGACCAAGCATTGCCTGGGCTAGGAGCTGTATGCACTCAAAACAAAGAGAACACTTGAGCCAAAGGGTTTGTATACACACAGGAGTTAATTTGGATGACCACAGAACAACTATTTGGGGGTCAGACTCAAGATACCTTTGAGCATCGACTCTCTAGCAGTAGGTGCATTGAACAGGGTATTTACTGAGTGATTCTTCTCCTAGTTCAACCCTCCAGCCTCCACTGCTTTGCTGTTCAGGGGCCTCTCTGACCCAGAAACGTATTTTGAGTTAAAAAAAAAAAAAAAAAAAAAAAAAAAAAGCAACAACAACAACAAAAAAAAAAACACAACACAAGAGATAGGCTGTGAATTTAAATTTTGTGGCATCTTTTCTCTTGCAGGTGGCATGCCTTATTCATGTTTAGTTTAGATCACTTTCAAGCAGATTAAACTAAACTGGTACACAGCACTCTTATTATAGAATAAGTGCTCACAGAGAGAGCTATTCAGGAATAATTATTCTGATTTAAACATTTCTGAATAATTCTATGCAAAGGCAAGTTCTGAGCAGAGAGACAGCGGGTTGATGTGGCATACAGATGGGGGAGTGCAAGGAGCCGTAATACAGCGTATGAGTATTTGTGCTGGAGTCCCTGTTATAAATGTTAACACATCCAGTCGGGAACAGAAACACACCAGGTGATCAATATGTCCAATGAAAACTAACAGGATCGTGGTGAATTCTGACCATTAAATACGCCCAGCTAACTCTTCCTGAATGAGACACAGAGCAGAGCTTCCTCCCCCAGATAATTTAGCAAATAGGTTTGAATAATGAACGCAATCCAGAAAAATCACCATCTGCTTATGGACAATTTGCAAACAGAAAAAAAGTGGCAGCATTCTTCTAATAAGTGATCTGTTATGAATTATTCACCCAGCTCTAATTAACATTAAGATTCCTAATTTTTCCAGGCAGCCCTAGCATGATGATACAATCCTGTGTATTTTCCAACCAAGACCCTCTAAGCACTTTCCAGACATTTGGGAATGAAAACTCACAGCCCTCCTTTGAAGGTGGTGTTGTCTTCATCTGGCAGGGGATAAAATAGAGACACAACTAATAATGTGTTGTTCTGCAGCTTTCCCTCATCTGTGTCAATGTGTGTGCCATTTTCATTTGCCATCGTATTCGGTCTGTGTTTACACTGCTACAAAGGAACTCTGCAGGTGAGGGAAAGTGGTGATTTTGAATATGCTTGAGTGTCACAGGGATATAAGCTTTGTCCTTTATAGCTCATTTGGTAGGGGATTGGTTTGGCTTTAAGTGCAAATCTATCCATGTAATATCTAAGGTCCAAATTTTCAAAGGTGTTTTAGAACAAAAGCACAAAAAAATATGTGCCTAAATTGCCATGGCAATGTAAGTTGAAATAAATAATAAAGTTGGAAATAAATTCAGAATAAAATGGATTTTTTCCATTTTTAATGTATATGAAACAAGTCTATTTTACCTACATCCTTTTACAACCACTTTAAAAATGTAGAGGTCTCTATATGTGAGAAATAGTCTCTTTTCACAAACCTCTTACGAAAGCAATGATACCTTTTTAGCCATGGTATTCCCAACAATGGAAGCAGCACACTTGTGGTCTGGGATTACTCTGTATAATGAGTTATGAGTCAGCATTACCCATTTATTATAGCAAGGGGATGGCTCCTGTATTGCTATTAGAGCAGAGAGATTTACACCATAGAAAAAACCCTAACGTGTTGAGAACACTAAGGTTAAAGTCAGCCTTAATTCTAGCTTTATGAAAATTAAATGTTAGGGTTTTCTATTACAGACAAGTTGGGCTAAAAATGAACCTTCATTAACAGAATGCTGTGATCTACGGTTATATCTTCCTTGTTGGCCAGAACGTACTGTCTCTGAATTTAGCTTAGCAATTTCATATGGCATTTTCCTGCTCACTCCTCCTCCTTCACAGTTCAAGAATAGGAATAGCTCTTATGGCTGAAGGACAGAAGTTGTTTTTCATTAAAGTATCATAGTTTAGAAAAAACGACCCAATTCATCTACTCTTGACCTATGTTGTTAAACAGATTTGGCATATGGCATCTCAGATGCCTTGCAGGTGATGTCCTCAGCCACCTTCAGAATCAGGTTCACCGCTCCCCCGGTGTCTCAGACTCCCCAGCACTTCCACCTGGGCTTCTCATTTCTAAATCTAACACAAATCTAACACATCTTTATTAATCTCTGACTTCCCTGAGTAAATTGTGAAGTTTCTATGGGGAAATAAAATCAAAGCCTTGCCATACCTCACAAAATATTTGCAGCTGGTAAAAATGAAGGCACAATCTTGATTTTGTACCTCAAGGAGAAGGGGGCAGAAAAGTTTATAACCTGGGTGTGTACCAAGCCCCAGAGTATCCGAGGCAGTCCAGCATCTAACTAGGAGTGTTACAGCCTTACTGTAACTTACATGGCTGCTTGACAGGGAAGTTGGGATGATTTAGTTTGTAAGATAGGATGGAACCTCAGGGTTATGAATTGTACCTATCAAAGACCTATCCAAATAATACTTTATTTGGAAACTATTTTTACCTCTTGGCAAATCTGGGCCTCTATCCTTGCACCCTGTTGTGATGCGAGCTAAGTAACAAAAGCCCCACAAGAAGAGACAGCGTTTAAAAACCAAAACAGCTCAGGCATTAGCCTTCTCCCCAGGGCTATGACAGACAGCACCAGAAGACTGCTTTCCAGTCCTATCTGGAAATGGGAACTATACAGAGTACCTTTTGTTCCCTCCAGATTTACAGAAACTAAGAGGGCAGAGAGTGGCTGCAAATGATGGTAACTATTTCATATTGTTGCCATCCTCATGGAGGTTTGGTACTATGAGGGTGAGGGTCTGGCTGTGGCACTGCTTCAGCTTTTGCATGTTACCAAGATTTCGAGCAGATGAATGTGCAGAGCCTCCATTTCCTCCTGTCCAACTGGAGTAAAGCATGCGGTGATTGTCACAAAGGAGGCAGAGTGTGAATTCAACATCTGAACTGAATTTCAGTACCCATCACATTTCTAGCTGGTTGAATCTTTACAGTCTGGGCTGTAGGACTCGGCTCAATGCTTACACACAGTGTGATGTGGTGGCATGGTCCCAGTGTTTTGGCTCTGACTTTCAGGTGAAGAGGAAAAAATGTTCCCTTCGTTTTCTTCCCCAGCTTCTCTGGGGGCAACAAGAGTGTCCCAGTGGCATCTGAGCTGCCTGCCTGAGTCTCACCTCCTTGCTAAAATGCTGTGGTAAATCAGGATTAAATCAGGATTACAAGTGCTCTTTACCACCAGTAGAGAGGCAGTACCACACTTTGCCTCACCAGGAAAGGTTCCCTTTTACAAATGTTCACTAACCATAGCTGTCCCTGTCATCTCTCTTCCCTACCCTCACCCCCTGCATCAGCACAAGGTAGCTAGCACTACATTCCGAGGACAAGTGATGCTAGAAGGATTTTATTTTATTTTATTTTATTTTTTTTAAGAAAATAGACAACAGCCCATAAATCTGGTTCTCCTGCCTGATCATTGCTTCCCTCCATCTCCCTCTGGCATTGTCAGAAAGTGGCTCTTGGAACAACCTCTTAAAAATGTATCGGCAAGAAGAAGGGAAATTGTTCTCAGTGACAACAATACTGTACACATATTTGTATATTTATTCTGAAGATCAAATTGATAACAACAGGTCCCTTCATGCCTGCTGATTTATCTGTTGAACAGGTATCTATGCCGTATGCACGGCATGGCTATAACTGTCATGGCTGATATAGGGATAAGATGAATAACCTCTACAGATTTCAGGTACAAGTAGGAAAATGTAATCATAACTCACTTTAGAACCAAGTGATACATATTTATACTTTGCCTATCACAGGCTAGCAAGCCTTTCCCTTTTATTTTGCATTCATGGACCTGTGATGCACATCAATCTTATATTCAGTTTGTTAATATTGTTGTCACTCAACTGAAATTTATCGTCACATGACTTATGATTGGAAGACGGTTTCATCTGAGGAACATTCTCTTAATTTACCGCATTCAAATTTCCTCTCCTGGCTCAACTCTGCATCACAAAGACCTATACGTTGCTTGGTTCAAACCTCTTCTGCTTTTTTTTCCTCTCAAACTAAGAGCAGTAAATGTCAAAACTATTTATAAACTGAACAGGAACAGAAGTCAAAGTAGCAGAATAAAATGGATATAAACTCTTAATCAGCCCCAAAAAATGTAATAGATGGGCCTGAATGCACATGGATTGTTTCTCTTTGGAGGTGTGGTCTTGAAAGACCCTCTGTGGGTTGCGATTGCCTTCCCCATGGTGAAAAGGGTGGAAATGACCAAGTGCATCAGCCCCATGCCAGCCAGAAAAGTATTTCTGCCTCCTTTGGGCAGTTTCTTAGTGCTTCAGAGGCCTCACTGACTCTGGTTTAAAGCCATGAGTGAGCAAGACGGGGGGCTGCCATCCTGTGGGACCATACCTGGGGACACAACCATGTCACCACAGTTCACCTGGCTGGTCTGGGCTCATCTGGGACATGGGGGCTGCCCCCAAGGCAAGACCAGTTCTGCAAGACCTCTTGCAGCAAGACCTGCTGGGCAGGGTGAGGCCTTCTCCCCTAGCCCCTGTGCCAGTCCCAGTGGCCCACAGCAGACAAGGCCGGACTTGGACACTGCAGAAAATATTCTGCCGTCAAACTTCACGGAGGGGAGAATTTAACTTTTCTTTCTTTCGGGCTTTTTTTAGAGATCATAAATATTTATGAAGAGCCTGTCAGTCATTTTTAGGGTTTCTGACTGAGTGTGTCACAAGAGAAGGGCTTTTATGAGGATTTATAGTAAATTGCAGTAAATTGTATTCCTGTCAAGGAGCAGAGAGGAGTTACGCGGTGTCAGGGGAAAGCAAGCAATCTCCACAGTACAGCAAAGATGCTAAAGGGGGAGTCTGTCCCTGCCCCGGGGGTCATCACAAAGCCTATGCACTTCTCAAGTGCCACTTCAGTCCTCAAACGTCTGCAGGCATGGACAGGAGAAACTCCCTCTTCTTGGGCAGAAACCACGGCAAACCGTCCTAATGCTCCAAGTTGACCACATCACGCGATTTCTCCATGGTACCTCCACACACAACTGCAATGCATGCCAACACCAGATATCTTATCCAGCTCTAGCACGCCGTATACTACATCCCAGCAGAAACATAAGCCAAGACCTGAATTCTCACTCCAGTAGGGTTTTGGGGGCTTTAAGGGGTGTAACAATGGGCCTGAGATTTCAGTGCAACAGCAAGAATTAAATAAATGCTTTTCCAGTAATAAAGCAAATAAAGACAAAGTCAGCACAATCTACAGGAGTACATTATTATCTCTATCTGAGGTAAAAAGATGGCAGGAGACTGGCTGCTAAGAAGCCTCTACCTTGCCACACCACACTGTGGCATGCTCCTCACATACAAGTCATCCATCCTCACGAATCAAGGTTTTAACAATAATTCCTCAAAGCTATGTCCAATACAGCCCTTGCAGCAAATCTCTTCTCCCACTGTAATGTCACTTCCAGAACACAAAAGCAGGCTAGCAATGCATTTTGTCCCTGGTATCGTAACCAAGGACTGTCTGTCTCCCCCAGGCTTCATCCCAGTCGTACTACAGCACACCATAAACTCTGTTTTCTCCTTGTCTCTCAGTGCCTCAATCCTATCAACTTTAAAACAAATGAAAAAGTAAAGTGCAACATTTTTTAAACCTGCCACAATTTCATCTGATTTTGCTGCTCATCATTAGGACAACAAAAGATTAAGGGAAAAACTGATGGCACCCCAACACTGAAGTAAATCCTCCATGGATCACTCTGCACATTAACCTGAAAGTGCTTGATTGCATTATCCTATCAGCTCCGGAGCCATACTATTATTCTTTGTCTTATTCCATCACTTTATATTTTGCTCATTAAAGTTGGGGGGAGAGTGTCAAGAGCACATTTAGCCCAACAAGAAAGAAGTGTGGGGAAGGGAAGTGTGGTTGCATTAATTGAATCAAGGATGACAGTGTGAACAGCTTTGAGCCCCGTAAATCTAGACAGGCTCTTGTCAGATAAAGTATCAATGTGCTTTATCAAACTTTGTCCATAGATTTATAGAGTGCTCAGACCACAGATCTGTAGTTCTTCAATGTAATCACTTTGGCATTTTCTAGCTATGCTACCAACCTCCATGTGAAATAATGGAATTTATTGACAGAGAAGCAGGCACTGCAATTTTGCTGTTGTTTAGAAAAATTGCCCATCAATGAGGTGTCGGTGGAGAAAGACAAAAGATATTACAGTAAGATGACTATCTCCTGACTCCTGCTGAATTGGTAGATGAGTCATTAGCTTCCTTGGAGGGAAAAGGGTGGCCACTCTTCCAGAGAACTGCTCTAGTTTTTACTTACAAATTGTACTGCTCCAAGAAAAAAATAAATAAAGTCAAACCCCAACCCTTGGACTTGTTCCAGTCTGATGAATTACTACTGTCACAGGTTTGAAGTCAAAAGTCTGGATTTTGCCAGTGTTGTTTTGGTTAAACTATCACAATATTTAACCTCCTGATAATGTAGGTCTTCCTTTGCAGAATTCCTGTTCACACTTCACTGCCTATTAAAATGTGCAACTACCACAAATTGCATTAGGTAAATGTATATCGTTTTGTCTCCACATCAGGGGATACAAAGCATGTGAATTCATAAAAGACTGTTGAACTAAGGCTGAGTATAACTTTTTTTTTTTTTTTTAGTCCTCTGACTACATGGATTTCAGAAAGGAAACAGAAAAGTCTTGCCAGGAATTCTTAACAAAACAGGGTTTGCATTTACTGAGGAGAGTGGGAATGCATGTTCATGTGGGCATCAATTTATAATGTACTATGTGTCCTGAAGCATCCTTTCCAGGGGTGGCTACATGAGCTAGCGCATGGTCTAATGCTTTGTGAGTAAGACTTCTGGGTCTTGCTGTGATTAAAAGGGACAGCAGGATGGAACTGTGCTTTTTTTTTTTTTTTTTTTTTTTTTTTCCCTCCAATTGGCTTCTTGTCCCCTTGATTTCAACAATTAGTATGACCTTCCTGTGCTTTCACTGTCCTCTAGGAGTACTCAAGCTATCTTAAAATCTTTCCTTAAAAAAAAAATCTGTTTTCCACCAACCACTGCCTGAAAATACATTACAACTGAATGATGTGGCTAGAGCCTAAGGAGGATGATGAGCCCTCCCTGGAACACACCTATGCTTCTGTTGAAAGGTCCTGATCATGTCATCAGCAGATAATGATGCAATTTCTCTCCCACCGGGTTCCATTAATCCTGCTTTCCCCAGCACACTCTGATGCCTGTTACAGCACAAACTGTTATTGCAAGGTGCTCAAACAGATCCATGGACTACAGACTCTGCTACTGTATGAACACCTTGGGATTCCAGATGAGAATTCTGCTCCTTTATTTCCAAAAGGACAGAGCTGATGCACATGAGCTGAAAGGCATGCCTAGTAAGTAGACTCATCATGTCCCTTATTCTCCCTTGACATCGACTGCAAGACAACATTGCTTGCTCATTAAATGCCACTTCATTCTGGTACCAAAGCACTTGGTGGGAGACAGAGGCAGGAATGAGTTCATTCTTCTGTGCTACAGTAGCTGAGGCTCCAAATGAAATCAGTGCTCTGTTGCTCTAGGCAAGATATGCACCCTTAGAAAAACTGCCTGGCCTCAAGCATGCACCTTTCAAACAAATGAAGGAAGGGTGGAAGGGGAAGCAGAAATCCTGAAGAATGAAGTGACTTGCCTCAGGCTGCAGAGAAGGTCAGTGGCAGAGGCAGAGCCCAAGGAGCTTTCTAAATGCTATTCCTGCTAGCAGTGACCTTGACCTAAAAGATAATCAAGAATGAAGTATAAGCAATCTCTAGCCTATGTCTCTGGGCTAGGATGAATTCCATGCTTTGATGTGACATTTTAAATTGCGTAAAACTCTTGGCCTTCTCACCGTGCCTCAGTGACCCTTAGGGAACAAAGGGGGATGTGCAATAAAGGGCAGCCCAAGCAACAGAGGCAGGCTGAGAAATAAAATACCAGAACAAAACATCATGGCTTCCTAGTATCAGGAAAAAAAAAAAAAAAAAAAAAGGAAAAGGAAAAAAAAAAAAGATCAGCCAACCAACACACCCCAACAAACAACCTAAGAAACAAAGAAAAACCAAACCAAACAAAACCACAAATCCAGCTCAGACACATTCAAGAAGTGCATGGCAGTAAATATCTATGAGGGCCATTGCATAACACTGCCATGTTGTGGGACAAGTACATAACACAGAACAAACTAATTTCAGACAGAAAGTTCCTGTTGGAAGAGAATGACCAGCTTGTAACATGCTCCTGCTACACAAACATTTCCCAGTTGAGAGGCCATTTAGAAACACACCCTTCAAAATCTTGTCCTGGCATGGTAAATTGTCATGCTTAAAAAGACATCGTGCAGCCAGGGATGGGAGGGCTGCTCAACATCTCGCAAGGAAAGCCTGTTCTCACAAGATTTGCAGTCAGACTGAATAAACCTAAGGTTCAGAGAATTTACATGAAATGAAACTCCCTGTACATAGGGACAAGGCACATCCTTGCTTGAATTTGATTAAGAAGTAGAGTCCTCTTGTGACCCTGCTGTACTGGGCTGCCTTGCCTTAGTTCTACTGAAAGAAGCTGGACAAACCTTCACTAGCAACCAAATTAGAGTAATTTAAAACAGTTGTGGACCTTCTCAGGTGAGGTTATATCTGCACAAGAACTTTCTGCCTTTGTGTTCCTGCATGGCACTGATGAAAAATCCCTCAGACAGCCATTGCCCTTCCAGTGAAGAAGTGGCAATAACTTAAACACTCATCCAGTTCCTTTGTGCTAGCCTGGTTACACTATAATTTCTAGAGCGCTCCTTTAAAGCAGCATTTTTGGCTCTACTTACTATTAGTCAACTAATTCTCCTGCCTCGGTGACTGCCTGCACACCCAACCGTCCTTCCTGCCGGAGGAGGGAAGACACATTGCAGAGTCCCCACGAGCTCTCAGCACAGCCCTACAGGCAGTACAAGAGCCTGAGGCAGCCATCTCCTGAGTGACAGCATGTTCAACAGCTCAGAAGCAATTTGCCATGTTGAGAAACTACCTGTGCTTTCCCCACTCCCATTATTTTGGTTCCTTGTGCCTGACTGGGCAGCCAGGTGTGTCATGCTCTGGTTTCAAATTAAATTGTAACTCAGCTGCACTTGCAACAATTTGCTGCCAATGTACCTTGCTATTCCTGTTCAACCAACGTGTGCTTGAATATTGGGGAAGATACAGGTGAACCCCCAGCTGATAGTTCTTGCAAGAACATCCACCCACTCATTCAGATATTATTCTGGTCAAAATATATTTGCTTCATCTAGCCTCCACCTGCTTGTGGTGAACCAAAGACCCATCATCACGTCTGCATCTCCTATGAGCTTGCTGAGTGGGACTAAGTTTAGTGTAATTTTGCCTCTCTTTTTTCCACCTGGAAAGACAATGCTGGTGATGCTGTGATGTGCAAATTTATACTGTGCAGTCTACAAATGAAATGGTCATGAAAATGTTTAGCAAAGGAAACAAGGACAGATTATGTATTCTGGGGAGAAGCACAGCGAGAAACATCATGGAACAAGTTAACTAAGATCTGACGTGACCATGAGATGCAGAGAGGTCATTACCACTTAAATTTCAGTGTGGTTCCAGACAGCAGTAAGTTAATGCTGCTCTCTTTGTTTCTGAGGTCTGTAAACCTTGCCAAAAACCTTAGTCATAACTGCTTCTGCTGTGGACAGTCACAATAAAGAAGCCAAGTCCCAAGAATAGTGGACCATATCTTTCCCAAATATTACTGGCCAAGGTCAGCATGAAAACACAAAGGTGGGCAAGTATAATAGGAGAAACTGTGCTGCACATTCTTCCTTGATTAAAGTTCCTTCAAACAAGGAGCGGACAACTCATATCCTTTCATTAGCCCAAAATTCACTAAATGAATGAAATGAATGGAAACAGGTTATATGATAGGAGTTAATTTCTCAATTTAGCTACCGAGTATAACTGCTTCTCACACTTAATGGGTTTAAAATGCAATATCCAAAATACGTGTTGCAAAGAGATACAAGCAGTGCTTCCAGGCACACATGCAAATGCACTCACACATGCAATAGCTTCCTTCTGTTTTGTCATGACCCTGAATTAATTTTTACATCAACTATGCTCTTCATAACTAGTCTAAGCTCTTAAAAGGTTTGTGTCTAGCTGACTAGGGCTTATTATATGCTTCCTAACCCTTCTCCATGCCTGAAATTACCATCTGGGTCTGTCCATCACTGTGCCCATAGAATTGATAATATCCCAAAAGCCTCTTGCCTGGCTCTCTTTCAGCACAAATTGGAGTTAGACATGATCCAAACAAAACAAGAATGGTTCAGAGGTCACTGGTTGTGACAGTGTAGCAAGGCTTTCTTTGGATAAGAGTTGATGCTGAAACGTTATTCAAAAGCTCTGGTCACTTTCAACTTAATTTGTAGGTTTGTAACAGTAGAGTTGAATTGTTAATTCACCTTCATCAGCTTTATTCAACAATTGATGTATAGTCCTGGGAAATTACATAATGGGGATCAGTGATGTCTCACATTTATTTTTAAGGGTATGAAAAGATATTAGCCATCATTTATTAGAGAAGCAGAGTAATTTTTATAATCAGAGACATGCAGAAGTCACTTGATCCCCTGGGCTAGGAAACCCCCAGAGCTCAACCAGGATAACACTTCTAATGAAGAAAAGTTGCAGTTCTGCTAGACAACTATGATTGGTATTTCTAACCTGAACTTTGTTGGAAAGAAGCTGCACAATGCACTACAGAATCACAGAATCATCTAGATTGGAAGAGACCTTCAAGATCATCGAGTCCAACCTCTGATCTAACACTAACAAGTCCTCCACTAAACTATATCACCAAGCTCTACATCTGAACGTCTTTTAAAGACCTCCAGGGATGGTGACTCCACCACTTCCCTGGACAGCCTATTCCAATGCCTAACAACCCTTTCAGTAAAGAAGTTCTTCCTAATATCCAACCTAAACCTCCCTTGGCACAACTTTAACCCATTCCCCCTCATCCTGTCACCAGGCACGTGGGAGAACAGACCAACCCCCACCTTGCTACAGCCTCCTTTAAGGTACCTGTGGAGTGCGATAAGGTCACCCCTGAGCCTCCTTTTCTCCAGGCTGAACAATCCCAGCTCCCTCAGCTGCTCCTCCTAAGACTTGTTCTCCAGACCCCTCACCAGCTTCGTTTGTGCAGTGATGGTTGAAAATGTGGTATTAATACATTGACCAGTGCAAAGGCCTGGGCTTCATCTCATGGAAGGCCCAGATCAATGTTATACTGGCAAACTGGCATGCAAATGCGTACACCAAAAGAAAAAGAGGCAGAGTAGAGGTTTTGGGCTAGCAAGGATAACATCACACAGGGGATTCATCCACACAGGGCTGTTGAAGCTTTCTAGAGTATTTGTTTCCAAGTATTCCTTGCTCATGAATACTGTGAGCTCTCCACGTGATCTGATCTCTGCTGTGAAATAATCTTCTCTGAACCTAACAGCTCTTTTAACACCTTGCCTCCAAGCCAAATGAATGCAAAAGCATCTTCTGACAAGATCATCCAGCCCTCCCATTCACCCCTCCTGCATTAAGTGGTTCTGGGTGAAATTTTCGCTAGTCACCAATTAACCATCCAAATATGGAGAATAAAAATATAATGAAATTTTCTTTCATCTGTGAAGTTCTCTTCTTCCACTGTGTGTATATATATGTCTTTGATATTCTCAAGAGGAAGAGCAGGCTCATGTTATTTGTTTACTGTCTCTGACCTTAGGGCATTGTAGATGATACATTCCCATCTGCTAGTGAAAAGGGTCAGGAAAAAAGGAAAGTGTGTGAGATAGGGAAGGAAGGCTGATCATCAAGACCCAACAGGAGGGAAAGAGAAATAATCCATAAGGGAAAGTTGCAACTTTTTTTTTTTTTTTTTTAAAGTTCATTAGTGAAAATTAGATCATCCCTTTCATAGTAAGTCACAAGCTCTTAGCGTCATACTTCCTTGCACAATGCACATCAAGTAGGCTTGGTCTCCTGATCAATAGAGATGCACAGATTAAAATGGAGCTATTTCTCTTAAAAATCAAAAATAAATAAAAAAAGAAGAAGGGACATGTTTGCAGGGGAAATTGGATAGCTCAGGGGTCTATTAGTAGGATAAAGTGTTGTTTACATTTCAGGGTCTCTGGTCTGATTACAGACCAGGTCAATAGGGAGAATGAAAGCCATTGTATTTAATGGATGGTTAGTGATGGATGTGAAATGAAATGATGGTCACAATCCAATTCAGAGCACATTTCACAAAAATCCCCCCCTCTTTTTTAAAATAAAGATGTAAAAATCTGATGAAGGAATAAAATGAGATTAAAGTACCCAACTAGGACCCCTTTTGTCCATTCCCACCTCAGCTCTTCAGTTTCTCCCAACTCTGGCATATCACCTGAATCCTCAGAATATCAGTTCTCTCTGGATAAAACAAAGATGGAATCTGACTGGATTTTATTAAATCATGAAGGCAAACACCTTAGTGTTGAGGCTGTGAAGCAGCAGGCTTGGGTATCCCTCAAGTCCCAAGGAGATCCACATCTCATGCACCTCTGTCTTCAAAGATCACCCCAGTGCCTGGAGGTCAGACAGCAGAGCCATGTTCCTAAGATGCTGCTTCAGAAAGCCTCAGTCTTCAAGGCCATCAATCAGTCACCTTTCTCAAGAGCTAAATTCATTTAAGGGAGGGAAAATAAAAAGCAGAACAAAGAAAGAACTAGATTTCATAATACGGGAAGACTGTGAGTGGGAGTCTGCCTTCAAAGTGCCTACAAGAGAATCTAATCAAGGCATTTACTATAAACAGAGAAAATCGATCACAGAACATTTTTAACATTTAAAACATGTCTCTGTTTGGACAGCTGAGACATCCCATTACTGTGAGTGACACCACCAGATCAAGGGTCTACACAATTTGAGAGAGCTGTAAATCATCCCCAGACCTCCGGGCACACAAACATTTACAGAATTGCTTTAAATTATTTGTAAATAATGGACCAAATTCAGCCCCAGGCACAGAGCGGTCTGTTTGCCACTGTCTTCAATGGGAACTGCACTGCCTTACTCCAAGGCCAAAATGGGTGGATGGCTCCAGGGGAGGCTTTGTACTAGGGTGGCACATGGGCAGCTTGAAGGTGATGCCTCAAAGCCAAAGACTGAGCAAAACACCAGCCGATGAGCAGTGGGAGTTGTACAAATATGTCCCAGGCACATAGGTGTAAATGCAAGTTGGGGCAGTGAACACCCCTTGTGTTTCCCAGGGTTGTAAAAATACATTTGTCTTGTCCGAAGCTTTGATGAACCAGATGCAAAGACAACAGAGCAGGGACTAATTTACAGACTGATAAATGAGGGTGAGAGTGAGGGCATATCAGAGCTGGGTTGCACTAACTTGGGTGGACTCTTCACTTACCAAATGGTGACCTGCAGTCATGCTGGAAGGTGACTTCCATGCTCTCTGGTTAACAGCTACTAGATTGACATGGCTTAAATAATAAATCATAAAACCCACCAGGTCTCAGACACTGATGGTGAAGAGCTCTCAACACTTTCTGAGCAAGGTCAGTATCATTGAATTTCACAAGTGGGGCATGGGAAGATGAAGTGTCTCAACCAATTTCATCCAGGAGGACACCTAGAGAGTGAAACCAGGTCTCCCAAATACTCTGCCAATTGGGTCACACTGTCCTGCTGCTATTCTGGAATGAAAGCTTTCAATGGAGACTACATTAACTCCTGCAGGTGAAAGGGATGGGATCTCAGGAGCTAACTCCTACTGCTCAGCTCATGCAGAAAAAGCTATCCATAGCAGCACACTCTGCAAGCATGGATGTTGCAGCGTTGAGGACATTGGTCTCAGATTTCCAGAAAGTGCAGGAGGGTGGGGGGTGGAGAAGGAAAAAGAAAAAAGGTTGTGGCTTGGTAAGCAATAGGACCTGAGGCAAAGGCTGCACTATGAAGACAGCCCATGGGACATCTAAACACAGTCGGCAGGAGCCAGTGGTGAGACTCAGCCTGGCCCTCACGTCCTTGACCATATCTTGATGATTCAGATTAGAGTTTTTAATAACAGCATGCTCTAAGTGAGTTGAGATGGGATCGATAGGGTTACCAATATGTCAGAGCAGCAGTGGGGAAGGAACCCTCCTGCTTGGCTCCGTACTGCCGGTGGATGCCTGATGGCTCTTGATGGCAGTCACACAGGTGGTATGTTAATGGACTGATGTTACTGTTGTCTCGCATGTCCAGGTCTGCTAATCCGAACAGGAGCTATGCTAAGGAAAGCGCTATTAAAAAGGATTCTAATAAAGGGCTGATTTGTAAACAAACATGACCCCGGTCTCATTTGAAACATAAGGAATATGAGTGCTCTCACTTTTTTGTCTGTCTGCTAAGCTTTAAAGAGGCCATTTGCTGTGATACATTGCCCTTAGAAATCTCAATGGATTTTCCTAGAACGTTTCCTATAGACTTTCTATAGAAATGAAATGAGACTACCTGTGTTGGATTACTTTATAAAATCTCCCTAGAATTTCCTGATGATGCTTTATAGGCACTGCTTGCAAGCAGTGAGGAGAATGAAAAGTCCCTGTTTTCCTCTGCCTTCCTCTGGTTTCTGCTAAACATGGAGGCAGTTTTACCTCCGAGGGGAGCCCATGGAGTTTCTTTTGAGTCAGAGACATCTCAGGACATCTGGAAAGAGTATTTATTGATTTGTATTTGCACATTTGGAAAAGCAAACTCCAGAATGGATATTAAATAGTGAAAAGTTTTTTTTGTTGGACAAATATTAAAGGGCCATATTCTAGCCTGAATGACATCCCAAGCAATCCTATTGGCTCTTCAGGAGATTGCACTGAGGAGGTGTAGAACAGTAGAGAATTTGGCCCACTTATTGTATTTATTTATTTATTACTTTTTATTATTATTATTATTATTTTATTTAACCTGTACTGGTACTGTCTGGGCTGCTCCTATCTGCAGGATGGATGAAGAATTCTTCATAGCAACACTATTTGTTATTGAAGGACTTGACATTACGCTGTCTGTACACTAACACAAAGTATAATCAATATAATCCACAGTATCTCAGCTCTCAGTCCAAAGAAATCTGGGAATATGTTCGGGACACCCTGACAGAATTTTAGTGTTATGCTCATTTGGGGATTTGTAAGTAAAAAGTAAAGGATGCATTTCCTTCCATGGTTCCAAAAGAGAAACTCAACATCGTCACTGGCTGTATACAGCTTTGGGAGGTTGCAGCACTGTTGCTTTCCATGCAGGTAGTTGAGGCTAAAAGCCTGGAAGCTGGTGTAGGTGTTTCATGTGTCCAGATGTGCCTCTGGCAGATGCTTGGCTGCACAGGTCTAGGTGACAATCCCAATGGCACTTGGGTGGCTTGTGGGGTGGATGAACTGCTCTGCTGATGCAACACTGCAGTACTTTCTCCCCAGTCCCTTTTGTTTTTACTGCATCTGTGACTTACACAAATACAGCAGTGGAGAAGACAGACAGCAACCTGCCAGGTCATCCCTTTCTTTCCTAGGGGGCAAAAAATTCTCATGATGGCAGCCCAGGTCCCACCATGTCCCCTTGTGGAGATTCCCCAAGCTACATGTCTGCACATTGCTGGGAGTACATGTGAGAGCAGAATTAATATGCTCTGCATGCTCATTGAATATGGAGCTTGGTGGGAGAGCTGGGCAGGTAGCACATAAGCTGTTTTCATGGGGGAATTGACCTTTTCCATCTCTGACCAAGAGTAGCTCAACCTGCCATAAAGCCTGGGCTCCTCTGATTTATGATAGAGACCCATCTTAGTTATAAAGCTCCAGCTCAGAGTTCTCCTAACAATCAGAGAACACTGCAGTTATTATTTTTAATTTGTGCCTAGGGAAATGTTTTGTTGGAGGGGAAAAAGAAAATAGGAAATAAATATTTTTTAAAGAAATCCTGTTGTCGTAGTAATGCTGAGAAACAAACATGGCTCAGTTCTGTCCAGGGAAACCGTGCCATGTGTTTCTTGCCATGGGGGATTGGCTTGTCAGTACACAGCATGATAAGTTTGTTAGCATTAGTGCTACACGCTTTTACGCTGATGAAAAGTCCTACTTACCCTCATGCAAGAATCTACGCTGTGGATGACCTTATTGAATTTCCAAATAAGTGGGCAACATCAATTCCTTCAGGCTGCTGGTTTCAGCCTGGCAGAGGACGAGTGGTCAGGGCTAGATCAAAGTACAGGAACTAGCATAGCTCAGCTGAAGTCAAAAGAGGACTGCTGCTGCATACAAGCATCTGACTTGGTTTACAAAGCCAGCAAGCTGGCCCTCTGCTCACACAATCTGAGCAGCATATGCTTCCAGATATGATGAGCTGTAGATTAGCCTAAGAATGACCCTTTCCAAACACCAGCACAGAGCATGACATCCGGCTTGTGCAGTCCTTGTGATGGACCCATGGACACATGGATACAACCATGGGGAGCAAAGGCCAGTGGGGAATAACGTCCCTTAGTGGGTGACATGGGAAAGGCATCACTCATGGTGGAGCCTCTAAGCAGATGTCTGGCAACAGGATAGAAAGTGACTTGAGTGTTCACAAAGGAAAGTGGGATCATGCAGCAAAGCCGTAATCGTTATTAATTATCTATTACCAGATTAGAGGTGCATTAGCGACCTGCACCACTTATTCAGTGCACTAAACCACACGGAGGTTCTCATAACATAATAAGGTTAAAGCAATAATGAAACGGTAC
Source organism: Aythya fuligula (assembly GCF_009819795.1). NCBI lineage: Eukaryota > Metazoa > Chordata > Aves > Anseriformes > Anatidae > Aythya > Aythya fuligula. Next base: position 6,987,014 of record NC_045577.1, read on the forward strand.
AGGAATGTAGCACACCACAGCACAGAGCTGTTGGCATCAGTTGGGCTCCTGGAACAGCCTTTTAGCTGAATGACATGAGTTCTTGTGGAAGTGAATCAGGTTACATTACGGGGATGGAAAGGGGAGTGGATACCACAGAAATAATTGCTCACAAACACACCTAACATTTTCCTTAGGTGATGCTCTGGGTTATGTGAATAACACTGGAGCTAATCAAGCTCCTCGGAATGCTCCCATTAATTTCTGTGGCTGAACTCAAGCTGCAGAACTTGCTCAAGCAGGAGGTCATTAAAACAGATAGCAAGCTCAGTTAAAATGAGAGGTACTCGCCTTCGACCAAATCTCGATCACTACAGTAGCTTAAGAAGATTTTTCTCTCTCCATCTGTATCCTGGTAAGGATTTGCAGAGAAAGTGATGGAGAAAATTGGAAGAGCGTATGAGCTAATGCTAAGCTATGTGATGTGAACTGGCAGCCATGGGATGCAGGCTGGCCATCAGCCCCACATCTCAGCAAGGGCATCCCACGAGTACAGGTCCCAAGTGTTTTGTTATTAGTACGGCTGGACTCCTGCCCAGACACCCCCATCATCAACCCAAACCCTGTTTAGGGGTGTGCCGTGCACAGAAAATTCTTAGTTCTTCCTCCAAAGAGCCAACGGTCATCAGAGCATCTTCTCTGAGATCTCCTTGTGCTCCTGAATTGCTCCCCCCAGTGCTGCCCTCTCCTTGGAGTAGGGGGCAGAGCCTCGGACCAGTTTGGAAGCAGCACAGATTAACCCCTCACACATTAATGAACCTGCACATGACCTCTCCTCCTGACACACGTGCAGACACAAACATGCACAGTCATTGATGTCCAGGGCGGAAAGCATTTCCAGAAAGATCACTTACAACCTCAGACAGCCGGCACCAGCAGCCCATCAACAGGCAGTTTTGACTTAGGCAATGACTACAAAACCATTGGAGGAAAAAAAAAAATAATTAAGTCTTAACCTTGTCTCAAGCCAGAATAAGAAAGATTCGATAAATCTTAAATTGTTTTCAACAGGGATGGACAGCAAAGAAATTAAATATTTTGGCAACTGGCCAAGTGCACATTTAACACAAAATGATGCCAGGAAAAAATAATCTTTTCTCCTTTTAAACCCCCCTCTCTAAGCTGACTATCCCCCCCCCCCCCCCCCAAACAAAACAAAAGAAAACAAACAAAACACACACAGCAAACAAAAACCAAAACACTTTAGCTCGGATGCATTTACTCTGAATAACAACCCAACAGAGTTTATGGCACAAAACATGAGCCTTGTTTAGAAAGCATTTGGTTGGGGTTGCTGATACACAGCATCACCAGAGACCAGTGCAGTCTGCTCTGCTGCTTGTGGCTGAGCTGTCTTTCATCTACTGCTGATTTAGAGCACAATTAAGACAATGTCTATGAGATCTAAAGCAAGTACCTACTTCCAGGGGGATACTTCTAGATGTAGTTATTATCATGCCAGCACATGAAGTATCTCTTTCCAAATAAGCACCCACGCCTGCTGATAGTCTCCTGACAAAAGGAACAATCCTGCAAAATGCTGAGGATGCTCAATTCCCACTGAATTCATCAGAGGATGAAGGTGTGTATTGCATTGCAGGTGTTCAGATTCATTCAGAGCTCAGCATCTTTCAGGATCTGGTCCAAAGCATATTTTCACTTGGAATTAAGAGCAAATAAGGTCATCTTTTTTTTTTTTTTTCCCTCTTCTTCCTTATGAGTGAATCAAATGAATGGACAGAGTGTTATTTTTCCCCTGAATATTATTTGTGCTTTTGAAAGATTCTGCTGGCAGACTGATTGCTCTGCAATATTTAATTTACTTATTTTTAAAATTTATGCTGCATGCTCATTCACTATTCTCTAGGTACACGCACAAGGAAAATACATACATATATTTTTTGAAATATACCACACCACAGAGATCTAGGTAAACAGAAATAAAGGGAAGGTGGAAAATATGCTGAAATGAAAGGCTGAGCCATAAGCACAGCAACATTCAGTTCTTCTCATTGCTTGGCAATTGTCAGTATAAATACAGCCACCATTACCTATTGGGAAACAAAGGCATAGAGCATGTCTGCAACCTAGCTGATACCTCTGAGCACTTGGAGCAGTGTTAGGAATATAGTTGAGTGGTCACTGGTCCTAGTATCAAAATCTTGTGTTTTTTTCCCTCCCTGTTAGAGGACATGAATATGTCCTATAAATGTTCCCAGCCTTGGGAACACCTGTCTTTTCCAGTGCTCCATTAACAAGTTGTTCTAAAAAAAAAAATACCAACAAGCTACCTTAATTTTGCATCTGTAATAAAAGTTAGGTACAAATCAAAAATCAGTTACGAAAATATTGGAACTGCAACATAATTAAGTACACAGATGTCTAAAAGCCATGCTTGTGCCAATAAGCACCAAGAAAAAAGAAAGTCAGTTTGGAAAACCTATATGTGTGTATATATGTATATATATATAAATATATATACATACACAGGCACCCAAACCTCAAAAGCTGGCCTACAAAACCAACTGCATTTAATCTTCTTGTAAATTCTTTCCTTTTTTTTTTTTTTTTTTTTTCCCAGATAAAATTAGCAACATGCTTATTGATTTTTGTGTAGCTGGAAATGTATAGGTAGAGCTAAAAGAAGGGTAAATAAAACATGATGGTCTCTCAGGGTTAGATAAAAGAAAGTGCTTATAAATGCAGAAGTCCATGAGCAGAACAGAGAACGTGAAGGGTTCAGGCAAGAGGCCAGGAAGCCGCCTGCACCGCCTGTATACTGTAAGCTATTATTTGTGTTGAAAATCTCCAGGAATTGACTGAGTACCAGCTTTCTTAAGCAAGACCTTGAACCAAGATCTATATAGTTATAATCATTCCATATTACTTATATCACTGGAATTTCCATAAGAATTACCCTGCCTCGTCTTTGTAAACAAAGGAACCAGTGCAGGTACATGTGGACAGATTAAGCAAATTGGTTAACAGGGGTGACATGATGTAATGTTGTTAGTTTAAGTGATCTTTGATCAATAGTATTCATGACAACAGCTGAGATTGTTTGTCCTTAATGCCAAGAGGTATTCTACCACTTCAGTAATCTTAAAACTAGGGGGCTGAGTCCAGGAAAATCAATGTGGAAATGAAACTCTGTGTCCACGGTGGAATTTGCAAAAAGGTGGGATGCAAAAATGGTCTAAAGCTCAACAAGAGATGGGGCTCCTTGGATGCATTGTGCATTCACCTAATTCTTCAGTTGACAGGGAAGGTCATTTATCTCCTCGTAGCCCCACTTTCAAAGTCAATTTAAGAAATGAGGTAGGCACAGGAGTGCAGATGCATCAAGCCAATAAAATCTAGGGTGAAATTCAATATCTGAAGTAGCTAGACCCCAACCACGTTGGGATTTTTATAAGTAGAACACCAACATACTCCAAAGGCAACAACTACAACATGTGACAAATCAGGCTTTAAACCTATACAGATATTTAAGTATGCATATGTATGGATATTTAAAAAAATAAAGTGTCTTTATCAAAACTAGCATAAGGAGAGAGCTGCCTGTAGCTGATAGTTCTTGCGGATCAATGTTGCCTTGACCTTTGCGTGTCATGTTTTTGATGCTGTTACATTTTTTCGCAGAATCAGACAAGCTCAAACTTCTGCAAAGGAATTTACTGTATCTCAGTGATACAGACTGCAGAGCATTTAACCTTCCCAGCCTGAGTTTAAATGGGGTTGAGCACGCACGTGTGTTTCTGCATTGCTGGGCTGTGGATAATTTCTACTTCCTCAACCAGTCTCATAAGTACAGGGCAGATCTTGCATGCAAAGTGACTTCAGAGTCAGTATACACAGGACAACATGAGCCACAATGCACAGAAGTTGAGTAAATGAACCATTTAGAGCTGTTGGATTCACATAAAAAATTAAATGAAATCCAATATTTTTACATGACACAAAGACAGCCAAGAACTGGAAGACAGTCTCTTGGCTTGTCTGTGAGAATGTGGGACCATAGCTGGCTCTCCTGCACAAAGCTCAGTCATTTCTTTGCTTTCCCCTATGTCCCCTTACTACAACATCAGAACCTCCCTGAGACAGACAGTGCCCAGTCAGGATGACATGAAGGACTAATCGAGACAGGCCCATTTTGGGGCCTCTGGTGGTTGCTGTCATGCAAATAATTATTAATATGATGAATAAAGCAACAAACATGAACAGCAAGCTCAAGTGGGTAATGGTCCAATCCTGTATTTATGCGCTCACCCTGCTGCATATTCACCGCATGTGGTGTGCACACCTCTTCTCTGAATGCTTGTTCCCACCCCTGCCATGGGGAGGTAACTCTACCAACCAGCGTTCCTGAAATACTTGGAGGTGCAAGTATCAGGAGCTTTGAGATGTAGAATTTGTACCAAAGACTGCAGTATTATTCAACACCCAGACATAAACAGCAAGAAGGATGACTCAGATATGGCTCTCATTGCTCCAGAGCAATAAAAATATCTTCCACAGTAAATTTTAAAAATTAGTCTGTGTCGCTTCTGAGTTACTGGAAAAGTAACTTTGCTTGTTCTGTTCTCATAAATAAAATGCCATCAAATTATCACAAACAGCGTGAAATGTTGTTCAGCAGAGACAATCCATAATGAGGGAGGGGTCTTTTTGCATTCGTAGACTTGGCTATGTGGTCCTACTGCAACTCACCTGTGGATCGAACCCTCTGCAATTAACTTAGTTCTGGTGGTAACCAATAGCTATTAAATTCACCCATCAAAAGCATTTCCTTATGTAGAGCATCAAGTGTTTAATCTCAGACCTGAACAACAGCACCAGAAGGTTTTATTTATCAAATCAAGTCACACTGTGTAAGTGTCAAAAGAGAGATTTAAAAATAAGGTTTTAAGACTATCGGGAGAAATTGGAGCGTTCCAGGTACAAATAGAGAAACACAGTCTGTCTGTCACATGGCTAGCAGCAGAGAGAAATGTAATCTACAGTAACAGAACTGCTTTCTCTTTATTTTCACTTTGCTCAAAGGGCACTTTTCATCTGCAGTTTTCAGCCTGGTGGGTGGCAGCTGCAACACGGGCTCCAAAGTTGGACCCAATCATTCAACAAAATCCTAATCTCACCCTGCAGGACCTAGGCTCAGGTGAGAGATGGCAGGTGACTCTACCTGGCCCCAAGCAATTTGCATCCATGTAAGGAGGAATACAGGTGAAAAACAAAACAAAACAAAACAAACAAAAAAAACCTTTCTGCAATGAGATCTGCATGTGCAAGGGCTGGGTTGCCATGACCTGGGCTTCCCTGTATTGGACCCCCTACAAGCCATTGTGTGGCTCCGCAGGGGGCTTTCTCCTGAGCCTACATCTCCTGTGGCATTGCCCTGAAGCTGGCATCCTGCCTATGGCATTGCAAACGCTGATCAGTTCTGTTGCTGTGCATATAAATGCGTTCATTTATTTCCTCTATTTATATTTTCATCTCTTCTCCTAGGCAAGAAACAAGAGTTGAGCCCATGAAAGTCACCCAAGAGTGCTGGGACTGATTTTCCTTACCAGTTTACATTAATTCCCCCTTCCGTGCTGTACTCCCCTACCAGTCCTTCATCCAAGAAGTGCTGGGGAGCACTGCCAGCTGCCCCACAGTCTCCAGCTACACACCAGCTCCCCCGGTACTGGCAGCAGGGGCTGTTGCAGGTTCAGCTCCCTCCAAGGGGCAGGATGAGTTGCATTTTGTCCTGGAAGTTAAGCGTGACTTTCAAGTTGAAGATTCTGTTTGGTTTGTAAGACCAGAAATAGGACTGTGGATATTAACTGCTAGCAAATAATTTGTCTGATACAATAAAGCAGAACATCACCTGCTCCCTCTGCAAACTTTTCCCTTTCTTGATGCCATTGAAAATCGTCTTTTCTCCCCTATTTCTGGCAATGCAGCAAGGGAGACTAAAGATTTGCTGTCGTAAGGCAGATACCAGGATCCATTTACACCTTCTGTGGGGAACGGGGTGCTGGCGGCTGCAGATCAATTTGAATTAGCAGACCCTTTAATTCCAAATTTCCAATTTATTTGCTGTGCAATCAAGGCAAGAACATAAGGGGAATGAAATAAAAATCAAGGTCTCCACTCAACAGTATTTGGGAGTAGATTACCTATGGTAATGTGCATAATTTTCCATCCCTTATCTGTCTTCCCCAGACAGGTGACCCAGCGTTATTAGCACAGTTTATATCATTAAGCGCTGGGATTATAGTCCTAGTGACTGCACAACGCCATGCGAAATTCAGATCTCCTGAGCACTTAAATATCACCCACTAATCAAGCTCACTTGGGCTGATCTTCCATCGCCAGCTCTGGCTAATCTGGGTTGTGATAAAAAGGCAGGTAGCCTCCTCTATCCCCTTCCCAGCTTAATCCACGTAAGCAAAGACCATCAAAAGCACGCACACGCTGCGAGGAAAGGGGAAACATCACCCGCAGAAGGTCAGAGCTGGGGCAGGTGGTGAGAAGCACAAAGACATTTCATCGCTGCCCAGTGAACGTTGTTCAGTGACATCAGATTAAATTAGGGGAGGAAAAACCATGCAAATACACCTGGCTGAGAGGCACCGCTGGAGGAAGAGTGCTCTCTTCAAGCAGAGCAGAGCACCAAGATGTGGCAGCGTGTGCCATTTTGTGCATCTGCTTTATCAGTTGGAGGTCAGGCCAAGCAGGTAAATAGTGCTTATCAGCAAGGATTCATTAATGTCTTTTCACTGCTGCCACAGATGCTCTCCCATGCTCAGGTTTGTCCCTGTGGTGTGCAGGAGACAAATATTTGCAGTGCAGGATGGGCTGTTTGCTTTTAAGTGAGGCGTGCTGTGGCACAGGCACTGCTCAGACATGTCCCTGGCTCTCTGGCTGCACGTCTACGTCCCTGGGGAGGTAGGAGAAAGGGAAGGAAGAGCTGCTCTATCCACAGCATCCTGCTGAGCGAGGGAGATGCCTAAATACTTACAGAGCATCTGAGGTCAAGAGTGGGGAACAAACTAAATTGGACAGCTACACACTGTCCTCTGCTTCTTCTCCTTTGACAGCAGAAAAAGCCAGGGTGCAGCCTCTTTGAATAGAGAGCAGTCCAAATTTATTTATTTATTTTTATAACCCCCTAAGGTGTGATGGGATAACAGCTCCATTTTAGGCACCACAAAGCAGTCTGAAGTGCTGTGTCCCCAGACGTTTGGCAGCACAGCAAAGCAGAGTGTGCACCACCCAGCCTGCTTTGCCCATAGAATTGACTTCCCTGTATAGGATAACTTTATTCTGGTTTTGTTAAGAATAAATCTGTTTCATACATAGATTAATTTAAAATAGAATAAACCATACTGCTGTTACTATAGAAATGTACTAAGATATAAAATAAACATCATTGCCCTGTAATTATATTTCAGAAAAAAATATTCTATATTTAAAAATCAATGAAATGTCAACTAACATATGTTTCCAGAAAGTCAGGGGTATTCCAGGCCAGGCCTATTGCTGATAGCTGATGGCTGAACTCTGGCATCCTCCTCCCACGATGGGAGGTCTCCTTCTCTTTGAGAAATCTTGCTGTACCTAATGAGGCTCCTCAAGATACAAGGTACTTCTCAAAGCAACAATATCAGAATATTAACACCAAGCCCGCTTCTTGGAACCACTGATATCAGCAGGTGTACTTAAAGGGAAGTGTTTAATCAGAGATATAATGAAAAGAAATGAGGTGTGAGAGTCTGACCCCTCGGTCTGGAAAAATCTGTTGACTCGAATGCTGATAGCTGGGCAATGAGAAGTGCTCAGCATGGGGAGTCACAGTGAGCAACTTTCCTCCTCTCTGCCCCAAAGCCTGTCTGTGGGACAGGGGCCCTGTGCTCGCAGGAAGGGTAGGGGAGATGTGTCCTACACAGCCCCTTGGCCTGGCCGTGGGATAGCCAAGCTCTTGAAAGGGTGCTGAGGTCTCACTCTGAGCCCAGGTGATGCCTGAGGCAGCAAGGAGGGATTTTGGTGTTTCTGCATGAATATCTGCTCACTGAAGAGGTGACTGGTAAAGTACCCACAACTCACAGCTCATTTCTTAGCATATCAGGAGCCATTGCCTCAACAGAGAGAGCTGCAGTTGCACTATGGATGGCTGCACTCCACGTGCTTTGGTCTTCACTAGTTGAAACAAGTCACTGACCACACTGCACGCACATTTTCCTACAAAACATAGAGCAGAACAGCAACCACAACAGCCTCCTGTGCATTTTCCTCTAGAACAGCCACTGCCTGAACACCCTTATACCTCCCTGGGTCAAGCTCCATTTTTCCACCTGGAAGTACAAGAAGAGGAAGAGTTTGCCTGTAAAACTCCCCAGCAACATGCACAGCCTTAACCACAGTCTCCTGTGCTAGGGAACCATGGGGTGTGCTGCTCCCCACTTCTGCCTGTTGTCCTTTGGCAGAAGCCCCTCACCTCAGGGTGCATGAGGCAGGGGGTCTTATTGGGGCAGATTTGCCAAGGGAATGGATTTTGGCTAGATAAACAGATCCACAACGTTCAGCTGAACATGGACATATGAGAGAGCCCCTCCTCCCTTCCTTGTTTCTGAAGTTAAATAAATAAAACCCTATTGTTGCCCTAGGCATGTTTCTGCTGGATGTTCAGCTGAAACCTCAGTGATTTGCTTAACAGTTGTGAGTATGATAATAGCGATAATAAAAAAACAAACAAACACCACAAAGGCAAAACAGAAGGTTGTGCAAGACTTCATATCGGTTGCTCCAAATATCTGAAATGCCATCACAATTTTTTTTTTTTTTTCATAGGGATGGGTGAGTTGGAAAGAACTGGCTTGTTTCATTCTTATTCTCTTCCTTATTTGACATTGTTTTGATTAGACAAGAGAAGCTATTGGCACTGGGTGTAATAGCTTTTATACCTCTCTTCAGTGTCAATATTAGATGCAGAATTCTGCTCGCCTACCAGCACAAATTACTCTAACTCACTGAAAAGAAAAAAAAAAAAAAAAAGCAATTTTGGTAAAAAATATTGCTCACTTGGAAGTTATTTTTTATGGATATTGAAAAAGTCTTCATCTACACTGCAATCCCACAACCTGTGAAAACTTCCAGTTTGAAACAGACAGAAAACTGCTAGTCTATGGCCAATGTGGTTTATCTAGTATCTCCCTGAAGATTCCTGATGTTCACATTTCTTAAGGATAAGTTACAGCTGTAAGCATTATAGCTCCCAAAGAAATTGCTAAAATGTGACAGAAAGAAGCCTGCAGAGAGCCCTGGAATAATAACAATGGACTGTGAGACCCAATCCCTTCATTTCAAGGAGCGATGCATGTTATGCATGTTATGAAGGTGAACACGCAGGTCCTTGCCATGTCCCCTCTCCAGCCTTGACAGATACCACTGGCATGGTTCTCATGTTTGAGGCACACATACTGTGAAGCAGGAGATGGTTTCAGGATAAACCCTGGCTGATTCAACAGAAATGTGGTCCACTGACTGCTGCTCTGAGCAAGAGCATGTTTGATATTGTCATGGACAAAGTTTCAAAGTCTGCGGGGCCGGGGCTGGTGCCAGCATCATGTCTGTGCCACAAAGAGCACAGAACAGCTCACACATCAGATGTGAGATGTTTCAGCATTACCCCCACACAGCTCTCCGTGCATCCACAGCACACACTTGTTATGTATCACACTGCACTCAGCGAATACACTACCCGTTGCCCCGTGTGTGCTGATTGTAATGGACTGTGTTTCATCTGCTCAGGTGCTCATTTTGAGCTCATTGGGGCTGACATTTTCCTAGCTGCATCAGAAGCAGCAGATCTGGCAGGATACATTTCATTCTTCATAAACTGTAAATGCTGACACTTCCCAGCCTTGGCGTAGAGCGACGTGGATGCAGCTGTGAAGGAGATGAATGAAGCCTGCATATTCGCCAAGGTGCTCACTCATTTTCCCAGTGCACTCTCCCTGCATGTCATTCTGAAAGCAACAAGCATCACTGCCTCTTTTGGGCTGTCAGTTTAAAATCTCACTCATGTAGGTGCTCAAACACAGGTGACAAAAGGGAGCCCTTTTTGAGCTGACACAGCACAGCAGCACCTAGCAGAGCTGCACCGGTGAGAGCGCAGATCAGAGGCAATCAAAGCCCCGCAGCACTTCAAAGCATTCAGATTTACCAATGATGACAATGGGGAAGAGTCCTAAAAATAATGGGGTGGAAAGGGCCGTGTTACCTTGTTATACTGTATGCTGGGAACAGACTAGTTTTAAAAGCAATTTGCATAATTTAGCTTCTCCACTCTTAGAATAGCAAATTAACAGTTCATTTTACGACTCTACCAATCAACACCTATAGCCCATTAAATTTAACAACAAACTTGCCTCATGAAGGAGGTTGCAGCTGAGTCTTTCCATAAGGCCTCCTTATCACTTACTCTTTCCCCTGAATTGTGTTTCTTTGTTTTATAAACTAGCATTTCTATTTTCTCATTAGCAAGCATGATGCTAAATTAATTCCAGGTGTTAATTTACACATTGGGTGCTAAATTCAAAACTCAGCTCTATTGGTGTCAATGGAGGCTAACCGTAACGCGTTTTCCAATCTCCAGAACAAATCCAGAGCGACCCCATGCTGCTCCCATTTACTGCAATGCAAGCCTCTGCTACATCTCCTCTGCTCTCTGCTACTGCAGAGGAAGATGGTGTAGCTCCACTAACCTCATTCTGTCCCCAGTTACTGCAGTACAAAGTGAAAGAAACTTCGCTGAAGGAAAATAAATAAATAATACTCAGGGTGTACGGTGAATATAACTGGAGGCAAAAATTGGCACAAGAACCAAAAGCACACAAGAGCTTGTTTTAAAAGGTTCATTTTCAGGACCAGCTTCTGAATATGGGGTCATTTTAGTAAACAGATGAACATGCTGCTAATTGAAGGGAACACCACAACACATGGCTTCATTTGCAAAGCCATTCGGAATGAATTATCAATATTTTATAAATACGTTAAGGTGGTAATAAAAGATGCATGATGTAGTGTGTAGGTAGGAAGCCCTCCTGAAAGGAAATGAAGAAATTATAGATAACCTTGACACATTGAAGTTTTGCAGTTGGAATTGCTAAGGAGAAGGATTTTAAGATCTTTCAAGGTAGGAAAGTAATAAGAATTCTTTAAAGGAACAATGTCACATCGTTTAGGCTTAAAATCTGGTTTGCTAGTAGGGAAATGCATCATCTCTTACAGGGATGAGTTTAAGCTGTGAACTTTTGATAGACATGTTTCTACTCTACTCCCTTTTTCATCTGGGCATAACTACCTGCCCAGAAGTGTTTGGATAAAATTGTGCTTTTCCCAAAGATCTGGACTGAGTGACAGAAGTGGGGTAACACAGCATAGACTTGCACAAAAAGGCAATGGTGAGAATTCAAGTTTCCCTGGTTGTTCTATTCTTGGCTGATAGGAAAGTGTAATTTCTGTGGAGCAGAACTGATTTACTGCAGGTCCTCATGAACTACAAGGAAATCCATGCAGCCTGGGCTTGGTGGCTCCATCTTACTTCTGCCATGATGAGCAACGCGATAAAGACTACACACAAAGCTGCGTTTGATGTGAAATCTTTACAGCAATAACCTTCACCTTCAGCCTCCAGACACTGGAAACAGAGAATTGCTTCCAAAAATTACCAGTCAGAAGGTTGTGCTGGAACTCAAGTTAAGGGCAGTTGTGGAATAAAGACCACAGCTGATTTGCTATGTTTGTGCAAAGAAAAAGGGAAGCAGAGGTGGATTTGGGGAGGAGGCAGAGGTCTAGTTATCAGTTTGGAGTTTGTAAATATCTCCAAGTCCTTCTGGAGATCTTCTGCAGCATGGTGTAAATTTGCTCTCTGGAGTAATAAAGGCACACCTGAGCTGTGTCATGGTTGTGTTTGCTAGGGTGATCCACCTGGGATCACCTTCCTTATGGTTCTTAAGCTAAGTGGAGACAGCCCTGGCAAGGAGAAAAATTCAGAGAGAGCTAAACAGAGAGAGACCCCTTAATGCAGATTTCTTGAGGGTGGGAGACTGCAGGAGGAAAAAGGTGCCCTTCCTGGTCCACATCTCCATTCTCGAGAGCAAACAGCTGGCAACAGGGCTCTTGGCTTCTATTCGGTTTGGCTGTTCTTGTGCCCTTACACTTCCCAGAGTTAGCTTTGAATTTTAGATTCCATACTCCCTTCTTCCAGAAGAAGAAACTCAATTAATGAGCACGTCCTTTTATCAGAAGGATGTGAAGTGCACTTGTCTTCCACCCACAGAGCGAGCGTGGACGTGCCTGAACACCAGCCCAGTCACACACGCTCCAAACAAGCAAATCCAGCGTGGATGGGGATTAGAACTTGGAAGGATGTTAGAATTCAGTCTTGCTGCCAAAGATTGCTGTAAACAGCTTCAGCTTTTATTCTTCCATCCTTTGAACATACATTGCTGTGTGTTTGACCTGCATGTATTTAGAAGAGGTGGTGCGCTCGGTGAGAGCCTCGCTGGCACAGGTGCATATAGCTGAATGCAAGCCAAACCATGCCAAGTTTTGTGACTTGACTAGCAGGTTAGCTGTGTTATTTGTTAAATAATATATATGCATAAGCATGCCATACAAAGCACAAAGATGTGCTTCTTCCTTGGTCTAGCTAATAACATCTCCTGGCCCAGGCAGGCACTAAAAGCTGATGCATAGCTGCCATTTGGCCACTTTTGTCTAGAAGTAAATCAGGGATCCATGCAACATGCTCCATACTTGGAGAAATTGAATCCTGAAGTCAGTCCCTGCATTTTACCCCATATATGTTATTCCTATAGGAAACTATATCTCATGCAGTATTTTTTGTATTCAACCAAAACACCATGAAGAGGCAACACCCTAGATTAAAACAGCTATTCAAAATGTCTGAAACAGTGGAGAAAAACAGGATGAAAATGTGTTTTGTGAGACATTTGTTAATTTTCCACTTTGTTTCAAGATTTTCTGCATTTTTTTTTCAGGTTTACTAAAAAAAAATCCCTATCAAATCCCTTTCAGTACTCAATTATAAAAAAGTTGAACATACTTGTTGCCTTTTATTTTAAGGAAAAAATCAAAAATATCACTTTGAGTCTGCTCTAGCAGAGATGAAAATAATACCATCCTCACACAAAAACATAGGCTTCTGCTACATGAATAAAGTGCTTTTAGCATTATAGAACAGATGAGGCAAATGAGCACAATTAAGTAACTTCATATCAAGCAGCGGGGGGCCATGGTAAATACACACCAGACAATTTGTAACAGTGTTCGTGTTTAAACATTCTCTGGGTCTCTGAGCCCCCGGTTTTAATTTAAACAAATACTTCAGCGTATGGAGATAAATAAAATGAGAACGATAGCTCTCAGTCTGGCAGGGCCCAAATGTGAGATACAGTGTACACTAAATAAAAGAATTATTTATGTAGGTAAATAAAATATGGTTGGATTCCTTCTCTGTATGCAGATAACTCCATCCATCACTTTTTTTTTCATGATTTCAGTTGAGAGGTAAACAATCCTGAAGGAAAAATAATGGGAGGGACATTGATTGTACATTGTAATTTTGGGACTAAAATGATTGACAACTCTAAAAATGAGGGATGTGTCTGAAGTATGTTCCCCATAATTATTTTTCAACGTCCTCGAGGCAGTTATTTCTTTTTTTTTTCTAAGCAAAGGGAGAGAAGACAACACCACTCTTGCTATTCTCCAGCTATTACCAGCAAATGGTGACTTTTTAAATGCTGCTGCTGCACTGGGCACTCTTCCAGCGAGGTGGCTGGAATTATACATTTCCTCTTGGGAAGATGTGTTTTTCCTAAGTCCCTAAACACACTGCTAGAAGGCCTTCTCTGCACGATTAGCTAACCTGAATCTGAGCTGTAGGAATGAAATGGCAATGAAAGAGACCCTCCTCCATGAAGCTGGGATAATGCTGACCAGGTATTAAATTCATGCAAAACACACCAACCAAAGAGATTAGAAATTGAGTCACTGAACCAGGAAAACTGCTGAGGAGCAGAACAGGCTGATCAGAGCCAAAAAAACAACCAGACATGTGAACAAAACAAAACTCACAACAAAAAATACCAACCCAAACCCCGGAGAGAAGAAGAAAACCTAAAATCCTCTAAAATTGGGCAAGGCAGCTTTTGAATGTCTCAGAATTTGCCTATCTATATATAAACCCATAATGAGATCATTCACATGTCTACAAACAGTAGAGTACATAAACACTTCCTTCCTAGAGGCACATCAGAGGAGGTTCTCAACATGTTGGCTATGGTATAAACATATATTTGACATGCTCCTTCTCCCCAAAAGCTCATTTAATTTCAGGGCCAAGTTTTTCCTTTCTGCAGTGCTTTAAGCAAAGGATTGGGCTTAGTTTGCAGCATTTGACTGAATTTGCTTGTGCAATGCCAGAATCCCTTATTTGCCACAGGTTTGGTACAACGTGTTATCCAAAGCAGGGTGGCTGGGATAGAACATGAATCCAAACTCATTTTTACATTGGGAATTTCAGAATTTCTAGTACTACCCAAACAGTAATAAAATAGGCAGGACTTTCTTGTGCCTGTTGAGCTTCTCTTTTTGAAGGAGGAATTTGGACAAATCTTTCCTTTTCTCTTTTCATGCATCCCCATGGTGCTTCCTGGTCCACCTTAGGGAAGGTTTGAAGAACTGGAATATCCCCAGATCTTCCACCCTCATGAGATTTTAAATTACAGGGAAAACTATAGGAAAAAAAAAAAAAAAAAAAAAAAGCAGAAGAGGTTCCTCAAAGAAATGGCTACAGCTCTAATCCCTCAGAACTTTGTTCCCAGCCTGGTTATGACAACTGAATATGTTTGGAGGTATGCTGGTTTATTAGGAGATGGGGAGAGGTGGTAGCCCAGTCAGAAAATGAATTCTTTGGGCTTTACTCCACCCATGGAAAAGTAGGACCAAAGAGGTAAGTATTTCTTATCACACTATTGGGAAATAGCATCTTCCGTTGAGAAAAAAATAAAACAAAAGACAGTCCCTTTTTTTTTTTTTTTTTGGCACATCTCCTTTTGCAGTGGACTTTTCCTAGAGTCCAGATTCTACTGCTGCTAAAATCCCCAATTATAGTAAGAGGTACTTGCAATACAGGTTATTTTGATGGACATAATACCCAAAACTAAGCTTTTTACCATCTGTTCGTCCCTAAAATTTGAAAGCAAAAGGAACATATTTCACCACCACGTCAGTGAAAAGTAAGATAAATGCTATTTAAATGCATGTACAGCATATGTTCTTTCTTCTATGCCACATTCATCTGTAATGCTTTACTCATTTCTCTAGAGACACAAATCAGTGGGAAAAAAAAAAAAAAACAAAAAAACTTTTTCCCATAAGAAGCCCTTACACTAAACCTAGTTTTCTGAACACAGGTGAGAGATGGGAACACTATTCAAACTGCAATGAGACTGAACTAGATGTTTTTACCCCTCCAATGCTTTCTTTTCCCCCAGCTTCAGTGACAGGAGATAGGAAGGCCCAAGGAGTCTCAACAGAATAAATCACAGGTCAACACTGGAGTGGAAGAATTTGTGTTGGGACCCAAGGGTATAGCAGGAAGTTTTTTATTCCCAGCTGATCCTCTGGCAGTGTCACCAGTTTGCAGGTGGAGAATAGAAGGGAAGTGAGCATCGCAAGTGTCACTACAGAGCTGCTAAATCTTTCAGCACAGGTATACTGACATCTGCCTGGTGCATCTTTGCCTCTCCTTGCACTAGCAGCATCAGCATGCTAAATCACATGCAGCCTGCTACAAAGGAGAGGTGTGCATGGGGAGACTTTTGTTTTTCCCTGCTTCTGAGGCTCTTCAAGAGCCCTGTTTGCAAATGGATCTTGTCTGGTATGCATGAGAATTTGATAGATACCTGACTCCAGTGATAGGCATGCACTTGCACAGCAAATCTTGCTTCAGAAGAACAATGATAGTACAAGGTCAAAGCTAAGACATAACCCTCGAGCAATGTTATTTTGAATGCTCCTTTCCCAGTCCTTCCCTCACTCTACCATGTAGGCACCTGATGCAGTGGGTGGTCCTGATCTCAGATCCACGAGGAGCCCTGGAGGAGGCACCAGTGCTATTAGCTGGGAACATGAGAGGAAGTCCTGTGTAGTGTGCTTAATTAGTTTATCGTTGAGAAACTCATCTCTTTAGGCTATATTGTTGTGGGTTTGTTGAAGCATTAGCATCCCAAATCACTTGTCAGTTTTGAAAATGTAGGTTGATAAGATGAAGGAATTTGGTTATTGCCTCTGCAGGAAAGCAAGAGTCTTTGAGTTCTGCCCATTATTTCCTCAAATCCACAGGCTCATAATCTGTATGCAGTAGCTTTGCCAGGAGTTTTAAAAGCAAGCTGCCTCCTGGCTACATACACAAGCACACAGATCTTGCACACTGCTTGGAGACTCTTCAGCAAATCTTCTTTGGTTCATTGAGGAATGCTCTACTTTCAGTTCCTGGTGCTTGCCCACTTCCCAGGCTGCTTGTTGTGTCAGAGGCAAGACCACATCTGAAGTTTTGTTACTGCTGGGTCAGCCCCAAGAGTGGCATTTGGGACTTGGAGGGCTTCAGCTGACTGAGCCTGGACAGATGCTCTTGCTCTCATCACACTGAAATGCCCAACATTCATGAAGTCAGGTCTTTCAAATGTTGGCTTCAATTGACAAACACCTCCATAAATACACCAGATCAGAATGCCTTTTTTTTTTTTTTTTTTATACAGGGCAGGTAAGTGCTTGCAAGGAAGCACTATTTTATTTTTTAAAAAGTTTGAGAAATGTAACATGATTATATTTCTAGCTCCACTTCCCATCTGTTCACCTTCCAAAGTGACATTTAAGGGAGCTGAGTTTACTATGCTAGAGGCATCAGCAGCACTGGATTGAGTGGATCAGATTCCAGACTGACTCTAAAGCTACTCAAACCTCGCCTAAAGCTCAGCTCTTATTTATTTGTTTTTCTACAGCAGAAGTACCTTGATCTCCAGAAATGCTGCCCTTTTCTTGTTTGCATCCCTTTCTGCTGAGAGCATTTGCTGTTTTTTTTTTACAGTACATGACTTGGGATAAATGCTCAACCCCCCTTTACATACCTGAAAGCACTTTGGATGATGTAAAGGGTACCTCTGGCACCAGTTGTATAGGGTCCAGAGTTTAGGACCTATAGATCAACACTGTGAACCAGGTCCAGGGTTGCTGTACTCTCCAGCAGACACAGGGGTACAACCCAGCATCATGCTCAGAGTCAGCAGTTATAAAAGTGTAGACTCCAGGACATGTCTAGACTCCTACATCTTCTGAAACAGTGGTGTCTAATGTAAAACAGGAAACTAGCACATTCACTTGCTCTGTAGTCTAAGCAGGAGAGTTTGAGCTGCAGTTGGTACAGACAACACAGGGTTTTTCTCCAAGCCTAGGAAGGAGTGGGAGCATTGATGCTGCTATGTCTTGTGCAGTACAGAAAAGTCCATCTCAGATTTAAACTAAGGGGTCACGAGGAATGAATGTCTGAGGAAAACAAAACTCACAAGCGCTGCAAAAGGTGATAGCAGAAGGCACGCCTGGATAAGCTGATGTTCAGCACAGGAGAAGGAAAAATAGCCTTGCGAGGACGCAGGCAGAAAGGTGAAGATCATCTTTGCACTTCACAGCTGTAAAGGCTGAGGAACACAGAAGCGTTTTCTCAGACAGTGACCTAGCCCAACAGCAGTGGGGAGGAACAAAAGGAAGGCACGCACGATTTAGGTAATAGGTACTCAACTGGGATACATGGCGATGCAGTGCCAAGGCATTGCCTTCTGTTTCCTTTCCAGTAAGAGCAGGAGACTCATTCTGCACCTTCTTTGGAAAGCATTTCTGAAGAAAGCATTTCAGGTACAGAGCTCTGAGCAGACAAATTCAGAGCTCAGGTTCCAGTGTACATGTATCCAAATCCTACAGTTGCCTCTGCAAATGTTTGCTTTTATTGACTAATGACAAAATTAGGGGGGAGAAGGAAGCAGCCACCCACTCTGCTTCTGTCTCTTTTCTTCCATCTCCCACAGTGGCAAGGCTCTCGCAACATTTTATAGACCTGTAATTTCCTGGCAGTTTATATAGCATGAAAGTAGAAGAAGTGATAAAATATGCAGTTTAATTGGAAAAAAAAAAAAAAAGAAAAAAACAAGTACTAATCTCACTAATGTGAGAGATTAAAACTGTAAATGTGTGAGTCTTCAAGGTGGTTACACAGATTTTAAGCAAATTTTCCTTCTAAGTGTTTCTATTCAAGCTCATATTTTATGGTATCCTGGACCTTACAGTCGACTTTTGTTTTATTTTTATGAATGATATTCAAAACATAATATTGTCACAAGGGATTCTCTTACTCTAGATTCTTTTGTCATGCAGGATTTCTATTAGCTTCTCTGAGATTATTTTTTTTTTTTGTCACACTATACTGCTTTAGTGGCTGCAAGCACTATTGTGTCACGCTGGGTTGTGTTAATAGCTCAAGCTGTAGTTTACCCTTTGTGTGGAGGGCTAGTACAAGGACTGCATGTTGAAAATCTGCTAAAATACTGCTTTGAGAACTTGATACCAGCTGGAAGACTCCTGCATTCCTCCTGTGAGGTGCTGGCAGTGCACAGCACCCCCATTCCCTTCAGGCACAGTTCCCCTCCCCCCAATGTAAACTCTTTGGCATAGGACATGTTCCTCCTCCTACATTGGAGCAGTGCCTGCTCCACTTTATAGAGACGATTAATAGGATAACCTATAAAGGATAAGTATCTGATGGTGCTCTAACAGAAGTGGCTATAGAAGTTAACTGCAGTCCCGGAAGATACTCAGACTGGTTCAGTATTAGGAGCTGGGATTTTAACAGAGTGGTGATACCAAACTGTGATTTTGTTAGGATAGTTGTTAACCAGTTACCCTGGAATAAAAAGGACTTTCTTGGAACAGTAGCCATACTACAGATCTGTTTAGTTTCCTAAGCAAAGAGCTACTCAATCTTTCTCTGTTCACAGCAACTTCTTAGTAAGAACAGTGAAATTATTTCAGAGTCTAGGATGGACACTGGCAATAAGTCTGCTGCCCAATATAACCTCAAAGTAAACCAGTGGTTAGGATAGCTGTGGTCCTTCAAACAGCCACAGGCTCAAGTGAGTCAGGCAAGGGCACAGGCCAAGAGCCCCTCAGCACCCATGCAATGCCGTCATGCACCAGCACAAGACATGTGTGAGCTCCCAGGACTAAACCTGCTTTGGCCATGCCCAGGAGCCCAAAGCCTGACAAGGAAGAGTCAACAGCAGGAAGGACCCAGAGCTCACCACAGTGGCATGGCTGGGGACAGGAGGATACCTCTTAGATGTCTCACTGCGGGAATGAGCACCATTTCTTCTCTGAAAAAGCAGCTATCTGACTTACAAGTCCCTAAAAACCACAGATCTATAACCCACCCCAACGCTTTCAGACCTCATAGACCCCCCTAGTGTAACACTACCTGCATCCACCACTAGGACGTGCTGAACTGTTACAAGAATTGACTTTGGGACCTGGAAGTCCTCCACAGATCTCTGTGTACCAGTTATATTTTAATGCTAGAAAAGGGAAAAAAACTCAACATCATTTTGCAAATGTTAAGCTATTAAACTAGCAAATGATTTGAGACAAGAGTAAGTATACAGGGTCAGCTTCTCTTTCAAACACTTCTAGGGTACATTATGTGTAGCATGCTTCATGCAAATACCATGGCCTTGAGGTTTTCCTTGTGGCTTTGTTCATTCTCTCATTTCTGCATGGAGGCAGGATGAATAAATAGATGTTTTTATCACCACTTTTTTGCTTTCAGAAAGTTCACATATTGCATTTTTGACATTATGTAAATTAAAAATCACCATGGCATTACCTGAAATAAACTATTATATCACTTCTTTCACGCTGCTCTAGTTAAGATACTGTCAGCACTTCCATTACTAGCCCTTATTTCAAGGAGTTTCGAACTTGGTGGTAGAAAGGTGGGGAGATATTTTTGGATAGAAACTTTTAACAAGTTCCCAGCCTGGGCAGGAATTTCATTTTCTTCAGATTTGAACAAAAATACTTGCTCATTACAGTTAAACAATAAAATGGGAAGATCCACCCTCCAAAAGTTGGGAGGTCTAGCAGAAGCCCGATGAAAGTTTTTGAATACTGAAAACTCAGCTGGGAAGTTTCATTGGAGCAGTTTGTGGTAGAGGCTTAGAGCCAGGAGTTGGACACTTGCCACAGCACAAAGACCTGTCCATAGCAATTTATTTTCCATAAAATTAAGACAACTGAAGCCTGATTGAAGCTCTGGTCAGTGGTACAGATCACCTCCTGTGTTAGGAGTCCAACTGCCCCAGGAATTTCCTCACCACACAGCTGTTTGGAGCAGTAATTAGCCCCATCTGTATGCTTATAAACCCTAAGAGGCTGGACATGCTCCCCACACCACCCTCTGCTCTGAGGCCTGCCTAGTCACAGGGTTTGTCTGGTATGTTTGCTAGGTTGCAGGACCATGAAACTTCCCTTAATTGGCCTATATACATATACTAATCATATGATTATCTGTGTGCATGAATCTTCAATAATATAACAAAATGCATGATGTATCACTACATGTCTTGTGCTACAAATTCCATTTTGCTTTGTATGTACTTTCTGCACATGTATGTACATGCAATACAAATGCAATCCAACGTTTAGGACACTGTTAAACTTGAACCTTCTCTTCAAAAGTAGCATTTGGGTCACCAGGGTAAGACAACACCTCTAGAAGCCTGCACAGGGCATGTTCTCATTCGCAAAGAAAACTGAAGATCCCAAAGCAAGAAGTTCTAGTGACCACGTGTCCCCAAAGGCTGACATGCAAAACCCACCCACTGTACTGCCTGCAATGTGACTCAAGGACTACCAGCTGAGTTTTGTTTCATAGCCTTATGTGATTATCCAACTTCTGGGCAATTAGCTTACCAGTTCTGGCATCACCAGTCTTACCAAAACAGTGCAAAATCAGCCAGAGTCTGGTGTTGGGGTATCAGAGCCAACTACCTCAAGGAACAAGGGCCATCATGACATGCAAATGCATTGCTTTAGAGCAAGCACTTGTGGCCCCACTCCTGCTTGCAAACTCCAGGCTGAACTCTACATGTGTCTTTTGGAAGACATCTGTTTTCAGAAAGTCATGCAAAAAAAAGAGTAAGGAGAATAAATTTCTCCTCCATGTCGGGTATAACAAGGAATAATGGACTTAAATTACAGCCAGGGAGATTCAGACAAGACATTAAGACAAACTTCCTAACAGCAAGGGTAGTTAAACACCAGAAAAGATGGCCTGGGGAAGGCATGAAATCCCCACTCTGGGAGGTTTTGAGCACAGATTAGACAAACGCCTGACAGGAGTGACAATTTTGATGCTCCTTTGGGGCAGGGGATTATATCTTGATTTCCCTTCCAACCCTGTTTCCCACAGCAATCTGGAAATCCTTTAGAAATAGAAAGAATACATATTTTGACATCTTACGTCCTATTCTGCATTCTTTCGTGTAATCATCCAGGCTGGGCCACTGCACCCCAGCTGTCTCCTCTGAATCTGTGTGTAAATGCCATTAGCTCCTCAGATCTACCAGCTCCCCTGCTACCATGCAAACCCTCCTTAGGCAACCATCACCTGGGGCTGGCTTTAAAGGGTTCTTTGCAGTGGCATCTACCAGGAAACAGGCTTCACAATGAGCAAGCACCAGTAGTCACAGAATTTTTATTTATTTTATTTTTTAATTAATAAAGCCTTTAGCATGTGGAACAGTCCCTTTCTGCTGGCTGCAGTGGAGGTTTCTGCCGAGTTGCTGCTAATGCGGCTGTGTTCCCTGGTGGCAAGGGGATGAGAGCCCAATTTATGAGCTGCAGGAAGTTTCACAAGCAAAATGCAAACAGCCAATTTCAGGCTTTGTTTGGAAATATTTTTCTGTTTCCTGCTGCTGCAAGAAGCTAAGAAGAGGGGGAACAAACCCAAACAAGAATTCACTCAGCCTTTTCAGTGCCACTCATTTTTCCACCCCCAGTAAAACAAAACTCAAGCTACAAAACCAGAAAGCAACAAGCGTTAGGAGAAGCAGATATCCTCCCCCAGCTGTGCTTTGCTCTGCAGCCCCCCTTCTTCCTCACATTTCCTTTCTGGCCTGCCCTCTGCACCATCCCACCCCAACTGCCCAGAACCTGCAGGGGTTTCTCCTGCCTTTAAACCCCACAGCACCAGAGGTTGCTTTGCACCCTGTTCAGTTAATACTCTTGGGTCCCCAGCCAGGCTTTTAACTACAACTTTAGTGTAACCACAACAAAGTAAAACAGCTTTTCCTAGCCTAGGCTGGAATTACGGTTTGAGAAACTGCTAAAATGGTCTTGCCTTGTTAAGGTTTCTCAAGGCCAATCATTCCTGTGATTGCATACTGCATGGCTGACAACAGAGAAGACCACAAAAGCAAATGACATGGAGACCCATACCTTTTAAATTAATTGCAGATGGACTGATTCGTTGGCTTGTGCAAATTTCAAGGCCTTTCATTCTGTCTTGCCCTTGAAACCCAAAGAAAAAAGTAAAGTTCTCCTAGTATCAAGCACCCATCTTAATATGTACAGCCCTTACAAGAGTAGAGCCCATTACACAGAACCTCAGCTACTGCTCAGCTTCTCTTTGAGTTGCTTACACAGACTTCATGTTCGGAACAGACTCAGAGTTTCATAGTAGCTGTTCCTCCATATTTCTATCAGCAGCAGCCATAACGCTGGCAAGTATAGGGACAGACAAAAGGGACTCAGACTTTTAAAATATATGTATGTAGGCACATATATATTTTTCATTTTTGGATGTTTCCCTTAATCATATCTTGAATTAATGCAGGGCTTGTTCATTCGGAGCTCTCATTACCCTCTTAATTAACTGTGCACAGATGGAAAAAGTCGGAATTGCTTCACTCGAGTTGTTCTGCTAGTTTTAAAATGAGATGGCAGATGGAGGACAAGGCAGAAAGGGCTCAGCTCAGAGGTAGGAGACAAGTTTTCAAGCTGTCACAGAAACGTCAACAAACGCTCCATCTGTTTATGAGGAGTACCAGGCAGAGGCAGTTTTAAGTGCCATCTACAGACGTGAGTTCAAAGAACTCCAAACAATTAGCAGCAAAATGAAAGTTGCAGTTTCAGTTTGAGATGTACCAGGACATTGTCAGCTCAGATTGCTGATGGTAGAGTTGGGAGCAGCCAACATGGTGCTTGCAGCGATATTCTCAGACCAGAATGAGCTCAGGATCCTCAGGGCTCTGTTGGTTTGCAAAGAAAATATCCCTAAAGCTCTGCATACAAGCCTCAAAGGAGAGATGATCCCAAAGGGCTATAAAGCAAGTGAATCTCCTGAGATCAATAAATTACCCCCAAGGAAAGAGCTGTGAGATGGTTCTCTAGGAGTCCACCTAAAGGGAGGGGCCTCAGCTGTGGACCTCAAATGTAGGAGCTGCCTTTGTGGAAAGAGCTTCCTCTGGTTTCAGCTTTCCAGAGGTTTCCTATGTGTGAGACATCCAAGGGGAGAAGAATATTAGTGCTGGACTTTGGGAATTATGAGCAGTTGGGATAGCACTTGGGATATAGCTAAGGATCCTGATAGTTGGGATATAGCTGAGGATGCATATGCAAAGTCATACAGGTAAGAAATAATAAACTTCTGTCCTCTCCTTTCCCAGAAAAGCCCTTCTTGAACTGCTCCAGTGGGATATTAAATCGTTATTCTGTCAGAGATAACATGCACATGCTGATCCTAATGCAGGAGGGCACTGTACAGTTATTAGTGCTTTAGAGAAGCAGTAGTGTTATGTAAGATAACCATGTCAGGGCTATGTGTAGTACAGTGGCAGTGGATATTTAAATAGCCTCAGAAGCCTACAAGGAACACATCTGTTTCCTAATGCAGAAGCCAACTTATGTGAGCAGTATACATCTGCATCTAGGCTTCATTGGCTTATATATGGTTAGCAGGCATGGTTATTTGAAACTGAATGGTACCCATGTGCTTTCCACAAAAAGCTGCTAGAAGAAATACACACAAAAAAGCGGTTCTGCACAGCTTTCTGTGGTATAAGTGCTAATTCTTTTTCCAGTAAATCATGTTCTTTTGGAGTCAGATCATATGTTACAATGATAGCAAGTTCCAGGCCCCCCGTCTATAGACCTTTCATTTCAAAACCAATACTATGGACTTGAATTCCATCCAGCTTCAGAAATATCTGCATCTGCCTCAGGTCTTTCTAAGACTTCTTTTCTTTTTTAATTATTATTATAATGAACAGTTCCCCCATGTAAGCCAAAAATGAGCCTCTGACAAACACTTATGGAGGACTTTCCCAGCAAAAGCCTGAATAGAAGGTTTTCTATTTCCTTTGATATAGAGATAACTCTAGCTTGCTGTGGTGAAGCAGGACAGCTGAGGAGGTACCTTGCATTGCAGGGCAAGGTGCACAATTTCTGTATCTAGTTTTGCTTAGAGGTGGAGAGGGTTAGAGTTAAACCTACATCTGAAGCAAGACATTAAAGGCCTTTCAGCAGGGTGTGAAGATCCACATGGCCAAGGAGAAACTGTCGTCTCAGTTTTGCCTTCAGTGCTATTTTTACTTAGTTCAGGCCCCCTAAATGCCATCAGCTCATCAAGTGATGCTCAGACCGCAGGGCTAATGGCTACTGAGAATTTAAATATACTGAACAGTAAAGTTTTGTCAAGAGCAGACCACCACAGGTGACAGTAGGACACTACAGCTGCCTGCAGTTCATCAGACAGGAACCCAGAGATGTCCGAGACCCTGCCAGAAGAATGATGTGAAAGTGATTTTCTTCAGACTGCCGCACAGGAAGCTTAAAAAGCACAAACCTCACAAAGCTTTTCTGTAGGGAAAAAAAAAAAAAAAAAAAGCAAGAAGAAAAAGTCAAAACTAGGATAAGAGTAGAAGCTAATCTCCGAGCATGTTCTTAGTCTGACAGGAGAGTACCCTTCCCAGGGGCTTCTTATCAGAGCCTCAGTTCCCTCAAGGTCACAGATCAGGGTAATTACATTCTGATAAGCATAGTCCTTTCTCATTTGCAGTTAGATACTGTGGTTCCTCGTTTTCTGCTCTGAATACTGGGCCAGCATTACCACCCCACAGCACTTTCAATAATATACCTCTCCAAACTGGTTGGAAACCAAAGGCATGACATGCAATTCTGGTATGTAGTGCTTTAGGACTCTTAGGCACTAAACAAGGACATGAGATGCCAGTATTTTGGAGTATGATACTCTCAAAGGCTTGTAGCAGACAGGTGAAGTCATACAATCCATATTTTGAAAAACACACCACAGTATCTGCTGTAATCATCCTTCCTGGTCTTCTCATAAAAACCAGGAAGTATCCCATCATGGAAACACCTTCTATGACTGGAAACGGAAAAGTCATTTTCTTGTCCTGGGAACCTTGCAGGAAGCTGAGAGATGAATCAGTCCATGATGCTTCCTCCCATGCTGCTCACATTTCTGGTAGCTTCCTATGCACCTTACAAATTCCTCCACAGAAGTGAATTATACTATAGAGCCCGCATGCACTCTAAATACAGGACAGTCCCTCACGGATCCCACACCAGACACTTCTCCTGGCCCTTTTCACTCTTGCACACACAGGCTGAGGTAAAGGAAAGAATAAGATTTCGTCCTTAGTCATGACCAGTTCTCAGATTCAGCAGATACTCCCCCTAAGAATGCTCTCTGTGGAAGAACACAATGTGCACAGGCCTGCTGTCAGACAGCCCAGCCCCAGAGGCCTTCTGCAGCCTGGCTGGGCTGGAGGTCACTCAGGAGGACACCCTGAGCCACCGCTGGGTTATGAATTCATTTTATGAGTGAGCAGAACAGTTTCAGTTTAGAATATTTCTCCCCTCCTTTACTCTCTGCCTTTTTCCTCCTTTCTAAAACAGGTACTTAAATCATTCCAATGAATAATAAGGATGCTCACCAACCCAATTTAAGGCAATTTCCATTTCAGTCCCAATATCATCCTCAAACATACTTTTCCCTTTATCTGTGGAATGGACTGTTCTGCACAGCACCTTAAATAGAAAGTGCTACGCTAGCTAAATGCTGCCTTTCAACTATTACAATAAATATCTGACAGTGAAGAAAATAAGAAAAGAGGCAGGCGGGGACTGATCTGCCTTGTCATATGCTAGCAACTTGGCACTGAAAGCTTTGTCAGTCCATTAGCTGCTGTTAATTTCCTTGTTCTTCATGGCAAAGGTGGCCATAATTGGTGGAGCTGCTGGAAATATCACATAAATGGGGTGATTCACACTCAGAACTGTCACTGTAATAAAATCCCATTTAGAAAATGTCCCCTTCACCCAAAGGAAAAAGCGAGCTTCAGAGCCTGCCCTCCCCCTGTTCCCTTGTAGGAACACAGAACCCATCAGCAACAGACAGGAGCGCAGATCTGTCCATCTCTGAGGACTGGGCATAATTTGAAAGGGACATCAAGTCTGATGGCCCATAATCAGCTCAGACAACAGTTTTGTTGTGTGTGTTTTTATTTATTTATTTACTAAGTGGGACTTTGCAGACTGGACAGAAGCCAAGAAAACAGAGATAAATATAAAATGAACATGAAATTCTGTCCATTATCAGTATCATTATAGTGTGCGTGCAAGCATGCGTGTTCTTGAGGAAGCAATGGATGTGAAAAGAAAGAAGCAAAGTTGGCATGGAATGAAGCAGCACACCAGGAGTCAGGCTGCATTACTCAGCAGTGCTCCCTCTCAGAGGTCAGAGCTAGACTATAAAAAACATGTTTCACAGGTGAACGAAGAGGTGGGGGCACACCTTACTTGAAGAGTGAATCATACAAAGTTGCAACAAAGGGGTTGAAAAAGTGCAACCTTAATTTTCAGTATAGTCCAAGATTCATTCAGAAGAAATCCTGAATATTTACTTCTGACAAATCTCTTGAGAGATTTGTTCAGAAATAATCATAAATGTTAGCTAGCTTTGGTGGAGCTAGAAGAGTTCAGAGCTGTTGGATTTATTTTGGAATGCTAAAAAAAATATTATTTAACTCCCATAAAGAACGCATGGTAAAAAAAGGGATGGGATCTTCCCTGGGCTTACAGGCAATATTATATTAATTTCCCAAAATGTTGGAACTACTTGCTGTGCACAAGGATTACTCTTGCTGAATTCCTGCCCAGAACCTTGGCCCCCAACAGTGAAGTCTAACTTTTCCATTAAGGCAGTTTAATATTTGAGATATTCAATACCAGCAGAAAGCTCAGACTGTTACATACCCAACATCTGGGTCTTGATGAACTCTTAGGAACTTGTATATACTTATAACAAATTCTGGGAAAAACTGAAATAGGATGCCCATCCCTTCTGGTCTACCGGGCAGAAATATGTAGCTAGCTGGTAGCTCACTTATACACATGATTAATTCTCCATACATATCACTAGTTAGCAGGTTTCCAGTAATCAGAAAGAAGCACAAGTGTCTCCAAGTATTTTCACTGGGTTAAACAGGGGTCTTTAACATGCCAGAAGGATTCATGCCATGCTGACACCACTGACACCAAGCATCTAGCTGGTAGCACAGGTACATGCCCACCTTCTAACCTCATGTCTGCCCAAGAAACACAGTACTGAAGACATCAACAAATCAAGGCTTACTGGTGATAAACATCTGAGCATGACTCTGGTACTTCTTATGAGGAGGGAGGATTTGTGGTCATGGGTTTGGTGTTTCCCCTTCTGACTGGGCTGGTTAGGTGAAGCCTGTCATCGAAGGCACTGGATTTTGAGTGTTTTGCAGCTGTGTTTCCTACAATATTTACTCAGTGTCCACTGGAGCAGTTTGCAAAGCCATCAGCAATCACTCTAACCTTCCCGAGCAGCCTGAGTGAACAGTGAAATGAAAGACTTTACTGAAGTCTTCAAATAGCTGGTGAGATTAATCTTGTCAAGTGTAAACACTTCTTGACTCAGCAGTGGGGTGGGGAATATGAGGCCGGTCTTTTTTTTTTGACATATACACAACTGTCAGTTTTCCCAAGTTAATTTTCACAGAAGAAAAGGCATTGTCTGGATGATACGGTAGAAAAACCTAATGTCAGGGAGAATGCTACCCTGCAGTGCTGTGATGTTAAGAGGGGCAGTGTGTTTGTTAGCTCTACTCAAGCAGACATTACTTCAGTAATGAAAAACTTTCCTGGAAAACAGCATGCAGGGGAAGGGCTCTCTGAACTCCCAAAGGCTTCTACCTCCTTCTCAGCAAGGAGGTTCAGTGGCAGATATGTATGGACAATTGTGTTTTCTTTGTCACAGCTCAAACAACTTGAGAAATGTGCTGCCTTCCACCAACAGGACTCTGGTCAAGGGTAATCCAATAACTTTGGGAAGCTGTCACCAGTTTTTAACCCTTTGAAGAGATGAGGTTTGTTACAGCCTTGCCTGTCACTCAGGAGTCTGGACCTCATCTCCAAGCCAGGAGCTGCACTAATTACCAACAGCACCAAGTCCAGACAGATGAGTAACTTAAAGGCTCAAGGAAAACATGGAAATTCAGAAAGAAAACTTCATCAGATTGCAGATAAAGGCAGGTCTCATTGACTTCAGGATACCTGAAGTGTGCATTATGAGTTAAGGATGCACAGAAGTGCTTTGCTGCACACTAGTATTGTGATCTGGGGAGTATCATATGACCCAAACAATTCTTTCTATAAACCTGAGGCTCTGGAAACTCTCACCAGCTCAATAAGATACAGCAAATTAAGACCACCTGAATGACACCAATGAGCACAAAATGCTCCAGTGAATGACTGTAGCAGCTCATGCCTCTCAGCATCGCCTACACCAGACAAACAAGTACCTGCAGGTCTCCTGTAAACAATACCCTGAACTGGGGCCTTAAGCATGGCCCTAACAGTTGGTTCCAACTATTGTGATAGCTGGAGTGAGCCAAGAAAAGCAGGAATCTGGCTTGAAACCAAAAACAGGTTCTGAAGATTAAGATATTTTAACCAATGTGGAGGTGTAGCAGAGAGAACAAGAGAAAGATACAGAAGCAGTAGAAGAGGAAAAAATGCACGATGAATGAAATGGAATTCTTTACAGGAATCCACAAAGCCTTGGAAGAGCTATTGTGATCCCATTGTGAAGGGCCACAGCAGGACCAGGCTGCAAAGGAAGAGCATCTTTCATAATATCATTGACCTCCCTTCCACAACATACCCTCCTTTCTGCCAGGATGCCTGTGGCTGTAACACTGTAGCCCATTTACATATCCTTCACAAATCACTATGTCTTTATGATGATCTGAGTCAAATAAGAAGTACCACACTAAGAATAATCTCATTTCTCTCCTTGACAGCATAAAGAAACACAATTGGGCCCCACATCTCTTTGTATCAGGAGTGCTGTAATTTTTTTTAAGTTGTTCTAAAGTATTTATTGCTTTACTATACCCTCTTCCTTTGCAAGAAGTATTTATCATCACAAGCAATCTTACTGCAGTGTCACAGATAGTCAGTACTACTTTTGACTCTTAACAGTATACACAAAACCAATTCCCCAAACGCCCAGTAATTGAACCATCCTTATCCAATGGTTTTTTCTCCTTTTGACAATCTGCAAAGATAAGATACAACCTTTGAGTTTTATTCATCCCCCTCCCTCTATTTTAGAAGTGAATTGCTATTCAGGGCTACTGAGAAGTGCCAGATTAAGAGAAGAGTGATGGATGATACACTTTAAAACAGGTAACAGCATAAAACCTTCATGCCCCTATCCCCCCACAGCACAGTATACAATAATCCACAGCAGGTCTTTAAATAGTTTGAGTTTTCTACTGGGTCTTACTGCCTTTTATAGTGCTTCTGCAACAGAATACAAGCATGGCTTCAGGATCTTGGTAAGCAGAATGATCGTAATATTACAGAATAATTGAAGTTGGAAGGACCACTGCAGGTCACCTGATTCAGCCCCTGACTCAAAGCAAGGACAACTTCAAAGTCACATTAGGTAAGCTGATAATAGTGATTATTTAGGACCCCTGTGGTCTGTCTGTATAAAGGCAGCTCAGTCTGGCTTGCTTTTTGCTACTCCTTTAGCCTTGCTCAAGTCAGACCACCTCTTTATCTCAGACAACTCCATCTTCTCTCTAGCTCAAAGACACTCACTCAACTCCAAAAGAACACCATTTATTACATTTCCCAAAGGGTTTTCTAAGTTTAGACAATCTTGTCAGAAAGGGGGAAAAATGCATGAAAGAAAGGAAGAACCTCTCAACCAGAGCCAGCAGGCAGAACCAGACTAGAACCAAGACTTCATACAACTCCTCCCAGCCTGCTACCTGCTGAGCACACTTTCTTCTCTCCCAGCTATACCCAGCTTCACAAAACCAACAATATTCATTCCACTGACCAGGAAACTTTCCAACTAAAGACCAACAGAAACCAGCATTGTGCTTTACCTGACTAGAGTTTTTTCGTCTCCACCAGCTCAGGGTAGGCTGGAACCAGATGCTCCTACGCGGGGGATGGGGGGGGGGGGGACACGACACACTATAGACAGCCACAGGGCTTCCCTTCAAGGGCTAACAGGGTTTGGTGCCTCCCTATTTATAGGAAAGAGGCTAATCTAATTAGCACCTGAAAACAGCAGAAATGAGGTCACTTGCTTCCTGTGTAAAGCTTAATTTTGTATAATTTATTTTTACATTTTCTAATTGAATGAATATTAATTAACTGGAGTTTAATGCAGAAGATGAAGACATTAAACTCTCATTAACAAACACTGAATCCTATTCATCCCCAAACACTTCACATCTGCAGCATTAAGTTATCAAAGGAAAAAATCTGCTATGATTTATGTCGTTTTCCGGTGGAAAAAGGGAGGCAATGAATCTGCTTTATCAGTTAATTATCTGCAGTGTGACACATGGCTCCTCAAGCACCCATAGTTGGGACATGGGTCCTGGTGAGGCACCGGCATGCCAAAGCCACATTGTTCCCTTGCATGCAGTGGTAGCAGTGAAGCTCCAAATGGGGCTAGAAATAAAACCTTGGCAACGTACGGCATTATTTCTTATAGCCTCCACCATGTGTAGAGGCAAGTCCCTTTGTGGATCATCCACCAACTGTTAGTCACAGGGCTATTTCTCCACCAGCACAATATGAAGGACAGTAGCTCACTTCCCACTTGTACAAGTTCCCCCACCTACTAAATCAGCTGTAGCTGATGGAGGCATCACGGCTGGTCCAGGCAGCATTACCAAGCAGGGAAAGCTCTTAATGAATTGAGGAATGAGCCCAGGCTGTTAGCAGAGATTCCCGCAGCTCCTTCAGCAATCACCCTAGTTTCCTGCGAAGGGAGACGTGTCAGATTCTTTGCTGGTTCAATTTACTTTAAATATAAACACTGGGAGATGTCACTCTCTTTCAGAAAATGGAGCATAGCTGGAATGTACTAAAAGTGTCCCAAAAAGTAATCCAGTGATTTTAAAGTGTTTCTTTCTTGTCATGTCATTTATAATTTAATTAGTAGCAGGTTGTCAAGCAATAACTATAATCGATAGATTTATGCACTGGAGGAAAATAGCTACCTCATTCTTAAAGCAGCAGAGCAGTTTCCTCTGGCTCCCCCTGAGCTTGCTGCTGGTGGAGTTGCCATCTGCTGATAGTTCTCTGGAAAATCACCTATTCCTTTAAGTACGTTTATATAAATGAAACAGAACACCTTCAACACTTTTTTTTTTTTTTTTTTTTTTTTTTTTTTTTTTTTTTTCCCCAGCAGGTTTTACATTTCAATAGCATTTTCATTTTTTTCAATAGAAATCTTTTCTGAATGTGAAACAAGAGTTTATTTTAAAAGTAAACATAACACTAAAATGTAGCAGCAAAAATAATCAACTATAATTGTAAAAATAGCCCAGAGAAGTATGTCTGAGAACCAAAACCAGAGGTGACAGTGAAGACACTGAAAAGCTTAGAGAGAAAAACTACTAAGATGCTGAAGTCTGTTTCACATCAACAGGAATTCAATAAGCTGGAGGAAAGGCAAGGCAAGAATATCTAGAAACCTGGTAGAAAACAAAGCAAAGAAAGCCCAGCCACAACGCCCTGCAAACATACCTCAGCTGAAGCAGAAAATTGAGCTGTTGATAACAAATAGGAAACTAACACCCGAACAATAACGGACTGTGACACCCAGCAACCTGAAAAAGCAAAATTCCTCTCTTTTGGAGAGGACAAGATACAGCAGCGATTTAACCAGACTCCAGTTTTATTGATTTGAGTATCTGCTGTCAGACCCAAATAGCATGGCATTGGATAAGAAGCACAATGATGAAAAATTCCTGGTGAGAGCAGTGAGGGACGTGGAGCTGGCTGCAGGGGTGGGACTGAAGCTGGCCAGATCCTAGGGCAGGCTGAGCTACACCTTTTTGTTGGTGTGAACACACCCGGAAAGCCGGAGGGAATTTTAAATAAATATTTGAATTTAACCTGGAAATCTTTGAAATGGAGAAACTTAGAGTGAGACAGTAGAAAATAGGTTGGAAATAGACTTCGTTTGGGCCAGCTGTTACAGTTGGGAGCTTCTTCAATTGTATCTAGCTCCACTCACACTGCTCCTCTCTCTGTGAAGAGACCCTGCAGCATTCAGGTCCGTCTTGTATATGGCAAGCTCTGCTGTCCTTCTGGGGCTGCTTTCTCCCCATCCAAAGCACAGTGCTGCAGCAAGACAGGCAAGAGACTTCATCCTTGCTCCCCAGCCATTCCCTTTTATCTGAGCAGAGCACACAGCAGACAGTAAACAGAAAAATAACCAGCTGCCATCTGTCACGTGGATGGCAGA
The DNA here is from genome assembly GCF_009819795.1 of Aythya fuligula. NCBI lineage: Eukaryota > Metazoa > Chordata > Aves > Anseriformes > Anatidae > Aythya > Aythya fuligula. The sequence continues at coordinate 7,020,078 of NC_045577.1, forward strand.
ATTGCTCCTACGAAGGCCAGTAGTTGCTGATTTCCACAGCAGTGCAAAGGGATGCAGGGAAAGGTGATGGATGGTATCTGAGACCTTTGTGTGGTCCTTTTGGTATACTGAAAGATTTTTGGATATCTTTTTAAAAATGTTGCACTATTTAATTTTGAGGTAGAATTTCTGAATCCAAATAAAGTGACATTGAACCATGAAAATAACTAAGCATTAAGCTTTAAAAAAATATTCTTCCTTGTTCAAAACAAAACATTCTGACCAACTGAAAGCAACTTGGCTGTGATATTTCATTGAAAGAGGAGAGATAATGATACCAGAGGAGCTCATCTGCTTCTGAATTTATTTACTTTCCTCTAAAGGGATTTTCCCATAAAGCAGAAAACTCTGCTCCTGCCCAGCTCCCCGCCTCTGTCTGCACTCAGTTCTGTGACATGACACAAAACAGCGGTTCTCCCCTGCTTCTTGCAGTGATGCAGTCTGCTTGGTTTTAATGAAATATGAGTAGCTTAAAAAGAGCATGTTAGCACTGGCAACATAATCCCTACTCCTAAAAATCACATCAAAGTGACTGTGCACTTGGACTTGCCATCTCTTGTCAAGATTCAAACACCGGCTATTGCTTCCGTGTTTCAGGATTTTACAGGACACCTCAAGGATGCTGCTGCTGAACTGAAAGGCCCTGAGGAAAATAAAATAAGGATGTTCTCTGCTGTAGTTTCACAAAGGCAATTGTACCATTCAAGGACTCACTGAAGATCAGCTGCTATAAAAAAAGGCCTGCTGGAAAAAGCCAACTAAAACCCCATAGTTAAATGGACAATTTGCCACCTACAAAACTACCAGCTTGCTAGATAAATGTTCAGGCTTACAAAAAGAGATATATGCTTGTAGTCTTCATGAGGCAGGAGATCTTTCAAGAGTCTGTATCAGGTAAACTCATGTTTCTGTAGATGATGAAAGCCTGGTGTAGAGCTCAGCCAACAAAGGAGCCACCAAATCCATCAGTACTGATGGGCAGATGGGAAAGATGCAAAGATAAGTTGGTGGTGTCCAACCAAAGGATGTTCAGACAAAAGCAGGCCTGAAAGAAGCCCGGTTGATAGATGTGAACAGGTCTTTCACAGGCAAAAGGTGTCTTTGACATCCTGAAGCACAGAGCCAGAAGCACAGAGAAGAAAGCTGCAGTGGTACTAGATGAGTCTGGAGGTGACCAGAGGATGGACAAAATGCAACAGTAACTTACACAGTGAAGGATGTACACATACAACACAGTTCCTGGTGTCAGTGTTGTACCAAACATGGAATTACTCCAACAGAAGAAAGGAGAGTTTTTTTATGGAAAAATATAATTCTGAGTGAATTTCTCTAGCCTTCTTTATTTTTTGAGACAAATCTAACATGTCACTTTTTGAAAATAGAGTTTAATAAAGCATTTCTGTAGTTGAGTTTTCAAAAGATGAAAAGCATTTCTGAAAATCAGATTTCAAAAGACAGAGCAAAAACAGGTTTCATGTTTTCACAGTAGAGTGTTTTTTTTTAGCAGATGTAGGGAGAGTTTTGAAAAATTTTCAACAATCTCTGCCAATAAAATGAAATATTAAAAAAAAGAATTAGCAACACATCTGTTAATCATGACACCTTGAATGTTTTCTTATTTTATTTTTCTGTTACATCTCTTTTCCTCTAAATTTCTTCTGCTTTCTCTGCTTCAGTTGTAAATTCTTCACAGCAGGTACTGTTTTCTTATAACGCATTTGTCCAGCACCTCACATGTTGTGAACACTAATGTGACGTGAATAATATATAATACTCCTCTCTGGAGTGCAGGGTATAACTCAGAATCAAACGCAGATGATGATGGCTTTGTGACAGTGAAACACAAATTCAAGACAAACCTCACTGCAGCATGGGGTCTCCATTGTGGCTCATGAAAGTAAACGCCAAATGGTCTTCCTGTAACAGAAAATCTCTAAATCATTTCAGGCTATGCAATTGCCACACATAATGCTCTTAAAAACTAATAAAAAAAACACAACCCAAACTCATCTCCATCTGAAAGTGTAGTGCAAAGTTTTATTTGAGTTAGCTCCTGCCAAGAATAGCACAGAACAGCCTGGATGCAACATCTGCTCTCATAGTGTGAGAGCCAAAACATCTGGCAACAGTAGCTTGCACCCCCACCTGCTTTACCTATACTAATTTTCTGAAAAGGTGGAAATAACATGGCTCTGATGTTAATTCCTTGGTGGTCAGATATAAAGGGGGAGAAAGTATATTTTCTCTCAGGTATCATATTCTGAAGAAAAACATGTCTTTCAAGGAAAACTGTGGATTTTCCTCTGTTGTTATAAAACAGCATAAACCTAGCTTCCTGTGCCTTTTCCACTGGGCTTCATGGTTTCTCTCGTGTCAAGTTTTTTCCATGATCAGCAAAATGTCTGGGTCCTGAAAACACTGTAATTATGGAGGAAAGCAAAATGTCTTTGCATTTTAGAAGAGATATTGCTGCATCTTCTTCTGGCTAGAGAGCAGTCTTGCTTCTGTTCCCAGTAAATTCATGTCTTGCTTTGCAGTTTACCACTTCCATCTTAAAAGATGGACACAGGTGAGACAGACTCAAAAATGCTGCAGAAGACTTGGTTGCAAAAATCAAAAACAGTTGTAGACATGATAGGGTTTTTAGCAAAGGATAGAGGTGGAAGCAGACTTCTGAGTGCAGCAGACAGAGCTATCATTTAACAAGGATAAATGAGTCCAAGATACCTTAAATTTGTCCCGTTGTCTAATTCTGGAAGAAAACAGATGACAACCATCCTGCAATCAGTGTTTGGAAATATACAACAAAAGGAAAAAGCTTTATTAACACTGGAAATGTACTCTTAGCTTGGATTTCCTTTTCAACACCCAGCTTGTTCATCTCACAGTTCAATGAACTGTTAACATCACATATTTCTTCTGTTCCAGCAGCAAGTCCAGTTACTTTGGTTTCCGCTAACTGCAGACAGATGAGATTCAGTCTTGCCAGGGAGACAGAGGAAGGGGGAGAGCTTTGGAGAGTGGGAGGAAGGGGACGAGAGAGACTAGGTCTCAATAGGTAGCTAGCAACAGTGATGAGTTGTGAGTTGGACTTGCTGAGATATGATTGAGCCGAACGCTGCAGCTTGTCTGTTCTTTGTGCATAACATAAATCTGGCTTTCTGCATTAATATGTTTTTTTAAACTGAGCCAATCTCTTAGTATTTGGTAGAGTTGGAGAGCTCTGTATATATAGCTTAATAGTGGAATACTCTTATGTGTTTCATGTTCCAAACCAGACATATTTTCCTGTTCCTTAATAGCCCAATCCAGTCTACCCTTCCAGGCAAAGCCCTAGAAATGTCCTTGTCCAGTTATGCATGAGAAGTACAATGGGCAACCACTTTCCATAATAAAAATGTCAGACTCCCTAAGTAAAAATGAAGTCAATATTCTGTAATATCAAGAATCTTTAACAAACATGAGGGTCCTTGTGGGACAGCAAGTAGTCACAGCTCTAAACTGCATCTGTAAACAGAAAGTTCATAGTTCAAGTAAAGGGAAAGATGCAAGGAAGTACACTGTCATTATCTGTATTTCCTAACAATTTTATTTTGCTTTTATCCTTTGTCCTTTGCCAAGGTGTCCTTTGTTGTATACATAATTGAGCAACACATGCCTGGAGAATTTAGACAACTCATTTGTAAAATTAATATTTAAGGTTTGAGAGGTCTGGCTAAGAAATCTACTCTCACTAAAGGAGCATTCCTTATGCCTTAGCTAGCAATCCACCAAGAACCACCTCTCCATACACATTCACTGTTGGATTCCTGCTTAGAATTGCGGCAGTAAGCAGTCTGTCTCTCCCAGGGATGGGTGCTTGGCCTTGTTAACACATAAATGATTGCCTGGAGCCCACCCTTACCATGAATAGATACCTGCCTTTGCCAATATTGGAATGATTGCTTGTCCTCAGGAAGGCAGGTGTCTTTGTGTCTCCTCTGGGTCCACACCTCCTCTGGGACAGTTCTGATAGAATTGGACTTGGCAGACATCAGTTTAGCTCTAAGCATGCCAGTTGTGGATTCAATCTCTGGCCTCCAAGAAAAGAGTAGAAGAGAGAAAGGAGCAAGAGACTGGGCTCCCTTCTTCTAGGAACAATACAGATTTTTCATACAATCTTCAACTGGTTTAAAAAGAAATGCGTGCTGCACATGAGTGTGATAAACACAGACTTTAGTTGACTTGCCAGGAACTCTAAAGGGTGAAACAAATCCATCCTTGAGCTGACCTTGAAGGCATTTTGCAGGTGAAGCCAAACTCCGTCTCAGATCTTTTATTCTAACCCTAACAAATCCCCTGTCAAAACTTGTGTCTTGTCCTACACTTGTAGTGTTAAGTATGTGAAAATACAAATGAACTTTTATTTTCAAATGCTAACTTTGGTCATGACCAACTGAACTTTCCTCTCATTGCCAACACTGTCTGCCTTTAACTTTCACAGATGTATCCCATGGTTTTTATGTCATTAACCTGGGAAAGATGCTGTTAATCCTCTATTTTTGATCACTGAATTGAAAGGAAATGCTGGTGACATCCTACCCCTCTGCTGTGGTGACATTTGACTGCAGTTTCATGCAGAAGATGAAATTCAGCCTCATGTGGGAATTGCAAAATATAATATTTTTTTCTAAACATTAGTTCCTCACACATTTCTCTCAGGAAGAGAGAGAAAAAGGAATAGCCACTTAGCATTCAGGAGTGAAAAAAGCTGAAATCTAATGAATTCTTTTTCCCCTCTGGAATTAGAGAGCAGTTCAACATTTCTGATTAAGGACAAGAGAAAGACACTCCTGTGCAATGCCATAGCTGGCTGTGCTGTCCTTCTAACACAGAAGTGTTCGACATGCCGGAGGATAATCAAGAGAATAACAACACTACCAGCAGGCAAGAGTTTTGGACTTGTCATCTTACTTGGCTACATGCAGTTAGGTCTCAGTAAAGATGACTTGCTAAAAATCTAACTAACGTATCAAGGCTCATTGGGTTTCGCTGAGCTCCTACCTCTGTAATCACCATTTACCAAATTAGAAGAGGGGGAAAATGAGCCACTTCATCTCTATGTCATATAATGAACTTTTTGTGTGTGTACCAGAGAGGGTGATTGCCGCTAGGTATAATTATTATAATAAAGATCAGTAAAAACTCAAGTTAAAAAGGAATTGTAGCTATTGAGCCCACCAGCGCGATTCAAATGGAACCAGTCCCTGTCTTGCACGGAGGAATTCAATCCGCTGATCTCACCCACTGTAACAGCCCATGAAAACCAAAGTAATGATCCTGTCCAATGTTTGTTCATCTGTCTAATGCAATTCAGATTATTGATTCTATTTGATGTGAAATCCACTGATTTCACTCAATGTAATCAAATCAATTAATCCCATCAACTCCAGTCCAATCCATGAGATTCATCTAGCACTGAGATCAGACAGAGAACAACGCAGGCATAAAGATAAATAATAAAAATCAATAATTCTGTAAATAACGTTACAGCACACTAGATGTTTTGCAAACAACTGTAAAAGGCAAAGTTGATATTCAGCCCACACACATTTTGCAGCTACACCAAAATCAGTAAGATTTGTGCCATATTAATGTTGGCTAGGAGTGCCTATTCCAGAGTTTTTAGGATGGTTATGGTCCCTCTGAATGGACTTTGGGCCAAATTTTGAGAATTTTGTTAGCCTTAAAAGATCATAATGTACGTAATAAGCATGGTTTGGAGGATGTGATGGAGACAAGTGGCTCCATTTTGAGGATATGCTGATTAAGTGGAATGGAAGATGTGTGGCTGGAATATACCTTCAGGATATTGGCTGAGGGGGATGGAGTGAGCACAATGAATCCTTGATAACTTTAACCTAAAATTGTGTTTTTAGTTTTATTTACTCCATTTTAACATTTAGCACAGCTTTGCAATGGAAAAACTGTGCTGTTGCCTTCAGATGAATGGAAAGGGGCAAATACATATTGGTAATTATAGATTTTAGTTTACAGTTCCCAAGACTATTTTCCTTGTCAATGTGGAAGCACCAAAACAATTTCTGAGAGTTTATATTTCCAGACATACTGTATTTGGTAGTTCAGGGTTTCCAAAAACAGAAGCTGTCAGGCAGAGAGTCAAATTTCATGGCTGCCTTATTGAAAAATGATATGGAGTGAAATAGCTGAAACCTACCTTATCCCACTCAGCAGTGTAAACTCTGAGGCTGGAAATTCCTGGTGGAAATTTTCAAGTTATGCAGCAAGCAATGATATGCAACTAAAATATGGTCTCCAGTCTTAGCATACCCAGTGGCACATGAAAATGGGGTGTCGCTTCGATGTACTGGCATGAAGGGCACGAGTGAGTTTCTGGACTCAGAGGGCACATCCTCAGCCTTAGGAGACCTGGATTCTTCTTTCCCAGCTCTGCCACTGGCCTTGACCTTCAAATCACCTCCCTCTTTTGTACAATAAGGGAAATGATACTTATATGGTCTGTGAAGAACTATGGAAACACTGTGTACAGTTGGTATTATCAAATATCTCTTGCCCTTTAATGCTGATGAACATTTTGCTTCTCAGCATAAAAGGAAACCTTTTGCAAATGTTTCTATTTGAGAATAGAACATTTAACGGATGAAGAAAAAAAAAAACACAACCTCTGTTCTTTTTAACGGAGTTAAGGACTTCTCTGGAACAGGTTTTTTTCCCGACTGAAAAGAGATGACGGCAATCAGAGCTGAACAGGAGATCTACCACTTGTCTGTCCACTGCTTCCTGGGCAAGCAAGACTCTTAAACACAAGCACCATAAACAGCCTAAAAAAACATTATAGGGGAGAATTTTAAAGGTGGTAAGGGCAGGCAGGTGCACTTTTCTTATCACAAACTGATCTGGTCTAAATCCCTAGCTCCACATATTCCTGAAAAAACAGCTTCCTATATAAAACAGATAGGCCACATAAGAAAAACAAGACACAGAAAAGAACAGAAAGGCCACAGTATGCAACAGTCACAATTCCATTAGAGATCTGCTCTCCTTTTGCCCCTTCCAAAATGTCTTTCCTTTAACTCTCTAATTAATAACATTATGTGCTAATAAAAGATCAAGGAGGTGGCAGCTGTACTCTGGCCTCTAATCCACTCATACGTTATTGATGCTGCTGCTCCTGGTGTTCCATCTGCTTCTCTAATGTTTGTTCCATGCTGCATTGCTGGAGACATTTGAGGCCAACATCTAAGATAACTTACAGGAAAAAAGGAACATACAGGAAAAAAGAAACCCAGTCCTGTGCCATGCAGAATGAGCTGGCTGTGTTGTTTTTTTTGCTCATTTGGATACAAGAATTTGAATTCCCTGCAAGCAAGCTCCTGATGAGGAATGGGTGATGGATAGCAAATATGGTGAAGGTGATGTGGTTCAAATTGTCTGTCACCTCTTTGTGACTGCTGCATTGAGTAGCACCCTCGATGGCTTGATAGGCTTACTGCTGCTTTCTTTCAGATTTAGGGCTCCCAGGAAACATTTTTATTTATTTCCTTCATTTGTCCTTCAGTTTTCTGTTTGCTGGAATGGACAAGCAGACTTTTCACTCTTTTTTTTTTTTTTAGTGTTTTATAATAAGGTCAAGGGAATTATGTATGCTGGCCTTGATGGGAAGAGTGGCTCAGGCTCATTGTTGTAAATTGTTGTGAATTAGGGTGATACCAATGCTAATTGTCTTTTCCTTGCTTCACCGACTCTTTAAATAATTGTCCTCCTCCTTGGTCAGTTTTTTCCTTGCACCTCTGAGAAATTTGTACCACAACTCTTATCAGTCTCCTTCCACCCAACCAATGTAAAGTACATTGCAGCCACTAAATCCAATTAATCCTCCCAGCACTCCCCAGTGAATGAAATTAGTTACATTTTACAGCTGGGCAGTCAGGGGTGGAGGCAGCTTTCCCAGCAATGTCTGCATTATCTCTCCTCTATGGAAAACCTGTGGTGCCTCGTGAATAGTTGGGTCTTCAGGGGTGCTGAGTGCCTTCAATCACAGCACTTAGGGTGAGGAAGGGAGCACCATGGAAAAAACAAGTGATTTGGTTAGGGCCAATGCTGATCTGAGTTTGAGAAAGTAGTTCTGACTTGTCTTGTGTGAGGGGAGATAGGATGCATCCATAACCCATCTTCAAGCACACACAAAAATCACCCTCCTCACCTGTAAGGGCTAGCTCAAAACCACAAACACATAGGATTCCATTTATCTATCACTCCATTTCTATAATATTGTTACTCTATCATTTTCCACAGGATTGCACATCCTTTGCAAGAGGAGTGGAAAATGAGGTGTTGAGCTTTCATTCAAACAGTAGGTTTTGCTAGTTTCAGATCCTCAATACCGGCTGCAATAGCTATTTGCAAATGAGCTGCAGGATTTATTTTTTTCTTACCTTAAAAAAAAAAAAGTTAGTCCCCATGAACTGCAGACAACTTTCTCAGCTTCTATGTGTTGAGTATATTCAAGTTTGATTTTTTAAAAATTCTCCCAAGCGATTAGAAGCTATTGTGGCCTAATCAACCAAGAAATTTAAACATAAAGTTTGCTGAAATCTTTCCTTAAATTACAGCTAAAGCATATTTCACTTTTACTGCTCTCAGATATTTACGTCTATTTTAAATACAAGGAGCCAGATTCTCTGTTGGCACAAATCAGCGTAGTGTTACTGGCTTTATGATACACAACTTGAGAGCTTGGCCCTCTATTTTATGATCTGTCTGCCTTTATAATGATATTCTGTATTCTTCACAAATCTTCCAGTGGATGAAAGGCATGGTAGATGGCTTAATACATCCCATGAACTACTTAGTGAGGTTTTCAAATCCCCCTAGGTATGTTATTATGTTATTATTACTTTTATGTTTGGAAAGCTAAATGACCTAAGCACATGAACTCCAGAAAGAGGGAACCTTGGCTTTTGAGATATTTAACCTACTGCAACTCATTCCAGTCTTTCTGAATCAAACACAACTTTATAATGGATAAGTGCTTGTAGAGTACGTAACACCTTCCATTGTGCAGCATGAAAAAAAAAAGCTGCTTTTGATATATTTGTGACAGCTTCACTTCCAATAAGGAATGTTCTGTATGGTCCAATACAATTTCTAACTCAACCATACACTAAACCATGTTAATAAAATAATTATATGGGAGTATGTATGTGTGGAAATAAAGCTACTCAACAAAACTAGCAGAAGACTTTGACTAGACTTGTAAAGGGTGTAAATATCGGCATAATTAATACATTTCCCGTTTCATGAGCTTTATTAGCCTAAGTCAGAAATAATGGGAAAAAAGAGTGGACAGGAATGGAATAGAACAGTGGGAGCCTTTATGTTCCCCACGTTCCCATATGTAGGCTCAGGAAATTGCAACATTACTGCAAAGCAGTTGTACTCTAGGTGGACCTGCTTGCAGCAGTTCTCAGGGTTGTTAGGAGAACCACAGCATACAGACAGTCACCAGGTTTTGAATAGGCTGTAGTTAAGCTGTTCACTCATTGCATGATACCCCGCTAACCTGTGAAGATTTTAAGGGACTTCAGAGCTTGCATAATTTATTTATAGCCAAAACCCAATGAGAACAGTAGGAGGATAGATGACAGATCTTTTATAGAATTAGCATGGATTTGTTCAGTTGTTATTGAAATGTTGCATAAATTCTTGATCCTGGGAGATGCTTGGCTAGACACTTGGCTTCAGGCATATGGGATACGGGAACATAGGACTGCACATGCTACAATCCACTAAATATTTTCTAGTATTTGGAACTTAAATCCTGCAATACAAAAGGCCAAAAGACACAAAACCTTCAATATGCCACAGGAAGAAAAGCAGATGAGACCAAGGGGATCAGCAGGCTCTTAGGTTTCTGCCACAAAAGGAGGGAATAGATTTTTTTTTTTTTTTCAGAAAGGGTAATTCTCATGTTTTAAATTAAACCCACATTTAAATGTTTTGCTGGTCTGACTTTTGCTTTCCATCATCCCAAATGGACGGATCTGCTGCTAGGAATAACATACAATTTAAAGAGCAAACAAGACAAGCGAGATAGAACAGGGAGCACAGAGGAGCATGGTCATGAGCAGCACCACATCAGGCAAAGAGCATGAACAAAAGTGTAAGAAATGCCTTCCGCTAGGACACCAAGCACAGAGTGCTGGTTGCCTTAATATCAATTTGTGTTGATGTGGTTTCCCCAGAGCAACAAGTGGTGGGACTTGTGGAGAAATGGCAGCAAGACAACCGGGGGTGGATTACAACTGTGAACAGCAAGGGCTTTTCATTCTTTTCATCTTGCCAGACATGCTGTCCCTATTAAAAGTTAATGTTTGAAAATCATCTGTTTCTCTTAACCTCTATTTGTATTCTGTAAATGGAGCAGTAAATGTAACTAGTGCAGTTGCTGTGAGGGATGAACTCCTACTGGCTTGGTCAGTATGAAGTCAGTGTGCTAATCGCTTACAAGCCACCCGCAATCCAATGCATTCATTTAAATAGGATTCGTTGTCCTCTCTGTTCAAGTGCTCTGCATCTCAGGCTATCTCCTTGGTAATCCTTTTTAGATTAGTGTCAGAGCCCCAGATGAAATCCTTGCTCATTCTCTTGCCATGTTTACCAGGCTGATTTCCAACACTGTTTCATATGGATTAGGCAGAGCAACTTAGTGCTCATATGTTTTTCAGTGCATCTCAGTACCTCATGAAATTACATTATAGATTCATTGTATAAATAGAAGACTGAACACAATTACAGTCCAAAAGCCCCAAAGCAAAGGACTAGAATCTGAAAGTAGATGTGACCAGATCTTGCTGTGTGCAAATATCTCATATTAAATTGGTCACACATTTGTTTATTTAATCTCTGTTTTCAAAATTTCCATATTTTTTTTTTTCACAGAAAAAATAACCTTTCTTCACACTTCAGCGGAAAGACAAAGGCAGGCAGGTGCACATTGGCATAATTGCTAGGTCAGATCAAGGATGTCAGTGGTTCAACTCAACCAGGGAAAACAAACTGCATAAAGATGGTTTAAAGAGAATGTTCCATTGTTTTTCAAGGTCCCAGCATTTTAATCATAGGTATTATCACTGCTTCCCTCACGGAATCATAGAAAAATTTGAGTTGAAAGGGACCTCAGGAGGTCATCTCCTCCAAGCCCCGTCTCAAAGCAGGTCCAATTTTGAAGTTAGGTCCATCGACATGAGGATTACACCAGCTAAAGTGCTGTATGACACTGTGAGAATCATCACTAAAGAGGGTCATTGAGCTTTCTATTACTTGTAAATAAAAAAAGTTTGTGAAGGAGATTAATAATAGTGGGGCCTATGCTGCTTGAGGATGCAGGAGGTCATGTTTCTGATGGAAAACTGCCTTTTATGTTAGTGCTGGACTGCACTGACAGACCCATACTTTTAAGCTACTAATTGATATCTGAAATTTCATTGCTGAAGATCATTGGGCTTCCAGTTGTTGCTAGAAACATAGGCCTTTCCCGTTGATGAATATAGCTCCCTGAGTGGAGATTAGCAGAGACAGCTATCATTGGGCCTGTAGGTGAATGGATTACCCTTGATTTAATAAGAAGTAACAGGCCATTATTTCTAGAGCTACAGGATGGAAAATGACATCTGGATTCTCGATGTAAACATTATTCATCATGTCGGATGCTTTGCTATTCTTGCCAGTACACTATGCTCTGACAAGGCTGTTATTTCTAGGGCAAGTGAGTGGTGAGTGCAGCATGGATTTATTTGCACATACCCATTGAGTTTATAAAGTCTTGTGTTCCTTGATACAGCTGTGTATTGGCCCAGTCAGTTGGCCTAATCAAGAGCTACCCCTTGCTACCTAGGGCTGATGGGCCAGATCCTCTGCTGGTGTCAGATAGCCCCAAACCATTGACGACAATGCAGCTGTGCAGAACTGCTGGCTTAGAGGTTTCACATCATATACTGGCTTCCTGCAAACAGGCAGAAGAGGCAGTCACTGCAAATAGTCATCAAGAAGTACTGGGATCAAAGCAAAACAAGATGAGAAGAGAGAAGCTGCCAAGGAAAAGCCCGGTGTCACAAGTGTGATGAGCAAGGACTAAATGACTTTTGCTAATGCATACAGGAGGTTTTCAGGTTCATGTCACAAAATCCACCTCTGCTTTTTGGAAGGAAGAAGAGTTGGAAGGTACATCCATAAATCCTATCAGTGTTAGTTTACACTGAATACCCAGTGAACCTATTGAGCGGAATGTTTTGAGTTATTTCTGTGCAGCTTGGCAGCTAGAAGGCCTCAAAATGGTAGATCATGAATGTGGCACTTCCAGTGTATATTTCTGACCTCATGAAATGGTAATTTAAATAAGGATAAAGCCATTCATTTCTACAGGAGATGAAAGTCTTCAGGAGCTGTTTAAACTCAGGTGATTCAAGAAATCCCAAATGAGCAACAGAATGGGTTGATTTTTATGTTCTGTTAAAAAAAAAAAAAAAGAAAAAAAAAAGTTGTTAGAATGAATTCCGTTCTTTGTTTCCTCAGTAACATGCAAAAAAAAAAAAAAAAAAGTAAATGAAATGTTGACTTGTTAATACAATTATTTATTCTCCCTTCTCTCTTTTCTGAGTGGCAAAGTTGGAAGGGAAAATGAAAAAGAAGGGATGAAGGGAAGAAAAATATACACACAACAGTTGCAAGACTGGAAATGAAAATATTTTGCAGAAATTTTAGAATAATAATTTAAAACGTTTTGCAAGGGAAGCTAACACTCTGTAAGTTTGTTCAGGTGCAACTTGTCAACAGCATAGAGAAAATTTCTGGCACTGGACCTGTTAGGAAATGAAATGCTGGAGTGCCAAAAAGGACCCCTGAACATTACATTTCATCCCTGGGGGTGTTTAAGGAAAGGTTGGATGTGGTGCTTTGGGACATGGTTTAGTGGGTAATATTGGTGGTAGGGGGACAGTTGGACCAGATGATCTTTGAGGTCTTTTCCTACCTTAATGATTCTACGATTCTGCAGGTAAAATGGTGTGCCAAAATTTTCTGAGAAAAATCTGGTAGCACAGGATTTGGCACAGATTATCCCAACCCAGTGCAGAATGCTGTGAGTTTCTACTGCTGTGGCTGATATTGGCTGTAAATGTCCATCCCACAAACACTTGCATATCTACTTACAAACTTAGTGGTGTGGCTAACACTATGAGTACCTGTCACTGTTAAAATTTGGTTAGTGCTAAGTTAACTTCTGTGCATGGTGGAGGTTTGTGCATTCAGGCTTTAGTGCTGGTGAGGATGGAGGTGTTTATATGAGATCTCTACCATGCCTCCCTCATTGTCTCAGCAGATACAAAATGCTGAGTGATTGCTTACCTGTCTATAATTTCCCACAAGCTCTGCTGTTGTGGGTAGGTCAGAAATTGTAGGTGGTCCAGAAGCCTTTGGTAGCAGTGTTTGCAGTAGGTGTGCTCTGCATATAAGCCCACCACAATTGCAGATAAAGGCCACAAATGTTTCCATTACACACAAACACCTCCTTGAACACTGAAATGCCACTAGACTGCAATCATTTATAACAGCACAAGCTTGTTTTTCCCCCAAGTATTACTGTCAGCGTGTAGTAATGAATTCATTGATTTTACCATTTTTTATCAAAACAGTTATTTCAGAGATAAATGTCCTTCATTTGCAGTTATTAACTCTGCCACACATAGGACAGCTATTGGAATAATTGTCCAGTGTGGGCAGAAGAAGAAAACACCCATGTCCTTCCCTTATCTGGGACTGTTAACTGAAGTGAGAATGACTTAATGAGACATTTTGGAGTCATGGACCACCCCTTTTCTCCTACTTCTGGATATGAGCAAATGGGGGAAATATGGCATTTCCAATCAAGGAGCAAAGCCAGCCCCTTCCCTCTGGATGCTCTTGTTTTTAATTTGTTTAATTAGCTGGGTAGCAAGTTCTTCCTAGACAAGGAGAACAGAGTGATGGTGGCAAGTGGTTGAATTGTGTGCAGTGGACCCCTAAATGATCTAATGGGTGCAGCCTGTGCAGCACTATGATGTGGCTGTGGTACTTTGTGAGCTGCTCTGGGACTGATGCATCCTTGTCTTTTGCTCTTTTGCTGCCCAAAGGAACTGATCCCTCCCTGTGTTTTTGTGCTTCAGTACTGCCTGTTTGCAACTAAGAAACAAAACCCAGAAAAGCTGTCTCCCTGTAAAATCACAGAAGAGCTGTTTCCCAGAACTGGGCTGTCGCTGTCCCTTTAATGAAGCAGTCACCAAAGGTCAGCACTTCGGAGATCCTGATTCTTCACTTCTGAACCATTTGTTCAAGCTGTAAGTCACGCTTTCCCCAATGCTTGCCCACTAAAAAAAAAAAAAACACCCTCTAGTCTGCATTTGAAGGTTTCCTATAAGCTTCACTGAGATGGCCAGACAGGAGGTAATGGGCTGAGACTGGAGCACCGTGGATGCCTGCTTTCACGGCGCAGCGGGGAGGCAGCAGACGGAGCTGCAATGCCGCTGTCTGGCACTAATTCAAATCGCTTGGGTCCACTGAGGCATTTAACTCCAGCACCTGGGTTAGGACTACCAGAGGGGTCTGGTCTCTCTGCTGGTACTCGAGGCAGCCCCGGAGAAGGCGCTTCTCTCTGAATAAGATAATGAGTTGCAATCAACAGCAAGCTCATGGGACCAGGGAGAGAACTCTGGATCCTCCAGCAAAGTGAGAACATTTTGGCCACGGAGCCAGATCAGAGAGTGAAAAAAAGCTGCTACTGAACCTAGGTTTGAATTCAGATCATTTTGACACTGCCTTAAAAATTGGAGACAGGTAGGAGTTGCTGGCATTGCCAAGGGGCAGGAGTCTGGGTGTATGCTCCCTTTGCTGGGCAGTTGGGAGCAGAAGAAAATTTCTGCCTGAGATCTGACAGTGACATGCACAAAGTGCCTGAGCAAAATGCCTCTTCTGAGCAAGACCCAGTTCCACATTGTTAACCTCTTGCTATTGTTGAACAGTTGGAAGCTGAATGTTGCAAATTAAAATTACTTCCTTGACTAGCCAGAACAATCCTTCCTCTCTTCAAGGCTCTGATCCTTTCCACTGGAGAGGCAGTGAGCGCTTTTTAATAAGGCTGGGAATGTGACACAGTATGGTCCCATAGCTAAGCAAATTGCTGTGGATACTCTGAAGACCCTGTTTCCCACACACATGCTCTTGCAATGCTGCCATCTTTATGCAAGGTTCAGTTTTGCAACCACTCACCCCATGCATTTATTTTGCTCAGCTGAATGAATGGAAACACTCAACAGTTATGAGAAGCTCTGATATATTGCTTTGTGCTGGTTCTATAGAGGGGTGAGTATATCCCAGGGAAAGCATTAATTTTTCTGCTCATTGCTAGGCTTTCTCTACCTTAAAAGGCCATCATGGCATTTGTGTCTCCCTTACTCATGAGTGCAGCTTGCAAGCTGGAAGGCTTCTGTTCAGTTTGGACCTCATCTAGAGCTGGACCGCATCCATTACAGACCTGCAGCGAGGCAGTAGTACAGATTGTTCTCACTGCAAATGGAAATGGCTGTGAAGATGGCTGCCAAGCCTGGTACTGAAATTAAAAGACTGTTGAAAACAAAACAGCAGTCTTACACCAAAAGGGGTGTTGTATGCATAGAAGATGAGTCTGAGCCCAGCCCCATCAGCAAGGAAGAGCCGGAATATGAGATAGGAGCAGGATACCATACCTTGCTTTGGCTTTGCCAGGACTAGACATCATCAATGCACCAGTAAGCCACAAACCTTTCAGGGTCAGAGGGATCTTTCCAAGAACAGGAATCAGAACAAAGTTATGCAAAAGGAATAGGGAGTCTAGGAGAATGAGCAGAGAGGAAATGTGGACTGATCTGCATTTCTCCATGGTTTCCTTCGTGCTGGCTGACCTGCACAGTTTCTTCCCGTTGC
The DNA here is from genome assembly GCF_009819795.1 of Aythya fuligula. Lineage (NCBI taxonomy): Eukaryota > Metazoa > Chordata > Aves > Anseriformes > Anatidae > Aythya > Aythya fuligula. The sequence continues at coordinate 7,036,131 of NC_045577.1, forward strand.
ACCTCAGAAATACCTTGCACACACCAGGTCTACGGAAGAACCTGTGAAGGCCTGATCTTGCTCCACTGATGGAGCACAGCTAGAGTTTCCAAGGAACTGGAGTCCTGCTGGAAGGATCTGGAAATAGGAGGCTTGGGGTCTATCATCAGTTTATGGCCTTTTTTGTGTTCTTAGCCAAAACTCACCTCTGTGCTGCCCTTTTTCTTTCTACCTTTCATCTGTCCTGTCTTGTTTCCTTATCAGTTCCCAACTGTCCCTTGCCCCATGCCTTTCATTTCTTTGGCTGGATGTCAGCCATGGCTTAGGCCTGGACAACCTTGGGTATTTGACCTTGAGGGCTGCTCTCTACTAAGAGGGTTTCCCTTATTACACTGCTTCTGTGTGCAATATATGACCCACGTTATAAATTTGTAGGCTTCTCTCCAAACAAGTGGCTATGTGAAGACAGCAAGGCTGATGTTACCATTTGGTTTAGGGTCAGCACATCACTCCCAGGTTGCTGCACCTCTTGAAGATAAAAGATTACTTCTGAAAGATCATAAAGTCCCCCTTTCAGCTCAAGTCTTGGCCATGCCTGCAAACCAATGGTCATGCCACAGAGAACCTCATGTGGCAAAAACTACAGACTGCTGTTCCCTTCCAAGTCATCTTCATTCTCCATTCCTTTTGCTGTAGCAAAGAAGTCAGGATCTGACCACATGAGCAAACATTCTCCTAATGATGCTGAGCACTGATACCACGGTACGCAGGAACTGTAGTGCACAGCTACACAAGCAACAGATAAATAAATAAATAAATGTATACTGATGCCTGTGCAAGGAAAATTCCGCATATTCATCCCCCTGTTTCCTTTATCACTTATTCTGTAACAGCTGTTTAATTAATTGCTTGAGTGATTTCCTAATACATCTTATTTACATACAAAATTACAGAATAATGGTTTGCCTTTGAGTCGAGTGAGAATTTAATGTCTGCTTGCCATGCCTCATGGAATATGGTTACTCAACAAGAAATAAAAGTTCTGGTTGGTTTTGGCTTTTTCTTCTTTTATTTTTATTTTTATTTTGTTTTCAAATAATATTATTCTTTTCCTTCATGTATTTTGTTGTTGTTTTTACAGGCATTACCAGATGATGCTAGAATGATAACAGCAAAGAGGGGGAGGATTGCTTTTGAAGGTGACTCAAATCCTCGAGGAAAAAAAATAATAAAAAAGAATGTAACTGAATAGGATCGCTTCTACTGAAAAAGTCATCTAGCATCAGTGGAAACAATACAACTTTATCTCTGCTGTTCAGGTTTATTCCCTGGCTGGTGAAGCTTGTCCTGGAAGAACAAGGCTGTGTAACCAGTAGTGTCCCGCTTTGGTGGTCTTTTCACTAAAGGACGCCCCTTTTACCTCCTGACACAGAAACCTTTTCATTGGATCACATGAGCATCAGGCAACCGTGTCACTGCTGCTGATAAGCTTGTGTCAACTGATGTTTTTCTTTCACTAACCTGATTGCATTCAGCCTGCAGCCGTACCCATTGACACGGACCTGTGAGCTGAAAATTCCCTCCCAGAGAAACACTGGACAAGCACATCCTTCCTAGTTAACATAAGATAACTTAGTTTTGGATTTTGTTTATTGCCCAAAGCTTAGTGTTCACATAAATTAACTTGGGGCACCTTTATGATGTCTCTAGGTTAAGGGACTGATTCACTGTGACCTCTTGTTCAGTCAACAAAAAGAGCCAGGCACCCCAGGGAGCCAGCTCACCTACATCTCTGTTGCCCTCTGGATGTGTGTCCTTCTCTTTGTCGACTACAGTGAAAATCTTGAGCCCTGAGGTTACCAATTTAGATGCCTAGATTGGAGTCATTTCAAGATCCATTTAGGCCCTCTTGTTAATGAGCAGCACAGGCTCCACAGCATGTTTAACACATCTGGCCTTGGCTCTGCTGAACGTTTGGGACCATGTATCAGTATGGTGCCATCATGGACCAAGGTATGGACTGGCTGCACAGGAAGGTGTGAGAATCTAAACAAAGTAAGAAACCAGTGGGCATGGTGGAAAACCATCCGAGATAGAGTTTTTCACCTAACATGCCTAACATAGGGCTGTTGCTGAAATACAGCTCATGGTCCTGAAGCAATTGTTGGTCTTTGGGTTCAGGTTTCTCTTGAATGACCTCCAGCACTGCAAGCAACAGCAGCAGGAAGGATGTATGGGCCTGGGGTGGGGGGGGATGGCGTGGCCATGGGGAGTCAGCCATGGGCTTGGCAGTCAGTCCTGTTACTGAGATGCAAGTACGTATCTAAGCACCTTCATGTTCTTAAATACTTGAATCAATAGCTCTGACATAGATACTGCCATTAAGTGTGGCCTAACATATTTTCCTGGAGACCTGCATTTTTGGACTGTAGAAGAAGAAATGCCTTCTGTTCACTACCAGATCTCACAGGAGAAATCTTATTACTGTTCTCTCAAAAAGTCTTATACCATATTTTTGGTTGCTAATGATTCATCACTAGTATTTAAAAAGTTCTTATTTCACCATGCCTGTGAGGTTTCTTTCCTCACCACTCTTAGGGCAGCTGCTATTAAATCCGTATCAAGAACTATTTCACTTTTCACTAACTGTAAAAGGTGAAAAATATTACTGTTCATTTTTGTTACTATTTCTTTCTAACTATATTCACTTAATAAGGTATTTGCTTGCAACACAGTCTGTTATATATTCTGTGTTTTATAAAGTATCTCCTGGGAAAAATAACCAGGGAAACACAATTTTTCGGCACCATCTCCTTTTATTAAGAATAATGAAAAGGAAACAAGAGTCATTCCAGCAGTCAAACATCCTTCTACTCTTTCTTATTGGTCTTTTTACGATAACTGGGTCTCTCAGCACATAATCTGAGCTGCCTGAATTTGTTTGTGTGTTTACATTTGTCCTTTTAGTTGCAGTGCATGTATCATTGTAGATCCGATACATAAAGGACATATAGTGCATCCAACATCTATATCCACATGCACAGAGAATAGAGATCCAACCAAAATACTGGACAGAATAATCTCAGCAGTGAGGTCTAAATTCATCCCCAAATTTCACAGCTTGAAAGGAGAGTTTGACTATTTTACTTTCTCTGTATATCAGTTGCCCCCAGATTCAAAGTATAGCAAGAACTACTGCAGCCAGTTCTCTCTGTGGGCTGCAGCATTCACTGCTTGGACTACTGGCATTAATCACTCACGAGTAGAAACACATGCCAAAGGCCCACTCGTGCACCCTCTTTCGATGGATTTGGTATCTTCAGGAAGGACAGGAGAAAGCAAGACAACCTGTCCCTGAATTGTGCAAGATACCTTCCCAAGCTGGAATAATACTCATCACTCTGTGTCTGTCTCAACATGATGAAAGAATGTATTAGTGCTCGTGAAACAGGCCAAATGGCTGGCATCTGCCACTAACAGGTCCTGTTTCAGGCCATTGGGTAGCTCACTTATATTAAAGCTGTAATTTATACATTTGGCTGGTATTCAGGCTTGTTTTAAAGCATCGATCATTCCTGAGTAGTCATAGATGATTCAGACTTACTCTACAGGTTCTTCTGCCAGTTATTGATCCTGAAGACATTAATTATCAATTACAAAAGGTTTATTTCTCGCAACATTCACCACTAAAAGATCTGCATATTTATTTTGCCTAGTGATTTATTGACACATCATTATACATTTCATGGAAAACTGCATTATATAGATGGGAGTGGGGAGAAAAGCCTCCAAAAACTCCACTCCAATTAGAAGAAATCGCTCAAAGAGCTGTAATGAGATGTTTCTTTGGTTTTCATTAAACATGAAGACTGGAAATTATCTTCCAGTTCACCCATGCCCACTAGGGAGTTGCCTTGCAGGTGGAGCATAAATTAGCATACTGTTTATCAAACCTCCAGTGTTTCATGTGCTCCCTAACACAATGGCATTAACAAAAGGACTAGAGGTGATATCTGCCATACCCTGGGGCAACCATATGCTAAGGAATAGCTTGGAAGTTGCAGTGTCTTCTACAACGAGACAGCTGGTACCATCAAACAGAACATGTTATTATCTGACTTCCACTTTTCCCTAAACGATTCATTCCTAGTACTCCAACACTTTCTAGAAAATATCACACTAATGATGCACAGAAGTGAAAAGTAATATCAGATTTAAGATGCTTTCTTATTCCTTCTTTTTTTTCAGTATGTTTACCAAAGGCTGTATATTTTTTTGAATAAAAGGTTGTTGCCATGGGTCTTGGTAGGTTGAAGACTTCTTGTAGCCAAAGGCCTATGCCTTGTGTTCTTTATTATTATAATACAATGACAGGGTAAAGGTTAATATCTTCCATTGCCCATAAACACCTCTTGCATAAAAAGCTAATGTATCATGATGTCTAGCACAAAGCTCTCTCCACTGGACCGTACCATATCTACTGACTGTGCTCTTCTACAATGACTATTAAACATGTTGCTAAACATTTGTGGTAATGGGCCTCCATATGAAATAAGAAAAAAAAGAGGACAGAAATATCCAAAATAATTGCAGAAATCCAAATAACTGTAATACAGTAGATGTAACAATTCCTTAGTGCCCATTCTTCTTATTTGCATCGTTAATTGTTGTCTGATTAAAAATCATTATGAAGCTGAAAACAAGTTAAAACAGAGAAACAAAACCTGGCATGGTAGGAGGGATAGGACTTTATAAATCACTGTGAAAGCTAAAGCAGATTCCAATTTGCAAAGCAGCAATCATTGCTTTTAATAAATAGAGAGAAATGAGGATGCCTAAGCACAGACCTTGCACAGTACAAAAGGTTAAAACAAAGAGATCGATAGAGTCCTGTAAGCTGAATAAGGCAAAGGACGGAAATTCACTGTATGCTAAACTAGCATGGAAATCTGATCCTTGAAGTTAGGATATATTTTACTGTGTCCCTGGAGAACCTACCAAAGCGATGAATTATCTGAAGAGCAGGGCATTGTTTAATGGAAATCTGGGCTCCTGCTCCTATTTCTCCTGCCGAAGTCCAGATGGTGGCTGTTTCCAGCATATAGGTTTGCTTCAAATGTGGACCTGAAGATGGAAATCCTTAATTGTCTTGCCACAGTCCATTAGCTGAGAGAGAGCACAGACCAACTGATGGGAGAGTACTGATCTCAAGTTGTTATTTAGGCTTTTCTGCCACACCTCAGGAGCCTTTTTTTTTTTTTTTTTTTTTTTTTTTTTTTTTTTTTTTTTCTCTCTGTTGCAACTCAGTGCCACTTTACATCTTTTCCTGAAGGAATAGATACCCAGATCTTCCTTGTTCTGTTTTGGAAGGGCTGAGCCCACTGCTTCCAGGGGACTACCCAGCTCATGAGATCAAGACCTTCCTCCCATGGACATTAGGGCACAGGACTCTCCGCATTTGTGCAACATAATGCTTGATTTAGTCTTGTGCTGGACAATGCTGGCTTATAAAAGAACAATCACAATAAAAATGTTTTTCTAAACCTCTGGATGAAATGTTAATATAATTTTAAAGGACAGTATAGAAGAGTAAATAGACGTGTGAAGCCAGCAAAAGGTTAATAATCCCAGTATAAAAATTCTTAGACAAACTCTCCTGCAGTTGAGCTGTTAGCAAAGCTATTAAATTTAATTGCAGTATAATTACATAGCCATATACCTAGCTGATACCCAGCTATCAAGCACACACAGCGCAGGTTTAACTGCACACACACAATACAAGGGGGTTTGCCTCAGGTGCTACAAGCATCCTGCAGCCAGATGTGCTTCTGCCTTCCCAGCCAGGCTCTCTCTCCATTACAGACATGCTTGGGACGAGACAGGGAGGTTCACTGCAGGACATATTAGTACAAAGAGGATCAAGTTGCTTTGCAGAGAGAGGATGAGGAGTGCGATAAACTGTATGCCTTTATAACAGCAGCTGTGGCACTATTTGCAGTGCATAAAGTTAACACACCACTCAGTCTTTGCAGGATCAGGGCCAAAGCAAATAGCACATTTCGCCCTCCTGGACTTGTCAGATATGTTTAAATTTTCCTGTTAGGGATGCTGCTGTCTCCTGAATCACTCTCTGCCCAAGGGCAAAGAGCCCAGAAACACATCTGCATGCATCCGGCCTTTGTCTCCTGAGGACAGGGTTTGTATGGCAAACACCCCAGGGGGCAATGTAGACTGGGAGGTGTTTTGTGGGTATGCAGAGATGGCTGACTGCCACACTGAGCACGCTTGGTGTTTTGGTGGATAGGGCTGCTGCAGACCTGCATATCTAACCCATGCTGAATCAAAAGCAGTCTCACGGGATGTGGAGAGGAAACTCCCTCCTTCCTTTTATCCACTATTTTCATCTGGCCTGGTATTTCTTAGATCCAGATGAAAGGCAGGGCACTGAAATATCTCTGACTAAGGATGTTTCCATGCCCTTCCATTGGGAAGGAGTTTAAAGCTTGTGAGCAGACTTATTTTCTGTACAAATCTCATTTCAACTGTGCAGATGCTGGGACCTTGGGGAATGTCCACACCAAGGCGTATGGGTCCTCATTGCAGTGCGGGGACTCCACGATGTCAGGGCAGGGCAATGCACACAGTGTGTGGCACTTACTAACTGGAACAAGAACACGTACATGGGTATTATATGCCGTGATTAACCAACAGGCCATGGAGACTTCTTTAGCACAAGGGAGACGGCTTTAGTTCTGGACTTAACAGCAACTTTTAGAAAGCGCCAGTGTTGCAGAGCAGTGAAATCCCTGCTGTGGCTGTGGATCTCTTACAGTGGGCACAGGAGGTCAAACTCTCTGGCTCCCTCTGGGCTTTCATTTTACGGTTTTAAACAAACAATTACATTTAAATAAAGAAAATGGCCGGAAGGAGCTACTTTTCTAGGAACTCACTGAGCTCATCAATTATTGAATACGAATATGCATGGAAATCTTGCCGAACTCCACTTTCCTTAGAGGGGCTACCAGGAGAGCTTGGGCTTCGGCATTAAGTGGGAGCACAGGATTTACCATGTCTCCTGAGATCACCCATCCATTTTGCATCGTTTCCTGCCTTTGGCAGTGGCCAATCTGTGATGATTCAGTGGAAAATGACCTCCAGCTCAGAGACATTTTTCACTAGACTAATTGTGTAATGCATGAAAAGAAGTTACTTCCTGATCCCTGTAGGAATGCACTGCTGCCTTGAAACTCTGATGTCTTTTGCCTTGGCATGGCTTAATGCTAACTGTACAGCAGACCGCACTGGCAGCTCCAAATTCCTTCTGCTTTCTCCATTTTTGTCATCTATGCCATTTTACTACCAGGAGCTGCTGCTAGTACAAGTGTTGTTACTATCCATTAAATCTTTCCCTGCCCTTTCTGTCCCCCACTTTTTGCATTTGGTCTTTAAGTGAAAGAACAAAACACTACTGAGCATTATAAGCCATGCTGGGATCTCAATTGCCCCTTGGTCAACTTGGAAATAGCCAAAAAAAAGAAAACTTAAAAAGCAAAGTGAAAAGTAGTATTCAGAGTATGGATGTGTGCACAGTGGGCAGGGACTAAGCAATATGCAACTACAAAGTGAAACAAGAGAGGGATGTTTTTTCTCTGTACTGTTTATTTTAATGAGCCCCTGTTACAGTAATGTCGGTATTGGTGCTTCCATTGCCAAAAACATCTGTAAGGCCACCAAAGGTAATATGGGAGGGGGGTGAAAGGGGTTAGGAGAAAACAAGGGGTTTCCTGCTGCAGGGTAATGTTGTTGATAAAACAAGATTTGAGATGAATAGAAGTTGGGGAAATGGTCCTACCTCCTGGGCAAGGCACACAACCAGAGGCAGGAATTGCACAGTGAAGCTTGAGGTGCCCACACTCCACATGAGGCAGAGGAGAAATTCTGGAAATTTCTACTGGAAATTCATGTTTCTTCCATTGTGGTGCTGGAGATCAACCTTCTGCTTCTCCTTTTCTTTCATGCTGAGCTTGTGATAACAGAGGTTTCCTTTTTCTTTGCCTCAATTTTCCTTAAAGCTTAATAAAAATGATAGTTGGAACAGCTTTTTAATCCAATGACTGGTTTTTAACTTGAATGGCTCCTTGTGCAGCCTAATCTTAGCCCTCAGATATAGTATGTTGGAAGTACATAGCTTTGTAGTGACTCAGAAAGTGCCTTAAATTGATTATTTGCATGTGATTATTCTTAAAAGAACTAGCTGGCTATCCATGGCAAAATGCTAGGTCTGGAAATGATGTTTTTTAACTCTCTCTCTTTTTTTTTTTTTTTTTTTTTTTTTTTTTTCCCAATGCTCTGGAGAATTGTATGTAGCTACAGATTTTCTAGATTTTAAACATCTTGCGAAGATTTGTCTTCAATTTGGTTGGCAATATCAGCTCTACTCTCTGAGAGCTCTTAATGCAGCCCTGCTTTCCACAAAGGGGATCAGGTTATGGACAGAAAAAGCTAGTGTGATCTGGGTATTTTATGCAGGTGTTGAGTCTACAGGCACCTGGCTTCACAAAAGCAATTAGGAGCCTACGTGTCACGGACTTCATTATACACATAAGCTTGTGTCTGCTGCAAACATATGGGAAAATGTGCTGCATGCAACTATCCATGTAAGAGGGAAGGTATGGCTTACATCTTGCTTTTATTTATGAGTGGATCTGATGTGTGTTTATTTTGTGTCATTATGCCAAACTGTATGGCATGAAGAGGCAGGTCCATGCATGTTTGGTCTGGGCTGCCATTGTGCAAATGAAAATCAGGCTATTCAGTGCTTGCAATTATGGGCTATACACCCATGCATGCCATGCAAATCTCTACAAGTTAGCATGCTTGTGGAGAGAGTGAATGAATCTGTAGACACAAATATGCCTAGCTGCACGCAGCCCTAGTAGGATGCCTATAAATTCTTCCACCCTTTGTCTTTTGCAGGGGTGGGCTGGGGATGTGTTGTGCCGGATGCCTGTAGCTGTAAGCGTGGTTCTGTGCTGTGTAGTTATCGACAGGGAGGCGTAGGGACCTGTATGCCAACATGCACATGTGTTGTGTGGTGCGTATTTGTATACAAACACTACTTGTTTCTTTATGGAAACCGTACCTTAGCCTTGCAAAATCAGAAACAAGACAACTGTGGAGACTGCATGTGTAGGAATTAGTCAAAAGAATTGATCTTATCCAAAGACTACAAAAAGATTGTTCAGCTCTCCTCAGCAGGGTGTGGAAAGAGCTGGCACAATAGAAGGGACTGATCTTTACCATTTAATTATCTGTTTTTTGTTGTTGTTGTTGTTGTTGTTGTTTTCAAACACTTGTTTCTTTGGGTGTTACAGCACTGAGGTTTGAATCTGCCCCTGGAATCCTGACACTTTTTCAGCACGCACAAACACAACATCTATAAGCACAGATTATTCTGACTCTTTCAAGTATGCATGGGAATTTAAGATATAGGTCCTTTGGGAACCCATAAACATATGGTGATCATATTAATGGTGATCTTGTACTGTGAACCCGTACCTTCTGGGCACTGTTGTGTTGTTGTACAATATTCATTGTGTGATACATACTGAAAAGTCAAAAATCTGTTTGTGATGCAGGTGTATACTAGATGTACTGGGAATATAGGTAATTCTGCATTCATATCTGGATATTTCTATGTCTGGTTGATAAAATACAGAGGAGCCTGTGTAAGACGCAGGGACACCAATCTTCTCTTTCTGAATCCTGGCTGGCAATGCTATGAAAATGTTGAAGACCCCAGAGCCTACAATGCACCCATGTCTACAGCTGCCTTGACTGGAGAGGAGATCACAAGAAAATTGGCCCCAAATCCAGAGTGCTTAGCAACATCTCACAACATCCTCAGCAACATCTGACACCTAAATCTTGGCTATTTGAAAGATGAATTTGTGCACATTCTTTGTCCTTGGTTCATGTTAATCTACCTCAGGTCTGGTTCAGTGGGAAGCAGCTGAGGTCCATCTCTTGGTGCACATCCTTAACCTGATCTTCAGACAGAGAATGCACCATCTCAGCATCTCTCCTGCACAAGGTCTCTCTGGGATGCCGTCTGATATAGTGCAAGGGGAATGCTCATCCCCCTTTGTCAAACTTTGAGGAAATAGTTCAGCTGGCTCAGCAAAGGGGGAAAATCAGGTGGAAGAACCCACACAAATACAAGAACTTGAGGGAGCCTTAAACTTGTAGGTGGATTATTCCTTCCCTACCACTATGAAGGATAGACAAGGGCATCTCCAAGACAGCCAAATTTGTCCACGGCCTCTGAGGCACAGATGTGCCTTGGTTGAGGCACAAACTGGTCGTATTTTTATTCTTGTTTTCCTTTATTTTATTAACTGGCTTGTCTTTTATCATTCCCAGCTTAATAATTATCTGTGGCTCAGTGAATGAGAAAACTGAGAGGAGAAAAAATACGCACCTAGGTGTATGTAAGAGCAAGCTGGCATTGCCAAGCAAAGGTCTAGTGAAAAGTACTTTGCCCGCTACAGTGGACAGAGTTATAAATAGAATACATTTTTAAGCAAACATAAAATGCTGTCCCAGAGCCTGGGTCCTCCTGGGATAGACACAGTTAGGAGAAGTCTGGAGCAGTGTAATGAAGCCATTTGCTGAACGATATTAAAGAGAGTGTGAAAATACATTTCAGAGAACACGCAGCCAGTGGAGCTCTACCTAGACAATAACCTGTGCAGGGTTCTTTGGTGGTTGTCTGGGGAAATCAAAGTGCTCACCAGCACCACGCACTGCTGCTTTTGCAGTCCATCAGTATGTTGAGCTGCCTGTTTTACCCAGATATCATCATTTTCCACTGCCTCTCCTCTCCTCTCCTCTCCTCTCCTCTCCTCTCCTCTCCTCTCCTCTCCTCTCCTCTCCTCTCCTCTCCTCTCCTCTCCTCTCCTCTCCTCTCCTCTCCTCTCCTCTCCTCTCCTCTCCTCTCCTCTCCTCTCCTCTCCTCTCCTCTCCTCTCCTCTCCTCTCCTCTCCTCTCCTCTCCTCTCCTCTCCTCTCCTCGAGATGAACTTGACCCCATTATTTGCTTCCCTTTGTTCTTTATCACTCTGGATATCGAAGAATGGATGCCTACAAAGCACCAGGGAATTGTATGAGCTGGTTTTCAACCAGTCACAAACATGGGAACGCATCAGAGCAGACCTTTGCTACTCTCTGGCCTGCCCTTCCCAAATTTCCTGATTTTTTTCTTAGCTATGGGAAGAAAAAATGTCTTTCTTTTTTCTTTTCTTTCCTTCTATAGATCAGATGATAATAATGAAATGCAGTTGTGCTTAAGGTTGCTTAAGCTACCTTCTTATTCCTAAGAATCCAGAGACAGCTGTGCAGTGCCCAGCCCTCCTGCAAAAACCACTTTTGCAAAGTGACGTTGGTTTCCACATAGGCTGAATATTTTCTAACAGTAGGTGCAGTGAAGCTGTCTTAGTTAATCCATGTTAATTAACTTGTTATCAACTTAAATTTTTTCTTTAAGAAAGGCTTGGTTTTGTATTTTTTTTTTTAATGGAAAAATGCAGCTTGTGCAAAATAAAATGCACAAGAAAATGTTAACCTTATTAGTTTTTGTAATAAGGGAAAGAGAACGGCAATGGTTTGATTTGCTGTTTTGAAACCAAGGTACTTCAGTTGGCTCGAACTGAGTAATGTTTTTTTAATGATTTATTTATTACCTTTCTGGATCTAGTTCAACATTATGCTGTATTTTCCTGTGAAACTGAAACATGGAAATAGTGTCTTAGATATCTCTTCTGCCCAGCAGCTAGCCTGGCTGGCTGGAGCAGCTCCCCTGTGTGGGGTGCTCTCCCCTGGGATGAAGGTAATGCTGCCTCCTTGGTGCCATGTGTTTGCTGGCAGTTCTGCTCTTTTTTCAGTCTGTCAGAACATGGCCACATCTCCTGCCTGGCCTCTGCTCCATGCCACATTCACATCTGATGTGCTGAAAAGCTCTAAATTATCTGATGTTTAAAAACTACCTGCAAAAAAAAAACCAAACAAATGTAGTTGAAAGGTTAAAGTATGGGCCATTACACCCTGCTAGGAATATTTCCCTTATTGTAAACTGTGCATCAAACTGAGCTGTGAAAAAGGAGCGCTTGTGGTTGCTGTTGTCTTCCAGAGCTAGACCTGCACTCCTAGGGCGCCTGACTTCCCCTGCGTAATCAATAAGTGGTCTCAAGATTTTCCTGGTGGCTGAGGCTTTCTCAAAACACAGAACCAGACCACAAGTGGCTCAGTTCACCCTGATGGAATCTCATTCTGCTTCCCAGAATTACCCCAAATTATACTGCTGCAACCACAGAAGGTGTTCTGCAGTGTTTTCAGGGATGGTGAATGATAAACCCATATGCAATGCAGACCTCGGTCCCTTGGTCCTCTGTGGAATTAACTTCAAATGGCAAAATTACATGTCATAGCTTCTAAATTGCTCATGGAAAGACCTTACACTTTTTTTTTTTTTTTTTTTTTTTTTTTTTTTTTTTTTTTTGGCTAGGGCTTTAACTAGGCCAGTGGTAATTGCAGGACCCAAAGTTAGCTGTGCTGGTTATCACAATCCTTTATGTATTGCAGATACAAGATGTACAGGGACTATACCTGATCATGCTCTCCCCAGTGACTGTCCTACTGGCTGGTGCATGGAGGTGTCTGGCCGCTAGGAAAAGGCAGGAGTGCATGATTTTGGTGTTAAGTAGGCCACCTAAGCAACAAAGTGATCCCGAATGGGCTATAAAACAAGTGTGTTATTACTGTGTATAAATGAATAGGAAGCGAGTAGCTTCAGAAAATTTATTTTCTGTGGCTTAAACCTTCAATCGACCCATCACTCACTCGACAGCTGGCAGAAGAGAAAAAAAATCCACTCTCCTGTGACAGATCAAAGACTTTATGACGAAAAGGAAGCCAAATTCTGTTCTTTGCTACACAGAGACAAATAGTGTACAAATAACTCGCATGTCAAGCTGGCCATCTAGAACTCATACCCATGTAAATAAGAACAAAACATGTGGCTGCCGAACTCTGTAATGCCATCTCTGTGAGCTTTATATCACCATCCCAATCTCCCTGCTTTGCCATTCTGTCCCCAGTTCCTTTTCTCAGCAGAATGGTTAGCTGCCTCTCCAACTAATTCACTTTACTTGCTTCAGTGATTGTACCTGGCATCTTCTCCCATATCTTCGCCCGGGCTTTCCTTTAATTCTCTCTTCTCTCTGACTTTCTCAGGATATGTTCTCCATAGTATTAAGGATGGATTTACTTTTGAGCAGGGAAAACTACAAAGTCATGAAAACCCTTTACAATTCTAATTAGATCTGAGTAATGTATGGCGACAAAGCCGGCCTTACCTATACCAGTAAATGGAAGATCTGGGAACCTTTTGTTTTACTGCTCAGTAGAGATCTACGGAACTATTTTATTTAATTATAACCAGGGACAATGTAAGTAAGGAGCAACCTGCGTGGCACAATGCTGCAGGCAAGTCAGACTTAAACAGGAGACTTGAGGATCTGTCGGTCCTCATGGCGTATTGTGCCTCAGGGTTTTTTTCTTTGACTTCAGACAAGCCACTTAAATTCCTCTGCCTCTACTTCTTTGCAGGTGACAAGCAAAAAGAATGCATATGTGCTTTGCGTGGTAAATGTGCACAAAGAGTTTTTAACAGTGGCAAGTTATATTAGAGATCTTGTCATTGGTATATTGGTACAGGAATGAAGGACACAGGAGAAAAGGGAGGAGGCAGTGGAGACACCTCAGGTGATCTTAGTGATCCTTGTTTTTCACAAACAATTCCATTCCAATTTCAAAACAAATCCATTCCAGCTGGTTCAAGGCAGTCTATGCTGTGCCTCAGTTTCCCATCTCTCACATAGAGACGACAGGCAATACAGCTTCTTTGTGTCCATTTCTCAGTCTGCTTTCCAGGGCGTGTTCTTCCTTTTGTGGTGCATGTACACCAAGACTAATGCTTTATTGAACCCTGAAGTTTTGAAAATTAAATGTCGTGCCATCCCGCAAGTTGTTTTCTTCACCCATAAACAACTTTATCTGGTAATGGAAGAAAGTAGACAAGAATGCATCTGAAAGGAGGGATGTTAATAGGTTAAAATGAATCCTCCCACCTTTCCAGAAGTGAATGCACATTTATCTGAATTGCTTGATTGGAGTTGGTTATGTAAATGAATTGTTAATATCTATACACGCTTTATTCTGTTACAATGAAGTCACAAATCAAATTAGGACAAAGATTTCTCTTTAATTTCTATGCTTTTCTTCTTCTTCTTCTTCTTCTTTTTTTTTTTTTTTTTTCTTTCAATTACTGCACTTTGTATAATTTTTCATCTAGATCTGACAGCTTATTAACAGGATTGAAACCCACAAATTAACATTTTTTAAGCCTACAATGAGAAGAAATGCAAACAGTCCATCAATATATATATGTCCCCCCAATTTGTTTGTTCTGGTGATTCTTAAAACTTAGCCTCAAGTCTCTTCCCAGTCAAATTTGGGTAAATCCATCTCTTTCCTTTACAAAGCTGAGAGCTTGCAAAGTCACACACGGGAGGCAAACTCATTACCATGGAGGGAGAGTTCTGGCAGCTCAAAGTGGATGCAGACCTTTCAATAGATGATGGAAAGGAATGGTGAGCACAACTCCTGTGGACACCTCCAACCTGGCATAAGAAACAAATATTCCCCTCTACTGACCTGCCTGGATACAAAACATTAAAGAAAATGGTAAGAAATAAATAAATAAATAAAGCACAACAGCATGTGTTTGCAGCAGACATTACCCATGCTTTCCAAAGACCAAAGCAATCCAAGAGAGTTCAAATGGGGAGATGTTGTGTAAGTGACTTCAGTGTACCCTATGGAACGGATAACAACTCAAAGAATAATTTTGTTGTAGAAGGCATGCTGAGAAATACAATTTCCATTGCAGCAAATCTGGGGGGAAAGAAATCAGTGTGATGCTGTTTGTTCCCTAACTGCAGAAAGGCTTTCACAGGGGATAGCATCAATTGCCTGTGCAGTGATCTTGCATGCTTTTGAAAAGGGAACCTGCTCTCTTTATGGAAGGGGATGTAGCAGTCTGACAAAGGACCTCGGCAGATTAGATCGGACTTCTTCCTGACTCTAAGTCTCTTTTATTTGCTTGCTGATAAATTCTTTCAACACAACAGACTTCACTCTTTTTCCTATCCTCTTGCCTTCCCCACTGATATTTTCATTTGGATTTCTGTGGAACACATTTTGTAAGTCCAGTTGACTCTTTAGTCAGGTGGAATCTGTATACAAGGGAACTGCAGAAATAATGGGAATAAAAACCTCGAGGTATATTATTTGTGACTATGTTATAAAGTGCTCTGCTCATCTCCTCTGCATGTGGCAGGGGGTCTGCTTGGTGTACGGGGTAGGGACTGAACACCCCCAAAATACCAGGAAACACAGGGAGATTTTTAGGAAGAATACCAGCTCCTGTGCTTCCTAGCATAAGGTACTTGAAAGCTTAGGAGACACTTACCTGAAGTGCAGGTTCTCTCTCATTTATCTATTCTAATTATTCAAGCATTTTTTCTTGGAAGCACATGGTGGCAGTTTCTGACAGACACAAAAAGAACTAGATAGTCTAGAGCAGAACCCAGCTATTCTCATTTCTTGTGCACCAGTACTTTCCCCCACATCATGGGCTGCCCCTCACAGCCAACACTCCAGGGGCAGTCTACAGTAACTCTGTGTGTCCTTTTCATGAGAGAGCTGAAAGGCTGTTTCCACATTTCTATGGGAAATAAGCATTTTTTTTGGGTGCAAAAAGTGTTTCACCGAGAATTACCTGAACAGATAATCTATTAGGAATCACCTCTCACTCCAAGTGAGACTTACCCAGCTGTATCTCTGATACCAATTTCACCTGTTTCTTTGGGGGACACAAAGGACATTTCCTGTGTCTTTTAGTGTGTCTTTGTGGGAGAACTGAATCCTAGCAATTATGCAAAGTTATGAACGAATTACTGTGAGCCCATGCCTCCAGTGCAGACTCTGGCACTGACACATCCCCGCGTGTGTGCATGGCCAGAAGGCCAGCAGCTGTGCGTGAGCAGCGCAGCACGCAGCTGGGCACGTTCTCTCCCTGTCTTTTTTGCATGCTGCTCAAGCCATGGCTTTGGGGTATGTTTAATGATTGATTCATCTGAGAAAACAACACAGGGGAGAAATGACATCTCCCTCTTTCAACAGTGAGTTTTTTACTTCACTCACTAACTAGTTCCCTTGAAATTTGCACTCGTGTCTACTTTCTGAGCAAAAGAAAGCAAGTCTGTGCCCATGATTGCCTTTGCACACTATCTGCTTTGCATGCATTGACAGGATTTTTAGGAGTACAGGATCAGCTTTGTTCCCCATGTCCAGTTCAGAGACACAATGGAGAATCCAGGTTATGGCTGGAGATATCTTTGGAGAGCAGCTCCGTGTTTGGCTCACCTTGTTGTTCTGTGCTGCTGCGAGATCCTGGAACAATTGGCACAATTAGACATGCAGTACTATTTGAGCAGCAATACCTAGTCACAATGGAGCAATTAAGACAATTACTGTAAGTTTTATGTAACAGGACAAATGGATCTCACTCTTAAAGTCTTTGAAAATCTCCTATAAAAGCTGTAATAATGCATTAATATATTAATCCTCCTAATCCTGTCAAACTACCCAAGTCTTTCTGTGAAGGGGTTGACAGGAGATCTCAATATTAAGAGGAATAGCAGCAGACACTTGCTAGAGTTGCTTTTTTAACAACTTGCCTATATCAGGTGTTGCAAATCACTTTGGTTTAGTGTATGAAGGGTGAGAAAATGAAATGGAGAAATTCTGGAAAGTCTCTGTAGACTTGGAAAAGCTCCCCTGATGTGTGCACATAGACAGTCTTATTCAATCCAGTAAAAATATGACTGTTTTTCCTGAGACACAAAACTGAAAGGAGTGGACTGAGGCCAGGAGCAAACCTGTGGGATTTTTGGTACAGAATTCACCAAGCCAAGGAGCAGTCCCTGCTAATCCTGCTCCCTGTAGCCCTCTCATGATCACCTCTTAAGGCAGCCCCAGCCTCTTCTCACAGATGCAAGCTGCCACATCTGCAGTCCAGATACTCTGGGGACCTGATCTGAGTATAGATCATGAGAGATGGGTCAAATATATAAAAAAAAAAAGAAAAAAAAAAAAAAAGAAAAAAAAGAAATGATAGAAGTAAATGTAAATAGAAAAAATATTTTGCCAAATAAAGATACAGATAGCACAGTTGCAGTATTGTAGTGAAAGGAGGATAGAAATAAAAGAAAACTTTTTCTATTTAGCTATGCTTAGATAGATACAAGAGATTTCCCTGATTCTCCATTATCCAGCTGGCAAGACATTTGCATTACCTCCTTAATCACGTGCCTATGTCTCCTGCTCTTAGGCAAAACCTATACTCTTAAATTGATGCCAGGGGAGAAGATGCTGATTTGGATATGCAATATTTATTTATTTTTTTAAATCCCACTTGATATACAGTTCCAAGTGCAGTCTCTCCCCACGTGGATATCTTTGATTCCCAACATAACTTCAAATCAGTTTTAACCCTCTACCCACCAGCCTACTGACTGCCTCCATGCTTAAGTAACTCCTTAACAAGGTGTTAACCTCTTGTAAGACAGCATACTCTTTTCCGCCTGGCATGGCAATGTTGAAATCTCAGTGTGAAGCCTTTTCCACATAGCCAACCTAGCATTTCATAGCAACAAAAAACTTGACAATCACATTTATACAATAATATACATCGCGCTGATACAAGTAGCTCATTAATAGCTCTTAATTGAGACTAGACACAATGGCTAAGCAGCCACTTTGAGAGGATAATGGGTGTGAGGTGAGTGACCCCTGCTCAGGCTTTGAGGGATTTCATGGTACCTGGGTTTTCAGAACAGCCTAGGGAAATTAGACGCACAATAGCTATCATATTTCACCGAGAATGGGATACCTAGTTTGGATTAAAAAATAAAATTCTCAATTTTAATCTTCCTTTATTTTAGGTCTTGATCTGAAAGTCAAGGCTAATGCTTCTTTTCCTAATTTAGAGGTTCACAGATCCCTTAATGTCTGTGAATTATGTAGATTCCAGTTTAGTTGGGGCTAGTTAGGTAAAGTACTGGCTGAAAGTACAGAACACATATAAGCAGAGTATGCCTTCCGCATTAATACAAAAGTACAGCACAAAAGAAAAGGCTTGGACCTGCAACCCCTCCCTACGGGTGAGCCCTACACACCCCCTTTTAGAAGTGTCTTTGGAAAATGCTGCCCTCATCCTAACCTGCACTGATTTATGCTGATTTGCAACAGATGAGAAGCTGTCCCTCCATAGCTAAATATTTTTGGGAGTTATATAAAGCAGTTAGAGAGTGAGAACAGAGGTTTTGCCCTTTTTCCTGTGAGCTTCCTGTGAACATTTCTGAAGAGAAACTTTCTCAACAAAACATCAAAGTCTATGTGAAGGGACAACATGAAATTGCCTGTTGAGAAACACAAGAGAGGTGAGAGTGCTGAGTTGCAGGGGTGTGCGTGCCCTGCCCACATAAAAGGAAAAAGAGCAAGGGTAAGTGCTGCTTGTGGTCCTAAAATAAATTAAGAGTGAGTTGACTTGTTGAAGGATGGAGGTGTTAGGGTTACTCCTCTTTGAGCTAGTTGTGCAAGGAGCCTGGAATGCCACTGGGGAGAGAAGAGGATTTGGCAGCCTGATGCCTCCAGCATGAAGGTCTTCACTAGTGGGAGAGAGGCAGCAACTAACAGCCACCCATCTCCCCGTGAGCATTTAATTAGGGTAAAAATTCTGTCCTCTGAATGGAGCCATTTGGCAATGCAGTGGTGGTGTGGGTCTCTGATGCACAGTTCAGGCATTGGGTGATATGGTACACCTCGGGGCCCTGTGACTCAGTGTTAACAAACCTCCCTCCCTGTCAGGAGTCAGTTGTAACACCCTGACCAGCCCCTGGCATGCACTGAAAAGGCATTCACGCAGCTTAAATTAAGTAATGCGCTGTGGGAGGGCTGGTGACCTCAGCACCTCATTCTGATAGCAGAATATGTTTACAAAAATTAAGGTTATTGATTGCAGAGATTCTTTTCAATCGGCCTATTAATGCTCGTTTTATGTAACAGGACAAATAGATCACAGTGTAAAGTCTTTGAAAATCCCCTGTGAAAGCTGTAATAATGCTTTAATGTATTAATCCCCTTAATCCTGTCAGACTCCCAAAGAATTTCTGTAAAGGCTGACAGGAAATCTCAATACTAACAGCAGAACCAGCAGCAGACGCTTTTCAATAGGTGGTTTTTAACTATTTGTCAGTCTGCTGGCTTTAAAACAGTCCTCAGCAGAGGGTGAAGGGAAGCTGATGTTTGTGAAGCATGTGGAATGATTTTAAGAGGTTTTGTGGTTTGGCTTGTCCTCTTATTTACATCGTGGTAAATCAAAACTATTGCTGGGTGTTAGCATGGAGGTATTTTACAGGTTGTTTTTCTACATCTCCCTCCACGGTGTTGCTGATGCCTTCATGACACTGGGGTCTTCACCCAGGCCACCAGCCTTGGCTCCTGCCTGCAGGTACTGATGTTTGCCCTTGGCTCTGGGGCTCAAACTGCTCTGTGTGCTCCTGTAGGTTTGCTGAGCTCTGTGAGGAGTCTGGCCGTGCTGGTTCAGGGGGTTATGGGATGTAAATCCTCCAGCAGAACAGCCATGGATCTCTTTGCTCAAGTGGCTGAATGTAGGGAATAATTTTAAAACAAAGAAAAATCAGATAAGGCCATGTTAGCAACATAATGGCAGTGCTTCTTTGAAAGGTGGCACCTCCAATTTCAGACGTGTTCTGAGCAGTCTATAATTTAGATGGAGCTCAAGCATTTAGTCTGTAGGACTTTGTTTTTCCTCCTTCACCTTTTCTTTAACTAGTAAAGAAAATGACATTCTATGTAAAATGTAATAACCAATAATGAATCCTTTAAAGTGCAACATTATCTTTTCAGCACACATTTCCCCTGCACCTCTCCTAATTATTTGATTAAATATGTGCCTTAGTGGGTTTAGTGTTTACTGGAGTGATCAGGATGAATTCATTTTCCTTGTAGTGAACAGAAGATAGTGTAATTGTGGATCCTGTGCAGTTACTTGCCTTTGTGATATGGAAGGAAAAAACAAAACAGTGACAGCTATATGTGGGATCAGTACAGCCCCTGTATTAACTCCGAGCTTGCTTTTGATTTCATTTACAGCAGTACAAATGGTTAGTAATTTCACCAAATCAACAGACTTGCTCTGAGCATAAAACCAGACACTACATCCTCCCCCCTGCTAACTCTAGTGCAGCTGGTGTCTCGGCATCTTTCCTTCCTGGTGAGCTAGTTTAGGAACAGATTTTTCCATTCGAGGGCATAAGCAGAGCACAGTGAAGTCCCCTCTCATCACAAAGCTCTTCTCCCTGACTGCAGCATTTCCTGGCAGAGCAGTGGGGATGGAAGAGCAGGTAACTCTCTAGTTGGGAGTTTCAGTCTCTTTCAGATAGACACTCCACTTTCTGGAGTTTCTGTTTGCAAATTAACATAAAGTAAAGCCTGCCTAGATGCGTTTACCCTCCACCAGTGCATTGCTGTTCTCTCCTTTTTATCTGTTTTTTCTTTGGTTTGGACTCCTCACTTCGACACAAAACTCTTGCACTTCAGCTGGGAACTCCAATGATGAACAATGGAAAACAGCTAAGAAATGAAATTACAGTATGCTGGGGGAAACGTAGTCCACCCACTGAACAGACCGCACATGGGAGAATGAAAACACAATGAAGTCAGAGCAGAAATGCCTGTGAAGTACTGCAGCATCATTTATTAATCTCTGGTTTAGTGTACATGATGTGCGAAAGTGTACAGTTTAGAGGTTTTCATGTAAAGATCAATGTTTTCCCTGGGTAGGCGGAATAATTATTTTCTGACAAGCTTAAACTCTGAGTCACCACCAAAAGAGAAAGCTGCAGTCCTGGAAGGTACCTCACAAGAAGCATCTCCAGCAGGAGGGCTCTCCTGATGCTCTAGGCAGAGCATGGGTGGTGTGTATGGCTCCCCACAGTCTCCAGCAGATATAATGGCTTATCCTGACTCATGCATTTTCCACTTTATCCCGTGCATTGATAGTTTATTTGAGCTACTTTTACAAGAATAGCATTCACCATTTTCTTGCTTAATGCCTTGGCAACAGCTGCTTTTTTTTTTTTTTTTTTTTTTTTTTAACTAGTGCAAGATGCTGTGCCAAGAAAAATCTAATACTCATCCAGAAAGGATTAACTAGATAGCATAGCAATACCCGTCAGTTTACCCACAGAAGAATGGAAATAGCTTCCTTTGGTGTAACACAGTTTAGATAGTATTTCACCTTAACTTTTATGTTCAGACTGTTTGTAGTTCAGAGATAAGTCTTTGCAAGAAAATCGATAATAATTCATGCATGCACAACTCACATCAGCTTCCACAGGACATTAGGTTTTGTATTAACATAACTGAAAATTGGAAAGTTCCTTTTTCAATAGAGTAGAGATAACTACTGTTAAGTGCTTTTTCACATGTGTGTGTGAGTACCATATGAGGAGGTAGACTGTAAAATATAGCTTTGTAGGTACATTGTTTCATACAAGCTTTGCATTGCAAGTGTTTCCGAAAGATAGCATCAGAAATTCATGACACATTAGACTAGCTTCATTAGAGACACACAGAGATGTAGGTTTCATCTAGAGAATTGTAAATGGCCAATTTGTCATTTCTTTACCTGTTGATCAAATAAGGATGAGAAATAAGGGAATTTGTAGGTCTGGGACTGAAAGGGAAGGAAATGTCTCTTTGGTACCATAAAATGTCTCTTTAATTAGTAGGGGAATGTCAACAGAACATAGAGCTTCATGGCCAGGAATTCAAGGGAGAGTAAATATCATATAAAGCACAGGCAGTGTTGGCCTAGGGATTATAGATTCCCCAAACCGTTTTAAATGATACCTCTACTTTCTCTTTGTGATGCTTGCATTCACTGTCCTATGAAAGAATGAAGTAAATTAT
The DNA here is from genome assembly GCF_009819795.1 of Aythya fuligula. Lineage (NCBI taxonomy): Eukaryota > Metazoa > Chordata > Aves > Anseriformes > Anatidae > Aythya > Aythya fuligula. The sequence continues at coordinate 7,058,288 of NC_045577.1, forward strand.
ATTTGTGGTTTAAAGGATAAAAGATAAAATATGGAGTCTTTCACTGTTTTGTGATGGCTTTAAAATCTAGGCCAGGTTTGCAATGATCTGTGACAGGTCAGTTCTGTAGCTCAGGTTTATTATGCTGAAAATCTGCACTGCAAGGCATATTCCAACATAAAAGAAAAGCACAGCTACCCCTAGAATTGAAACAAAGAAAAATAAGCCTTCTGTCAGTAAAAGTTCATGCTTACCTGCCATAAGATAGAAAAATAAATAAGGCAGTCAATCAGGGTTCCCTTTAAGGTACAGAGAGAAGTGTAGATACTGGCCCTGGTTTTAGGCTCCTTGTGTTTGACGATTGCTGAGGTTTGAGGAGTGGAAGTGGCAGGGCACTGGTCAGTGTTAGCCCATGCACTAGTTTCACCACTGCCCTTTCTGCCATACCTGTTATGCTATCTGAGATGTAGTTTACAGGTTTACATCATGTCAGCCCGAAGACAAACTTGAACCAGGGCTCAGAGCTTGCTTCCAGTGCTGGAAAACAAGTAGAAATTCTCTGATGGTGCCCAGGGCTGCATGCAGACACCTCAGGATGCTTGTGTGTGCCTGGGCAAGTGACACCACCATCACTCTCCATCATATAAGCCAGATATGCACCATGATGTTAGTGGGGGATACACTGCACATTAACTTCCTCCCTTCCCACATGATGCCTTCCTTGCCTATCTGCTATCTTCTGCCGAAGGCATGGGAAGCTCTTTGTTATTTCTGCTTGGAAAAGTAGTTCATGGCTGCTTGAATATGAGCCAGTCTTAGTGGCCTGTACTTGTCTTCATTCACAGATGTGAGAGCGTGAGTGTTTAATTTCTTTGAAGAGGGTTTTAACCTACTGCTAGCTAGGTATTGGATGAGGTTTATCCATTTTATCAAATAATGAAAAATCAGAACACTCCGGAATCTGTTGTTGACCTGACTGGCACAACTTATTGCTCTCTGAGCTCTTCTTATTGATGGAAAATCTAAATCAGAAAAGCTGTTGTCTTCCTTGGCATGAAATGACTCATTCATCATCATTCTCACCAGGGAAACCAGCAACCAAATTGACTGTCAGGGCTGAACTCTTACGAGCAACTTCTCTAAACTGGGCCTGTTGAACATGGCAGGGCACCTCTCAGTATTATTGCTTCTGGTGTTCACTTGATTGCTGGGCTGTGGCTTTTCAGAGTAGCTGAAGTCACTTATTGGAAATGTCTGATTTGAGGTATCTACCACTCTGAAATTTAGGCTTTTATACAGAGACGTTCTAAATCCTTCATGAAAAAATTTGTTATTCCTTTTGAAAGTCCTGGTTATGGATTCTCACTGTGACATAGATTCACAAGCACCAAGGCCACTTGATTAAAAATGAAAGAGAACTCTACTTATGAAGTCATATGATCCTCCAATGGAAAATATTTATGTTATAGAGACGATCAGTTCTGTGGTATATTTACACTGTTTTATAGAAACATGCATGTGGGGATATATATTTACTCCAGTAATTATATGCTCCATAGTGCTCTGAGAAGAAAAAACATGCCAAGAATAATTCAAATAAATATTAAGGCCTTGACATAACTAGTATTGCAGTAATGCAGTTTTCTAAGTGCAAAAATTTTCCCAGCTCTTTGGTATGTCATGCAAGAATAATGAATGCAAATGCTGTTGATAGTCATTAAAATTCTGCAAATGAAAAATGACTCACCCCTTCGTTAATTCTAGCCCATTGCATAGAGAACCTGTGAAAGCCTTTGTCAGTGACACTCTTAGTGTTGGAAAATGAGAAGAAGGTTCTTGAGTAGCTTCCCTGTTCCTGGGAAACTTTGTCTTTGTATGGTAGCAAGTTTTCTGACTGCCAAAATGATGAAAGCCATTGAACCACCTTATAAGTGTGAAATGGCTCCCAAAATAACAGCTGCATATGACAGTGAGACTGGGACGTGGTATGAAAGGGTCAGTGATGGTGCTGATCATGATGATTAAGGAAGGAATATTACCTATGTTTGTCAGGGAATTTGGCACTCCATTTTGCTGACTTCTAAATAAAATACCTACAGAGAGCTAGTAGTATAAATAGGAATGACTGACAAAAGATGAGAACTGTTTTAGGGAAAAAAAGCTGAAAAAGTAAAGGGTTATCATTCATCTTGAAGCCCTGCTTACAGACCGACACTGTCGTGGTGGAAGCTCTAACAACAGTTAATCTGTATGATGTGGGGCCATGGGGTCATCTTTGCAGGAGGCAAAAATGTCCATGGGAGGCAAGGAACAATGGGGCATTCAGGAAACTTGCTTTGGCATAAATGTGCCTTTACTGCTAGCAGGACATTTCTTGGTAGTTGTGGTGACAGAAAGAGACCAGAAATGGAAAGCCAAGCTGGCTGAAAACGGCAGTAGGAATAATTTGTCTTTGACTGAGCTAAAGTCCTTCGTTTTCATTTAATTGGATAACGTGAGCTACAACCTTGTGACTTGCTAATTTGTTGCACTGGAATATGATTAGAAGATGTTTTGAGACTGGGTGATGAGGAATTTTAATAAGACATTTCTGAGGTGGGGCTGTTCTGACACCAAGGATTTTGTTACAGTATTTTAAACTCATTGTGACTCTAATGATGTTACAAATGTGGAAGTGAGATAAATGTAAATGAATTGCTATTGAACCTATCGAACAAGAAACTTTTAAAGTGTTGTGGGACATATGTAAATTAATATGTAAATGAAATGGTTTGGGTTATAAAAGGACGTGTCTGAGGAATGGCTCTTTGGAGGTTCTTTGGATCAGCATCAAGGATGCTGATCATTTGGAGCTTTTACATATGTTAATCATCTTCTTCTTCCAGGCCAAAGAGGCTATGAATATAAAAGTGCTAACAGCCTATTACCAAGTTGTTTGCAAGAATCCTCATAATAGAAATGTTAACTATATTGCTTAATTTCTACTTAAATAAACCTGCAGCTTTCTGTAATAATTTGAGTGTGATTGGATGGAATCAAATCTATCTAAAATAACAAGTGTAATTAGGGCTTATCTTATCTCTATTTAGTCTGACAGTCAACAAAAGGTTTGAAATGGAAACAAGTTATTTGTGTTAGGGGTGATAGATAGGAGGTATCTAGGGGATGGTAACAGGAGCAAGCATGAAGGGTTCACAGTGGTGAGTAAGGAAATTGACCTTTGCAACAGCATTTTGAATTAACAGGGATTGCCAAGACTCTACTCATCCAAGCCAAAAGAAAAGTGTTAATCAAGATACAAGCTGATGAGAGACTTACTTGATTTGGCTAAGGTCAGACAGTGACTCTGTGGACTAGCTAAGAACAGAATGAAAATTGGTTAAGTCTTCTACCAGTAAGTGATGATCTCAAAACTCCAAATTTTCCTTAGTAAAAAAGAACAATTTTTGTTGTTTATTGCTGTTAGACTCACCCAGGTGGGTGCCAATCTATTCCTTTATAGACCCCATGTCACGTTTTTCTTTGGAAACTTTCAGCAGTAGCGTCCCAGCACATCTCTCACAAGTGCAAGCTCCACACACGATGTCTTGTACAAATGTGATGTGCTACATCAGGTGCCCTGTGGGGCAGTGCTGCCTGGCCATTGCTATCAGTGCTGCCAGTGCTCGTGGTGTTCCTGATCCCTGCACGTGCTGTGGTGTGGGGAAGGCTTTTGTGGCCTTGCGGCACATTCATAGGGATCCTCTGGTCACAGATGTCAGTGACTGCTGGAGAGACTATTTAGCACCTTCTAGATGGATGCATTGCTATCCTGATGTTTCATAATATACCAGCTGTGTTGGGTCCCAATGGCAGAAACCCTCTCCCAAACCAGCTTTCAGTCTCTAGCTCCTTGCTCACAACAAGCAAAGATCCACACCAGCAATGTTCCTGAGCTGTGGAGACCACAGACTTACTTTTTGCTGTTCCAATTCCCAAGGGAGAGTGGATTTTTATCGTTATTGCAGTGTATTTTTGCATCCTGCTGAGGAGGATTGTTCTTAGACCTGTTGGTCATGAGTAGTGGGAAGAGAAATTCAAGTTTTTCCCCTTGGAAATCACTGAAGCAAGGAGTGATGCTACTGATATTTCTATACAAAATCTTTTTGTAAAATCTTTTGAGGTGCGCTGCTCTCTTGAGCTCGACTTTTTGAAGTAATAACATCTAATCTAATTTCTGATGTATTTAACTGAAATCTAATTTCCATTTTTGTGTCCTGTAAAGAATAACTGGCTCTGGGGATCCCTGATAAAGCTGTGGGAGGGACCCCCTGCTTCCTTATGCAAGGAACTAATCAATCTGCTGCCAGGAGTTTACACTAATATCTGTGGTGATTGCAGCTCACGTATAATGAAAACAAATCCTGTTCTGGCTAAAGATCAATAATTCAAGGGGGGAAAGGGGGAGCCAGGAATGGGGGATGGAGACTGCAAGAGCATCTGCCAATGAACTGCTTTTTGAAAACAACGAGCTTTAAAACCAGAATATAGGACAATTACTGAGAATTACCGAACATCCTATGGGTATGAAGAAGACCCCATGAATACAAAATATCCTCTCCCACCCCTTCCAAAATCCAATTCCTTTTAGGAGCTCCTAGGAGAGGTATTTAGAGCCTATTAGAATGGCAGGAAGCCAGCTGTTAATCAGCATGTTAATTCTGGGGTGACATCACACGGACCAGTAGCGCTACCTGCATATGTTAAGAGTGAGGGAGCTGAGCTGGCAATCTTAGCCTGATTTCCTCAGCGTGAAGCACCAGAAGGCTCTGGGATCTTCTGGGGACTGGGGAGCATCCAGGGGGGACAGAAAAAGCCTGTGATGCAGATGTAAAGCTTTCCTGGGTCATTTGTGTCAAGAAGACTTATCCGTATAAAATGTGATGCATTTGCTCACCATCAGTGCAGGCAGTAGGATGAGGGCAGAGGGCAGGCCCACGAGACAGCTTGGCTGATGTTTTGGCCACGTTGGTGGGGCTGCTGTTCCTGTTAAACAATGCATCAGGCAAGGCACGGGTGCCATGGGGAGGACTGCAGCATCTCTGGCCTCCAGCACGGTGAGGATTTGGCTCCCCAGGGCTCATCTCCACCCAGGCACCGCACCGCTTCGTTAGACTTGCTGTGGGCCTTAATATTTTACCATACATGCCCCATATTTTAAAATATTAATTGGACATGGGCTTAGGCTGTTGTCACAACATCTTGAATCAGATCAGAGTGGTGATGCTAACAAGTGTGACAAGGCAGAGGCTGGCCTGTTCAGCCCATTTTTTGTCCTTCTTTTCAAAGTGTGAAAGGGTTAAAAAGCTTCCTGAGACTCTCCTTTTGCTGAGACAAGAGAACTAAGGGTGTATTGATTTCAGGCTTTTTTCTTTTCTTTTTTTTTTTTTTTTAGTGCTATGAGCTCTGTTTTTTGCTTGCCCTGCAAAAGTGATTATTCAACATAAATACAGACAGTTTACAGTGTTTACAAGTTAGCTGATATAGCAAGTCTCCTTGTCATGTGCTTCTGGAATATAGGGTAGGGTCGGTGTTGCCAACCTTGAACATTCAGGAACCATGAGGCAGTGCTTCTAGAAATCACAAGATTGGCTCCAAAATCTTTTTTTTTTTTTCCAAAGTGTTTTTTTTTTTTTAATTTATTTTTTCTTCTTTTAATGAAGAAAGGAAAATGTCTGGAAGTTTGCTTTATTTATTTATTTATTTATTTATTTTAAAGCCTGGAGGGGGCACAAGGTTGCAATTTTCAAGTTTTTCTTCTCAATTAAAAGGGGAAGATATTCACATTATCTTCCTTGCTTATGGTAGTTGAGTCTTCATGGCTCTGGAAGCTGGAGTTTTAAGATTAAAATGCCAAACATTGTGAGATGATAGTGCCAAGAGCTCATGGCATTGTATCAACTCAGCTGCATCTTGATTCTCTGAGGGAATCAAAAATAAAGGGAGAGGAAAGTTCAGCTTCCTCCTCAAGAATATTTTAGTGTGAACAAAAATAGTCTATGCAGTCATCTGAAAATACAGAGGAATACAGAGCATTAGTATTTTTTATACCCCCTACTACGTCACTCTTAAAAATGAAGGTAGGAGCAAAACGAGGTGAGTCTCTATATCAGAAGGATGACAAGTCTGGGAGATAGGCACTCTAGAAACACATCTACCACCCTGGCAGTGCAGGAGAGGTGGGGAGCGGCTTGAAAGCTGGACATGCCAGCAAGCACACCGCCTCTCTACCTGTCTGTGCAAGGGAGGGATTCAGCAGTGCTTCATCTCTAGGGGTTTTAGTGGAAACAAAGGCTTGTCAAGGAGAGGCATGATAGGGTTACGCTGGATATATTCTTCGCTGCAGCTTTGCAAAGGCACTGTTAAAGACATCAGGAGTGTGACCTGTGGGTTATTTGGAAATGTCGATCCTCAGGCAGATGGCTGCTCTGGGAAGAATTTAATGCCTTGCTCTCTACCAAGGAGGAAACACTATTTCCTTTTGGTGGTATCAAGGGAGCAAGGATGGTTTGGAAGAAACAGGAAAGAGACTGTGGAGACCATCCCACAGTGGCACCCAGCCCCGCTAGAAGGTACCTTTGAGTTATGACCTTGCTCACATCTCCCCAAGCTCCCTTCAGACCATTTCTGGTGTGTTTTCTATCTATGTGTAAGCCCGGATCATTTTTATTAGAGATTAAGCCAGGCTAACAAGTTTTATATCTTGATCTCTCTCTCTCTGATTTTCTGCTGTGACTGCCTCTGAGGATCACTCTCTGGTGCTATCTCCCAGACCCTCTTGGATCAGGGCTCATGACCTGACTCTGCCACAGACCTCTGCAGCACTGCCCCTCAGGCACTGTCAGGTGAGACAACACCTTCCTTTGTGATCTGCAGGGCAAAGAAAGCAGAAAGTCAGCTCTCTTCACCATAGCAGAAAGGGCTGATGGAGAAGGCAGTGCATGAGAGGACAGGAGAAATGGCCTTCTGCTTTTCCTCCCGGCTGAGGCCAGGCTGAGTGGGCTGACGAGCACCTCACAGAGGCAATCTTCCTCTGTCCCTGTTGTAATAGTTTGTAGCTGAAAAGAACATCAGGTTCCCAGGACTGACAATCCAGGAGCTTTAGTCAGTGCTAAATTCACTTTAATAATAATCCCTCAATGAATCAGGTGGGAAATATTTCACAAGCTTAAAACACCCGTAAGGTTCTCTTAAATGGAAGCCCAGGAAAGTGAGCACTGCCAATTTATTCCTAGGGTGGACTGGGAAAGAGATAGTAATTTTATAACGTTACAAAGCTGTGTCTTCGTAGAGGAGGGAAACATTAAAACGTTCATGAGCAAGGTCCTGTTCATTTTCTTTTTCTCCACTTTAATACCGCAATCTTTTTTACCAATTGAAGCAAGAACTAGAGGCCAGCATCCCATCTGCCTCTGCTGAATGTTAAGCTGATGTATGCAAAATGGGAGCTAGCTGGAAGCCCTGTGGACTTGCATGGGATACGGAGACACAGCAAAGGCACATATGCTGCAGCTCCAACTATGTCATTTTACTGCTATATGTAAAACACCATCTGTGGTGCAGAGACCTCTGCTATGAGGGAGATGCACATTCAACCCAGAAAATTGTCAACTGAAGTGCTATAAAGTTCACTATAAGTGTCTTCATCACTCATTGCTTGAGAAAAGCACCTAATATCATGGAACGCTGTAGCAAGAACTAATGTCGATGTAGGAAGCCAAAAACAACACTGGTGTAAATGGCTGCAGCTTGACTGCCTTTATTAGTACAAGTGGATCCAAGCTCTGTGGATCTCATGGATGGAAAGGGGTGTAACTCCACTGAATTTTGTGGTGCCTCAGTGCAACACCATTCAGAAATGCAATGAGGGGCTGGAGTGTGTTTTCCACATGATTTAATTTGGCCCGTAACCATTGTTTAAAGATAAATTTTATGCAGAACAGAAGGGCAGGGGTGCCAGACTCACATCCTCCCCTAGCAGGGCTGTGTAATACTGCAAGGTCACTTGGTGTTAGTCTCTTAAGCTTCACGTTCACATCTTTTTCCAGGCAACAGCAGCTAGGAACAAGCTCTCTGCCACACATAGGGGCCAGCAACTTCAAAGATGTTAAAACCCCATTGCTGTAAAAGTCTGGCTTAAAAGGAGGAAGGTAAATAGCTGTACTTTCTTGAGATGTGTGGTATTACTTATTGCCACAAAGTGTCCTGGTCTGGTGTAAGCCAGTTTAGGAGGTGCTTAGGAGCAAAATGGATGCCATGAACTTTGCTTCAGCTCCGCAAGTCAGACTTGGTGTGCAAAAGTGAAACCAGCAATGAGCTTCTGGAGCAAAGAGCTCATTAGGATTTCTTCCTGATGGAGCAAGAAGGAAGAAAGAGAAATAAAAATCCATTTCCTTTAGGTCCCTGTAGAAACGGCTGCAAAATGCCAGCTTTTACCCTTGGCTGAGGCTGCAAAGGCCTCGTGTGTGCAGTGCTGGCCTGTCCCCGCTACGCGGCTCTCCCTGTCCCCGTACCTGGCAGCCAGGAGCTGGCAGCAAGGGGCTCAGCCATGGCCAGCGGGAGGGCTCGTGCCAACTAAGTGGCTCATTAGCAGTTGCAGCAGTGGGGAGCTTGCTGTTTAGTTGCTTTGCTCTTGCCTGTAGATTGGGCTTGCTGTTGAGCTCGGCGCTCGTAAAAGCAGTGGGGAGTTCAGAGATGTTTGCCTCTCACCAGCAGGCAGCGGCTCATTCATCACAGCCACAGAGGGCTCTGGGGTGGTGGTGCAGCCACGGCCGGGGAAGAATGGCTGGGGAAAACTGGCAGGCAGCTCACAGCTGTGTCAGGAGTGCAATGGTAAAGCAGAGAAGAAACCAAGGGGAAGACGCTCTTGTTCCTCCCCATAGTGGCACCTGTGTTTATGGAGTTTCATTGCTGCAATTGTTAGAAATGAGGAAGAGGCAGAGATAACAGCTCAGGGCTTAGAGGGAATAAAAACACTGAGTTTTGACTTGTTTGTAGGGAGACATTTGAAATGTGTTCTGTCTAGTATAAAACCTCATGATTTATTGCTGGAAAGATCTAGAAAGACCAACCTCACATGGGCTTGGACTCAAGCTTTAAACTTTAAACCACCCAAAGCCAGGCTGGATGGGGCTGGGGGCAGCCTGGGCTGCTGGGAGGGGTCCCTGGCCATGGCAGGGGGTTGGGACAGGATGATCTTTATGGTCCCTTCCAACCAAATCTGTTCAGTGATTCTATGACTAAAGATCTGCAGGACTCCAGGAAGAGTAGATGTGCATTAGATCTTAGTGCAAACATCACAGAAGTACTAATGGTGGAGGAAACCCAAAGACCAAATCTAAGAAGAGCTCAGAGGGAGGGAAGAGTCCCATAAATGCTGGATGAGGGACACGGGAGAGAGAGAGGGGAAGGACAGTGCTGACAGGACTCCTTGTGGTGGCAGGGCCTGCTCACAGCTCAGTTATGGTGCCAGTGCTCAGTGCGTGGTAATTGCTCACTTCTCCTCCTGCTTTGGTTCTGAACTCATTCCTGTGGTACATCTCTGTACCTGTCACCCCTTCCAACCAAGGGCTGAAGCCTATACTCAAATTAAGTAAGAGGAGTAGATTCACCAGGATAAATGGAGGTGCTGCAGATTAAAGATAAGCTTTGCTGAAGAAGTACAAAACTCCTTCGCCTCTCTTCTCTGAAATGCACAAATTTTGACCTTTGCTGGGAAAACTGCTGCCACTTCATCATTATCAAAATATACAGACAAATGACCCTGAGTCTGCAGCCTTTTCCATTTTCTCCGCTGTGGGTTTCCTATCTTCTCTCTCCTCATTTGTATTGCAGTCTCCAGAGGACAGGGATTGTACTCTTTCTCGTCTCTTGGTAGCACGGAGTGAACCATCAGAGCCAAGCCTATAATCAAATTGTAATAATCTTCCCTAACTGTAACCAGACTCCATTTGTTCCTGCAGAAGCCACAGCTCAGTGAAGCCTGGGGGCCAGTGGGTTGAAAAATACTCCACCGTGCTAGCTTGCAAAGCCCAGGGAATAAACCCCGGCACTCACAAGCTCACACTTTCATTTATTATTGACTATTAAGCTAGCAACTAGTGATGCTGTTCCTGATCGGAGTACACAAAGTGTTCACAGCTCCTTCCCCACAAAAATTTACAATGAATATAAGATGCCAAAGGAAGAGTTGTTTCTCTGTTTAAAGTTCTGAATACTGCAAAGGCAGCTGGCTGCAGATTCAGGGGTTAAACTTTTGTTTGTTTATTTCTTCAAGCTCCAGCACTGACTTTTCTACAATGCTCTTCTCTTTCCCAAGCATGTGATGTGAGGACAGTTATGAGACAAAATGTGCCATTCTTATTCTTTTCCATTGCATTTTTGTGCCGCCTGCCATCGCAGTCATCAGGGAAGAAAGGCCATTTTGTGCAGTGAATATACCCAGAAGGTAACATACTCTGAAATCAAAATGTTTTGGTCCTTCTGCACTGGAATACAGAATAACTCAAACTTCTTTGCTTGTTTCTTGCTATCGGAGCCAAGTGCTGCCATTTGAACTGGAAATGTGGCATGGTTACTAACGTGGAAATACTCCTGCCATCTGCTCCACCTTGATTCAATGTAAACCACAGCAGGGTTAACTCAGGCCATAAAACATGCAGCTACTGGTACATTCATCTCCTGATGGGCAATCTGGCACAGCCTGAGCCCATTCCTTCATCACCAGCTCATTTTACATGATCAGGCAGTTTTTGGGGGTACATTTTGCAAACCTTTTATAGCTTGCATCCTCATTGTCACAAGCTTTGACCTGAAGCTACAATTTAACATGGATTAATGGAGTAAATGTTAGTGTTTAGTCCTCTACCCAATGCCAGGGGAATGCACAGCAGCCTGACTCCTGCCTGGTGTGGGGTAAGGACCAGATAAGTTTTGCCAGCTTTAATTTTGATCCTACAACCAGGCACTTTTTGCAAGGTTTGAGGGCAGTGCTTTAGTGACAGTCACAGTAAAATCCAACACTTTATGAATGTTTCAGTTTAAGCGATGGCAATTACCACTTGCGCATACATTCTGTGAGGGGGACATGCCAGTAGTTTTTTGCTTGCCTTCTTCTTGTTGGCAGCTCACTGGCCACCCCTATAAGTAAATGCTATGCATGGAAATTCAGCAGATTAAAGGCACCTTTAATGTTTCTATAGCATGCACCCAGAAATGTCATTAAAGATAGATAGGTAGAGTCCCGTGGCACCATCTCTAATTCATGTGTTTGTGACTTTAATCCTTAGCTTGATGGTGTTTTAATTGACAGAATGTAAATTCCTCTTTGTGGTAATCCTTCTGGCACAGGGAGATGTGGACAGATGCTCCCAGCTCGCAGGCAGTGAGTGGAAATAGGCAGGAGGGGCTGGTGCTGTGGCAGTATTTGCTCAAATATTTCCTGATTTTCTTTCAGTGTGCTTCACCTCCCCGCAACCCACTGAAGTTCCCTGAGATTGTGTCTGTCCTCTCAGTCTCTCTCTTCAGAATTGCTGAAATAGAGCTGTAGCTTTTTTTTTTTTTTCTTTTTTTTTCTTTTTTTTTTTTTTTCTTTTTGTATTAGTATTTTCTTGGGCCTTTTGAGCTGCTCCCATTGAGGCTCTCAAGTCTGGTAAACACAGGAAAAAAAGAAGAAGGAAAAAAAAAAAAGGAAGCCATACCTGACTTCACTGAAGAATGAACCCTCCTTTCCAGCAGCTTTCAGCTGAGGAAAATGACTTCCTGCATTTCTTTTCCATTGGGAGTGGGAATACCTGCCACTCTAGCTTTATACCACCGGAGGATGACCAGTTAAAGGGAGAGAAATGCAGAGTCTAGTAGCACTAAAGGGACAGCATCAGCAGCCAGACCCCTCCAGCTCTCCCTTCAGCATACAGATGTATCCTCTAGTAATTTCGATTCAGATTAACTTGGTGACCCACCAGTGCTTTCAATGTTTGCAAAACCAGTGGAGATTTTCCAAGTGAAGGCATTCTTGTGAGATGTGTGGAGCTTAGCATAATTTAAATCAGCCCTTGCTGTGCTCCTGGACCAGCTGAACCAGCTAAAATGGAATATACTTTTATAAAAGTATTTAAAAAAAAATTAGGCAAGCTTTTCAAGGCTGCAGAAAGAGTGGTGTTTCGATTTTTTTTTTTTTTTTAATTTTACTTTAATTTGTGATAGTTTAGTCTAGCAGCTTGTGTAAGCACATTTCCTTCTAAAAACAGCTTTTCCTTTCAGAACTGACCCATAATAACTGAAATCCTGGCTGTTTTAGTTATTTGTCATACCAGAAGATCCCCTACTGAGTACAATCAGAGTTTTGGTGCAGAGAGCAATGAATAGCATCCGGAAAATAGAAGTTAATGGCTTTTTATTTAAATATCTCAACATTCGATAGTTGGGGGATATGAATAACATTTCCAAGACTTTCAGACAGTTAAACTGTGACATTTCCATCTCACCCATTCAGCACCATCTTTTTTTTTCTCCTGGTCAGATGCTGCCCTTGCTGCCTGCACTAGGAAAGGCAGAGCAAAGTCAGACAAACTCCAAAACCCAGTGGTTTCTTCCTAGCTTTCTGTTCTTGCCACACATGATTAGATTGCTCCAAATTCCCTTGAACTGTTTTCCCAGGTAGCAGAGGCTGCTCGCCAAAGATGCACCATGGTGCTCTGACCTCCTGCAGCTCGCTTGCTCAGTGATAGAGAAGGACAACTACAACTTACGTGTCCTTTCTCTGCATTTCTGCTTGATTTACTTGCCCTAGATTTAAAACTTTGACTACTTCCCAAGTTGCTGCTGAAAAACAAGTTCCATATGTATTACCCTTCATCTGCATGAGACACAGAGTGAAAGAAACACATTTTTTTCTGTCCTAAGGTGTATCATCTGAGTTAATCTGAATTAACTTGCAGCACGCCTGACTGCCAGGTCTTCTCCCTCTCTCTGTCTCTGGAACATCATTTTAACTTTCTGAGATGCTGCTGGGTACCAGTGGAGGCAGGACAACTGTGCCATCACACCTTTTTCAGGGATCCGTGGGAGCCAATAAGCTGAAAATCCTCTTTTAGTGTGCTGTGAATGCCAGACCTGAACTTCCAAGCATGAAACTAAAGAGTGAAAGTCCAACAAGCTCCAGTGAGGATTTTGGATTTTTTCCTCTAATACAACTAGCTGGGGATCAGAGTGTCTGTCCTTTTTTTTTTTTTTTTTTTTTTTTTTTTCTCTAACTGCCTTCAGCCAAGCTATGCATCTCTTTTCATCTTTAAAATATTTAATTGCTGCGAGTTGCTGGGTTGATGTACCACACTGGGGTGTGCACCCAGTCCTCAGGTATGCCTCTCTCATCTCCTTGGGGTAACGTTTTCCCATAGCAGCTGGCAGGTGATGGTTGTACTTTGTAAGACCTCTTGCAGCTGCAGCTCTGTGTCTAACAGATGGGTCAGTGTTGGTGGAGAAAAAAATGGGGCATTGAGGGGTGTGGTGGTAGCAAGGCAGGGGCTGACGGCGGGCAGTGTACTCTACCTGATGCAAGACAGACAGATGTGTCTGCCCCTGCCTTCTGCTTGTGCAAAGAGAACAAGGACCATCATGCAGCACACTGTGCTCTCTGCATCATTACTGTTGTCTGCTGCCCCGCTTACAGATTGTCAGTCTCAGCACAAACACAAACATTTTTGATGGAAAGGCATCATTTCTACTTAGATACACTCAGCAAGTCTCAAGGAGCCTGATGTTTACCAGGCTTATGAGGTTCAAAACTGCCCATAATCAGACCAATGAACCGTCAGTCTTATGGTATAAAATCTTCTTAAATATAACTCAGTTCTCAACTCTGTCTGGTCTAGGGAAATTTTCTTAAAGAACCATTTGAGTGACCCCCTGCTTTTTTTTTTTTTTTTTTTCCCCAGTCATCAAGCAGCAGGTATCTGAGCACATAAGTGAGATTAATAGCACCGTTACAGACGGATGGGGTGGAGTACAAGTTGGAGAGGTGGCAATTTCACTTCCCTCAACCTCAAGCCAGACTTGCCATGACTTCTGCAATTCTAGCCTTCTATGCAGGACTATTCTGGCACATTACTTTTGGCATGCAACAGCCTTGGGTGGTTTGTTTGTTTGTTTTAGTTTGGTATCCTCATGCTGCCTTTTCTGTGTACCTTTCCATCAGCATTCCCAAAACCCATCTGCTGTTCTGATCTAACATGCTCTTCTTCCCACTAAGCTGCATTTGAAACAGTTCCCCCTGCATTAGGAGACTTCTGCTGCTCACCTGGAGTTCAAGTAGCATTTCTTGGGCATGGCCATGTGAGCTGCAAAGTCCAAGTTAGACTTGTTTGTGTCAGGAAGTCCACCAGCTCGGCAGTACACAGAGTCCTGATTAGAGCTCTACAGGAAAGCTTTGGGTTTGTATCTTGAATTCCCTGTTTAAGAAAGCAATATATTTCACACTAAGGTCAAACCGAAATGTTTTATTCAAGCTTAGGAGACCTTCTGTTTTGCTCACTGAAATTCAAAGATACATTATACAGGTTCATTACACAGCTTTTGGAAGTTCTTCCCCCTGCGACTACACTTTTTGACCAATTTACAGTTTCTGAAAACATTTGTCAATTTCTGTTCACTTTTGTCAACTGTGTTTGCATTCAGCAAAGCCCCAGACACACAGACACATACTATGAGCAAGTCTGATGGACAGGACTTTGAGGGCAGTAGTTCAATATCTCATTTAACCCCACATATACTGTTCAGTTTCCAGTTTACTATTCTCATTATTAACAGCGGAGGGAAACTCGGGAAAGAAATGTCATGCAAGTTGCACTATGTCCTGGCTGCAATGAAAAGTTCCCTGTCTAATGCCCTGAAAGGTAACCGTAATATATGAAAGGTGATTTAGTTTCTCTATGTTTATTGGACCAAGTACTGCTGAATATAAACCCTCACTGATCATGGACTTTACAGCATTGTATCGTTTCTGAAGACTTCAGTGGCTTTTGCATTTTCATTTCATAATGATAAATTACCTGAAATCATTCCTCTCGGAACAGATTCCTCCAGCTTTGGCTCCTGCTAGGATGTTTCATTTTGTGTTGAAAATTGCAATAGAAAATTTCCTTGAGCTGTTGATATGTCAGAATAGAGTTTATTATCACTCGCAGTCCTGGCGTATTGGAGCTGTGTGAAAGGTTTTGTAAATAATATGACACGGGTAGGAACTCATTTGATGCTGTGATAGGTGGTGAATATTCCTAGCCAGGCAGGCAGGGTGAAATGAAGTGGCAGGAAGTGTGACCTTTTCTAGTAAGAGGCTTTCTCGCTCTGTAATGTATATTGGTAATTAATTAGAAATGTTAGTGCAGGAAACAGGATTTCAGTGGCTGATAATGGCACAACATGTTGTCTTGTGTGTATTATTACAAATGTTTGTTGTTCATATACCTCCACAATGAGCTAGAAGATGGTTTCTGCACGCTGTCTCTTAAAATCTGGTCCTGCAGCAAGCATATTTTTGAGAGTGTATGAAACTTGCTGCTTAACACATTTCAAATGTCTATCTATAGCGATCCCACTCCACTACCAAAGGTGGTATCACTTCAGGGTGAACTGGAAAGCTGACCCTTCCACGCACCAGTTTTTCCAAATGCATGTTATGCACATTTCTTAAGTATCAGGGTATTGTAGATTGGAATTTGAAACACTTTAAATGTGTTTGTTTCAGTCACAATCCCCTAAAAGCAGATGCTTGCTCCAAACCCCACTCCTGTGGTAACCTGAGTCCTGTAGGAGCTGCTCTGTGCTTTTCTGGGTGGAAAATGAGAGAAGCTGCTGATAGCACCAACCCTGTAGTTAACAAATTTGTGTAAATGTTGAAAATCAAGTCTGTATTTTCTTAAAACTCATACTCAGCTCTCACTTAAACCAGGCTAAATCCATTCATCTATTAGCTTTCAGGTGTAAGTTGCAGAAGGAAATTAATTTAAAAATGTATCCATGGTTTGCCCAAGTGTCATTATCGTGGTGTCTAATCATAGTTCTTCATTTACATATGAGGAAATTGACACATGGAGAGGTAAATTTTCTCATTATCACATGAATATCTAAGTTAGGCAGCTAACTATTGATTGCCAGTTTTAACCTTGATGGCTTGTGTGTCAAGTTCCTCTTCTGTGTAAATGTGTGGAGGATCAGGGATTAGCCAGATTCCCAGCTGGGCTACAAGGCTCCTGTTTTCCTCAGATCCATGCTGTTGAACCTGTGGGAAAGATGCTTTCAGCTTGGAGTTGTTTCTAAGCTGTTTATTGCAGCTCTCACTGTTTGTGGTGCGTATCGCTCAGGCCATTCCTCTTGGGCAGTTAGTTGTTCCAATTATTTTTAAAGAAATTTTGTGCACAGCTCAGTTCTGTATCCTCGCCTCTGCTCAGGGGTCTCCTGACACTTCCTACTGGTTTCAGCATTAGTTTATATGCAGACAGAGTAAAAATTTATCCCTCCTTCCTTTTTTTTTGGCTGAATTTTTGTCAGTGTATTTGTCATAGCCCAAGTGGTGTTTCCAACTGGATGCTGCTAATCGTTTACTATTCAGCACAGCTAAGAATGAGATTTTATTTTTAGGTTCTGTCACTCCATGTCTTTCCATTTTGAGATAAATCCGTCTCCGATGTCTCCTGTTTCAGAGCTACAAAAGCTGGGCTTCATTTCCAGCTCCAGATTGTTATTTCATTCATGTATTAACTTAGTTGTTAAGATCTTTTTGCCTTTATTTATCAGACATTTCCAGAAGTTGTTTTTATTTCACTGAGCCCCAGCAGAAACTCTGCCCCACACTGGCTCCATCCCAGCCCTCACATTGCAGGAGGACTGCTGATTGCTGGCTGTATTAGTTTATTACATGCAAATAAGTTTTAGATCCAGCACTGTTAGGCATTTAGTGCAGAAGCATGTTCACACCCTTATTGGTGCTGAGAAGGGATGGCAGGGAGCATTGGTTCAGCCTATAAGAGTTTTCTTTTACTTCCATATTTCTACCAGCCTAAAATCTCCCCAGTAGAAATTGTCTCCTCTGCCTTGGTTTCCATCAAAATGCTTTTCAGGAGTGCAAGCACAGGGTTGGAAACTTTCAATACCAAAAAATAAAAAATAAAAATAAAAATCATAGAATCACAGAATGGTTTGGGTTGGATGGGACCTTAAAAATTGTCCAGTTCCAGCCCCTCTGCCATGGGCAGGGACCCCTCCCAGCTGCCTCCAGTCCCATCCAGCCTGGCCTTGGGCACTGCCAGGGTTGATGCAGCCTGGCCAGGGCCTCACCACCCTCAGGGTAAAGAATTTCTTCCTTACATCTGGTATAAATCTACCCTCCTTTAGTTTAAAGCCATTACTCCTTGTTCTATCATTACATTCCCTAACAGAACACCTCCCCAGCTTTCCTGTAGGCTCCCTATATGTATTGGAAGGGATATTTGCAGCTCTTCTCAGACCTGAATTTTCAGATTTTTTCAGATATTTTCAGATCCTTTTTTTTTTTTTTTTTTTTTTTTTCCTCTTCAGGCCTTGTTTCTGGAAATTATTATGATTTAATTAAGAAGAACCATGCATTTTTTTTCACACTGATCTTTTCCCTTGTGATGCTGCAGGTGAGACTTAGACAAAATAGTGAAGAAAACAAATAAAACAAGAGGGGTGTGTTGGACCACACTGACCAAAGAAATGGTCAAAGAAAAGTTTGATTTGTTGGATGTTTCAAATGAAGGCTGCTGAAGAGGTCGTACAGGTGGAGTCAGAAAGAAGAAAAACAAGATCTCACGGAGTCAGGCAACAGCGAATGGTTCACTGAAAGCTTTGTAAATATTTGCAAGTTTGGCCTTAGCTTCAGATTTAGAGATGAGCCCAGACCACTTGAGCTGCACCCGGCTGTGCTGCGGGCAGCCGCATACAGCTCCGCATGGCACGGCGAGGCTTGCTCACCTCCTTGTAATAGCTTTTCTAACATGACTGAAAAGCCTTTTTCCTTGTTGCCATTCTCTCTTTATATTTTATTTTTATTGTATTTCATGGAGGGGGAACTATCCTTATCTTGTACCATTCTAACGTTGTCATGGGAAACTGGTTTCAAAAAGGCAATTTCTCTCTCTCTTTTTCCCCCTTTCCTGCAGACACGAGCGTGTTTGCGCAGTGCCCCCTTCCCTGCTCCTGCAGCTCTGCCAGGAGAACAAATCAGTCAGAGCCACCCATACCTGCCCAGAGCTGTAAGGGAATCAAAAGGAACCCATCTGAAGCATGTAGAAAGTTAGTTTTTTGTTTGACTGCCTCTGTGTGCTGCTGAGAAATGGGATACCTTAATTCAGTCATCTCAAACATAGTTGGGACTGCAGAGCATTTATAGTCCCCAATGTTTCTCAAAGGTCAGATATTTAAATGAAAACAATTTGTATATTATGTTTTTCCTTCAGAAGGCAACTTAGTTCAGTCTTGTGAGTTACAGGTTGTCTGAGGGCCACTTTGGGAACTGTTGGCACAGAGAATGAACAGATCTGGGTGTCATCAGTTCTGTGTTTTCTTTCTAGATTCCCCAGTGATGATCTGGCCACAAGTCACCCCATCACTCTGTGCCTCAGTTTCCCACCTGTAGAACGGGGAGAATCTCTATTCATTATAAATCCCTCTGACAGCTACAGCTAGGAGACACCTGTTAAAAACGAACCAGCATTGTGATCATTATTGCTACCATTCAGACACCGGGTTTCCTATGCATTCACTGTCACATGTATCCTTGGTGGCTATGTTGTCCCTGGTTTCAAATTCCAAATTTTGAGCCTTTTGCTCTGCAGCCTGGTAGAGATTTCCCTTCAGACAGGCTCATTAACTCATTTAAAATTTAACTCAAGCTCTTTTATATTGTTTTCCCACCCTGTCTAATCTCCTTTCATTCTTGCTATATGAGGTTATCCATGTGCTTTGTGAGTGACTTGTTTTCCTGCCTGGTTCTGTGCTTTGACTCTTGTGAAAGGCACTATATTAAATCTCTAACAAAGTGTGTGTAAGCTATTCATATCACACTCAGCACTAGGGAGCAGGGTCTGTTATGCTAATGGTCAGTGCAAGCTTCCCATAAACTACATATACTCACAGTGTTACCATCAGCTTATGTAGACATTTGAGAGCAATAGGGAGGATATAGAAAGGAAGATGTTTTCTGTCAGGTTCTTACAACTTATGTATCTCAATAAGAGCTAATATCCTAAGGAGACAAAGCGATGGTTTTCCATCTCCAATTCCATACTGGCCCTGCTGGCTTAAATTCAGCAAGTCACCAAGTCCACTGGATTTAGGAGATAATAGCAGAAACTGTCTTGGTCTCATGGTCTCACTAGCCAGGAAAGCAACCAGTGTTGTGTGGACTTTGGTGGGTGGTTTCAATGCTTACAAGGGCAAACTGTGCCTGTAATTTCAGTGCTGTGGTCATCAGAGCTGTGTGGTGTGGAGCAAGGTCAGAGAAGCCCACTGGTGTTTCCAGTCCCCTCTGGCAGCCAGCTAGCCCTGCTCTGCTCACGTTCTTGCAATAGTAGTCCAGGTACTGCACAAATCCTCTTTTAGCTACTCCTCAACAAATATTGCCAAAGGCACTCTAAGCAGGTCTCTAATGCACAGTCATTACCATCCACAGTGGCTCCCAAGCCCTCTCATCCAGTTGGGATGAGCCCCAGCGCGGGATCGGGGAATTGCTCAAATCATCTCACGTTGAGAGCGATGCACGCCCACAACAAATCCTTCAGAAATGGCCCATGATTAGACACATAAGTGATTGTCCACTGACGAGTTCCAAATAATGGACACATTTGAGAAAATGACAATCTGCTAGCAGATAGTTTGCAAACAGAAAAAGAGATAAAATTCGTCAGCTAAATGATTCATTATGGCTTCCTCTGACTTTTTCATAGCAAAACCAAACCGTGCATAGCTCCACCAGGCAGTTTCTGAGCTATGCAATTTCTTTCTGTGATTGTCATGCATATAATATCTTATTACATTTGATATTAATGGCAGTGTGGTGCTCAGGTATTGAAAATCCATATGGCCTGTATAATATTTACAGTATGACAAAGTAATAAGTCACAGCGACAGCCTGCTGTCGTGCGCTCCTAGCATTTCGCTCCAAGCAAATGCAGAGATGTACCGTGATGTTCGTTGCGATGTGGATGAGTCTGGCTTTTAATTAGTTGGATTTGTGGCTTATAGTGGGGGAGCAGTGAAGGCTGGGGGTTGCTTTGCATATGTTATCGTGGCATGAAGACTGATAGCAGAGGAACAGTTCAAGTGCAGCTTGAAGGCTGTGGTGGTAGCTTTTTTTTCCCTTTTTTTTTTTTTTTTTCTTCTGGACTCACTGTATGCTGGTGAAGCAGATGGAGAACACTATAAGAACACCCCAGGCTTTCTGGTGGGCTGCCCTCTTTGCTGGAGTTGTGCACATGGGGAAGGGAAGTGGCGCTGCCTCCTGCGCTGCATGGATGTGGGAACATCAGTGAGCAGTTGAAATGGTTTTGGGAAAGGGGCACTGGCTGTGGTCCTGGAAGTGCTCAGAATCTGTGGAGATCCACCAGGCAGAGAAGGGATCATTGCCAGCAGGGTGCAGGTAGTGTCAGTGGCATCTCGATAATACTCCTGCCAGGCCAGGGACAAGGTATGAAGTTGATGCTGTCAAGAACGGGGATAAGATGAAGCTGCTAGTTCAAATTTGAGCAAAGGCCTGGATCTGAGAAGGGAAAATAATAATAATAAAATAAAAATAATAAATAATAAAAAATAATAAAACCACACAGATTTATACACAGCTTGGTCTGTCTCTGTGCAGGCTGGGAGGGGAGGGAGAAGAGGGAGGTTGGAGATGACTGACAGGGACTGGACCTGAGCAATGGGAAGGAAATTGCTGTTTTGAACAGGAGGCAGAGATTGGAAGCTACAGAGACAGTCTCAGGGCAAGGTCAGGAGTGCAGAGCTACAAGACAAGCATGGCTAAAGCGTCAGCTCCTGGGGAGACAGAATGAGCAGTGTGGCTAAGCCCTTGTGACCCCCACACATGCTAGGTGAGGTTCCTGCTGCTGCTTTTTTTACAAAGCCATGGGAAGCAGCCCCCATCAATCTGTGCCTGGTAACTGTGTTTATCCCTTCTTCTCTGCAATTTGTACCTTGGTGAGCCAGTCCTGCCCAATGGAGCTGGTGAAGATGCTGGGCCCTGCTGTGCTGGCCAGGGGCTGTGGTGATGCCTCATTTCTCCACTCTTTTCCCTGCTTTTCAGATGTGGTTTCTATGTCATGGGGGATAGAAACCTGGCAGCATTTGTCACTGAGGCTCTGCTCTCATTTCTAACCAGAAGATTTCTTATAACAATGGGAACTTATCAAGCTGAAAAACTTTCCAGAGACTCTATTTCTTGGGGGTTGGAGTGGAAATGGGATCTCCTCCTCCAGGACGTGATGGCCTTTTCCAGGGGACAGTTTAATCTTTTAGAGACAGATGAATATGAGACTCAATAATCCAGTAATACAAGCAGAAGATGAGGAGAGATGGGGAGAATTTCAATAAAGCAGCTGAAAGTAAAGAACCTGGAGCTGCTGTGGCTTCCTTCACAGTCCCTGGACAATGAATCTGGGGTGGAGCTCGCCCAGGGCAGATGGCATAATGTTGGCTGAAGGGCAAAAGCTGCTTTATAATTGACCAGCTAGGC
The DNA here is from genome assembly GCF_009819795.1 of Aythya fuligula. Lineage (NCBI taxonomy): Eukaryota > Metazoa > Chordata > Aves > Anseriformes > Anatidae > Aythya > Aythya fuligula. The sequence continues at coordinate 7,080,051 of NC_045577.1, forward strand.
CATTCCCTCCTCCAAATGCATGTTTATGTGCTGTTACAATTTAATAGCCTCCCCCCAATCCAATTCCTTCATTTTTCTTGCTTTTCAATAACTCTGTCCCTTACTTGCTCTCAGGCACTCTATTCTTGCTTTTCTCTCCTGCATCTTTCCACCTCATTCTGCACTCTTGTACGGGCTTTTCCTTTTTTTGGCAAATATTGCCTGGAACCTGAGTTATGCATAAGGTTTCTGCTGTCCATCAGCGAAGGAGAGGATTTCATCTGGGCTGTGTAAGGCAAAGGATCTGGATGGGATGAAGCACATCACCAATTTCTGCTTTCAGCATACGGTCTCAGTAACAAACAGGATACCAGGCCCTGTAATCTGACTGAAAGTGTGTGCTCACAAGAGGAGACTCATTGCTCGGTTTCCTATGCTGTTACTCTGTGAAGCACCGGAGGAGGGGATAAGTCCCAACAAAAGCCCCTAGGCCCCCACACTTATGAGTTATGGAAGTGGCACTTTGCTGTGTCCTCCCCAAAATCCCTGTGCAGAAGAGCCACTGTCTGTAACCCCAGCAGCAGAGTTGGGCCCTCGGGGTTGTTTTTATTCTAGTAGAGATGTCACGTCTGACAGTTGCTATCACCCTGTGATTAGGCCAGCAATCAGTCCCAGCTTCTTTTGATAGAATATGAGCCCTGACTGATTAACAAAGTGGCCTTTGGCCTCAGGTTAATAACAGATTTCACAGCACTGCTATGGAGTAATTATTATTTAAAGAGGTCTTAGTGGAAGTTTTGATATTCTCCTACCAGCTTCTGTCCATCTGAATGCAGAATCAGTAAGTAACAATTACGGGCTTGAGCACCAGCTCAACTGGAGATCTCATAGTCCTGATACATCAGTATTCTTGATGCATCTGTCACATCACTGTATTAGATGGACTACTGTGTCAGGTTTGCTTCTTTTTATGACACCTCAGTGTATTAATCAACCAAAGTATGGAGTTGTCTCAGTCCATCAGTTATCCGAGTTATCAAGTTATCTTGTGTATCACTTTTCTCCATCTGTCAGTTGCTTCACTGTGTCAGCTAGTGAAGTCCCCTGGTAGGTCTGTCTTCCAGGTGTATCTCATTCCCTTACTTCTGATTGTCATGGAGATATCAATCTCTAAAACACGATGTTGTCTATTTTTTTAGTTATACGAGCTTCTCAGTTTTCTGAGGTCTTTTGTTTTGGTGGCAAAAGTGGCACAGATGTTTTCTGTGAATGGTGATACTCTGTAATTACAGAGACCAGCTGCAAACCACAGACTGGACCACAGTCCCAGAACTGCAGATCCGAGCTATTTATGCCTCACTGAAATACCTTGGTGCTTCACTACAGTAATCTCACATTACTCCAGCCTGGTATAGAAATGCTGTTACCACCATGACTCAGAGTGTGGCCTGTGAATAGTCACTTTAATGTTCAGATTAGTGAAGGAATAGATGTGAGATTCTGCTGAAAATCATACAGCTTGAGTGACTTAGATATCCAACTGACATATTCAGTGATGTATTGAATTAGGAGCTTAAGCTTAACTGAAAGTTAGTGGACTTAGTTGCCTACATCTTCTGTACTGCAGCACATTGCAGAGCAATGCCCAAGTGTGGCACTTAAGGAGCTTACTGGGAGGCTGATAGAAAGCTTGTGGTGAAAAATGGAAGTGAGCTGAGGTCTCTGAGTTCCCAGGCCAGCTTTCTTTGCTGCACCAGCCTTCTTCCCCTGATATGAAGAGGGAGGCAGAACAACAATGCGGCTATCTGAGAAGCCAGAGCCAAGGTGTAGAAAATGGTCCCTGTTAATGCCAGTAGAGAAGATATGGCAATTTCTTCTCCTGCATGCTGAAAGGACCTCACTGAATGTGTTCCTTTACCTGCAGACCCCTTCAGCTGAGCAACTGTTTTTGCCCAATTAAAGGGTTTCCTGCTGCTGTGGTTGATCCACACAAATGGAAATAGAGGGGAGGCGTGGAGGAAGGAATCATTAAATCAGCAGAACAAAGGCATGAGGGCAAGTTAAAAGACCTGATCTGAATAAAGGAAACTCCTCAAAATATCAGCTTCTTTGTCCTGCCTGTCCTTCATCCATCCAATTCTCCTGAATGCTGTAGAGAGGCTTTGTCATTCTCAATGACATGGCGGGAGGAACCAGTCCTTCAGCACGCTGCCTAAAATAGCAGCAGACAAGAGATAAAGTGCTCGGAGGGTTCAGTTCAGTCTATGAATGCTCAGAATTTCAGGGCCAGATCTGGATTATTCAGTCCTCACAATAAGCTTCTTCATCACTGATCCTTGGTGCTTTGTAGACCAAGCTGGCCTCATTCGTGGTTGCCACTCTTGTGGACATCATCTATTTAAGTTAATACCACGAAGTATTGCAATTCAAAATTGGGGCCAGATTAGTATTATGTCTTTAGCAGCCTTATATACCCTTGATGAAATTGGAATCCATACCTCCAAAACCCCTCATTAACTAGACAGTCACTGTAGCATCCTTTTTGTTTTCTTTTCAGGTTCTTGCACAAAGTTTGTCATCATGGTATTTGAGCAGCTTCCATTGTGACTCAGGAGCGTCTGACTAGTAAGGTTATTACAGCTTTACATTTATATTGTCAGAATTTCCTCTACTACTGCCTTTTTTTCCCCCATCCTATCCTCTCCTATTTATCTAGTAATTCACCTCTTGGATCTGAGCGGCATGACCTGTGAGAGGATCCTAGACTGACCCTGCCAGTTCAAGAACTTTGATTGAGTTACTTTCCTATAATTATGAATACAAAACCTCCAAAACTTGTGTATAGGACATTGCAACATGCCCTTACTTGCATTGTCAGCAGCTTGCAGTGCTTGTACAGGACTTTGCGTCCTCACAAAACAGTTTCACCAAGAGACCTTTATAGTCCTTGTTAATATTTACAGTGGTCTCCTTCCATGTAAGAAAGCAACCTTAAGCAATGCAGTTGCATCACTCCCATAGATCCTCTCTGCTCCTTTGTCCAGTGTATGCTTTGTGCATCTAAAAATGAGTCATGTGTGTGGATAGAATAAAATAAGCCTGCTGAAGTCACTATGTTTCAAATGGACAGATCAAACCATGGTAAACAACATCTTTGTGTCATGTTCTTGCAAAAATCTTTTGTGCTTGTGTTCCCCCTGCCATAGCTAGCTAACTGGCTTGCACAGAAGATAGCAGTCTATTGCTTACAACAGTGAGACAGACTTACTTTCTGGTCCAGTGGAAGGTATGGAGGTTCAGATCCCACAGATGCTTCCTTTTGGAAGCCTTGGCCTCTGCTAGGGATTGCTTTTTGCCAATCCATGGCCAGAGCCCAGTAGGCAGCTGGCCTGTAACTACTGCTACTTTCTGAGCAACACCAGGGTTAAATGGGCCTTGCTGTGGAGGAGGCTGTGTGTGCATAAGCCTTTTCAAAGTCCCTCAGCATTTATCATCGTTCCTGTCTCCCAGCTAATGAGCAGCTAAAGTGATTTTCTATTGCTTGTAATTCACCAAAATTGTTCTAACTGTTCAAAGAGCCAAAATTGACAGGCTAATGCGGCCGTTCGCCTGACTGTCTCAATGGCTCATCGAAGGGTGAGCTGATTGCTGCCTCGGTGATCAGCCGAGGTGCTTCAGACAACATCATTTCTGTAATACATCAACAATCTGAAAGCTGAAAACAAAGGCCAGAGGAGAGCAATCATCAGTCACAATGCAACGCTTAAGGCTAAAATAGGTCAGGGCTGAATACTAAAGAGTACAAGAAAGAAAAAAATATTCTCCTATTCCTTGGAGTTCTTTCTCTCTGTCTCTCTGTGTCAGGTAGTGTCCAGGTGGATCTGGACGTTCCCCTACTTAAGCAGACTCAGTTATGGTGGAATTAGGGATGGAGTAGTTTGTGGTAGTCTCCATTCATTACAAGCAGGCGCACTGGAGAAGACCTCAGCCTGAGACAAGCCCTGTGCATATTAGGAGTAGTGTTTGCTCCTCTCTCGCCCCCCTCGTAGTCCAGGACAATATGGCAACTTCAGGAATGAATGCTTTCATAAATGCAATAAACAAGGTCCATCAATGCCAGCCCCTGGCCTTCAAATCCTAAAGCAGAACATAAATCTATCTTAAGAAGCCTCAGATTTTCTGTTTACAGATATGTGTCTACATATATATATGGACCAGAATATTTTTCAGCATTGGTTTCAAAATTTTGATTTTTTACAATGCACTTTGTTCTGAGTTTCTACTGTTATTTTTCTTCCAATGACAGGAATTAGAAAGTTATCCGCAAACAAAAGAGAACACAGTTGGAAAGGCACAGCACTGAGGGTGCCATAGCACATGTATGCGTCTCTTTGATGTCCTGTTGTGAGTCCCTGTTGAAGCCTTGTAGCTGAGAGTTTTGAAATGGCTCTGATATATTTGTGTTTTATGGTACCTAATAGTTTAGTAGGCCTCATATTCCAGATATTCCCTCTGTGGAAGCAGAGGTCTCTTTCGAAGAAATCAACCACCTATCTTCACAAAATGTACAGGAGTTCAGTGTGCTTTAGAGTGCTTTACCTTTCTGACCACATGGCTTGAAAATGGCCTACATGTTCCACCATTATTGTTGTGAGGGGATGAACACATCCACAGACTGAATACATATCCCCCCCTTTTCTTTAGGAAAAAAGGCCTAAAAAACCCCTTAACCAAATTCTCACTTGGCTGTAGGAGCTGCGGCTTTCAGAGAATTCCCCAAATGGCTGGACTTGAGAAAAAATGTCTCAACCACTGGGAAAACTGAGGCTACAGAGATATCTAACCAAGGTTTTTAGCATCATTCTGGATCTAGCTCCTTTTCTAGCTCAGGACATGAGTGAGAATACAAATATGTGTTTTGTCTAGGTGCCTTACTGCAAACCCAATGGACCAGGCCTTTTTGTCTGCCTCTTTGCATACATAGGTGTCACTACTGGAAGTTAAAGCATCTGCCAGTGTGGCTTTCAGGATCACTGGAACTCAAAAGCTTTCTCACATCATGAAGCGCAGACCCCGGGGAAGTCGTTTTAACACGGTGCTTATGCACTCAGCCTTCTATATCTGAGCTAGACAGCTTGAAACCTTGAAATACTACGGCAATTCTTCTATGTCCAGTCCAGTCTCTCATCATCATTAGACTGAACTACAGATGAAATTTGAAGGGATTTATCCACTTTCATCAAAGCCAGCCACTAAAGAGAGCACTGAATATTTACCCCATGCTGTGTTTATTTATTCACCAAAAAAATTCTTTGGAGTACAAATTAGTTTTTGAACCTAATTTTCAGAGTGTACTTGGTTTGGTGCATAAAACCTGAGTCTGTGTGCACTAGCCACAGGGCTGTCTTAGCATCCGCTGCTGTGTCCTCAATAGAAAGGATAATTACACTAATTTAGTCTGATAGAATGATGGCTCTACCTTCAAACTTTAGAGCTGACTGAGTGACAAACCTAATGCTTTTTAAAATCAGAGGTCCCAGATTGAATTCTTACCATTGTGACCCAATAGCAGGCATCAGGCTGTGAATTACAATGGGTAAAAATAGTCAGGGACATATGGGATCAGCTTTCCTGTTCCAAGAAACATGAATAATTTCTGCTACACTGGTGCTTGGGGTCCTGAGATACTATGTGGTGGATTGTACTTATGTAATATAAAACATGTCCTGACTCAGTTTTTTTCTCAGACAAAATAAAGAAAGGTAGGAGAAAAAAAGAGGTAACATTCTTCTTAGATAATGAACTGAGGTATAAAGTTACTGAACAAATTTCATGGAAGGACTGTAACAAAGGTGGGATTTGAATCTGTATCTTCTGAATCCCAGGAACAGGAGTTGCCCACAGAATAACACAAATAACACCATTAAATGCTTTTCTGAGACTTATTTGCACATGTCCTGATCTTAGTGATGGGCACTTAGGAGGTTTTTTTTGAAGGACTTATTTATGTGTTGGTCTTTGTTGGCTTTTAACATTGATAGAGGATGATTCTTCTAGAAGCTGGAACAAGAGCTGGGATACAGTTGAATGACTGATTTACAGAACCCACTTTGCTCGGTTGACTACTGATTGAGGGAACCCAAAGATTTTACTCTCATTAGCCTGAAGCTAAGAAAGAACTTAAGAAGCTAAGTTACCACCATCTTTCTTGTTTATGCACAGAATAAACCCCTCTCACAGTAATTGTCCACATCTCCATCTTTGCCCAGCTTGCCTTTCAAATGGCTTGGTTTTGTACAGTTGGATGCATAGGATATTTATAACCAAAGAGAGAGTAGAAAAGCTAGAAAGTACATCTGAAAAAGAGACTTAAAGAGAAATTATGCTTAGATTTAAAGAATTGTCCCCATACCCAATAGTGACGCATTAAATCACTGAAGTTTCAATAACTCATACAGTATCTCCATGGAGATGTGCACCATATGGAGTTAATTAGTAGAACAACAAAACAATCAATTAGTTCCTTAATTAGTTTTACTAAGAAATGATAACAAACACAAACAATTTATTCAAACAAATGCCCAGACCACAATGATAGTTTAATAGCCCCTGTGAAACTGGCTCCATGCTGAGCCCTTTCGTGTTACTTTGATTGATTCTGAAGATACTAGCTTTTGTCCAGCCAAAGTGTTTTATCAGTATGATCAATTATTTACAGTATTAGAACAAAGAGAGGAGATTGCTGAGTGGTTTTCATTATTAAAAAAAAAAAAAAAAAAAAAGAGAGAGTGTGTGAAAAAAGAAAAAAAAAAAAAAAAGAAGCCTTAAATAATATGATTGTATTAAGCTAGGAGTTAACCTGGTGGCAATAGTTGGGGATTAAGGTGATAGGGATTTGCCCTGCTTGCCACAGTATCACTTAATCCTAGAAATAAATAATATTTTTATATCTTATCCAGACTGGCATTTTTGGTATGTATGTTGTTTGGAGAAGACTGATCAGGAACACACAAGCTATCCATTGACTTGGATGTATTCAAACCAAAGTGAGGCTGGGAAGTGAGATACTGGCAATAAAGTAGTTGGCTATAGATTATGGAAGTCAGAATATGCAAGGGAAAATGCAAATGTTCTGTTTTTATTATTATTTTATTTTATTTTATTTTATTTTAGGGATGATAGAAATCGCAGGTATTTGTATGAGGTATTTTTTGGGTGAAGGGAGGCATCTCTACATATCCCACCTGACTTTTACTGATCTCAAGGAGTACTTGAGAACTCTGGAGCACCCATTACCTATGCACCAAGAAAAGTAAATATCAAAATTAGCTCTTTGCTGCACTCAGGAGCTGTGATTAATTGCTTGTTAACAAGATTTTCAAAGTACAACGATTTATCTGAGTTTGATCAGGCAGATTATGGGATATAACATTTTAATAAATTTATTGTGACTATAGATATATGTTAAAATGATAAATAGGTCAAGCTGCTATAGATGTTTTAGTTCCAATAAAATCATTTTTAGAATGTGTTAATGTAATAGAAAAAATATTATTTAACCAGTTGCATTTTTATGAACTAATCTCTTTTTTAAAAAAAAAAAAAAAAAACACACAAAAACACCCTAAACTTTAAAATGGTGATTTATTACCACAATTTTCCCCATAAATCTTCTTTCCCCAATAAATAATTTTCTCTCTCTTTCTCTCTCTCTCTCTTTTTTTTTTTTTTTTTTTTTTTTGGCAAAAGCATCCTATCTTTGCAGCTTTGGAGGAGGCTCAGGACTTGCAGCCAGAGGCTGTGTGGGGATGATGCTCAGGATGCAGACTGTGAGCAGTCGCACCCGGAGGGGACACATCTGGCAGAGCTCTTCGCGGGGGAACTCATCCACCGAACAGACTCTGCTGGCCTGGGTGTTTGCAGCGCCCAGGTAACGAAAACTGCTAGCAGAGAGAAATGCAATCTCTTGTTAAGCCATCAAAGCAACTATCAGTCTGTAGTCTTCATTTCTTTGACCAGTGAAGTGTGCATGTATATTTGTGTGCACATTTGAGTCTTCCTGTGAAATGAATGAACAAAATGGAGCCTCTCTCTCTTTTTATGCCCTTGCTTTCTTAGCTCCTTTTGCTAGTCAAGCAGGATGTAGGTGGGTTTCCAACGGAGCTTTTGTTTCAGGAAACTGGTTCAGGACCCACTCTTAGTCTACAAAGGAGTAGGTGGCACTCTCGGCTTGCTTTCTGATGCACTGGCTATCACTGCAGTCCTTGAAGATGCTGATTTAAGAAAAAGCTAATGTATTCTTTGCAAGTCTCAGTACCTGTGGCTTCTTTACAGCATCTCCACTTTGCTTTGCTCCTTCTGTTTGTTTATTTATTTATTTTGAGGCCATATTAAATAGCTCTTCTAACCTTGTGGGTGCAGTTTATTATTTTGCTGAAGCAGAGGAATAAAATGTCATTTTCAGGCCTGTGCGAGCTCCCTCTTCCCCTCGGCTTCATCCTGTGGGTCAACGGGAGGTGGTGCAGCCACCGAGCTGTCGTCCTCAGCTCCCCAGCAGCCTCCGGTTGGTGTCTGAGTAGTGAAGGATAAATCGCTGCTTGCAGCCAGGCTGCTGGTTAGAATGTAAATGTCTAAACTTTGGAGAAGTGACCTCTGTTAAGTGGTTTAATGCAGTCTGTTGCCAGAAGCTCATGAATTCTGTATTACAGCAAGTAGTTCCATGAGATTGCAACTATCTTACTAATAATACAACCTCAACATATTTATCACAATAACTCAGGCATAGAGAAAGTATAAATATCTTTGATACTGGGAAATGAACTGGCTGCCTATAGGCATTCTCCTTGCATTATTGCTTTAACCCTTCACAGGTGTCTCTGTCAGGGACTGCAACAAACCTGATGCAAAGAATCAGGTTTAAGAGGAATTAAACAATGACGGTATGTGTGTGCACAACATATTTTATTTAAAATTATTCAGAATGTTTTACAGATGTTACCAGCAGACCTACTGGTTGGATATGGGAAGGCTTGCTTCATAAACCTCTGAAGTGTGTCCGCATATGCATTTGGGATAGAGCAAACAAGGTTTCTCTCACTATGTTATATATGTAGGAGAGGGAGTGAAGAAGAAAACTGTGTCCAGCTGAGAAAATGCAATTTTAGGGAGGCAGAAAGCTGATCTTGTTGGTTCAGGCACAACACAACACTTGGGATCACCTCATGCTTTCTGACCCTGTGTGCTGGCTCTCGAGTGGGTTGCAACAGGTCCAAAGTGTCACAGGTAGAGAGCAACCATCATTTTCTGAGAGTGCAGCAATGGGAGAGTCAGATGACTGCTTTTCCCATATACCACAGGATGGATGACCTTTTTGTTAAGCCCACCCATTGCTCACCATGACATGAACCCCTTTTTGCTGTGCTGGAGGGTAGGAGACTCAGTAGAAGCAGTGACACTTGCTAAGCATAACTACCTTTCTCTGCACCTCAGATTACTCCAGAGGTCAGGCGGTGCCTGCTTGCCAGCACTAACCTTGTCTGACTTACACTATCTGATGTGATCAGAGACTAAAGTGGTACCTGATAGATTTTAAAGCACATGGATACGGTCAGGTAGAGCTGATTTCTCCATTCCTAAGGGATTTAGGACAGGGAAAATTAGAAGTTACTATGCACTAGCTAAAGTCTTTTGTGTGTGATCATGTCTATGTGATAAAGATAGTCATGTTCTGGAGTGATAAAAGCCTAATTTCATGGGCCATCCACACTGGGTTTCTTCAGATAGGTAATGTCCCTGCCTCAAACATTTCCTATTTATTTATTTATTTATAGTTAAGATCTCTTTTTACTTTTTTTTTTTTCTTTTTTTTTTTTTTTTAAATAAAGTAAAACTTTGGAGTTGCTGAAGAAGTATCACTTTTTATGGTCATTTTACCCCCTCTAAAATGTCTTCTAATAATGCAAGAAGAAGCAAACATTGGAGAGAGAAAAAAAAAAAGTTTTTGAGGTTCTTTTCTCTTGAAATATGGACTGTACACAGATAGGAGAAGGTCAGGGCTGTGGCAGCTGAGACAGCAGGGGAGGAGAAAATGTCAGAGCTGCTTTTTATTGTTTTTATGATACTACTTAGACCCAATAAAATGTGTCAATTTCAGATATAAACAACTTGAGATGGGTCCAGAAAAATGTGATGGCATTATTGAAATGTGGGCAGTCCTGCTGGGCTGTGCATTTCTCACTGCAGTTTCACTTTGTGATGGGTGCACAAACCAGTCCCCCAGTTTGGTGGCATCCTCCTGTAAGTGTGCATTGTGCTTGATGCATGGATTTCACTCGTATGTATTTATTTGTAGTGGGAGAGCATTTTCAGCTGTGAAATCCCTGTGAAATCGAGATTTCACTGTATGTTGAACTTCAGGTCCTCTGGATAACCAGGGTCCTGGTTGCAGGGGTGTGATGTGCTCTGCAGGCAGCTGGATCTTCAGGCTGAGTTTGTGCTCAGCATGTTTAGGGCACCAATCTTGCTGGGTGCTAAGCATTTCTCTACTTCTGCAAAATACAAGCAATCCTCATAGCACCTTTGCTCACTGAGTTTGGAAGGATGTGTCAAAGCAAGCAAGGAAACCATTCCTTAGCTAGATTCTAACCTCTAATTTTCGTTGGATGTGTGGACTCCTGTCAATTCAAGGGGGCTTCAAATCTAAGCAAAGTCTGCTCTGAGGGAATACTGTCTCCAAATCAGGGCTGTGTGTATGATTTTAGAATGAGTTTTATTAACCTTTGCATCTCTAGCAAAATGGATTCAAGCTGCTTGCAGACTTTGCCCTACAGTGGTTACTGCAATATTGCCTTAGAGAGATGAGAAGGTGCAGCAAGAAGCTACCAAGAGAAGAGAAAGATAAATTCTCTATCTCCTCCCCCCCAAGTTTTTCCAAGCCAGCCCACTGAAGTACATTTGTTTAGCCACCCTTTTCAAGGCAAATGTCTCAGTACTATGTAACCACAAAATAAAGGGAAGGCACTTCCTGATAGAGATGTAACTATCTCTAATTGAAGTACCTGGTAGTGGATCCCAACCTGACCTTGCCACAGCCTCATCCCTGCAAGTGGAGACCTCTGAGTCTCAGAACTTCTCCATCTCTTGTCTATTTTTACAATATTTTTTCCCAAGGCTTTCAGACTGACAAAACCTCAATTATCCTAAACTCAAAGCTAGGCAAACAGACAGCTGTCTGAAGACAGGACTGCTCTTGCCCATTTAGATCAGACACTTTCTCTCTAATCTTCTGAATTTTTTCTAACATGCGCTTTATTTTTTAATGTCCGACTTTTTCTTTCTTTCTTTTTTTTTTTTTTTCTTTCCCTCAAGCTGCAATCTTCTACACCACTGACAACAAAAATCCTTTTACTGTCTCTGGTCTGTGCTGTTTTCCCAGCCCAGGGACATCTGCAAAAATAAGCAGCCACACTGAAGACTGATTTCTCTTTGCATAAATACGGTGGTTATGGAAAGGTGTTCATTCTATTTTCCATAACCTGTCATGTTGACTTTATAATGAACCAGTTACTCAGCTCTGGAAAGCAGATGGAAACCTCTTCTGACAGCCCCTGTCAAAGGAATAGCCAGGAAGAAGGAGAAAAGAATTGCTGGATATGAACTCCTAGTACATACATGGGCAGTGGCAGGAACTGAGAAAAGATGTAGTTTTTTGAACAGGATTTAAAGGCTTGATCAATCGTAACAATGATGGAAATGCTGTCATCAAATAATAATAAAAAGATATATAACTGGATTTACCCCATCAATTATTTTCTTCCCTGGCAAAAGCAATGCAAAGCAAAGGTGCTTTTTGGAAACAGAATCAAGAAGCAGGCAGTCAGTCTATTTACATACTCCAAGCCAAAGGGAATAAAAAATAAATAAAATAAACAACAACAACAACAACAAGGAAATGGCAGAAATAAGCATTAGTAAAACTGATCTAATCTCTGGTGTTATTACTTGCACAAACCAGACTGTTTGATAGATATACATATATATTGCTTCTCTCCTCTTTCAGCCATGGCCTTATACAACATCTGTCATCTCCCTCATCCCCAGTGACAGAGACTGCCCTACTGAGCATGCCTTCAGATTCAGCTCATAAGGATCACCCTCCTTGAGCTGTAAAAGTATCGGGTGTTCTGTGAATCTGGCACGGTGCTAACAGTGAATTTTGCTTGTGGGATGGGTAGGGATTCAGCCCTGGCACAAGCTGAATGTGTTAGCATTTTGCAGGGGCCGGGCATGCTCACTGTGTGTTATTATAAAAGAGTAGGCACAGTGAGGAGTTGTAGAGCCGGAACCCAGGAGTTTTAGCTTAGTTTCCCAGGGAATTGAGATATCTGTGATAGAGTCTGAGCATCCACCAGACCCCACATAACGACCTCCAAACCTGTTGGCTGACATCAAACCAACTTGGCAGATGGGTCAATCTGTCAAAAATTTTAAATTGCTCTGGATTTCATGAAAACAGACAGATGGATGGAGGAGAGGAGGAGCCCTAATAATATCCCCAGGCTGCAGTGCTAGCTCAACCCTTATTAGGTATCAGAAAATGTAAAGGGGCTTTGAGTCCTGAGACATAAATCCATCAAGTGCCCAGCTTCACTGGTTCTGCTGTTCAGGGAACTGCTTCTTTAATCTGGCATTGTTTCTAAAATTTAAAACCCTTAGGAGAGCTTCCAGGCAGTTTCATTCCTGCTAAACATACATTCTTTCTCCCCCATATGATATAGCTAGAGCTGAAATCCCTTGAAAATAAAAACCTAAAAAGATGATGACATTTGATGTGCTAAATCCTAATGTTAAGTGGCAGAGGCAGCCGCAGCCTTCCTGATGACAATCAACAACCTCAAGCAGAGATGACGACCAGCATTAAGCAGTACAACAGCCAGATGATTGTCTTTTGTAATTTTGTTGAGGACCACAAACAACGGGAGGAATCCAAGGAGGGGTGAGCTTGTATATCTCCTACTCCACTCCGTCAAAGCTGCTGTTTTGCTGTGATGGGATCCAGGGAGGTCCTGGACCCCTTCAGTTATTTTAAGGTCAAGGTCAAAAATGAACGTGTGCTCAGATGCCATCAGACTAGCATGATGAAGACAATCCAGCATCTATAGCCAGTGTCCTGCCAAGGTTTATATAGCTTCATCCCTTTCTGCCTTTGACTTTCCAAGTGAATAATCAATAACTGTTTATAGCTGAAGGCAGCCTTGAAATTCACGTTTAGGCCCAGAGGATGACACTTTACCCTTTTCCTGTGATGTCTGTTAGTTACACATGCAAAATCAATTGTCAGCATGAGATGATGGGATTTATTGTTGTAGAAGTGTAAGGGGAAGAAGGTTCAACTGCAGTTGACAAAGGACAACAGAGGAGGATTTTATCAACTGAAAAACAGGATGGCGGATGGAAGAATCCTCTCCCTCACCCTGACTCCTACAGAGGTGCCTTATAAGCCTAAAATAGTTCTTATTTTGTCCCAAGGTGGGACAAAATAAATGTACCTGGCTGCACTCCAGAATTGTCCTGTGGATTGTTGTGATGCTGCTGGTGCTATAGTCCTTTGCATGTCACACTAAGACTTGTATTTGCCAGGAAGGTGAGCAGAAAGACAGACAAAACCCTACAAAATCCTTTGCTACATGTTTCCTGATCTATTCCATGAATTTTCTCCCTGTAGATTGCAAAAGCTTCCTGGAGTGCCCTCCATGAGAGCTAAATGGGGAATCCTGAGAAGGCACTGGAGGACTGAAGGTATCTTGCAATTAGTGATTGTTATAATGGACATGGGTGAACTCCGAATTTATCCTGTTTCCACCAGACAAATCAAGGTAGCTAGCTCCAGCAGACCAAACCAAAGGGATTTTTGGCACAAATGGTAGAGACCACACTCAAGTGACACCAGCTGATTTGCTGAATTGGAAGTGAGGTGGGTCTGGAGTTCTCATCCACCCAAGAGAGAAGCGGGAAGATCATTACTTTGGTGGAGATTGGTTTGACAGCAGGTATGGATGTCTGCGGGTACCACGTTTCTCTTGGCGGGAGAGGCTGAGATGTGGATAGCTGCTGTGGACGGGATAGAAGTAGGGTAGGCAGCAGGTGTGACACAGTAAAACTCCGTCCAGTTTGACGTGTTTCTTCTCACACATCAAACAATTTGACAGCGAGGGAAAACTCTGCTTGGAATACATATAGTGCTGAGGCTTGGAGGGCTTCAAAGGCACATGAGAGCTGAGTGCCTGGATCCTATAAATAAATCAGACTTGAGCACCTAGCTGCCCCTAAGATGCCTTTTGAAAGTATGAGCCAAAAGCCAACACCCCCTTGAAGAAAGTTAGAGGAGGATTAGAAGGGGTAGCTGAAGGAGCAGAGCTGTGGGAAGAAGGACTCTTTTGCTCCTTTGTAAGGAACAGGCATCTGCCAGCACTTTAATCCAGGCTGATCGGTTCTCCTGGGCTGAGAGGGAGCTGTTTCTGGTGTGCAAATCTGGTGTGTACAGACGAAAGAGCTTTCAAATATTTTTAAAGAGCCCTGAAGAGAAATGTGATTTTTCTGTGAAACTCCTGAGAGTTTTTAAGCATGGATTTGTTTGGGTAAATTGTGAGTGAGTGCCCTCCTGTGAGCACATGGGAACGGCTGTTTAATTGGCCTACACCTGGTGTTGATTATGATGCTTCTATTTTTTTATTTATTTTTATTTTTTTTCCTAATTCTCCTCACTGTATCTCATTTTGATCAGCTTCACTGCTGTACCCCACAGCTTGGGTTTGGCATGCCTGGTGTAAAGCATAAAGAATGCTGGAAAAGTTACGAAAAGGCCTCCCCACCTTGGCATAATTCAGCCTTAAACAGTGAAGGCACAAATTGTTCAGCCTGGCTGGGAAATGCTTGCTTTGGCTCTGAGAAGGGGAGAGAAGCTGGCTGCATCTGAGGCTGTATTTTCCAACCAGGACTTCCTCTCCACTCGCTATTAGGTGTACAACAATATTTAAGTGCATGGAGCTGGAAACAAACTGTGTCCCTCACTGCTGACAGGTGTTGGCTGCCACAGTAGGCAAATGACTGGCGCAGTGATCTGTCCAAAGGCGTAAAGGCTTAACCTTGCTGCATTACAGCCCTGTCTTGCCTACCAATTAATTACTTCATAAGTAACTAGTTGGATCTTGATGTATCTCAGACAAACTGGGCAGGTCCCGTGGCATGGGCTGGACCAGTTGCACTGGTGTGACTGCAGAAGTTGCACCTGGAGAGAGCTGAGGAACAGAAGATCCTGCAGATTCTCACTGCCCAGCTGACCCCTTCTGGGGCCCAGGTCCCTTTGTTACCAGCCATCCATGCTTTTTTGGATTTAAGTCAGGTCTCTGGGTGCTCACCAGAACTTATCAAATCCCATCTCTTGTCTAAAATAGGATGTTTCAGCCTTAGAATATTATTTATTGGTCTCCCAACTGTCTCTGTATCTGCAGAGGCAGAAAGAATAGACTTACACTTGACATTGCCTGGGTGTGAACTGAAAGGGGAGAAAGAACTACTAGCAGCTTCTTCAAATATTGTCATTTCATTTTTATTTTTTATTTTTTTCCCAGGGCTGTAGAGCTAAAATAGTCTGGCTTTGAATTTGAATAGAAACTGAAAAGCAGGAGAATTTGGGAAGGGGTGGTACTCATGCAAGGCATTAGCTGTTAAATTATAGCCTTGCTATGAAAAGCAGTTGTGTGTCTGTGTAAGACTGTGGAGAGAGGTTACAGTGGGAAGGGGGTGTAGTCAGGAAAATGCATTTGATTTAATACGCAGATTTTACTCAGTTCTTTGGAGACCACTCTCAGTGTGAGGAAATAAGAAAATTTCAAGGGCTGGATTCTGCATAATATTTCAGGATTAAGCAAACAAACAAAAAAAAGCCCCCAGCCCTACACCGGTGCTCTAAGTACCCTTCTCATGGGTCGCTTTGTTATTTTCAAATCTGAAGCCGTTCTTCTCACATGGCTTGAATCTTTATTAAAAAGATGAAACATCTGGAAGCGTGTGTGTGTGTGTGTGTGTGTGTATAGAAAGACACGCTCTGCACTGAGTCCGTGTCTCCTCTGTGCTCGTTAACTGGCTGCAGATTCTAAATTAGGGATGCAACTGGAGCCGATAAGTGAGGAAGAACCCACCTGGCGAGCAAGACTTACTATTTATTTTTCTTAAAGCCCTCAAAGTTTACTCAGCCGGTGGAACAACAAGCCTCAGTTCTTCAGCTGAAATGTTAAAAAGAGTAAGAGAAAAAATAAAGAAAGGAGAAGAGAAGAAAAAAGAGCCAGTAAAGGAAAGCAGGGAGGGAAGAAAGAGAGAAGAAAAAGAAGGAAAAAATGGAAGGATTGCCTGCCTGCTTTGCTGCTCTTGGACAGCACATGAAATAACAGTGCCTTGTGTTTGTCAAACACAGTCCTGTGCCCTGGGGCATCTCTTTAGCATCTCATCTTGGGCCATTCATTGCAAAAGACTTGTACTGCTCACAGTCCCCTATCTGTGTACATGGTGGATTTGCTGGTCCTAATTCCAAGCCCATGGCTGGGATGCAGCCTCTTTAATGGAAATTTGCCATGATGCGAAATAGAAATATTGTGGACACAGCAATTGGATGGACCTGCCACCTGCCAGGTCATCAGACAAAGCCACCAGTCTAGCTGCTCACAGAGCATAGACAGAAGCTGTGGGACTCTTCTTACTCTCCTGCCCTTCCTGATCCAGTATGAACAGCAACTCTGATGTTTATTACTCCAAACATTAACTTTTTCTTTGTTGTGCCCGTTTTCTTTCACCTTATTCATTTTGTTTAGGACTGCAACTAAGTTCTGTTCCAGTTTCATAATAGCCTACGGCCACGAGCTGGGGAGTTGAGATTTCAGAAAGATAAAAAAAAAAAAAAAAAAACACAGAAAAGAAGAAAATATGTGAAAAATTGCAATGACAAGGTTTCTGCTGGTAGCTTGTGATACAGAGAAATGAAGTCCCAGGCCAATGTGCCTTGGCAGCTGAGAAAGTGCTAGTGCTGGCATTGTCTCTCTGGCAGACAGGCAAGCAGAGGGGCTGTGTTGGGGGTTGGGTGGGGGGGAGAAGGGGGAGTTTGGGTATAGAAAACTCTTGAAGGAGGCTGTGCAATATGAGCAAATCTAAATTTTCAAGCAAACACTCACAACAGTCTCCTGTGTAGTATAGCTGTGGGTCTTATACACAGTTTTCTCTTCCTCTTTAACCTGGAGAGCCCTCCAAACGCAAATAGGTAAGGTTGTTTTCATCTAGCCTGGAAAATACACAGGTCCCAAGGCATTTGGCTTCGTAAGCTCACTGGCAATGAAGAGTGCAGAAAATGTTGATATACCTGTTCCTGTGAATTTGCAGGACCTGTAAGCTATGCGCAGACTTCCTCTGTGGAGTTCAGTCTACACAATATGCTCTGGTGTGTATTGTGCCGTGCTACGGCTCGAGCTCACAGGAGCATCTGTATATTTTGAAAACTTGTCTTCACACATCTTAGAGAAGTGCAATGCTCTGCCAGGCTCCAGCAAACTGAAGGTCAGGAAAGTTCCCCGTGGACTGCACTGATAAAATCCTGCTCTTGCAGACAGCCAGTACCAGGGAAGATTGGGCTGGGGGATTAAAACCTCATTTCTGTTCCATCTCTTTTGGCAATCCCATTTCCCATCTCACAAATCGCCTTTGTTCACTGTTTGTCCCTGGCATGTGGCATTATCCATATGCAGGTAACTGCAGCACATTGGTAGATCTGTTCTTCTCCCACATTTAGTCCTACCCTCCTGGAGAAGGACTTATCCCCATTTTGAGATGTGTAGAAAAATACTTTTTGCAAAGAGGTTTTGGATCACAGCTCATTTTAGGTGTAGATAAGCCTAGGATTGGTGAAAAGTGAATGAGCAATAAAAGATTGCATTCATACCTGTACCTCCACCATAATGACATAACAGTTTCCACTCTTGTTGGATTGTTTGGAGCTGGAAAAACCACTTGTGAGCAGGAAAAGTTCTTTCTCCTTCTCTGGCATTTGGGCTTTTCACAGAGGTGACCTGCCAGAAATATCAGCACAAGGTTTATTGATGCAGACAGAGAAATACAAGTGATTTTATGCTGGCCTACAAAAAGTGTCTCCTGTAAGGCTGTCACCTAGGCTAGATGTGAACCCGTGGCTAAGTCCCAGGAGCCTCAGACTATCAAAATCACCAATCTCATGGCTCCTGATAATCCTCGGTGGCAATTAGCCACAGCCCGTCTGTATTTCTCCTGCCCACAAGCACTAGCCACATATGTCTCCCCCTTGGTTGTATCTGGTATATTTTGGGCACCAGGATCCATGTGGAGAAGAACAGTGACTCTGCATGGCTATAATAAACACACTGCCACGTTGATGATTTATTGAAGTCCCACCAGCACCCAATTATGTAAATCCGATTATCTGTTGAGGAGGCTTTGCTGGAACAGCTTGTAGTTGTAACACTTTATTTTTTTCAGAAATGGGAAAATTTAGTTGAAAGCGACTTTTGAGTCCTAAGCATTAGGCTCCCACGGCCGTCTCACTTGCATGTGGCTCCAGAAGGTGAGTTTGCATTCTTTAATGGTAATACCTTTATCTCTGTCCCTTCACACACAGTCTGAGGCTGGAGGGGGGCTGTTGGTTTTCGAATGAAAATGGGTGGGAGTAAGGGACCCACTGCTGACAGCAGATCCCAGCAGTGGTTCTGGGGTGCTTGCTAGACACAGATAGCTCATTGCTGCTGTTACAGTGGCAGACGCCAAAGACCTAGCGTTGGGAAGGGCTCAGCATTGTATATTTCCCCCAGCTTAGCTGTGGCTGTGGGTGCCCATGTCTCCCTGCTGGACCCATTGCTTCAGCTCCCACAGCAGGGCAGGGGGTGAAGAGTGGCAGAGATCTGGGACAGATCCAGGGGAGGATTTTTTGTACAAGAAATCACCTTCTTAAGAAGAGGAGAGGCTTGTGCTGGGCATCCAGGGGACAATACAGTGCTGGGAAGGGCAGGTAGAGAGCTGCTTGAAGAGCTGGCTGGGATGCTTTGTGTTTCCATGCTCTTTTGACTGGGTGATAGTGAGAAGAGACCCTGAATATTGTATGCATGTGCCAGTGACCCACCAGGATAATGAAGGCCTGAAGCCATGCTGGATGCTGGGTTTGCCTACTCCCATGTGTTCACACACCCAACAGGCTCTCTCTTTTTTTTTTTTCTTTTTTTTTTTTTTTTTTTTTTTCTTTTTTTCTTTTGTGGTGGATAGACACAGCCTATGCTAGATCAACTGGATGCTCATGTTTCGGGAGTTTATGCTCTCAGGAGACCGTCTTGCTGAGATGCAGTCAAGTATGCACGTGAGATAAGGCTTGTGGCCCATTTTGCATACAAGTATTTTATTTTACTTGACTTCTCTAAAGCAGAGGAGAGGTGTTAGACATCCTCACTGCTCCAGCTCGCTGTTTCTTAAGAAACCTGCCAGCCGTACTGACAGCAGGGGGCCAGCCAGCTTCCAGCACCCTTGTGAGCCCACCGACATGTTTCAGAAGCCCTGGTGCTCCTGGCAAAAAGCACAGTGGTTACATTGGCTCCGTGCAGGCAGGTTAGGCTTGCTGTAGCCCAGAGCTGCTCCGTGCCATAGTCGTTGTTATTATGCTAATGCTGGAAACGTGGCATGCAGCCCTTTCCCCCCCATTTCCCCTTCTGCGTGGATTTACATCCCATATGAGCAGAGAAGAAAAGAAAGGGTTTATTGTTTGTGAGCATTAAAAGCAGATGTTTCAGCCAGAAAGGGAAAAAGAAAGGCTCAATTAACATGTAGCAAAGGGACACGGATAACAGCAGACAGAGGAAACCGTAAGCAACTCGGCTTGTGCCAGACCGGCTGAGCACCTACCCCAGCCTGCTGCACAGACCGTGGGGACACACTCCCCGTTCCTCCCTAATTAGAGGCTCTGCAAATGCCTGCTTCTTTCTCCCCTGCCTCCGGAGCTGGGCTGGAACAGCAGGGGTGGCTTGTTTCAAAGTGCTAGGGACTGAGAGGTGCATTTGCTGCCAGCGGCTCCATCTCATCAATTTAATTCAGAACACACCGGTGCTTTTTATGCCACCGCAGTCCCTGTGACAGCAGGGGGATGAGGGCTCACCCCAGCAGAGCCTCCAGCCACCCTGGGGAGAGGACAGAGTGTCCTACTCCCACCCATGTCAAGAAAGGCTTTTCTGTTGATTTTGCTGGCAATGGGACCTGGACTTGGCTTCCTCACCTGTCCTCGGCTCCTCAACCCGTGATGCATCTTTCAGACTGTCAAGTGTTGCTCGCTTTTTCACTCCTGCTCCAGGATGCTGCTGCTGCTGCTTCCTGGTTGTTTTAATTCTTGGCAGGGCCATTTGAACTTGTCTTTGGGAATCGAGTTGATCAGGATTTGTAAGTCTTGCAAAAAAAAAAAAAAAAACTTTTCTAAAAAAAAAAAAAGAAGGAAGAAAGAAAGAAATAAAAAAAACAGGTTACTTTTCATGAAAAGCAAGTGTTTTATTAAAATACTCGATCTCTCCCTAACCTCTTGCATTGTAAATATTTCCAGAAAGTATACTGACATATTTTGTTTACTAGCACCTGTGTTTGCAGTAAATGTTTTGATTAAAATATTTCACCATAAGTTTCTGAGAAAAAAAAAAAAAAAGAAAACAAAAGAAAAAACGAGTCTATTTTTAACCTTTCAGGATGAAAACAGTTTTGAATTATTGTGTGAAATTCATTTCTTAATTTTTAATCAGCTTTAACCAGGTGGAGGAGGGAAGAGAAACTATTAAGGGACACCAGGAAATGGCAAAAACACAATTGTCAACCAGAGTCAGAGTAGGGCCTATGACTATGGCTAATGCCAGATGCTTCTAAAGAAGATATAAGCCCTGCATGACAAACAGATGTAGGATAATCTATCTTCCTCTCCCTCCCACTTATTCTCTAATGCACTTTGTTTTCTAAGATAATTGTTATAAGGCCTGGTGCGTGATGTGCAATGCTTCTTCCAAGGGTTTGTAGCGCTAACTTCTCTCATTCGGGGCGTTCTCATCATCCAAGTGAGTGGTCGGTCCCTGGGCAGTCTTGTTAAATTCTTATCCTCAGAGGTTCCCTTTGGCAGTGAAACAACCTGTATGGAAATAGTTCCTTTTATCAGGTTTGAATTTGCTGCTTCTTAATATTCCATCAACTGACTCTTTGTTCTCCTGTCATGAGACACGGGGAACAGAGCTCCCAGCCTGTTCGGCATTTCTCATAATTTTCTCATATTCCTTCTGCCTTTGTCCCTGTTCTGAACTGCACATTTTCTTCATGTGGAAATTTCCTCAGATCCTTTTAATGAGCTCTAATTTTGCAGTGTCCTTTCTCAGCTGGGGTAAACAGTACTGCACGCTGTACTCCAGAGGTTGCATCATTGATTCAACTCAAGGATGTAGCAAGGCTTATATAGGGATTTCTGTTGAAATTTTACTGCATCATGCAGCTTTCTGGGCTTTTTTTTTTTTTTTTTTTTTTTTTTTTTTGGGAGGGGGGTATGGAGTGGGTAGGTGGAGTTTGTTTAAGATGGTTTTGAGTAGAGAACTGAAGCCTTAAATTGGATGTTGCTCTCAGGGTGAAGAAGGCAAAGGCAGAGCAGTGGGCAATTCCTCCTGCAGTGCCTTTGTTATTTTACCCCATCTCAGACCTCTTCACCCCTGTGTTGCCTAACGGTGCTCCATAAACCTGTAGCAGAGCCTCTCTGCAATGGAGCTGCACTTGGCACAGGGAGGAGAGGGCTTTCCTCCCCAAGTCTTGCTGGTATGAATCCCAAGGGGGGTGATTATAAGCAATGCTGCTGCTCAACATTCAGAGCCTGCAGGTTGAAAGGCAAGAAGAGACAGATTAGTTCAGTGTAAGAAACATGAGATAAACATCATGAAGTGCCCATAAGGCTTCTGAGGGACAGCTGGCCATGTTGGTCCGATCCATGCTGAATGAACATGAAATAGGCTGACAGTTTTTTTCTTTAGGAAGAGAGCTTACGAGTTTGCTCTAGTAAGCAATGGATTCACCCAACATAGCGCTGTTTTTCCTATCTATTTGCTTTTATCACAGAAAGGTGTTGTGAAGGCTAAGGTACATTTTTCACAGGAAGGGAGATATGTTCTGGAAAGCATATGAGTATGGATAGTAAGAGGAAACATGGGGCAGTATTGGAGGGAGGGAGGAAATAAAGTAGTTTTGGAAAAATGTCTTCATCAGGATGAAAAGGACTGAGTCTTAACTCCTGTTGAGGTGGATATTGTGAAGACACCATAGTAAAGGAAGAAGAAATACCCTGAAACTGTATATGTGTAAGGCATGAGGACTGGACAAAGTGTTCAAGTACTGAAGAGCAAAAAACAGTCAGAGTCATAAGCACTGGAGACCTGGGAAGAAGGCAGGGAAGTGTCATAGCAGTGGTTAAATCCTGTAGGAAAAGAAGAGGTGCAAAGAGAAGAAAACAGCAGAACAAATTAACAACAATTTTGAATAAGAAAGAGCTTTAAGAGTGCAATAAATGTTGGACTGTGTATGGAGGGAGTTGTAACAGAGATAAAGCAGGCATTTTAATAAACTAGAAAAATAATAAAATCAATGACAGCTGAGTTACAAATAACACAGCCAAGCTACTGAACTCTTCTTTTCAAACTAGCCCTTCACAGAAAAGCACAGAAAACTGGGATAAACAATTAGGAAGCAATGAAGACCTTGTCAATAGAGCTGATGATAAGGAACAGATAAAACGGATACTTAAATTGAAAACAGTGGAATTCCATTTTACTGATCACTCCTCCTAGTGATCATCCAGCACTCTGGATCAAACCTTCCTTTCAGAAGCCAGTTCCCATTTGTGTTGATATGCTTGCTGCTTGCCGAGACTCCTCAGCAGGGCTCTTGGCCATAAGGATTAGACTGAAAAGGTTTTTTTTTGTTGGTTTTTTTTTTTTTTTTTTCTTTTCCTCTGATTTTCTTTGATGTTTGCAAAGGTGGAAAAGCCTTGTGCTCTTGAGGGTCCATAAATCTCTGCACCAGTTTAATGAAGCGTTGGCTTGAACCATTTATAATTTCACTTATCTGTCTTGGCATTAAAATGCCCAGCTGAACTCACTTCTTTCTCCCAAGATGCAGATTCTGGTTTTACACATATGCCTGATTTGGAAAGCTTACAGTTTCATGGGTCTCATGTGATAAGAATTCAATCTTAATAATCTTTACCCATTGAAATCAATGGGAAGGTTTCCACTGAAAGTAATGGGAAATAATTTAGCAGCTGCAGAATCATCTTTTTAAATAAATGTTTATAACAAAGTTCACCCTTTATGTACACAACAGAGCACCTACATGAGCAATAGTCTTGTGGCTCAAAATAGAGACAGTTTATTGGTATTGCTAAAAAAAATACCCAAAACATGTCACTAGGATGATATAAGAAAAATGGGAAATTATTTTGTCTGGACAGTTTATAGCTGGTTCACTTCTGATTTGAAACTGTGATATCAAAATTGGATCCCATAAGTGGTAATACTCTTAAGAGGTGGAAATACGGGAGAGACTGGCAATTACCTCTGAGTCTGCCCAATTTCTCTTCCTACTGATGGGCAGGGAAGCTACTCCAGCCTTAGCTCTCCTGTGGCCTCATACATGATTGTAGGCAAATAATGTCCCATCAGGCATTTAGGCTTGTGAAGCAGTGCTTGATTACTCAGCAGGGATTTCCAAATCAGTGTGAGGTTGGGGAAAGATCCTTCTGAAAATGAACACGAGGACAGACCATTTATTTAGGTTACTGCAAGACGTTAGTTGGACTTGCAAGTGCTTCTCCAAAGCATGGCAGGTATTGACAGGGATGGAAGACAAGCAAGACAACAAAGAATGGGTGAGAGACCAGTGGTATGGTAAGCGCAGTCGAAAACTTTCCCAACAGAATGCCAGAAAAGATCAATATCGGCAACATTTTTACTCCATCAGTCTTAATGACTGGGGAGAAGGCATTCATACAGTATTAATTCCAGTTGCAGATTATACTCTAGGGGAGTGATTGCAAACACTGAAGACAATGAAATAATCCTAGTGTACTAAGGTAATCAGAAGTAGGAGTTAATGAAAAACTGGAAGCTCCTATGTTGAGGCTGGATTTCTGTAGCCTTTTCTTTCACTTACGTTGGTGTGAATCACCAGAGAAGTGAATTGAATTGTGCTTTATAAAACTAACAGGCTTAACACAGATCTCCTGCATAAACCTATTAGATTCAACAAGATCATGAAGTTACTTACTGCTAATTACTAGATTGGGTTTAAATGGAGTAAGATTGAAAGCTGCACTATATCGAGGGATAAATCACCCAAAACAGAGGAAGAAGTCTGGATTCGAGTTTCTGTCTGTTCTATCCCTACTATACAATTGTACTTGAATGAAGGCAAGCACAGACAGTGAGCGGTGGGCTGGTTTCTATCAATGAATCAGAAGTAAAGATGCAAAAATCATAAAACAAGAGTACCTATTCTTTTCCTCTTTCCTTACGATGGATGTAGAGTGCACAATAATCTGATTCTTAGCTATAAAAATATTTCTTAAAATTGGTATTAAATGTTTCATTGTTTATTAACAGCAAGAAAATTCAATGAAAAAAAATAGTGCCTGTGATTTGTAAGTAATATTTATCTACTTTGTTCCTACACAGCATATCTGGGAGATATTTCATAGTCTTCTTTATAATGGTGATGCTAGAGATATAAACTGTGTTAATAGAAAAAATGCATAATAGCAATACAAAAAGGGCTGATTATTAATAAAACACTGTCAGATTAACTAACAGTAAAGTAAAGCCTATCTAGTAAGTGCTTGAGAGATAATTCTTCATTCCAAAGTGGTATTTTAGAGTTATGCACTAATAAAAAATTGCTTTAAACTTTCTTTGAGATTAAAACTACATAGTTTTAAAAAATTGCCGGTTAAAATTTAACTTAAAAGAAAGTACTAAATAATAGACATTAGTGTTGGAGTCATATTATGTTCAGATTACATTTCAAAGAAAGGGCGCTCTTTATATTTTCAAGTGGCAAATGGCATCTGATAGTGCTGTGCCTCCCTCATAAGCTAAACAGTTTTTCAGCTGTGTGCTGACAAGTTTAAATGCCAGTTAGGGTTTGGTCTATGGCCAAATGAAGGCAACAGATTTTTATTATTATTTTTTTTCTGCTGGCTTTTGCAAGGCTGTGAATTGACTTTGAGGCACAGCATAACATGGTGCGAGTGCATTTACATGACCATGAAGCCTCTAGCAACTACTGTCTCAGGAGAGACAAGTCCGAGCTCGTCCAAGGAGCTGGTTTGGTTACAAATGGGTGCCTGGCTGAGCTGCCCTCCTCTCTTCACAAGAAACAACCCAGGGCACCTTACTGTGATGTGGGAAAGGTTAGAAAAAAAAGGTCAGATAGAAGAAATCCTGGGGGGAGTGTTTCAATGAATGTCTTGTAAGATAGAATGTGAAGGAATTTGAGCCCCCACAGTTCACATGCCCCACATCAGACACTTTGAGCTCATATTATGAAGTGCCTAAGTGAAGAAGTACTGAATATGCCTGTGAATTCAGTTGTGTATCTACACAGGTAACTACAGCTGTACTACATTGGAAAATTGCAGCTTATACACACATTGTCCTTCAGTGAAATAACAAAGAGACAACCCACGCAGGAATCTGGGCAGCACAGAATGCAAAACACGTTCTTGTTCTGGTCTGCAACTAGAAGTTACAATAATATAAATAATAATAGTAAACAGTAAAGAGAATAATTTGAGAGCCAAAGGGTAGGGACAGTTGAAATAACTATAATAAATCATTCTGGTGTATGAAGAAAAGCTGAAGATGATTATTGGCAAACACCTTACATTAGAGAATTTTTCCTGTAGGAAAGAGCTGATGGAGGGAAATGTAGATCTGGTGGCTGATACCAATGAAAGAAGAGGACACAAAGCTGAAGGAAATTGCCCTGCCATTGCAAGAGGATGAACAGCATAACCAGAGGAGAACTGATCCAGGATAAAAGTGGAGGAAACTTGCTTTTGTAAAATACCTACCTACACGTGACTATTTTATAGGATGATGTCAAGATTTGAAATAATTTACTTAGTACCAGCAGTAAAGCTGCTGGAGAATTTCCATGCAGAAGCTATCAGTGCTCCTGATGGGTTTCTGCTTCTCCAAATTTGCAGCAGAAAGAAAACAGAAATCAAGGATCTCTCTCTCTCTCCCTTCACTGAAACCAACCACCAAAACCCTACAGCATTTATAGGCTCTGAATCTGATTGACCTTCTGAACTGGGGGGAAGTATACCATTTCTAAAGGTATTTATTTAGTTGCCTTGTGCCTGGGGACATCTCTTGTTGATTAAGACCTTCAGAAAAAGACTATTTTAGCTTTAATTTTTCATTACAGACAGACGTGATTCACTTTTTGGCTATTTCACTCTAAAGTACATCAGCTGAGTACCCAGCCCAGAATGTCTGACAAGTCAGTTCGGTGCAACTGGTACCAGTCTGGAGAAAGCAGGGTGGGTCCTGAAACTTCTGGAAATACTGGAAGTAACAGACAGTTGGATGGGTCTGACAGCAACCTCCCAGCCTCCAGCTGGCGCTGAGCAGTCATAGCTTTCAGGTACCTGTTTGCAAAAGGTCGTGCAGAGATGCCATCAACTACCTGAGCTCCCACATAGCAGGTAAGCTACTGATAGGTTTGACAGCCTTCTGCTTTCACAGTCTCATACCTTTTTCTTACAAAGGGCAGATCAGGCATTTCTATGCCCTGCGCTTTGTTCTCTTTTCTTCCTCACAGAGCACAGTCCTGTGCTGGAACAAACACAGTCACTATATCCCGAGGCGAGGGATGGATCTCTGTCCTGTGCCCTGAGGTGGTGAAACAGAGACATTCTCCATGTTGGGAGATGAAAAAAAAAAAAAAAAAAAAACCTCTGTCATCCCCTACCACAATTGTTCCTCTTCACTGTTAGAGAAACTATTCTTAAAAACAACTTTTCACACTATTCTCAGAAACTTGAGATTTGCTGCCCCAAAGTACTCACTGTTTCTTAGGCTCAGTCCCTGGAGACACAAGAACAATAGAATGAAAGGAATGGAGTTAGAGGAGAAATAAAACAGCTGGGTAGTCAGGATGTTGGGAGTGGAGAGAAGAGTCTCTTCTTTGCCTAGTATTCCTTATTTCTTGCTGCTGGAATTCCAGCAAGCAGGTATTAATAATAAATAAAAAGAATTGTGAAGGTTATCAACACTGACCCCTTCCCTCTTTCAAGTGGATCTCAAGTTCTTTTTATTGATTATACACAAACTTCACCACATTCAGACTAGTTCTGTCCTGCCTTTCAAGGAGGGCTGTATCTTAAACAACCCAGGCCAGAAACTGCTCATTTCCCCCCACTCTCCACTCTCATTTCTAAGAAATGAAAAGACTTTGGGCTTCTGGGAAATGTGACACCAGAAATGCACAGCTTTGTCTTTTCGATTTGCTGATTGATCACAGGGCTTTTGATGTCACTTAACACAAGGCATCATGTTTAACAGCATTTTATGTTGCTGTTCCTGCAGCAAACATGAGTCCATCCTCTCTGTGCCTGGTTCAGAGACCTGGCCATGAGACCTTGCCTACAGAGCTAGACTCTAGTGATAATATTACACTAAACTTACTGTGCAAATATAAATGCCATTTATTGCACATCCCACTGTATTCTGCACCATATGCAGTATGATCCCTGACCCCTTCTGAATAATCTGAAATTAGCCAGAGTCTCAAAAGAAAGGATGTTGAAGGTCAAAGCCAATTCCTAAAATGGTAGAGAAATGCAGTGAGCTTTTCTCATCCTCCTTTGGTTTTAATTTTAATGGCCAGAAGGCTGTCATGGAGGCCACTGCCTGCTTATTTGGTACTATGAATTGCACATCAGAAGAGGTACCAGATTCAGAATTTCTAAGAAATACTTTCAGAGTGATATGGAATCTTACTTTTGGAAAAGCAGGTTGGAAGTTGCCTTATGTGCTAAACCTCATCTCAGTTCTCAGGTTAAGAATCCTCAAAATGAGCTCATGCAGTATCAAAAACAATACAAACAAAACAAACAAACAAAAAAACCACACACAAAAATCACACACACACACACACACACACAAACACACACACACAAAAAAAAAAAAAAAAAAAGAGAAAAAGACTAAGACTTAAATATTTTATAACTTTGTCAAATTAATATATACAGGTTGGACTGGAAAACATGTGCATGGGAGAAGAAATAACAGATTACAGAATATTTGCAATTGGTCCTGTTATCAGGTCTTTGATACAGTTAGCAAGTTCTGCATGAGAGTCACAACCCCCTCTATATTTATGTCACCACACAGGGATTCTGAAGGCAAAAACCAACCTCAGATGCCTTCCAAACAGGTTCTGCTCCCCCCCAGGCTAGGTGGTGTGTCTCTATTGGAAGTCTGAAGCAGTGGATGTGTCATGCATTGTGATATTAGGGCTATTGCTGAGGTGAAATACCGTGGTCTCCTCCAAATGCTTCACCAACAAGAGCCTGTCGCTTAGCTAACAGAGATCCTGTAGCACAAGAGGGAGAGATGCCAGTGCGACACAACACAGCCCTGAAATGTACTAGGAGAAATCCAATATTACAGGATTTATATCTGCAAAGTTCATCTTGCATTCTTCCCCTTTAGATGCCTTCCTATATTTCAGGCCTGTTGAATCGATGGAACCAAGGGGCAGTTTGTCGTAGCGCCCTGTAGGATGATATTAAATTCTTGCTTTATTGCTAATATCAGCAACATTTTTAGACAGAGACAAGAAAGAAAGAGAGAAAGGAAGAGTGTGGGAGAGAGATGGAAGCTACAAGATGCATTGCTTATGGTGCTGAAGTCTTAACTAGGGAAGAAAGGTAAGGCCCAGGCCTGTAAATCTTAAAAAACATCTGAAGTCCACACTCTTTGGCTCTGTAGCAGTCCTTCAACAGCCACAGCTGGATTAGACTGGTAATGGGGGAAAAAGCTGATTGTCCTGTGCCAGGGCAATGCCCAGTGTGGTTCATAAAGACCCTTGGAGCAGGAGCTAAGTGACTTCTGAGACCCGCTTTGCTGCTTGCACTAAATCCCTCTGCTAAAACATGTGGCCTGGGTTTATTGTTGATGCAGAGCATGACATCCACCACCCTGAGCTGTTAACACACTGCAGTCCCAGACTGTCCATGCTATGCATAGATGTTATTTCCAGGCTTCAGGGGCACTCTGCAAGCCCCTTATCCTTATAAAGGTTGCAGACCTTTATAGTTGTGTTGCCAACAACCCCTTATAACCTACCAGCCCAAGACCTGCTAAAGACCTGGCCCTGTAGCAGTGAGACTTGCTCCCTAACTACCCGAGGATAAATCTCTCTCTTTTCTATGTGCCTGGGCCTTAATAGCATTTCTGTCTTGTGAAACTGTTGTGACGGTAAGGGTGAGATGTTTGTGAGGAGGCCAGGTGCTGCAGAAGCCAAGGTCCTATTGAAGCTATAATTTCTCAGTAGCTCTGCCTCAGACCCAGGACCAGCATAGCACATCCAACTCCCTAACAGTACATTTTGAAAATGACCTGGTACTGATTTATCCAGCAGAATTATAATCAGATGTTGTAGAAGCAAGTTGGCAGTTAATGCCTGGAGTTAATTCATTGCTGGTGTAAGCAGGAGTGACTCTTAAATCACACTGAGCTTCTGCCATTTACATCTGTGATGAATTTGGCCCACCAAGCCACCATGAGTAACTTCTGGGCTCTCTGAGATCTTGCTCATTTGCAGCAGCAAGTTGCTTGTTATGCAGTGTGTGTCCGATCTGCTTTCATGGCAGTTGCATGGCAATTAGAATCATTTTGTGTAAAAGGCTTCCTCAGAGATGGTATCAAGGCACGGGCTGCATGAAATGGACACAATCTTTTCTGGATATAGAACTAATACTAAGCACGATGATAAAACCCAAGGCTTCACTGTTTGGTTTGTGTTTTGTGTGTTGTTTTTTTTTTTTTAATTGCTCTTGGAGCCCTGAGAAATATTTTTTTTTTCCCCTGGTTAGAACCACAATAATATTTCATTCCCACTGCTTACCCTAAAAAATGGATTTCCTTTCCCTTCTCAGTTGGTGATTTGTTTTGCATTAATGCCTTTCATAACTCATACGTTTCGCCATTAAAAATTAATGCTTGGTGCTGACATAAACAAATGAAATTTGTATTATTAATGTTTTACATAGGTAAGACTTTGTAATAACAGATTCATCATAACAGACTGTTTTAATTAAAAGACTTGCTCATTCCCTAAACTGATTTCAGACATAATTTTGGGTGTTGGGAAGAATGTCTTGTACAACTGCCTGAAGAGGAGTGATCAATAAGACCTCAGATGCCATTTTAGTAAGTTTTCACCTGAGTTTAGACATGACTTCTGTTGTCTAGGTTGTATACAGCTAGATGAGCAAGTGGGAAAGGCACCAGTGGTGGCTTTTGCCTTGGTGCAGCATCAAGCCTCTACATCAGTTAAAGTCTCTACTTGATGTCCATCCATCCATCTGACATTGGTTCACTGCATGGGAGGACACTGAAGGTGAAGAAAACACCTCAGTGGTGGGACCGCACTACGGGTTTGTCTTCAAATCTTTGTCTCTTTTCCATTTGGCAAGAGAACAAAGTTGTGGCTAACTGTGCTGCTCAGGAAAATCTCACAAGGAAAGTCTGCAGAATGATCTCCACAGCTGGCATTTGAGAGTGCAGGTCTAACTTTGTAGAGCTGAGGGTAAACAGCTTATGTTTTCTCTTAAGGCATAGTACAAAACTTCTAGTACAATCCATGGCTCAGTTAAAGAGATAACCTCCACTGTACTGTACTGCAAAATTGGACTTCAGGAAATACAAAGAAAAGCAACAAGTTTAGTTACAACCTGCCTCAATTTATTTTCCTCTAATAAAATAGTGCATACATGAACTTCAGATTAACTATACTGTCAAGCAAACTTTTATTTGAAAATTTCTCATTAATAATTTGCTTCTGGTTCTGAGGGTGATAGTGTTGGCTATGCAAGAGAAGAAAGCCTTGCTGCTTAGCTGTGAGGCTGCAGATGATGTCTCCGTGTATGGCTGTATGATATATTATTCCTAATCAAATGGAGCTCTGGTTGAGAACAACTCTGTGTAAACTCCATTACAAAGCAGCTGTAATTTTCCCACAAGTGAGGGCTACAGTCCCACAAAACTCACAGAAAGAAATTCAAACATGTTAAAGCATGGAGATGGACGGGTGCAAAGGGACTGAAAATAGGAGCATACTTTATAGAGGAAGTGGGAGCAGTGGTACAAAGTGTGCTAATGACAGAACAGGGTGATGGGAAAACATCAAGGGGGGGAATTTCTAAAGCCCAGAGCACTCGCCTTACTCTTTCCCCCGTTGAAATCAATGGAAATGTGCAGTTCACTTTTTCTATACTAGTGACTTCAAGGGGAGCTGAATTAAGCCAGGGCGCTTTTAAGTCACCCACCCTCCATATCTGTAAAGAACAATTGGAAGAGTGAAGAGCTAAGAATTGAAACCATTGTAAAAAGCAGGCCCTAGAAAATGGTTCTGGGAAGCCAGGAGTGCTGAAAAGAAAAAGCGAGAGATGATAAGAAGAGACTATCTGTATTGGACATCAGGAGCTTATAAAAGGCTGCGGGATGTAAAATGGCATCACTCTGGAAAGGACACAAAAGTGATGAAGTGAAGAGCTGAGTTTTATGACATGCTCATTAATGGCCAGATGACTTAGGCTGTTTGGTTACCTAGAAGCAGTTGATAAAACTCCCTCCTTTACCCATTGATGTGCTCCTCCACTATATGGCTCCAACCATGACCAGTGCAGTCCCACACAAACCAGGACAAACGAGGAGCTGGATCCAGCCAAAAAAAAAAAAAAAAAAAAAAAAGGTATTGCAGAATGGAAAAGAAGATTTGTGTGTGTCTAACATCGGGTGGGAGTACTGCTGTGTACAGAGCAAAGGTGTGTATCTACCTGTGGGTCTGCATCTTACCATCAGCATCCAGAAGTCTGAGTGTAGCCCTTTGATATATTTGCACTGTAGAGATTTTTACATTGTGAGGGGCTTTCCCCTAAAGGAAGGTTAAATGTACTTTTGGCACCTTTTACAAGGGTGCGTTGCAGCTCTGCAGCTGCGTGTCTAGCATGAAATGACAGCCATTTCTGCAGTCTTTGTGCTTCTGAACCTATTTAATTAGACAGAATTGAATTGAATCTGCTAAGCAGTTATTGTCAGGGCTGCTTTCTGTGCACGAATACATTGTTTGGAAACCCACAGGAGTGCTGTGCTGGACATGGGAACACTGTGCCTTCAGCTGACCCCCAGCCAGCTCCACAAAACAATGACAAAATAAGAAAGAGATTTCAGGCACTAATCTCAAGTCAGAAGTTCAAAAAGAGGCACGTTTGCCCAGCTCAACCATCACACAAAAGGGAATATGGTCCACTTCTGGCTGAGGCGGATAAGGAAAGCTTGCGCTGCCTGGCACAGCTGCTCCTGAATTGCAGGAACCTGAAAATGAGCCCTCTGAAGGACATTGCTATGGGGGGGACAGGCTGCCCCCTGCAAGGGATCCAGACCTCCCCACTAATGAAGATCCGCAAACAGGACTGGGGGGTGAATGGCACGCTGTGCAGCCACTGCCGCTGCTCCATTTATTTGATAGGGCTATGTCGAGGCAGGGAGAATGTTCATTTTCCTAACTTTGCATCAATAATTAATCAAAACAGGTTTTACATAAGCCTGAACATAAAATTATTAGCTCCTGGAGGTTCTTCCAGCAGTTACAGCAAGACCTCTGTCAGCAGCTTCAGAATTGATGTGTTTTAAAAGGAGAGGAACATTGATAAATACTCATTTCTTTCCCCCGCTGTTGCTCACTCAATCAGCTCTCACCTCTCATTCTCTTTTCCTCTTGTGTTAGGAGGGTGAAAAAAAAAGGAAGAAAAAAAAAAGTAGGGTTTTACTTAATAAGGAGAGGTGAAGAAGGAAACTTTCTGTCTTGATGAGCAGGAGAAAACTGGTTTGCAGAACAATGCAATAAACAGAGCCCTTCCTCAAATCTGGGTGTGTTCTTGGAATTTCAATTACGCTGTGGGATCTCTGGGGCACAGTCTAGCCTTTCTATTTTCTTTTCTTAGGATGTTTAATGTGACAGGGTGCTGATCCTTGGTTATTTCTCCAAGGTGCTTTTGTGGTAAAAATAAAACAATAATGAGAGGATTATGTCCGGACTTGGCTGGGCTGATGACTGGAATCGCAGAACTGAAGTGCAGGGCACAGGCACTGAAAGGACAAACCCCTGGTCCTCAGGAAAAACATTCATTGCTGAGGCTGGTGGCTTTTATGGTCTTCATAGATCTCTTTTGGGGGAGAGCATACTTGAGGTCTGTTCCTCTGCTCTGTGTCTTGTAATGAGCAGATTAATACTATGTGTAATGGAATACTGCTAGAAACAGGTTCCCTTTCTCCATCCTT
The DNA here is from genome assembly GCF_009819795.1 of Aythya fuligula. Lineage (NCBI taxonomy): Eukaryota > Metazoa > Chordata > Aves > Anseriformes > Anatidae > Aythya > Aythya fuligula. The sequence continues at coordinate 7,113,719 of NC_045577.1, forward strand.
CCTCACATCCTTTCTCCATCCTTCCTCCCTCTATTTGCCATGGGGTTTCCCACCCTCCTGAGATTAAATCCAACTTTTGGAGACTCTGACTTGCCTTCTTTATTTGCATGGGGTATACTGTCACCATCTGAATTTCATCAGAAATTGTAATCTCTGAACACCTCTATTCTCCTGTGGTTTTTTGGACCTTTCCAGAGAGTTTAGATGATTCAATACAAATTTTTAAGAGATTAAATTCAGCACGATTCTCCTGATTTCAGTAAAGAGATAGAAATTTGCACCATGTTTATTGGCCTGTTCATGTTAGAGTCTTTGTAGCATCCAGCCTTTCTTGTGGTCATGTCCCCGGGCTTAGGGAGTTTGGATCACCTCATAGCTTGTTCAGGTTAGCTGCTGAACACATTGGGGTAAATCATATTCATTCAAAATGTAATGCCTCTCTTTTATGATTTCTGAACCCAGTAATGCATGGAAGTAGGGTGCAACTCTCAAAGTAATCCGGAAGGTTTAGAGGTCAGACATGCATTGAAGTGAACAGTATTAAGGCAACCACATCCTATAAAAGATTTCTTCCCACTGGTTTATCTTTCAGGATTCACTCCACAGGATGTCAAAGATTTTAGACTTTGGGCTGTTGGAAAACTCTCTCTTCACTGTTCATACTGTGCAGTCAGTCAGCTAAGGCACTGCCTAATTCTTCTTGTTCACAGTGAAACAATGGGAGAGGTGAATAATGAATTTTAAAAAAAGAATTTTCAGAATTTCAAAAGCAGAAGAAAAGGAACTCTGCAGTTTTGCAGGATCCATCTCAAATAGCTGGCATTTTTATAGGGACCCCCAGAAGGAAGAAATCCAGTCTTACAAAACACAGTGAACAAACCCATGTTCCCTTAAAGGTTAAACTATATGTGGAATTGGTTTAAAAAAAAAAAACAATGCTTTTGAGATATGTGTACTATTTTTCCTCAATTGCTGATGTGTTTCCTTACAGTCTGCCCAATAGAAAAACACGCTATTTTTCCTTTTAATTTCCTGAATGTAGTTATTAACTGGAGTAAAAATAAATAAATAATCATGGTGACAACATGTAATTTCTTGCAATGAAAACTTCAGATACCAGTTATTTCACAAGATTAATCTGAATGCTTGCAAGTCTCTTTCTTCAGCTAGCTGGGAAACAGGACCTATCACCAGGGTTCCTTTCCTTTTCCTGCTTTTTGCTCTTTTAACGATCACGCTCCTATTTTTCTCCTTGCCTGTAGTAGAAAACTTTCCTTCTGATAAATCTCTTTTGTTCCTCCTGAGACTCTCCAGCAGTCTGTCAGGAACCCAGCAAGGAATAGCTCATTTCTGTCAAGAGCTCCATATTAAGCATTAAATGTCTTCTAAAAAGCTGTCCTGATGACAGAAAAGCACAGGGTCACACTTGTTTGAACAACAGTTTACTCCTTTTCATGGCAGAGCGAGAAAAGCTGCTTGGAACTGGGAGCTCACGGAGGAAAGAAAAGCCTCATGACCCACTTGCTTTGAGATGCTGGCACGATGGGATACGATGCTGGGGAAGTGAGACTGCATTATGGGGCAGCTGAAGGGAAATGAGATGCCTTTGCAACCACCTGAGCAGCACCATCACTCAAAGCTGAATGGCTCCTGCTGCTCCCGAAATACAACGTGTCAGTCATTCGCACAAAGAGAACCATGCTCAGCAAACAGTGAATGACATAGGACAGCATCGGTCTACCTCCCTCTCCCTTTCTACCCCTGCTACACACCTAAATTGATGTCTAACAGGGAGTCCTAACTGTCCATTAAGGAACCTCTAAAATACCTGAAAATACTACAGATCACTAAAGCAAGCTATGAAAGAGCTCTCTATTCAAGGCATCACTCATCCATTGAGCAAGTGGAAGATGGATCCCGGCTGTGGTTGGGTTACCACCACCTGTCATTTCTGGCCTTTTCCATCTTCTGTTCCAAAATCTTTACAAAGGTGACTCCCAAGATGCTGAAGATGAGAGTAGCATGGTCACAGTATGGCATTCTCCTTCTGTTCTTTCTGATACGGTGTTTTTGTGACTATTACTAATAAACAGCCTGGCTCCCAGCAGCGTTTAGCATCTTAACTAAAAGATTAGCCATCTTTTCTGTATTACTAATGGGTGACACCTGTGCATGGTACTAATACATAATATTGCAGATATCACTAATACATAATATTGCAGAGCTGTCAAGTACTGTGATGTTGTTGGTGAGGGTCTGGGGGCTGTGAGGAGGCTCGTGGAGCTGTTTCTACTGCCCTCAGGTCATTTCACCCCATAGGTACAGAGTGCAGCAGCCTTGCTTTGCTTCAGTACTTTGTTAGGGGAAAGACCAATAGCACTGAATAGAGAAACAGGCTGTGCTTCCAGCTCCTCCCCATGTATAGAGGAGAAGTTTGGCAGAGAGCAAGACCCTTCCCCAGCTGGAGCAGAGTCACTGGGGATGATGGCATCAAGGCGAGCAGTGCACAAGGAGGCTGATGACACAGCAAAAGGTTTCACAAAACTCCTAGTCTTTCCTCCCCTCTAGTATTTCTGAAATAATTCAGGTTGGTGAGATTTGCCTACTGCTCTTCTGCATTCAGCAGCACATTTTCTGCGCAGCCAGGAGGGTAGGTATTAGCTTCCTCATGAGGATGACCATTGTGTCCATTCATTTATGGAGAAGATCCTGGGAAATTACCTTGGTGTTGCTAATAATAATTATAATAAAAATAGAACTATAATAAAAAGGAGCATATTGCCAAATCACACAAGAGGGACCTCACTGCACTGGGAATTGTTGTTAAGCAATGCATTCCCCATCTGTTTCTGAGTGATGGATAACGCCAGCCCACCAGAGAGCAAGATTATCACTGCTGCCCTTCCCATGTCCTCTATGATGGCAAGAAAGAGTAAGAGGGTATTTGCTGTTGGAAGTATGTGCAAGCGTCAAAGTCTAGAAATGTTTTCAGCACTGGGGGTAGAGACAGAGGATGTATCTCATTCTCACGTCTTCCCTCTTTATCTATGCTTCTCACCATCAGTATCTCACATTCTGCAAATGCATCAGAAAAGAAAAATCAATGTAAACTAGACAAGAGAATTTCCAGGCTGTAAAGCAGAGATGGCATTAGGTGTCCATTAATCCCATGGCTCTAGTAAGTCCCTGAAGGGACAGAAATGGAAGGGAGGAGAAGGAAGGGAATGCCAGGGGACAGACAAGCAGCAAATTTTTTCTCATGTTTTGTTTGCTTGTTTGTCTGTTTTCATTGTTGTCGTCGTTTTAAGTCTAGAGAGCTCTCATAAAATGAGCTGATACAATATTCTATTTTCTCCACCTCCATGCTAGACTCAGAAAGCATGCAATTGTTTCTAATGTCAGCAGGTCTAAATAAGATCATTTGCATTAAAGAAAGCAAAGCTTGCAGCTATCCACTTAAAAAGAAAAAAGAAAAAGGAAAAAAAAAACACCCTAGCTTTTAAAGTAATCAATGACCCTTCAGGTTGATGTCTGCATAGAAAGACTAAACTTAAAAGTTCTGCTTCTAATCATAAAAGTTCTGAATGAAATGAAATATGGATTGGCTGCATCAGGGTTTAATACAGCTCTTTCTGTAACCCACTAAACTTGCTACATCGCTTTGGAGGAGGGAATCAGTGGCATCCAGCTCTTTGGAGAGGCTGCCTCTACCTGCAGTGAGCAAGCTGCAAATGGGCATCCCCCTGGAAAGTGGACACAAAGACAGATCTCTCCAAGGACCTAACCTGTAACCATATTTTCCCTTCATCAGCAGCATAACTAAGGCACGTCTTTACACGTCTTAGTGCTTAATCTCAGCATCCCCTCAGTAATGCAATGATAGCCATGCTCAAGGTGGTGAGATGGATTAATGGTGTTACCAGATTAAAGTGAAATGAGAGATGGAGATAATTTGCAAGTTAACCTGCACCATTCCCCCTAGGAAGCCACTTCCAGCACAGACTTTCTCCTATTAGTAGAGTAGCTCTGCTTTTCTCACAAACATCCCCAGGACCTCCACCAGCTCTGCTAATGCTGACTCTGGTTGTGATAAAATGGCATGGTGCATAGCAAGAATAGCATCATTGCAGCAGAGCTCTGCCTCATGCCTTTATTACACACCACTTTCCCAACATCATTGTCAGGGCAGTAATATTGTCCTGTGGCAATTTAATAAAAGAACAATAAAATCTCTGCCTTAAGGAAGGATCTATTCATGGTGAGGTACTCCACAGTGACTGCCATTCAGCAAGGCCTGCCTGGAGGCAGACAGCTTCCCTTAATGTATGTCCTTGAAAGAGCAGAATATGTAGAGGCTGGTGCTCAGCTGTGGCTGCGGAGCAAACGCTGCTGTACAGAGGTGGCTGGGGTCAAGCAGCTGTTAATGACTTCTGGGGCCAGCATGGAAAATAGAAATGCCTTGTTTCTTCCACCATGCAGAGGTGCCGTGAGAGAAAAAACAACACAGTGTCATATGATGTGTCCAAACGCATTTATTCCTGCTGGGATCTGTCACTAGATCTCCACTAATGAAGAACCTTAGAAGGTGGTCCTTGAAATAAACTCTCCTTCCTCTCCAAGTACAGCCTTCAGTGTGGTGAAATTAGGGGAACAGCTGACCAACATCTGGCTTTATTTGGTTATAAGTGTCTCTGGGTCAGGATTATCCAGGAAGATGCACAGATTTCCTTCCTTCCTTCTCACTAAGGTTATGTGACATTTAGGACTCGGATGTTTAAAGTTATGCTATGTTATGCTGCTGTGGGAGAATGATGTATAGAGGTCACATGTTCTGGGATGGGGGAAGAAAAATGCTGGTTATTAAATATTTATATCTCCATTACGTTTTACCATCTCCATCCCCTTCCTGAAGGTATCATGGATCCTTGTTTTCTAAGGTATAGGCTTTTTAATTTAAAAATAATAAAATAATAATAATAATAATAGCACAAACTTCTTTAGCAATAATCACATGGGATCAAGAACAAAACTGCGTATTCCTTTTGTGATTCTGTTTTCCTGTGCTTATAAACAGATGCTGAACATATCTTATTCTGGGAGCTAAGACCAAAATCCTGTAGCTGTCATGGTGAGGAGAGGTAACTTAGTCCTATTCTGTCTCGTGGTTGCCAGGTCCTTTGGAGACTCTCTCCTGAAAATCCTGATGGTTAACCTTATTCTAAGCTTCATTTGTCCTCACATATCAAACTTCATAATGGCTTCTGAAGCACCCCTGCAGCTTGGCTGTCCTACACTAATTTAATTTGCGTAGAAAATAATGATTCTTATGCTTATTCTGTGAAATTCTGCAATAACCTCTTTTCCCCATAATACTCACCCCTTAAAAAATAAAAAATAAAAATAAATAAGAAAAAAAAAAAGGTGGAAGCCCATCAAGTCTGTGCTTCTTGGTTCTTGTCCATTTTGATATGCTCCAGCCACATCTCAGTTTATAATTTCTAATAATTTCCAATGTTAGTGAGGCTGAAAAAGCCATTGAGTGTTTTCAGGACTGAAATTGAGCTATCAATTATGAAAATGTTTCTTCTGCTCGGTTTCCCACTGAGCCATTATCTAATAAAAATCACCAGGAAAACATGTCACCCACCAGAGGAGGAAACAGTTAACAAACAAGATCTGCCACTGAAAACAGAAGTGCTGGGCTGGGTAAGGACACCCACAAATTCAGAGCGATCACTGGCCCCAGCAGCGTGCAAAGAAAATTGCAGACTCAAACAGTCTCAGCTGGCATAATTTTCTCTGTGAACTTGTCCCCTTTTCTTTAAATACTAGAATTACTTTACAATACAAAAGATTTTTGCAATAAATGGCTTTCCCCCACCCAACTCAAACCTCCCATATCATTCCCCCTCTGTCCAGCACACACTGGAGAGAGAGGTTTATTTGCATGTAAGGCTTAGTCATTAGGTCCCTCTTATTATAGGCCAAGAAAAGAGTAACTATTGAGAAAAACAAGAAGAGAAGGAGGAAGGGGGGGATGGCAGAAAAAAAGTGCAGACACAGTAAATTACCGTGTGAATTAAATCTCCAGATGACTGGAAATGGGGCTGTTTGAAAACTCCTTTTGATTTTTGCAGCGTAAGGTGGGGAGGCTGCCATTCTTCTATTTTATGTTTGCTGATCCTTTGTTGTTCCTTTATGATCTTTTTCACCCGACGATGTGTGATTTAAAGTCATTTCAGGAATACAGAGAACTGCAAAGTGGGCATGCTTGGAAGGCAACAGAAGTGACTGAGGTTCAAGGTCAGAACCAAAGCATGGACGTGAGCTTCCTCACCAGGTGTGCAAAGACACCCCCAGCCTCGGCGAGTACATGCAAACAATTAGGCCCAGTATATTGAACATTTTCCTGTTACAGCAATATTAAAACAGTAGGTTATTTAGAGTCACAAATTCACTGGAGACAGGGTTTTGACCAGGCTAACAAAGCCAGCCAGCGGCAAGATAGAGAAATAAAGTCCAATCATCCCATTTCTCAGCTTTCTGTTCTAATTTTAAAATGAAGAAAAAGAAATGGGTTAAAAGAGGTCAGTTTTCAGACGACCAGCTCTTCTCTACCTCACTGTAATATTAGTTAAAAAGAAAGTAACTGTGAAGAAGGGGAGAAAAATAAAAAAGAAAAAAAAAAAAAAAAAAAAAAAGGAAAGAAAACAGTAGCAAAATAAACAGACAGAATAAACAGAAGATACTGGGACTGCTGATGCCACTGGAGATATCTGATATAAAATGAAGTTACTGGAAGCAACAGTGAATGAAAACAAGCAAAATAAGAATTATAAAGAATACTGCTATGCTATAATGTTACCCTGGAGATGTACCATAAAGATTTTATTTACTTGTTGTACCCTGTGTCCTACTGCCCTTCCCCTAGCAGTGCCCCATGAGCTGTTCTCAGCAAGCTGGTGGGGCTGGAGGGATTATGGCCAGGTTCAGGGCTCCCCCGCTGTCTCTGGTCCATTTCCCCTTCCAATAGGGATGCTGTATGTCTACTACCTAAGTAAAAACTGCGAGCTCTCAGGTTAATTGTGGGAGAAGGGATATTTCAGATTGTCCCCAGCAAGCTGGTCTCCTCAAGCATCTGGACTACTCTGTAGTAACTGTGGGGATTTGCAAGTGCATGTCAGTAGGACTTCACAGAAACTGATTCTAGACAATACCATAGCTCAGCTAACATAAGCCATTTACTCTTCTACCATACAAAGACAAGTGGATGAATTCAGAGCTGGTCTGAAACACAACAGACATTAGTGCTGCAGCCACTTTCTTCTTGTTCTGGATTTAATCCAGGGCTCCAGTCAACAAAGCTGTCCTTCAGTCACAGCTCTCCCCCCACCAAAAATTCCTGCCTGAGCTCATCACAATCCCTCCGTGCCAGATCTCCACTCCCTATGGAGCCCTTTCTTCTCTCCTCCATCTCTGCACTGCTACCAGTCCAAGCCATTGCTGACTGATGTGGGTTGCTGTAATGCACTGCTCAGTATTCACCAAATCTTGAAATCTCTGTTCTTTTGCAGAGAAAATGCCAATTACTAGAGGTTCCCATGTGAAGTCTGCTGATGACAGGAATCACTTACTGGTTGTCGCTCTTTTGTGTATATCTGATCATTTATTGGAAAAGGGCTCAACTCATACATGCACTAAGATGCTGCTTCATTGGTATTCCTTCTGTGGATGCTCTTCTGCTCGCATCTTAATAATCATCTCTGCTTCTTATCTAAGAAGGCCTTGTCTAGGAAGAAAGGGGAGCAGTTAGGGGCGAGGGACAGCAGTGTAGAAAATACAAGGTCACTGGAGCTCCTTTTCTGCAGAGATGTGCATGGAGTTAGCAGGGTGATGCTCATCAAATAATTTATTCATTGGTTGCAGTGATATTTTATCCCTTATTTGAACCGGATGGATAACTTGCAAACACTTTCTGTTACTGGGGGTATCCACACCATTATTTCAAGTGCTCTGAAGGGGAACCTCTTTCCTACTATGTCAGTTAACTTCCTAAATGGAGAGCGTGAACACCTTTCTCCCCTCACCTCACTCCAATTGATGCTGCCCATCTTCCCTGGCTGTCCTCACCTCACCCATTAGCCGCAGCAGCATGGCATGCCAGCTCACGCTTATCCACATGGGCTCATTAAATTATTTAAATTTACAGCCGTGTGGTGTAATCCTGCATTTATGTCACCTTTGAATCTGGCTCAGCAGCTAATGCCAGCCAGCACTGTGGTACCGTTCACACAATCCCATTCTAATGAACAGCATTTAAGTAGAAGGAGATAGAACTAGAAGCCAAAATAATTACTTCACTGAGCCTTTCTGGGCACTTTTGCTATATAGTGAAGAAATCGGTAATCACAGCTCTTGTGCACTGGGGTATGCAGTGAACCCCTTTTCTCACCATAGCTCATGCATATTACAGTCTTTTTTTTACTCTAATTCTACTCCCTTTCATTAATTGTTCATTGAACTGAGTCAAAACTCTAAGAAAGGTTTGTGCTAATTCACCCTGTAGTAAGGAAAAAACAATCAAAAAATGCATTAAAGGGAGCATCCAAGCTGCACTTGAGAGGCAGCAGACAAATAGGGCCTCTTCTGTGAGAGCTAGGGAAAAAGATGCAAGGTTCAGCCTGCAGTGCTCTGGCAGGGCTTTGCTGAGCCCCCTGCATGGCAAATGCAGAAACAGGGACCCATGCAACAACCCTCAGCTGCAGATTTGTTGTCATGGGACGGAAACCTGAAATATCACCAGCTCAAAAGAAAACACAAGCGGCGGATGTCATTTAAATGTAATCATACAGCCAACACTCCCTATTCATTCAGCAGACAGCAGCCGTAGAGTCAGCAGTTTATGGGCAGGCTGAACTACATGGAGCGGTGCAAAATGTCTGCAGTTATGACTGCTCTTATGATACCATCAGGTGCTTCCCAGACACTAAAAGACATCTGGGCTTTGCTGTTTGGAGCTCACAGGCTAAAACAGACAAAGAAATAAGACAACATTGAGAGCTGGTAGCAAGATATATTCCCAACTAACCACCCAAATCTGCTGAAGACACCAGGAATATTCATGCTGTTTGTGTTCCTGATAGTCCTCATATGCAGTTTTGCAGTTTTTACCCTAAACTCTGCTATTTCTAAATACTACGTTTCTGGGTGATTCCCCTCACTGAGCAGTGCCGGCTGAACATTTGTTTCTCTGTCTATATTCAAATCCAGCAGAATAAAGTATAATTGCTGCACATCAGAGTATCTGAGAAATCCTTATTCAATGTTTCTTTACAATCTCAGGCACATATGAGCAGAACTCAGCCTGGTGTGATGCTTGGCTGTCTTCCTGCAAAGTTACGGCAGCAAGTCGTCCACCACATTCATCCTAATACATGACATTTTAATCTGAATCCTGTCCAGGTAACAGAAGTCCTGTTCTGCAATATTAATGACAAACAATTGCAGGAGCTGTGGGTGATTTGCACTGCGTCTTTTTTTTCAGGAATGAAGCGGGATCAACTTTCTTGGGACATGAGTCTGTGCAGATTGCCTTTGCAAGCAACAGAGAAGCTTGCACTGGCATGCTGTCAATCTCATAAACAAAGGTGTTGTCAGGCAGCCTTATTTAGAAGTATTTCAAATTAACCTTGACAGAAGAATTAATAAATAATAAGAACTGAATGATTTATAAAGAAATCAATTACACTATAAATTTTAAAACAGCATGGTCTCAACTATTGCAGGGTGAGCAATACAGGGAAACTTCAGGTGGGCTAAAACTTCCCTGGAGGGTTTCTGATGTCCCATCCGGGTCTCTGTGACTTCTGAAGGTAAGATGAAAGGAGTCACAGAATAAGAAGGGTGTTAGCAAAAAATCTGTTGTGCAATGATCTGCTTGATGCTTTGCATGCTGCTTCTCTGGGTGTCCCCAAAGTTAACAGTTCAATCATAAGTAATCTCTTTTTTTTGGAGTTTCAAGAAATTAAGAAAAAACAATATTGGAGCTTCTAGGGCCTGCCTCCAGGATACCCATAAAATTAAGGGACTAGGTAGAGAAGACCAAAGGAGAAATCAAAGTGGGATTTGCCTTGCCTACCCCTGCCTGGCTGCTCTGGGCCAATCTTCTTGGCTCCCTCTGTATCAGATGAATAAAGAGCAGAAGGCCACACCACGTGCCACAGATCCCTGTCTCAGGATAGAGCTAAAGCAGTGGCAAATCTAGCGAAGCTTCCACAAAATGTTGGTAGTGCCTACTCCCAGGTTTTGCCATCAAAAGCTGCATTTTAATGGAGAATTTCAGCTCTTTGCTTTTCACTCCAGAGAGAAAAACTCTGCAGACATTGACCTATTGACAACATCAGCAGAAATGGAACCACTTCTCTCTGCCCAGATCTAAAACCTGTGAGCAGTTTTTAGCCATGGAAAGGCTGTGCTAAGCTTATCTGAGTAACTGATAAACTAGATATGAATATTGCTGCCAGTCAGCTCATTTATTTTAATATCTGAGGAACACAAAACCCCCCAAAAAGGCAGGGAAAAGAGCTGTTCAGTCACTGGGGTAGTAGACGACCTTATCAAAACTCCATAGTTAGGTGGAAATTGGTTTAAAAATTCAAATGACTGTTCACATAAAATGGCTTGCAGGATTCACCCAACTGTAATAGCAATTCTCTGCAAATGATTATGCAATTACCTCCAGGAGGTCAAAAAGTAATTACCACGTAACCTGCTCTCTTCTGCTGGTTGCCTCTAATAAATAATAGATGCAAGCTCTACTCTGGTTTAGAAGAGAATTTGCCATTTCTTTACCCTGTAATTACATTAGATTATTTACCCAGCATGGTCAGCTGTGACCATGTAGGTCTGCTAACATGATATAGGAAGAAGTGATGAGAAAGATTTATGTTCTGAATATCCTCCAAGACCTGGGATAAAAGGGAGTTTTGGTTCCTCATGCACTGAGGAGCTATCCTTCTCCTGGGTGATATCTGCAGTCAGGTTTGCTGAGAACTCCCATGTGTCAACGTCCTCCCCAAGGGGACCTGATGGCTACCAAATCTGATGCAAAACCACATATTACATTTGTTCTGCTTCATCTGGATGCCCTAGCAGCTGACTCAGCCAAGCTGTTTGGTAGGGCTTGCTCTGGAGGCCATTTCGCTTCACACTCTGCAATGTTGTCAGTACATTAGGCCTCAATAAAGAGATAACATTTTCTCTAGCCTCAGGCTTATGAAACCTGGAAGGCCCGGGTCTCATGCGTTTTCCCATGGGCGAGTACGCAGGCGATCATCATTTTCATCTTTGTCAGAAGCAGTTTTTGTTGGCTGGATTTCACACCGAGGCAATTTCTTCCCGAGGACCTGGAACGTTAGCATTTGCTTTCTTCCTCTGACTCTCACCTTGGAAGATGCAAGCCTCAGAATACGCTGCCTTTATTCTGGCAGTCCGCAAAACTGGCTGCGTTGACCTTGTTGAAAGGAAAGACACTTATTATTGGGGAGCATGGTGAGATGTGGGGGCACAGTGTGCTCGCAGCCCAGCAGAAGCAGAACAAGATGCACAACTTCTGCCTGGAAAAGCTGACAGGCAAAGCAAAACAACCTAGGTAACGTTTGGGAGAAAAGCCAGGTTATTGTGCTCATTTTCCGCATGGAGAGTGAGGGGAAGCAAGACTGAGCAACTTGACAAAGGTCCCACTGCAGACCTGAGACAGGGCAGCACAGGCAGAATCCGGCTCTCCTGAGGGATGGTGCCACATCTGGACCAAGAAAACCTCTCCTCTTGAGTGCCCTGCCTGTTAGGAAGCAGCTCAGGCTGAGTCGGGAAAGCATATGCTCCCCCATAGCACATTTCCCTTGTTGGAAGATAAGTGTATCTCCTGCTTCTTACTCAGTACTGTTGCTGTTTAATAAATTAAATGTCTAATTACATGGTATAGGAGTGATGTTGTTATACAGATGCAGTGACTGGAAACAAGACGGAACAATAATGTTCCAACAAAACCCAGCGGCCGCTGTTCCTGATTTCTATTTTATGCTTTGCAGTCCCTGTGTTAGAGTGTGTGCCACAGGCTGGGTTCACATCAGGTTTTACTGTACCCTGTGGCTGGTTCCGTAATTCCAGCAAGGGCTGGAGTCTCATGTCTCTCCTCTGCATTTTTGGAACTGCTCTTCCATCAAGCCTGGCCAAGGCTGATGGTGAATATTGCACCTAGAGCTGTCCTCTTCCTTACCTAAAGGTGATGAGAAGTATTTATGGAGGGAACATTTTCATGTTAAGAGAATACCAGCCTGCACACGACCACAGAGCTCTGAATTTCAACCCATGCAAATCTGCCCAGTGTCTACTGCTTTGCTGAAGCTCATGGAAGGTTACGGCTCACCTGGAGTACTGTGTCCAGTTCTGGGCTCCGCAGTACAAAAAAGACAGGAATCTCCTGGAAAGAGTCCAGTGGAGGGCCACAAAGATGATACCGGGTCTGGAGCATCACACCTGTGAGGAAAGGCTGAGAGACCAGAGTCTGTTCAGCCTTGCGAAAAGAAGACTGAGGGAGGATCTTACCAATGTTTGCAAATACATGAAGTGTGGGAGACAGAGGGATTTGGCCAACCTCTTTTCAGTGGTTTGTGGGGACAGGACAAGTGGCAATGACCACAAAACCGATCACAGGAAGTTCCGCATGAACATGCGAAAGAACTTCACGGTGAGGGTGACAGAGCACTGCAACCGGCTGCCCAGGGAGGTTGTGGAGTCTCCTGGAGATATTCAAGGCCCGTCTGGATGCCTACCTGGGCAACCTGCTCTAGAGATCCTGCTTTGGCAGAGTGGTTGGACCTGATGATCTCTTGAGGTCCCTTCCAACCCCTACAATTCTGTGATTCTGTGATTCATGGACAAAGCCTGTGACCCCTTTCACCACAGGCATCACAGGAAAGTGCTCCATTGTGATCCGAGGCCTCAGGGCTTACTGATCTTCCCTCCCAGCTCTTCTTTCCAGGCCTACAGCTCAGAGGTGCCTGAGGAGTTAAACAGAAGCAGTGGGTGTCGTTTCAGGCAGACATGAGTGATTTCTCCCTTGTGGGCAAGTGTAGGTCAGGGTGGGTGTAGCCTTCGTGTGCGTGTCCCACCTTAATAGCAAGCTGTGAGAGGAAGGATGGCAGGTTCATTCCCTTCCCCTGTGAGCAAGCACAATAAGCCATGGCTGAGGATTGCTGAGCTTTGTATTATCAATAAAGGGCAATCACACCACTGGGAGTTAATGACGGTTTTGCACATAACAGAAACCTTTGAGAGTAATTACAGAGTCCTTTAATGCCAGGGGGACTCAACACACACACACGTCTCCTGCAGCCTGGAGCAGGCTACACAGGGTGCGTGGCAGCAACCTGTGTTCCCTAGCCCTTGTCCCCCTCCTTGGCTGGCATCTGTGAGCCAGAGCCCAGGACTTAGTGCCAGTGCAGATGGCAGAAATTTGTGTCCCTTTTTGGGGAGGCCTGGAAATTTGTACCGTTCTTTTCTTCTGCATTGCCACGAGACCACTACGTGGTCTGGCCCATGTTGTGGCAGTGCTGACATTTGGCAGGAAGCGAGGCTTTGACTGAGGTTTTGCTGATTGCTAGAGACTGAGTGAGAAGGAGAGGGAGAAGGGTGGGCAGAGATCTCAAAGAGCTGCACAGAATATTGAACACGTAAAGAGAGGAGATGAAGGCAGGCAGGCAGACCCTCAGTAATAAACTCCACAGACTCCAAAGCCTGGGATTACTTTCAAAATGGCTGCAGCTGGGCTATTTCCCCCCATTTCCCTTTATTTGAACCCCACAGCTCTGCATAGCCTCCTTCAAAATATTTGTTATTAGCAGCAGTTCCCTCCTTCCTTCCCTAGGAGAGAGATGCATTGAACTAATTAATGTGCAGAGTTTGTGCAATCCCATTTTGGTGGCTTAGTGCTGGATGTCCCTCAGTGGTAACGTGGCCTGAATGAGAAAAGGACCACAGAGGCAGAATGCAGGCACCAGTATCTCAAAACCAACAGGCATAGGGCCAGGACCCTTGGAAGGTGACAAGTCCCTGAGGGCATCCTCATTGCATCAAGCAGAATCAGATGGCTGCAGGGAGGGGAGATGCTCTTAACGGCAAGAGGCAGAGAAGGAGGGAAAAAGGGGAAGGAGAGAAAACATAAGAGGATGAGAAATAGGGTATAGCATCCATACTGTTGAGGACTAAAATGGTGCACATTTTGTTTGTTCTTGTAGGTCTTTAACAGAAGAGGCACCTTCTCTCACTCCAGTATTTATATTTCCCCGGAGCAGCACCAACTGTATTTCAATATAAATGTAATGTAGTTAATTGAAATCGGTAATTTCAGCAGTCATTAATAACAAATCTCTAGAAAGGAATATCCCTGCTGCAGTTAATGATCAGCATAAAAAAGACCCAGGTCTTTCAAAGTGTAACTGTGAGCTCGGGGTTCATTTTATAGTTGATTAGAGTGAGTTAAACTTTGCCCCGTCTGCAAGTTGTATATTTAAATATGAGAAGTTGGCAATATTTGAAGTTATCAAAATACCACAGGTGCTCTGGAGTGAGTCCAGGCCCTTATGGCTGATCTGCAAAAGAATGATGTGGCCCTGAAGAATGGAAAAGGTGGAGTTAGCTGGCAGAAGTAAGAATGGACCAAACTGCTGTGAACTTCCATGTAAAACAGAGCTAAGCCTCAATAACAACAGCAGGATTCCTCCAGATCTGTGGGAAAACTAGCAGAATTTGACCCAGCCTGAGGCTCCTCACTACACCGTGTGAGATGCTATTGCAGGTGACAGCTAACTCTGCTCTGAATTGCAGGGATGTCCTGAATGTTGAAAACTGCCTGTAGGATTGTGCCAGCATTGTGAATTCCTTTGGAAAGCTGAATACATAAACCAAATGGTCTCTGCCCCTGTGGGTACTGCATAATCAGAATTTGTACTGTGGTTGGGGCACTAATTCAAAAAGCAGATCAACTATAAGATGAAAACAGAAATCCAGAATTAAATTCTGTCTATCAGAAGAGAAAAGTTTGCGAGTCACTTTGTCCTGGAGGGCAAAAGCAAGTCATCATCTTGAAAGCCTTGGGAGGAATATCTGACATACATACATGAAGCAGTAGGTTTGGTCTGTGAACTTCTTCTGTTCTGTTGGAAGAGATCAAGGACCCATTACCATTTGCGGTGACCAGAGCTACTCTTGGCTTGCACCAGGTATAGGTTTGACCCTACGGAAAAGCTGCAATCACAGCTGCAGTTCTGTTTCAGTGAAGCTGCAAGTCTGTGGTGTATTCAGAGGGCTTGATGAAACTCAAGATCCTCACCAGAGCACGAAATGAACATGGGGATTTCTTTCCCTAAAATGCACCCCCTTTTTGGTCTGTGCAGGAGAAATACTGGGAGGGACAGATCTCATCCTTTGACTTAATAGAGTGAAACAATCTTATTTCTCCGTGCACAAAACCATCATTAACAATAAAACCCTGCTCCTTTAATTAGAATGAGAAACGCAATTTGGAAAGGTAGATGACAGAAAGTATGTATGTGGCAATTACCTATGGAATATGCAAGAGGGGAGCCCAGGAATGATGAATGTAGGGACACAAGAAGCATCCTATGTGGATTATCTGAAGGGGAAATTTTACTGCACACTTGAAAATGACACAGACAAAAAACCCCATCTCAAAAGTCCATCCTTGATCATCTCAGTTGGTGCCTGGACTGTCAGGATTCTGCTTGGAAAGGTTGCATTTTCTCCCTGTATTTTGACACACAGGCTTTTGTTTCCCAGCAAAACCTGCAATTGTAAGAGTAATTCAGTGGTGAGAGAAGTTCCGGCATAGGAACAGAGATTTTACTTGCTTCCAATTAAAGGAACTACCCTGTAAGTCCTGTGGTAGGTGTCTGTGTGGCAGTGCTGAATACCATGGATCCAGCTGCTACACATGCTTCACGCTGGTGACAGCTATATAGAGGCACTGTGGAAATGAAAACAAAAAATGCTGGGTATGTAATGCAATGATGGATCACTTCCTAAACTTCACAGGACATGTTGGTTTGCATCCTCACTGAATGCTTGTGTTGGTGTTCTGCCTAGGATTGCTTTAGTTTCTGTGTTACTGGGGCCAGAAAAGGAACAGAGCAAGAGCATTTCCCTAAATTTAAACTCCACCTCCCCAGGAAAGATATAGAGAGGAGATTATAGTTTCAGGAAACCCAGAATCACATCTGCAGGAATCTGGTTTTCAAAAGAAATAACCAAGCATTCAGAAAGCTTTGTGGTTCTGATAACATTTGTGGGGGTGGAGGTGTATGAGTTTAATGTAACTAACTTTCCCCTTCATGGTTTTTCAGCCCAAACAATAAAAAAAGCAGATTCCTGTTGGTCACTGAACTTGTTCACGGCTTTCAATATCACTGTAACTCGCTCAAAAGGAAATTATGCACCTGCAGGACAGAATGGCGGCCACTCTTCTGTCATCTACTGCCCTCCCAGGCTCACCAGGAAACCACCATGGTGCCTGATGCATGACTGAACCCATACACAGAGGACAACTTAAACATGTGGTTTGTCCTCAGAGAATGTTTCTAACTGCAGAGAACACTTTTCCTTGGTTCTCAGTGCTCTTCCAGTATCTCCTTTAATTTGTTTGGTAGAATCTTTTGGAACTATATGCTGCTCCCCTATGTGTACCTGTACTGGCTTATGATGGCTGAATCTCAACACTTAAGACCAGGATATATTACACTATCAGAGCAGCTCTGCTAGCAAGCCAGCTGGAGAATGAGAACTGGCTTGGGAGCTCTCCATCATTAGATAATAACTTGAGCTCTCTCAAATCTCTTTTTAGCATGAAGTTCCATTTCTGGAGCATGGCAAATCTATGGACAACTTCTTGTTCAATCACAGAAGTCAAAATATCTGATCCCTTCAAGATTAATCTGTATTTCCTTTAAGTCTGGGTACAGCATCCTGAGCCCATATAATTTGTCTCCTTCACCATCACTCCCAGTAGGTGAAAGTAGGAAGAGAGAAGGTCATTTGAGCAGAGAATTTTAGATTCTTTTCCTGCTGACGATGAAAAAGCACTTTCTGCAATTAGAGGGGCTCATCAACAACCAGCCAGCCCAGCAGCTGGATCCACAAACACCACAGCTGGAGAACTCTGGCTGAGTCAGCAGCATGAAAAGTACACAGCTCAGTTCTGGGAAGAGGTCTCCTTCCCTTGCCCCTCTCCATCACCAGTTAAGACCAGGTCAGTTAGTGCTTTGGTAAATAAACACAATGCACAGTGGAAGCGAACTGTTCTGATATTCCTGCCATTGAGAAGGGTGAGGGTGTTTGCCAGGTAATTGGGAGTCTTTGTGGCCTTTAAACAACAAAACAGACGTTGGCACAGGACCAGGGGCTGAGTGCTGGGGACTGGTTTTGGGGAGATGGGCAGCAAGGAGCATTGATGTTCACTGTGCAGGAGTGGGGGAGAGGAACAAGGAAAGGAACAAGGAGATGCAGCTCATTACAAAAGAAAAAAATAAAAAGAAAAGAAAAAAACTAATGAGCTGCATGAACTGGCATAGAGCCAACCCCCAAAAAATCATTAACATGGTCAGGTTAAGGAGAGCTCTATTAAAGTGTCTATCAAAACCCTTGCTCTCAAATGGATTTATTGGATGAGAAGTAGAAGCTGGGGTCCAGAGTAAATACAATAATAATGGGCCCAGCTTCTCTGTGCCAACAATGCCTAGTTACTGGAAAAGCTCTGTGAGACAGAGCGATTTGCCGGAAAAAGGGAGAAACTGAATTTAAAATCAAACCTTGTGAAACACTGAGATTCAGATCTTCCAAAGCAGCCCAGCAGCTAGGGCAGCAAGCCTGGATAAGGACAGGAGTGGATTGCTGCTCTGAAAACTTCCTGGGCTTATGATTTATGACTAAGATCCATCCCCCTAGGGAAAGAAGAGCTAGAAGAGCTGATCTGAATGATACCTACTTCTATGAGATGAGGTGAGATGCTCCAGGGTCTGGGGACTGTGGAGAAGGACCATGGGTGGCACAGCCCTGGGGCTGGGCACAAGGGGAAAGGACTAGCACAGGTTACACTGGAGGTATTGAACGAAGGCAATTTCAGAACCATTCACTACAATAGCAAAGGCTGTTTAAATGAATAGGGTGGCACTTAGAGATCAAATCAAACCTAGCTGGCTGGAGGCAACAGCCTCGATCCTCCAGGGCTCGTGTCTAGAAGCACCCAGACTTGACTGTTTTCTTCTGCCTGGCTTGGGTTTGCAAGCACATTGGTCCAGCAGGCTTCAGTGTTCTTGCTCCTCATTTACACCAGATGTGAGAGATAAGAATCACACCCATGGATCTGGCTTCTTCCCATACGCCTGCTGTTTGCACAGTCCTGCTGAATTCACTCGGTGTTTGGAGTCAAAGGGCTGCAGCAGTCTTTGATGGCTGGACTTGCAACATGCTGTTCCAAGAGCTGAAATCCTATTTCTTTGACATTCAGCCTCAAAAGTTTTCTAGAATATGCTGGGAAACCTGCCTCAGGTAGAACCCAAAGTAGTAGTAAGAATTAGTTGCCTAACAGGGGTGACTCTTTATCTCTTTTTATTCATTTATGTATATATTTAATAAGCTGAAGACCTGAAGGAAGTTTCAAGGTGGTCCAATGGATGGAGGGCTGGGTTGCTGGGTACCTCTGAGCAGCACCAAGCTGCTCTTCTACTTTCCCTTGGTTACTCCCAAGAGCAGTGGGGAAAGAGTTTGTGGGAGAGAGAGGTAAATCACCTGTTGCCATAATGTTTTATTTTCACTGTAGACACAGGCTTAACTCTCCTTGCAGATCTGTAGGCTTTATGGCACATATCAGGCTATGGTGACACAGGGACACTGATGCAGATCAGCTCACACGACAAAGCAGCAGAGCTTGAGAAAAGCCAGTGCTCAGATATCAGACAGAAAAGCACAGTTGCTTGCCCACCCTTGGCATGGCAGGGCAGGGATACCGTGCCTGGGCTGCAGTGATTTTTCCTTCTGTATCATATTAGGGCCAAGCCGACACCCAGCAAAGCTGCAGAGAGTCTTGATGCCAATTTTAATGCCTTATGTACCAGATTATGTGGTGCTAAATCAGAAGGCAATCTCAAACTTGAGAAGTATTGAGATGTCTCAAACTTTAAGCACATGAGCAAGTCCCAGGATACCTAAAGTTAATTCTACGCATGAGTGTTTTCTACAAGAAGGATGGATTTAAGCATGTGGTTAAGTGTTTTCCTGAATCAGAGCCTTCAATGGTAAAGAAGGAAGTGACATTATTGGAGATGCAGCTTATACCTAACACTTGGCAAATGAGGCAGCACTCATGTGGTTAAAACACACTTTTTCATTAAAAATTATAATCGGGGAAAAACAAATTAAAGCTGAAATGAAATAGGCTTTTTATTTTTCCCCATTTACCAAGAGATTATATATTTCCCAAACACAATTTCTCTAATCCATATCTAATGCATTAGAGGCATTCTGCTATTTTGCTCTAGACAAACAAATTTCCCACCCAGTGTGGGATCACAGCCCTGTTCCAGAGAGAAAAACAAGTCATAATAATACAGAGGCCACTAAAGTAAAATGTTAAAATAATTAAAATATGAAAGAAGCTGCTGTCTTCCTGGGATTTCAATTTCGGAGATGCCTGAGGGGAGGGGGTTGGATATCTCACACTGATACACTGTTTGATAAAGTGTGATAAAGACTTAGAAAAATTGGCAGATTAAACTGAAATAAAAGCTGCGGATGTTTGCATTCAGAAAGCTATTAAAAGCAGTGTGATTGAGCAGCAAGAAGCTTCTCTTTTATGCAAGAATGCACCGGAGTGGGATGTTTGCTGCACTGATGTCAAGGAGATCAAAAGAGTTGTTTCTGTTAGTGGCACTAACTGCTCTTTTCGGTTGCTGGCTTGGCTGTGCACTTTGAAGACTCCAGGCCTGCTCTGCATGGTGATGCAGCTGTGTGACGGGACCAGAGCTCTGGCAGAGACATACAGGCATTTCCAAATGTGATGCCTCTGCTTGAAAGAGCCTCAAAACCCACTTGTGGTAGGTGTGAGTTGAAGATGCCAACTCACACAGCACCAAGATGGCTCACCCAAGCACCCAACTTCTTGTTGACTTTGCCTCCAGAACTCTTGGAGGTTTTGCCTCCATCCCGTTGCCTCCAAATTCATGGCCCTTTTTTAAGGTGGTTCAAACTCATGCTGTCAGGGTGCTGCTAAAACTGGATGAATTATTAGATCCTTCTTTACCTCCCTTATTAGTTAACTAGCCATTTGTCTTTCATATGGACAAGGGTTGCAGGCCCAGATGGATGTCCTCATTTCCATATAAAACCACAGGCTGACACACAGACTGGAGGGTTAAAACAAGAGGTGAATGATCTGGAAACTAAACAGAAGTTGTGATCATTTAGAGAGGGAAAACAAATTCATGTGACTGGTGGATTGATTTTACAGCTCAAATAACTGATAAAAGCCCTACAACCAAACAGTCCATGGACCAGCCAGAGACTGAAGCATGTTTGCAGTGAGTCCGTTTCTCAAACAGCTCTGAAGAGCAAACTACGTTTGCAGAAATAGAAGAGTGATGACAGGGGCCGTTCTCTGGCAAACTCCAGAAAGGATGAAATACAGCATCAGAACTGTGGCAAGTAGCTGAAGCAAAAGTTGTGCTGACAGCAGCGTCCGCATTGAGCCCTGATGCTGTGAGAGCATCAGGGAGAAGGTCAGGGCTAGGTCCTGGCTACTCGGGCACACTTAGTTGCTCCCTTCATAAACACTGCAGTCATAAAAATATGATCTGTAGCTTATCTGGAAAAAATAATCAAAGCCAGCACTGATTCAGCAGTGGCCTGGGTCTTGCACACAAATGGATCTTAAGTTCACAGCGAGTCCTGCTACTTTTCTAACTCTCCATCTCTTTGCTCCAGCCCAGACTATTTTTTTTTTCCCAATTGCCTCCGTCTGGCAGCTTTATATTGGTGACCTGAGGGTGCAAATTAGATGTTTGAAAATACAGCAGTTAAATCAACAACTCTGGAGTGTAATAGAGGTCAGGAGAGTTTGCTTCCAACTCAGTGGCTGTTTCTGCTTTGGTTCGTGTTATCTGCATTTTGCGAAGTCCCTTGATTTCTGGAGAGGGTGAAAATGGGGGCCCAATCCTCCTTCCATCCAAACCTCCAAGAGTTTACTCCTGATTTATTTTTTCAGCTCCTAAAAAGAGGCAGTGGTTGCCTTGGTGTGCTGTCAGTAATTTTCTGGGACAGGCTCCCAGTCTGGCCTGTGTCCTTTGCCTGGAAGCTCTTCTTCTAAATCTTGCTGTCACCATGACTGGGCATAGGAGCGCTTTTTCCCCTGAATTTTCGGCCTGTCCTGCTGCCAGTCAGTCAGAGTGTCTGGTCCGATTACATCTTGTCTGTCTTTAATGGGCTCGTTAACATTTGGACATGCTCATGTGTTCTGCTGACAAAACACCCCCACAGCGCTAAATAAACACCACGAATCAGGAGAACCATAACCAGGAGCTGCACAATGGGGCTTTAGGGGAAATATTTCACGATAATATCTGAGCCTTGTAATTGAAGGCTGACGAGCGTGGGGGAAGGAGCGATTCAGCTCCACTATCATACACTCGAGGCTTGATTCATTTGTCTTGATTAGCAAAAGTTTAACTATCGCATGCCTTTAATTAGCAGCTTTCTCAGAAGACTCATTGGCATGAACAACCAGGGCCAGGCAGAAAGGAAGGCCTGGCTGGGGAGAAGGCAGCTCTGTGAGGCCTGTTTGGAGGAAATTTTGGGTGGCAGATACTTGGGTTAACAGAGGAGAGAATGGGAAGGGTCTTTAGGATGAATATTATTTTGCTTTGCAGCATCAGGTGGCTCCAACACCTTATCCAGAAGTTAGAGCTGTTGGGATAGGTATTTTGGGCTGAGCCTGCTGCTGCGGCCTCAGAAGACAGGGAACTGTCACAGGGGGGTTAGGGAAGGTCACCAGGGACTTTGGGTTGCTTTCATGCTTTCTCTTAGGAGGTTATGGAGTGCTCCAGCCCTCATTGGGACCTTTGTTCTTTCTCTTGTCAGGCAGGCACAAATCTAAACCCACATGAGCTGCTCAACCTGAAAGCCTTGGCCCTCATGTAAACAAGACCATTAAATAGAGAAAAAGACAAATAATGTCAGCAGGCATATGCTTCATTGCATCTCAGAAAGCTTCAGTCTTTGATGTCTGAGTGATCCCACTTGCACCTTGGAAAGGTCTGGGCTATCAGAGAGAGTAAACAAGCCCTTGCCTTGTCTCTCCTATCTGTTGTCAGGTCCCCTTCTCGCCTTCCTTCTTTTCCATATTCTACCTTCCTATTTCTACCTTCCCTAATTTCTCATCTTCCCGTCTATGCACCCTGAAGGCACAATGTATTGTTTTTCAGGCAAGATCCCTGAATTTTTAAATCTTTTTATTTTACTCCACATTCTTTCTGATCACCTCTAGGCTGTGTGTGGGCACTCCTGTACATGTGTGCGTTTGTACGTGTCTCTAAGAAAATTTTCTTCCTTTTCCCTAGTTCACTAGTCCTATTTTCATCAGTATATAGAGGAAACATACATTATCCCTTCTTTTCCTCTTCTTCCATCAACCCAAAATAATAAACAGCTCAGATCTCCTATCTTTCTGATTACTTTTCCGAGAGATTTTGCCTTCTAGACCAGCTTTATTTTCTCTCTCTCTCTCTTTTTTTTTTTTTTTTTTTGATTTGTTTTTTGATTTAAAAAAAAAATTCCTTTCAAAGGAATTATCTTTTTCCTCCTTTGGTCCTTGGCTTCTCCTCCAGTGTTTTATTCAGGCTGTGGATGATTGTCTCCGTACATTCCTTTTATGCTATGAAATGAATTGCTAATGCAACCCCTGCCGGGAGAAGCATAGTCTGATCTTGTCCTAAATAGGCCCCTGTTTGCAGGGGATGATGTATAAATGTATAGACTGCATCATTATATATTCACTTAGTGGAACACAGGCCTCGAAAGAGGCCTCTGCTTATTCCATAAATGAATTCCTGGGGAGAGGAGATGCATCCAGCCCGAAGGTGCCTTGAAGTCCATTCCCACTCCCCCCAGCGTGGCCGCTCAGCAAAGCCCCGAATCAGCCAAATGCATATTCACCACAGCAGGATCTGGGCGGGCGAGGGGAGAAGAGCTCTGGTGCTCTGCAGGGGCTGCAGCACTATGGACATGCTAGAGAAGTGACCTCCTGGCCAAGGTGCCTTTCCCTGAGCTGGCTAGCAGATGGGCAGCCCCTACTCGGAGCTCTGCCATCCCCTTTGCAGCCTTCTAGGCTGGGGCGAGCATCCAAGCGCAGTGAGGGGCAGGGGGCTCAGGGCTCTTAAACCTGCAGGCTGGACCCCTGCCAACAGGCTGAGATGCCCCAGGGGATGCAGCACTGATCCCTCTTCTCACAGCAAAATGCACTATCTTGGCTAAGCAGGATGAAATCCCAAAACTTCTGTTAAACACAATGGTATGATTTCCCCGGAGCTGCTTAGAGGTTTGTATAAGCTCTGAGAGTAAGAGAGGCTGAACGGGATGTAGGACACTGCCTTTCAGTCCCCACCACTACCACAGTCACCCTGCCTGGTCCCAGCATAGACCCAGAGCTGCCCCAAGAGCATGTATCTTAGCCCATGGCCAGGGTGGCAGTGGAGGTGCAGCAGTGTCTGGGGGATGCTCCTTGGAGGGGCCCTGGGCACATTACAGCCAGCTCCTGCTGTGCGTTGGCTTGGATTACACTGTCTGGCACAAAGAAGAAAAAAGAAAAAGAAAAAGAAAGAGAAAAAGAAAAAGAAAAAAAGAAAAACAAAAAGAAAAACAAAACTAAGTTTTCCCCCCTTTTTTTTTTTATTACTATTATTATTATTGTTTCCTTCTGGGTTAGGCTCTGGGCTTTTCTCAGAAAAACCCTAAACAGTCCTATTAAATCAAGTCACCATAAGGCAACGTGTAATACAGCCTCTGAGTGCAGTTTGTGGTTCTGCTGCTGTCAGGTTTTATTCATCAGCCTGGCTCAGTTTCACCTGAGTTCGCTCTGAGCTGAGTTGAACCCCAATCCGGTGAATAATCTGTCTTCCTCCTCCTCTTCCTCCTTAATATACACTGAGCATAGAATTACTTGAAGCTCCTGTAATGTGCTGCACTTGTGTTTGCAGTAAAACCGCTTGCTAATGGGCAGGGTTCATGCTATTTCCATTTGTGCTACTCAGACTCCTGGGGCATACAACTTTTTTTTCTTTTCTTTTCTTTTTTTTCTTTTTCTTTTTCTTTTTTTAAGGCTGCATATTTTAAAGAATAAACACAGCCTGGTGTTTTATTAAATAAATGTGACAATTGCAATAATGTTTTGCAGATTACATGAGAAGGAACTTAAGGGAGACATTTCCAGAACCTCAGCACTGTGTGTTTTGCTGATGCTTAAATAAACTCCTCTTTGTTACTGCTGTTCTTTCTGTGGTGCTGTTAGTTTGATGCTACTTGAAAACCTCAAGTGCCTAGAGAATCCTTCTGCTAGACAGGGATGTTCCTTTCTACCTTCCAGCCTGCCCAGAAACCTCTTAATTCCCACAGTGTCTTTGCACTTAGGCAGAGGGACCCGGCTTTTGCAACTCATAGCTTTTGCCCATATGTCAGCGACTCCCCGGACTCCCCTGAACAGCCCAAAAGAACAGCAGCAGCATGCAGACCTTATGCCTGGGTCTGTGCAGCGCTGCTGCCCTCACCCAAAGCCTGCTTTGATTCAGCCAGCGTGTTTGGTGCTGGCGTATGAGTAAAAACCCTGATCAACCCGAGTCCCTTGGCTCTCCTCATTATCACAAGAGCAGGAAGAGTTCTCCAGCTGGCAGAACTAACCACCTTTTAGCTAAGTTTTAATGTAAAAGCAAATGGGGGCTATCTCACCTCCTTACAGCCACACACAGAGCAGAGAGACAAGGAGGCAGAAGTTATAAACTCAGCTTTTCTGCAGAAAAAAACATCCCCTTCCCAGTCACTCCCTGGAGCTCCCCCCCTTTTTATACCAAATGCCAGCCTGGGCCACCTGCAGCTCACCCCTGTTACACATCCCAGCTCTGCAACTCTATTCTTTCTGCTGCAGCCCAGCCAAATTGAAAACTTGGAAATTGCCACATCAAGGCAATTTCTCCTGGCCTGTGGAAGGGAATTAACCCCTTCAACGCCGGTGCTGGGGGAACTTGTGGCCACTGATCCAGGAGCTGGGTGGTCTCTCCTCTCTGAGCTCCTTCCTTGAAGTGTCTTCTCCCCATCCCAAAGTGCTGTATGAGAAAGCACCCTTGCTTTAATCTCTGGGTCACTTCTGCTGCTTTAAAGACATTTCTGCTTTCTGTCTGGACTCACAAAATCATCATTGAGCCATTCAGCAAAATGCAAAACCATATGGAAGATAAAGCTTCCTGCATGGAGGTCGGGGGTTCCTGCCTTCCACTGAGACCAAGGCGGGAGCAGGCACTTCATGGGGCTGCTGGCACAGGTGGTGGTAGGGGACAGGCAGGTGCAGAGGGCAGGAGCCCAGCGGAGATATGATGTGACAGCTCCCGACTTCGTCTGTGCAGCCCCTCGGTCTGCCTGGTGTGTGTGTGCTAATGGTGGTCCAGCATTAAACTCCTTGGTGAGTGTTCAGAAGGCAGAGTGGGATCGGGGCAGACCCTGAACTCTCCAGCACTGCCTCTGAAGTATGACACATGAGGAGAAAAAGACTCAACCTAGGCAACCCCTCTTTGCACATAGCTCTTCTGCCTTAGACATGCTGCTATTGCTCCCAAGCCCCATTTTCCTTCTCTCGAGCATGCTTACATATAAAACCTAGGCATGACTAAAAACTACAATAGGATCTTAGCTCAGAGCAAATCTAGACACCATAGGACCAAAGAAGATGAAGGTGAGGAGAAGAAGCAGGGTACAGTGTGTTGTAAATGTAGAATTATGGACCTGCAGGTCACCAGGCCCTGCTCTGTCAGGACTAGCTGTTGGCCCCATTCTGCAGTGGGCAGAAACAACACTTCCTGCAGGTCACAAACCTGCACAGAGTCTTCTAAAGGCTGGTAGGGGCCATATCTACAGCATTACTTTGTCTTGGTGTCCTTCATGCACTTGGAGAAAACCAAGCAGCTCTTCTAACCCTGGGTAGAAAGGCCTTGCCTTCTTGAGCTCTGACCTGCTTCAGCCACTTGGCTCCACAGCCTCAAACCTGAGCTCAGGAGCACAGACCACAGGTGCTGGGAAGCTGTGGATGGTGCTGGATATCTTCTGCCTGTAACTGCTAAACCTGGGTAGTGAGAAATCCTCAGCCTAAGAAGTGCAGGTGCTTAGTGCAGTACCATACCTGCCTGTCCCAGTGCTGAACGTGCTCGCTGCTCTTCCCAGATCAATCACAAGGTGGGCACCTTAGCACCATGGTGCATGCTTTATGGCCCTGAAGGTTTCAGTGCTGATTCTGAAGAGCTCTTTATTTGTTTGGCCCCTCCATACTGATAAATGAGAAAGGTAACAAAGAAGGGAAGGGATAATTTCTATGGATTAGGACTCCTCTTCCTCTTGGTGGCTTGCTGAACTCTATCCTCATTTCTGCCTCCACTGTCTCATAAACTTTTATTTGCCAAACTCCTTCAGTTAGTGGGGCTGGGAGGTTTGCCTGGGTGGAGGTGGAGGGATTGGTATGTAAACTGGGATGTGTATTTGCCTGTGGAGAAAGCTTTGATAATTCAAGAATGTCATGGCTGTCCCTTCGTGGTGCTTCACAACTCATTGATGAACCAGAAGGGAATTCAGACCCAAAGAGCTAGCTCTGGCTCTTGGGGGAGCCTTGCTTGGCTCGGGAGGGGGGGTCCACACCACGTAGAGCTCTCCTGAGGAGGGCAGTGGTGCACTTTTCCAGGAACCAGCTCTCGCCTGCATGCACACAGGCTCCGGCTCACTGGTGCACATGCATTCCCTGGAGGGATGTAGGAACGGTTTGCAAAACCCCAGTGACTTTAAAGTCTGGAAGCAGGTGGGAAACAGGGCATGAAAGGCAACCTTTTCTATCTTGCAGTCTTCTTTCCATCATGTTTTCCCCCGTACTTGGCGTCAGAGTCCCTTTCAACCTTCACACCATATTGGTATGGATTACATGCCTCTATTAGTTATTTCCCTTAATTCCCACTTTGGGACCTGCTTACACCGTCTTGCAGTTTACTCCAGCTTACTCATCATATCCAAATTAGCTGAACTTGATTGAAGCAGATCAGACTGCAGCCCTCATGCACCAAGGCAAAGCAAAATTGCTCGCTGCACTCCCTCCTTTGTAAACCAATGCTTTACAGAGCACTGCTCTGTGCATCTGAACAGAGCAGAGGCCACGTCTCTGCTGATGCTTATATCAGAGTTTAATAGGGTAAAAAAGTTCACAAAGCTGGAAGACTGTGAGAGGTTCAGATGCAATTATTGTGTCGAGCCTTCTTTGCCTTGCCCTGTGTCTAGACAACACCCTAATAAAAGCAGCACTAACTGGCAGGGGGGGACATGCTGATGCTCTGCTGCTGGAGGAGAACCAAACTAATGGCATTTGTGTGGGTTCACATGGGTGGAATAGAATCAAACATGGGACCTGTGAGCATGTGTGCATTTGCTTCATGTTGAATGCAAATGAGTGAAGAAGAGTTGTACATTTTAGCTCAAAACTGTTGAGCTAAAAAGAAAAACAGAACTGACCTGCATACTTTATTTGCCCTGGATGCCAATAAGCCTAGTTTGAAGACGTGCAGAGATCATCCTCTTTTTTTTTTTTTTGTTTTCTTTTTTTCCCTGTCTTTTTTTTTTTTTTTTTTTTTTTTGGCAGTGTTTCCTTTTTTGTTTTTCTTTTGATTTCTTATTTTGTATTTTGTATTTCATGCTTTTGAATTGCTTCAGTTGTTCCCTTTTTGCATATCCCAGAAATTGTCAGCAAAATAAAGTAAAATAAAGAAGCCCCCAAACATTCTATAAACTAACTTTGCTCAGCATCACAGTCACAGATGCCTACCCTGATGGAAACTCAAGCTTGTTTGCTTTATTTAAACCTACTGCCCTACACACATGATATAGCTTCACAGATGCCTGGAGTCTATTTACCTCCTGGCTTGTTTATCCTGAAATGGCCAATGGAAACTGCTCACATTTTTGTCTTGATAAGAATCCAATCACGGAAATTGATTGAACTTCTTCTTTGAGCTTTTCTCTTGCATTTACACTTTTCAACCAGCTTGAATTGTTTAATCTGCAGTTAATTTAGAGACATACAGCCATGGCTGTGTTATATCAGGAGATCAAGATAAATGGCTGGAGTGTTTTTATGAGCAAAAATCTCTCTAGATTCCAGTACATAAATCATTTGTTGTGAAATCGCTCATTGTCTTTAGGCAATGTCATAGTGAAAAATTCAATCTATTCATGAACAGAAAGTCAAGGGATTAGGAATGGTTTGAAGGGAAAGAATCCACATTAAAAAATAAAAAATAAAAAGAAAGATTTATCTCTTAATACTCCCCTATCATAGCTTCCCTGCCCTTGTTTTTCAGTGTGGACTCTTGAATTCAATTTCACACTTTTTGTCCACAAAGTCTAGTGAAAAGGAAGCAATGAAGATGTCCCCAGGGGATGAGGGGGTGCCTTTATTTGTATTAATTTTAGCAACATTTTCTGTGGAAAGCTAGAAAGAGGCCTAGTGATGGTTTCTTACTGAGGGACAGACCAGAATCCCTATGCTAGTGGTGAGAAATGATTTATTACAGGCTGGACTATTTGTGCAGAGCTCAAGCAATGACTGGGTAAAATGCAGACCTTGAAAAAGACTCCAAAACCTTAGCATCCAAGAGCTTCCCTCAATCTTTACCTTTTCCTCCATTACACAAAATGTCTCCTTCCACTTGTGTTACAACCTCCCATGCTAACACCTTGATGATTTTTTGAAGGTGATGGACTAATGTCAAGATTCAGAGGGACTGTTTGCTGGGGGACAAATGGAAAACTGAAGGTTATATATTCATGACTGCAGGAGATGTGAACAACAGAGTAGAAGTGTGTGCATTGATGAAGGAGAATAGGCCAAAAATGTGCCCCCAGAAGAAAGTTACAGATAGAGATGAAGTCACCCAGAATTTCCATATCTGAGTGATTTACAGAAGTTCTCACCTAAATCCAAATTTCCCTACTGGGTGTTCCTAATACCGAGTCACGATTGCAGAAATGATGTATCTAAAGGTTGGGGACATCCAGGTCTGGAACTGACCTGGGTCTCTGGACTTGGAACTTGTTAGGGAGACCATGGGTGTAAAGACCTAAGACCAACATCTTTCTCTGTTCCAGAAAACGCTGCATGAGACAAATGGTTGATGATTTAAATCTTACAGTGTTTTCAGTAAACCCTTTTACAAGAGATAGCAAGAGCCTTTGAGAGTGAGAAGGAGAGGGGAGTATCCATATAGCATCAAGGCCATCTTTATGAAGATTTTTGTGTATATTTAGATGGCCTAAATTCCAGCAAAGCCTTTATGCCTTTCTTATTGGCTAGTTCCAGGCCTTCATATATCCCCAGTCAATCGGGAAACATTAGGCTTAGGGACTTAGAGATTTAGGTAGAATTTAGGCCATCTGAACACATCCCTTTGAGCCTTTGTTCTAATTCTAGAGGCTCCATTCTCTCTGTCCTTTACTCAGATTAATGGAGTAAAGGACATCTTCCTTTGATTTTTCTCCCTTCCTTCCCACTCCACCATCCTTGGCTTTGTATCACAGTTTGGAATTGTCTGCAGACGTGTCAAAAGAGTGTTCTTTATCACCCTAAATCCATGCCCTCATGAAAAGGAATGTTTATTCATTCTGAGTAATTCAGCCCCTGGAGTCCTTCAAACATTAAAGTTTTAATACTCCTTACCTGGAACAGCTGAGCTAGCCAGGAGAGATGAAGCTTTGATGGGAAAACTTCATACAAATTTTTAGCCAAGCAAAGCAGCAATGTTCCTGTACACAGGGTGAAAATCCCAACTTAAAGTAGCATACGTGAAACTGGGAATCTTTTAGCAGTCCTGATGAAAAAAAATCTCACTAGCAGTTGCTGGGAAGCTTTCTCCTAGGCGTGAAAAAGGCATCCAAGATTCCTACAAAAAGGCACCTACTCTTTTTATCTTTGCCATGCCTGACTGTTACACAAGTGTCTTCCTTACCATGAAGTGGCTCCATCCAGCCCCGCACAGACACAGCTGCTCCCTCGTGAAGCCGAAGCAAAGCCGCTGTACTCTCTGGTTCCTGTGGGCAATGTCAAATGCAACAGGGAGCCTGAAGCCAGCTAATTTCAGTCTAACCTAAGGCAACAGTCAATGTGACTGCTCTGTGCTCCAGCTGCTTCCCAACTTTAATCCATTTAATTTGGCAAAGTGATGCTAATGAGATTTCATTGACAGGAAGGCCTAGATACACGGCTGCGGGTCTTAATACTAGATGCTGAGGCAGGTGCCCAAGCTCCTTGGGAAATACAAGTGTAACAAAGTGTGTCAAACTATTCCACCATTGCCAGCTTCCAGAAGAAACTCTTGCAAGTGCATTTATTGTGCAGGTACACAGTTATTAAACTGGGATTTTATGGTTATTTCAACAGATTCAAGGTGCAACAAGCTTTCATCTCTAACAAGTAATAAATGTCTCCTGCCACTACTTTGCCTTGCCATCCCAGACCATGTCTATCCTAGTTCTGAAGACCTAGGAAACTATATGGTTGATAAAAACTAAGTCATGTTTTAAATAAATTAACTACCTTTTTGATCTGAACTATTCTCAGAACCCAGCCCAGAACTAAGGAATCAGTGGCTGTTGAGATTGGGCTATACAAGCTGCTCCTCACAGTATTCAAACAACAGCTGAGAGCAATGAACACAGCTGTCCTGAAATGATCTTGAGAATCTCACCGGAACATGTCAAACTAGCCAAAAATCAAACCATGGAGACTGAGAAATATGAGCCAGGAAGAAACTTAAAGAAATTCATCGAGTTTCTTCCACTTAATGGACACAGCTTCAAGCGTGCTATGGGAAAGCGTGGTGGATGTTTGTTTACCCAATACTTAAAAGCCTTCTTGACCTCCTTACGTACTTGCTTGATTACTTCACTGTCTTAGAATTGTAACATTTTCCCGCATCTGAAATTAATTTGATTTGTTATTATTCTTCCCCAGTATGTAAAATTGAACAACATCTTCTGTCTAACGACCTCGTCTGTATTGAAAGACTGTTATCATGTTCCCAATTTAGTCTTCTTATTCTTGGACTGAACAAACCCAATTCTTTCAGTCTTTCTTAAATCACATTTTCAAAACATCTAATCATTCTTGTTGTTCTCTTCTGGACTCATTCCAGTTTGTCTACATCTTTCTTGTGGGTTGGTGCCCAGAAGTGTGCACAATATTCCAGCTGAGATCTGACCAGCAGCAAATAGAGCGGAATAATTACCTCCTGTGCCTTTCATACAACACTCTTGTTAATACTACTCCAAAATGAGATCTGGCTTTTTTTTCTCTCTCTCTCTCTTTTTTTTTTTTTTTTTTTTTTTTCCCACAAGGACGTCATATTTGTGACTTGCGCTGGCATTGCCACACAGTCAGTTCTTTCCTGTGATTTGGGAGCCAACCTGCAGCCCTTGGACAGACATCCCCCATTCCTCTCAACTCAACAAAAGGCAGCTTTGCAGCCAGGATGCCATTATGCAGACCATGAAGTGTGAACTACTGCTTTTACATGTCTCCATTTACAATGTGTATTCTAAGGCTGTTGTCCCTTCCTATTAGCTTAAACAATGCTGACAGCTCAATTCTCCTTGGAGGATCCTCGAGTCCCTCTCCTTCCTTGCCAGCCTCCCTCTTCACTGTGCTCCTTCTAAGGAAGACAGTAGAGCAGGGAGAAAAGGTATGTGAATTTCAGGGCTAATAGAGAATTTTCTTGCCAGGTTATCTTTGATCCTGAGAGTGACATACAGTATCTTTCCCAAGGCCACATTCTGAAACAATTTTAACAAGGAAGCAGCAAGATCTGAATATAGTGACATTAGACCTTGTCTGACAAAAACATCAATATCAGTGCATAATTAATGCAAGGATCCACGGTAACGTGGACTGAATAGGGACAGAGTACTTTCAAAAATCAATTTGCTACCTGAATTACAAACACTAGCGATTAAACCTGACAAGGCAAAACTCAAACAAGGGAAAAAAAAAAAAAAAAAAAAGCCCACAAGCCAGTGTGCTGGAACGTGATGCTGGGCCAAAGTCCCTGGAGCTCTCTTCCCTTTCTGGTCTAGTGGCAGGAGCAACTTCATTCACACAGGCAAGGTCCAAACACTGGGATGTGATGCTCATAGGTTTTCTCTCCACTCTTCCTCCAGCTTGGCATAACCACCATTAACTGTGGTCAGCCCCTTGACGCATTTGTGGCTGCTCACATTCAGGATCCCAGCGATGTCAAATTTGCTGAAGAATCCTGTGAGCATTCAGCTCATGGTTTACGCCTCCAGCCCACTCCTCTCACTGGGAAATAACAGCCTTTAGCCCAAACCATTTTACTTGGGGCACCTCATCGGTCTTTTCACACAGCAGCTCTGGCATGGGAGAGGACTCAAGAAAACCCTGCAGCAAACAGTGCCCTTCCCTTCCATGCGGCACCCAAGGGACGATCCTGCCTGTGGCTAGGGGGCACTGTGCTATTAAAAGTTGTCCCATTATTATCTTTTACCATCAAACACTGCTGTAAGAGATATAATCCCGAACCTGGAGATTTGATTGAATCTGAGTAATTATGTACTCTCATCTTGCTCTTATACCTTAGCATTAAGCCATGTTGAGGAACGTGGCATCTCGGGGTTCAAGTGCTTCCTGTGACACTCAGTGATTGGTCCAGCTGGAAAATCAGGGCCCTCCTACCTGGAAAAGCAGCCCCCCACACCTGGAACAACAGGGCCCCCCCACCCCAAACCACTGCTGAGAGCTCCCTCCGTACTGAGACACCCTCCTTTCTTTGTTTGCGCTGTGCAGGAAGAGTTTTGGCAGGTTCATCCCAAGTCTGCAGCTGCAAGTCAAATACCAGCAGCATTTGCCTTCTCCTAACCCCTTTCTGATGAGATTCAGTTTTGCAAAGCTGATGTCCCAACCGCTCTGTTTAACCCTCTCAGTGCCACAGGCAATGAGCAGAGCAGGCTTGCAGGGGTCCTCTGCACTCTGGAGGGGGCAGCTCTCAGTTGCAAGAGCAGGTAACCTGTTAAGGAAGGTAAATTAGGTGACACTGCTCTAGTGCTTTTGCAATTAGCCTGGTACTTGTCACCCAGCTTGCTGGGGTCAGAGCATTGCACTCAGTCTCGTGCCTGATGTGCAGATGAGACTGGCGATGCTGCATGCATTTACTCTTGCGCATGCTCCTCTCAGCCCACACCAACTTTCCCTCGAGGATTGCAGAGCATGCCTAGGGCACTGCAATAGTTAAGCAACTTATTTGTCTCTGCTTGCTTCCCAAGTTCTCCCTGGGAGTTCAGTCACTGCCATATGTTATATTACAGAGCATGAGAAATCAGACTGAGGTGGCAATTTTAACACCCTTTATTCATACATCCTATTTTTACACTGATAGATGTAAGATATGCAAAGTGTAATTCCCAGCTGAAGCAGACTCAGCACATGGTTCCTGCTGCCTCAGCTGGGGATGGAGGAGGACCAGCAAGGAGAACTGGTGCCTGTGACTGGGAGAGGCAGCCCTGCTGCTGCCTGGGAGTCCCTGCTAGGTGCCATGCGTCTCTTCTTCACCATCTCACCAGCTGCAGGTGCTCGGCAGATTGAGATTTGCTGGCAGTTCCAGTTTGGAAGTGGCATCTTGTGGCAGCGAGGTGTGGAAGCAACTGGTGTGATGGTAATGACAGAGGCAAAGGTGCTGGCTGGTGCCTCTGCCTCTGGCCATTTTCAGGTAGAGGTCATGGAGGTGTTAGCAGAGCATTGGGAAATAAAGTGGTGGCCTTTTTCTTCCCTTTTCTGTTACTGGGATCATTTCTGTATCTTTTTTCCTCAGGAAGAATGCAAGTTGCTGGAGGCTTTGCACTCGCAGTAACTGCCTATGTTAAGGCAAAACCAAAGTTTTGCTTTTCTGCTTTGTTATGGACGGAAAGAAAGGACAGAGAGGCAAGGCTGTTAGTGCCCTCTGCTAATGCAGAAATGGAGCTGCCATGAAGGGAAGAGCCCAGAAGTTTATCTTTGTAGCGGAACAGATATTAGAGTCAAGAAATGAAAGAAAGAGGCTTACTGAACAAGGGCACCAGGGTCCTTCTCCCCTCTGGCGAGCAGCACCCACCCTTTCATGCCACGAGGCTCCCTGAAATCGCTGTGAATCTTCTGCTCTGCAGTGCCACTCTTGCAGGAACTGGTTAAAAGGCTGAAAAGAAACTGTTCTAAGTTTAAGTTGAAGTACCATGTGACTGTGAAACAGATTTACAGGAACGTCTCAGGAAAGGAATTTTGGAAAGGCAGTGGGGGTGGGAGGTGGGAGAGCAGAGGAGACCCTAATTATAGCAAAGCCCTGACACAGATGCTGAAACAGATGCTTGTGGGCCAGGAAGGATACTGAGGGGGACAGTGGGGAACCTCCTGTCACTAAAGAAAAGTGACGTGTGTCCTGGAAACCATGGGTGGGGATGGCAGGGTGAGAGGACCTTCTCCAAAAGGGAAGGAAAACCCTCATGCATAGAGGGTATGG
Organism: Aythya fuligula; assembly: GCF_009819795.1. NCBI lineage: Eukaryota > Metazoa > Chordata > Aves > Anseriformes > Anatidae > Aythya > Aythya fuligula. Next base: position 7,148,632 of record NC_045577.1, read on the forward strand.
GAGCTGTCCCTGACAGCACAGGGAGAGCTGAGCTTGTCAGGCTGATGGGACACAGTCAGAGACAGCTCTTTGAGATAAGGAAGCCCGATCCCAGAAGACTGGCGTGATGTGCCAGAAGCTTTTCCTGCAATGGGTGCCCTTGCAGCATCCCTCATCTGTGAGCCTGCTCTGGTGGCTAATCAGGGCTGAGGTTCATTAACAGCGCTCTCTCCTTTACCTGGTGATTTATTTTCATGAAACTCTTCAAAACCTCATATCCTTCCTTCCCCGCTCTGACAAAAAGACAGAGGCAGGATATATCAGCTTCCTTTCTTTTGGAAATGAGTCGGAAATGAGAGGCATGTGCCAGATGTTGTCACATAAAGCCTGGGCAGGAGGCGCTCGGTGCACGAGGAGGACGGCGCAGGAGTTTAGAGCAGACTTGAATTATTATGAGAGCTTTGCCATGACACGAAAGGCTTTCAGCCTGCCTCAGGCTGCTGGGCACAAAGGAATGGGAGGAGAAAAACCAAGCTGCCTGCCAGGCTAGGACATAGTGCTTAAGACTTTGTGCTGCTGTACGTGTTCATGCCTATGAGCAATATGCTCCCATATGTACACACACCAGTGTGTGTGTGTGAATAAATAGGTTCACCTGCAGCACAGGCATGTATGACTACGTTTACTTTTGTATTTCTGGGCACACACATAAGCTTGTGTGTTGTGCATTCAGAGAGAGATCTATATCTAAATTCAAAGCACAAAATAGCAAAACCCTTTTCTTAATCTTTCCCAAATGATCTGTTTTTTATTTCAATGCACAAAGCTCTCCACAGATCTCTCTGAAGCTACAGTTTCCATGTTGTGCTGGCGTTCAGGACTACAATGATACTTCTTGTCTGTAAGCGTGTAAAGTGTCAGAGCCTAAAATAATGTAGTCTCCAAACCCAACCATATAAACCACCAGGAAGGGAAGAACAATAAAACATCCCTGAAAGATGGTGGTGGTCAGAAGAGTTTGGTGCTCCATCCCATTAACAGCAGGGATGGATAATTAGGCTGGACGAAACAGCATAAAGTGTACACCAGGGAGTCATCCTGAGAGGCAGGGAGCTGGACTGCATGATCTAAGAGGTCATTACCAGCTGTAACAGTGATGAACCTGATGTTTTTGAGAGCCTGTTTTTGCAGCAGTGCTCAGTCGTGGGTCAGGGGAAGGAAACACATGATACATCTCCTGCTAACTTTCCACTGGATGCCTTTTCTTTTTCCCTTCTTCTTGCAAATGGTCTCAAAAAGACATCAATGGGTCTTTAAGGGAATGTTGCATGAAAAAAATAACAAAGACACCAGCTTTGTGCCAATGGGATGCGGTGGAAACAAGCCAGGAGACTGTATCTGGGGTGCTAATTAGAAGATATTTCCTGCCTTTGTGCTGCTGGTATTTATAGGAGTGGGTGTGATAGGGTGTGAATGAGTGTGATAGGGTGCGAGTGAGGTAGGGTGGCAATGAGGCTCCCCAAACTGGATGCATACAATTAGAGCACCTTGCCTGTGTATTGGAGCTCTGGCCACTGCAACTCAGTCACTTAGGGGTTGTGGGCACACACTGATGTAAAGCCTTATTTACACAGATTAAAGCCATATGTGAATGTATAACCTGCATGCGTGAGCTCACATCCAGGCAGCCTTTTGACATGTAGACTTGAAAAAACACAACTGTTTTCAGGCTTGTGTTCAGCCTTTTTTTCTTCTAGGAAGTGCCGGGCCCCTTTTAACAGTTATCCCACTTTGATATCCCTTTCAACCAGCACAGAACCTGCAGCTTCTGAGCTTGCCACCAGAACAGCCTGCCTGGTGCAAAGCCCCCTAAGCACTCAGGGAGGATCAGACCAAGGGGCCAGGTCTGAACATCTCGTGCAGGCTGCTTGGCAGGGCTTGGAGAAAGCAGATGGCAATGCATGCCTCCACGGGGGCCATAAATCCACGCTGAACAGGGCTTGCCACTTGGAACGATACCCTGCTCCCGAAGCTGGCGATTTATTTGCTGCATTTTACGCATTCCTCCTGTCACTGGCATAGTTAAACCTGTGCGGGCTGGCACTATTGTGAAGTACCCCATTGGCTCACAGTTAAATTGGGGTTCTGATCTAAAAAGAGATTATGCAGAAGCAGGCTGCGCTTGCTCATCAGATCTGCTCCTTCTGGGTGTTCAGAGCAATAGCAGTTTTCACTGCTAATTAATACAAGCGTATAGTGCTTTTGATTCCCCGTAGCACTGTGGAGCTGCCATTGTGATGGGAGCATGAGCTGGCATCCCATCTGCCCCATTTTCCCCAAATCCTGTTTGGAGGGATAAATCTGGCTTAGCATTGCTTACCTGAGGACAGCGGTGCTTCAAGGATGCAGCGGGGAGGCAGATTTTGATCTGCTGGGTTTTTATGAATGATGAACATGCACGATGAAGAGAACGAATCTGATGCTTTTCAGAACTCAAAAACTTAAGCCATTTGCAGTCAGAGGTTTTCTCATTTCCCAGCAGAAATCAGTTTAGGAAGCAGTTACACGTACATGTGTGTACTCCACCAAGGGTGTTGAGCATGGGGGTGGGTGTGAGGGTTCAGCTGTAGGGCTGTAACCTCAGCCCTGTGTGCAGGCCAGCAGGTCGGACTGTCACCCTGAAGGAGGTATGTGGAAAACAGGTTTTTATTTTATCTGAACCTGCATTCTCTGTTCTTACTGACAAATGATTCCTCATTAATACTAGAGAGCGGAAAGTGAATATCCATTTAGGTAAGAAGTGATGCCGGAAGGAGGCTTGATGCCTTGTCACTCTAGCAGAAATACTAAGCACTTCATTTCTTTCTTGTGGGTAAGTCTGATGCTAAAACTACAATAAGAACAAGGCAGCTGCTGAAAACCACATCCCTTCCCAGGGAAGAATCTGGCCCTCCCTCAACTGTAGCATGCAGGGCTCATGGGGAGCACAGACATTGATCTCTCCTGGCTCAATAGATAGCAGCCCCATGCATGCTGCAGCGGCTCTTCCGCACACAGGGTTTGTGGCTGGGATGCAGCCCCTGTGCAGAGCCCACCACGAAGAACCTGCCCCTTCCTGCTGGCCCAGAGCTAACCTGACTGCTCAGAGCAGTGGTACCAGCAGGGTGCAGAGGTGCTGTGGCATCTGCAACAATCCCTGTGCAGCAGGTCCTACAAAGCCATTCACAGATACACAATAGAGCGTGTAAAACACAATTCCTTGTCCTTTTCTCCTGCTAACAAAAAGAACCTTCCTGACTCTGGCTGCACCTCTGTGGTGATAAGTGAGCCAAGAAGCAGTTAGCACAGGGCTTGATGTCCAGGACACTTTATTTTTTAATCTATATGTGGTGCCACAAGCCCTGCCAGTGGGAGCACAGAGTCACCTGGCCCTCTCTGGCCTCTTGGAGAGCCTCAGGGCATCCTTAAGACCCTGTCCCCTTGCACAGCCAGAGCAGAGATGTTCCTTACTCATTGGCATTCAGATTCTGCCATTTATGGCAGTTTGGGAATACAATTTCTTGTCTTCCTTTGTGGAAGGAAGAGGCAGATTCTTGTAGGCTTAAAATCTTGGTTCATGGATTTTTTTTCCCTTCCTTTTCTCCTTCTCCTTCTTCCCATCCTCATTTTCTCTCTGAGTCAAGCTACACTTCCTCATCAAAGAAGCTCTAATGGGATCAGATATTTGACCAGCTGCCAGGGAAATTTCTAGTAACCTCTGAAACCCTAAACATTCCATTTTGAAGGATTACAGGGAAAATGTTTCATCTTTCTGATAGAGAAACACCAAAAATTGAGAGTCGCCAGCTCATCTTCTTCTGTTCCGATGGAAGGAGCTTGGGCAGGCTATTTTTAGGTTACAAAGCTGTACTTTGCTAAGATAAAAGCTGGGGCTCTTTCAAAGCAAAAGCCTTAAAGTGTGAAATCCATCAAGCCCGTTATCCTGGGGAGCGCTACGACATTATTAGACTGAGGCAGCGGTGAGCCGATGGGTGAATGGCATCCCCTGCCCCGCAGAGGCTGGGGGCTTTCTCCTTGGTACCCTCTTCTGACACTCTCATTTAGGAAAAACACTTCCAGGAATGAAGGCCCAGGATCTCTTCCCATGGGCTTCGGCCAGTGAGCCATTGCAGAGTGGTAGCCAAAAACCTGGTGCTTTGGGGGTTTCTGCTTGCTGCTTGGCTGAAGGGAGATGCAGACACACGGCCAGGATCTCCTGAACAAGAGAGACTCATGATTAATTTGGGATATGCGCATGTGCAAAAGGAGCCACATAATGACTCTAAGTGTAATTCTGTGATGGATATGTCAATATTCAGCAGGGATGGCAGGGAGCATGGGGATTTGGGGAAAGATGGAAATATATTGAGGCTGATTGAATACATGCAGCTAACAGCTAACATGAGAGCATTCAGATTTGTATGCAGAGGAATTTCTAATGTGTCTTTTTGTTTGTTTGTTTGTTTTTCTCCATGAAAAGCTCCATTTTGATAAGTTTTTCACTTTACCAATACTAAAAATATAACTTTCCAAAACATTTTGAAAATTGACAAAAGTGTCCTAGTTAGGTACTTTGCAAACAAGAATGTATTCCTCTTTTTTTTTTTTTTTTTTTTTTTTTTTTTTTTCCAGTTAGAGATTGGAATGTACAGCTGTGAGAACAGCAAAAGAAATATCAGGTTCTGAAACAGTTTTACCCATTCTCCCCGCCCTGTTCACAAACAGGATGAAGTTTTCACTTATTTGCAGCCTTATTTGCAGACATGAATTTCCTCTCCTACAATCTCAGAAATGCTCAGCTCACAGCACAGAGCAAACTCTTTACAATTAACCCCTCTCCTTAAATTGCACTGTGCCTTGATTTGACCTCATTTAAAAATGAGACCACTTCTTCTGTAAGTGACTTCACTTTATTCCTTCCATCTTTCTGTGCGGATGCAGGATGGAAGCTCTGCAGCCACCCACACCCAGCCCGCGGAGCTTGGCTGGAGCTCAGCGCCCTGACACACCACGCGGCTCTGCCATCTCTCCAGCCTTTCTGTACAAGTAACATATGTGACATTTGCATTCTCTCTCTTATCGTAAGGCTTTGTACTTACGTGAAGATGTCAAAGCACTTTATAAATATTAATTAATGCATGCTAACAGCAGCTCGGTGTTTTATAGATAAGGAGTCTGAACTGGGAAGAAACAAGGCAGCGAAGTGAGATGTGGCCACTGGGGCACAAAGCTGAAGGAAGAGCCCCAAGTTCGCAATTCCCGAAGTGCCACTCCAGACAGAGAGCCAAGAACGAGCAAATACAATATGGGACGTGAGCGAAATGTAAACACCTCAGGTAGCTGTGTGTGCCCTCAAAAAGCAAAGAAAATAAAGAAATTGCAATGATTTAATTATTTAACCCTCAGTCAGAAACAGAAAATAGAAAATATATTTTCCTATGGAAATGTAATTATTGTTTATTCCGTTGAACTGATTTCATTTCTAAATGAAGGTCACAGTCCTCTGCCCAGGAGGAAAAAAAATCCTTCCAGAAATGGAGTTGAAAACCAGCAAATTACAAAAAGCAGATGAAGTTCTCATCTGACTTAAGCTTCAAGGATGGGATTTTCAAAGATAACTAAGGGATTTAGCAGTCTGATTTCCCAATTTGAAGCCCAATTGTCCTTGAATGAGATCTCCCCAGACAGACTTGGTCCAGAGGGAAATAGATCTACTGGAAAAAAAAAAGAAAAAAAAAAAAGGTGCCAACTCTACAAATCAGCCTTTAGAAAAAAAATCCTCTGAATAATGAGGACTTTCAAGAAGCTACATGATGTTATGCAGGCAGCAGGAATGGATAAAACCCCAAAGAAAGTTATTCTAAAACATCTGTGTTCAAAAACAGGCAAAAAAGTGAGGGCTGGGATGCTGTTCACTTTAGCTGACAACATCCAATAATTCTAATGTGACAAAAGATCCTGAAACATCTGCCAGAGCTATTGCTAACCTCACTTTGGGGAAAATTCTGCCATCACCGACTTGCTGGAGAGATGTGTCTGGGGCCAAGCTTGGAGGGAAACATCCCAGGCATTTAGGGGACCTCTTCAAAAAAGTCTCACTAAGGTTGTTAGAATAGTTTAAGCGAATCTGTTCTCTTCTAGCTGCTACAATAATATTTAAAGTGGCCATGGCTGAAATTTCTGACTCTCTGATGTCTGGTATATTTTCTGGAATTAGTGACAGAGTCCAGTTTTCACCCACAATACCTATTCAGGTCTTACAAATCATTGAAGATGAAATACAGGAACACAAGAACATCAGCCTAAATTGGCCCCAAATACCATTGTCTTCTCTCTGTAACCCTGCTGGGCACTGTCAGATCTGAGCTATCTGGCAGTGCTGCTTCCCAGGGACTCTTTCTGTTGCTGATAGCTTGCTGTTCTGGGTCATTCTAGGCTAGATGCAGGCTTTTCATACCCAATAGTTGTCAACAGATTAGTTTCCACCCAGCCTCTCCTTGAACCCATACAAACTTTCAGCACTCACATTGTCCTGTGGCAAGGAGTTCCACAGCTGATTCATACACTGCATGAAGAAAACGTCCTTTTGGTTTGTTTTCATGTTCTGTTTGTTTCAAAACTCAATGAACAACAGATTGTTGTCCTCTTTCCCCTTGCCACTCAATAGGTGTTCCTAGATGTCCCTTCAGCTGTGTCTTTTCCTGCCCAAGAGATGTCTTCACTGTCAGGGAAGAGTTCACTTCTGGATTTGGCTTCACCTGCAAACCACATTGTAAAACTTCCTGCCGATGCCCAGTGTTTTCACTGTATGCACTGTAGTAACAGACTGCCTTAAGCTCCAAGCTCTCCCTTGGATTATCTAGATAAAAACGCATGTAGGTGAGGCTGAGCACATTGAAGCTTTGTTCTTCCAAATTATTCCCTTAAATGTCATGGTTCTGCAAGACTAAGATGTGGCCAGCAGAGCAGCCAGGTGTGTGTGTGTGCCAGAAAATATTCAGGTAACAGATATTATGGTGTTTTCTTTGCATCTCTTCACCCCAGTGCATGGGGTGGCTGTCCTGCAGGCAGGTCTGTGGGTGGCTGGGGCAATCAATCCTTCTTTCCCTCTGGAGAGGGGCTTGTGGACAAGAAACATCCAATATCAATTCTGGTGCTGGGTGTTTGGGAAGATGAATGTGCTGAACATCTTGTTCCCGTGGCTGCCAAGCTGTGCTGCATTCATGTGCATGTCCCTGCTTACCTCGCTCCCCAGCCAAAGCCCACATGTGGATCTGGGCCTGCGCCTGAGACACAGGCTTTGCACTGCAAGCACGAAGCTTTGTAATTACATTGGGAATCTCATTACGAAGGGGAGGAGAAAAAGGGGGCGGGGAGGGAAGCAACTGCCAAGTTTATTATCTTGGGGTTTGGGCTTGTGTGTTGTTTCTTTTTTTTTTGACTGTAGATGACAATCTACATGAAAGTCCCTTTCGTACATTCATTACTGGAGATTTTATAGCCTAATGAATGTGACTCATCTGCGTAATCGCATTGTTTTCCAGTACTCCAGATGTTCTGTGGAGCACCTCTGGCTCGTGATCTCCCATTTAAACATTTCTTGTAAACACCAAAAGCTGTTTGTTTGTTTTAATGTTCCATCACATCCCATTACCCAGTGAAGGTGAAAGATTGAAATGCAACGTTGTCTTGCCAAGAGATTTTTTTTCCCCTTCTTCCTCCTTCTGCTTCCCCTGATGTATCTATGTCTAGTGTCTAATTAGTATGCAATGGGATGCAGAGATTCCTCTGTTAAGTATCTTGTTGCTTTCTGTCTGCCTTGATCTCTATAGGCAAGCGGATGATACAGAGAGATCTGGGGCCGGCATATCTCAGGTGCTGAACAATTTCAGTTCTTATTACTTCATGTGAGAGTTCAATATATCATTGTATCAGTGATACAGCACCATGGGACTTAGCTCCCTGCCTTGCACAGTTATTCACTTTAGGGAAAAATAAATACCAGATGCAAATACTCTGGTCCAGTTGCAGTGAATACTTGCTGCAGTGGTATTTGAGATTGTCTAGAGACTATTTTCAATCCTGTGGGTCAGTCAAACCAGCTGAATTCTGTGAGAGCTCCTCTTAACGCCAAAGCAGATACGGTTTAACACCTCTGGATGGATGTAGCAGGTTGAGTTGTAGTCTAGATACCTGTAACAGCAAACAAATGTTGAGCATAAGTTAACTGTAGGTAACAGCAAAGTGTTTTAGCAGATTTTGGAAACAAAGAAGATTCATGTTATTTTACAGGTTACAGCAGTGTGTTTCCACAGTTTAATTTAGTTCTTAATTTATTCTTTTTTAATTTGATGTCTCCTATGGGTCTGGACTTGCTAGAAGTCTGGGCTGTGGATGGACTTGGGATCTCTGAACTATAGGAAAACATTTCTAATTTTGCAGGATTTGGTGCAGGAAAATCATACTGACAGGAGATTTGCCTTGTAGTCACCACAGTATTAGACACCTGTTGTGGTTAGTAGGTACCCAAAAACCCTGGAGCCTGATATGATATATGAAAATACGGACAGTGAAATCTAACAATGAAAAGGATTTTTTGAAGCAAATCCCAGGGTGGGAAGTGAGAGCAGAAAAGAAAGCCTTTGGCCACAAGAGAACTGAGCAACCCAGGAAAAACTGACAGAGGAAAAGGAAACACCAAAATAAGAGTCAGGAAAGCACCAGGAGAGAAATGAGATGGTTATTTCAGTGAAGCATTGGGAAGAGAAGCTTTAAATATTTCAAAACGATTATCAACATATTAGGGATGGGAGATTGATTTAGTCTTATGTTCTTTTGAGAAAAATTATGAAAACTAATAACAAGTTTGAAGTACAGCAAAGCTGCGCTGCTTGCTTCAGTCTTAACAGATAAAGCTTAGAGGGCTGTGGGAGATTAACGGCTGATGAAATGAGCCTTTGGAGTCTGTCAGACATGGAGTTCAGGAGCCGTCTGAGCTCTCTTGCTGGAGCGCTGCAGGGTTTTCACCAAGGAGAATGTGAATTAGAGACCTTGGAGAATACTGTACCTACAGAGGGAAACCAGGCTGATCCTCGGGGAATTGCCGAGTAGGGAAGGGCAGGGGACGCTGGGATGCTCTAGGTATGTATTAGAAAAAAGGACTATGCAGAAATCTGGTAAATTAAATAGGACACCACAAAAGGGAAGACTAAACAGATTTATTTGCTTCTGAGAAGGAAAATGAGAAACTCTTCCCTGCAGGAATTACGAGAATCATTGTTCTGCCTCCTGAGGTGCTTCCCATAGCCCTGATGTATCAATGGCAGCTGTGATCTTCAGCAGCAGTTTTGTTAATAACATGCCAGCAGAAATGCTTATGATACAAGGTTTTGTTTTGTTTTTCTAACCCATATATTAAATCAGTGGGTGACATATAAAAATGAAGATATATCTGCTTCAAGTTAAATGCTTCATGCAGTGGAGCAGAGGCAATGTTAAATGGTATTTGAGTTCTACCCTTTCAAATTATTTTTTTTTAGAGGTGGAAAGGAAATAACTTTAGATTTTTCTTCCAAAAGAAGTCTTCTAAAAACATAGTTTGTGTTATTCAGTGCACTATTTCTGATCAATGTCTAGCACTTTCTTCTACTTTTAATATTTTAAGAATAGCCAATCTGCATAAAATTTTGTTAATGGAGTCATTTCAACCTCCAAAAATTAGAAATATTCTGTTCTGATAAAGTTGAAACTTATTGGAAACATTTAGTTTCAGTTCTAGTTCTTAACAAAACAAACAAACAAACAAACAAACAACTTAAATTGACACGTTCCTTAGGATACTCTGATGTCAATTAAAAGCCTTTTTTTTTTTTTCCAGAAGGAAATATTCCAGCAGAACATTTTTCAACCTGCCTCTAGTTATGAGTTATTGCACATATATTCACTGTTATAAAAGTTGTATCAGTGTAAAGTTATATTTAATCTTTTTTTTTTTTTTTTTTTTTTTTTTAATTCCACCCAATCTTCCTGAGGTACTTCAGATATTAAATGAATGCAGACAGATAATTTCCCACCCATTTCTCCTTAAATTTTTAATCAAGTAAACCCTTTTTCTCTAGCCACTCCTTGGTTTTATGCTATGTTCATGGTGTTCAGGTGCTCTAGTTACTGGACTTATAATACCTTACAAGTATTATTTCTAGAACCACAGTACCCAGCTAAGCAGGCAGCATTTTTTGCTATTTGTTTCAAAGAAGCATTTAGAATCCAAGGAAGACAAAAGACCAGAAGAAGATAGCATTTCTGTTGGCTCTCTAGGTGTGGGAAACTGAGGCATAGTGAGACAAAATGTGGAAGTAATCTCACCAAATTTTAGCCACCTAAATGGTATCTAGGCCAAATTAGTCATTTAAATTCCTGTCAGCATTAAGGAGAGAAACACCCCCAGACTTTGAATTGTTTCATGTATCTTAGCCATGGATTTCCAAGTGGGCTCAAGTTCTCATTGGAGATCTCTGACACTAAATGGACTTTAGCAGGAGACAGGGCAGGGCAACTAATTTATTCTAAACATTTTGCATAGTTTATGCTAGACAAAAACAGATCCCAGCCTTTGTGATAAGCCTAAGGCTTCACAGAAAATCTGTGGCAGAGCTGGAAACCGAATACATAGCTCCTGAATTCAAGGCTAATGCTTTAATCATAAGATGGTACTTCCTCTCGTAATCCTGACTCTATCTTATTTCAATAATTCAGCATATTTCCTTCAAAGAACGTGAGCGGGACATCTGTAGAATGCCGAAAAGCAATTATTTAGTTGGGCAGCTGAATCATACTAAACACTTCTGCAACCCAGACTTCTGAAACCATGTGAACTTTTGCAAATGCTCCTGAGAGATGCCACAGGGTAGATTTCCTTTTCAGAGAAATGATCTGAGAGCAGAAAGCATTTCACACTAGAGGAAGCAACATATGCCACCGCAACCAAGGAATAATAGGGAAAAATAGCAGGGGAAAAACAAGTTTTTCTTTCAGTGGCAAGAATATTATTGCCTGAACAGAGGAAACCCAAACCACAAGACACATCACCAGTAAATCTTTTCTTGTGACAGATTTTCTGACTGGAGAAACCACTTTCATCATACCGGCTTCCTGCATAAGTTTACATGAGGACCCTGCAAGCATATGCATAGGAATAGATCATAAATATTTCCATCGCTCATCCATTTGTCCATTTTGCAGGACAAATGTCAAATATTCTTGGGAGACTTCATGTCAGACTGTCCAGAATCTGGGCCTTTGTGCACAGAGAGGGCTTTCCCCCTGCTCTGCCGTGTACTCACTGCTGAGGAGGGCAAGTGCTGCCTGGCAGTGGCACACCACAGTCAGAGTTGTGGGGAAGAAGAAAAGGAAGAAGTGGAGCGTCTACAGGAGGATTGTGTTTCAGTGTTCTGCTTAGGGTGTGTTAAGTAAGAATGATGAGATCCAGACATACCTCAAACAGCACGTATCTCCTCACCTGGTGTGTTTATTCTGCATATTCAAGCACCATCTCAAGGATGTAGTCTTTATCACAGCCGCTGTGCAACATGAGGGACAGTCCATGTTTAAAAAGTGTTTTCAGCCTTGAAAGACAAGACAAGACAAACGATATGAAGGGACCACAGATGGGAAGAAGTGATTTCCCAGGTGTCACCTAGCAGATCAGTGGCACAGGCAGTTTGGAACCCCACTGTGCCAGGCTCAGAGACTGGGGTGCCTTTCCATCAGGTTATGTCCTCGCTGAGAGGAAAAAGTGATTCATCTCTAAGCCAAGTTACTGCCTAGTGCACATTGGCGAGATATGATTTTACAGCACTGTTCATCTTGATTGCCTCTTGCTATAATTTTCATTCCTTTCTCTCAGTTGGCGCCTTGCTTACATGATATGTGAAAATATTAAATTAGTTTCCTTTACTGGAAATTATGTTCCATTAAACCATTGTCATAGCTACTAAGAGACCTCTCAGCCTCCTGGTAGACTTTGTTTTAGAAACATCTGACAAATCCTATGGCACTCTTACAGAGAGTTCAAAGCAAAGGCATTGTAAGCTTGGGCAATTACAGATTAAGTGGTTTAATATTGCAGAGAACAGAACAGGGAAAAGGACAACGTGTTGGATATCTGTGGCCTTCCCCAGGTTGTACTTTGCTGGGCTCTTTGTGTTTGAACCATTGTCCTTTGCCTTTTACATCCATCTGCAATATTAAAACACTTAATATGGGCAGTAATTATTCGAGCTGATGATGCTTTTTCTTTGAACTCCTTGCTGGAGTGCCAAAGGATTTGTTAGATATTGCGATGATGTGGAGTGGTTTGAGGGACATTACTTCCACCCCCTATAGAGCACCCACAAGACAGAACATAATTGGAGTACAAACTTTGAACTTGCTGAGGTTTTTCATCTTACTTTTGGTGTGCACAAGTGGCTATTAAATATTTGTCAGGATCATACTTTGCCCATGGTAATAGAGAACAATAATAATATTAATTCTTAGCTGCTGGAGGATAATTTGTATGCATCAGCCTCAAAGACTGCAAAGAGTTGGGGGCCAGAGTTATTTTTAGGAGGTTGATCCAAAGTTTTAAAGAAATGGTAATTTTGTTGGAAAAATGGGCTTTCACATCTGGACTAAAATCAGCAACAAAGTTGTGATGAATTTCATGAATAGTTCTGATCCACCCCAACCCTGTAAAAAAATAAAGGGAATTAAAAAGTAAAAGAAGTGGACGGAAATGTTCTGAAACAGAAAGAAAGCATTATTTGAGACATTTTCAAGACATTCAAGACATTTAAAAAACGTAACACCTCAATCATCTAAAATGACTTATTCTTCTACAGATTTATGAGTGTGCTAAACAAAAGACAAGTTTTTTTTATTTTTTTTTATTTCCCAAGAATTAAGTGTCCTGTAGATAGAATGCAAAATTTAATCTGTGTTTAAATGGCATGATTTCATAAAAGTATTTCTCACTCCATAGGTTCCTCCTCCTACTGTTTTTCTTTTCAGCAAATATATTTAAAAGAAGAAAAAACAAAAACTTTTTTCATTTGATAAAGATTTTCTGTACAATCATTCTTGTGCATAGTGTGTCTGTGTTTGTCCTCCCTAAAATAAATTGTGAACTCATTCTCCACTCCCACCTCTTCCAAGAGAGCTGCTGCAATTTTAGATACATTACGTTCTTGTAAATTTCCTCAAGGTAGGCAATTGGGTAGAGTGAAATCTGGAAGTGCTCTTGGAGGACACTTGCAGGGTGACTTTGGAGCGCACCTGGCATTAGAAAGCCAAAACATCAGGCCAGAGTAAGTGAGGCTTCAGAAACTCCTCTGCACAGTTGTAATTTTTTCCCATTTCTTTTGAATTTGGTTATAGATCAAATGAACTCTTGGCTCATTTGTCCCACTCATTTTAGCATCAGGAAAACCGAAGCACAGGAAGGAGACGTTCTTTGCCCAAATTCAACCACAGGTTCAACAACAGAGCTAGGAGGAAAACTCAATCCTACTCCAGAACAGTCCCTGCATTTCTCTCACAGTTTTTGCCCTGCTTTTATGTTCGATCTACAAACTGCATTTCAGTCCTCATGGCTTGGTGTATTGAAAAATAAAAGAACTAAATACTTCATAGGTAGCTTAACATCATTCACTGAGAGCCGGGTGAAATGGTAAGGGTTAGATTGGTTCTGGGAATGGTGTGGGGAACAGGGATTCCTGAACTGGTCATTTTCCAGGCCCTGCTGGATTATAACCCACACCATGAATACTGTTCATGGCTTAGTGAAGGCTAAAGGACCCCAGAGAACCTCTCCACACTTGCCACAGAGGAGATGTGCCAGGGCAACTCTGGGTGTGTAGCTGAAATGCTCCATTCTGTAAACCATTTGGTCTTGCAGAATTACTTGAAAGGCACCCAAAACTGTGGGAGTGAGATTCTCAATCCCATAGCAGACAAAGCTCAAGAGACCCAACAATACAGCCTATTCTTCCAGCCAGGGAGTGCTGTGTTACCTCTGAGAGACACCCCGTTCCCAGCAGCCCATCCATTTTACCTTCCTGCCTACAGAGCTCTTCTGTGTGCACATCCTTCAGGCAAATCGATTGTTTTCATCTGTTTTGCTTTAGAGGTCCTTATAAACGGGGATTGAAGTGGCTAGTTTAAAAGGTGCAGGCAAAGGGAGAAATATTTTTATTTAAATCATCTCCCACACTAAAATAATAAATAAAAAATAACCTTATTTATAGAAATATTTTATTTGAAAAAAAAAAAAGAAGCTTGAGATTTGAAAACAAAGGAGAAAAAATGACAATTTGAATTGAAGTTTTTTTTTTTTTTTTTTTTTTTTTTTTTTTTTCTGCAGTGAGATATGAGATTAAAAAAAAAAATCCAAAAATTCTACTTGTATCCTTTTCAGTTAGCTTTTCTAACCTCAGTTCACCCAAACTCTTATCAAAATAAGAGACTGAGAAGTGTCTTGATTAAAGGGTGCCAGTCTCTTCACTGGGAGAAAGTGTTGGGTACAAAATAACTCTAATCTGGCAGAGAAAGGCATAATAAAAACCAATGGCTGGAAGCTGAAGCCAGACAAATTCAAATTAGAGGATAGATTTTGTAACAGAAAGGACAATTAACTATTGGAACAATGTGCTAGCAGGTGTGCTGGAACCTCCAGCCCCAAGTCTTCAGGTCAGCACTGGATTCCTTTCCAAAAGGTCTGCTTTAGCAGGTACAATTTATGGACCTGAACGCTAGAATAATGGGCTGAAATCACAACTCAGAGCAGAGCTTTATCGACTGAAATAGGTGCATCTACATCTGAATAAATGGGAAATTAATTTTTGATGAGAGAACTTGAGAGATCAGAGTTGAAAGGATACATTGGGTGTCACATTAAAGAAACATGCTTTACTTACCCTGATCTCTTTTTAAAGCATAAGGGTGAGAAATGGCCCCAGTCTAACAAGAAGTCTTGAGACTAGTAAAGTTTGTGTATGCTGCCACAAATATTAGTGCATGAAGAAGCAGGTTCATTAGGAAAAGTTTGTGTAACTTAACAAAATCTCATCAAGTCAGGAGATGTGTGAAGACTTCACTTTTGATCTATGTGAATAAAGAAAAATAATCCATGAAGCCATTCTTGTTAATTTATTCTAAGTGTTATGTTGATAGCTGTACTAAATCTTTACTGGAAACATCAATGCATAGATAAATAAGGTAGAAAATAAATAGGAATTGAAGGGGTATTGTTAAGCAATAGGTATTGCTTTAAAGCAAGGCCTGGGCTCATCCATTTTGCCTCGTTATGACTTCTGCTTAAGAGAAATACTGGATTCATCTACTTTCATGTCACTCTGAGCTCTCTCCTGACAACTGCCAGGTCTCCAGTGCTTCTTACTCGGTCTCTTGTGCTCACCTGAAATTGGGTTTCTCCTCTGCCCCTGACTGACTCCATCTCCCCCTCTGTGCCTGGGTGGTTTCTGCTGTCTTCCGCAGTCTGACCATTACTGTCAGCCTCTGAGGAGGACTCAGGAGGAGCCCTTGAGAAGCTGTCACCTGCAAGGACAACCCCTCTGCACTCACTGAGGAATTGAAATGTGTTCAGGAGGCAGGGTCTGGGTAAGCTTTCTGGCCCCAGGCCCTGTGGGTGGCTTTCAAAGACATGCAAATTACTGTACACAGTGACAATCCACAACCAAAATGATCACATAACCATCATACTAAGAGTTCCGTATCCAAATCCGTCATGCCTTACTGGTGTCTGGTCGTGCTGGACTGGACTGGGTGCAATTTGTTTTTACCACCATGCTTCAGAGCTTGGACTGAAGAGTTCTGTAGGACAACTTTAGAAGTTCCCTATGTGAATGAGCAGAGGCTCAGAGCTGTACTTAACCAACTGGCTAGACTTACTCTGATAATTCCAGGGGAAAGGATAACTCCTCGACTGTTGTGTAATCTGCTTATTTCTGTGAAATTGTACATGGATTATTGTTGCTGTGAAATTCATGTACAGCAAGCTGCTCTGGAAACTTCGATGAGCAAGAGCAGAAATTGAAATGCAACAAGGGTCCACAAAGGCTGCGGTGAGAACAGAATTAAAGGTCTTGATGCCTTCATAACCTCTGCCAAAGCCATTGTGCAAACACCTACAATGTAAGATGCCACCTCGTTTTCCCAGTGCCTGTGAAGGACAGGACTGAAATACCACATTCTGATTTGCAGGGGCCATTCCAGTAGCCAGTGTTAGGCTATTCTTATGCAATGAACAGACTCTTGTTAATTACTGTGACTTCTTTACAATCATAGGATGTACACATTTGAACCCCAAAGGGTCCTCTCCAGAGAATAACCTTTATTTGCTTGATTGCTTCCGTTCAGTTAATTCTGCCTAATTACTATTTTCTTCCTATTAGATCCTAATTATGTACAGTATTTTCATTATAAAGTGTAATGTTTCCCAGAGAACTATGTCAATTACACAGACAATATTACCGGAGGTCTCATTTACTTCATTAAACAAGAGAGCAGACTCTCTTCTGATTAAAACTGCAGTTGGAGGTACGGACATAGTAATGTCCTACTCCTATAATGTAGATATTAGAACTGATCAGACAGTGATTAGAAAAAAAATACGATTAATATATTTAAGTGAATAAAAATGCCTCTCTTTGACTGCTGATACTTTTGAAATGTGGTTATTTATTCCATCTGACTGCCTTTGCAGGAAAGTCCAAAGTTTTAAGAATCTTACTATGATTTAATATTGTGTAAAGCATGAATAAATATTGTGTAAAGAGAGATCAAAAGATTTGCAAATTTAGTCTCATTAGAATAACTGTGTTAGTGCATAGCAATACGGGAAAGTACTGAGAGGAATACGGAAAATTTAAGCACACCTTTTCTTTTCTCTCCTAGAAAATCAGTCAATCCTTGCCTCAAATCATGGTAGAAAGAGCATTGATATTAAATGGAATACATTTTGATATAATATGTAACTGGCATATGGAAGTCATTGCCACGGGAGCTCGATTAAGCCAAATCATCTGGTTCATGAGAGGATGGAGACTTTGCATTTCCAAGCACAGTAACTACCACATTCAAGTTAGTAAAATTAACCAGCAGTTTACAATAAGTTGATAGCTTTCATGTTTTGCTGTGTGACATCGGGGTGTTGCCTCCTTGGAGCCCCAGCACTAATCCCTGTCTATAAACCGGGGGTACCATTTCTCTCGCTACCTCTCCTTGGTGTCAGGTCTAGTACATTAATGGCTTCAAATTCACTGATCCTGTTCAGATCATCGCATGATGAAGGAGCCATCTACAGCAAATGAAAAATATCATTCTCATGCAAAGGCTGCAGGTAATAACATTACATCGTAATTCAGTAGACTGTGCAACTCCAGCGTTACTCAGTGTATAATCACATAAGCATCTAGCACACACTTGGCACTTCATAAATAATAAATAATAATATTAATAATACAACTGCTGGCACAGTAACTTTCAATAATAACTAGATTTTTAAAAAGTGACAGAGCCAAATGGGATACCCAACATGCCCTGTGTTTACCAGAGCTTTACAAGCCTTTCAGGAGAGTATCCAGAAATCCCATTTCAGTCTGCAAGGAAGCTTGTGCAGAGCTGGAGATGTGAACATGAAGAAATTGGCAGCTCAGGTACCCCAGACAAAGCACTCAGGGACCACATTAAGGTATCCGTAGGTCACAGACCTACAGAAAGCATGGGCAGAAGAGATCTCAGGAGGTTACCTAGTCAGCTTCCATACCTAAAGCAAAATCAGCAGGACTGTTCCCCTTCCAGATTTTGATTTAACTATATTCTCAAAGACTTTCCTTGGGGGGGTTCATCAGTGTCCTCAGGCATTCTGTTCCAGTGCTTCATTTCCCTGAAAGAAAAAAAAAAAAAAAAGCAAAAAAAAAAAAAAAGCAAAAAAAAAAAAAAAAAAAAAAAGCTTTTCCTAAGACCTAACATAAATATCTCTGCTGTAATATAAGACCAGTATTTCATGCCTTATATCTTTTATATTATTTATGTCTTCTATATTATTCCTCTAACTTTTCTGCTAAGGATCCCCAAGTCCTGCTGTCTTTCTTTGATTTATTTATTTTTTAATCATTCTTACCATTGTCAATTCTCAGTTTTTGATTCTCTCCACTTTGGCCACATTTCTCCTACATGTGGTGCCAAATCTAAGCAGTGTGCTCCAGTTCAAATCTCACCAGTACTCAATCTAGTAGAGAAACCATTTGTGTATTCCAGAATAGTATGATTTATGTATTCTAGACTTTTTTTTTTTTTTTTTTTTTTTTTTTTTTTGTGCAGGATTGAACATTAGTATATGTTAAAGACACTTTTTTGTTTCTTAAGCACTTAACATTTTTTTTCCTATAATTTTCCCTGTTTTGAGAATTAAAATAATATTTCTCTTTAGCATAATTTGATTAGCTGACAAATACAGATGTGACTTTTTCACTGTTAAGTAAATAAAAAGTATTGTAGTGTCAACAAACAGTTCTTTAGCAAGTGAGTTTTTATACCTTCGGAAATGAACAACTAGCATGGTCCCAAATCTTTCAGAAAATGAAAATACAAAGAAAGAAGAGGCAAAAATAAATGGAATTCAAAAGAAAATTTATGATTTTTATTCCCTATAAGCATTTTTTTTCTCTTTGAAGGTTTAACTGGCTTTTATTCTTCTTGATTGGATTATTGACAGAAGTTTAATGCAGCTAGATATTATCTCACTGGCATTCAAATTCCTAAATCCACTAAGATTTTTGATTATCCTGGTCCTTCTATTCACATTAGCAAGCTCACCTCTAAATGATAACGGGGCAATAGAGCATTGTGTAATGAGATACAACTAAATGCAACAAATTGTGGGATTTCATCCAGTCAGAAGAAGAATGGAAGTGCTGCGTGGTCACTGTAATATAGATAGGGAGAGATAGGGAGTGATTTGTGAGTTCAGCAACATGCAGCAAGGATTTTGCAAAATTCTGAATTGTGTGAGAGGTGGTAGGAAATATTTCTGTCTATATATTTTTTTCTTTTTTTAATGATAACTCACCAAATCTCAGAGCCCACCTACTACTTCCTTCAAGTTAGTCTACTCCATTCCATCCAGGAGTAAGAGCAACAGATTTGGCTTACATTTCCAACAAGAGAAGTGATACAAGACTGAGCATCTCAGCAGCTGGTCATGTCCTGGGCAAGCACATGGGGACGCTCCAGTGAAGGTGCAGAGGATGTACACACCACCATGGCACACTCTTCAGGGGCTGGCCTCATGCCAGCCCAGAACAAGAAACCATGTCTCTTGTTGCAGTTCATTACCTAAGTTTATGGAGGCTTTATGGACCATTACAAAGATCTGATGTGGATTTTAAATATGGAGCAACGTGGGGCACTTTAGTGCCTTTATGGCCATCTTTGCCTTGTTTCATTGAAGTGTTTGAAAAGGGAAAGCTAGGCCCCCTGCCAAAGCACTGTGAAAGCCAGAAAAAAAAACAAGGGGATTAACAGATATGCTCTCTCAGTGTCAAGTGAGTCTGTGGTACATCTAGTGGGAATGGATAGATGCCCACATACTTTTTCTTGCTTAAAATCTTTGAACTACTCCTTAGACATGTTAAGCAAATATGAGGCATCCTTAAACTTTAGGATCTTCTCTTGCATCATCAGTCCTGCCATCCATCAGTCAAAAATGCAAAACTTTTCATCAAGCATTTATCTCTGCCAGTTCACTTTGCAGCTCTGAAAAACACACGATTGGTCTCCAAGTCTTTGGTGGATGTTCTGCTGGTAGAAAATTGGCTCCATGGAAGGGTAAATGGAGTTATCAAGGAGCATACGGGTGGCCAGATGGAGAGATGTAAACACAGAGGAAAAGCTGGATGAAGAATAAGGCTGAAAGATTGTGTGGATAGATGGACAGTGATTCACTATGGACAGATGGAAACTGAAGCTGTTTGGAAAACAGAATTTCTGTTCAACTGTGACGCATTGGAATTTGTTTCCATTCAGAATGAAAAAAGAGTCAATACACTGGCATTTTTTAACAAAATGGAAATGTTTCTCAACCCCTAAAAAAATAGTTTCAGAAACAAAGACATAGTTTAAAGAATTTTAAACTTAGTAAAGTAATACAAAATATGTTTGGACTTTTGAAATTCTACATATTAAAAAAAAAAAAAAACATGATTAATATTCTCTAGGGTATAAAGGTTGACATAAAATAGAAAGCTGAAGCTTAATGTGACACCTTGGACAGGAACTAGACACTTATTATATTAAAAACAAACAAACAAATAAAATAAATAAAAATGAAAATAAATTGTATTAAAAATAAACTTTTTAAATAAAAATACCATGTTTTTCAATGTAAAGGAAATAGAAAACAATAATAATTCCATTCCTAATCACTGCATCCTCCTCTAAATGATTCATGATATTAATAGTCTGTCAAGTATAGTGGAGGTCTTGAAAATGGACAGAAGGTGAAATGGTGGAAAGGTGTCAAAGATTTTTTTCTGAAAGTGTTGAAATTGTCCCCATTGCAGACAGTGACAATTCTTAGAGATCTCAGTAGGACCAGCTGGGAGTTTGCTCCAAGTTGGCAGTGTCTAATGGAAAACCATAAGTTACCCCAGCTTGTCCCAGGACTGGGGGAAGGCTTCCAGAGCAGCTATCACACACACTTCAGTGCCAGGCTTTCCAGATGATGTTCCCGAACATCCCTGCACTCCAATTTACAGCTTTGTGGAGAGACCAGGCCAGAATTTGTCTGCCAGGGGTTTTGTTTAACTTGACTTTTCCTTTCTGTAGGCACATCCTTTGTGAGTGTCCTAAAACATACTCCTTGCATATGAGTGGTTGTTTTGAGCATAGGAGTCTGACGGGATAAGTTCTGCTTCCAGCTGCCAAATTGTTAAATGATCAATGAATAATAAGTCACCCCCTGAACTGTGCCCATGTTCTGCTGTCACAGGCGATACAGTGCACTCCGTCCTTGGGATGTAGCTCATTGTTCAGAGGAAAGAGAGAAAACCAGCAAGGACTCAACACCAGCCTGTGAAGAAGCAGGAAAATGACAAATTTCTCCTATGTTGCCATTGTTTTGGAGCCTTTCTACAGCAAATCCAGGTATCTTCCCTTCAAAACAAAACTGCCCAGAGACATGGTTGTCCACATAACAGGAAAAAATGAAACTCCAAAGCAAAATAATTGTACAAAGAAAGAAACAGAGCCCCAGAGATGTGGTGGAAGGTCTGGAGAGTGACTGCAGGTCTGTACACCACCAACAAAATGGGTACTTTATAAGATGGAGCTGGTAAGACATGACAGCTTCAGCTCTCTTATGATTTGTTCATTTCTGCAGGAATCACACTGCTCTTCCTCTAGTATCCCTTCTTAATTTGGTATAGAAGGAAAAAAAAACCTTTTTTTTTTTGTGTGTGTGTGTGTGTGTGTGTGTGTGTGTGTGTGTGTGTGTGTTATGTTTTTTTTTTGTTTGTTTGTTTTTTGGAGTCAGCAAGACTTTAACTTAGAGGGAGGAGCACTTAAAGAAGAGCTGGGGGGCCCAAGGAGAAGGCCATGGAGTTGTATATGAGGAGAAGAGGGATCCTGAAACCACCCCCCAGATCAGCTTTCCATTTACAGTTTTTCATCGATCCTTTGCAAGAGCCGGCTAGCTGGTGTGATTGCCCAAGGAGTGCACACAAGCAAGAAACCTGTGCCTTGATGCTGAATTTTGGTGAAGGTTTTTTTTTTCCCATGCCGAGAGGGGCCCACGAACATCCTCTGCCGCGTCGCATTCTGCAGCACGACTTGTTGCATATTCTAATTCCCGCTGGCTCCCTGATTTAGTGCTACTGCTAATGCTTTTGATGTCAGCCTGAGTGAGATAGAAAGGTTTAAAAATTCATAGCTGACCTTTCCCTGACACGTTTAGTTTCCGTTAGGCAAGCGCTGCGTGGCAGGTCCGGGGGAGGGGAGGGCAGTTTTTTAGCCTGAATTGCCTTTTTCTTAAAACAAGGGAAAGCATTAGGGGTGTGGGGGGAGTTAGTGTTTCAGTTCTGTACGGGAGAAGAAAGGGAGACGGGGATAAAAATTAAACCGAGGGAGAGAGGCCTCAAAAGCAGAGGACAGGCTTATGAAAAATATATACCTTTACCAAAGGAAGATGGAATACAAATTGGATCCCTTTTAAAAATATGGCTTTAAAACAGACGTTTTAAAGGGTAGGAAGGGGGGATGAGGAGGGAGGGAGGGGGAAAGAGAGGGGGAAAAAAATGTCTCTTAAATGTGTTCAGAACATTTCTGCAGCCTGCAGAGCTGGGATTGTTTATTAGAAGATAAGATAGTGAAAAATGTATTTTGCAGAAAGAAAATAGTAAAGCTGGTTTCCCAGCAGATAAGAAGCCAAATTTCTATTTTATGCTCAATTGAATGATTCAGTTACATTATCTGGGAGGCAGCAGTGAAATAACACCCTTTGGAAATGAGACTGTGAGGATGGGAGGCTCGGAGGTGGCAGTGGCAGGCCCCTTGCCCAGCAGCTCCAGCCCCCAGCCCCAGAACACCCCCATGGCACAGCCCTCCCTTGAGAACCACATCCCAGGGAGCTGCTGAGTGTATGTAATGCTCCAAAGCTGGAAAGATGCAGGATTGGTGCTTGTGTCTTCATGCGATCTGCTGGCACGAAGCGCTGCTGTTTTGTAAGCACTGCTTGGGGTGGCTCCTTCCTTCCTTGCCACCACGCAGCCTGTCCCAGACCATAGCACAAATGAATCAGCAGGGAAAGAGAACAGAGCCGAAGCAGGGCTAGCTGCTGTCCGTGTCTCTGCAGGAACACTGCAGGGCCTGGAGTGGTGGCAGGATCACGCTGCTTTTCTCTCTACAGCGCCTTGCCATTTCCCAAGTCTGCTATCCACAGAGGCAGCTACTGTATTGTGCCGGGGAACTAACGTGACATATGCCAGGACATGTGTTTTTGCAGTTTTACAATGAGTTCTGCAGCTTTTGGGATTCTCCTCAGATCTCCAGCTTCAGGAAAAAAAGAAAGAGGAAAAAAGGAAAAGGGGAAAAGGAAGCAGAATTATTCAGCATTCTAGCAGTGTAGAGCATCCAGTTTATATAAAACGAGTACCCTTTATGGTCTCAAAATCCACTAAAGAAATTGGTATTGTTATTTTAAAATAAAAACTCCACCACGTAAGCCCAAGAAACATCCCCACCATTTTTTACCCCAGGATTCTTAAATGACAGACTCTCCTGTTTTGATTGCTCAGGGTTGGCAATATTATTTGCTGTGGTCCTTAGGAGACTTCGCTTTTGTTTTTCTTTCCCTTAATATAAATGTCATTCCTTCTTAAAGCTTATGGCTCTCTCTGTAAATGAAGAAACAAACGAAGCATGTGGCACATTAGTGCCAATCTTTTCCTTGCACTAGAGGGTCTGGCTTACAACAGTGGTTACTGTGTCCTTGATAAGTCCATTTTTTATTTACTGAGCCATTTAATTCATGATTTATGATTTGTATAGGGCTGTCCACACTGATCATCCAAAGAGAAAGCCACTATTAAAGGACAAAGCAGCTCTCTGCAAGTTTTTACAGTCTTGTCATAGGCAATCTGAGCTGCTTACAGAACCTGCATCAGGCTCAGAGCTGATGTATGGGTTCAGATGTTGGGCGTACAGCGTGGAGTATGTACAATCAAACTCCTGCATTAGGGATTGTGGGGGAGAATGTTTTTCTGTGTGAGACCAAGGTGTGATGACAGCTGTGTCCACGATGTAGTGAGGGAGCTCGCAACGGGCTTGTCTTCTTCAACATGGTGATTTTTAGTGGCCTGTTTGGATGACTAATGATTGTAGTCCAGGTACAAGTGGGCAGATAGATCACATTAATTGACTTATAATGACATCTTGGATAATGACATGATTTGGAGAGCTACGAACTGAATGCCACGGGGGAAAAAAAAAAAAAAAAGCTATTTACTAAGCAGAAAGTGTCTGTCTTTGTAGAGGCTTGTTTCACCAGAAATAAGATGGTGATTTAAAGAATGAACCAGATAAAGTATTCCTTCTTAACCAACAGATTTGAATATGCCTTGAGGGTCTGCATTTGATTACTTGTATAATATTATGCTTTATTATGCAATTTACAGCTAAAGGTTCCGATTAAGACTGAATTGCCACCGCAGTAGGTAAGCATTGATTAGACACATGACAAGGAAGTCCTTGCTCCAGCCTTAATTTTTGAGAAACGACTAAAAAAAAAAAAAAAAGGAAGATCTCCAAGTTCATTGAGCGGCTGAGTGGGGACTGGAACCCAATTGCTGTACTCTAAATCACAGCACTTACTAAAACTTCCTTGTCATTTTCAATACCAAGTTTCCTTTCAACAACACTCCTATGTATCAATTTGATCGATGATTTTGACAACAACATGTCAAAACAAGTCCTTCTGAAAAGGTCTGAGGGAATTTTCACTTCTACTTTTAGGATATATTTCAATAGTGCCGAACTTTCCATTTCCACATTGTATTTTTTCATTATAGTGTAACATAACGTGGTGAGCTGATAAAGTTCTGAGGAGATATGCCAGACATTTTAATCTTGCTTAATGGTTTAATTATTTTTTGATATGAAACTCTGAAAGTTTAGTTGTACGGATGGTTTAAAAAATGTTGACTTCCAACATAACGGGCAGGCTTGGTGTTGGCCTCCTGCACCACTTTTCTGAACCAGTTTTCCTCTTTTAAGGCCATATGATAATAAAGGGACCTGATGGATTATACTGTCACTCTCACTGCTTTCCCCTCACTGTTAAAGAGCTAGAAATATTTATCTTTCCTTCTCCCAAATCTAGTAATAAAAATTTTAAGTCTTGACCTCTCTTGGCCGAATTTTCAGGAGAAATTCCAAAATGAGAGAGTATTTAGAGAACGAAAATCTCCTAAGGGGAAGAGAGATTAAGAATTAGAGAGATTATTTATAGCTTGCATCCTGCTGTGGATAAAACAGCACTGCAGTGCTCAGCAACTCAGTAATTGTAAAACCACTGCCCTGTTCCTTGGGAACCCCATACAGCATGTGAGGTGGTCAGAAGAGCAAAGGTAATGCCTTTTAGATTGCACTCTCCTTACAGAACACCTCTGTCTTTTTTTTTTTCTTTTTTTTTCTTTTTTTTTTCCTTAGCACAATGAGGCCTTTGTCCATTTCTGGGACTCCAGAGCACTACAACCACACATAAAATAAACCATATTTTGAGTCTATTAATGTTTTCACCTCTGGGGTAAAGGCTGGTCTAGCTTGTTAGGGAAAGCTGTTGTGTGCTGTAAAAAATAATTGATACATAACTTTGTGAATAACCGTCACGAACTCCCTCATTGGGTTTTGTGATTTAACCTCTTGGGAAAATCACTCTTGGTATGAAATGCATTCCGAAAAACATGGACGAAGGTTTTTGAAAGACAGTATGTGAGCGAAAGTCTTGCCCTTCCTAAGTATGTTCTGGGGAGTCTATCCAAGTATTTGTCTAAGCACAGCATCAAAGCAGATGCAGACCTTACTGAAAATACTACCCCTGGGAAGGTGGAGAAGAGTTGTGCCTGATCCCATTGTGCAGAGTGGGACGTGGATATGCAGATGCATGCAAAGCTGCTGCTGGCAAGAGGTGACGGCAGTAGAGGAGTCTGAGCTGGTGTTGAAGATGATTTAATTGTAAAGGTTGCTAAAGGTGTTGACTGTTCAAAAAACAACATATTTGACTATTCAGAGAAGGAATATACAAGAGCTTTTGAATTATTTCTTGAGACAAATGTATGATTTCCATTGACCTGCATCTTTCTCTTTTGGTATATTTGCCATCTCTAGTCATGACTGAAAGACGACTTTGACATCTGATGGAGGCTCAGGAGTCCAGAACACTGTGAAGAGAAAATGGATTTTCTGTCCTATAAGAAAACTGCATATTTTGATATCTGTTTTTCTCAACTAAAAATGAAAAACAACAACAACAACAAAAAGGGATTGTTTTTATAGAATGAAAAGTTCCTGGTCACTGTAGCTGACAAATAATGTTGTATGCTGAATTTTGCTTCAAAAGGGCAGCTGTTCAAGGTGCAGGAAGCTTGGCTAAGACATCTCAGTCCCATGTGCTTCTGTAATAAAGGTTTAATCCGGAAGAGATGTAAAAAAGGTAGTTTATTGCAAGTGAGTCTTGTGGTATCTCTAGTCAAAGACTAAAATCTGTTGTGGGGTGTCAGTTGTGGAAACCCACCTTGCAAATCCCTAATTGACTCTGTAGAGAACCAGAGAACTCCAGAGACTGGAGCCATCAGTCTTCTGCCCCACATCACAGCTAAATTTAATGAAAATAAACAACAACAACAACAACAACAACAACAACAACAACTTCTAAGTTGTTCCAGGACATTCTGGTCCTTGTTTGCCTTGTGAACACAAAATGAAAGAAAAAGCGGGCTGCCCAGCTGCTCTGTTCTCAAAATCGTCATCAGCCTTACTGGTGGTTGTGGGATCGTGGTACTGAGGTTGTCACCACTTGAAAGGTTCAGGACAAAGTAATATATCTGAGTGGCCGTGAGCCAGTCTGCCTTGTCATTTATACAACTGCTTTCTCCCTTTATCTAATTTATTTTCCCTTTCTTAAGATTCTCCTTCTAGAGAAGCAAACTACTGGTAGGAATGGGAAGCCTAAATAGCTTACAGGGCTATTTTTTATTTTTATTTTTTGTAATGTACACATTTCACCTTCCTGTGCTTAAGTGCAATGCCACTGCATTACTTTCAGTCCATGGAATCATGGAGCAGGACATTTGGGCCTCTGTGTCATTCATGACATTATATCATACAGCTCTGAGCAGGACTTTCTTTTGCTCTGCTGGCACAGATGGGGTGAAGTTCATATAAATCTCAGGCATTATTCTGGGAGACTTTCACATCCCCTTAACTACGAACATGGCTGTGTTCATTTTTTTGGCTCAGACTCAGAACCAGCTTCCCCCACAGTGCTGCAGTGGTGTGACAGGACTCACACTGAAGCAGCAGACGGCAGGGCTGGGCATAGGGACTTTGGCACTGTTTTATCCTGCAGACTCTTCTGTACTATTATCTGTTGGGGTTGCAAATAAAATATTGATTCACACAAACAAGGGCTTGATGTGGGCCAAAGAACAGAAAGAGATTGTAGCTTGGCTTGAAACTGGGAAACAAACTCTTCCAAACTGAACAGGCACAGTAGCAGTTAATGAAAGGTTGAGAAAAAAAAAAAAAAAAAAAAAAAAAAAAAAAAAAAAAAAAAAAAAAGCCATTTCTCTTTGCATTTTGTTTTGTTTTGTTAATCAGTAAAAGAGTCATTGTTTCTCCAGGCCTGTAGGGACTAAAGTAAAAGCCCCTGAGATGATTACATTGGATATGAGCTAAAGTATCTTTCCAAGAGATAAAAAATGTCTGGCTGACTAATAACTATGAGACAACAGAAAGAGAGAGAGGGAAGAGAAGAGAGAAAATGTAATGCAGTCAGAGTCACAGAGGTCTGCTGCAGGAGCATTTTAACATGCGCGCAGTCTCCCCCACTACACGCACACAACTATCTCTTTAATGCGCCTGTTTCTCTCACTCGCTTTGTAAAAATACTGCCATGAAAGTGGGAGAGTTTATTTATAGAGAGAGCACAAGAAAACAAATGTTTCATTCACTGAACTCTAACCTCTTTCGATATTAATGTGGGTGATAAATTTGTTGGCTAAAGGCAGGAGATAAACGAACTGCATTTAGCCACCAAATTACATTCCTTGTTATTCTTCTGTGAGAAGAGCCAGGGAAATGCTGGCCACTGTTTCTTGTCGGCACTGCACCTAGCGCATTATGAGAAATACCAATGACTATTAAGAGTAGCTCGTCAAACAGATATTTTATTCCCACAATACCCTAAGAAGAAGCCTGAATTTCCTTCAGAAAGGATGCCTAGACTTGGGTTTACCTCTGCAGGCTGATCTGCATCCTGCAGCTACCTGGAACCCTATAGACAGCAATCACACTCCATACACTCGTCCTGCCTGGATGAGATTTCAGCCTCTCCCTGTGACAATCACAATGGAACTAGTCAAACAGCATTTGCCAGGTAATTTATTCAGTTGATGTTATAGTATTTTGATAGCATTATTTGCCAATTTTCTCCTCCTTCTTCCTCCATTACATATCTAGTTTATAGAACTGGTGAGACAATTTGCAAATCAGTTTAATAGATCAGATTCACAGCACTTTACAAACAAAATATTATAGGAGTAATTCCCATGCTTCTAAACTGGAAAGGCAGCAACAACTAGATGTGAAAAGCTTTCTCATTTCCATTCCTCCATTCCAGTGCCTAGTGGAAAGGTATGAGCAGGTTTCCTAGAAGACTATTTCTAGTGTGCAGATTAAAACTTACAAAAATCTTCAGGATTTGTTCTAAAATTTTTAATACTTGCTGGAAAAATGATACTAAGTTATGTACTTCGTTCATTTAAAATATCTTTTTTTTTTTTTTTAAGTACAAAATATTTAGTACATTGCCACCACAGGTGCATGAGTGAACATGTGCCTTCTGAAAATTTGAAGGGATGATTGTCTTATATAGCAGGCCTTATTATATGTATTATGTCTTATATTTGTAGCTGACAGTGATAGACAATTCATTGGGAATATCTAGGACAAGGTGAACTGAAATTTTTAGTTCTGCTGCAACTGACTTCACTTTCCTAGGCAGAATTTAACTCTCTGCAGTGGCTACTCTTTGACTTGTGTGCCATTCTGGGTCTGTTGGGAGGCTTTGACCGGGGTCATCTATCTTTACCTACAAACATACTCCCAAAGGTGTTCACATTCTTTCCTAGGAATGGGTCTTGAGAGTTCATTTGTCAGTTTTAGCTAAGTACAGATCAAAAAAGAATATATAGAAAGAAAACAAAACCAAATTTACCCATCCTCCTAGGAGCTTTCCCACCATGAATTTCCATATTTGCTTGCTGAATGGACCAGAAATGGATTGAGGTTGGGGGAGAATGCCTCTTCAGTACAATTTCCATGTGATGAGAGTCTACAAACCCAGACTTTCTTATGCATCTTCAGAAAGCTCTTTCTCCCTCCCTGATAATACACCCAGTCACACTGTAAGTTAAGAGAAAGGTACATTAAGCCACTCTGAGCTGCAGGCTGCATGGCTAGCCTGCTGCCTGTAGTCAGCTAGCATAGATAAAACTACTGTGGCTGGGCTTCTGCACAGACATTCCTTCTTACCACAAACAAGACCATTCATTGACTTCTAATTTTATTTTATTTTATTCAACTGACTTGGTAGTGAAATGGAGTTTAATGAGGGAAGATCTAACTGTCTGAGACTGATGACTTTAATGGTGTTAATGAATCCTATACAACTTAT
Organism: Aythya fuligula; assembly: GCF_009819795.1. Classification (NCBI taxonomy): domain Eukaryota; kingdom Metazoa; phylum Chordata; class Aves; order Anseriformes; family Anatidae; genus Aythya; species Aythya fuligula. The sequence continues at coordinate 7,178,159 of NC_045577.1, forward strand.
GCATAAAATAGACTACTTATCAAGGTCATTGTATATTTGCTTTAGTGAAGCAACAAAAGTATCAATCTTTTCTCTAAACCCAGCAGATTATATAAAGCCAAGTAAGTATTTAAAACCTAGCTTAGAAATATGAAAAGGGCACGTTCTTTCCAGGTTCTCAAATGATTCTTTAGAATTAGCAGATGATTTAGTGACATTAACCTTGAAAGGCCCCAAATCTATCCAGCAAATCTAAAAGGAATGGAACCGATTTCTCTGGATTGGCGAAGTATAAAATTACATCGTCAGTGTATAATGGCTGAAACTCTTATTGATGATTAACCACATTTATTAACAGAAGGCTATAATCCCAAGATGTTATTTGTACAATGACTGAGATACAATACACAGTTTTCTAAAGGACCAGATCATGAAATTCACCAAAGGTCACCATGAAACCCCGAAGAAATTAGAGCATCAGTCTTAGAAGAAATAGGCAGAACTATTGGCCTTTCTATCTAGTACAAAACAATTCTGACTGGTTCCTCTAGAAGTTTCCATATTTTTAATTCAACTTATCAGAAATTTAGACCCAGGCTTTAATTGTACAGGAGCTTTCAGCTAGTAGTATAACTAATACTGCTGTAAATATCCAGGCTGGGAAGAGAAATGTTGGTGAGCCTTGGTAAGAAGATGATCCAGTGAAGTTCATTGCTATATGAGCTCTCTGTGGAGGGACTATACAAAGAGGCCATTGTTGCCATGGCTGTTCATCATGGTAGGCCTTAAACAATACATAAAAGACCTAATTTACTGGAGAAGTGATACATGGAGAAGTGACTGGGAGAATGAACCATTTGGAAGGAACTGCTGGTGAATGAAAAAGGTAAGTGTTTACACCCCAAGTGGAGTTTCATGATGGGTTAATTTTCAGTCTGAGCAGCTTCCCGTGCTTGCTGCCATGATCAGCAAAGCATTTGCTGAGCACCAAGAATCCCCACAAATATTTCGGGATACTAGCAACAGTAGCCCAGCTTCTTGGTAAAATATTAATAAAAGCAACTTTGTTTTCACTGGTTTAAATCCACCTTCAATTTCAAATTAAACTCAAGACTTCTCAGTAATCCCCATGTTAACCTTTCCATAGCATTGCTGTAGTTTGGTCAATAACTGCCATGTTCCATCACAGAGGTAGTGGCATTTTGGTGTTATGGTGCCTGTCTTTGTGCATGTTGTCTATAAATCACTCTTGCATCTCTTAGAACAGAAAATTATTTTTGAATGCAAAGATAAAACCATCATTAAAACACAAGGATGTCCAGGCCTCCTACCTAGAGAGCATATACAATGCTACAAAACTACATCTCCCTTTCCACTTTCTTTCTCTCTCAACCTGCATGAAATTACTAAGGCAGAAAGGAGAGAATTTGTCCTGAATTTTAAATAACATTCCATTTAAAAATGCTGGGGTTAACAGTGTCAGCAAGAAACTCTGCTTTGGTTTTCAGAGCAGAGGGAGAAATGCAGTCCAACCTACAAGATGTAAAATAATAATAATAATAAAAAAAAAAAATTAAAGAAATCTTGTACTGAGCTATTCTCTTGAAAATCATTTGAAAAGGGCAAAGTATTGGAATTTGAGACAATAGGAAGAAAAATGATCTTGGTTTGGAAAGTCTGCTTGCATTCTAATGAGAGAGGCTATTCTTGGAAAAACAGGTACCTTTACTGCACTCTCTCAGTAGAAGCTGATACGTCAGGAATAGATATGATATTCCCTCTGACTTCTTCATGTTGGACAGACAAAAATTATAGCCATTGACTGTAGTTAATGAGAACCTGTGAATGGAGCTAGTTCCATAAAAGGAGTCTATTAGAGCTGAAACAGGCTTTCCTCTTTCAAAAATATTGTGAAGAATATGAAATGTTTTCCTCTGTTGAATTAAGACAAGAAGCTGACATCTTTAAAACCTTTGCAAACCTATAATCTGAAGAAATATTTCACTTTGAAAAATTGCAACTGTTTTCGTCTGGTATTTGAACAGCTCCCTCCCCTCCATAATTAAATAGTTAAAAGGTAGCATAACTCTTTGTATATTGTAAAATCACTACATTAATAATTCTCCACAAATTTAAAAATGGAAAGTCATCCTGAACTGGAAAATTGGCATTTTTCAGAGAAAATGTCAGAACAAAATGTTTTGACAACTCTGAAACTTAAAAAACATGGAGTTGAGGAGCAAGTCAAAACTGTTCTCCAGCTTGTAAAGTTCTACTATTCTAAAAGAAAATGTTTTGGTAACAAAACAAAACAAAACAAAACAAAACAAAAAATCCCACATGTTCTAGAGCTGGCTGTGATTTCTATGTGCTCTTCAGGGACACCCAGGCTTTTTAGTGTATCAGCTAGTCTGAAGACCTCCTTTCTTACCTAAGAGGTATTTACAACACTATCTTCATCCACATCTTCCTTCTCATTTCCTGTATTTGGTTGTGGATGGATCAGTCTGAGAAATGCTTCCAGCAAATAATAACCCAATCGCACTACCAGAAGCATCCACCTTCGTGTCCACTTTTTGTGTCAGGCCAGATGCTCCCTCACTTTGGGTACAAGTTTGGGTACCACGTGGTTCCTTCGCACAGACCCTCAGAGCACTGCTTCTCCCCTCTGTAACCTCACTCAACAGTGAGGTTACAGTGGTTCTACAGTGAGGTTGTCAGTGGTCCTTCGGACAGATGCGTGCTCTGCAGGGTCTGGAGATGGGAGGATTTCTTCCTCTTCAGTGCAGGGCTCTCTAGTTAAGGTGGGCCTTGGCCACAAATAAGGTGATGTCAGCAGCCTCCAAGAATGTTTGGAGCTGTGCACTTGGATTTTGTCTTGCTTTGGTTGCTCATGACATAACCACAGATGCTCCCCATCCTTCCTCCCCACCTTGCCTTAACAATAGGAGATACACAGAAAGATCTTTCCCAGAAACTTGTGCATCTCTCCCTGTAGATTAGTCAAAGAAGCAGATAAAGAGGGCTGAATGACTGAGTAAGGCTGCAAATGAACTCCCATTAGCTCTTGCTGTATATCTCTGGCGGAGGGGTTTGGTAAACAGTTAGCACTTATCTCTCTGCTCAGCATTTAGCTGATTTCCATAATGAGCTCCATTGAACTGAGAGGCCTCGAGGTGTCCCAAGGCTTCTGAGACGCAATGTGTTCTCTAAATCTGATTTATGTAAAGGTGAAGGCAATTGTGTTAACAAAGGAGAGGAACACGATCAACATGCAGTCTGCAGCGGCTGGAAGACAGCGGTGTCTGTGGCTGGCTCTCTCTGAGCGGGATGTGACAGCGGCTGGCCGCAGGCTGGGGCGGCGTTGAGATGCAGCCTTGGAAAATGCAGCCGGGAGGAAGATGCATGGGTTTTATTTATTATTATCTTCATTTTTTTTTTTCTCTCTCCCCCTTCAGAATGGAGAAAAGCCGCAGCTCTGAGGCATGCAGAATCCATCTTAGAGGCGAGCAGAGGTGAGCCAGCGTGGGGTAAGCCCATTGATCGCGCAGTCCCCGCTGAGCCCCGGCACTTGGTTCCAGGCTCAGCCCTATCTCCGCCTGGCAGGTTCGGCTGCAGAAACCTTGCTGTGGGCCTAAGCGCAATCTCAGTTCCTCCTGCTCAGTCAGGCACAAAATCCTGCAGACTCCGGCAGTCCCTTTTGTGGTCTGAAGTCTATCTGTCACAGCCATGAACAAAGAAAAGGACATTTGTACAGGTTTTTACAAAATCACTTATTTCTTTGCATCACCTCCGTGGGCCCCTGTTTCCATTCAGTGGCGATGGGCTCCATGTTTACAACCAGAGAGCCTTTCCAAGGTCACATTCATCAGCAGTTACTTGGAGCCAGCTCTGAGATAGGTGGACCTCAGGAGCTTTGGGCCACATCTTAGAGAAAACTATAAAACTACAAAATAATTTCACAAAGGAGAAAGTGGAAATCTTCTCATATGATGGAATAGAAATTAAGACTTGGGAAAAAAATTGCAGGAAAAGATGCTATCATTGGGAATAATTCTACTTTACGTGTAATGGGAACTGTATGACTCAGTGGAGCTTTTGCATGGCTGGATGCTTTAAGCAAGGATAATCATAAAGAGAGCTGAGTAGAACATGAAGAGAAAAAAAAAAGGATCAAATACATATTTTTCTCATGGTAAATTAGAAGAAGATTGTAGGAGAGGAAATACAGATGAGGCAAACGCAATGGAATACCGTCGCAACAGAACTAGCCAACTGCCTCTGCTTTAATCCTTGCTTGCAGGGTGGAGATGACAATATGAGCATGTCTGTCTCTCAAGGAGAAGAGAGGTGTTTTTCTGCTAGTTTGCATTTAATTGTGTATTTTGCAGTTTCTTATAACAGCAGCTATTCTGCTAAACTTGTTTTAATATGCAACAAACACTAACCATATAAACAACACGTCGGTCCTAAACCCTTATTATAATTCCTAAAACAACTTGCAAGCTTTCCGAAACCCATTATTATAATTATAATCAAGAATCACAGGACACTGTGATTTGTGCCAAAAATATATATACACTAAATTGTTTGTACAGGCCACAGAAAGAGACCAAGATAGAGAGAGATGCAGCTTCCATGCTGCTCAATTCAGGAGCAGTAACTCCCATCCCCATTTAATTTTTTTCTCCTTTGTTTTCCAATTTAACTTGTGGCTGTTGAGATCCGGGCTAATGTTTGCTTTGTCCACTATGCTCTCCTGTGGCCTCATTGCAGGGAACCTTGAGCCGTGCCCGTGTCTCCTGTGCCTCCACCTGCCCCAGGTGGGGCTCCCACCAGACCCCAAACCCTGCCCTGGGCAAGATGCAGTGCTCCAGGCACCACAGTCATGGCAGAGGCAAGGAGCATCATGCTTTAAGGATGGCTGCAACAATGCTCAGCAGATGCAAAATGCAGGCAAAGCTGGTGGGAAAAGCAAATGCAGCATGGAGTTTAGTTTTATTAGTCTTTTGCACACAGTTCCTCCCTCTTGAAACACTTTGCAATCAAAAGACACTGGAGTGGACTATTTTGAGCCCTGATTCTTCACACTAAGAGGTAATGCTGATTAAATTGTGCCAGCACAAGGCATTGATACCGATATTCTTTCTGAGGACTGTCTCAGAGAAGTAAGAGGCCTGATTCTGAATTTATGTTAGAAAATGTGGGAAGTGACATCCCTGGGGTCAAGCTGCTGCCTGGGCACTGAAACAGATTTAATCTTCTCAGGTCTGTGTTTTGAGCAAACAGTTCTTCAGGGTTTCTTTAATGTATGCATGTATACACATTTATATGTGCATGCATATATGTGTACATACTTATTTTTTTTATATATATTTATATAGACATCAGAATGTGCATAGAGAAAGTGAAGCAGAGAACTCCACATGTGTTGGGGTAAAAGTAATGGTGCCAAACTCTTGCATTGGCAAAACCTCTGCCTATGCATGAGCACTTCAGTGCAAATATTCTTTTAGAACAGAAACCCTAAAGCTCAACATAATGTTTTCAGCACAGAAACTGATTGCAAAGGAGATGTGGACAGATGCTGGAGGCAGGAATGGAGGTACCTCTTAGGTTCTATTGTAGACTTTCTCCCAGGGACACGTTAACCAGGAGAGCTGCAGCAGAGTCAGTTCATTGGTGGTCTCCCAGATGGAAGGAGGAGTTTTGACCCTGTGGCTGTTCAGTCTGTAGACAGACACTCAGAAACTGGGAGTAATCTCTCAGGTCATACCTGATCACCAGGGAAAGAGTACCAGTTAAGGTCACCATACTGTGGAGCACTGGGGCTCTCTCCATTCCTGTTGCTTTAGTATGTCCTCTGATTTGCTCATAAGAGAAGACATGAAGACTCTGGCACATAACTTTAGCTGAACTGCATCTCTTTTTCAGAACCAGCTTGTATGTTTAGTTACATTTTTCCTAAGGATGATTGTTAAGACATAGTTCAGCTCAGATTAGAAGACCATTTACACCCAAGGGCGGCTCAAAAGACACTGCAGAGGACAAAAAACAAGACAAGGCAGTCTGAGATCCCAGGGTAGAGTAAGTCACATCAGAGTTTTACATTTCCTCTCTCCAAGTATGCAAAGTATCACAGAAATCCATTGGCTCTTGGTGCAGTTTCACTGGAGCCAGGCTGAATTACACCAGCTGAGGATTTGGCCTCTTATGTTTAATGGTCATTGCCAACTAAAATTTGCACATGAAAAAAAAAAAATTGCCCAGGCTGAATCTGAGCCAAGATGACCAAAGAGGTCACAAAGCTTTTAGAATTATTAACTCCTATTAGTATAATAATCCTTTTTATGACACCATAAAATTACATGGTGCCTTTCAGGACATAGATAAACTACATTCCCTGTGCGGAAGGGCCACCTCTCTCGCAAAATGCATAGAATTGCCCGTGTTTGTAAACCTCTGCCCTTCGTCCTCTCCAACCCCAGGACCTTATCTGTTGATTAAACCTTCTATGAGAAGAGTCCTTTAGCTCTGCAACCTTGAATCTCCTCTCCACAGCTCCACCACAAAGGCTTCAAGGGATGTAGAGAGATCATACATTCTTTTTGGTTTTAATAGACTGAAAGTGAAGACTAAAATTTACATTTCCTTTGTTGCACCTTGGGGCTACAACTGCTGCTTCTCTGTTCTACAGGGATGTGTGGGGTGTGGTGGGAGGATAGAAGTGGGCTTGTTCTGGGAAATTAGGACAGAGAACATTTTTGCACCTTGTTTTCCCATGAGGTGACTAGCTGATCTGAGGGATGCTGCAGAAAATTGGCAGCATGCTTATAATATCACAAAAATAGTGAGATTTTTCTACAGTCTCAAGTTCTAATGACTACAAGGAGGTTTGTAGGGCTGGAGTGGGTTAGAAAATCTTTCAAGGATGGCAAAGAGTGTTGTGGCAGAGTGTATTATTGCTGGACAAACATAAAATACACCTTCTAGGCTAGTGGCTCTTACCCACATGCTGAACTCTGGAAGCCTTTAGAAAAGACAGACTTTCTTTCTTTCTTTCTTTCTTTCTTTCTTTCTTTCTTTCTTTCTTTCTTTCTTTCTTTCTTTCTTTCTTTCTTTCTTTCTTTCTCTTATCTTAAGAGGTAGACGCAGATGGCATAGGAAGTGGAGTTTGTATTAAAATGACTAATCAATTCATTAAACATTAAAAATGAACCTGGAAAAGCACTGTAGTTTTCAGAGACCCATCCAGTCTATTTTTGCTGCTCTTGTGAGCTGTGCAAATAGAAAACATCTATTGATGTGCAGTCCTGCTGAGTCAGTGTGTATGGGTCATATGATGTAATATGTTACCATTTGGTGAGAAATCCAGGCTAAAACTGGTTTATTTTTGTTGTTATTCTTATATATTTCATACCAAAATAATTACTTGAACTTTGACTTCTGGGAAATGAATCTCTGTTTATGAAGACTTTTCAAGATTTTTAGATTACATGCTAAAAACTTATCATGGTTTGTGATGCAGAGGAGGAATGAAAAAAAAGAATTTTTCCATGCAATAGTTAAGAATGTCCTAGCTTAAAACTGTTAGTTACACACTTGCACTATTTTTCCCCCTGAAAACTCTTTTGCTTCTGGAAATGTAAAAAAAATGTCTTTTAATTCTTTGTTTCTTATCCCCTTCCTACCTACTCCCCATCATACTAATTTTATTCTGCATGGGAGATATTACTTTTTTTCAATTTAGAAACAGTCCAGTGGTTTAAAAACATAGAAAATAAAAATCTCAATTTGACCAGGAATGCAGTTAAAGCAATAGCAATGATCCCACTGTTGACTGATGCACACTTAAAGGCCTTGACATTGTCACATACTGAATGCTGAAATCTCAGATTCTGGCTGATACTGAAGTACAACAAAAGAGGGTCTCTTTGGCTTGGATTTTCAACCAACAGCAGAAAATAAAAAAATATAAATCAGTATGTGCTTAATGAAGATTAATAGATGCAGGGAAAATGAAATTTTCATGTTTCTAGGGGTTTTAAAACAACAGTGAGTAAAATCCTCCTAATAGCATAATTAAAAAAAATAGCATGTGGATGTCAAATTAATCTGGGTTGTCATTGCATTGACTTCAATGGGCTTTGAGAGGGAGGGCTAACTTCAGGGTGAAGTCCTGTGTAAGGACCAATGTCAGTGGAAAGTGACCCTCAAAAATCTGTGTTGGTTCTTGTCTGGGATGAAAGCATCGTCACTCTGTAAGCTCTGCTTCCACTGCACATATTCAGGGTAAGATGTGCAACATCCACGAGGGAGCACTACTGGGATGGTGTGTGTTGTGGGTGTAAGGGACAACCTGGGCTGCAAGAGGTTCAAGAGGCATTGGAGCAGCTTTGACTGCTCTGATCATAGATTTTCCAAGGATATGGGCTATGCAAAGCGATCTGTACATCTTCTACTTGCTCCATGCATAACTACAGTACAACGGAAAAGAGGACCTGAATGTGTATGGAGGAAGTTTTTCTTATGAGCGAGGGAAAGAGGCAAAAATACAGGCTGCTTGGGTTCTGCCCCTTCACTCTGCCTTTGGTTTGTTGTGTAAAGATATGGAAATTGCTTGATTTTAAACTCCCTATCTATATAACTGGGAATTAAACACTTGGTACCATTTTTTAACATCTATGGATTACAGGATCTTGTGTCTTTGTTGTCATTGTTTTGGTCAACATGATAATCTCTCCACCTTCAGTTCAGAAGTGCAATCATTCTGCTGGACCAGAGACAGGAGAATATTTCTGCTTCAGAGTACTCTGCTCTAAATATTCCAGAAGAAAAATATGTAGTATTTTCAACCAGATTTTCTTCTCTAACTCTGAAGTTGCAATTCCAGCTAGTTCTCATACACCAGTACTTTGAAGAACTGAGGAGAGGAGCCCAGGTATGTGCCATGCTGTGATCATTTCCAGGTCCAAGGTGGAGTGTAGGTAAGCAAGGTGGCGGTGAGATCCTGTTGCAGAAATTTGGGATCCAAACTCTCAGGTAGCTGGGAGGCTGCACAAATACAACTCCTGACCTCTGCAGCATACACTGTCTAGCTCAGTGAGTAGAGGGAGCTGGAGAATAGAGCTGAGACCATCTCTGGGCGAGGTTTGATCCAGTTTCTGGCAGCAGTTAGTTCTTGAAGAGCCTCTCCATCTTCCTGAAGGATTATCCTAGAGAAAGCAGTGCTCAGTATTGCCTGACAGAGCAAGTTGTATAAGGTCAAGCTCACAAGATATATGGCAGCGTGAGGGGGGGCTCAGCTTCCATAGTGTTATGGCACAAGGAACCATTCTTCCATTACAGGGAGATCTATAAGGAATCACTGTCATTAACGAACTCCATTAAATGCAATACATGTGGGAAAAATTGCAGTTTGATTTAGTTTAGCAACATGGAGATATTGGCAAGATAATCACATAAAAGTGACACCTTTTATGGCTAAGCTGTTTGATTTTATGTCAGTGAGTTTCAATTTCACATTTTTATGTTCATATATAGGTCCTTGTTCTAATGTATGCATTAGCTGGCATAAAGGTTAAATAGATTGTTTTAGCATTTTGGGATACAGATTGTGGATATGCACAAATCTTCAATGAGCTGCATGAGTTATTTCGGGTAGGTAAGAACTGTGAGAAGGGAGCAGGAATTATTCATTTGACTGGGTCCCATCTTAAAAAAAAAAAAAAAAAAGAAAGAAAAAAAAAAAAGAAAAGGAAAAGGAACAATCAGAAAAAGAAAGAAAGAAAGAAAAAAAAAAAAAGCTATTATATATGTGCAATGTGATTTGAAAAGCAGACCTTCAGGCTTCCCAAGTACTGTCAGAAGGAGCAGATGGTGTGGGTCACCCTGCTTCATGAAATGCTCCAAATCTGAATATTTATTTTTAAATGCAAAAAAAAAAAAAAAATCCATTCCTTGTGAGGCAGATTGTGATCTCCCTTACATCAGCAAAACTGTCTGAAGAACGGATTGGCACTGGATTGATACGGAGTGTCACAGAGTACTGGAGCAGCTGAGACCATAACCTGACGCCCTGTGGAGAAAGCCAGTCTCAAGGTCTGGCTCCATGGTTAAGCAGCTAAAATCTAAACTCCTGTCTTGTTCCAGTGTTTCCAACGATATCATTGTTAATTGTTAAATTATTTGTTAAATAAATAAGTAAATAAGTAAATAAATAAATAAATAAATCCTACTTAAGAAGGTACTCGGTGTAGCTTCTGAGTCTCCTGTAATAGGTACAAGTAATTAGGAATAACTTCATTGGTGTCTATTTGAAATTTCTAAAAGCATTTCAGGTCTCCCTGTAGTGTGAAGCAGCTGACAGGAGTTTGCTGTCACAGACCTTGCTGACAGGCACTATTCCTTGTCATCATATTTAGCCTGGGCCAAACAGATACTTGGCTGAAGTCATATTTCAATATTCCTTAAATCACCTTGGTACATTTAATTCCTCAATTCATCTTTCCTTTATATGTTCCTAGTCCCTCTTCCCCCCTCCTCCCCATCTCCTTGCTACTTTACTGAGAGGTCTTTGAAAGACTAATATTACAAGTCTGGATTCCAATAGATAATTTCTTTTTATATATATATTTTTTATTTATTTTTTTTTTTTTTCCTCCTCTTTTCTCCTTTTTAGCTACGTCTGAAAACCTTTTGCCACCATTGGTCTCTGAATCTGGATAGATTACTCTTCAGTTCATGAAGGGAATTCAAGTTGTCTTTTTAAATCTTTCTCCTCCCCCCCCCACCTCACATGCTTCCAACACCTCTCTGTCTTTTCATTTCACCTCATTTAAATATTCAGCCCAATTTCAAGGCTTAATAATGATGAATAAGATTGAGATTAGGATTTAATAAGAGTGTTAAGGAAAGATTTGTCATTCCGATGGCTGTAGGTCTTGGCTGAAATTGAATTGGCATCCAGCCTTTGAGTATGCATGCAGTAAGGCTGCCTGCTAGTTCCTGTAAAGGTTTTCTTCAGGAGAACAGGAAAGGTTTTCTATACTCAGCCCTGATGCGGTGACTTACTGCCTAACTAATGGTCCCCTCACAATCCTTTTTCTTGGCTAAAAGTCTCTTGAATCAATGACTGGAGAGTGTGGGATCTCCACATGGACTGAGGTTTTCTTAGGCACGAGGTCTTGACTCTCTCCACTAGTGCACAGCACACCCAGCTATGACTTGAACAGCTGAATCAGTGCTTTCTAGGACTTACATTCCTATCTTTACACTGAGATGAATCTCAGTGGCAGAGCCTAAATCTATAACTACATTCAATATGACTGAGTCTGGTGTTGTAGTTTGGTCTGTGTGGAGGTGCAGCCATCAGATCAAAGCTCCAGGAGGATGTATGTGTGATGGGTGCACTAAATTCCATTATTGCTTTACAGACATCCATTATTATCATTAACTACATGCAGGATGAGCTGAGTGTGAGCTACTGCTGGGAGCTGCATGTTAGGATTTGCAAAGGGTGAGCTGAGTTAAACAAAACTTGGGCCTGCATGTCCAGGAGTAACTTGGTGCCCAAGCAAAATGCTGAGTCCCAAGAACCCACATCCTGATGTGCTAATGTGCAAATGTAGTAAAGAGTGGTATTGAGGGAATGGGAGGATGCCAGAATTTCTCTGAGAAAATGCTTCCAAGCTGGACTAAGTTTCTGTGCCCTTAATAGAAGAATCTGGCCACAGAAAGCCATTTATATTTTCTCTTAAGATAGATGGTTGGTTGTATGTTCCCACAACAAATCACACGTTTGAGATACCCCCAAAAGCACCCTGCAAATTTTGGTGCCTCTTTCTTCCCAAGGAGCAACCTTATGGATTGTGCAACTGATCTAGTTTAAACACTTGTAAAATGTCTACAATGTCTGTTGTGCTTGGGCTCAAGATGCTGCAAGAGTAACAGCGGCTCAAACTGTTTTGACAAGGGCTTGCTGAAGTGCCTGTTTGCCTTGTGCACACAAGGCCCAAAGAGGCTTAAGGCTTCTAAAGTTTTAGGGACAGATTCCTGGCAGAAGAAAGCTGCTGAAGCTCTTTAGAAACCAGGGGACTTGCACCACTTTACTCCAGGCAAGGGTGTGGACCTTGGGGGTGCCCTAACTGCTTAAATTGCTCTGCAGTTTTAGGGAGTTTACAGTAAGCCTCTTAAACTGCTCTAAGGGCTTACAGTATCTTAAGCCTCTTAAATTATATTAAAAAAAAAAAAAAAAAAAACTTACAGTATTTTGGCAGAATCTACAGTTTGGAAGGATTCAAGGTTAGAAAAAAAATCTAACTTGTCTTGTTTGACAGATATTATTGGGAATTAAATGTTTGATAAAATATTGTTTAAATAATTTAAAACTTTTAAATTACAAACTTACATACATATTTTGCCAGCGCATATTAAAGTACTTGCTCATGAACATACATAATAATATACAATAATGATAATAAACTGGAGAAAAATTATATAATTTGTAAACTCATAATTTCCAGTTTTAGGTGTTATTAATTTTGCACCTACTCATCCAATTTTCTTCAAGCTTAAACTAATTTTTATGCCACAACTACCTCTCCAAAATAAGACAGCTCGACTTGTCCATCCTGCTCTACTACTGAGAAATTAGAGAGTAAATTTCCTGGTCAGAACATATGAGGAAAATACATTTGTTTCCAAACTTAAATAATTCAAAGAGGGATCTGCTGGCATTCCTGAAAATTAAATAACGAAGAACAACAAAAAAGCCCTTTAGGCTGAGACCAAATTGAATAGTTTTCTTCATGCACAATTGAAAGGAGAGATTAAAAGAAAGAAATTGGAAACTTAATGTGACTACAGAGATGGTAATATGCCTACCCTTTTAAACTCATTAGCTACTAAATTTTAGTGATTCTTTGGGCATGATGATTTTTGTGACACGTGACAAATATATCGATCTTTTCTGTGTTTTGTTCAAGCACTTTTAGAATATATTGGTAAAAATACTGCGTAACCACCCTTACATGCAGGCACACACAGAGTGGATTTTCTGCTTTCCTTCAAACTTCCACAATAAACTGCATCTCTCTTCTTCCCCATCTGCCTGTCATAAAAGTGTTTGAAGAAGAAGCATCAAGTCTTTCCCATGGAAATCTTGTGCCTCCTACAAGAAGGAGCTCTGGTTTTAACAGCACTGGTGTGATGTCTGGAGTCTGTCCACATGAACAAATGGGCACCATATGTGGTTGACAGCCACTTCTTTCTGTTCCGGCAAAGCCAATTGATTTGAGTGAACCAATTTTATATTGGTCTGTTGGGAGCCATCAGACAGTCCTTGATTTTGACAACTCAATCAGCAAGCAGGTTATGTTCCTACAGGGCAAGGGATAAAGTACCTACTAACTTAATCCTTAAGTGGAACTTGCACCAGACACAAGCTGAATCTTTTCTGAACCTTGATAAACTGATTACTTTTTTAAAACAAACATCTTCTGATTGTTTTGCAGTCCAGTGTTCAGTTATAGGAGTTGTCAACATGGTCAAAAACAGAGTCCTGGAAATTCTGTGTTCAAATCACAGAATCACAGAATCGTCTAGGTTAGAAGAGACCTCAAGATCATCAAGTCCAACCTCTGACCTAACACTAACAAGTCCCCCACTAAACTAAGTTCAACAAATAATGAACCTAGAAACTTGTTTGCCAAAAGAGAATGTTAATCTGTCTCACCACTCTTCTCTGTATTCAGAGGAAAGGTGGAGGCAAATTTCCTGATGCTGCTTGCAACTTGAATATTACAGTTTAGTTCCATGGACTAGAGAAGTTGTATCATTTTTTTGTTGAAGCATCTGAAAGCCCAAGTGCTGCTGAGCAGTAAGCTAAACCTCTAAAACTATGACTTGTCTTTGCAAAGTTCCTTTTTATGCCACACAGAAGAAAAGCCTGCATACAGATATAATTCTTACATCCAAGCATTTTTTTTAATAATTTTGCGTTGTCTTTTCTTTTCAGACCTGTGCCACTTGTTGCATTCTTGCACTTTTGATCTTCTTGCATCCCTTTGTGGATTCAGAGCCTTACAAAGTCTTTGCTGTGGCTGAAAGTCAGGGGACCATTACAGGCTCTGGACATCACTTACAGAGTTCTTATGATGCATTCTATGTTGATTTTCTGCATTTTTTCCACTTAGATCCCTGCAGACCAGGTCTTCACTATGCATCTTGCAAGCATCAACACCCTCTCCAAGCACTTTTTTTTGGTTGCTTCATTGCTCTTCTATGAGACCTTGGCACAACTGAACTACATTTTTTTTTTTTTTCCCTAGGAAATGACTGAAAATTGCAGTAATCATGGGGGGAGAAGGGGAATTGTTTTGTGTTTATCATTATTATTTTGTGGATATTTTTGTAACATCTTTTAGAGATTAAGTTCAATTAGGAAACAGATGGCACAAAAATATCGTCAAACATTTCTGATGGGCAGCAAATTACTGACTTAATTATGTAAATAATTAAAATTTATATTTACACCTGATCATCCAAATGAGGGTGAAAATACCAATTTCAGGGTTTGTTATGATTGCTGGCTGGGTGTCAACCTGTGAGCAAGCCACTTCATTTTTTCAGCTTCAGATGTCTCTCTTACATCCTAGAACGGTAAAAAAAAAAAAAAAAAAAAAAAAAAAGGAAGATGGAGAAAGGAAGAATGAGTGAAGACTCCCAACTAAGTTTCTGCCATGAAGGCATTCTCCTGTCTTTAAAAGGAATCCTCGTGTTAGATGAGGGGATGTTGTTGTTATTAGCATGCTCACTGCAACCACATCCAGAGGTACCAGCTCAGATCAAGCTGGCCTTGTGCAAGCGGCTATACAGAGATATTGTAAGAGATGGTTCTTGCACTGAAGAGCTTATAGGGCAAATAAACAGGGCTGACAAGTAGTGAAAAAAAAAGATTAAAAAAAAGAAAAAAAAAAGAGAGACTGAGAGGAAGTCAGGCAGCTTTATTAACTTCTGTATTACAGATGCAGAACTGAGGAACAGAAAGATAAAATGTGTGATTCTCATTTGCACTAAATTTGCTTTCCACTACCCTGGCAGCATAAACGGGCCATGAAGTGGGTATATATTATATTTACACTCACTTTTCACTTCTCCTGTGATGTTAAAATGCTTCAGCATTAGTGAATATCAAACCCAATATGATTTCTCTAAGATCACAGAGGAAATCGATGCCATTGAACCCACATTTCCTTAGTGCCACTTCAATGCCTTATTTACCTGACATCTTTTCACCCTTTCCTAGGCTGTAATCTTGTATGCACAGCTATACTAAATGCTATTGTTCCTCTTGGGGTTATTAAGCTCTTTTTAAAAAACAGCTCTTCTGGGAACCCACAAGGAACCAGGAAAATGAGTCAACTTTTCCTTGACTTTTTACCTTAATTTATTTCTCTAGACCATGATGGAGATGGAATAGGAAAAGCTGTGAGGTGTTTGTGTGGATCAACATGCTGACTTATAACTTGGCAGTTTTCTAATTGTCACTCCTCAGGTCCTAGTCTTCTTTTGTTCTCCATGATGAAACTGCTAAAAGCCTTCAGGAACCACAGTTTGTGTTGTCTCCATTATTCTATTACTAGCAAAGATATTCCACTGTAGGGCTCAATTTGCCGTCAAAAACCTAACCCACCTCCATTTTTAGGACATGGGTATGCTTCATTTAACCTGCCCCTGGGGGTAAAACAGATATAGTCCTGTTGTTCTGATTTTGTGCCATCTTTGAAGGTCAAAATGGGACTGATGTTGTTCTTCATATCTTTTCTGTTGTGGGTTCTGCAATATTAAGATTTTTATCTGAGCCCTATTTTATCAGCTCTATTCTTCCATCCCTAATTTGGAGCCAGTGGGTTTGGTGAGGGGTGAGGTGATAGGGAGGTCAGACAAATGCTTCTATTGATATCCCTGTAATAAAAAGAGCTTTACTTTCCCCTTCTGCTGATAGCAGTCAAAGGAGCTTTGCTTTTGATAAAATTAACCTTGGAGCCAGAAACAACAGAAACTGCTCTGATTTCATCAGCCCTTCTATCCGAGGAGACATGATCACTTACTAGCAATGAAAAGGGGCATGTCGCCTGCACAGACAACTAATGTAATAGGGCAAATTCTTCCCCTCAGTTCGGTGCAGTGGATCCCACCTCTAACAGTCTCTGCTCAGAGTTTCTGAGCCTTGTCCTACCACAGGGATGGAGAGAAAAGAAGAAAAACATGGCATTCATGTTGGATCCTCAGAGATAATGCATGCTGTGCATAGACCTGCTAACTCCCACTTCCATTTTCATGGAACATACTTAGACCTGATCTTGGCCCCATGCACTCAATGTATTTGCTTCGCGTGACGTCTTTATCAAGACATTTGCTTGAAGTCAGTGCACAGCTTGAAGCTACCCATGTTCTGAAATGGTCAGGGTCCAAAGGGATATTTGCCCAGGAAGACACTGGTTGGAGAGGGACTGAAAGGACAACAGCATGGTCTTTCTGACCATCCTCAGCACTGCTTGGAAACCAGGGATGAATCTGCCTTCTCAATCCTGAAGCCATGGTGTTATCACAAGCTGATTTTACAGTTTAAGTGCTCCCCCAACCAGCCATTTATCAAATGTTTCCAAGCTCTAAATTCCTTATTTAATGTGTTAGTAACCACTTCGAAAAAGTACCTGTGCCCCATAATACTGAAGTACTTCACCATAAAAGATAATGATTATGATTATGATCTGCATAAGCAAAGGCCATTGCTTGGTCTATGCTGATAGTATAAAGGGATTTGCCTCACTTCTCCCTCCACTCAGAAATGTTCTCCTGTGCACCCAGAGCTGTTAACACCACTCTAAGCTGTTGCCACATGTGACTGAAATGACTCATAGACACAGATGTTATTCAAAGGCAGAAATAAAACCTATTAATTCTTTTGGAGGCTGCTTCCCCATGGGGCCTGAAGACCATGCCTGTGTAGAGCATTGGTGCTGGGAATGAAAACAGGATGCTACTCAGGGCTGGACTGGGCTCTGGGAGTTGTGGCACTTACAGAAAGCTGTTAGGAAGGGTTCCATGGTGTGTTCCCCTTTCCCTGCTGCCTCCTCTTCCTGGGACTGCTGCGGAGGCTTTTTGCAGTCTGCGTGTATGTAAGCTATGGAAACATCACCCAGACTGCTAGCTTCTGAGCCAGTAGGTGTGCTGCGATATGTTGGATCTCATGCTATAGGGTGTAATGTTTGGTCAGGCTCAGGGTTGTGCTCAGAGCCTTGCTGTCTCTGTGGACAGTGATTTTAGATTGAGAAGGACAGCACCCATTGTGCCACCAGGGTGGCAGGAGAACCTGTGCAGTGTTTTTTTAACCTGTGCTTCTAAATGCCCATGTGCCATTGGCTCTCATCTCAGAAAGTTTTAGTGGAAGAAGCAGAGTCCAAGCAGAGTCATCAGCAGACAGAACAGGTCCCTGTGCCTGCTCAGCCTTGTCAGAAAATCCCCATCATCCCTGTGCTCTGGACAGACCCTTCCATGAAAACCTGGCTAGCAGAAAGGGTTTGTCTGCTCCAGAGTTGTGGGTCTCCTTTATCACTCATGACTACTTACAGCCTTTGAAAGGATTACAAAATGATAGCCATCCACCTAGAAACTTTGTCTTCTCTCCTCTCACTTTCCGCTGCAGCAGAGGGATGAGAGGGGCATTTGTATTCCCTGGGGAGGGGAGCTCTACAAAGCACTGCTGGAGGAGGCTTCCAAAGGGCTTCCAGGGGAAATCTCTGCCAATCCACTGCACTGTTGATTAGCAGAGCGGTTTAAGCAGCTAAGGGTAATATATCCTCGGCAGACAGCTGTAAATGCTCATTGTCAATATGTACAAATAAATATTTCAGGTGAAACAGACAAAGACATAATGGCTTGTGTCTGCTCTCAAATACAGTGTGGTATTTCCTGCTTTTTTCTATCTTTGGTTTGTACATTGGTATAATACTGATAAAGCCCTGAAAAAGGGACATCAGGATATAACTGGGGAATAAAACTCCTCTGATTTTTCCCCAGCTCTTCTGCCCTAGCCATGTTCTGCTGCATGGCAGCATTACCCGGTGATGCGAGCTTATTCAGAAAAAAGAGTTTCTACTTCTGCCCTGACCATATGGCCTCAAGCAAGTGACATTTGCTCTCTGGCTCTTTCTTGCCTTCGATTGCTTCTCTTTTCTGGATTTATTTACTTATTTCTTTATTTTTAAAGTGCCATCCGCTTTGGATGCATCCAAAAATAAAGCCATGTCCAGTGAAGATGCTGACATCTTAATTATTAATTTTTTTTTAATAGAAATGAGGGTTTTTAAGCCCCACACAGCCAATTGCTTACCTACTCAGTTGTGTTGTGAATTGAATAATTAGTCCTACTAACTCAGCAGGGGGAGTTGGAGATTCTCAAATTCACTTCCATTTTTCTTGCTCATTTTCAAAGGGAAAAGAAAAAGCCTTTTTCTGTATGGGTGAAAAAATGTTAATATCTTATTTGGTGTTTTACTACACAATTGAGGATTGAAATATGCAGCCACTTCACTGGTTTTAGAATCAAAGCATTCCCTCGATTATGTAGTAGTGTGAGAGAGAATTGAAATTTCCACACGCCCATTCACATCCTAATTGATTCTTCTAACCATAATGCAATTTTTTCCCCCTGTATCTTTTGGACAAAGCATTTACAGTGATATTGTTTTGCTGTAAGCCCACACTGTTAAGTCGTTTGGAGTGAGCAGTTGGTTGGAGAAAATCAACAGCAGTAACATCGTACTGCTTATATGGTGGGTTCCTGGGAGAGCAACAGCTTGACTGCAGCTGCCTGGGCTCCTGGGCTAGTCAGGATTTGGAAAGACTTATGAAGTCCTCAGAAACCACCCGGCCAAATCTTTTTAGAGAAGAAAAGATGTCATCTCCTAGAAAACCATGATATATGGCAGCCCTTCATGTAGGGTTGCAGCACAGTATTTTTAGATCTATCACTTACTCCTGAGACAACTCATGCCTCCCTAAAAATATCATGCTTGAAAACAGGTTTTCTGATAATCCACATCTCAGGTAACTCACATTTAAATGTAAGATGCACAAAATCAGAGGCAGAGGCAGGAATGGGCTAAAGCATGGGAGCTTTTGGGAAAGAAGGAAGCTGTCAAACAGAAAGCAGAGTGCAGTCGTGGTGCTCTCACTCATGCATAGCAGACTGCAGCAAAATTGCACAGTTCTGGTTGGGCAGTTGGATTAATAGCTAACCTGCTCTTATGTGGTGAAAATATATTTAAATGCAATGAGGTACTCTGGAAAAAGATTTTTGGTTATAGTTCTGACTATAGAAATGTTGAGTTATTCATTAATTCAGAAACCGGCATCTCTTCTATTTATATACACACACCTGTATCTGTATCTTCCTATATATGAACTGCCTTGCAATGGGTTTGATAAAAAAATGTCTGAGTCAGTTGAAGATTTATTAGAGATGTTATGGAATTGTCCTGCTTCCTCTAAACTACTTGTGAGACTGTTATGATTTTCACCTATATTTAAACAGCTTGACTGAAATAAATATGGCCTGATTTTCACCCTGGATGTTTTCTGTGCACAGCGCTGGTCTTTGATGCATACACAAGATAGTAATTAATTTGCAGTTTCATTCACTAAGAGAGACATGAAATGAGAATGTCTCCAGATAGATAGCAATTACTGTTTTACAGCACACCACAAGATTTTTAAACGGAATGCCATCTCTTTATACAAATTGTTTTCCTAAAGATCAGAGTTGGCCCTTCTACCCTGCTATCTCTTTCTCTGGAGTTTGCCTGGAAAATCTCCTGTGTGATGGGAAGAGGAGGGCCTTGCAGAACGACAATCTGTATCTTGGTGCACTCAAAGCATTTGTAAACAACTCACAGTGTTTGCTCAGAGGTGGTTTTTATTTATTTATTTATTTATTTTAATCCTGTTGTATTTCTGATGAATGCAATGAAATGTGAGGGAAATGAAGGTCTCCTAAGTACATTTTAATTTAGATGAAAAATTATACATTATTATGGCATACTGGTGGTTGTTCTGACATAATTGATTGGGAGGGCCATCCACAAAGAACAGCAGGAAAGCTTGACATTGAGGAAACTATGAAAACTGAATTAACCATTTAAAAGAGTGATGGAAAGCAGCTGGATCCAGTGGCCTGGACTGGAAAAGAGAAAAACTGAATTTTGGTTCCAGTCATGCCACCCTCTAGGGGAATCACTTTTTTTTTTTCTGTGTCTTTGTTTTCCCTCAACAAAATAGCAAGGGAGATTTTTATTATTTCTTGAAGTGACAAATATGAGACAAATATTGGAGAGAGACTTTTTGCTTCACAGCCTCTAAAACAACAGTAATAACTCAGATGGGGGAAAATTCAGCTCTCCTTGTTCCCTATTCCAGCACGGTACCAGGTTGTGCTGCATCCATCGTCTAATCCTCTGCAGCTTATTGTCCAGGCTGGAGGTTGGATGGGTGATTGTAGTCCTGCAGCCTGCACCAGTGCAAAGGCTGGAGCTGATGGCTTGGGTATTGCTGATTCTGAATCTCTGGGAGATGATGTGCAGAAGCCCTTTAAGTTCAGGGTTTTTGTCTGGCAACTTTCCTCCCAGTGTTTTATCAGCTGGACATTCATGATGGACACCGAGTGGAAGGAAAGGATTTTTACCCAATTGAACAAGTGCTCACATGTAAAATGACTGAGATATCCCTAGCTAGTTTTGTCTTTACATCTGAAAGAAATTCTTGTATCATTGGCTGTGCAAATGTGTAAAGAGAATAGTCCTTATTTGATGCTGTAAGACAAAATAAATTTCTTGTTGCTATAGCCCATAATCTGTATAACCAGTTACGCATCGAGGGACAGCGAGTAATGTGCTCCATCCTGACCACAAGAAACAATCAACATATACCCTGAAGCATAAGCTTTGATTACCTTTAGGCCATAATTCTGTTTACTTGGCTTATGTTTATATGTTTATGTTACAACACTTTTAACCTCCACTGCCAGATTACATGGCAAAAATGCAACAAAACGTACTGAAAATGAAACAAATAGCCTGTCCAGCCCCTCATCCACCATTACTTCTCAAAAGAATGGTTATTATGTTCCCTAAGATTTTCCACACACTTATGACGAATGATTTTCCATCCTTCTCTAGGATTTTTGTTTTGTTTTGTTTTTCACAGATGTAATTATAATTCTTTTCATCTTCCCTGGAGAGACTATCTTATGTTGTAAAGATAGGTTGAAATGGAAGACCTTACATGAGATGTTATTGTTGCTACAATGTCATCTGTGTCGCTGCTAATTCCCATCCATAATGTGAAAGCAGCCCCTGGTATATTCTACTCCTCAGGTTTTTTTAACCATTAAATAGCATTGATGGAGAAATGAGTGAATGGTCTGATGTTGGCAACTCCCAAACTGCAGGGATTATAGATTCTAGAAGGCAAAGCTCATCTTTACAGTGACTGGTTATACCAGATGCCACCCAAAAGGACAAGGTAAAGGGAGCGGGAAGGGGAGGAGAGAGGGGAAGTACTTGTTCAGAATTATTGCAACCAGGACTTTGCATCCACTGTGGATTTTTACTGTGGGCACAAGATGCTTACTCCTGAGAGCTCTGTAGCTTGTAAATTTGCATATTTAGTTTTTATCTATTTATTTATTTATTTATTTATTACAGAAGCTTGTGTGTTTGTTCTCAGGCTCCTTGTCAGTTTTTTCAGGATTTCTCCTGACCTCAGTGGGGTTTAAAACCCCACAGAAATGAATCTTCATAAGATATTTTGAGAGAGCAATGTCATTGACGTATCAGATATTGTTAGGAAATGCAGAGATAGAAGTGAAAGTGGAAAATAATGGGAACTTGAGAGAAAAAACTAGCTTTGGGAAGAGTTTTGGGCAAGTCATTCAGATTACTTTGAACTGCCTTCCCTGTGCTGCTGAAACACTCAGCGTTTATCTGCCTGTAGGAAATCCTGCGATCCAGAGGATGCTGTGAAATCAAAATGTTTCTTCTAAGTGTTTGTTAGGACAGAGGGGGATATATCTCACCTGGAATTGTGTAATCCAAGGCAATAGTTGGCTTTGGCTTATTCAGATCCTTATGAATTTTTTGCCATAAACCTTTTCTGAGCTGAGTTACAGGATGCATTTCTCTGACTGCAATGGATTTATGCTATCTCCAGAGAACCAGCTGAAAGTTCACACCCTACATGGTCCTCTTGGGCAAGAAAAAGAGGCAGCACTGAAGAATGTATTTTGAGACAATTTTGAAGAGACCATTACTGAGCTCTGCCTAGTACAAGCATCAGTACCTGCTCAATGGGTCTCAAAGCAAGCCCTTAAGTTTGAAGGCAACTCCAGGAAACTTGTGTAAAAATGTCCCATCTTGACATGAAATGAGGGAGTTTTCACACTCCTGACAATAACAGAGGGCTGGCAAAAAGGCTATGTATGTCTTACACTGTCAGAATAAGACTTAAATGGTCTTTATCCAATGCATAAGTTGTATGCAGCTTGCTCTTCTCTGGGCTAAATGTCATCCCCATGAGAACAAATGCTCTGCCTCACCTCTGCATTTCATAACTGAATACATGTATAATAATTACTTCTTTCAGACTGCAAGTGTCCAGTTTCCTTAAGCTCTCCTCATCAGCATTAGTCTCCTAAACCTTTTTATTTATGAGTTACTATGAGCTGCCTCTCTGTTTCTCCACCCTGTTTTTTTTGAAATATAGATGTGTATAATAAAGCACTGAGCTCCAACTGAACACACTCTTCCAATTAAAGCCCTACCAGAGCACAGCTGAGTGGAATAATTGCCTCTCTTGTTTTACATAGAATACTCTATTAGCAGTTTGATCTGGGACTCAGCATTCACCCAGAATATTTGGTCTATTCTTTTCTTATTTTTTTTTTCAGCCCTCAGCAGCACATGAAAAGACAGGTGTAGGCTCTGCCAGGCCAAGTCTCTGAGACTCCAACAAGCTGTTGGTAACAGGCAACGCGGTCTATCTGTTTCATCTTTTCCATTCCTCTTGTTGTTTTTTTTTTTTGGAGAATTTTGCATCTGCTTATTTTATTGCCTTTACATCTTTATGCCCGTGGAAAGTATTTTTTTTTTTTCTTGAGCCTTCCACTTAGTTGCAGCATAATGTGTAATGCAGTGCACAAGATGAAAGCTGTTATCTGATTTGAGTTTAATGTTTGAAAGTCCTCAAGCTGGTTTATCTAAAGATACTCCCTGTATAATTGTATACTTAGAATTCAGCTGCAGTGTAATAGGGCAAGTGCTCTGTGTTCTGTCTGGAATTACAGAAAAGATACTATTTATTTTTAAGCAAATAGGTATGGGAAAAAAAGGGAAAAATATTACAACATAGGAAAATGTATTCAACCAAGTGTCAGAAAAACTACCCTGGGGTTTGATGTATGATGGAATTAGATTGGATTTAAGGGCAGTGAATAGGAGGAAAATCAGCAGTCTGGAGAGATGTGGATTAAAATTCAACAGTAATAGAAAGACTTTAGGCAGCTCTAATCAAGGAATCAACCCTTTTGGGCTAGGTGCTGTACATAAACGTGGTACAAAGTTTCACAGTGATCCTGGGATTTGAGTCTAGTTCCTGTATGTATTTCCCCTTAGATGCATTTTAAAGCCACTTTATTAATATAATGGAAGCAAATTACTTAAATGATTTGACTGGTTTCAGAGGATCTAAGTCAATCGAGTCTAAGCGGAATTGTCATTGTGCTGGTTCAGGATCTATTAATATGATCTTCAAATCTCAGCCTCAGCGTACTGTTGCTATGAAAAGTATTTACAGCCTCCAGCTCAAATACACAGAGAAAACATGGCACAGAAGTAAAACAAATAAATCATAAAGACAAAGAAAGAGGAGAACGGAAGCTCCACTATGTCATTTTATTGGGGGAACTGAAACACAGGGAGATTAATGGTTTCATTTGAAGCTACAGCACAGTCTGTGACAGGATCAGGAACAGAATCCAGGTCTGTTGTGGAAAATTGGATTTTTGATGAAAAACTTCATGCGCTCTCTAAAATTAGGAAAATTTCACCTCACCTCCGCAAGAATTACCTTCCAAGTGAGGTGGGAACTTGGAGGCAGAGGGAAGAGGACTCTGAGCTCACATCAGCTTCTCTCTGCCTGCTTTCTCTTCATGAAAGGACTCATTCCAGCTCTGAATTTGGGGTCTAGCTGATGAAGCTGATACCTGAGGGACAAAGCCAGAATGACAGGCCACAAGGCATTTCACAGAAAGTTTCTATGAAGAGAATTATATTAAACTGCTGTGAAATTTTATGTCTTTTTACTAGAGAATATCGGCCCTTGGTCAAATGATTTTTTTTTTTTTTCTGAGATTTAACATTTGCATAGATGAAGACCACTTCTCATATAAAACTGTGAAAGTCTCTTAATTTCACACCTGTCAATACTGAACCACCATCTTATGAAGATTTTACTAGAGAGAAGGAAAAGAAAAAAAAAGAAAAAGAAAAAAACTTTTTCAATAAGGTTTTTGCAGCAGTTCACAGGCAGCCGTGAAATGTCCTGGGGTATAATTAAGAAAAAACCCTTCATGACATTTTGGGGGGAAAATATATATTCAACTCTGCTCACACAGTTCCAGAAAGGAAATTAATTCTACATAAAATGGTAGCCTCCTTAGACTTAGTAATGAGAACAACTGTCTGCTACAGAAAGACTGAAATAACAATGAGGGTTAGTGCTATTTTAATAGACCTGCCTTGCTATTCTGTTCTGGAGACAGGGAAAAAAAAAATGGGGAGGGGGCTGAAAAGCTCCTGAACAGAAGAAACCACACAAACCTCCATGGTTGGCAGAGACCTTCACAGCCCTTGTGGCAGCCTGCAGAAGCAAAGAACAGATGAAGATCTGCCAGGAGAACCGCCCCCTGGTAAATGCTGAGATGCTCTACAGCCTCTGCCACCAAACCCTGCCGTTGTGCTCTCCCACCCTCCACCACCCTGCCTTCCTCTGCATCCTCGTTACAGAAAAACCTTCAACCCTACTTTGCCACAGCCAGCGGACACGGAAACATGCCTGTGTACATGGGCACTGACATGTCTACACACACATATTTGCTCTCAGTGAATATTCACTATTTTTTTTCCTGCAGAAATCACTTGACTGCTGAATAGTCACTGGGATTTTTTCATACACTTCTGTTTTGCAGCAGCAAAGGCGTAAAGGTGCCAATGGAAAATTGCTTTGGTACCTTGAACTGTAAATGATGCTGTTTTCATGATTCATCAAATCCGTCTGAAGCAGAGGTGGCATGTCAGCAGGGCTAGGCAAAGTTTAGAACATAATAGGGCCCAAGAGGTGAGAGACATGTCTTTCATTTCAGTGGAGCATCTTTGAAGTGACTGCTGGAAATAATTAGGTTCCTTGATTTCCATTACCATTTGGTGCTCTTCACGCTAATCAGAATAACTGCGCATTTGCATGAACTGGAGGGAATAGAAGTATTTCTTATTAGAAAGAGCCTCTAACAACGATAAAGGTCTCCTGGCTTCAGAATCCGATGTCCCTGCAATTCTACACCACACTTCATATCTGGCCAAAAAAAATGAGGTGAAAAATGTATATTTAATATTTATTAAAGAGTCTCAGATCTTTATAATCTTTAAACTTTGGTCCCATTAAGTATTCCAAACTCCTTTTATTTATTAATAAATGTTTCATTCTGTCTCTTCCAAAACCTGAATGAAGCTCTTAGGTCACACTGCCTGTGAGATGAATCACAGAGGGGAAAATGAATAAAATCAGATTTCTAATCACTTTGAAGGATTCTTTAAGGACTTTAGGGGTCCAGTGTTTAAAGAAGGGAGTGGGAGTTGTGATGTCTGACCTTTCCCTTCCAAACTCAGCATTAATTTATAGTTCTTTTATGATCCTGAGCACATCAGCTTCACCTCTCTGTATCTCATTTTATCTATATGTAGAATTAGAAGAGCAAAAATATGACCCTATTTTACAAAGGTTTTACAGGTCTTAATAAATTTCTGATATTAAAGTGCTGGGAAAGCTTTGCTTTATAAAATATGGGGTATGTTTTCAAAAGAGCTCAGCTTTTATTTAGGCACCTCTGCAGGAACCTGGGCATTGAGGGCATCTTATGTCCCGAGTCTTTGCAAATATCAGATTATGAGAATCGCAGCACTCTCTGTAGGAAGATGAGCTTTTGAAGCAGTCCAGATTTTCCTTATATGCCAAAATTGGAAGCAACCTCCTTTGAAAATCTGTCCCTAATTTGAGAAAATTGAATGTAGGGGAATCCAGCCCTGATATCACTTGATCTTCTGAGTGAAAATAATTTGTAAAGAGACTTTTCATAGGCCTTTAAGTATATGGAGGACTCCTGTTCTCACTGAGGACAGTGGGAGTTTGGCCATGGATTTCTAAGGAGCCAGGGTGTTGCCTGCATGGGGTATTTTACCGAAAAAGTTTTAACACTGATGCTAGATGAGAAAACAGTGAGAAAGAGAGGGCAAGTAGCATTTTTCTTGACAGTTAATGAGGCCTCCATTGCTTTTGATTTACGTATTTCCCTACATGTACATTACTCTTTCTGTCAATAATTGTTTCTGAAAGATGATACTAAATGTTCGTTTCAATTATTTAAAGCAAAGAGAGAGAAAAAAATGACAAAGTGACTGAAGGATTGAAATTCTGCTCCTGGTATTTGCAGAATACATTGTTCTTGCCCTTTTCTGATATCCTCCTTATTTGCCTTATTCCAGCCTTTCCTGTGGTGTGGAATAGTCCAACTAGGGCAAATTTTGCAGTGTATTTTTATCCCATGAACCTCCTGTGGCTCCTTGGCTGTACTCAGGGAACTAGTCCTGCTGGCTTCGGTGCAATCAGAATGAAGTCTTCTCCACCAAAAGCTGGTACCATGGCTTCTACCTCCTGCCACACTTTCAGGACTACTCATGTAGCTGATAACCCACTGAAGACTGCAGAACTTTTACAGACTCAGCTGTGCACAGCCAGCCATCAGGAGGTTTGGGCACGAAAATCAATTTTTATTTTATTTATTTATTTATTTTTTGGAGAATGCATAGAGGCTTTTTAAAAAGAGAGTTTCTTAGGGATGCTCTAGCACCCATCCAGGTCTCTTTCTCCTTCAATATACTCTGGAGCTCTTCTGAATATGGATTCATAAAAAAATGCTGATATTTTGGGAGAAAGATATTTATCTTGGAAATCTAAGAATTCCACTGGAATTCACAGTTTCTCCAAATATTTGCTGAATAAGTATACGCCTTCAGGTTCCTTATAAGGTGGAGAAAACAATTCCAATGACCTGTAAGTCTATACTGGAGGATGAATGGAGGATTCTACAATCTATGGTAATAATCCAGTCATCCCTGTAGAGCTGTGAGATACGTGACCATGTAGTGGACTCAAGACAGAACTGTACACCATAAATGTGAGATTCATCTCATCTTGCTTTACTTTTGTAAAAATCTTTTTTATCTAACCTAACTTCCTAAGACTCCTTTATAATCAATGGAGATACAGTTTTGCCAACAAGGGTGTATAAAATAAGATGAACGGTACTTTAGAATGGTCTGTCCATTTTTACATTAATACTAAAAAGAACCCGGACAACTACTTTTAACAATTCACATAAATTCAGGTTACTGAGGTGAAATGTGTTATGTGGTAACTGTAGCATTTGTCATCTTGTTTGACAATTTGTATGCTACATTACAGCATCTGTTTTTGCCAAACCCACGTGCTGGTGGCTGACTCTCAGTGGCTGCCTTTTAAGCTCGTTTAAAGTTTATTTTGTGATGCTGCTTTAGAATAAAAGCCTGTGTCCTTGTCCGTAATTAATCTTTTATCAGGTTTACAGTTTGTGGGAGAAGAAGCCATATATTGTCTCCAGACCCATTATGTGCAATGATTGCTGGAGGGAACCCTGTGTGGTTGCTTGAAATCACCCATTTGTGATCTAAGATTTCTCCTTCCAAATTCAACTTGATCTACAGCTGACCCAAAGATAACGAATTAGTCACAGCTCTGGTTCTCCTGGTGCAGACAGATTTTGGAAAGAACCAGTTCAGCCTAGACTGTGATCATTTTTCAGCGTTTGATTATTTGAATTCAGAAAGTGTTCTCTTCCTTTCCCCACCTTGTTTATTTTTGAGGTATAGAATGTCTCTGCAGATGCTGTTGCTTTCTGCTTGCTGTAGAGATGTACTCCAAAGTGGGACTTTCTGTGCTCTTCTGACTGCTCTTCAGAATTTGTCATGAATTCTTCATAGCAAGTGGCATATTGTCTTCCCAAATCTTATAACGGATGAGCAAACCTTCTCCAATAATCTTTGACAGAACTGTCGATTTACTTTAGAAATATATCAGGACAGATAATAAAAATAAAGTTTCATTCAAAACAAGAAAATTATATGTAAACCGTACCCTTTCCTTTCTACAACCCGAAAGTGGAAAAAAAATACATTGCTCCAACCACATTTCACAGGCTTTTTTTTTCTTCCTTTTTTTTTTTTTTTTTTTTTTTTTTTCTCCTTTTTACCCCAAGTTTCCAGACTCTCATGCAGTGACACTGAAATTTTAGGAGCATTGAAGTTGTTGCTAGTGAACTGCATGGGGCTGTCTTGAAAGCAGCGTCCGTTCACCAAGCAGCCTGAGGGAGAAAGCCTTCTCCTGCTAATTTTATTCGTCTGAAGGTAGAACAAAAAACACAGTGAAAAGAGAACAAAGCTTCTGAAGGTCCCTCCACATTTTCATTTGGAAACAAAACATTTATAAACTTTTGCTTTAATTCCCTTAGATCCTAGTTACAATTTTTGACTACTTTTTAAATGCAGAAAATGTAGCTAAATTCAAAGGCACAGTGGGAAGGAGACATAAGCCTGAACCATAGGGGTTATAGTTTCTAGTAAACAGTTCTCTTCTTGCCACCAGTGTAAGACATCCATGGTTGAATTTAACCTAGTGGCTGCTTAAAGGCAATTAAGACCTTTTGATCTCTGTAAGCTGATTCCTCAATTACTTACCATTTTGGAATTAAGAAGAGGGAAACAAAACAGCTTTGTTAATTAAGTAGGAAAAATCCTCCTCTTGACCTGGGCAGGTGCTAGGATATAGGCTTCTTTTGAACACCTGCAGGATGTCTTCAATAGATTTATGAGTTACAAGACCGATTTTCAACTGCTAAGGAGTGCAGTTTGATTTATCAAGGTGGATGATTCCCTTACCCCAGGGAATCTCATTTTCTTACAGGTGGATTTTTCTCTTTACAGGTAATGTTTTCTTGCTAAAAGACAGATTGCTGGAGACTGTTACATATCCCAGTGGACAGAAGCATCATCAGGGTGGGCTGAAAATAATACTAAGATTAGCCATGTCTCTGACAAACTCGGTACAGGTCCCAGTTAACAGCAAGCTTTGCGGTTGACAGCACAATATGATTTTAATTCCCCATGAATGGAAGTTAAGTTTCTAGTTCTTATGTTCATGCATGCTGCTGGGTATTGGATGTTCCATGACTGGAAGACGTAAGCTCAAGAGGTGGGACTCTGGCTCAACACCAGGTTGCATTTTTGCCAGAGTCATTTTTCTGAAAGAAGCAGGTTGTGTGGATATACATCAGGGAGGGAAGGTTTTGTTAAATGCTCTGATCCACATCCATTTGCACTATCAAAGCTGCACAAGTTTGATTTTAAACATGGGCTCTCTTATTTCAGTGAAATAGAAGAGACCAAGTCAAATTATTAGCCACAACTTGCTGACATCTTACCTCTCCCTGGACTAATTCTCACTTGGAAAAAAAGCACTGAGCTGCTCGGATTTCTCAGTGGTTGCTCCCTGTATCATAGATGCAATTCTTGCTCATTTGGGACCAGATCTGTGTGGACTTGCAGCCAGGTCTCAAGACAAGGGAACAACATGCATCATCTTTTTCAATGCCTACACTGCCCTGTAATAATAAAGGACCTAAAGCTCTTTGCTTCCTCTGGGGGAAATTGGGGGAAATTTGGATCCAAGGTGATGTGCATGGGAAACACTCTCAAAGCATTTCCAAAATCAGAGAATACAGTTGTACTTAGATGATGTGGGGTATTTAAAATGCAGGATAAAATTATATTCAGTGCAGATGGCCTTCCTGAGGGGTTCACTCAGTCCTGTGATTGTGCTGTGGCTTCATAGCTGAGACTGTGTTTTTGCCCTGGGTGTGTGAGTGCTTATGGTGTGTAACATGCACACACCTTGCCAGCTGTGATTGACTAAAAACCTGGAATTTGCTGTGGAAAGCAATGTGGCCAGTTGAGGGCAGACTTTGTATGTGACCTAAATGTCCTCCTTCACTCACTCATGAATTTCATCCACAAAACTCCTCCATGAGATGGGGAAGTGCTATTGCCACCTCCTCACAGATGGGGAACGGAAACACGGAGAGCCTCCCTGACTTGCCTAAAATCATGATTGCGGCTCGTGGGGATCAGAGGAGGTGGCAGCTGAAGAAGGAATTGATCACAAGCTTTCTGATAGCACTCTGATGATTAGAATAGCCTGCTTTATCTGGAGATAGGTGTAATTCCACTCTTTTTACCCAGCCTTTTGTCTGTCTTGTCTTCTGAGATAGCAGGCTCTTTAGAATAGGTACCATCTGATATTTTATATAGCACTTAGCAAAATATAGTCCCAATCTCACTGGGCCTCTGAGGCATTACCATAATCAGTGCATTAGGGGTCATTTGTTTTTTTCAGACAGAGATTTGAAAATAACTTTGAGTCCTCTTTTGTAATGAAAGTTTTCACTTGCCACTCTCTGGAGAGGAGGTGGAGAAGGGGAATTTACATTTTCTCTCTCACCCTTGCAGTGCTGCACATCTATACTGAATCTAGAAGATGTAAATCCCCAGCTCCCCCAGAAGAAGTGCAGCCTTCTGGGTATTTTAGAGGAGGGAAAAAAAAAAAAAAAAAAAAAAAAAAAAAGAATTGTTTTGAAAGAGCCAAGATATTTAGCTTTGAAAATTAGCTACTCAGCAGGCCAGCATTAAAATTAATTTAATGGAGTGTAAATTAACATACTTGACACTTTTTTGATCATTTTTCATAGACAGTGCTGACCAGTGGATATAAAAGCTTTCTCCCCCATGAGATTAGGACGAGAAAACTCACAAATTTACCACTTCCACCCCATGGGGTTCTTTCCTTTTCAGAAGTCAATGTAATACATCAAATTTAAGTCTTTAGGCATTAAGCATTGGCATGAGCCTTTGCATATAATAAACCGACTTTTCAAAAACTGTTTCATTCACTGACACTGGAAATGTGTAAGGAATTTTCCTTTCAGATACACTGTAGAAGTTAATTAAGTTCACTCAGAGTTTATAGCAAGGATTCTCTAAAAAGTACAGAGGAATATTTATATCCTAGTCCAAAAATGCAACACGGTGAAACTTTTGATATGTTGATAAGCGATAAGAATGTCATTTGAGGTTTATTTTTTTAATAATAATTTAATTGTCATTGTAAAATGCCTCATAGTTGGGACAGATTAAATTGCCACAAAACCCATTACTGAAATTCATAACCCCCCATAAATGTAAAGTGTTTGCTGCTGTGCCATAAATAACTGCACTCGTTCCAGGAAAATGAGGTACAGGAAATAAATTAACAAAATCCAAACACATAGGACATTAGGTTGCAACAATTTGCTGTAGAGGCTGCTGACGGGAATTCAGCTGAGCCCAGAGGAGAGTCAAATTCAATGTTTAATTATGGTCTCAGTAAATCATGCCCCCTCTGTGTGTTTTGCCATATTGACGTGGTTCAAAGATTATTTCAGAGTCCAGTTCAATAGCACTGGTAAAGTATGTACATTTCAGATGTCATTATACTTGAAAAGGTCTGAAGAGCACAATATTTCTCCAAAGACATGTAGGATCCACTCGTGGTTAAATGAAAGGAGGTAAATCAATTCGTGTTAGTCTCATGCAAAAGGCTCTGAGTCTGATTTTCCATCATTTGCACCTTGGGTGGTCAGTTTAACTTGGTCTTGGTGGGGGTGAAAATGCAGTAACATTTCAGAACTTTCCATCAGTTTAAATGACCACACAAGGCTCAGACCTCTGGCAAATACAGCTTTTAGCTGGAGTGTGGCATCAGCCTGGGAAAGGAATCAGGTTACAATGATGCTTGTTGGAAAGAAGATGGGAAGGCTGGGGAGGGACGTAGCGGGTGGGAAAAAGAGGTTTTAAACAACTTAATTGTCACACAGAAATGGCATCTGTAGTAAGCATATTGAACTGATAAACAATGCAGCTGCTACAGATTTCACACAGAGAAGTAAATGCCGTGGCCATATGCAATTCATTACCTGCGTTAATTAGGGAATAAAAAAAAAAAAAAAAAAAAAAAAAAAAAAAAAGGAAGAAATTGTAGGAAAAGGGGACAAATTGGATCGCCAGAGAGAATGTATGTCTGCAGACTGCACATCTGTCCTATGCCAAGACCATGCATATGTTCCTCTGCTCTCTCTTCTGGCCAAGACAAGGAAGGTGCCAGTAACTTTCCTGCCCTTGGACAATGCACAGGGCCTGCCACTAAATTGTTAGCATCTGCAGAAAAAAAATAAAAATAAAAATAATAACAAAAATAAAGGATGAAAGACAAGAAAGTGATGGGAAATGTATTTTCAAATGCCTGTTCCGGACACACTCCATTTTTCCAGGCAGATTCCTCTCTACTGACCTGCAGTAAAATCCCACCAGTTTGAAGCAAAATAAAGCCTCTCCTTATGCTTCTTGGCTTACAGCACATCCACCTAAATGGGGCTGGTCCCTGGTTTTGAAGCTGGAATAGACTCCAGCACTGATTACAGGCACCGAAGGCACTTTGGAGTATGGAGTGCTCCTGGGATGGGGCATTGCTGCTTTGCAGCCAATTACCACCTGAACCCACCACCATGGGCTCCCTACCACATTTAACGAAAGCAGCAGGAGCCCACCTTGAAGAGACTTCGGATCCACTCCTGCAGACATGAAATGAAACTAAAGATTCCTTATTAGCGAGCTGGAAAGTCACAGACAGCCCCTGAAAAATAAAAAGTTACAAAAAAACTCTCCGCTTTTAGGTAGGATTTCATGTTAGTATTGTAAATTAATGTAAATGTCACTTTAAAAGAGAATACTGAATAAAAACCTAATAAATCCGCACAGCACTGCAGGGGTGGTGAGTAAATTGAGGGAATATTTGATTAGATTTCAAATGCTGCTCTTTAATTTGTATGCTCTCACTTATTTCCCCCCTGCCCCTCCCCACGCTTTCCTCATCTATTATATCTGTTGGTGCACAGTGAATTTTGCAGCCCTACCCAAAAGGTCTCTTGCTGCTGTATGAAGCTCACATCAGCTAGCACTCAGGTGTTGACAACTTCCTCCAGAGCATACCCCACAGCAGGCCGGTTCCTTCCAGCTATGCTGCGTCTGTGCCTCTTAACCACATCAGCAACGGGATCTTTTCAACCCCATGCCCTTCACGTGCTGAAAATTGGAGTGGTTGCAGCCTGACTGCCTGCAGCCACAGGGAAGGCAGGTCAGAGGAGGATGCTCCTGAAGACAGCTGCGTCTCCCTCCTTGCAACAAAGCCCTAGTGAGATTAAGCAAGGCCATTAGCTTTCAGGGGAAACTGTGTCAATAAAGACCTGCAGAAACAAATGAAGCACAATCCCAGGAGCGGGATGCTTCTGGATTAAATCAAATCAAGAAATGTTGGGAAATTGAATCAAGGGACTTAGTGAAAGCTCCTGTGCGTTGGCTATCTGTAGCTCTAGCAGTGCCAGTGTCCTGTTGCCAGTACCAGTGTTATGGTCCAGGATCTGGGACAACCACAGAAACCTGATCATGTGGGCTCAGGATCTCCTCTCCTGACCACCAAAACTTCCCAGTGATTTGGGACCCTCTGGGATTACAGTGCCAAGAAAGGAACGCAAAGACTCCTGGTAGAGATGTGCTGTCCTGCCTTTAAAAGCTCTTACCCTGGCAGAGAGCTCTGCTCTGGTTTAGCAACAGCAACCCTGTTGTAGAGATAATGATCTGAAATCTCTATGGCCTTTAGCTACTTCTCTTTTGCCTCAGTGAACTGCTTTTGTGGAATCACTGCCGCTGCAGACCGGGCTCCTCTGTGCCGGTCAGGCTCTTATCTTCCTTCCCTGAGCTTTGGCCAGACTTGCAGAAGAAATGTGCTTAAAGGCTCTCCTTCTGTCTCAGCCAGAGTGTTATCTTGGCATCACTGAGCCTTTGCTACTCTCTTCTCAGGTGGCGTCAGTCACGTCCTTGCAGTTTGAAGCTAGAAACTATCTCCTTCATCCCTCTACATATTATTTCTTGAGTTGAGCAAAGATTGACCTCTCCGTGTCCTTTCTATTCCCCTGCTGCTTAACAGACTGGCAGGAAGTGATGGACTCTCTGCTTTTCTCTTAGAGATCTGAGGGCCAGCCACAGTGTGTCAATCAGCCTGAGCTGTCTAGCTATCTGTTCGTGCTTGCTCAGATAATAATACTAACAGCAACATGCTTGTGTTTCTCAGCCCCCTACCTCATAACATTTTCACATTTTCAAATCCATCTCTTCCAGGAAGGCAGGAAACAGTGGGATGGTGGAGATGAGACTAGTCAAGGTGAGGCTTCTTAGCAGTATTTCATTATTCCCTACTATTTTCCTCCTCCACGAGAAAGTGGTGAAGTAGCATGTAAGAGTGCCTTCAAAATCAGGCTGACAGTAGCTAAAATTGCACCCTGATGAGTGGAAAAGCAAGCAAAGATGGAGGAAACTCCCATTAGGAAAATACTCAGTCTTAATGAGCCAGCAAACTTGCTTCCCTTTCTACCAGACAGTAACTGTGTGCCTCAATGCCTATGTGGGATTTTAGCTTTAGTGTTTGTTTCCATTGCTGTCTTAAATGCCTAGAGACAGTTAAGAATGACAAGCAACATAAATTAATGATGCATGGGCTCTGTTCTGCTTGAGTGGGAGAAGAGATGGGAACAGGGAATGGGACAGCAATTTCTGCAGTGCAAAATTTGGCCATATGACACATCAGTTTTGCCTTATCAGGCTGCTATAAGAGCTGTGATAAGACAGTGATTCAGCTGAGCAAAGATGAGACTGACACTTCCCTTATGCTCTTACCCATGCAAAGGAAACAACAGTTATCGGACACTACCAAGTGATCTTATTCTGTCCAGAGACATTACCAAAATTGCTAAAATTGTAGGTATTGCACCTTTTTCCCAAAAATGTTGTGTGGCATTGGTGATACCAGCCATTTGGCCATGACTCACTGTTGTTTTACAGATCCAGTCCAAAAGCTAAATTTATAGCAAATCAAAAAGGGCCAGGACTTTCAGCAGAAACAGATTGAAGAGGAAACTTTTAATGAGTTTTTCTTGGAGATCATCAAATCATCAAAAGAAACCTCAGAGAAATCAACGGCAAACACAAAACCTGGCTTTCCCTTGACGTTATTCTCTAAATGGGCATTTTGAGGAGTTCCAAGGTTCTTAAAGGGGAGATCATTGAGGAACAGCAGAATCCAGCTCTTCTTCCCTCCCACCTAAAAGGATTAAAGCCATCTTTGCAGGATACCTACACCTGTCCTTCTGTAGCTCAGTGTTTTTGCAGACTGTACACTGCTTTTTCTTCTTCCTTCTCACCCCCTTCACTCTGAAAACTCATCAATCAATCCAAATTGTTGCAACAACCTGTGGGAAGCCTCTAACCTTGTTGTCATTGATTTGAATAATGCAAATATTAATGAGGAGAAAACTCATTAAAAGGAAGCAGGAGAACTCTCTCTGACAATCCACCTTTGCTGTAATGCTGGGTGGGTCCTGCTACAAACAGGAAAAAAATGATCAAGCTTTTAATATTAGCTCCACTGGCATACTTATATCTGTTCCGCAGCCTAGATACTCTGTGTCATCCATGTGATCATATTTTTAAAAGACTGATTCTCTGTTTGCATGTTCTAGACAATACATTTTGAAACTTATTAATCAGAAATTGTCCAACCTTTTTATGCTGAAGCATCAGTAAAACAATTACTTCAAGGCTAAACGAGGTCCACTGAAGAATCACTTGATTAAAGTGAGAAGTTATGATAAATAAATACTTCAAATATTTCATTATTGATGCTCCAGGGGGAAAACAGCTTTGATTAAGTCAAAGAGGGGGGAAAAAATATTTCAATTTGAATAAGTATGATGGACTGGTTTCTGTGTTGGTGTAAATCAGCATCACTCCAATGAGTTCACTATGTCTATGTCAGTTTGAGTGAGCTGAGTATTGGATATAGAGTATTTTTTCTCACTGGCTTCAATGGGGATATTGTCTAAAAGGGACTGGAAAGAAAATGTTTGCATGCCATTCTTAGCTCTGACATTTTCTTGTTGTGTTCCTTTCTGGAGAACCCCTCTGCATCCCTCTCATTCAGGTACCCATACTTAATCTTGGGCTCATAAGATTTATATGTATCACAAGGTACTTGTGAATCTTAATGAGCAGTATTCAGGAAATGTCATTTCTTGAAAGTTGATGCCCAGGTGCAATGGATCATGCGGTACAGCAGAAGTATTTTCGTTTCTTATTAACACTGTATAGAAGAGATAAGGAGCAATCATTAAATACATTTATTTAAATGCGGAGTTTAGGTGCATGCTGTCAACACACAAAAGATAGAACATTTCACAAGATGAAGGGTGAACATTTTGAAGACCGGATGTTTCAGGTCTCCAAATCCCAGTTTAGAGACCAAACACATTGTTTGGATAACACATTGCCTATGCTGAGCACCCACAGACCCCTTTTTCATTTTGCTATTGTAGTTCTTGCACAGCTTCTCACACACAGTGCAACACAGCATCTGAGAGAGGTGGGGTAACTAAGCTGCAGAGTTTAATGATTTGCCTGTGAGATGCCAAAAGACTGCAAATGAGCTACATACTACCTCTGTACCTCTTGATTGCCTTCTGACTCCTTGCCTGCTTTGCCTGTGCAGCATTCAAGCTCCTGGGAACAATGACTGGGTCTTACAAGGTTTTGTTATGTGCCTGCTAGAACAGGATCTCAGTCTTGATGGGAACCTCTTGACATAGGTTGTAGCAGAAACAACAAAAATACAGACAGAAAAAAATGGGGAAATACAATTACAGGATATAACAACACAGGAAACTGTAATGTAAGACAGAACGACATCTATATGTTGGGAGAGCAACACTTTCCAGGGTATACTTCTGCAGCAAGTAAACTGGGGAAATAATTTTTTCACCTTTCCTGGTAGTGGAAGTTCATCATTGTCCAAAAATTGTGCTAAATCAAAGTGTTGGTCCTTTATACAGAGATAGCACTGCATAAAAGCAGACAAATGTATCTATATCAAGTGTAAGAAAATCAGCGAGTACTCGCAGTAACTGACAAAAAATTGCACAAAACATCAGAAGAATTTTTCAATGTCTGAATAAATTCAGCTTTTTATTTCATGCACAGATAACCTTAACGTGACTCGGTAACCATATATTTATTAAGAAGGCTGTTTATTCCCCTACAAAAATAAAACTGGAAGTGTCATCTGAAAATGAAATGATATTTTAAAGGTTCTTCTATGATTTTTCCCTTAGGAAGATGTATATGAGACAGTTTCAAGTGAAGTGGGTTGAGAATTTTCAGATAAACAGATTTTAATCCAAGAAAAAAAAAAAATAGCATAAAGTAGTAGTTAAACTTCGGCTGAAACACAGTCCCTTGAAGTCGGGGGAATCCTAAAAGGTCACCAG
Organism: Aythya fuligula; assembly: GCF_009819795.1. Lineage (NCBI taxonomy): Eukaryota > Metazoa > Chordata > Aves > Anseriformes > Anatidae > Aythya > Aythya fuligula. The sequence goes on from NC_045577.1 coordinate 7,216,083, forward strand.
GATTTTGCAGTGATACTTTTCAGCTTGAAAAATCAAATAAAAACAATTCAAATTTCTGAATACTTAATAAATCTCAGAAAAAAAAATATAATTTTAAATTATAATTAAGACATTTTCAAAATGTTTTAAAATCTCATGTAGTAAAAGGCCTTCCGTTGCTGCTCAGAAGAATCAACAAGCCTTTTTCTGTCTAGCAGACACACACAGTAGCGATGTCACATGGTTGGTAAATCTGACAGAGAACTGAATTGACTGGAAAATGTTATTTTTGTTTTGTTTTGTTTTGTTTTGTTTTGTTTTGTTTTCAAAGTATTAATTAATTACTGGAACCATGGGATATGCATATACCATGGGATGTGGAGAATTTGCTATCTTTTCCTGGCTTTAACTCCAGCATAGATGTCTGTCTTAAGAGATGGTCTTAAGGTAGTTGCAATATCTACTACCATGGTACTGATTAGATGACTAAATCCCTTTCTATCAATGGAAGTTATGAATCTTTGGTGTTCTCTGTCTCAGGCAAATAAGGGCAAGGTCTGAGGTTTGGAACAGCATCTAATGTTGGATTCAGTGGCTTTAGATATACTGAAATATCTCACGAGGATAATGATTTTATATAGAAGAAAATTAGTTTGACATCTGAAGTAGGGCTGTCTCCGTAACAGCTCATGACCAATTATGTATTTTTTTTTTCTCTATATAATCAGCGGTTACATACCATCATTTAAAAAAAATCACTAATGAAATAAAACAGGAACAAAAAGCAGTCTGATCTCCATTGTGTGCATGTCCCCAGTGAAATGCTTCATAAACCAGTGCCCATGCCTCCCAACCACTTATGGATGCAATTTATAATGATCACCTTGGTGTACCCAATCCATTCCCAGTGCTAGTGGCTCACCCTGGGACTTCCTTATCACAGCTCAAGCAACAGAAATTGTGCCCTGTGGTGGGAGATTAGGATTCAGTATAGGGCCAAGTTGCCCACGGTTCATCCATGCTGATTCTGGCTTTATTCCAAGGACTGTCTGCCACTGTTTTCAGGGGTTTGAGGTCTCCCCTCCACCCCTTTGACTCAGCTGGGCCTTCCAGTGCTCCATGGCTGTTGCCCCCAGCTATGTTTCTATTTTATTTGTAATCCTTTGAAAGCAATAGCCAGTTCTGGCAGATGAATTATATTCTGTCGAGAAGCAGCAGGGGATGGCTGGGACCGTCTCTTTCTCCCTCTCTCCCTGAATTCTAATTTAAAGAGAGGAAACAAGATTTCATTGAATTTTAACAAATTAACCATTAATCACTTATGAAAACCTCCTGATGAGGACATAGATCGCCTGGGTTATGAATGGGAACAGCTTCATTTTGCTGTGATTGCTAGACCAAGTTAATCCCCAGCTCTCTTTCTCTACCTCCATCGTGCTCCTCACCTTGTTCCCTGTCTCCCTCATTGCTGTGTGTGCTTGTCTCCTCTCCCCCACCTCCACCCAACACATATACCCTGCTCTCTCTTGTCCTCTTCCCTGGATGCACAGCCCCTGCTGAACTCATCTCTGAATCATTTTTGATGTCATGCTGAATATGGAAATTAAGGAAAAAACAATGTCTTCCGCTGGCTGTGCACTGTGAATATTTATGAGGGAGCCAGCGAGGAAGCTAAATAGGAGCTGCAAGCGAGCCAGCCAGCAAGGATGGCAGCTGACAAGGGCTCATTCAGCAGCACATCCTTGGCTGCCGGCAGCATCCCAGCAGAGTGGGGGCTGTGAGTGACACAGAGGCAGCATCCTTGCCTGGGCAACACACACACACACACACACACACACACACACACACACACACACAAACAAAACAAAACAAAAACAAACAAAAAAAAAAACACTAAGTTGCAGCCATTTCTCTGCTTCCTTTGTATTCCTCCCATCTCCAGCTGATCAATTTCAGCTAAAAAAAAAATAATAACAAAAAAAATCCTTGGATGGCATTCAGCTGCAGCAGACGATTAGGCCTTAAAAATCAATGTTTATGTTCAACAGGGCTATAAAAACCAATGCTTCCCTCCACTTATCAAATCAGAATTGGAATCAGAAAAGCCCCTTGGCTCGTTGTACAAGGGGTCATGGATGGTGGCACATGGTGATGAAAATCTCTCTAAGCCAAGGCTCTCCCCAGTGCTGCCTCTCCTCCTGCTGCTGTTTTCCTGTACTCGATAGCAGTCTCTCCCACAGGGAGGCATCACTCTGCTAAACACCACACAGGGGGCCTGAGCACAGATGGGTACCAGAGGCTCAGAGAAAAAAAAAGTATGGTGAAAGTCTATCCTTTAGATTCATCTCCAGATGGAGCTCTGAAAAATGCCATCTTTATTTTTCCCCTTAAGTATAAAACAGATCCAAGAAGGAAACTGATCTGGAGCTGGTACTGGGCATAGACCAGATGGGTAAAAACAGAAGTGCTGAAGTGAATCCTCGATCCTTTGGCTTCTCTTGAGGTCTGCAGAACCTCTGCATGGTGATTATTTTGTTACTTGGACTGTGGGAACAAGGCTGCTCCTGCTGCCAGGCATAGGATGCACATGGAGCAAGGGGAGGAAGTCCACCTCTTCAAGTCACCGTCTTCGATGTAATAAAACCTGATCCTCCCATGGAGGTGCTTGTGGTTCCTATCTTACTTGGTATTTGAAATTATTAAAAAATATATATGCTTGTTGACTGTGGGATGTATAAATCCCAGTGATCAGACTATGTTGTTTTTCTCAAGAACATCGTGATGTCTGTCCCTTAACTGGATGGACATCAGTTTTAAGTGTTAAGAAGAGCAGGTTTTCCCATAAAACATGTTTCAAATGGTTTTGAAATTAGCTACCTAAGGAAGGGGTGAACGTAAGAATCAGTGGCCTGGATGGCACCAAAGAAATTCAAACATAGGCCAGATCTATTATATTTTTGTGTTGCTGAATCACTCAGCAACCCCCCTTCAAGTAGTGTACAAAAGCTTCTTCTTCTGTAGTTACTATTCCCAGACCAGAACCAGAATTTTCCCCTTTCAGTATCTTTCACTGATTTCTTTTCAGAGTGCTCTGAACTGACCCTTCTGGTGGCCACTTGCAAAATGAAGCACAAGACTTCTTCTAATGATGTAGGACTGTGAGCTCCCTTCTTAATTATAATCTTTTCGGAATGATATATAGCTTTGTCTGACTCAGCTGGAATATCTTTTTACCTCCAGACACATACTGTGGCTTGTACATATGGCTGGGCTAGAAATTGCTTGGTCCATCTGGGCAATCCTGATAATTCTTCTGCTCACATGCACAACATCTCTGGTCATAGAGTTGGTGTCTGCTTCTGCTTTTCTTTTTTTTTATTATTATTTTTTTTCTTTTTTTTTTTTTTTTCCCACCAAGAGGGCCCCAAAGCCTATGGCCAGCCATGAGCCAGTGGATGGACTTGATGCCAGAAGAGCAACCTGAAATATAGGATGAAAAAGCGAGGGGGTGAATCTAATGAGATGGATGAAACTACTGATATATGAATCCCATGGGAGAGCGTACTGGAATATATCACTGATGCCATAAGAAAAAGTGGTTCTACTGTTTGGCAGCAAATAAGATGTCTGGAACATGCTATAAACTTATGGGAACCACATCACTGCAATATAGGAGACTTTTAAATTAAAATTGATTAGTCTATCTATCTCCATTGACAAATGGCACTGAAATCCATACAGGCAACCTAGGCAAAATCATCCAAAGGACACTACTAAATTTTGTACCTCTGCTCATCTTTCTGTTCAGATGGACATTTATATGAATTGTGTGGGCAAAAATAAACCTGAAAAGACAAATCTCGGTTCTCTTATTTTCAGGGGCACTCAGGTATGGCCACAACATAAGATGCTTTAAAGAAACATGAATATATCTGTGTCCCCAGATGTATCACCATTTGGATATTAGTCATGATTAGTCATTTTCTCAGTTATTAAGTCACTTCAAAAATCTGTCCTCAATCATAATTGGTATTAAATCTCCACTTGTTTACTCATTGCAATCCATCAGTCATTCTGACTTTGAGAAGTTCAAAAAACTTGATGAGAGCAGAAGGCTGTTTTCAGATTTGGCTTCAGTTAAATGAGAAAAGGTACACCAAATGTATCTTAAATGACATATACAATCTCAGAGTTAGTGCAAATTGTATGCTTGTTGTCCTCAACTTTGGGCTAGATTTTATTAAATAGATATGTTAGAGGAAGAACAGCTAATTGAGATGACCATTAATTAGCTGATGTACAAAGGCACTTAAAACTCAGTATTTTACTGCATAATAGCAGATTAATAAATATGAAGACAAGTTATAGTTTTAATTCCACGTTGGAAAGCTCTAAGCAATGAGTAGTCACTTTCTTATTATCATTTGTGAAACTGCAGATAAATAGGCAAGTAGCTTTCCAGGTAGATTATAACTCACTAGAATATATTAATGGCTTGCCTACATGCCTGCAGAAATGGTATAACATCATGAAAGCAACTTAGTGCTTCTGGATATCTCTGTAACAAAAAAAAAAAAAAAAATCACCACCAAACACCCAAGCTCAGAAGAGGCCATTATTTAAATAGCTGTCTCATTTCGTGTAATTTCAAGTTCAATGGTGCGGCAATTCTGCAGTATTAGATCTACTGAATGATTATTAAAATCATACCTATTCAAGATTAACTATGAATTAATTATGAGAGGAATTCAGAAATTCAGATACCTTCTGAGATAGGCTCAGGGGTAAGGATAGGGTAAGTGTCAAAATCTGGCACAGGCATAACCTAGTGGGAATTTTTCCAAGTGCATGTTCCTCTTTGTCTTAGCAACTATACAGGACAGGGGATTACTTGTGGTGATTACCGGCACCCTGGATGTGCATAAGGGACAAGTGTAAAAAGTCAGATGAGTCATGCCTGAGATGTGTTATTTCTCTCTTAGTGATGAAGGGAGTCCAGATGATTAACTCAGGGGTGGGGAATGACACCTACATCTAGATGGAATGAGTCCCCACTGGGGAAATCTAAAGCACTCAGTCACCAAAGAGATAACAAGCTCAATGTGGGCTTGAGCCCTTGATGTCCCATCACACTTGAATTTGAAGAGTAAATTGCAGAGAATTTGTTAGTGTTCAGATGTTGAATTATACTCCACAGATGCAGCGAGGCAGGGACTGGCATTCATGGGCAATAGTATGGCTTCAGCATCTTGGTGGTGTATTGCAACCTACTCATCCAGGCTGCCTCCGTTCCTCCTTTCCTTCATCTCTCAAATCTGCTGGGACTTCTGTCAGTTGTACACAGGAGTCATTCAGGTGATATGGCAGTAGGAAGTTTTATAGAGACATAAGATAGCTGGATAGACAGGCAAATGGTGGAATAGGTCCAGATGCTTCTGTGCACAACAAAGGAGAAGAAATCATTCACGTCTGCAAGAGATCTTAAGAAGGCAGCCACTATATGTCAGGCTGGCTCAGAGAAGGGCCCTTTGCTGGGCTCTGGCAGTGTGGGGGACATCAGTCATTTCTAACAAAGAAATGCTCCTTGCTAGAGCTCCATTTTGCTCTGTAGTCTGGAAAGGGAAACTCCAGATATCTGTGGCACATCGGTCACTGTTTCCTTGGCTGCTTGCAATAATTCAGCTGTACGGCTCCTAGTGGACAGTGAGCATCTCTGCTCTGTTCCCTTTTTATTCCAAGTTCTCAGCACGATGAAGCATGGAGTGTGCTTGACAAGTAAAGGTAGGGTAGAGAGCTGCTGCTGACTCCTACCAGCTGCAGATAAGTAAACCTGGAGAGATCTAAAGTGGTGAAAACCTTTTCATGTTGACTTCATCTACAAATTCAACTCTGAAGCAGTAGGATCTTGAGGAGAGAGAGAGAGGGTCACTTTGTCACAAAATTCCCCATGGATGGAAGTTGTGACCATTCCTTTGCCAAGAAAAGTTAGTGTGAGGTCTTAAAATCTGGGCTTGAATTTCTTCAGTCTATTATGCAAGCCAGGAAAGAAAATCCAGCTTTTTCAAACTATAGAATATTTGTTTTTTAAGCCCACTGTCAGAAAGCCACAGTGAACCAACAAGAGGACTGAGCAGTGCTATGTCTGTCCCGACCCTTCTCTGCTAGAGACACAAAATGTAAACTCGCTGGTTGTAGAAACTTAATTCACTAGAATGGCAATCACGTGGATGTGGAAGAAATGAGGGTATGGCACAGGCTCAGAGCTGTTAGTTTGCCAAACCTTCTACTCTGCCAAGGTCTTGTCCACGTACATCCATTCATTCACCTCTGTCTAGAGAATCAATTACAGGGGTGTCGAGCTACCACAGATATTGTATAGAGCATTAGCTCACAATGATATAGTAGATGGTCTTCAATGATATGGCTGAACCCCTCTGGAGCCAGTTGTGATATATGGACATTATTCAGGTGAAGCACAGCTTGCTGCATGGCAGTCTTTTTCCCTTGCAGTAGGGCCACTATAGGATTTTCTCTAGCCCCAAACCTACTGTTCTTCACCGCTTTGCCCAAGGATGCACATAAGGGCCATACCAGTCTCTGCCCATTAAAAAAACATCTAGCAGGTGGCAGAAATTTAGGCTTGGACCCAGGATCTCAGGCCACAGCCCCACCTCCCCACTCACCTGAAAGGGAAAAGGGGACCTCAGAAAAGAGTCTATCTTTGAACAGGCTGAGTTTTTCTGTTGGGGGCCATCCTCTTATTGCTACACAGTTTTTTCTCAGCCCTTCGGGAGTGTGCAGGGTTTTGAGGCAGGGCATGCACAGCAGCAAACACAGTAAGAAAAGATACTTTCACGTGGCTGTTTTAAAGGAAATAGACTGTGCTGGGAGGCCGGTTGTAAATAAAGGCCACCTCTCTGGAGAAATGAATGAATTCATATCAGAATCACTATTAGTTTTTCGTCACTTTTTTAACTTCTCCACTTGTGAAATGGCCCTGAAAGGAGCCCAGCTGGAGATGCATGCACTGTATTTTCTCATTAGGTTTTGGCTGTCCCCTCCAACTCCTGCTTTCTGTTTCAAATTGTCTCCTAAGCAAAATTTGAAGCCACCAGTGTTCAGTGGGTTCAGCATTTGGCAGAATGAATTTGTTCATTGCTAATTAAAACAAAAGATTTCAGAGGCACTTTCCACTTTGGTTTATTAGCTTTCCTGTGCGATAGCAAATCGGAGCCCTTGTTACACTGTCAGCAGAACTATTATTATTATTATTTATTATTTACAGTACAACTTGTGACTCACTTCCTATGTTGGTGGATCTTTCACCATCTGTTAAAAAAATAATAGCAGTCATTTTCTGAAATATTATTCTAATCCAAATGTTAAAATAGAACCATATGAAGCCAATTAAATAGAGTGTGTGTTGTTAATCTGAGTTGCTTCAGCTCAGCTAAAGAAAAGGAAAAAAAAAAAAAAAAAAAAGATTGAGAAAGGCATAAATGTAAAGCAAAGATGCAGACTTCAGAAAACTGTGGAGATTCTGCCAACTTTTTCTTGGAATTTTAAATTTCAAGATAAAAAAAATTGTAAACGAGTCATCTTTTAGGCTAAGTTTAGGAGCGGATATGGATCCAAATCTGGATGCAAGCTTGCAACTCCAGACCAGGATTTATGTGAATCCTTAAAAGATCAGAAAATTTCAGTTTTAATCCCTTTAATATTTAGTGCTCTTAGCTGTTTTTGTTCTTACTCTGAGTGAAAAATATACTTCATCTGGTTTGGTTGCCTCCACCTGAGAGTTTTATGCAAGCTTATGACTAATTAACATGAAGTTCCCAGGTGGTGCTTCTAAAGACATTGCCCCTGCCTGCAGAAGTCAAGGAGAGATGAAGCAAATATATCATGAGGAAATTACAGTGGTCAAGCATGAATATGCCATCCCTACGGCATGGTGATCAATAGCAGCTTCACATCAAATGTGTGCGTGAGCCATTCTTGGGACTTTAGATCTCTGAGTTTGGGCCAAAGCATATTTGAAAGAGGCAGATTTTTACTTGATTTCATGCTAAAGACTTTCTTTTTTCTTCTTTGATACCTTGGGAGCAGGATGCCCACTAAGGATTTTGTTTAACTGAATTTGGGCTAGACATTACAAATCCTCAGCCAGATTTTGGAAGAGTGGGGCATGAACTTGAGAGATATGAGTTTATCCTAATGTGATCACCCCAAAAGTCCTATGTTGAAGTGGGGAGTCAGCCATCTCATGGTTAAATCAGCCCAATGAAATCACTTTCTGAATCACGTTCTGAATCACCTTCTGGCCATGCCATGCCTGTCTCCATCAACATCTAAAGAGAGCTCCAATGACTACAGTCTGAAATAGAGTAACTGGTAAAAGAGCCCAGCAGGTAAAGACCACAAATGCATGAAAACTGAGCTCTGCTTTAAGGTTTTTTCATCAGTTTTTCATGCCAGGATGGAACAGTCCCTTGAAAACCAGTCTCCAGTGGGACACCCTTGGCTCTTTGGAGGCTGGGGATAGAGGCAGAAAAGTTGGAGTGCAGCAAACCTCCTGCATTTTGGGGAACGGAGCTGGCACGTGGCAGGGGCTGTCCCCTCATCAGCCTGCTCCAACCCTGCAGCAGCCACTGAGGGATGCCGCTGAGCTCCCGAGCCCGAGCAGCCAAACTGCATCCCTGGCTGCAGTTATTTATATTCCCCGAACAGTGTTGTTTACACAAACTGCATGAATGCAAATCAACGTGAGGAAGTGCTGGAGTCGGTGAGGTGTGCAGCAGTAACAGGCTCCTGGGATTGGTTTTAGTAATGTAGTGTTAACACAGCTACACATGGCTACACACACTTTCATATCCAAGCGAGGGAGAGGGAGAGGGAACACTCATTACCTGGGACACTGGCCGAGTCCTTGTACCTCGACAAGAGATAAAAAATAGAAATGGACTTCATTATCACAAGCTGCCTGTCAATCAGCTGCCATTGCACCAAGCCTGCCTTACATTTCTTCAACTGAGAGGTTCCCGTCACTGCCGGTGAGGAAGAGACCTGGATGTGTGAGAGGAGCCAGGGCAGGTAATATAGTGACTAGCATCAGTCTGCTGGCTGCTCCCATGCCCTTCAGCACATGTACATGCAAGCACAGCCTGCCAGAAGTTTTTTGGTTTTTTCTTACAATCACTGACGAAAATGAACGTGACGTAGGTATCAGTGATAGGTGGCAGTGATCTTCATTTTCCTCTGAGCAAGTGATGTCCAGAGGGCAGTGGCACAGATGGTGGCATCAGCCAGCTGCCCCCTAAATGTTCACCCAATTCCCAGTGCCATAGTATCCATACACCTCTGCGTTTACCAGTTCCAGTTTGCAAAACAGAGGCAACCATGTGAAACAAAATTCCCTGATATTTAGATATTTGACATCCCTCTGGGGATTCCAAATAATGTCACTGGAGATCTTTAGGGCTACTTCCTGCCTCTGCTTTTCTCATCAGTAAAACAGGGTTAATGATGCTTCAAAGCAGGTTTACCAAAGTGTTGCCAAGATCTCTTGAGTGCCAGTGACCTTTTATTTAACCCCTAAGCATCAAGCTGTCTTTCATTCCATCACTATAAATTCTCAGGAGGCTTTGCTGGCAGTTCAGTCTTTCCTCTCTCTGCACTTACGTTTTCAGAAGTACAGTAAAACAATAATAATAAAAATCTATTAAAACAAGTTCCTTGCTAGTTTATGGTAATTAAAAGCAATAAATATTCCTGCATGCAATGCTGTAGACCTTGACTCATCGGTCGGTCAATACTGCTTTCCTGGTGAGGCTGGGTAATAAATCTTTATTCCTTTTTGAATGGAAATAAGGATGGGATTTTATTCATGAATTCTGTGACCCGTTGAAGTGACATTTTCAAAACAAACACTCCAGAAATGAGGAGTTTTCTCTGCAGAGTGGGTTAATCTGCTCTCTTCTCAGCGTGTCTCTTTCATACTGATGATTTGCCTGATGCCTTTTTAATCCCAGCAGCAACTTCTCGGTGAGCAGGAAGAAAACTAAAACAAAGCAAAGTAGCTCAGAGAGACCCGAGACACAGGTGCTGCGGGGAAGCTGCAGGGGAAGGGGGCATGTGGGTGGAGACGACAGCCTAGAAGAGGTCTCTGAAGATCTGGCACTCCAGATTCAGTGTCCAGTCACGCTTCTGCTTGCTCTGAGGCTCGGGGTGGCCTTGGAGCCCCGGCTCTGCACAGCTACATTGCTCCTGCCTCCTCGGCTGTCGGCCTTCATTAGCTTCTACTACTGACAGAGGGTGTTCCTCTGAACCCAGATCAAACAGCAGCTTTTTGCGCTTGTCTGCAATTGACTTCATTTCGTTATGTAATCTAATTGGCTTGGGATGTTCTACGAGCCGGGGAACGAAGCCAGAGGTTTATAAAACAAACTTGTAACACGAGGCATGCAAATTCCCATCGAGTCCTGCTCTTTCCGAGCACCATGCAGTGCAAGTCAAGCACCAGAATGAAGCCTCTGGGTTATTTTTCCTCTCTCAAGGAGGCTGCTCTTTCTTTGGAGGAGGCTAAACATAGCAAGAGGCCCCTTCTTCAGCAGAAAGGATTAATCAGCAGCCAAGTCACTGCTTGCCATTAAGTGGTGTTCTGAAATGCTCTTGGGGCCAGGTCTCTGGGGGTGTGAGGGGGTGTACCTGCTATCTGCACCAAGAGGTAAAGAAAGAACTTTCCTTTTGTGGTACACGCGGGTTCATGCTGCTTCTCAGCAACTGTTTCTATCACACACTTTACTTGTGTTGTTTTTATTTTATTTTACATGTATTTTTTATTTTATTTATTTATTTATTTTTCTGAGGTCCACTTCCATTGCCATCAATAAGGCATCACTCAAAGACAAGCAGTTTGCTCCAGTCTAGCTATTTCACAGGCCAAAATTCAGAGCATACTGCTTTCCTAAAGAGCTAAGTGCTGCCAGAGCATCCAGCATGTGTGGCATCTTCACAAGCTTCTTGTACACATCTTTCTTCTCTGTCATCCTCTCCTCATAATTATTCATTTGTCAATCATATTTTACACCTCCAGTATTTATTCAGATGTGCCACAACTCTGTCACACTACAGCCAGAGAAAGGTGGGCTTATGACAGCCGAGCTGCATCCATCAGAGTAGTTTGGGTTGGAGAAATACAACACATCTAAAACACGGCCTACCCAAAAACACTGAACATTCATAAACATTACCTAAGATTTCTGGCCACAGTGCTAATAGAAATCTTCTCAGCACACATCAAAAAGATGGACCAAGAGGGCTCATCCCTCCTCTCTTGCATGGGTTCATCCAGGAAGCTCACCCATGGGATGGAAGCAGCTCTGCCATCACCCACTTCCTTGGGCAACCTTGTTCTCATTTTGAACATAACATACATTTGGGCTTCACAGAGAGGATCTGAGAGGTGTTTGATCTTCAGCAGTTGCTGCAAGCCACTGGAAGGATGCAGATGCAGGTGCTATACTGGCCAGAAAAGCACCAATTTGGATGGGACAGAACTGTTATTTGATGGTCCTCATTCAAGCTGACATTTGAAACAAAAGAGTCTGGAGTAAAACGATGCTTTCCCCTTAGAGCAGTGAAGTGGCAGGAGCACTCACCAAGATTAATTTGAGTTATTTTAATTATGATTCTCTCCCCTCTCTCTCACTTCCCTCCTCCTCTCTCATATACACTGTCTGGACAAGGAACTGCAGGTTTTCTTCCACTTAGGATTAATTAAAAAGGAAAAGTCAATAAGTTTCTCAGCAATTACTGTCTTTTCTGTTTGGTCATTTGAGACAGTAAGGGGCTCAGAAATTGAATTTCCAGAGAGAAATCATGTCTTGTGAATCCTAGCACGAGATCCTTGGAGGGAGAAATATCTACATTTTCTTTAGCCTGTCACCGTGTCGGCTTCACAGTTTCCTGCTCTTCATACCAAAGCTAGTTTTGCTATTGTAATACACACTCAATCACACAGAGAGAGATGGAAATAACTGAAATAACTGCTTTTAGATGATCTGGGAGGTTTTTCTCCAGTCCAATCCTGTACATGTGAGATGTCTGAGAGGGGGCAAGTGTTAACACAGGCAGGAGACTGGAGGTGAAAATGACAAACTTTGACTGGCCAGCATTTTATTGCCTTTTTTTTTTTTTTTTTTTTTTTTTTTTCAGATAAGGTGACTGGTTATTATCACACCCTTAATCCAAATCCCTCACAAGTCAATGGAAATCCTTCTACTGACATTGGCGATCTTTAGATCTGAATTCACTTGATATATGTGAATACAACAGATGTAATTCAGCAGCAAGGTGAAGTTGCTTTCCACACTCCTAGTGTGGATCTAACATTTTGAGATGAACAAAGCTAGTGCAACATGTTACAGCTTTTAATTTTTTATTTCTTAGGAAAAACTGGAGCTGGAAAGGAGAAAAGGTGTTTCAGATTCAGAATACAGGGAAAGAAAAGTAAAATAATCAGAAGCTAAAAGAGAGATATGGAGGAGGGATAAAAAGGAAAAAAAAAAAAAAAAAAAAAAGCAATATACCACCTCACTAGGTTTTGATTTACAGTGGGGCTACCCCATGCTACTGCACATGGGACTAAGTGCAGATTCACTCCCTTTTGGTTTAAATTCAGCAGAAGCAGAGCTTCTGGTTTATTTTCACATTCCCATTGAGTGCTTTCTGCAAGTATTTCTCAGAATGAAAGAGAAGAAGAAAAAAAAAGCAAACCTCACCAACTCGGTGCGTGCTCTTTTGCTAACCAACCTGCTTTGCCCCAGAGACCCTGCTGGGTGTACAGCAATGCTCCCTGCAGCTTTGTTTAGGAAAGTTATATTTGCTTCTCCCTCAGTGAGGCTATTAACAGCCTCTTCCCAGAAGTGAGTCTCCTTTTGTTTACTGTCACCTGAAATTGCTGGGGAGCAAAATAAATCTAGAGCAGATAAGAAAATAAATAAATAAAAAGATAAAGAAGGGGGAGAATTGGAGAGAATTTTACTGGGAAAAATAAAAAAAAAAAAACAACAACAAAGAAATAAACCCAAAACTTCAGAGTCAGGGTGCCTGATAACAGGCTCTCTGCAGCTCCTGGCCGGTTGGAGCCTGGCTCGAACACTCTCCCAGCAAGACTGATTATGCTGTCACCACAAACAGCATGTAAAAAATTGTGCCTCATTTTATTAGCTGGAAAACAGTGTTTAATACAGCTGGAGCTGCAGCTCAGGGTAAACGATGAAAGTTTCCCCTTGGAAAACTGTCGGTGCTGGTAATGACATCATTTCTCCATGAGTTCGATCCAGTTAGGACCATGGCTGTCTGCATTTTCTGTCACACTTCTCTCTCTTCCCTGGCAAATGTGCCATTCTGAGCAAGCTTGAGGGCTTTAAGCCTGTCCTGACACAGACAAGAAGACACAGGTGGTAGGCAGTGGACACCAGCCTTGCCTAACCTGTCTCCGAAAGGTAGGTGAGGATTTCCCTCATGCTGTGGCAAATCCATACTGAGAACTGGGATTAATTCTCATCTAATAACAGCAGCAAATGCCTTCAGATAATGTTTAAAAGCTCTCTCTGTCACTGCAAAATATGGAAGAACCCAACCTTCCCTGACTTGGGTCTTTTTGCACAAGAATCCGTCCCACAAGGAATGAGATGTGCCAGCAACGCTGGAAGCCATCTACCACCAACTGTCCCTGTATGTCAGCACATCCACAGGACAGCAGCCTCAGGCTGAAGGCACAATGAAGCTGACATTCGAGCAACAAGGACAGGATTGCCTCTTTAGCTAAGTGATTCATGGAGGGCTGCTTCTCTCAAGGAAAGTTTGCAAGGTGAGCCCTCTGTGTTCCCATCGGAGATGGGGTAAATCTTTGCATGTGCCAATCCACAGCACACCATGAACACAATTTTTCTGCTGACTTCAATGGAAAATGTGACTTGTTACTGGTTTTCTGTCTATAGAGCTGGAGTATTGAGCTTTCCTGACATTCAGAGCTAGACAGATATCCAGCGATTCATTAAAAAATCCAGTCTTCCTCTCCTCCTGCAAATTGGCCACTCACAAATTGCAAAATTCCCAACTGGTATTCATTGCTAAAATGGCTATTTGCAAATATCTTCAGAGGATGGGAGTTAAGGCTACTAAGCTGTTCACCAACAGTTGATTGAAAATATCCAACATTCAAAGTTTGAAATCCAAGCTGCATGGATAGCTACACAAGTTATATTGTATTATTTCTGTTCTCTGATTGGGCCAGTTGTGTAACTAATCACATCAGAACCAGCATCCATTTTGAACTGCATGTTCATGTGTGTAATTTGGAATACACTTTCGGAAAATATTAAGCTATTTGAGTTCCAAATTGACTTTTGATGAGTATTCACACTAGTAAAGCTCATTTGCTAGAGTATTTGTGGAAAGCAGCCATAGAAACAGACCAGGAGATTCAAAGCAAATTTGTTCAGGACTTCAAATGAATATACACAGACATCTTTCTGCAGAATTCACTCACCATTAGTCATGTTGCAGTAATACCTGCAGTACATACTTACAACTGAGTTAGACTTTCCGCTGTAAAGCTCTGTTTGTGAGATTTATTAGCTCAGCGGTTTCAGAATGGATTGGACTGAGATTTTTAATACCAAGTTCCCAGCTTGGAGGGACACTTTCTAACTCCATCCCCTTTGCTCCCTCCCCTTTCCCTCTGCAAACCATTACGATAATTTAAGCAATTGATCACTTCTACGGCTCAAAAGCCTGAGCACAGAAAAAAAAGGTACGAAAATGGTGGCTGGGGGTGGGTCAGAGAATTTTAAACACTGAAGCGGAGAAGCCCCACGTTCTCTATAAGTCGACTTTCTCATGCTCACTGAGAATCCCCAGAAGCGTGAGTAATAAAAGAAAATGCTCTAGAGGTAAAACTTAAAGGACAATATGTGAAATCTCATTTACAAGTGGGAAGCAAATGAGGCAGAATCCAAATGCTATATAGCAAAGCCTGCTCTAAATCAACATTTATAACAGCAACTTGGCAGGTGGGTTTTACCTCTCACCAACCTGCATATGCTTTAAAGTCAACAGGCCAAAATGTGTTCTTTGTTACATTCAATCAACCCTGAACTAAATTTACTGAATTTAAGAAGTTGTGCAGTCATAACTGCAAACAGAATGTGCCCTCAGAAAGATCTGGTAGGGATCTCTCACTTCTTAGAAATCTTACATAAATCAAAACTTTTTCAAAATATTTTCATTCCAGAACCACCAAATCCTGTAAATCTGAATATCAAAATACCTTCCCAGTAAGACAAGGTCTAGTTGTGATGTAACTGAACTTGTGTATAAGCATTGCTCCATTGCTTTCTATTTTCTCCCCTTCATCATCCCCAAGATTTCCTCTATGCCAGTGTTTTTCCAGAGCAATTCATGCTTCTTTGGGACAAGCTGACTGGCACCAGAGCTTTGTGTCCACTTTACCATGGGGTCAGAGACTGGTGCTTCAGTTTATCACCACAATCAAAATTCAGGAGGCACAACCAGAGTCATGGGGATGTTCTAGGACTGCCATTTGTCAAGTCTATAGCAGTTAAGTCCTCAGGAGACCCCAAGATGATGTCAAAACACCCTAAGATGATGGTGTCCCAGCACACATGCACCCAGCCAAGCAATGCTTGGCCACTGGTGTTGTTTCTTGCCATTTGCCCTCAGCTCAGAATTTCTCCACTTCACTGCAAACTGTCAGAGTCCAAAGCTGAAGCACTCAAGCTGACAAAAGAAGAGGAGTTGTTTTTGCTGCTAGACAACTGTATCTCAGCACATTGTTTTCTATAACCACATGCTGATTGAGTCATGTAGTAACAAAACACCTGCCCTATAAACATAAAACAAGCTGTCACAGCATATCAACACATGAAGAGGCAAAGCAATATTGGAACAGGGCACCAGAATTACATGCTGGCTTCCAGTATCATTCTGGAAAAGAGGTGTTCCTACCAAGACAAATAAAGTTTTGCACTTGCTGTTTGAAAACACTGGTGCACTTTGTAAGAGGCATTTCCAACCATTTTCTAGAAAGGAGAGACAGAGGGATTAAGAAGTTAAATCACGCATTCTAAGAAGGGAACAGAGTTCACCTGAGGCAGAATTAGGACTCAAACCAAAGGCATCTAATGCATATTTTTCTCTTACCACCAGTCCATTCTGCCATACAGGAAAATAAAAATGAAAAGGGACCACCTGAGGGAGAGCCATGTCCCATTTTCCCTGATTGTAAGCAGGCATGAAGAAGAAATGTCCATACCAAATACAGAGTATTCACTAATGTCTGATTTTAAAAAATCTTTTTGCAAAAAATATGCCTCAAAAGCCAATCAACCTGTTTTTTCTTCCTGCATGAGCCCTCCTGTCTGTTGTAGAGGGCTGGAGACAGATCAGGAGTGGCTTCCCAGTGTCCCCTCAGCATCTTTATCCCCTGTTCTCTGCAGAGCCTCTTCCATGGGCAGATTAAGCAAGAAGACCTGGAGGCAGAGCCATCAGGCACCATCAGGTACCCAGATGTCTAAAGGTGTATATCTGATCTGAGGGGGTCACTTCTTTAGCATTTTCTGCAATTACCAATTACAACTATTTCCTATGCTACAACTTTCTCTTTGAGCAAAGAATTCAGGCACTAAATTCTATGAGAACAAAAATACGTTCCAAAATGAGACCGTTCATGATGCAGAGTTTTAATGTTATTTGCTTCGGAAAAAAAACATGCACATTTGCAAAAGTTCAGCATATGTGCTTATTATATGGTCAATGCCTACAGTTATCTAGATAATGGTGAGCCTCATCCCTGGGCCATAGCACATAACCTGCAACTCCTTGAAGCAGCCATTGTCTTTTTATTTTGTGCTCAGACATTCCCAGCACTATGGGGTCTTGGTCCAGGGCTGAGGTCCCTTCTGTGCTGCTGGAATACAGATCAATAGTGGGAAGAAGGTTTTTAGCATTCAATTTCATGCTTCTAAGTGTCTCAGTTTTGTACATGGAAAGCAATTATCATAACATTACAAACTGTCATATGTTGGCTGTGGATAAAAATGCCCTTCTGCGGGGTGCTAGGGCTTTTCAGGTTAAAGCCAAGCATTTTTTTTCTTTCTTTTTTTTTTTTTTTTTTTTTTTATGATATGTATTATTATATTTAACTTAGGTAAATGAAGATCTGACCCCCACTTTTTTTTTTTTTTTTTTTTTAATGTTAAATGAATGGCATGGATGAGTCACCAGGTTGTTATTAAAATGAGAGAACTGCATGGCTGACCATGCTAATAGTACCCCCTCCCATGCTCAGCTGTGTTTAATATGTACCTGAAATAATTTTACAGTGACCTGCCAATGCCTAAAGTGGGCTACAGGAAAGCTGGGGAAGGACTCTATCATGGAGTGCAGTTACAAAACAAGGGCTAGCGGTTTTAACTAAAAAAGGGTAGTTTTGTATTAAATATTAGGAAGAAATTCTTTGCTATGAGGGTGGCAAGGCCCTGGGTCAGGTTGCCCAGAGAAGCTGTGGATGACCTGTCCCTGGAAGTGTTCAAGGCCAGGCCAGATGGGGCTTTGGCTGTCCTGATCCAGGGGAAGGTATCTCTGCCCAGGACAGGGGGATTGGAACTAGATGATTTTTAAGGTCCCTTCTAATCCAAACCATTCTGTGATGATTCTATGATGATTACAGAAGTATGACAGAAGAATTTGGGTCCTGTGAGCCTGTCTTTGGTAAAGGAGGGGAAATGTCAGTATCTCTGTCCTTCAGCTATCTTCCATCTCAGTTGTCTGCTCAGAATATTGGTCTGGTTCCATGCCAATCTTTCTCTTTATGCTTTTGAACCAATTTTCACATAGGATCTTGCTTTTTGACTGAACAGGGCAGAAGCTGCTCTACCCAGACATACATACATTGAGCATGGGGCTGATGGCTTCTTCCTGCCAACTCACAGCTGTTTAAGGAAGATCTGCCTTCTTCCTGCACTGACATGGGTGCCCTTTGGGTACAGCAGGAAGGGGCTACCTGAAATACCTTCTTGTCCCTGAATTAGAAATTTGAGCTAGGCAAAACCTGTCTCATTGCCCTTTGGAGAAGGATGTGTTTGGCTTGGGAGCGAATCACCCAAAAGCAAAAAGGAGAACCCCATAGCACCCCTCTTCTCTACCTCCCTCTTCATCTGTTGTCTCATGGCTTTAGCTTTGCAACAGCAAAGCACTGTGGCCTCTGTAAACCTGGATGCTTAATAATCCCCAGGTTGATCATTTGCCACACAACTAATTATAACTCTTTCAAGGCTCCTGTTCATGCCCCTTCCCTCCCCTGCCTCCTTTTCATTTCCTGTGTCCAGGGCCTTGAAATGCTTGGTCTTGACACAATAATTGATGGCTGCTGGCTGTACAAATGTAAAGGCCTGGAGTCTAAATAGAGCCAGATGGAGCTTGTATTGTATTGTGTGTTTTTCTTAAATAAGGGAAAGATTTATAAATTGATGAAATTTATTGTAAATAAGAGAACATTGTCCCTTTATAATACTTTATTATAATTGAAAAACACCCATGAGTAATCTGCTCTTGGGTCACATTGATGCTTTGTTTTTCATTTGTTGCTCTCTTGAAGAGCTCACACAGATGTTTTGTGTCTCCTGTCCCAGCTGGGCTCTGTGTGTCACGTTCACTCCCACTGTTTGTTGCTGTACTCATGGATACTGGCATTTTGCATCCATAATTTCTGATCTGGGTAGGTAAATGAGGCCAAGAGCCTCAGGCTAGGAAGGGTTAAAACCTGGGTTGGAAACTTTGGTAACTCTTGAAACCATGAGACTGTGCTAAACAGGTAGTTCTTCTGGTGTGGGTCTTGGGTTTTACTCCAACTACATCTTGCTCACTAACTTGGAGGGGCAGCCCATGGGACATGGGAAAGGCCTGCCAGACGCCTGTTGCTCTTTTGCTCACTGCAAGATAAAACCCACCATAAATCCTGCCCTAAAAATTCTTTATAGAGTCCACCTGTCCACAGCAAATAAATCAATTGCTCTAAATTAAATTCTGTAAAAGCTGAGTGGCATAGGGTACCGTGTCTGGATTTATTTGGGAGCCAGGAAGACTGTAATTTTCTAAGTCAACACTCTGACCCTGCTTTATTCATTTGCTGTTCGTGATAAAACTGGATCTCTCCTTATATTTCTGGCTGGTTGTTTCTTCCCTCTGTGATATCTGTAATAAGTGTGTCCCTGAGAAGGGGGAAGTGGGGAGGAGGCACAGAGGGCTGTCATCCAAAGGAGAGAATTAAATCAGGATGTATCTCCTCATGCTGGCTCCTGTTTTCTCACAGCCTTCTGCTTATATTTTCCCTGCATTAACTTCTCACGAGCAAAGCTAAAGTGCTAGGCAAAGGCCTTGTTAGACACACATCTTGGGGAACTCTGATGTGCCATTAATTAAGCTCTTTCACTGCTTCTTTCCTGCTGGTTTCAAGGACCAGCCTGTGTGCCTTAACTCTTTTCTTCTCTTTTATTTCCCTCTCTCCTCAACAGCGCTCTGAAAAGAGCAGCACAGGGCTCTTTTGCAGATGGGGCCGGGGTGGTGTAGTGCCCTCCAAGTGAACTCTCAAGTCTTCTCTAGCAGAAGGAGAGCCCTTGCCAAGTTTGTCAGACACTGACGCACAGAGCTGCTCTCTGTCAATGGATTTGTTGGGCAAAGTCAGGCTTTGACAAAGAAGAAGTAGATGCCAGCACATCCTGGCATGGCAGTGTCAGTACAGCACCGTCCCCCTGCCGTTACCCTTCAGCTGATGGTGTTGGGAACCTTTCCATTAGAAGGGTTTGCACTGTCAGCTTGATTGATTCACCCTGCTAAAGACTCACACAGAAAATCACAATATTTGGCTCTTGGTGGTGCTTTTATTTCATTTTATTATTTTTCTCCCTCTGTTGTCCTTTCCAGCAAAATTTAGGGGTAATTTAAATCCTGGTAGCATGCTCTCAGAAATACAGGATTCCCTGGCTGGCTGAGCTGTTCCCCATCACCCTTACCCTTCACCTTAGAAAAGTGAATAAAAAAAGTGAAGTGCTCCCCAATCTGACCCCACAAGTAATTGCTTACTCAGACAAGGCGTCTTCCCTCTACACATGAAATGGACACTCTATATATATGTACTTCCATACTGCATATATCCGTATGTTTTATGCCAAGAAATGAGCAGTCAGGACTAATCTAACTTGGAGGGATATTTTAATGCCTATTTATCCATTAGAAGAAAAGGAAATGTAACGTCATGTATCTCTCACAGCTAAGAAGCTATGAGATGGAGATGACGCTAGTATTTTGATCTGTGTCCTCCCTTGGCAGCTCAATCTTCTTTTCATACATCTCAGGGGAAAATTGGGTGTCACTTTCTGCTGAGTCTACTGCCTGCTTGGTCCTTAACGACACACTTTGTCCCTATAACTGAAATCCCAAGTACACAAGTATTTAGCAATGGATCTTGTTTTGGGTCCCTGAATAATTTCTTCCCTTGCAGCTGCCTCTGCTGCCCGTTCTTCAGCCTTCCCTCCCTGTCCCTGTGCAGAGCCTCACAGAGGCTCAGTTTGCAGGCAGGGATGCTGTTGTTGGTGAGGGTGTTGGTGACAGCAATGCAATCCCTGTGCAGGCTCCTCCTGTCCTGCTATTTCACGGGTACCAGGGCCAACCTCTGCTCTGTGCACAAGCCAAAGCAGTGCTCCACTGGTGGCACAGAGAAGGTGACAGCTCAGCAGGAGGACTTCTCACTCACGGCAGCTCCTCTCCACTCTCTGCCTGCTGTAATTAATATCCTTTTCCCTGCAGGCTGTGAGGCTCTGACAGGCTTTATTTTTAACTCCACTTAATGACAGAGTATTAAGACAAAATGCAACTTTTGTGAGCTCCAGGCCTCAGGGAGGCGTGAGGGCCTTGGAGCATTGCTGAACCTGGCAAAGAAGCATGAGTTTGGAGGCATGTGTGTGCAGCACAGCGAGTTCAGCATGCTGAGGTTGTGAGGCTATCCAGAGCAGACTGCAGAGACCATATGAGAGACATTCAGTGGGCAGTAACTCAAAGGGGTGCTCTTTGTGGGCCCAATCCTGCCCAAAAAACAAAGAGTTTTCAGCAAAAATGAGAGCATCTTCACCAGCATTCTCAGAAGGAAGTAGTAGGTATTTGCTCACAAGAGGCAGGTGGAGGTTTGTGTTTTAATGTTTCCAGATGGGGATGACTAAAGTAAATGATGAGAGAGGGGATGACTTGAAGTTTCCTATGTATCTTCAAGATGGAAGGCAAATTCTTGGAAGATGAGGAGTGAAAACAGACAATAAATGATCCTTTCAGTTTAACCAAATGGCGAGGCAGGGCAAGTTAACAAAGCAATTATAGTCACTCAAGAGTCAGGAGGAGTGAAAGCATTGCTTCTAAACAACAAGTTGGCCATGGCTTATATATCCCTAATACAGAGATCAAACAAACAAACAAACAAAATACCAAAGAAGCAGCATTTAGAAGCAAAGTGTGGAAAAATACTGAAGTACATGAATACTCTTCCCGGAGATAAAAAATCCTTATCATTCTTCATATAACGTTTTAGGGTTTAAGATGTTAGTAAGATCAGAAAAAGAACTGCTTTATGCTTTTTCCTTCTTCTAGGTCCAAAAAAAGGACGAAGTGAAAAAAAAAAAAAAAAGTACTCTCAAAATTGCTAGAGATTGACAGTTATTGTCTCAAAAGTTACACTTTGAGCATAACTTTCAGCAAACATCATAGGCTGAATTTTTCAACTGTCCCTTAGAAATGACAAAGATAATAAAGCTTATCGTTATTTCACACCAGCTGGTCTTCCCTCCACTGATGGCAACTTTTCAGGAACTGCTCTTAAGGCAAAATTTCTGATCAAACTCCAAGTTTCTAGGCTGGGAAAAGGGCAATACGGAAAATTTTGGTGCAAGTCCGGTCCCTGCCACAGGCGTATACAGTTGTGGCTGACTGAGGCATGATATGGATGCACATTTCTCAGGATTAGCCTTATAGAGCTGAAAAAGAGATTCCCTTTTTTTGGGGGAAAGAAGCATAGCTCATTCACTACAGAGCTGTGCACTTACCAGGCTAAGAACACTCCTTCCAAGATGAAGTTACTAACACATTCCCCAGTAAATTTTACAAGGTTTTTCTGGTTTCTCTCTCTTCTCCCTTCCCTAAAGGAAGTGTGGTCAGGGTGAGCTAAAGAGGGAAATGTTTTTTTGTTTGTTTGTTTTATGAACTCTCTGAGCATTTACTTTCTGTGGTAACATTGTGTCTAGAGTGTCACCAGTCATCATTTTAAGCAAATGACACCAAAACTTAGTGGCAATAAGAAAAGTAATTAAAGGAAGCCTCAAATTTGTCTTTTATCACAGCTTTGTTTACCCTGGATTCTCAGACTGTACTGTGGAAACATCCTGAGTCTAATACTTGCTCTTCTAGGACTTCAAAATACTTCAAAATTCAGTTAATGCATTGCTTGCCTTATTTTCAAAGTATCATCTCCTACAGCTTTGGAACCAGGACCTCTTAATCATCCTTGTCATATCTATAGTGACTTTATTTTTTTTTTTTTCCCCAGCATCTTCTCTCCTAATTTGCACCCTGTGGAAAAGAAAAAACATCACCAGTGGACCAAGGTGAGATCAAGCACTTCCCCAATTTATTTTACCTCATGTCCATCCCTCCAGTAGTAAGAGGCAGGTGTTTTCCTTTTCAGATATTAAGCTTTCGCAAGCCCCATGTTCCCAGTGGTCTAGCTAGGTGATCTCTTTTGCACAGTGGTCCTTCCTCATAATCCTCTGTCCATCCTCCAGCAGAGGAGAAGCTCCCCTATAATTAGTACCACTGGTGCTGCCGATGGATTCCAGGCCAATGCGCAGAGTAATTGCTGCTTGAGATTACTTATGACACAAATGTTGACATTCTGTTGGCATAACTTGCAATAATGTATGCAGATTGCATCCTTCTAGTGCCTTAATTATTACTTCTCCACAAGAAATAGTCAGGTTATCCTCTGCTTTGATTTGAAGGAGATAATTCTCCCTTCAGAAGCACGGTTGTTTAGAGAAAGGGGAAGGGCAGGAGGCAAGGGAAGGAATGGACTGAGATGTGTTCATCACGGTTTTTCCTCCAGACAGGATGCATTTGTACCTCAACCTTGTCTATGTCTTCCTCCCTTTTTCTGTCTCACTGTGGGAGTTGGGAGGTCTCTCTCAAGGTGAAACTTTCCCTGGAAAAACACAGAAGTGCTGCATTTAATGAGCCAAGACAGATGTCCTATTCAACATCCAGCAGCATGCATGGAAGTACTTAGTATTTAGTATCTGTAGTGTGATAGTGTCTAGAGGCCACAACCAAGGTTGAGGCCTTGTTGGGCTGGGCCGTGTGTAAAGCACCTAGTTAGATAAAATTCCTGACCTACGGAGTTTAAACTATAAATTAAACAGGAGGCAGAGTGAGGAGAAAGGAAAAAGATCCTTCTGCAAAGCACAGATCAATATGAAAGTCAGCGACAGAAAACCAGTAAATTTAACACCTTACCCCTACAGTTTGCATTTCTTCACTAGCTAGAAGAGTCCTGGAAAAGCTGACAAATTATTATACAGAAATGCTGTATTCAGACAAGTTTATGTCAAGAGAACAACACAGAGCTCTAGAAATCCAGTCAAGGAAAGGAAGCACATGGCTCAGATTCTCTAACATGTATAATATTATAATTTTATTTTTATAAACTGACTAACACCTGAAGACATTCAGAATAGAAAATGGGACAGAAGAAAATATCTTGCAAAGCATATCCTTGGAGAATACAGTTGCACAGCAACAGAGGATGTATTCCTGGAGCTCTGGAAATAAAACTGCTAAAAACTCATGTTTCAGACATGGGGGAAGGAGAGTGCTCCTTGTCTTTGCAAGGCAGAGAAAAAGACACACTTGTGTCTGCAGAAGGACAAGTCACTGCTTTGATGTGCAGATAAACTTATATTTATGTATTTATTTATTTATTTACTTTTATTTAAATTTTATTTTTTTTCCTGGACAAAGTCCTTTAGAATTTGTGAGTTATGCTATACTAGCCTTTTATACTGACTCATTTATTCTAGTACCCTGCACCAGTATCCAATATTTTGGAGAAATTATGTCTTTCAAAACTTCACTTAGAACTGGTTCCTACATGTTACAGAACGTATGCAGCCAGCAGTGCACAGTTCCCACTGGAGAAGGTGTCCTGGTTTCAGCTAGGATAGAGTTAATTTTCCACCTAGGAGCTGGTAGGGTGCTATGTTGTGGATTAGGATGAAAAGAGTGTTGATAACACATTGATGTTTTAATTGTTTCAGAGCAGTGCTTACACCAAGCCAAGGACTTTTCAGCTTTTCACTGTCCTGCCAGCGGGCAGGCTACGGGTGCAGCAGGAGCTGGGAGGGGACAGACCCAAGACATCTGACCCAAACTGGCCAAAGGGGTATTCCATCCCATCTGACGTCATGCTAAACAATATATAGGGGTGGCTAGCTGGGGTGGGGGGGCTGTCTGCTCAGGGTTAGGCTGGGCATCGGTCAGCAGGTGGTGAGCAATTGCGTTGTGCAATTGCATCACTTGTTTCGTACGCATCATTATTCTTAGTACTGTTATAATCATTATTGTTATTATTATTATTGTTATTATTATTTTCCTGTCTTAATAAACTGTCTTTATCTCAACTCACAGGCTTTACTTTCCTGTTTCTCTCCCCCATCCCAGAGAGGGAGGGGGGAGGGTGAGCGAATGGCTGTGTGGTGTTTAGCTGCTGGCCGGGTTAAACCACAACCGAAGGAAAACACCTTTTCAGGTCTGCCCAAGTTACTCAGCTTGAGTTGAGACCTCATTCTCAGGCTTACGTGGCAATTGGTGCGGTTATCGCATGGGGAGATAACTAACTGTCTTAACCAAAAGGGAGCCTGGTGGATTCCTTGTCTTGGTAACCTCCCTGAGGCACAGAACTGTGAATGTCACCCATACGCTGGGTGC
The DNA here is from genome assembly GCF_009819795.1 of Aythya fuligula. Taxonomy (NCBI): domain Eukaryota; kingdom Metazoa; phylum Chordata; class Aves; order Anseriformes; family Anatidae; genus Aythya; species Aythya fuligula. The sequence goes on from NC_045577.1 coordinate 7,241,166, forward strand.
ATTTCCCTGAGCTGCCTTTTTGGTGTCACTAATTGCATCCATGTTCCTGCACAGTCTGATGGGAAGGGAACAGGTCTGCTCAGATTAAACAGAAAGAGCTTGTGAGAAATGAGTCTCCTGAGATAATTGGTGGAGGATAATTGACATCATTGGGAGCGTTCTCTTTCTGTGAGTTCTTTTTCGTCAGAAAGGATCGATTTTTCAGAATCGAGCTAAAAATGGAACCCCCCCATATCATCTTCTATGATTGTCCCAGAAACCAATTAACACAAGGAACTGTGGCCATTCTTTCCTCCTGGGGACTGACTGACTCCAAACCTTAGACTGAAGTTAAGTTATATACCTAGATACTCTGGTATCTAGTATATACTTGAGGATCTGGATCAAATTCCTCAGCAACTGTAGGTAAATCAGTGAACAACAAATCATCCTGTTTGAGATGGCTTGAACTCTGCCTTTCCAAAGCAGAGTGACATAAACTTTAGAATAGATAGATCTGCTAGATGCCATCTAGATCTAATAGATCTCTTTATTTCTACTGGATCTTAGTGATACTGTCCCAAGAGCTCAGCCACAGCTGTGGTCTAGGATGCAATGCACTCCTTAACATCAATACCGTGGTGTGCCAGAGAGGACTCGCCAGCTCAGCAGTAACAATGAAGTAGAACAGGATCATGATGTTGGGATACTTTACCCCCTTTTTGGAACTGCAGCTGACCTGGCAGGACTCTACTTCATGAACCAGTTCCACTCTGCCTTATTCAGTAACTGCCTAAACTGCTGCCCAAAGTGTATCTGTGTGTGTGTCTGTGCTTTTTATGTAGCTTTGTGCTGTGTAAACCCTCCTCTACATAGGAACTTCTCTGACCCCTGGGCCAAGATCTCATTTGCATTTTCCAGAAATATTTTACAAGTACTTTCTCACAGATTTGGGAAATTTCATACACAAGTTTACTCCTCCATTTTTACCCCTTAGGCCAGCTGCCCTTTCTTCTGTTCTTACCCCCTGTACACAACCTTTTCCCCTCTCAGTAAATTGCCTTTCATTTGCCTCATATCTAAGGCAGAGAGGGTGAGTGGGGCAGATCCTGGCCCTGCCATTCTGGGGCCTCTTGGGCTGTCCCTGCCCCATTCCTGCCTTCCCTAAGTCCTGCTGCTGCCATCTGTACCTCTGATGGGGAAGCAAGACATGAGGGGTCACCCTGCAGGAAAACTGCACCCCTCCAGAACAAAAAGGCAGGTGGGGGAAAAGGAGAGGACGGAGAGGGGAAAAAGGACAGGAGAAGGGTGACGAGCCAGGGGAAGTTCAGAAAGCAGCCATGAGAGCCTCACTTCAGCAGCCGAATCCCTCCCTGCCTCTTGGAGCAGACACTTGAGCTGTTGCTGTGGCTCAGGAGGTGGGTTGGCCCCTTCCCCTTGCTCCTGGCCCCAAACCCTTCCCTCCCAGCCAGTCCCCGGCACTGTCAGGGCCATGGGCAGCAGCACTGCCCCAGCCTTGGCAGCAGGATGGGAGCTGCCCTCCTCCTGCCCCATCCCCATCCCTTTCCATCTGCGCCGCTCCCTCCTCCTCCTCCGGTGAAACACAGCCCAGGTTTGTTTAGTCAACCCGAAGCGAAACGCGGCACGTTGGCCAAAAAACCCTCCATGAAAATCCTGTTAATTTGTTTGATGAGCTGCCTCCAGCTGCAGCCAGACGAATAAACGCTGATTGGCTCTTTTGCTAAAACTCTCTGTAATGAAATGAGCCAGCTCCGTGCCTCGGCTGAACGTGCCAGCCGGGCTGGGCAAGAGGTGGATGCGTGGGGCTGCGTGGGGAAGGGGGGGCAGGAGGCAGGGGGAGACGCGTCTAATGGCATCATTTCCATTTCACAATAGCTAATCCTGCCTAAATCAATGAAGCCCTGGCATCCTAATGAAATTGGGTTGGAACTTGTTCAGTTTATGATGAGCTTTTTAACCTCGGCTTCTTAATTAGCCTGGTGCGGGGTTGAAATGGGAAAAAATGGAGTGTTTTTCTCCCTGGCCCATCTATCTCATCCGCAGCACAGAAATGGTGAAATTAGATGCAAATATGCTGGGTTTAAAAATAATCTCAGCATTTAGGTCTCTTTGAGGGTGGGGTGAAAAAAAAAGAGCAGGGTTTCCAGGATTATGGGGCTGACACCTTGCTGGGATGTGCAGGTGTTTCCCAGGCAGGAGGAAATGGGGCCTCAGAGGCTCCTGCAGACCTGGGGAGCAGGGAGAAGCCTCTCACATGGACTGTGGGGAGCAGGAGGGGAGGAAAAACAAAACCTGTCCTACTTTGTGAAATCAGTTTGAACAGAAATGTCATCGTTTCTTCCACAGAAGTGGCAGTGGTTTGGAACCAGGTGAGATACTGGGATGGGATTTTAGGCAGGTGTCCTGAAGAGCATTTTGATGCATCTCTGAGAAGGAAGAAGACTGTGGCTATCCAAGCATGGAGAGACTGAACCGGTTTGAAGGGACTCAAAATGCTCCTGAGGGGAAAGGCTAAAACCTCCCCAGACAGAAGTGCTCCGGGTCACCCAATTAGCTATGTTTTCATTGGGCACAAAGCCTGTTTTCACAACAAGGGGGAGAAAACCTCTCTGCAACTCCTTAGGCCCATCCTTCCAAGGGGAAGGAAGGCCAGACATCCAACTGTTTCTCTTTACACTCAGGAATGCTGCTTTGATGAAGTCTTACAATACTAGGGAGAACTGGGATTTCACTGGGAGCCATTTCGACAAACCAGCAGCTTGTCCTCCTCTGCAGCTTTTCTCCCCACAGAGAAGGGGAAGAAAGCACACCTTCTTCTCCCCATCACCCTCTCCAGCAGAATAAAATGTGACTTCTTCCCTAAATAATTCACAGCCTGTCTTCTTCCTGAAAGTTTTGGTTAGTACAAAATGACACTTCTTACCCTTTAATGCTCTGATGAAATATCCCTCCATGCATAATTTAGGAACTGGCAACTGGTAGTAGCAGGGCAGGTGTAGTGCTGGCGTCTGCAGGCAAATCCCCTGGCACTGGTTTGTTCCTGAACCACAGGAGGAGGCAGCGCGGGGAGAACCGAGGACAGAATCAGTGTGGAGAAGTCCCTGCCAAACCTGTGTTTTCTGAAAGGGTAAAGAGCATCTGGGAAACCAGCTCTGGCACAGCTCAGAGGGGTTATCACTTCTCCAGGCAAGCAGAAAGGCTTAGGGTTATGTTCAGCAGAGGCAGATTGGGTCCTTGACTAAAACATGAGTGTAAGGAAAGGGAAATAAGGTCAAAGCCTTGCTCTGCTGCATGTTTCCTTTGTGGGTTAGGTCAGTGCGATAGGCTCAGATCAGCAAACGTGCCTGTGGAATTCGTGGGCTGTGCTTCAACTCAGAGGCTCCCCAGCTTCACAGAACAGACCTTCATGCCTTTGTGTCCACAGAAGAGGAATGACTGCTCCTCATTTTAGTGCTTAAAACAGGGAAAGAACAACTTCTGTTTTCAGAGACACATTTTGAAATACAACAGGTGTTCTATAGCTCCGGGAGCGTTATCACTGTGTTTCAAATTCAGTCTTCAAAATCTTAAAAACAGTAACTGTCAGCAGCATTCAGGCTTTGTTCCACCCAAGTTCTCCTGTGTGAAATTTACCATTACATTTTGAGGATGTTAATTTTTTTCTGGTCATTTTCTGCTAGTCAGAGCTTCATTTGCCCAGCACACGGGGAGAGATGCAGATTATCCTGTCCCACATTGGCTTTTTGAACAAGTGTGGAGTTACAACCCCATTCCACCATGAAAGTGACATGAAAGGAGCTCAGGGTAGACCCAGCCACAGTCATGTTGTGCCCAGCAGCAGGAGTATTTCCCACCCTGTATGGCAGATGATGCAAAACAAAAGCAAAAGAGAAAGATATCCTTCTGGGTGCAAACTTGTGGTGGCACTTCTGACTTTTGTTCTTTTCCTGCTGCCCATAGCCCTGCCTGCAGGACATAATTATCCTTGAGCACCTGTGGCTCCCCTGTGCAATGGCTGTGTGCTGCTGGAGTGCCTCCAGCCATGGGCTTTTCACAGATATTTCATTAACGTTCAGAAATGGCACTTACTCGCTAATAATCTACCAACATTTAATAAACACAGCCCAAGAGTTTTATAACCTGTTAACTTCCAAGTGGCAATAATTAAACAAAAATGATAAATAATTAAGGCCTAATTACATGGTATCTGTCATTTCATTTTCCAGCAGGCATGTTAAGTGCGTTTGCCACTGGTGACTGGGGGCCCATTCTGCAAGAGCTCAGCTCTTCCCCTGCATGCCTGGATGGAGAGTCAGGTTCCATGCAGCTTTATGGTGGAAAAGAAAGAGGAAAATGTGCTTCATTAGCCGGGTAATTGTCCCCTTCCACCACTGAAGTTAATTCCCACTGAGGCTGTTGTATGGCATGAGATTGGGAAGCCAGCAAACAGAGTCATTTATGTCCCATGTTGCTGTGATAGACTGAGTTGCAGGAGGTGGGCCAGATGCAGAAGAGCCGCCCAGTGCAGCACAAAGAGATACCTCTTTTCACTCTCCACCACTTTGGATCTGGATCTCAAACTGAGATTTGTAAATTGGGCCCTGTATAATAGGATGTAACAACAACCAACGAATAGACAGATGGCAGGCGGTTTAAACAGTTGTATCAGGATTCAGATTCATCATGAGATCTACAACTAACAAAAATCTGCAAAATTCCACTCTAGCACCAATTTACAGCAGCTGAAATTACCTGCTTCTGAACTCTTTTGTCTGGATATCGAGAGATATCCTGAAGACAGAGACATGGCTGGGAGATCTCTCTGTAACCTGTCAGCTAGAAAATGCAGAAGAACAGAGCATGCATGGGACTAGTGCAGAAAGGGAAGGGGTGGATGGCACTGGAGCTCTGCGAGGGTTGGAGTATGCAGCAGGTGCCAGAACAGGACACCAAAGTCCTCAGTGCTTTTAATGGACAAGGATAGATGGCAAAGACTGATACAGGCTAATAAAAGGGGAGATGAGCTGACAGTACAGAAGACTGAAGCTCTCTGTCTGGACAGAGTGCAGGGATAGTGCAGGGCTGGTAAAAGGATCAGGAGGGAGAGCATGCACTAAATCCACTTAGTTATCTGCTGCCAGGGCAGCATTTGTCTGCTACAGGGAATAAATGGCCTCCATTGCTTCGAAAGCAGGGAATTGGTTTAATTGATCTCTAGTGGACCCTTAGTCAAGGAGGAGCCTTGTACATGCTTTAGTTGCTTCCCTGAAGCTGTACATTGAGATGGTTTGCTTCAGTTAATTTTCAAATGGCCACAAAAAGCTTCCTGGTATTCAGGCAGCAAATTCAACTCCGATTTTTTTTTTTTTTCAGTAGTTTCCAGTTCAGCCCCTTCAGATAGGGGACAAAATTAGATTTTCCCCAAGGAATCAATTTCCTCATTACCCAACCCTTATTCTTGCAAGCTTTGTTTATATCTGACAGTCCATAGCAATAACCCAAATCCCAGCTCTGTCAGCTTCAGCACCGTGGCCCTAGATTACAGAAATTTACTGCAATGTGGGATGTTGTAAGGTGCAAATACGGTCCTAGAAGTCTGTTATTTCTCTGTGTTTCTATTTGACTCTCTTACTGTCAGAGGGTAAATGCGAGAAGCTTTTACGCTGTGGAAGAGCATGCTTAAGTCAGAAATCATCAGTCATGCAGATGATCATTCTGAATGGCTTCCACTATTTCTAGGGGTTAGGGAAGGACTGTGGTTGCTGGACTTCCCTATCCAGCTTCCAGCAGTGTAGCACCAGCTGCTTAACAAGCTTTTATATTTGGGTTCCAAGGCAGCTATGGATTTTGCTTTCCAATTTATGTTTCTTCCCCAGATGGAAAGAGAGTGAGGATCAGATACAAGGTCAGGCTGTGGCCACTGAGTTACTGTGATAGCTCTTCTACAGGAACTGTGTGCAGTTTGAGAGCCCACTGGCAGTGCAGAGCAACACAGCTCTTTTGTTGGACGATAAGCTGGGGTGAGTTTCCTTATATTCTCTGTAGTGAAGCAGTTTGCATTGCATCACACGTGGATCCTCAGCTGAAAAGCAGTGGCTATTAATGTGTGGTGTCCAAGTGCACATTTTCAGGTTTAATAGCTCACTCTGGGTGCTAGGAAGGAAGTCTGAACCAGCATCCCAATGCAATGTTTGCCCTTTTTGCTCTCACTAACCAACCCTACCCTAGCCATTCACTCATCTTTCAGCTGATATTCAAAACGTTTCTGGGAAACTCAAACTGCCCCGCTAGCAAAATCTATCCTGCAAATCACAGAGAACCTGCAACATCCACTGAGAGCTCAATATTCCCACTTCAGCAGCTGGGGAGTCAATCAGGCAAGGTGTTTCTTTACCACCCGGAGCATTACATAATGAAATGCCGAGGAAACCACCTCGCATGGATAGAAAGTAAATTCTCCACGGGGGAGAATATAGCGAAAGAAGCAAGTGGAGATGCATTAGCAGAACAATGCAGATCCTCACAGAAATGGGGGCACAAGTCAGCTGCATCCCACTGTGAGTGATGTGTGGTGCTGTGTTCGAGGAACTGAAGCATCGTCAAGCACACGAGATTGTGCAGAATTGCAGGACTGCTGCTAAGTAAGTGGCAACCCCAGGTTGTTGCATAAGGCTACATACCCAGCTTGACGTGCTAGTGGGTATGTGAGGGCTTATTCTGACCTGACCCAAATCCAGGTGTTCTCATGTTGCTGGGCTAACTTGGGGGATTTGAGGTTTGACTTGAGGTTTGATGACACTCACGCGTGTGGCTTTTGAATCTGTGGATATGTTAGAAGACCTCCCTTGGAAGAGGAGAAGAAAGTCCAGTGACAGCTCTCTGTGTTCCCAGCTCTTCCTGTTCCTAACATAGATTATTTGCAAAATGAGGCTGAGGGAATTATTTCTTTTTATAAGGTATTACCATACTAGGTAATACCTTAGCCCGAGGTAGATTGCTTCATTCTGCTCCAAACCCAACTTCTTCCCAAGATGGTTTACACAAGGGTGATTTCCACACTCAAGAACCCCTTAGCCAGAAGCACTGAGCTACTTAGTAATGTCTTAAACACTGATTTTAGGGAATACAGTTAAAAGTGCCAATGCAGCCTGTTCTGACTTGAAATAGATCCTGTCTACCCCAAACTGGAAGAAAAACAGCATTTTCCCATTTTCCAGTTACCCTTAGGTAGCTGTGTTATCTCAGCATCCATACTTAGTCCAGGTATCCAAGTGCACTAATGTGCTGGAGGATTTCACCCTGGGTTAATGGAGTGACAGGGAAAATGGGGGCTGCTTAGCACAGCAGTAGTTCCCTGAACCAGGGCGGGGAAGGCTGGATGCTCCATCTGCAAGCAGATGAGAGGTGGTATAGAAAATGTGACCATTACAGCAGTGCAAATTCAGAGACTTGACCCATTGAAAGAAGCCCCTGTCAGGGTTGGAAAGGCAGTTTCAGAGCCGGTGATGTTAAATCTGAGTGTGCCTGGCCAGGTGCTTCCCGGGATGTAACCAGCCTTGCACCTGCCACTTGGACTTGACAAATGTGCTCCTTGCCAAGAACCTGGCCCCAAGGTTGCCACTCTTTGGTGTAAGACAAAAAAGCAGAAAGTTGCTAGGAGCTATGCTAAGCTTATTTCCGCTGCCGCCACTCTCCTGCATGCTCTGAAAAGAGCTTACAAGGACCCAAAACACTGTCACCGTGACAGCGCCCTTTCTTCCTGCCTTATCCCAATTTGCATTATCCGTTCCTCTCACCAGCTGCTATTGTACAGGCTCAATTGCCTTGAATTGCTAGAGACCCTGGTCTGCTCTGCCATATATGTTGGTGTCTGGGCATTAAATATTCATTGAATGATTCATTATTTGGACATTAAATATTAATTTGGATGAGGGAAAGAACTGGGTAATTTGTATTTGTTTTCTGCAGATTGTCTTGGAATTGGAACTGTCTGGTTTTGAAAGGGTGGTGCTCAGGGGCAGCTGATTTTTCACTCCTGGTTTTTCTGTGGAAGTGCTTATTGTCTGTCCTTCAGACATCCTTTTCCCCACTGAAACTGTCTGCCTGTGCTCTGAGATTAACTTCACTAACGATATGTTTGTTATTTGTTTACAAGCCATACAGTTTAAGAAAACTTCCTTCTGCTCCCCCCAGTCTCAAGTCTCTCTCTCACACACTCACACACAGAAGAGACTTCACTTAAGATGCTCAAGCTTCAATATAATTGTTTTTGTTACAGGGAGATGTCTGGTTCTGTTCTGTCTCTTTAAGTGAAGTTTATGGCTTGAAAGGTAATTGATTTGCAATGGTATTTAAGACAAGAGCTGGAGGATACTGCTGTGCTCTTCTGCAATACAGTTGCCTGGAGAAAACCATTGCTAAAGCAAAAACATTGACTTTTTTTTTTGTGATGTGGTCTCTTCTGATGCACTCAGCAGGGGTGAAGTTTGCTCTATTTTTACAGAATTGTCTGCTACTTTTACAAAAGCAGTTTGGACACTGTACAATCTTGCGAGTTGTGCTGTGAATTAGGCAGTAGGTGCAGGAGCAGAGAGCAGGACACTCCATGCTTTTGATTGCTGCTCACTTCTTTATCCTTTGCCTTGGATTAGGTTTTAACTTGTTTTTTCCAAGGAAAGGCAATTTTATGAAGGAGTCAGGCAGGGCTGGGGAATCTGCTGGTGTTTAGCCACATGGTGTTTAATGGCACAATTGGAGGGATAAATACATTGGTGATTATGGATAGAGACAATGCCAAGATAATATTAGGGGGTAGGATTAGAGAAGGTAGACGGGAAGATTTTCCTAACACACCTGAGTCATTTCTACAAGAAGTCTGTCAGAAAAGAACTCTGTAAATTGAAGTTGGCTGCAGACGCGGGAGAACATAAAAGCCCCAAAGTCAACGGCAAATCTCCTTCTGCGTTCAGTAGGGCTTTAATTTCACCTACCCTCTATGGAGCAGAAACACAAAATAAATTGTTTCTTTTTTTAGCTAAAATAAATAAATAAATAACAACAAACAAAACCAGACAGGACTAATCTCAGTAATATACGCGAACAACCAAACTCTTTCAGCTCACAGGGCTTGCTAGTATCCCCATCCCCATAACTTCAAAGCACAGTTGTTTCTCCAGATTAAAATTACGGAGGACCTAGCATTATTTGCTATTTCAGAATGAGCAGTAATAGTCGAGTTGATAATTTCATGCTAAGACTTTTGCCAACAGCTAGGAGATCTTTTCAGGGAGAGACAAACTGCTGAAAATCAATGTCTATGAGCTTTCCAGAAATCCAACTACACAGCTAATCAGGTCTCCCCGGTATAGAGCCCCAGTAAGGGTTACCTTGTGGCTTCAGATTGCTGCATGCTATGAGGAATCTTGTTCTGGGATTGATGCAAGTGGCGCTGATGCATCAAAAATCAGAGTGCAACAAGGACATTGTGACAGTACGAGTTAGAAATTTTTTTCATTTCTCTCATATGGCTTGCCAAGAGAATATCTACTATGCACTGTAACTAAGGTGAGTTTTCTTTCTTAGCCTATGTAATTTAAAACTAAGGGAATTTGGTAAATTATAAAAGTTCTCTGCCTCCAAAGGAAACTGAAGTCAGCTCTCCCCAGAAATCATGCTTAGAAACCAAGCTACAGATGAGTAAAAACTGTCTTATTCCACCACATCACAGGTTAAGCCCAGATTGGAAATATTATCAAAGATTGTTACAAAATGGAAAACAAGCCAGTGCCTTGTTCTGCCTGCTTGAAGAAGCTGGGTCTCCACCTGACCACACTTGCTGGTACCATTCTGCAGAATCCCTGCAGCATGGTGCTGTGGGGAAGCTGAAGCCCCACAGAGGCAAAGGGATGCACAGAACCCTGGTCCTTGCTTCTCACCACCTGGCCTTTGGGAAGCTTGGCATCCCCAGGGCATCCCCAGGACATCCAGAGCTCTTGGTGCCTTTTCTTGTTTGTATGAAAAACAACACAGAAGTTTCTGCAAGCAAAGTGTCTGCAGGACATTTGTTGGACTTTCTGCTTTGTTTACATATATGACTTATTTATAATGATTCCCTAAACTGACATCTAAAAGTTGTCCTTTCTCCTATTACAGGGAGTGACAAAATCTCCATGCCCCCCTTCAATCTCCACTTAAAGGAGAGGCAACTCCTCCCCACCGTAATCTTTTATATACTCATTGAATTATAACCTTTTCTGGTCATTTACTCAGTGAGGATTTGTCATTCTAATATTTCATTGATCCCATAACATAAAATCCCAAAGATATGCACACAGCTGAGCAGCAGCATAGAATTCCTTTGGCAGTATTCACAGTTTAAATATAACCCACACAGTGTAGAAGCAAATAAGTTTTGAAATGAAGTGTCAAAACCACTCTCTCCCACCACTTTTGGGGACCACTGATTTTGTTAATTAAGCATGGGGAGGAGATGAGGGGATTCCTGCAGATCAAAACTCCTCTGTCTCTGGGAAACCCCTAACTGAATCAGCTGCTACAGCAATGATGTAAATTCAGGGAAATATAATTTATTCATGCAATTTTGGTCCATCCTTGTGCCAGTGGCTCCACATTGATCAAGGGACTGCTCTGAAAGTTGCTGGAGATGCTCTCTGCCTCCTGCGCAGGGCACTGTCCCTCTTACACACGGTTTTCTAAGAAATGTGCCCACTCTGTCAAACACGCAGGGAGCACTGCTTTTGTGGGATTATGACAAAACCTCCTGGGGAAAAGACAAATCAGGCTTTTTATCTGCTTTTCTGCTTGCCACAAGCTAGTCCCAACTTCCAACCACTAAAGGCACTTCTGCTCCTCTCTGCTCTGTCAAAGGACTTAAGATGATCAATTTATAATGTCTACAGAGTGCTAGGATGAAAAGATGTTCTGAAAATGCCTTGGATAAAAAGAAGCTGTAAAAAAAATAATCTTTACCCTGATAGACTGATTACAATCTATTGTGCCACGGATTAGAGGGTGAGTATTTATTCAGCTTATTTTTTTATTCCTATGTACAGATGCTCTGGACCACAATGACCCCTTTGAAGTCATTATTGGCTCTTGCATCCATGAGTAGCATAGAGGGCACATTAATAAGCTGTGTATAGAAAAAGACAATGAAGTCCCCAAGAAGTCATTAAGAGTCTATTGTGTCAGTCTGACTGTAGCCCACAAAAGATACTGAATCTGTAAGCTAAAAATATCCTTCAGAAAAGCTGTTGACACAGTTATTCTACATTGGCAGCAACATCCTCCCCACACATACACATACTACCCTTGCTAATCCTGCTCAGAGCAATCCATGTTCTGGGAAGCATCTGTGTTTTTTTTGTTTTTTTTTGTTTTTCTGTTTTTTTTCCTTGGGATTCAGAGATCTCCAAATGCCACTGTCTCTACTCACAGCTTTGTTAGTGAAGTGCAAAGGAAAACAGGACCATATATTTTATCCCTGTCCTATAATCCCCTTTGTGCAAAGTGCTGCACAAATACCCAGCTAGAGACTGCTCTTATGTCAAAGGGCTGACAGCTGTAAAGAACAGGATGGGAAAATATGGGAAGGAAACAAATACCTGCTGTGCTTCTGCCCTTTTGGACCCAGTGATGCTCTCATCTCACAGGATCATTGTTTCCTATGCCTACGTAAATCTTCAAGAGGCAGGCTTGATCCCACTCCGATAGCAGAGGAGCCGACCTCACGGTTTTCTGGTGACACCACCCCTTCTCTGTGCTGGCTGGGAAGAGCCGGTCCCAAAGGCAATGAACTTTTGCAATGGATGGAGCAGCTCAGCTGACTCAGAGCTATAGTTCTGAGCTCTCTGCAGGCTCAAGCAGACACCAGCAGGTTTTCAAGGTATTCCTCACAACTACCGGGTTTAGGGACAATGTTTCTTCTTTTAATGGAAGCTGAAATTTAGTAGTTACTGGTTGAAATCAAGACAGAGAGACAAGTATATGTTCAGCCCTGATTCTTGTCTGAATAAATCCTAAATTAAGAGGACAGCTCACATCAACCTTAGTGTACCTATTACTGTTGAGAAAACAAAATAATGCAACTCCCTCCAATGCCCATGTTGTATCATAAAAAAATAAATGCCAAGAAAGCAGGTTTACCTACATGCCTATAACTGCTCTGATCCATTCCTGGAAGCATGTTAGATTTGAAGCATGTTCCATTAGAGGGTTTGCAAAGTCCTCTAATGTGAAGCTCTCCCAGCCCTACATGCTCTGATCCTGCAAGAAAGTGTTGCAGAATTTAAACCACCACTGAAACAAACAGAAAGAAAGGCAGGAACTGATGTAAAAACCAGGTCTGCTTTTCCCTTTCCTGCTCAAAAAGGATAAGGAGCAAGATTATTCCCTACCGTACTGGGCTGTGGAGTCTCCAATACTGTGTCTAACTCATGCTGAGCAATGTGTATTGATTGCTTTGTTACAGGCTATATTGTTCAGTCCATCACCAATAAAAAGTTTATGTAAAACAAGTGCTGAGGAAAGCTGGTGAGAGAAAGTGAGCCAGAGAGAGTGAATGCACACAGCAGGTAAATGCTGCTTTCCTTTCCAGATATCCTATGCCCAAATTTCAGTTACAGGAATTTATTTTCAATCACCCTGTTTTAAAGCCCTTAAAAGAAAGTTGTTTTTGTTTTTGTTTTTGTTTTCCTTTGTTTGCTTTGGTTTGGTTTTCCTACTTGTTCACGTGTAAATTTTTTAGTTAAGCAAAGTACCAAGATAAAAGGGGAAAAATATATATAGATGCTATATTTGCATATGAAAAGTAATGGCTGAATATTTTGATACATTTAAAGGAAGGGAAAATGCAAGAATGAGGATTTACATCTGGAAGACAATCGAGTTGGCATGACAGTCTTTAGGGCTGGCTTTCTCTAAACACAGTGCAGGTGATGTGGGGGAAATAACTACCAGCATTTCTCTCTGCTTCCAAGCATCTTCTGGGGTGAAAACAATTTCATTTCTGTAGCCAAACATCCTGCACGCAATGGTCTTCAGTAGGATGACAAATGAAATGTGGCCAGCCTGTGTGAATGCTCCTCTCTGCTAGCAGCTTGACTGAGATCTACCCAATTTGCTTCCTAAACACTGGAACTATCCCCACCAGTGAGCAGGTACAGATGTAGACACAGGCGATTAACGAGGTTTGGAAGATGGAACAAGGCCCCCAGGAGGCTGTTATGGGACAGTACCAACATCACACAGCTCCAGTGTCATGCTGTCCAGTGGGTGCCTGGGCTTGCACCCACCCCTGTGTGAGCTCCAGCCTGGCTCTTTGCAGAGCCCATCCCTCCTCGCAAGCTGCCTTTGTTGCTTGGTTTCCTTGCACAGCATCACAAGGACATTTATCAGTCTCGGCTCTTGCGGTTCCATTAACTTTGCTTGGCCTCAGACAATAAAGCCGTGGAGTTAATTTCATTCATTTAACCAGTGGGAAGGGGGTGGGGGTGAAAAATAGACAGAAAGCATTTTCTTTTAATCTGATGGATACAGGATGCCATACTCTCATCCCCAATACAGCCAGCAGTGTCAGCACTCACTAGCATCTCAAGCTTTGCAAATAATGAGTCGCTTGGTTCAGTGGTCAAACTGAAGCAAAATCATGGAGCAAAAAAAGTGCTTCAAGGTTATTCTACAAGGTGTTTTAATCTAATACAAAAAGTTCTATTATTATTGTTATTATTATTACTATTACCATTATTTTAAGGACATTTAAAACTATGTCTTTTAGTTTTTTTTTCTAACTAACGGTGGATAAAGAGGCCAATATCAAAAAGAAAGTGTCATTACAGAAGCAAAAATGGAATCCTTCTGTTAGGAAACAGAAATGTGGGAAAATGTTTTGACATCTCTTTTTGTTTTTTAATTTTAACTTTGTATTTTTATGCTAGCTAAAATTGTTCACAGGCTGAGTCTGAACTGGTAAGTAGTTCAGACGCCTTCCCTGGGTGCTGTAGAACAGTGAATTAGACATTTGCACAAAGAATGTTGCCTTTCTCTTTTCCCATAATCCTGGTACTTCTAAGGTGAAATGCAAACAAAAAGCATTGTAGCAGATCACAGAGAAGTGTCTGCTGGAATATCAACATCTGTTTTTAATAGTGGAATTAGAAGAGGAGCAAATATTTATTTTATTTATTTTTTTTTTTGATCCCCCATCATGCAACTGCTCCGTCTCCAGCTCGGAGGCAGCCTGTCTGGGCCTGCTTATTGGCGCTGTGTTTTGTAGGCAGGATGGTGCGTCAAGCTCCAGGAAAATTGGGGAGTGTGGATCAAGAGTATAACCATGGGTCACTAGAGGAGGATGCCAGATGGAAATCAGAGAACAGTACTTAGCAGATGTGAGAGCAGTGAAAGCAAGAAACAAAGCCCCATTACCCGTTATTATTACTAGCCTCCCTCCTCTTGGAATTAAAAACAGGCTATTTAGCTCATTCTAGTAGACCTTTTATTAAGAAGCTGCTGGATATTGGCATTGATAACTTGCTAGTGAACCCACACAGGGACCCTTCAGGACCAAATCCCTTTTACCCACAAAATAAAGGCATTGCTGATCTGTGCTACTACTCACCATTAACCATGCTTAGTTACAAAAGAAAATACTGTCACTGTTTCTTGTGATCCTGCTTGAAATCTTTGGGCAGGTGTCACTGCATGATTAAATCACCCACTTCACAAAGATGCCTTTTTAATTAATTACAAGGGAAGACAAATTCTAAAATGGAGAAAGAAAGAAAGAAAGAAAGAAAGAAAGAAAGAAAGAAAGAAAGAAAGAAAGAAAGAAAGAAAGAAAGAAAGAAAGAAAGAAAGAAAAAGAAAGAAAGAAAGAAAGAAAGAAAGAAAGAAAGAAAGAAAGAAAGAAAGAAAGAAAGAAAGAAAGAAAGAAAGAAAGAAAGAAAGAAAGAAAGAAAGAAAGAAAGAAAGAAAGAAAGAAAGAAAGAAAGAAAATAGCCTAAGGAACACCCATGACAATAAAAAATTACACCAGCTAACCATGGCATTGGAAGGATACAACTTGCTGTTGACATTACACATCCTGCAATAGTCTCTGTCTGTGCTGGATGAACAGACCTGTTGGTCATTTTTGGCTAACAAGAGCAGAAGCAGTGAAAGAGCTGCCCCAGTAGCACTTCACCACCACTGAAACGCAGCCACCTCTGGGCACTAAAGTGACAGATATCTGTAGAAAACTGTATGTTCTAAGAATAGAAAGGGAAAACGGAGGGTAAGCAAAGACTGCATCCATTTGAAAGCAGGGTGATTCAGTACTCAGACTACCTTGGCAAATAAATAGTTTTGTGTTCAGTGGCTTCTCATCCACAAGAATTTCTTAGCCTGTGTTTGTTGCTGCTCTGGTGCAGCTCTGCGGGAGCTGCTGCACGCAGATAGCTGTGGTCGAGCAGGTGCTTTGCGCACAGCTAGCTGAGCCACAGCTGTACCGGAGAAAGGTTTCTCAATCTCGTGGAAATAGGAGCTCAAGAGCCAGATAATCCTTGCCAAAGCCTGACAACTTCCTGTGGCAGATGTCACTTTAGACACGAGCAAGGAGTTATTTCAACCCAGCTAGAGAATCCAGCTTGTGATAGCTTTAACCTGTCTTACATCCACTTGTGGCACCCTTTCTTTGACAGGTATGGCAAATTCCTTTCATTGAATCAGGAACAAGAGGCTTTTGCTGTGTTTGAGTGAGCGAAAACGCAAATGATTCTCTTCCTAATTAGCCTAATGAGCCTTTTGGCTCTCACATGATGACAAGTAAATGAATTTGCCCTTTCCTTGACAAGTTCTTATGGGAATGATCCGAAGCCTTTTGTAACAATGCATCAGAAGTACAAAGTCATTAAAAACAGTTGTCCAACTATGAAATTAGTTATTGATTAATATTGCTTCCAGACAGCCATATTGTTCATTCAAAAAAAAAAAAAAAAAAGGGGGGGGGGGGCGAGGGGGAGAGAGAAAAATGGATTCCAATGCTCATATTTCTTCATGAAAGTAAGTTATTGCAATACACAAAACATTTCAGATCCAGAGGTCATATCTGTCTGCATTCCTGTGCTCAGACACGCTTTTTCCATTTAAGACACAACAAGGGTCTTAGGCTTGGAAAAAACACTTGATTACCATAAACATCTTGACTAATCTCAGTTTTCTATCCCAAATCCCAGGTGCAGAGATCAGCTTCTTCTGGAAGAAGCCTAACTAAAATGAGCAGAAGTAAGCCTGATGTGAGTCACGGGGACTTTGTCATCTCCCAGGCGGTGAAGCATGGTTAAAAAAAGAACAGAGGGCTCCTAAAAGTAGCTGAAAGGCCCATGATCAGTGAATAGAGCCAGAAAATCACTGAGTCATCTCAAGAGCTATTAAGGGCCAAAAGAGTGGTATTAGAGTGAACGTAAGTGCAGAACAGGCTCTGAGAAATGGCTCCACCTCCACAAGGGCTATTTCCATGGTCACCCAGGCAAGTCAAGAGATGTGTGTTTGCACTTTTGTACCATTCAGTCTCCATAACCTCTCAGTCTCTGAATGGAGAAGAAAGAAAATGGAGGAGAAAAAAACAATACTTGGAATCACACTAACTAGAAAGCTTCTGCTTTTCTAAGATGGTGCTGGTTGACAATAGGAAATGACTGACCTCCTACCACAGTGATATAACTTTGTATGTTTAAAGCCATAATGCATTTCGTATTCTTTTCTCTTGCACAGAAGTCATGCTTGTCTGAATCTTAAAAAATTCCAAGTACGGTTCATATTTCATTTCACCCTGAGGTAATTGCCAGTCAGCGGTCATTTGTGGGCTGCGCTGATCGGAAGTTTTCTAACAGAAGTAGGCTTTTCCCACTTACATACTTACCAAAACCAAAACAAAATCTCTGGAAAAAAAAAAAAAAAAAAAAAAAAAAAAAAGAAAAAAATAAAAACAAAAACAAAAACAAAAAACCAAGAACGTTTTCTCTTGAACTTTCAGTTCTCAGAGGAGTCTGGCCCACAAATGACACAGTCGTAATGTTGCTCCTCCATTACAATTACTTCAGAATGATTAGTCTTCTTCTATTTCATCCTCAGCTGATTAGTCCCTAGGCTCAATTGCTTTCAAATGGAAAAAAAAAAAAAAAAAATCTTATTGTGTTTTCACTTCGGTGGGAAAAATTCTACTTCTTATAAAGTAAATAGATTGGTTTTATCTGTATGGCGTTTAGTTCTGAAAAAATGTAATAATTTTGCTGGTACTGAAATTCTGATTGTTGAGTGTCTTTAATGTGACTATTGTCTATTCTGTTGATTAGAGAAATAGTTGACATACCTGATCCAAACACTTCTGGAAGCTTAAACTGGGTTTTGGAAAGCACTATAGATTTTTTTCCTGTCTTTCTCCTTTATGGAAGGCAATTGCTGAAACAGCTCACATGTACCTACATTCCCATCCACACCCACAAAATGCTAGTATTTATGCTTTTTCCATCATACCTGGCATCATACCTGGCAGGATCAACAATTCATCAAGAAATGCTCTGCTTAAAAGATATCTGGTTCCTGCTCTATTTATTTATTTATTTATTTATTTATTTATTTAATGCAAGGTGTTCAGATAGTTTGGAAAAGTTTTAGATAGTTACACGAACTGATTCTTATCAGGTTTCCTTATCATTTCTCATCAAATCTGAAACATGCCAGGCATAATTTAGATTGATATATTTGGCATTTCACAAACCCTTGCTGCATGTCAGTCACATTCAGGTGATGGGCACTTCAAAGAAAACCAGGCTGCAGTTATGAGCACTTCTTTATAAGTTTCTTTGGAGCAAAATTTTCTTACTTGGAAGCCCTCTAGTTAAGGCTTACATTTCTGATAAATTTCTATGCATTATTAACCTAATTGGACCCAAAATATATTCTAAGATTCTCATTAATATTTTTTAACATGTTATGGCATCTTTACCCTTGAGCAGTCAATCGAGTTTTCATCTTCATAAAAATGGGTTCCTCATAATCAGACAATCCAATAATTTCCAGTCCATAAGGTAAATATCCTCTATATTCTTTTGATTTTGCAGTTTTCTTACTTATCAGCACAATACATTTCACCCTATGAATTATTTCTCCATAAACCTTTCCACTATTGCTAGAAGCTACTAGCTGGAAAAGATGCCAACTTGATCTGGAGGACTTGTTGAAGAGATGATGTCAGGCCAACAGAAAGAAGGAACAGTTCTTAGAATTTTAGCAGGATCATTCCATTTATTCTTGTAATTTAGACCCTTCTCTGGCTCAGATCATCTTCAAAATGGATAAAATACCAGTGGACCACATTGAATAGTAAATGAATGGTACTGAAGTCCACCAATTGTTAGTCACTTATCAGTATAACAGTAATATTTTGGAGAGTAAAATCTGAATACCACTGTCTGAGGTGATATAAAACAGAACACAAAAAGGATGACCTAAAAAAACTACCAGTGTTTGTTAGGTGCTATGGCTGCAGTAAGAACAATAATCAACCAGAACAACTATTGGGTAAAAAAAAAAAAAAAAAGAAAAAAAGATTTTTTTTTCATATAAATTCAGAACTCTTTTATTGTTATTATCTAAAATTGAACTATGTAGATTATTTTAAGTGGGTAGATTTTTGTTTTGTATCCATGAAATTGCTACCATATTAACAAGATTTTCCAGACATTAATGGATTGATTTCTGTATAATTGTAACTATATTAATTCATCCCAATTACCTCTAAGTAAAATTTAAATTAAGTTAAATTGGAGAAATTAAAAATGTTTGAAAACCCTGCATGGAAACCTTGAGGCATCATACGATTGTCATTTCTCATCTCTAATATCATTCATTCTGCAACTGAGAAAACAACATAAGTAGTCTCAATTCTCCCAAGATCTGTAAACTGTTATTTTTCTGTATCATTCAAAGCTAACTTAAAGGTCTCTCCATGAAGCTAACTTGATTTTTTTTTTTTCCCCGCACTTATGGAAATAATGTATCTGACTGTTTTCTCCTTTCTGTTTCTTAAGAATCTGATATACAGATGACCCATTTATAATGTGAAGATGTTTAACCATAAAGACAGGTTTAAATGCATAGTGGAAGCACTGGCATTGCTCTGATGGAGAGAGAACTTTCACTATAAGCATAGTGGAAACTGCTGGCAACACGGACACCCAGAAGCAACCTCTACGTCCTGTGTTCACTGTTGCCCCAAAGGTAAAAATACCCTTCTTAGCAAGATCATGGCTAGGATTAGCCTTCTGTAGAGCTTGGTGACAAATCCAGGTTGAGATAGCTTTTATCGGATGTTGGAGAACACATCTGTATTCTGGCTTAGCCAAGCTCGGCTTTGCTCATGATTGTACCAGAAGTATTTGAGTTGAAACTGGCTCTAAATGGCAGCTCTTCAATACCAAGTTCTCCCATCACCAGAGTGAGAGAAGCTTTGTGAAAATTTACAGGGTAAAGAGAACTGGCAGCAGAATAGTTATATATCTAAGGGGAATTTGAGCAGCTTGACAAAACATACACCCGCACACATCAAATCTATGCATGGATTTCTAAGCACAGCTGTGTTTTGGGGATCTCAACACCTGGAATCTCAAGGGCTCATCTCCCAACTGACTACTTCTTCCAAAAGACCCCTCCATAGTTCTCCAGATCTGATTTCTAGATACATCTGGAGCTAGGAGAGGCCTTGGGCTGCATCTCTGTGAGGGTGGTTGATAGGTTGCATTGGTACGGGGAGCAAGATTTACTCATGGAGGGTGTCACATTGCAGACTCCTGGCATTTCATATCTTCTCTTTTGTTGCCATTTTCCACTTACTCTAACCTCTGTAGGCTTCAAGGTTGGCCCAATGGTCTGCTCTGAAATATAACAGCTAACTAGAATTATCTGAAACTGGATCAAATACTCATTTTAGATCATCCATACTCTGAGATGCTTAGATGATGCAGGTTATGCTGAGGAGAAGTGAGGAAGCTGTTCCCCTCCCTGCAGCAGAGTCACTCAAACTGAGAGAAGGATGCTCACAGGATGGAGGAGGCTTGGAGAAAGGTTATTTCTTAATTGCATTTTGGTTCTGGACCCTCTGGTGAGCAGAGACACACTGGGAACAAATGAAAGTTTCTGGTGCTAGAGAAAAAAAAAAAAAAAAAAAAGGAGGAAAAAGTTTTGCCGCTTAGAGCAGGGAAATAGTTTGAGGCTATGTTTTAATTAAAATGAATATCTGTGCTATCTTAATGTTATTGCCAGTTAAGTGTAGCAGGGTGATTTAGAGTTCTATAACACAATTATACTCCGGTAATGAAGCTCCGCAGAATTATCCCAGGAATTCAAAATGCAGAGGGGAGCAGTAGCTCTCATTTGTAACCATGTTAGAACCTTTATTGTTACAGTATTTTCTGTTTTGCTCAAAGATTAACTCAGTCGTATTTAAGTCTCTGGTTACATTAAACAGAAATTGGGAACAGGTGACAGGAACAGTTTTGCTACCCCTGCAGCGGGCTTGTTCAAAATGTTCTACCAGCAGAGAGCTGACTGCTTTAACCTGTTCATGCTCTTGGTCTTTTTACAGGGAGTCAGGATGCTTGTTATTAACTATAAGTATTACAAGCAATGTGGTTTTGTAGGTGAGGCCTCAAATAAGTGAATATTCAAGCAGGGAAGTCTCTATTGATGGTGCTTTGACAGCTGTCATGAGGCCTTTCAAGGATGCTTTACCCCTTGGCAATGCAGCTGCCTCTGTTTCCTGCAGGCACGTGTTGCAGCCACGATCTGCATGCTGAGGATGTCTCCTTTGCTCGTGGGCTCCTGATTGGGTTCTCTCAAGGTGCAAACCCCTATGGAAAAGACGGACTGCATGGGAACAGACTCTTCCTTGCTCTGCTCTGTCTTCTTCCATATACTTGAAAAAACTCTTATACAACTCCAGCTGTGTTTCCAACACAGCAGAATTTGCACACTTCACAAAAGTTGCTGGAGATATGCATTTACAATTACAAACCATTGGGTTTGACCCTGGGAAGCACCTGGGTCATGTCTGCCTTCTGTATTTTTGTGTGCTTTACCATGTGGCCGTACCCAGAAACATTCACACTCTCTGTAAAGAAAACAGAAATCCAAATGGATTCACCTATCCATGGACAAAAAAGCCACTGTATTTTTCTACCCCAAGGATTAACATTGTCAGCCAGGGCATGAACCTTTCATGGCCACAAGAAGTCTGAGCAAGATGGTGAGTGAGAGTGAATGTGTCAGGGTAGACACACCAAAAATTAATCTCACACAAGGAGTCCTCACTTCCAACTGCGAAAAGTATGAGGTTTTGTTTCCAGAAACAGGAAAATTGATAGTAGAAACCAAGAAGCCCTCACCATCTACATTCTTATTTGGATACAAAACCGTTTGGCATTGAGGAAAGATGAAAACAAACTGCACTCGAGTCTTTGATTTGCAGCAAACTGATTAAAAGCAGAAATGAATCAATATGGTAATACAATCAATCCTCAGGAACACCTCCAAACCCCCATGGCAGACCCCAGCAGTCTGATAAATCAAAGTGTACAGCCTGTGGATACTGTCTCCCTATCTTTGTTTTTTTTTTTTTTTTTTTTTTTTTTTCCACACTTTTATGTCACAGACAGGGTCCAGACTGCTCAAATGAGGCATATCTGTTGGCCTTACAGGACTGTTACCATTGAAATCTAGTATCATATTCTTACAGAGATCCTAGCTTCAACCCAGTGATGCTTTCGGGGGAAAAATTTAGACTGGATAATAAAAGTATGTTTTATACATTTCTTTCTGTTTTGCTTTATAGTTCAGTTTGAAATAAAGAAGAAAGAATTGCTTTAAATGTGAAATGTGTGTGTTTCTTTTTTTTTTTTTTTTTTTTTTTTTGACATTTTCAAAACTTAATGTTTCTATTTGCTTGCTTGAAACTAATTTTAGTTTGTTGAGTTCTTTTCAGTGGAGCCTTTTGCAATTGTGTTTCCTAGATCTCAGTAATAAGAGCAGCTCTTTCTTTCAGGTCCTGGTCTATTCACACTGAGCTCTGCTTTTCTGCCTTCAGGGCTTCTGAAATATTATCCAATGGGGCAAAATGTGGCTCAACATGTGTACAGACCTTGCCTTTCACCTTCAGGTCAGTTCTACCTCCACGAGCCCAAAAGTACAATTCTTCCATTGTTAAGTCTTACCTGAGGAGTAAAGACTGTCACCTCACAGCTGTGTGAAAACCCACAGCTTAAGTTTCAACTCAAGGAAGAAGCAGACTGTTAGCATAAAAAATAGGTCAGTCTGTTTTCTGCAGAAAATATTCTTTTTCTGTAAATCTTTGGTTCCTGTCCAACAGCTTGCTAAAATCTCATGACCATGGAATAAAGACTAAGGTCAGATGGCCTATAGCTGTGAGACAATATCTCAGGATGCAGGTGTCCTTGGGCTCTGATTTAGGTTTCCATGTGTCTTATTGCATTTGCTTAATGATTTTCTAGGCACCTATGGCCATAGCATCTGGGCTGCTGCCACAAATTAAATGCAATCAGACATTAAATCAAACTGTCTACAGCAGACTGCAGAAACAGGCCTCCTCCTCCTGCTGCCACTACCAGACAGAAGTAAGCCAGAAATGGTTCAAATTCATGCAGAGGCATTGCTGAAATAATGTATCTTACGGCGCTCTTGGAAAGTCGGTGGAGTCACTGTGAATTACCAGGAAATCCGTGCTCCTGAACTGGAATTCTTCCACCATAAATATCAGAGAAAACAAGGCTTGAAAGTATTTAAAGCAATCACATATTCTACTGCCTCACTATATAGGGAACCTGCCCTTGGTCTCCCTTTTGGGCAAAATCTTTGGCATCATTTATGCAGCACAAGACCCTGAGGTTCAGACACTAAGATTTTGGTGGTTTATGGCTTGTTATTGGAGATTTATTCCCCCAACATGAATACTTGAATTTACAATAGCTCATGTTGAGGGAGATGCATGCCTATCACGAGCCACTACCCAGTGTGAGTGTTCGTGCTTGCACTTATATTTGATCTCATTTGAGATTTTATATTCTGTATGTTAGTATTAGAGCTAGGCACATACATGACCGTTATCTGCCAGAGTGCTAGCAGCTGGAATGTATAAATTGTCTGGTATAAAGAATAAGTTACCAGGAAATATTTTCAAACTTGAAAATGTAAATTCAGTGTTTTGAAGTATGAAAAAATTGCATCCCTAACACTGTGGCAATATGAAATTATATCTGAAAGAGCAGCTCAATGATAGTTTGTTAAAATAGCCTGAATAGCCAGATATTCATTAAGTTTAATCCCCTTCATCATGAGGGAGGGAGGCAGAATTTCAGGGCATGTAAAATCTGTCTGCATGTGCCCATCTGCTCACTATGGTTTTCTATTGCAGATTGTTTGGAAAGTATTATCAGTTCTTCACATGGGCAAGAAAGGTCACTGTCCCTGAAGGACAAATCCCGCCTCTCTGTCCAACACTCTCCAGGAGTCATTGGTCACCCTCGGATGACAGCTCTGAATTGCAGGGCAATGTTTGCTGCATTTATTTCGCAGAGTAATTCAGTGGGCGTGGATGAGGGTGTCATGCGTTTGGCTGAGTTCATGGTGTGAAAAAGGCAGTAGGCCACGGTCACCTCAAAAACGCTGAGGGATATTTACAGAACAGAAAAAATCATCAGAAGCTGTTTACTGATTAAACTTGAAGCAAGCCCAGTCCTTCCAAAAGAGCAATCATCTGCTATTCATCACAGATTTCTGCAAGTCTGGATTCAGGAGCTACTGAAAAGCTCTGAAAGTCCTTCATGATCAAAGTCACTTCCCGTTGTCAATAATAATGATACAGCAGCCCTCAGAAAATTTGACTGAGCGTTGTTTTCTCTTCTGGATGGAGAAAAACATAATCAGTTGCAGGAGAGGCACAGAGATGGCATAACATGCCTGCTGTCAGGCAGCAAAGGGGGCACTGCTAGGAAGTGAACCTGGACTTCCACTCATGTTCAAATACCTCACCTGTGGGGCCATGCAACACCTGTGACCAGTGCTTAAACCTGGGACAACCACTTTTACAAACAGAAGTTAGGACTGACAGTCATGAGTTGCAAAATAGCTGGAAAAATAAGAACACTCTTGGGTGAAAAAATCCAGAGTTCATTTTTAGACTGTCTCTGAATGAAAATAAGACTTTTTCCTTACTTAGTTTTAAATAGGTTTCCTAAGAAAACAGATTCATGCAACTGGACTGTCCCTCCCTGCCAATTTTGGATCCTGTTGGCCAATATTAACTGCACTTGGCAGAGTGGGACAGAGATTCCTACCAGCTTTGTGAACACAGGCAGCTGGGTGAAGAGAAAAGAGCTCAAGCAGTATTTTATGGCCCCAGCCAACACAATCTTTGCTTGACACCCGAAACAGTGGAGTTCTCTCTTTAGTTACTCAAAAGACTACTTTTAAAAATGGCCTGTGCAGCTGCATCAAGCCAGCAGTCTCCTGGAGTGCCATGGCCTCTTCCTTGTTGCATGGCATGTGCCTCCATGGCTCTTAATTGTCCTCAGACTTGTATAACAGTTGGTGCAGTTGGACAGTAATCATAAACTATTAGTTTTGGGCTCACAACACACTGAGCACTTCCAAATACAGCAGCATTGCCATACAAGTGGCAAGAGGGAAGAGGCAGAAAGTTTTCCCAGTGGTTACCTTGTGGTGGAACAATCTTGCTATCTACCACCAATGTGGTAGATTTTAATTTAAATTTAAATCACTGCTAAATCAGAGTTTGTGTGAGTAATCTCGTGACACACCTTCACTCTGGTTTGAAGATCAGAGTTTTCAGTGATGCCACAGCTTGAAGAGTTCAATTTGATCTATTTTCCACAACAGAAACCCAGATCTCCATGATATTTTTTCCCCTTTTAGATAGTCATCTTCCATTAGGAAAAATAAATCAATTGCCAAGAATTTTGCCTTGCTGCTAGTAGCGCTGCTGTGTAGGTGGAACTGTCACATATTAAAACTGCTTTCGATCATCAACAAAACTCAAAAAGCAGAAACTTTCTTTTTCTGCTTCACTCTCAGTTTGAGAACTGATTTCCTAATACAGCTATAGCTTTGCCTGGGAAAATGCCTCATACCACAAAACACAAACAATAAGAGAAAGGAAGACGAGCTTGGTTATGTGCATATAAAGATTCTGAAAGAGAAAATGAAGCAGAAATCTTCAGGAAAGGCATCCTAGTGGAATAGACCTCATATGCTTGACCGAAGCTCACTCTAGTGCCGGCCTAAAAAGAACATGAAGCAAGGGAGTGGATCTTGCCAGGAATGAATAATGCCACATACGGCTCCTCATCTCAGAGACATCACTGCAAATATTACCCGGGTCACACAGTTACGCTCTGTAGCCAGGAGAGTGCTTTGGTTATTGAAACATAGAATGAGCTATCAGGGGACATGACTTTTAAACCGACTTGAACAATGACTCCCTGCACATTTTGGAGCAAGTCATTTCATCTCTCTGTGCTTCTTTCCTCTGTGTAGCGAGGACAATACTTATCATATGTACTGCGACACTGTAAAGCTTCATCTGCTGAAATTATTGTTGCTCTTTGTTACTATAGAATGTTATGGGAAGATATAATGGAAGCACAAGTGAATTTCACATTTGAGTGGTACCCATTAAGCCTTGCAAGTGTCCTCTCACTTTGAAGACATTATATTTATTCACTCCAGAGAAAGATCAGCCTGCTATGATTCGCCTTTCATATAAGTCTAGAGTAGACAGGCCTAATTTTTGGTTGTATTTCCTCCAGCGTTGTTATTTATTCCAGAGAAATGAGAGTATTTAAGTTCTTTTTGGACCTGCTTCCCGGTTTGAAACTTCTGCTTAAAAATAAGTGCTGCAAGAGGGAAAGTTGGACAAGGTAGACATGTCCCAGAAAATCTGGATAGGGCAAAGAGTACCTGGATGGAGGTACATGGGAAGTCCTTGTGAGAGCCAGGAACTGAGCCCTAGTTCTCCTGATGTTCAGCCAAGAGTTCATGGATTATGTCTTTTCTAGCAGAGCTGACCATCCCCATTCCAAGCCACAGCACAAGTTCTGTAGGTTCAGCTGGGATGAGTTGTGGACCTTTCCTTTGAGGCACAGTTCAAGAGCCGTGGCTGGGTTAGAAGTAACAGCTTATTGCCTTTTCAGTTTTTTTGGTTAGTAGGAGGATTTTCAGGTCTAGGGTTGTCTGTTAGCCTTGTTCCAGTGGGGGGAAAAAAAAATTCTTTGAAATGGAAAGAAGAATTTTGCAGGGAGCTAGGACTGTAGGACTGTAAGAATTGTAACAAATGTCTTTTTTATTCATTAAAATTCAAATGCAGATAAATAACCAACAGCTCCAGTGAGGATTATGGAACTTCAGTATTTATGAGGAAGCAGAAATTTTATAAATATTGAGATTGGCTATTTTCTACCTACATACCTTTTTTTTTTTTTTTTTTTTAAGAGTAATAACATTTGCTAGTCCGGCAATAACACTATTCATTTATGCACCAGCTTTCATCCAGAGATCTCTGAACACTTTACTAACATTGGCTGAACAGAACTCCTAGAGATGCAAATAGTAAATTATTATCCCCAGTTTACAAACAGAGAAATGTTTGCACTAAAAGATAAAGGATTTTTGTCCAGAGATGAAGGCTGAGAACATGGCATGACAGTGGCAGAGTCTGTGAGCTGTAACTACAGAAGTTGTTCTCCAGCTGAGGGACCTCACCAGTTTAAGGAAGTTGTTAGAGGAACAAGAGTTACTGGAATAACTAGTGGTCCAAACTTAAAGCGCTTCCATCTCCTCACACTCACTGCTTATGTGCATGTTGTAGGTTATGGCAAATGAAAACACGTTTTTCTTACAGGTCAGCATCAATATTGTATGAATTAAATAGGATCCCAGAAGGGTAGATCAACTCAGACAGTGTTGTGTACTAAATAGCTATGTTGCCTCACCTATTCAGTTAGTTTAGTTATCTCTATGTAGCATTGAATTATGCCATGTAAATGTCACTTTTATGGATAAGGTCAATTTAAAATATGTTCCCAACAGCAGCAGCAACCGCAACAATAAAAACAACCCAAAAGATGTTTTAGAGCTTGTCAAAACTTCTCCTCTACAAGGCTTTTTAATGAAATTTCCACCTGCTTTAAAAAGAATTTGAAAATAGAAATTTAGTCATAAGGAATATGTGAAGAAAAAAGTGTCAAAATCAAAGCCAAAATAAACATAGACTGAACAGAACATGTATTTACATCAACTTTTAATATTTTAAAAATATAAAAACATGAAGAGATGTAGGACTGTTGCCTGTTTTCAAAAATAAATTTCTATTAGAATATCAAAATATGGAACAGGAGTCCTGGGCCTTTCCCTGTCCACTTCTAGTCTTCATCAGAATATCCTTCACCAGGTATCATAAAGTACCTCTGACAAGGAGGTATTTCCATTCTTAGGTTCAGTTCATTTATTTTTTCTTTATTTTTCTTTTTGTTATCTACCTGACAAGTCTTTAAGTGATCCAGGTTACTGGACTGGATAATTCCAGACTCTAAGCAATTAATTGGTTCAACAGAGGTTAAGATGATTAAGAAATTTTAATGGCAGAAGGGATGATGATGATGATGATTGACTTTGTGGATTCCCAAACTCATTTTTCTTGGCACAATCACCGGCCATGGTGATATAGTAGATTCTGGCTCTAGGTTGCAATCTGAATGTGAGCAGCAGGTGGCATTAGGCTGTCCTGGAAACATTCACATGCCATTTTGAAGTAGATTTCAAATCACTACTGACGCACATATTGCTGCCTGGGAACTTCTTATTTAATCTAATGTCTTGTCTCTCACCCACTAATTTATATCAATCCTTTTCTTTCCATTCACACTTTAAATCAAACACGGGTGTCTTTTTAAGGGCTTTAAGTGGCAGGGAATCCACAGCATTTAGCGTTTGTAGTGATTAATTACCACTGCTATTTAGAGTCACACCTACATCTAAGTTTGAATGTGCCTTTGAAGTTTGCATTCACTGGGTTTTGTTAGAACATTTTTGTTTTAATATAAAAGCATTTTGATAACAAACCTCTTGCCACGTAAGTACTGAATGACCATGATCATCACTTTGTTCTTTACTGCATGTAATATGACCAAAGTCTTCTACTGGAAACTGACATTTTTAACTTCAACATTTCAACACTCAAGGAATGAAAATACAGCCCTCCATGGAGTATGGGCAGCCATCCTCTTGACATGCACAAGATCAGAGTTGTCATCTGGTGTTATTAAAGAAAGTGCTCAAAAGGGAGAGGTTTCAGAAAAATATCAGTGATATTTGCTCATTTCATTAGAATGATGCATGTCCTTGACTGCTTCTCTCCAACTTCAAATATAGCTGGTATTTATTTATTTATTTATTTATTTTTCCTTCTCCAGGGATCACATCCCTAACCATGGAAAATTGCTAGGATGAGGAAAACAGGTCCAGGGAGGGGAGTGCTGGAGGCTGATACAGTAACACAGCATGCATTTGTGGCTTGATTCCCCCAGTGGTGAAGCCATCAGTCGTTAAAATCCCCTTAAGCAATTCTCTTTGATGGCCTGAATCTACTGAACTCTCTGTCCAGATTCTCAGGCAAAGAAGAACACTTAAAGGCTTTGTTTTTTTCTAGTCCCTGGTGACCAGTACCTGATACACTGCTTTTCTACAGTTGGCCCTTGACTGATTGATCTGGCAGCATTGCAGTGGAAGGTTCATAGTCCAACGGGCTAATGACTCTTTGATTGACTTGTTGTTTGATGTGTTGTAGATATGCTCAGTCTGTGTCTCCTGTGCCTTTATCTTCCCTGTGCAGTTATGTTGACAGATTCGCAACTTCCCTTCTGAACTGGCTTTCAGCACAAGATGTTTCTCAGTACGATTTTTTTGCCTTTGTTTCCTCAGTTCTCCCTGACATCCATAAGGCAATCCATTCTGCTTTAGTAAGGCAGGACCTTGTGAACATAATAACCCACTTAGCAATGAAAGTGGTTAATTTGCTCTTTAAGAAGAGAAAGATTCAAATCAAAACCTCTGGTCTCAAAGCTTAAGGAGTGCAAAAAACAGAACTGCTGCTCTGAAAAAATCTGAATCCAGCCCAACTGCTGATGCCAACCCTATCTCTCCCATGCAGATTGCTCGGTGTGCTTCAACACTGACAAGTGCCACAGGAGTGGAGATGGCTTCCTACCACCTGAGAGTCACGGTGAAGAAATTCTCACTCGAGGCTGCCAGCCAGAGACTATGCTTTCCACCAGTGTTTCTTATCTTGTGTGGCCCTACCAAAATGCACAGTCCAAGCTACAGCATGGTTCTGGGCTCTCTTCCCAAGCCTGTGAATGTGAGAGATGCTGGAGGTGTGAAGTGGGAAGTAGGAACCTGGGGTGCTGGAGTTCTGGCACTTCTGATGAGGACAGCAGCTGAGGTCTAGGAAGATTCAAAAACAGAGAGAAAAAGAAAGAAGAATCTGATTAGAGCAACACTTGAAAACTAAATATATGATGGCTCTAGAGACAAATATACTGCATTGCACAGGGGTCTCAATCCCCAGACCTTGGCAGACAGGAAGAGGTTCCCTCAAGTCCCATTGTGTTCTGTTCTTTTACCTAGCGTTAAGTGCAGCTCTCTTTTAATCCATTTAATCTTTTGAACTTTCCAGGAAAATGGCAGGATTTCTTACAAGGCATACTACAACTTCAAGAAGTTAGAGCTTTGTGTACCTAGGTAAAATTCCAATAAATAAAAATATTACTAGATGGAAAGGGAACTTCTAGGTTTCAAAACAACCCCACTGAAAAATTAAAACTTCTTTTAAAACTTCTCCCCCCTTTCCCATTTGAAATATCAATGAACAGATCTTCCAAGGTTTGAAGTGAGACTTTGTGTGTGTGTATGACTAACTCAGATTTCATCCTACAGGAACTTTTTGACTCACTGAGACCATTTTTGATGCTCTGAAGGTACGCTTCACTACCAAGAAAGTGGAAGTGTGTAAAATCACAGAGAATAAATTTAAAAGTAAGAGACCTCAGGAGGTCACCTAGTCCATCCCTGCCCCGAGGCTCGATCAACTACATCCAAATATTTCTTGACAGATGTTTGTTTAACCCACTTTTAAAAACCTCCAGTGGTTCCAATCTCACAACAATCTATTCGAGTCTTTAACTGTTCTTACTGCTGGATGTTCTTCCATCATGTCTAATCTAAGGTAAACAATTATTCCAATTTTATCACGGCTTAGGATACACAAAAGGTCTACT
The DNA here is from genome assembly GCF_009819795.1 of Aythya fuligula. Taxonomy (NCBI): domain Eukaryota; kingdom Metazoa; phylum Chordata; class Aves; order Anseriformes; family Anatidae; genus Aythya; species Aythya fuligula. The sequence goes on from NC_045577.1 coordinate 7,271,582, forward strand.
TTCAGATGATGAGATGGCACTTTTCAATTACAGAAGTATCATTCTCCAATTAGGATGTATGGGCAACAGGATAGTCCTTTGAATTCAGATATTGCACTATTGTATTTTATGTTTGAACGTTTATCATTACCAAGCAATAATCACTTTTTTTTTTTTTTTGCCTCTTTCTATTGTATTTTCTCTTGCACCATGTTATATTTTTCCTTGTCCATACCTCCATTCCTCTACATCTCTAAATCTGCTCACTCTTTTTTGCCTGCGTGTGCAATACCTCCTTTCTCACCTCACCATACAGTGGGTGAGAGCCCAGTTTAAGCAGCTGCAGCTCCATTAGTTGATATCATTGGTAACTAGACTGGCATATCTGATATCAAGGATAGCTCTTCGTTTTGTCCTACTGGCTCCTTTCTGAACTATTGATGTAAATAGGTGGCAAGAACGTCCCTCATGCAGGCTGTTGCTCTCAAATGAAAACATGACATGTCCATAAAATGTGATCTATGTGTAATCATCATACACATGCCTTCAAACAGGGGAGAGAAGTGACTTGCTAATTAAGTTTTACAATCCAGCGGTTGTGAGAAAGATAAAAACATGTCCCCGGTCAATCCATTACAAAGAGAACAGAACATCTGACCTTTTCATCCTGCCTTCCGTTTGCACTTGCTAGATCCATAACCTTTTCCAGCTGGAACGGAAAGTTCAATTAAGTTTTGTTGGCTCAGAAAACTGCCCATGTCCTGGAGAGTAGATTAGGCACTCAGGGGCTGCAATTATCCATCTGGTGCCACTTCAGCTATAATATCTATATATTTATATACATATTGCCATCGCTTGCAAGGATAAACACTCTGCTGAGTTGCTCAGGGTCACAAGCTTTACCACTAGGGGCTCTTCTGAACCCCAGGATCCAAGCCACCAAGCTCCACACAGGATAAACCCAATGTCAATGGAGTTTCTGCCACTCATATCTTCAGAGAGAATTTGACCAAGTGGAAAAGATTCATCACATACCATGAAACCTCTCAGGTTTACATCTGTGTAAATCCATTGATTTATGGATCTGCACTTCCCCACTTTCTGGGTGAGGCATACAGAGCCTTTAGAAATAATTTAATCTCTGTTGAGAAAGAAATTATATACACACACACACATATATTATATAATTAACACTTCTGAGGACAAAGTGCTTGGCCCTGGCAAATTATTCATGCAATTACATCAAAGATGAGGCACTGACAGCAACCAAGGCATCAATCATCTGACTGATCAATAACGCCTGCAGAACATGCAATCAAACATAATCAGACTCACATAGCCTCAGGATGAGAGAACATCTGAGATCTTCTCCACACACAGGGGGGGCTGTAGCTTCAAGGGCTTGTCTGAAAGTTTGCTGAGCAGATTTTTCCCTTTGGGGCCATTTCTAACCTGTTTGCAGATCTGCAACTCTCTCTAAAAGGGGAGCAAACACTCCTTAGATCATTGTACCTAAGTTAAGTGGGCTCCTTAAGAAAGTGGATGCAGCATCCATACTTGTTCATCACAAACCACAAAACCCAGTGTGCAATGCAAGTTGCTACATAAGGCTCTGCCTTTACCAGAATTTTATAAAAAATCAGCATGATTTTGCCTTATCTACTGAACGCTAAGACTAAGAAACAAACAAATGTTTGTGTTACAAGTCAGTCTACCATGGCACAGGCTTCTGGTGTATTTCAGAAGAATATTTTTTTTAACTCTGTAGCATGAGAACATAGATTGCTCTGCTCAAAATAACAGAAGACTGCTCAAAATAACAAAAGACTGCCTCACCCCATCATCCTCACCAAAGAAGAAATGCTGGGCTTCCTGCTTCAGAAGTTCCCAGATTTGGGACATGTTTCTGAGCTCCATCAGGAGTTTTACTCCAGAGGCAAGTGAGCACAGCTTCCACAGCTCCTGCAGTTGCAGAACGTGAACACACCTGCCTCCATCTGCACTAGTGCTAGACATAGGAACACTCATCACATGTCATGGACAGCAATCTCTTAATGACCTGTTAGCATTGCAGCAACAGTTTTGCTCAGGCAGATTGGCTGCTTTGAGCACCAGCTCCCTACTGCTAAAGCAAAGTCTGCTTCTCTCCAGAGAAAATGCTGAGGCAAGTTTAGGAAATGTCAGTGATTCCCCCTACCCTTACTTGCTGGTTTGCAGTTTTCCTGGGGAAATTAAAACCATGAGAGGTTGTGGGTTTACAGTGTCTACTGAGATCTCTGTGAACCTTTCTTAATCTTTTCCAAAAGCTGCTTCTTCCAGCCCACAGCACTCTGATGACCACCTCTACCTTGCTTCCTGCATCCCTCAATTTGTTCTCTCTTGTTTTTTTTTTCCACCTCGCTGTTCCTATAATGTGTAAAAAAAGCTTATAAGCTCCATCCTGAAATAATCCAGTAATGAGAAACTGGCTACATTATGGACCAGGAAGGGTCAAGACAGAGTTGTTTTATTTCTATCTCCCAGGGCAGTGCTTGCTGCCCATTGCCCACCACCTGCTTGGCGGCACAGCTGTCACACAGATGCACCTCCATTTCACCACGGGGCAGGGAAAGATCCCACCCTGGCCCAGCCACACCTCCCACAGCCTTGCCACCACCGTGGGCTGAGTCTGCAAATCTTTGGAAACCTTCTGCCTTTCCCCCACCGGTTCCTGCGCTGCGCCTCATTAGCTGCTCAGCTCCCTTCAGCTGGGAGACAGGAATCTGGCAGGAAGGTGTAAACAGCCAGTTTAATTGGGTGTTTAGAACAAAAGCAGCAGTGGCAGTGCTGTCATTTTCGAGCTAGCTTACAAACAGGCAGTTTGAAAATCATTTCCTCCCATCTGCACAGAGTTAAATCTCCCAACACTTGTGAGCAAGGCTCTCTCTGAACATGGGAGAAGCAAACAAACAAAGTGATGCCTTCTCAGAACGTGAGGCTGTGTTTCTGTCCTGGCTTATATCCTGTCCTGTGCAAACATTTATCATTTGCCTTCAGGCTCTGCAAGTTTGGGACTACCCTTGATTTTCTCCCTAACTGTCCAGCACACATGCGTGAATGAAAAAGGCACATCTTTACGTTCCATCATCTTCCTTGTGTGATTTTATAGGCCTGGGCAGTGAATGTCATGTGTCAAAAAATATCCACATGTGATGACAACAGACAGACCTGCAGCCACAGCGTGTCATGTCTGGGAATTAAAATATATTCTCTGTTGCCCGTCTTCTTCATGCAATCTCCTACAATTATCCATTCCCCAAGAAAGAAGGCTATTTGTTTAGTATTTTTCATTCTGGTGGTAAAGGAAGGAAAAGAAGGAGGAAGAAAAAACCAACCAAACAAACAAACAAGCAAAAAAACACTAAGGACTGTCCAGAGGTGTCCTGCCTGCACCTATAAACTCAGATGTGGATTTATTTGTGTTGCTTAGAAACCTTCATCTGTGGCCTGGCTGGTCCCTTCATGTTTATTTAAAATCGCATCTAATAGAAAAAGGCACAGCCATAAAGCTGGAGAGTGAAAGTTTACCAGGGTCACTGGTTCTGCACCTGAACCATTTCTCTGATCTCTCCTCCCAGGCCAAACAAACCATTTCCATACAAATGGGATCCCGGTGACCAAAACATAGGACTGCAGCCCAGGTATCTCCCACCCAAGGCTTGACCCCTGCCCCATAAAAACAATGTGTGAATATGATGGGAGAGGCTGACAGGCATCTTAATTACCCTACAAGTGCCCCTTTTGTTTCCTCCCTACTTGGAAATTGTGTCCAAAGGGAAGGAAGATGTAGAAATAAGCAGATTTTAATGAAGCTGATGAATATCCTAAAGTCCTGGACAAAAGGCACATGAGTGGATCAGCCAGACCTACCCTGGCCGAGGGAGCCCAGGGTTCTTGGAGTGCATCAGGCTTGCTGTGTGTGTTGTCCAGGTAAATCTGTCCACGGTTGCCTTCTCAGGCACCTTCAGAGCCTTCAAGCAGAGGTGTGGCAGAGCTGTTCCTGGCATGTTTGGAGGTGTACACATGACTACAGTCTAGAATAGACTGTACCCTTATTTTGGGGATTTAATCCCCTCCTAGACTGAAACTGCAAGAAGATTATTCCTACTCAAATATCTCCAAGAAATAGATCCAGGTTTTCAGTCCCATGCTGACAACAAGCCCAAGGAGTGCTGAAGTCTTGGTCCAGATTTGATTTCCACCCCAGTTTGACAGTGGCTTAATTTACATTTAAGCACAAAACCAGAATCCTAACTGTTGTCCTCTTTTCTTTTGATGAAATAAAAATGATCTAGAACCAACAAACTGAAATGTAGCAAATACTGAATGTAATGGATTCATAAATTTCAAACATAAGACAACCATGATTTACTGCTCTGCCTCGTTGTATAACCAGGGCCATAGATTTCTTCCACTTACTGGTTTCTGCATGAACCTCAATTGAGTTACGGTTTAAGCAGGGACATGCAGTCTTTAACACCGGTCTCAGGACAAGCAATCTAACCACATTCCCTGAAAAGGGTTTTCCAGTGATTCATCACTTTCACTGGGAACCAGTTGACACCTTAATTCAGCTTTGAACTTCTCTAACTCCACTTTTGATTGAAGTTTGGATCTCTACAGAGAGGCAGACAGAAAGTGAAGAAAAAGAAATAGTGTGTTGTCTCTCTGTCTTTTTGCATATCTCATTTCCCATCAGAGGATGATAATGTAACAGCTGAAATGCTGAAATGGAAGACTGTTTGGAGGATCTATTTAGCATAGCCAAAAGCAGAACTTACAAGGAATTTCATGAGTCTGATTCTGCTGACAGTGCCTGCCTGCATCAGAGCTCCGCAGCATCCCACTTGAGAGGAAACAAACTTTCAGTGTACTGGAACCACACCTTTGATATTTTTGAAGTTCACTGCCTATAAATAAGGCTTCTTTAACTGAAAGTCTCATCACAAATCACAGCCACGAGGGCTTAGAGCGCTGTCTAATTTTTCAGCTTCCTGCACTGGGACTTGATTGTTTTCCATGGCCTTTTGTGCTCTTAGTTTATGAAAAATCAATACTTTAATATAGAAAACGAATCCCCCAGCTCGCTATTTAGGGCAGTGTTACCGCCAGCTCTGTCGCTCCTGCTATTCTGCTCACTGCACTCCAAGACACTGGCACGTGTTAACCCAGCAGGATGGGATCCCCTTGCTCTGGCAGCATCGGGCATAGGACGTGCATGGAAAGGTGTTGCGTCACCTTCAGCAAGGAGCTTGTTCCCTCCTCTGAGCTTCTGTGACATGGATTTTGAATAATAAAAAGGGTGGAATTTGCACAGACACCAACTGCTACTTTGCACTGTGTGGGTAACTGGGAATTTTCTGATTTAATAATTTTTCCTTCCTTTATCTGACTGGGAGGCAAAGAACTTTTACGATAAAGGGGAGATTTTTTTTTTTTTTCCCGATGGCTTTCAGAAAATAAGGCTTTCTGTACTTATTTAGACATTTACAGGAGAAAAAAATGGTTTGAGACATTGTACATTCTTACTAAATGCAAACTCAAGATTCAGAAGAAAAGAGTTTGAAAATAACATACTCCACGAGATTGACTTTATCGCTGCTTTGGGTTTGGTTCCCCAGATGTCTACATGGAGTAGGGAGGGAAGAAAGCAGGGAAGGGCCATCCTGTGGCTGTCCTGCTGGGGCAGCAGCACAGCCACCATCATCACACAGGGCTCTGTGCTTCCTTCTCTCACACCGTTTCTAGAGAAAGAGGGGCTGTGGAAAAGCCCATCACTACTACTGGGTCCCAATCCTCCAGCTGAGGGTAGGAGGACCTCACATTGGTGTAAATCAGTTTGCTTTTCCCTAGGGCATCACTAAAGCAAGTCTTTCCTTTCCTCCAACACTTCCCTTGTTTTTTCTTTTCAAACACAGGCCCACTTGGTGCTGAGAAATGTCTTTTCCTTGCTTCTCCTCCCCCATAACAAAGGGGAAGGAAGAACGCACAAGGCTCATCTAATTAAAAAAGCAGAAACATGTCACGCTGGCTTCTCCTGTCCCTCAAGCTTCAAACCCAGTGGCTGTTCACCCCCCTGCCGTCCCCAGAAATCCCCCTAAAACAAGACCAAAGGAGCTGGGAATAAGCGGTCTCTGTAGGTAGGTAAGCAGCTCGGTGTGCAGGGAGTTATTTTTGGCTGGGTATGAAGCGCCACGTGACACAATCTGCACAAAATGCCAAGCAGTCAAAGCCGGAGCCGCGTGCTCCTAACCTCTTGCACTGAGGTAAAAATAAACCTTAATAAAAGGGCTGAGGAGGCTTAATGGGAAGTGGAAATGCAAAAAGAAAAAGAAAAAAAAAATCTCCGTCAGGATGAGTCTCCACAGAGATGAGGGGACACAATGGGATGTCTCTGCATTGGCTTCCACTGTGGCTGTCTTTCCATTGCAGGAGCTCAGACCCCAGATGGGGGCTATGGCAGGTTGTCTGCCTGTCCTGGGAGTATTTGGAAGTGTTTGGTACCCGCTGAACACTGAGCAGTATGAGAGGGCCCACAAAGGGCAGCCATGAAGACAAAGTGGCTCATTCCCATTACCAGCATTGGTGCTGGTTTTGCTAAGGACCATTAACCATTTGTTTTCATGCCCTTTATTCCACAGCACCACTTCCATGAGTACAATTTCAATGACTACGGAAAGATGCTATGCAAAAGATGGGCATATCAGCCCCTGCTGTGGTGTCCTAAGTCTTCAGTGCACAAACCTCAGCCTGCAAGTAACAAGCATCTCATGTTTGACATGAAGATGCTCACAAGTTAATTCAGGCTCAGGAATCATCCTACAAAATCTGAACACTTTGAAAACCTTGGTAGGGGTTTCCATCTCTGGTTCTGCAATTTCAGACACTCTATAGTTAGCCCGTCATGCTGTCTTCACTTTACCATTATCTTCTCCTGGGGATGTCTATCTCAAAAAATCTGGAGTGGTTTATGAGGCAGCTTTGCTGGCCTTCATGTTCTCGCTTCCATCTCACTCTCCATTTTCTTATATTTGGCCAGATTTATTTAATATGTTTTGTCGAAACCTTGCACAAAATGTCTGATTATGAAAGGAAAAATAGCTCCGCCACCCAACAACCCCAAACTCCAGCACTGCAGGAGGCCTCTACTGGAGAATTATCTTTAAAACAAAGGGAATACTAAACCAGCGCGTCTTCCTAGCCATGACACACTTCCCCCTGTATTTATGTATACATCTATCCTGAGAAATGCTGAGCAGAGCTAATCAGCCAGAGGGTGGAAGTCCTCCTGGAGGGGCTGTGGATGTCTGATACGAGCAGCACTGCTGTGCTGGAGAGCACACCGTCCTCCCGCAGTGCCCTATCAAAGGAAGATTAAGTCTGCCTGCTGGCCTGGGACTGGGGCTGTTGTCAGGGGTCCTGGAGGGTCAGGCTGCTCGTATTTTCCATTTGCCTGACAAATGAGGGCTCCCAGAGGCAGTTTCTGTAGGCGGTGCTGCCAACACAGAGCAGACCCTGGCTGGCCCATGTCCCAGCTCGGGTCCTTGGCTTTCTCCTGCCACCTCCCCTGTCCAGGCACCGAGCAGCCCCAGGCTCTGAGGAGCAGCACCACGATTTATGTGTTGCAGAATGGGTTTTAAAGGGGCCTCAGTAGGTAGCGTGTATAGGCTGGATATGCTGGTGACCTGAATCACAGCACAGCTCTCTTGCATCCTGTGGCTCTTACTTGTACAGCGGTGATGCTTAAAGTGTGGGACCCAGGAACAAGAGACACAGCCCTGGCACCAAAAAGGGGAGGAAGGGATGGAAAGGCTCGGTAGGTTGAGGCTGGAAACAGCTCAAAGTATGGATGCTGTAGGGCTCTGCAGCTCCTCCCCTGCACAGTAACTTCCTACCATGTCCAGTCAGCTGCCAGCCTGAGCAAACATCCCTGGGCTGGAGGGGACAGAAAGAGGCTGTGCCAAGGCTCTGGGAAGCCCTGAGCTCCCCCTGCCCCATGAAGAGAGAGAGGTGAGGGGGAAAGGTGAGATAAATATATTTTTACCCCAGATTAAGTTTTCTCTTGGGCAGTGCAAATGTTACTAGTCAGTGCTAGTAGAAGGGGATGCAAACCCTTTCCCAGCAGGAAAATGAGGTTCAGAAGTCAGTGAGCACAGGGACCTGAGGCATCCCAAAGTGCACACGGCTCTGCCCAGGGCTGGCCCAAGAGCACTGGGAGGAGGAAGACTTTGTTGGTGTCACGTTTTAAGGTCACAAGGGATTTGTTCTGCTTTTATATCTGCAGACAATATTTTCTAAATGAAACTAAGACAGGAGGGGAAAAAAAAATCCAGTGCGCAATAATTAAAAAGTCCCAAAGCAGAGACAGAACAGGGAGTGCAGGCAGTCTGACAGTTTCAATTTTCGCTTAGACAGGACTTCTTGGGACTGATCACCTTCTCCTTGTGCTGACGAGCATCCTTTCAGTGCTGCAAATCCCATACCCAGCGGCTGCCACTCACCTTCCTGCTCTTACCCCAATGCCAGTGAGGCCCTACAGGGTGGGAATGGTGACAGCACGGTCCCATGTTGGGGAACACCTTAAGGTGGTGTGAGACAGGAGTGAAACAGGCAGCAGGTCTGGGTTAGACTGGAGTCACCAGGGGTCTCTTCCCACAGGGCTACTTCTGAGGAAGGAAAACCTGGAAGAGATACTGAGATGGAGGAGATATCACCAGGTCATGGTGCTTCTGTGAAATGAATAAATAGAAGAGGTGGGCCATGGTGACACAGACAAAAAGGAGGACGTGGCATTGAAAGTGCTGGACCCAGGCATCCTCCCTGTTTCTCTCTGCACCATTAGCATCAGGATGGATATTGAGCAGTGCCACTGCAAGGGAGCCCTTAAAGATTTAACTTCTCATGTTAAGGAGTGTTGGCAATGCTATTACTGGAGTGGAAGAGAAACAGAAAAAGTGAAGAAGCTGATACCAAACCTCAGGAACTCTAACTTCACCCTCAGCTCAAGTGCCTGATGTTTTAGCCACGGCTTTACCTCGCTCCCCCTGACACTGCCTCCCAGTTCATTAACATTCAGAGATAAACCTGGGGGAGTTCAGGAAAAGTCAGGGATCAGAGAGGGGGCGAACTCAGAACCGGAGACGGACCTGACCCAACCCCCTGGGTCAGAGCAGGACTTTGCTAAAGGACAAGCGTGTGGTGGGGGTGGTGCTGTGAATTTTGCAGCTCAGGCCAATCTATAATTCATTATGTATCTCTGGTATTTCTAAGAAGGCTACAGCTGTGATATTTAAATGCCAGACCTTTGTGCATCTTTAGCCTCGTACTTCTGTTGTTGTTTTTGAGGAGCTGAAAGAGTTTTTACTCCAGATGAAACTGCAGAGGGAGAAAGTGCTGGCAGCATCCTGGGTAGGCTTGTTTCTTGTTGTTTTAGCATCCAGGACATTTTGAATTAATGAGCCTGAAGCTCAGAGCCATCTGATGGCTGGTTCACCCTTAATTTCAAGGTGGGGCTTCACTCTTAAAGGAAATTAACCCTGCTCCAGCCATAACCAAACTTTGTGATTTCTATGGGTTATGATTTCTTTTTTTTTTTTTTTTTTTTTTTTCCCCTATGGATGAACAAACCAAAGGGGCAAGAATTGATGTCATCAACTGAGCAGATGAGACTTCTGCAATAAACAGCATGAACTGGTGTAAGGGGAAAAAGCAGATGAAGAGCGAGGGCACGTGGTGGTGGTGAGAGATAAGCTAGATGGCAAGAAGTGTTTCAAATACACGGGGATCAAAAGGCCTGCAAAGGTGTTAGCCAGGTCCCTGGGAAACAACAGGGATGAGGGTGCTGTGGGAGAAGCTGCAAACACAGACACTGAACTACCTGCCTGCTCCGGGCTGTGTTTCCTCCAGAAACACCTCACACCCAGCAAAGTTTCAGCGAGAAATGCCCCTGAGATGAATCAGGAGGGTAAAGGAGAGTGTGGTTAAAAGCAAGGCAACAACTTATGGGACCAAGTTGAGTCTGCACCTTCCCCTCTGCTTTGCAGCACAGGGCACAGGCAGGGGATGCAGGCAGGGCTGCTGCCTCCTGCTTTCCTCTGTGTCAGCCCTGGCCTCTGCCCGGGGCAGATTTTGTCCTTTTCCTGATGCTGTGTGGCTGCACAAGTAGAGAACAGGCATGGCATTGCACATGCAGAACTCAGATTTCATCTAGAAATGAAAAGTAGTCTTTTCTGCCTCTCACTCCTTGTCAAGTCTCTCATAGAAATTTGTGAGCACGCTGGGGGCTGATAATTTTTTTATATTAAAAATATGCATATATGCAACAATTAATTGAAATTCTTCAGAGAAAAGCTTGAGCAATATATTCATTGACATTTAACCTCCTCCTCCCCCTGCAATCAAAGTCTTTTAAATAGAAATTGCATCAAATTTGATTCCGTTTTGGCAGTTATATCTTTTGAAAGGGAAAAAAAATAATAATATAAGAGGGAAAAAAATTCTAAAGTAAAACAGACTGTGACAAAGCAATATGTATCTGCAGAGGAAAATAAAACCTTCTAAAAACCAGTCCTGTGGAGCCCTAGAATTAAGATGTCAAAGGAAAGAACACAAGGAAAGGAGTGGAAGAGGGAAAGAAAAATATCAGGAGAAATACCAATGGGGTTAAAATACAGTGATAATGTCCTTCATAATGCCCCAAGCCACAGTCCTGTTATAACCTAATTAGCATCAGCCACAGCTGACGGAGGGCTGGGGGCCGGCACAAAGCCGTGGTGCTGCGGGAGGCGAGGCGAGTGATTCAGTAATTGATGCTTTTCCTTGAGATGCAGCATTAAGCAAACAGTTGCAGCAGGGTATGAGGCAGAGACAGGCTGAATAGCGAAAAGATCTGCCTTTCAGAAGAGAAAGTATTGCAAAAAGCTACTTTCAGTCAAGACAGGGCACCTGGTTCACCTGGAGAGGGGCGGTGTTTTATTAGCCAGGGCTGCTCTGCTGAACCTTTGGGATAATTCCCTCTTCCTTGGTACAAAAGCAGCTTGTGTGAGCAAGCACAACATCCCTGCTTTTTGTATTTTGGTTCAGACACCTGCCGCAAGCCTCAGCCCAAGTCAGTGCAAGATGACTTGGGGGTGCTTGCAAAGGGGCCAGAGTATGAGCGTCCTTCATCTCCTGGGCCAGGAGCTGTCTCTGTTGTGCAGTGCTCCCACTACGGGATGTGTGCTGCACTTCTCTGCACAGACAGCAGCTTTTTGGAAGGTGCTGGGTATCCTCCCAGCCTCTCCATCTCCCTGCAGGGCCTGTAAAGCACCTTTGGGCCCTGAAGGAATGAGAAGCTCCATGAGATGTTTTTATCATTATTAATAGGAACACTTGTATTTAGAGGGAGATGGAGAGGAGATTTGGGAAGTGTGAGACATACAAGTCTTGGTTCCAGCAGTGGGGGGTTATAGATGCTGTTTCTGCTAATCAGCAACAGAAGAGGGAAGCCACCTAGGGAATTGCGATTTAATTAAAGATAGCTGCCAGGGATTCAGAAAGGAAAAAAAAAGAAAAAAAGTCTAACAAACCATTTGGAGAAACCATTTGGAGATGCACATACACACACACACACAAAAAAAAAAAAATAAAAAAAAAAAATGTCAAGACCAAAGAGGAGAATGCTGTTAACTTTGGCAGGAGGAAAGCTGTGAATAGGTATCATGATCCCTCTTCTGAGCATGTTCTCCCAGCCATCGGGATGGAAAACGGTGGCATATCTGTGCAGGCAGCACAACTGGAACGAGGCACCAGCTTCCGTGTGAATGCAAAGTCTGGGCAAGCGCTGGCAGACACAAGGTGGGCAGGGAACCCACGTCAGCTCCCTGTACAGAGAGAAAATGGAAAAGTTTAACCAGAGCCCAGCACCGGTTTCCTCCTGACAGCATCTCATGGAGCTTCTCATATATATAGCACCTGTTTGGGAGCAGAGCTGTTGGCACTGGAGCAGCTCTGCAGCCACAAAGCTCAGAGGTATAGCGAGCATGGGCCCAGTGTGGGCTGGGGATGGAAAGATGACATCTGGTTGTTTTTTCTCTTGCTGTCCAGGGAAGGCACGTCTGAGGGCAAGGTTTTTTAAGTGCAGAAGGTAAAATCCATCAATGTCAGAAAAAAAGGAGAGGTCAGAGTAATGCTCCGTGGAGTGGGGCTTCAAGCTATTTCTTCCAACCTTAGGAAATAAATCTAAAAGCTGAAGAAGGTATGTACTATACACATATATTACCCAGGAAAATCCCAGGAAAGGATGAGTTCTTTCTTTGCTATAATTTTGTCTTCTTTCTCTCTCTCTTTCTCTCTCTCTTTCTCTCTTTCCCACCTCTAGATGGGAAATGTGTGGTAACGATCTAGGGAACATTTTTTCTATGTATTTGCTGTACAAACAGAACTGAAATTCCTGAAAGATATCATGCCAGGCCATTAAAATTTGGAAAGACTCTTAAAGGAATTTTCTTAACAGCTGCAAACTCCAGGCCCCTGTGGGCTGGCCACGAGGGCTGCTCGGTTGTTTCAGGCAGGTGCCCAGACAAAAAAAAAGCTCTTGCTCAGTTGCAAGAACAGGGACAATGTACATGTTTTGGTCACCTTATTGTGTAAAAGATATTAGAGAAAGCAAGAAAATGCAGCAAAGTGTGAAGAGCATGACATCAGCAATTGAAGAGCTCAGCTTTCTCAAAATGTGAAAGAAAGGAGGTCTATCAGGAAAAAAGAAGCACCTGGCCAGATCAGGCAATGAAAGAAAGAGGCAGAATAGAGACACTGTAAGTATCTTTAAGCATTCATGTGGGAGAGGTGACTTCACCTTGAGCTTGCTTGCTAATCCACGATTTCATTTCAGCTATGGAGTTCCTTCCAGGATGCCGGACTTCCCAAATGCTTGGGAACCATGGGACATGGATTTTAGATTTTTGTTCCACTAGATGTTTTTGAACATCTCTTCCCTCACAGGATGGCATCCCACCCCCTCTAAACTTATCACCAATTATAAGGCTTTGGTGCTTTGAGAAGCTCCAAGGGAAGCCAAAGATGTGGAGCAGTGGCTTCTTTCCTGAGCAATCATTTATGTTATCAGTCATCCCCTAAATCCCAGCAAAAACAAGCACCTACAGGGGCAGAAGCATGCACGATGCCAACGCTGCGCTCTTGGCAGGTTAGATGTACTGCTTCATTTTATTTCTGGGCTCTGGGCAATATTAATTTTTTAAAGCAAGGTTAGATCTCAAACATTTGTCAAAGGCATCACTTGTAAAGCTAAGATCCATCTCCTTCCTCTTGCCACTCCCTTTTTTCTCCTTTTTTTTTTTTTTTTTTTTTTTTTTTTTTTTTTTCCTGCTTCCCTTTTCTAAAATGCCTCTTACCTGCCCCAGAAATCAGAGCTCCCCCCTTTGCCTCCCCCCTTGGCTAAACCATCAGTCACTATTCATCATTGCCTGCACAGAGCAGGAGAAGACTTTTGCAGAGTCCTGGAAATGCCTGGGTGCTGACTATTGCAGAGTTGCCACCTCCTCACTGCCAGAAGCACAGGTGCTGGTGTCAGCATCTCACACCATGTGTGAGATACCACCTGGAGTCAGCCTCCGGGGGAAGAAGCAGAGCTGGAGGGACCGTAATGCATGGTCCCTGCTGGGAGAGAACCTAGGGTGGTATCTCTGGGGAATCAACCTTCAGAAGCAGGCTGATAAAAAGTAATTTTCATGAGCACAACCAAAAGGTTGTTGTTGACTTTTTGTTTGTTTTGTTTCTGTTTTCTTTCTTTCTCTCTCTTTTTTTTTTTTTTTTTCCCTCTCTACCTTAAAGGGAGAATAAATTAAGAGTTTATCTGTAATTTTCTCAGCAGGACAACTGCATTGAAGTGCCAGGCAGGATCCCCCATTGTATAAATCAATGCGTTTTATCACAAGCTTGGGCCTTCTAGTAATAAACTAAACAAGAGCTGCTGCTTTCTTCATGGATGTAATCAGCAAACAGGTGAGCACTGGAGCTTTCCTCATACTAATGGGGGGAGGCAGTTAATTTGACCTGGAGTGAGGATTTAGTCTCTCCTGCAGCGGAGCTGTTTCTGCAGTTATCTCTCCAAGTCCAGCCTCTGTGGCTTTCTGTCTTATTTCCAGTCCAGACATGCTTTGGAAACCATTACCATATTCATAAAGCTACCTGGACTCACAGAGCATGCATGAAAGGGTTAGAAAGACCTATCTATTTTACCAGCTGTGCAGCCAGCAACTATAAGTGAGAAAAGGAGGAGAAGGAGGAAGAAAAAGAGGTTATTCAGCATTTGCTCTGTAGGAAAAGTGTGCATGGTCTTTCAAATCTATCCCATCTATTAATACAAGAAAGCAGAACTACTCGTCTTGGCCTGGCAAATCTGCCCTTGAGGGCCGGTAGCAGAAGACCACGTGCCCCTGTGTGGATTTACTGCAGTGCTAGGGCAAATTTCCAAGAGAATGCCTTCCATGAGCAATGTTTTCTTGCATTATAGGGCAGACAGGTGGAGAACATGGGTTATGGATAAGGAGATTTGAGATACAGGAAGCAGGAGGCATCTTTGTTGCAGGTCCTAATTCTAGGCTCGGACACGGGTTTAATACGTGATTTTAGCCAAGCAAGAGGATTGTGATGGTTATAATACAAGCACATCTTCTTTGGTAGATAATAAACATCGGTAAGAGGACTTAAATCCTTGGACAGGAGATGTCCAGGATCTAAAAAACATGATCACAGCTGCTCTAAATGAAAGGTTCCTGGTATGTTATCTCTGTTATCATTCATCTAATCCTTCAGAGGTCTACTAATGCTGAAGACAAAGATGGTAAACAGTAGTCTTGAATAAAAATGAATGAATTAAATGAACTTGTATCTTATCACTATAATGTATGATTGCAAAGAGTCCATCACTTGGTTTAGGGCACTGAATGCTTACTACACAGCAAGAACTTTTGGGGAGCGTGTCTCATTGGGGAAGCCTGCAGGAGATTCCCACTCCTCCTAAGTTCATATGCTCAGGTTTTAATTAGAGCATCTCTTTCCACTGCCAGGAATATACTGTTTCATCTCTGTCTCTGAAGAGAAGAAGATAGAGTGATTATAATGCTGTCCTTCACATTAGGTAGGAGAAGCAGCTACACAAGCCACAGGGATGGTTTGCTGTACAAAGAAGAGGTCATATTTACTAAGCATTTAGTGGGCCTGAAAAGTATGGGCTAAAAAAATCACTGCAGAGGTTAGGAAAAAAAGTCTTCAGGCTTTTTGAACTTGTCTCGTGTAGTAGTACAGGCATGAGGAAGATAACACTGAGAGGTGAATCACTTTGCTTGCTCCAGTGAGAGAGGATCATTGGCTGCTTACACCCTATATAAGAAAAAAATTATATTGATCCAGAGTTCCCACATCTATGATCTACATCCTTGTGTTTCCCCTAAGGAAAATTTATGGCTCCCGATCAGCAATAAATCAGGAGACCGAATTTCCTGCTCCTTCTCAGACAGATACTCTGTTGTACAACATGAGAGAAAGCCCCCAAAGTGTGGAGGATATGAAGGTTTAACACACAGGCAAGTCTAGATAGCAGCTCAGAACAAGCAGAAGAAAGACAGATCAGCTTCCAGAGTGATGGAAAATAGCAAGCTCTTCATTATATTTAATGCATTCGCTAACTGTATTTCTGTAGTATGCTAATGTATAAATAGACACATATTTATACTAATATTTATAAACATATGTATAAATATGTCTTTGTAAATATATATTTATTAAACTAAATAAATACATATTTATAGGGGAATATTTAATGCATTTAATAAACATACACAACTTGCTGCCATGCTGGAGGATAAAACAAGGCGAAGAGAATTGGAAGTTAACCTCAGTAAAAAATAACCTTAGATTGACACTTTCTGTCTAATGGATCCCAAAGCTCTGTTTTACTCTAATTTGCACACTGGTGAGAGATTTGGTTCTGATGTGCAGCAGCCTCTGAGATACAGTAATTGTGTAACTGGAATGGCAGCACCGCAGTTGAGTGCAGGAAGTAAAATACTTTTTTTTTATTATTTTTTTTTTTTTCCAGTGAAACTTGGGCAAAGTCCTCAGCTTGGGTGAAACTATTTTTAGTTTATTGTAAGGTCCTACCTGCAGTATCCAGCTGAGAGGATGTCTGTATTAAAGGTCTGTATATGGGGGATACATACATAAGCTTTCTGAGTTAGATAACAGCAGGTTGGAGGTCGATGAGGACTACAAAGCCCCTTAAAAAAAAAAAAAAAAAAAAAAAAAAAAAAAAAAGAATAAATTTGCTCACTTTGAGCAGTGTTCTGCTAAGTTTAAAGTAAGCTTGGTTATGCTTACAGCAAAACTGCTGTGTAGCCACTGTATGCTAGAAGAGTTCAGAGGGACTGGCGTTTGCCTATGACCCCAAGGCTAATTTAACTGTTTTGCAAAATGAAGAAGTAGGAACCCAGGTCCTCTGCTCCTTTGTTATTGAGTTGAGTGAGTGACGTGAAGGTAAAGCTGGCATGAATGAAAACTGAGATCTCTAATGAAGAGGAACCACTAGGAGCCTTCTGATCCTCACAGGAGATGACAAGGTGATGACCGCTCAAAAGAGACTGACACAAGAGGATGGAGAGCGTTGTGTCCTGAGTTTTTTTCACAGATTTGTTCTGGAAACAACAGAAGGTGACATTCACTGCAAGAATTCAGCCCTGGGATAACGTCCCCTGGGAGCCACCGTTGTCTTGATTTCTTCTATGTGCTTCCCTTTAGAGGGATTTCTCTAAAACCTGATGACAGAGATAAGTCTGGGACCTTTCCCTGTGTGATGTACATGAGTTCCTTCTGGTGTGACACCCTCAGACAAGGGCAGACAGTTCTGCACTGGTCATTTTCCACTCCTTCCCCACCAGCAGAAGGTTTCCACCTTCACCTTACTGCTCCTCAGCTACTGTCGATTCCTTTGGTCAAAACCTTGTCCACATCTTGGCCAAAGAGTTCAAAGCTGCTCCCAACATGAAGCTGCTAGATTAACACCAGATCTTGACTTAATCCTGCCCAGGCACTTCCTTCTGGTCCCTCTCTCCCTAGCGATTTCTCCTAATCCTGCTGTCATTTTTCCAGCCCTTCAGCTTGCCAGGCCTTTTTCTCTTTCCCCAGGGGTGGCACTGAGCAGTCCATAGCTGCAGACACAGGACTCGAGGCAAGAAGTCAGACACGCATTTTACTCGCACGCCAACCAACTCCAGAGACACAACTTTATTTTCTTCCTCTTTTAAAAACCTTCCTCCTTCAGAGGAGCGTCAGCTGATTTTAACACCCAGGAGACTCACGTATAATTGCCAAAGAGGGGGATGCAGCCAGCTTTGCTATTACCTTTGCCACAGGCAGGAAGCCATGCAGCCGGCTGCCTTTTGAGAGAGATCAGGTCATCTCCGTGCTGACTCAAAGGCAACCGGCCCCTCTCTCATCACTTCGATTTAAATCACAGCTCCTCTCCCACTCCGAGGTCTCATTAATGCCCCCGGCCTCTTGGTAGAAATAGTGGTAATGCAGTATCCTTGCCAGCTTGGGATTGTTATTTCCGTTATACTCAGCAGGAAAACGGAGCACTGCTTGGTTTAGTAACTGGATTAAAACAAACTGCAGCACAGGATTTGAACTCAGGCTCTTTCCTTTTCAGCTGTGTGATTTAACTTAAGTCCGTCTTCTGTCCCCGTGCAAGAGGAACATCATGGTATCAACATCTGTCTTCAGCGCTCGCTGCTCTGGGCCTGTTTCGCATTCTGGATGGATCTGTGAATGAATACTTTTCAAATGCTATAAATATTTTATGAATTTCTATCCACTTACTTTAATGGGGATTGTAAAAGCATTTAACCATATTACACCCAATCTCTCAGACATGGCGTTATTTCAACAGAGCTATTTTATTTGAAGCAACTGGCAGAGTTGCTGTAATTTTCTTTAAATATATATATATATGTATAATATATAATACATATATATCTCAAGATGAAATCGGGTACCAGGAAAGGGGAGGCAGGCATGGAAACACCATGTCTCACGTTTGTCCCGATGTACGGGGAGGGTTTCATCTGATGAGTTTTGCCTGACTGCGTGCAGGCTTCTTACGTGCCTCTGTTTTTATGGACTGGGCTGAGACTTAAGCCAACCTCTTCCTCCCACCTCTGCTTTGGCAGCGAGGGGGATGGATGTCTTACAGCTCCAGGACAGACACCCCAGCCCCTCAGCTCCACGTAGCTGCCTCAGGGCAGTGGTACCTCACCCAGCAGAGGATAAAGATGCCTCTTTCTTCTTCTCCTCACACCTCTTCCATCCCTTGTTTATTCCAGCATTGCCCATAGGCTTTTAATAGCCCACCAAATTGCTTTTGACCATGTCACTGTTGGGTAAATGAATTTATGGTCTGCCAACCTGATTTATGAATGCCTGTTCTCTTTTGAACAGGAGGACTGGTGTTTTTATACCTTCAGCCATGCGGGACAGGGAGCTGTTCTGATCAAAGAGGCACTGATTTTGCTGGCATGATTGATTCAAGCCAGAATTACAGCAGGATCACACTTGCACAATACAGTAATCGCAGGTCAGAGGCATCTTCTCCCATCAGAAACATCAAGTCTGAAGCCTGGGATGCTGGAAGATTTTACCCTTACTAATACCTCCTATTATCCCCAAAATAAAGTAGCTGTTCACCCATGTCTGAGGACTTTGAAATCCATTGATGTTAAAACTATAACATACACGTTGCTTTTGCTGGTTGCATCTCCTGGGTCTCCGCTGTTCACACACCAGAAAGAGCAGCTCTGCAGAGCTGCAGATATGCCAGGTACCCTGTGCTGATGGATGAAAGGATCACAGAGGACTTGCGCAACCAGGGAGTCTAACTACCTTACTGTTTGTTATCATCAGCTATTAAAATACTGAACATCTCTGTTTCCAGACATCAAACTTAATTTTATATAAAGTTCCATATACAGTGGTTCAAATTCTTTTTTTAAGATCTTTCCTATCAGTTACCCATAAGCCACAAATAAAGCATCATAGAGGTGTGTTTTTTTCTGTGGGACAAATAACATCAAAAATTGCTTTTCCTCCCATGGAGTTGTTATTATTACTATTTTTGTGTGTGTGACAAATGCTACAATTTTCAGCCAAGTATTCTTCCCCCCATGCCAATATCCAGCCAGGTTTTTACTAAATCTTCTCTACATTGTGACTCCTAATCAAAGTCAGAGAAGTATAAAGTATAAGAAATTTAGAATTTCTCCTTCCATCTCTCCAGAAAGGAAGGTCACAAACTACAGGAACTTCTGGACCTATTCATCAAACTCTTGGAAGTCACAGCTCCCAGATTAAAAGAACAGTGATTGATGATACCTTTTCCAGGGGTTACATTGGAAAAATGTGCTCCTTATAACGGAAAGAGAGAAGAAATTAGTTCTCCTATCTCTCTTGAATCTTGGTGAAAGTGGAAAACTGGAGATGAGAGGCTAAATCCCAAAGTCTTTCCTCCAAAACCCTGCCCACTGAGGTTGAGTTCTTTAATCATTTTCTATACTTTCTCTACGTGCCCCTTGCCTAAGAGGGAGTCATTATATACCCGTGGGTAGCTGTAGCTTATCACAATTATTTTAGCTACATAAAAATAGGATTCTTTTAGCATAAACTTTAATTAAGCCCTTTTGAGATTGCTGGAACACAAGTCCAGGACCAACAAAACCTACCATTCGAGTTTCACAGACATCCCCTATGACTTTTAACAAAAAATGCAGAGTTTCCACATACCTTAAATTCCCTACTTCCCTGTCATGCTTTGGTGTCCCGAGGTGGCCAAGTACTGCAGCGACAAAATTTAGGGAAAGCAAGGAAATATTTGCCATATGACTCATTAATACCGTGTACCCCTCAGCACACCTGTGTAAAGTCACCCTGCTGGAATTCATCACTCCAGCAGGAGGAGCTGAGAGAAAAAGACAGGAGCTATAAAAGAGTGGCCCGGATAAGTGGTATGCTCCCAGACATAACAGCGAGGTTTATAGTTGAGGACTCCTCATTCCCAATCCCTGTGACAGGTTTGTTTTGACAGGGCTGTTTTGACAACGCTGAGAGGAGTGAGATCAAAAGACACTGATCTGCTAAAGGACTGGACCCACAAAGAAGGAGAGGACAAAGCCGTCAGGAGGCTGACATAAAGCCGGGGGCTGCAGCAAGTGTGTCGTAATGGTTCCCCAGGAGGGCAGGTGACACTGAGACAAAGCGAATGCAAAAGATAGATAGACATTGTGGGCATGGAGTTTTTATTTTAGCTTTTTCCACAAGCACAGGGATGTTTTCAAAACAAAATATGACTTCCGTTGCCAGGAAAAGCTGCTTCTAAATTCCTGCTTGCTGTTACTTGCTGGAGGCTCCGGAAGGAGGCTTGGAGGGTAGAGGCTGTGGCTCCCACCCACCTCTTGATGTGTTCAGTGAACGTGGCTGGGACAGATCTGATACGGGGGCACTGAGAGATCAGCTGTCAATAGGGCAGACTGTGGGGCCTTCACCACATGGAAAGCTTGGTCCCTTGGGAAAAGTGCGGTGGTAGGGTTTGTGCCCAGGGCTAGAGGGGAATCCAACCAGCTGTCCCTCCCCTGCTTTTACAGAGATGTTATGCTCCACACTATGGAAATCCCTTCCTCTGCCTGCAGGAAAATATGTAAATAAATATGTTCCTATTAGAGATAAATACTGAATAATGAAAACCAGAGGAATGAAAAGTACAGTTTATCGAGCATTATGGTGACAGCTATGAGCATCTGCAGACAGTGAAACCCATCCCCTTGGCCCCAGTCAGGTCTAGGTTGGCTCATGGGGACCAGGGGCAGAACCCCACCTCTCAATAATATTGTTGAGACATCCCTGCTTTAGATGTACCCGCCACTCACAGAAGAAATCCCTATATGTGCCATGTGCCTACGTGAAAGCCAAGACATGTGAAATATGAAAATGATCACAGCTTAGACGAAGGATGCCAAAGCTAGTCTGAGGAGTTCTGGGTGTTAGCCAACAAGTAGCTTGCAACACATAACATGAACAATTATCCAAAGGCAAATCAGTGCCAGTGCAATTTCTACTAAGACGTCAGGCTGTCATTTCTGCACTGGATAAACACCACCTGTATTATTACTTCAGGATAACAATGGCTTCTCTATTTCTACCACTTTACTAGGAAACCTTTGACATCTCCTTGGGGCTGTCTAACCATCAGTTTGGGGTCATAATGGCTAGTGCAAGGACCTTACTTTTCACCCCAGTGTTTTCCTGCTGCTACTTAGCTCCAGCAGCGTGAGTACCCCTGTGCTGGCTGTCACTTAACCCCACAGCCTGGGCGTCAGCCCAGGTCACCGTCCAAAGCCTCACACCCAGGCTATGCCTCTAGAAGCCTTTTTACTTATAACATCTCTAAATAGATGTGGCCTTTCCTGTCTTGCCTTGCAGCCAAAGCTTTTGTCCAGCCTCACACTTCATGTCTTGTAACGACTGCAGGGACTGCCCTGGTATTAATAAATACAGCCCGGCTCCGCTCCCACCTCTTTGCAGGATACGGGTGCAGAGATCCCTTCCCCAGCCCACTGCTGTCAGTGTGTCATCCCTCCGCATCCTCTCCTCCGGTGGCACCTCTTCCCTATCACTTCAAACATATGCTGCACACACTTGCTATCGCAGTCCATCTTCACCCACCCTCTGCCTCATCTGTCACTCAGCTTGGAAAGGGTGCTTCTCACCTCCAACTGGCCCCCGGTGCCAGCCTTCCCTCGCCCACTGCTTCCATCTTCAAACGTGTTATCTTTGTGTTTATCCCATACTGCTCCTCATGCTCTCTTTAACATCTCCGAGGCTATCTTGTCACACTTCCCCAAATCCCGTTCTAAATCAAACTCATCGTCATGGTGTCTGCAAAAAACCTGGCAGTTACCGTGCTGGCTCTGGTCTCTCGCTCTGACCCACTTCATCTCATTACTTCCCTACATTCCCATCTGTCTTATGCATTTCGTGCTTTATACCTAGACAGAAAGCTCTTTGAAGCCGTGTCTGATTTTCATGCTTTATGTACAACAACTAACATATACACAACTCAGTCCCAGCTTAAGATGAGTAGTGACACAGAAATGACACAAGGTAATTGTGTGTCACTTTTTCTAAGTGGAAAAATACTACTTTAAATTTCTGTGAAATTGGATTCTCATTTGCCTTCACTTCACGGTCACAATTGCACCTATATAACATCCAAGACAGAGATCCTCCAGTCCTCACCAATGGCTGTGGGATGGTACTGGGACATGCAGTATTGCATAAGTATCCCTGTATCTGTGTGTATTTTTGCAGAAACACTGTTCTTTTCTGTTTATGGCTTGTAAGAAAAAGTACAGACTTAAGTCTGCTACCCAAGAGGAAAAATCTAGAAATAGATGGCAGGGGATGTGTCAGGGGCAAGCAAGAATAAATAGTAAGAAATTACCCTTGGATACTAGAACACATCATCCCATATTCCTAAAAATGAGAGCGTTTTTGCCTAGTCATATGACTGGTAGCAGCATCTGTCACTTCACCAGAATAGCAGCCGTCTCTTGGTTGAGGCAGGGAGAAAACAATTTGCAGGAGGAAGCTTGTTCTTTCGACATGCGCTCAGGACAAATCAGCCATCAGTCACTCACTTCTCCTGCTAATGCTTTTTCTGGATGCTGCAGTAACTACAACACCTCCTGCGCTTCCCAGCCCCATATGCCTTTGTCTGTAGCAAAACCAGAAAATGGGTTATTGCTGTGAATTCAGCTGTGGACCTGCAAAGCTCCCCTCCACCCCCGACCCATTTGCATTGGACCTTTTTGCAAAGGGGAGACTTTTCTCAGAGTGCTATTTCTCATTCAAGGCAGCAAACGTTTCAGCCTGTGACAGCCTCTCGTCACTCCAGCCACCTGGTGTCTTGCATCTGAAATGCTAACCTAGCCAGGGAGTCAGGCTCTGTTTCCTCTGCTCGCTGCTCTGCCCTGAAATAACAGGTCTGGGATGTCAGGGAAGGGTAGGGGAAATAATAACCCTTCTCCTCCGTCATTTGATGGGACCCCTGCTGTTCACATGTCCATCAGCTTCCCGGCAGGCAATCACAAGGCATTTAAAGCCTTTGGTCCAGTCTTTCACTGCAAACAGAACCTGTGTAAACCATTCCCCGAGCTCCCAGAGCCTGGAGGCCCTTTAGATGGCTCCCTACGAGGATGCAGGAAAAAATGCAACAGGCAGAGCTGAGGCAAACATCAGAAAGAAAAAAAAAAAAAAAAAAAAAAAGAAAAAAAAAAAAAGAAACAGCCCGGGAACAAGAGTGGCTGCCAAGGAAATGTGAGCGTAGATCTGACTCTGGCTCCACGCTAAGAGCAGAAAAGTGACCCAAGGGCATGAATAAACTATGAAGCAAAACTCTAAACACACAACACTATGCATTTGAATAATGCCTACTTAGCCTTGGAAATGATATCATTTCCCTCATCAAAATCACACCTCCACCACATTTTCCATTTGTGCTAAAGTCACATTTAAGGTGAGTTCATGGCAGTGAGCAGAGGAGAAGTGAATCTGAAATGAAAGCGTCCACCTGCAAAATCAAAATTGCTGTGTTTTGTACTGGAACAACATTAAAATGGACTTTGCAAGAGGATTTGGGAACAGTTCATGTGTGCTTTGCCTCTCTCTTCTTGCCTGTGCTTTTGATTCCTCAGCTGGACATCAGTTCCCATCACACACTGTGGTCCTCCCATGGGGCAGATGACTGTCGTACTGAGACCCCCTCATTCACAAGGAAACTGCTTTTTGAGAGACTGGAGTTTCCTCAGAAATTGAAATCCTTTGAAACAAACCTTTATTATTTAGTCTGGACTTGTAGTTCCAAAAGGAACTGGCATAACGGTTGATTTTATGCACTGATAGCCAGGGAATATGAGAAGTCCTGGTGCACAGCTTTTATTCTGGTGGTAGAATAGTGCATCTTGTTTACCTAGTATATAAATAAGATATTAACATCTCTCCAGGAAATCACTGGATGTAATGCAGTTGTAAGCAAAGAGCGGAAAATAGTGAGCCAGCTCTTGTCCCTAGAAAACAAAGTTTGGGATATCTTTGCATTTCACAAGAACACATCGGTAAATTTTAAAATAGCTGTTCAGCCTTCTCATGAATTTTTGCCCTGGAGTTGTAAAGGAGCCCTTCTTTCCAACCTGCCTGATGTTTTTGTTAGCTTCTGTAACTAGATTCTGAATACATATTTCCCACTTATTTGTTTGCAGCTGTAATCCCCAACAGTATCTAAATTGGATCCCAGGAGTCCAAAACATTGTCTGTTTCAAGAAGCATGTCAAGTATGGACAACTCTAGCAGATATACATGTGGGTACCACATATATAGTCTCTGAAGCAGTTTTTGGAAACATTTTGAATATATTTCATAGAGGAATAACACAGCTATCTGTTTGAGAGATGGGGATGTTCCCCGTAAGTACTGAGCATTCAAAAATTAATGAATGCCATTGATAGAATTTATCCTAGTAAATTAAAGAAAATTCTTGTAATTTTAGAATAGAAAAGGTACATTTCCTCACATGTACATTACCATCTGGCGTGGAGATGTATTAATATCTTGCAATATTTAGGTCATAAATCAAATCTAAGCCCTTATTGCACATCCAGAGAAAATTACTTTCTAGTGACATATGGCATAACCTTCAACTTCTATAAATTAATAAAATTCCAGCAAATCTACTTAAATTCAGATATTTTGTATCCACATTTTATTTTTATGGATGCTGTTAACCACTCGTAATGTTGGAGGTCTTAGGTCAATGCAGAGAGTTTATTGCAGAGCTAAAGGAAATTACCTTCCAGTGACACGGGGCAAGAACTCCGACTCCCACCAGTCAACAAGGAGTTCTGATCTTACTGGCTGTTGATACATACAGGACACCACAATTATATGCTGGTCTTATTAACGGGCTTTTAGAAGGGACACGGTCATAACTGGCTACAGAAATGCTTGGCAAGGGAATCAAGTTTGTCAAATTGTGCAGATTTAACATCTGTCTTGCCAGAACTCCCTGGTTACAATTTCTGTTCCTTCGTTTTGTGTTTAACAGACTCTTTGTGACCTTAGAATTCATCATGCAAAAATCAGAATATATGGGCAATTTGTCTTTCACTAGTAGCAGTATTTTTATACGGCTGAGTAATAAACTGCTCAGAAGGGGAAAAAAAATCTTGCTTTACAGTATTTGGTTAAGTTCTACATTTTAAATTAGGAATTACTTGTTGATTTTTGCAACAGCCATGTACAACTGATACATATTTCTCTGTTGTCGTGCAAAACATCACTGAAGTTGGTGGCTTTCAAGTAGAACAATCAAGGCTTAGATCTATTAGCAGAGGATTAGAAACAGAAGACACCATGTGATGTATCTAGTCTTTTCTGGCTCCTTGTCTGCTCTTGCATCTCTTTCCCCAGTCCATACCTCCTGGTTTGCTATCACGTTTGTTTTACCTGTTCATCCTGAACCTCTCCATGCACTGTTTTGCACCTGAGTCCATTTTGCTGTGTATCTTCCCTTGATTTTGCTGCTGCTCTTGCAAAAATCCACTTTCTTGTTTTTCTGCACCTCAGTGTCTCTTCCTCATCATCACTCTGTTCCTTCCACTCTCTGTTCCCTGAAGTAAGCAAGGAAGAGATTGGTTTTGATTTCCTGTCCCCACAAAAGATCAAAAGATTCACGAAATCCAAAAGTTCCTAATCTCAATCTCATCCCTTCTGTCAGCAGTGCCCTAATAACATGTCTGCCCTGGTCATCATGTTGCGTTATTGCATTTCTTTCCTGGCTCACTGGCTTGCCTCTCCCTCAGCCTGCAGTTTACAGGGAAAACATTTTATGTCAAGACTTAGCGTCTCTTTCTTTCATACACACCCACTTCTTCAGTTACTTCTAGCAGATAAAAGACCAAGATCAGGTGGCTGGAATTTGAGGTTGTCAGTGTTGATGTCGCAAATTAGAGGCTCATTTTTAACAATAAGAGCAATTAGTCATCAGAGCAGGTTCCTAAGAGGTATAGTGAGTCAGCCTCTTTTGTGAAGCTGACTAACTTTTCCAAAGGCTGTACTTTTGAATTAAAATCACAAGTTCTTGGGCTTGATGAGAGAATCACTGGGTGAGCTCCTGCCGTTTGTGTTTTGCAGCATCAGGCTGCAATCATCCTAATGGCCTCCTTTGGCCTTAAAATGTACATGACTTCTGTCCTAAGTGGAATTCAAGTTCAATATCAAGGATTTTCACAGACTTCCTCCTGCCCAACTTTATTTTACTTTTCCTCCTCTGCTCCTTCTATGTCTTATGTTTCCTTTGCTCCTCCCAAGCAATTTTCTTTGTAGATTTTTCAGTAGTTCACAGTTCAGTAGATTATTGCATGGAGATCTTTATGTCTGACTTCTTTTGATGTGAGTTTGTAACTGTCTGGGTTCACAAAATAACTCCCATTATATCCCTTGGGGCTCAAAAGCTGCAACTCCAGGCAGCAGATAGAGGAATGCAGGAGATTTCTGAGCTGTTCATCTGCTGATCTTCCAACGTGCCTATGACTGATCCTACCCCACTCTAATCAGAGGAATGAAAGGGGATTACAAGGACTCCCAGTCTGGGAAATGCATGTACGAAAAGAAGAAAGAAGAATTGCTTAGGATGGTCCATGGGGAGCAGTGATAGTTCCTATGCTCTTCCCTAGCATCCATTATTAATAACTTTTAGAGACAGGATAGTGTCCTAGATGGTCTTCTCATCTGACTGATGTGGCATTTACAGCAGTATAAGAATATTTGAGGGTACAGTAGCAAAATGATCCACATAGATAATCAGAGTCAATTCTAGGTGATTTTAAAAGTATGTATAAAACATATATATAAATCTAACCTGAAACTCACATCTTAATGACAGCCCTTTTTCTAATCCAGAAAGTATTTGATATGTCTCCTGTAGGGCTCAGGTTCCTCTAAATAATGATTCTTTTCCTTTCTTTCCCTTACAAAGGATTCTGGGCAAATACATTTTCTACAGAACCTATGGCTGCAACAGAAAGTCAGGCCTCGGGAGGAAACTTCTGCACATTTCTGCAGTTGGTTGCCAATTTATCTCATCTGGCCTCCCCTCCCCTTCTCTCTCCTCTCTCTCTAACCCTTAACTCCTGGCTTTAAGTACTTCACCCAATCAAAGCATAAAAAGTTTAAACAAAACAAAAAAGAAAACTTAAGTTGGATGTCAGGGAAAGATTCCTATCAGTGAGGTCTGGCAGAGCATAGAATAATCTCCTGTTGGGAGCAGTGGGAGTCCATCACTGGAATAGACTAAAACTAGACGAAACTAAAATCAAAATCAATATCATCATTAAGGGAAGCAGCCTGAAAGGCTGAGGGATGGACAGGAAAATTTGATGCCCCTAGAGTTTAAGAAAATGGCTGTGACCTGCTGTCTGGCATTTAACCAAGGTTTTGATCAGAATGACACAGGGAAGACGAAGGTTTTTTTTTCAGAGCAAATGTTTATTTTTTATTTTTTGTGCACTTAGTTTTCAGATAGTTTTCTGCTTTTGTGGAGGGGTGAGGCTTTTGTATGTAGAAAAGACAATATTCAGTGTGGTATTTCTGAAAAATATATGAGGCATGAGTGATACAGCAATTTGTTAACTGTGATTTCCTAAAATGAGGAAGCAGCACAAGATCTAGCACTAGCCACTAATTATGCTGTCTAATAATCCGAACAAACAAGCTGTATGGGGCTGTCTGCTGCTTCTTGCAGCCAGCTGAGTGCAGCTGTGAGCAGCAGCTTGTAGGACCTGGACCTTAGTTAACTGTCAGGCTCTGTCCCCGGCATCTCTTGGCCCCAGTACATTTATGTAAGGTCAGTATTTTAAATACCCCAATAAAAATAACAAAAATATCTTGGGAGAGATACATAAAAACCCACTGTGTTCCTGGTTTCTGAGCACAAGGGAGTCAAGGATGCCAAAGCCATAAAGCCCTGTACTGTTTCAAAATGTGCTGCTAAATACTTTTAATTTAAAAAAGCTCCATTTACTGTAAGCGTTGATCTAAAAACATTTTATAGCAGATTTCCCTGATTGGGCTGGGGTTTCCAGTGGGAAGTAGTCATGGGGCCACAACATATCCATTTTCAAAAAGCCAAGCAAAAATCTGCTCCCTGATGGGAGTAACACAGTGGTCATCTCAAAAAATAATAATAAAATAAAATAAAATAAAATAAAATAAAATAAAATAAAATAAAATAAAATAAAATAAAATAAAATAAAATATTAAAAAGTACTTTTTGTCATAAAACTTTCCAACAACCAAAACCCACTTCCACCCTGTTAGAAATGCACTTCTGCAATATCCCCCTGACACTACTAATTCCCAGTCCTCCCCATCTAGCTCCTTGCAGCATCCCACCTCACTTCCCCCCGTGCACTGGCTTCTGACAGCCTTCATAAAGGATAGCAGAGAGTGTGTGTTCGCTGAAAAATAAAGCCATGTTTTATTGTTCTGACCTCTGTAATGCCAGATGTAAATCAGCCAATCGCCTTAATGATTTGTAGACAGCACTGTTTGAACAGAACGGTTTTGTTTATCCGAGGAAAAAAAATAATAAAAATAAATAAATAAAAATAATCTCA
Organism: Aythya fuligula; assembly: GCF_009819795.1. Classification (NCBI taxonomy): domain Eukaryota; kingdom Metazoa; phylum Chordata; class Aves; order Anseriformes; family Anatidae; genus Aythya; species Aythya fuligula. The sequence goes on from NC_045577.1 coordinate 7,300,372, forward strand.
GCTCCTGGAGATTGTTTCCCACTGTCAGGAATTGTGAGGTGATTGGTACTTCTGGTGGTGTTGGGCTGTGGGCCCATGTTGGATAATCCCTCAATCCCTAAATTATTTCACTGCAAACATAATCTTTGAGTAACAAAGTTGGTCTTGGTTATCTGCCAACATCTTGGGATGAAGCTTGTCAAATGATTTCTCCGATTGCTTTTGGATGTAAATGGCTCGAAAGCCTGAACACTTGGCAAAGCTGGGGATGCTGAATCAGCGGTGAAAAAGCAATAGGCACCCATCCTGCTCTGACTTCATGGAAGACACTGGTGAAATCCCCTCCTGGGGTAACACCAGCCTCCAGGGAACTTGTGCTCACCCACTGCCTAAGTCATCTTCTTCCAAGCAGCAGACAAATAATTAGCCCATGTTAATTAGAGGTTGCCTTTGGCTGGGGAACCATGGGCTGCCTTGTTATTGATGTCTTCCTCCAGGACACTGCTGTGGGTCTGGACTCTTTCTGGGAGTTAAAACTCTGCTTTGCAGAGCTTTCATCTTCCCAAACCACAGACAGCAACTCCATGGCCCTTTTCTCTGTTCCTTTTCAAAAGGCTGAACAGAGAGATTTCTCCCAGCACATCTCGGGTGTAACCTGTCTGGGGCTTGCTGGGAAGGAGATGAAGCTTGCCTGCATTTGTATGACACAGAGGAAAGAGCTGCTCGGTATTGTACATGGCTTATGTTCAGATTTACTGTGATCTGAAAATATAACAGATCTCTTTTTGAAATATGTTTTATTACTTTTCTGTGTATCTCATACTAGTCAGGACTTGTCGAAAATATCCTTTACTTATTGGGCATTAGTGAGATTGAGATGACTAACCATGCAGCACCGAATGTCAAGAGAATGGACCATATTTTTCTCATGTGAAAGCCTCTTTTAGGGATTATACCAAAGGAGACTTTGATGCAGTACAGATTACATGTTTATGGATGGATTTATAGAAAGGTTGCTTATTTGGACACATGGAAACCAGAGGAGACCAGTCTAGCCCTGCTTGTTGAAAAATAAAGGAGGGTTGTTCAAGTACATTCTGAATTGCTTCAGTTCCTAGGGAGGACTGGCACAGGCTGCCAACAGCTCAGTTTTCCCTTTTCAGGGAGCATGGAAGGATGTGTAGGTGAAGGGGAGACCTCAGTTGTCTTAGGGGATAGGCTAGAAAAGGAACCTTTGTTTAGAGTAAGTGGAAAAACAGAAATATGACCTTTAGGCCAAAAGACATATTTCTCTAGCAAGGAGAAGGCAATACCTCCATAGTTAGCACAGTATATTTTGGATGGTGGCTTCTTTATGTTTCATGTGTCCAGAATCCCACTTGGTATTTCCCAGATTTATTGCCTGGCCTAGAAATGGTTAGTCCTGACACCCTCTGTTTTACATCCTCAGATTATCATGGGCATAATACAGCTATGACTCTCGCCACAAACTTAGTGGAAAAGACACCGTCACGGCCTCCAAAACTACCAGCTCCCTTCTCCTCACTGCCCCTTAGCAGCACTTCATGCACAGGCTGCTGAAGGTGGTTTAAGGTTGCTTGCTGCTTTTAATCCCACTGATCTAGATACAGACACCTAACTCTAGTTGCCTTACTCTAGTTGCCAGCTCTGTGCATGCCCACTAGATTTCATTCTGATACTTTTCTCTAGTTTCAACACTGCACTGTCTCCTGGGTCTTTACCTCCCTTGCCGTACAGAGAGGGATCACCTTCTCTCAGACACTCTATCCCAAACTAAACTCTTCTAGTCACGTTTCAGAAACTGAGTGAAGGGAAGGAGAGCCTTTCAAATGGTCTCCCTGAATCCATCCACACTGAATTTATCTTTTCTGACCCTGGGTGACCAAAGCTGTCATGCCATATTCCTGATAAAAGAGCATTAGGACTTTGCATAATGGCATTAATATCTCCCTATCTCTTTGGGGAATTCTTTGCCTCGTACATCCTAGGATATCATTTGACATTTTCATGGACAAAACTCATTGGTGATTCACAGTCCTCCTTTGATCAGCTTGTAAACCCTGATGTTTCTGCTCTCGTGACATTTGCAGAGGATGTGTTCCCAGTCCCAACACATGTAACTGTGAATTATAGCATTGCATGCCAGGCCCTTACCCCAGCTTTTGAGCTCATCCAAATCCTCCTCTGTGCAATACCTGCCTGCTTCTGTGAAACCTTGCCTCCCAAATCCCAATAAACAAATACTTGACCACAGCTGAAAAATTACAGCCCAAGGTCATTCATGAATAAACCTTCATTGACTTCCAAAACCCACTCCTCTTTCAGCTTAATTTGTTCTCATCTGCCCTTTAACCATTAGCAGAGACTAGTTTACAAGTCTGATGTTAATTCTCAGCAAAACTAATGAAACTAATATGGTTTAGTTGAAATATTACACTGAAATCAAGATTGGTTAAATACATTAGTGTTCCTTTCTCTCTCTCTCTTTCCCTCTCTGACTCAAAAAAGAAAAAAAAAAATCCTTGGAGAAATGAGGCTAGTCTGGAACCATCTATCTTTGGAAATTGAGCTGATGAGAATGATTTCAGAATGTCTGGATATTTGCTGACAGGAATGGGTCTATTTTAGGTATTTACGTAGTTCATATTGTTGTAGCATGTGAGTCCATCATGGCTTGCAAAGTATTTATTTCCTACAGACTCCTGAAAAAAGTGAGATGACGCCCATTTTAGTGATGGCAAGATACTCATGGCTGTGTATGATGTACATACTGGTGACAGAACAAAATCTGAGTCTTTGCTCACAGAAGTAGCATTTTCTACAGACTGTGACCTCAGCCAAACAGTTTTAAATCATTTGCCTCATCATTTATCTCCCTTTTAGTCTTCTTTCCCTAGGTACCCTTATATTTTTAGGCTAAAGTGAGTTCACAGACAGTAAATGTTCTTTGGTTCTGAATGCTGTCAGAGACACAACGCTCACTTTCCTGACACGAAGCTGGGACTTGGTGTCTACTAGGGAAAAGAAAGGTCACTCTGACTTATGTCCAAATGGCAAAGTCCTTATTTTTTTCAATGGTGCCATAATATTTTACTTTCGTGTAGAACCTCTCCTGCTGCTGGGTCCTTAATCACTTTGCAGATATCTGTATAAAGCATTGTTTCACCTACTATTGAAATGCAGCCTCCAGTGCATGGAAAAGAAAGACATTTGCACCTAAACCACTGGGACTTTTGAGATGCAATGGGAGGAATGAGTGAAATTGCAAAATCAAAGCAGGAAAAATCAGTTCATCAGAGTCCCTTACTGCTTTTCCCCTGGGAATAATACAGCACATCTGCATTTCAAGCAAGCAGCTTGGGACTATATTATATCTTGCTCAAAATCCATGTCTCTAATGTCTCCAAGACATCGTTCCTGCCACACTGTCCTGCCACACCATTCTCTGTATTTCAGAAGAGGACAGACATGCCTATGGCTCCATCAGGGGGTGAGCACAATCCAAGAGGTCAATCCAAAGCATTCAATTATGATTTCTGGGGAGTCAAACCCTCCTGGTGACTGCCCTGTGCTTGCACAGCAGCTTGGCCTACTCCTGCCGGGTGCTGCAGTGATGCTAAGAGCAAAGGTGGTTATGATCATGAGCCACAGATGAATATTTTGGCCTACATGCTTTTATCAAAGCAGCTTTCAAACAGAGAAAGCCAGGCCCCGCGGTCACTAACATGACATCCCTTGGCCCTGCCAACTTCAATGGGGAAGGACTTACCATGGTGTCCAGAGGGATCTGTCAGATCCACCTGATTTATTTCTAAACCCAGCTCATGTCAGCAGTAGCTACGACTTGCCCTGTCACAACTTCAGCCCTGACCTGGCTGGAGGCTACAAATATCCCTCATTGAGGCTCTGTTTAGAAAGGGGCTTTACCTCTTTGGACACCACCGCCGTGTGTTGGCAGCTCCTTGCTGATGCCCCATCCAGGTCCCTTAAAGCTGCCACTAAACCACACTGATTGAATTACGCTTTTAATTGGTTTCCTCGTCTCACAGGCATAAAATTCCTCTCCCTAACAGACAGCTGAACTAGTTCACGCTGCACTGTTAAACTTCCCCCAGCAGTTACAGCTGCTCCCTGCTGCCCACTCCCCTCTGGGTTTGCACCCCACAGCCCACCCTACTGCTCGGCCCCAGCACCCCTATTGCTGCCCCCCGGCAGCTCCCTCCAGCCCCGTTTTTGGGGGAGGTTTGGGGTCGGCTCCCTCCCTCGGGCTGCCCTCCGGTGGCCGCATGGGAAAAATGCAGCCTCAGCTCTTGCTGCATGGTTACAGGGACATCAGAGGGGAAAATCCCTCTTTCCTCCAGCCCGTGAAGCTTCTGTAGTTGTCTCTTCCCTCTGAAAAGTAAAAGTTGCTCTGTTCTGTGCAGTCTTTGGCTGCTGGTATGTGCTGGTTAGGTACAAGCACTGTAAATACACAACATGCCACTGTCTCACCCGTCTGCTCCAGCCTATCATGGCCAGTAGTGGGGGAGATGGACAGTATGAGATGCTCTTGCAGGATCTGAAGTGCAGCAGAAATTATGGAGATGCCCCTCGGGATCAGGACCTGGCAGCTTCCAAAGATGCTTAACTGGGAAAAGACTAAGTCATGATCACAGAGATCAGCCCAGAGGAGCTCTGAAGGTCATGGGGGGAAGTTAAATTTGCTTCCCAGGCCTTCTGGGGGGGGGGGAGTTTTCCTCATCCCCATGACACAGAGCTGCTTCACTGCAGCAACAGAGCAGCTCCAGAGCTGATGGGTGCCACACTCATGCCTCCCTAACTCCTGTCCTCCTCATCCTTGCTGCCATCCAGTCCCAGCCAGCTCTTGGCAGGGTTATTGCAGAGAGCTGCTGGCCAAGGTGCCAGCTGGGCCTCATTACTGGCACGGCCAGACCCAAGTTGCTCCTGCTGGGGCTGCTGGAAGTTTCCAGTCAGGACCTCAGATTGAAATGATGGCACGGAGCCACCATCTTGATAAGTGTCCATGGAAATAGCCGTTTCCCTTCTGGAGTCAAAGCCATCTTCCCCTCAGGCCTCTCTGCTGGAAGCGGGGCGGCCATTAACAAGTCAGCTGAGCAGCCACATGGCTCTGCACTTGTCTGACCCTCCTAAAGGTCACGGCTCTGCAGAAGGACAGGGAGAAACCTGTGAACCTCAGGCTTTTTATGCACGAGAAAGCTACTTTGGATCGTTATCTGGAAGGGATGCATGCAGAAGACCACTAGGGCTCTCCCTGCTGCTCAGGGTGATGCTCCACATGGTTCTGTGTTAGCTCATCACTGGAGGGAACCAAGTGATAGTAAAGAAGCTGCTGTTGTAGGAACTGTCTTCTCCACATGCAGATGAAAGCCAGTGTGTGAAGAGAGCCAAACTTCATGAGATGTTGCCTAAAATAGCCTTTTTCAGAAGTCAGTGCTATCCCACAGCTTGAAAGGGTTCATGATGTGCAAGCCCAGGACATGTCAGGTTTTTCTTGTTCGGCTATTTGTAGCTTTCTTCCTGCACTTCACACTTCCATCTGCTACTGCTGGGTTGACTGCCAAAGACTACTTCTGCATCTCTACAGCCTAAAGACCTGCTCCAGGGAGTAGCCACAGCAGACGGATGCCACCAGGCCCTGCAGAAGGCTGTAAGAGGAACCTGAACAGTTGGGGAGAGGAGCAATGAGCTCCCTTGCAAGGGGGAGTGAAAGACCACAAAGTTTTCATCTCTTAGAGAACACCACACCAGTAGTTAAGTGTGATTGGCAAGAAAGGCAGATCTGGAGAAATCCCAGAGGAGCTCAGTCAGAAACCCAGTGCTATTTTAAGACCATATTTGATGTGTCAGAGCCCAGGTAACAGGCACTGTTCTTATGGAGATGAGGCTGTGTGCTGGTGACTAAGCCCACCAGGTGTGAGGCTAAATCAGACACTGCTCAGGGCTGGTGTCCCATTTAATTACCATCTTGAAGAACAGGTTGGGCCCTTTTCCAAGAAACCTGGTGGACAGAAAAGAGGAGATCTGAGTCCTGCTCCCAACTCAGCCACCGGACTAGGAAGTAAATGTGGGCAGCTCTTCTCCCCTCTGCAAAGGGACTTGGTTATTTCAGTCAACTCTTTGGCACAGTAAATTTTAGTGCTGCATGTGTTTGTTCAGCATCCATCACCAGGCTCTGATAATGTTTGAAATGCTTTTTTTGCAATGGTAAAGTCCTCCTAAAATACCTTGGAAGTAAGTTGCTCTGAGAGCATCCAATTACAGGAAAAAGAGGGATGACATCTGCCATCGATTCTCTCAGAGGAGGATGGCAGGAGGATGGCACCTACTGTCATCTCCCAGGATGCGAGGGGAGATGATCTCCCTTTCTCCCAGAGCTGCTGTTTCTGCTGCAAGGCATGGGCTGACCCTGCTGTCAGCTCCAGCACTGCACAGGAGGAGGGGACATATTCTAATGGCTAGGCAGGAGTTGCCAAGGTTTCTTGGTGCTGAGCTGCCTGCCCTTCCCAGCAGGCTCAGCTTGTCGCCTTAGATTCACTCTGATGTCACTCATTTAACTGAAGTGGCTCAATTCCCCCCCAATTCACGGGGCTGGGAGGACAGGGCTTGCTGAGGAAGCCAGCATGTCTGCTAGCAGGAAGGACAGCCAGCAATAAACCAAGGGTATCTTTGCTCAGCACCATTTCTGAAGGGCACAACTTGAATGTATGCACAGACCAAACCAGCTGAGGGTCTTTTGCACAAGAAGACTTATTTTCCTCTGGCACAGCAGGACCACGTACCCAAAGAGGGGATGCAGACCTGAGGATGTTCCTCTGAGCAAGCTCCAGCAGCTTCTCTCTGCTTGGAGACCTGGTTCCTGGCAAGAGGCAAAGAAGATGTACCAGCACACCTTCCCAAGAGGGTTTCAAGGCCCCATGCTTGGCTGGCCCTTGTTCCCTGTCTGTCTGTCTGTCTCCCCTTACCTTGTCTGCTGCACACTGGCTTTGTGGTGACTCATTCATGCCTGCTGGCTCTCTGCAGTAATTACCAGCGGAGCTTTCTGTCGTCACAGCTCTTAAGGTGGGCTCACGCTGTGATAAATAAGCTGCTTAGCAGCATGGAAAGAAATGGTATTTAAAGTTTAATATCTTTTTTTAGCCCCTTTTCAAAGGATGCTGATTTTGTGATCTGTTTGGGAAGATGCGGTATGTTTTGTTTTGTTCTTTCTGTGGTGGGGAGAGGTACAGGCAGGGGATGGAGAAAAGTGTGTGCCTGTATGTGTGGCATGACAGAGCCAGGCTGTCTCCCTTCTCTCTCACCTCCCTGAGCCTTACAGAATTGAGTGACACCCTCATTACACAGTTTAATTTCAGACTGGCAGCTTAACTTGGCATTGCAGCTCTGGTCATATCAGTGCTCTGCATCCATGCCCCATCCAGTTCCTTCTCATGGAGGAGAAAAAATATATATGGCCTGGCCTGGTAGCAGTAGTCTGACATTGCTACTTGAGTTCCCAGAGGACTCTGCTATGGGGTTACATGGTTGGTGGGTCTTGGCTTTCCATCCTGAGCATCCTGAGCTCACACAGGAGTGCAGCAGATCAGCTTTGTACAGCTGTTGAGGTTTCTTTCCATAACCCTGCTCAAAGCTTGGAGTTTATGTTCCCAAACCTAAATCCCACAGAAAGGGGGAAAACTAAAACAAGAAGCTACTTTTCTCAACCATGTAATCCCAAGGCTTAGCTCTCCCATGGCATTTTCTGTTCAGGTGCTGCAGGCAAGGATGGCAGCTCACTGTGGAGCTCAGCCAACACTTAGGTTTCTCCCAGCCTTCAGGAGAGGGATTTAAATCATTTCATGTTAAACCTCCCAGCAATTCCCCACATGCTCTGGGAAGGCTGTCCGCTACCTTCACACTTCACAGATGGGGAAGCAGAGATGTGGGGAGGGGTGGTGCAATCCTTCACCCAAAGGAGCCCCAGGTAGCAGCAGAGAAGCAAAGGGATTCCTGGGCCTTCTTCAAACTTAGACCTTATAACCACTAGGTCATATTGCATCTTTTGGGGTTGAGACAGGGCATTGGACTTCTATTCTGAAGCAGGGTGGTTGTGGTTCAGGGTGGTAAGGAAAATTTTGAAGCCATACTACTTTATGTTCTCCTTGTTCGGTCCCTCCAAGGCAGATGCAAGGAAAGCACCAAGGGCCAGCAGGTGCCTGGGAACAAGGATCCTGTGGCAGGCACCACTCAAAGTCACCTCTGCCTGGTGAAGTGGCAGCCAGCCTCAAGCAAAAGGACTTGCTGCTACTGCTATGACTTACGTGTTCAGATTTCATACCTCCAGAAAGGCTGGCAGATTCCAAACAAGCTCTTTGAATTCAAAGCCCCATGCTTCAAGTTACCAGGAACACGTGAGTGGTTCCAAAGGCTTGTACTGCTTTGAGTAACAATTTATAACAACAAAAGCCTCATTTAAGACAGGGACCCCTGTGGGAATGTTCCTATTCATTTCTCTCTTCTGTGGGTAATTGCAGGAAGATGACATTTAAGTTGTTTTACAAAAGTGGCAATGAAAAAAAAAAAAAAAAAAAAGAAAAAAGAAAAAGAAAAGAAAAGAAAAAAAAAGAGAGAGAGAGAAGGAAAAAAATAAAAAGAAAAAAAAAAGGAAAGATGGCATGGTTGGATAGGGTGAAGGAGAAGACAGTCTGTCTAAGATCTCCAGAGGCCAGGGAGTTTACGAATAAGTGGCAAAAGGTTTGTCCTGAATAGCAATCTCAGCTCAGAGTGGAATGATATCAGCTGTGCATGCTCAGGACAGGGGAAATGAAGCTTGGAGGAAGGAAAGCAATTGGAGACCTAGGAGCACAGCTCATCCCTAGTGCTGATATAAGGGGTGTGGGGCCCCTGATACAGCTGCCCATGGGAAGGCACTGGGCTTTGGCTGTGAACAGGAGAGCCCTGGCTTCCTGAACACCTCTGCAAGTGCCCAAAGAGGTGAAGCTGTGTGGTCAGTGACAGGGAACTTCAAACCTCTTCCAGCATCCTGGTATAGAATGAAGAAGACCAAGCCCCAGAGGCTGGTTAAAACCCCCTTCTCTATATCCCAGAGAGATCCCTCTAGGATGAAGAACTACTTTCCCCCTGCCTTGTGTGAAGGTGACAAACCCTCTTGTATTCTCTAGCTTTTCAGAGATTTACTACTTATTAGAGCGGTTTAAATACATTCAGTGTAATTAAACCCAGGGGGAAACACAAGCCTTTAATGTCTCATAATTTCTGAAATATTAAAAAAAGAAAAAAAAAAGTACATCTTTCCCCTCCACTCCACAGTACTCCTGCCCATGGTGACAGGTTTGAGGAATCCACAGCTGGGACTGGTTTAATGCACTGAGCTGAGCAGCTGCACGTGTGCGCGTGTTTCGTGTGTGCAAAATCATTTTAATGATCCACAGCGGAAGGGCAAGTGGGAGAGGAAGGGGGGGTGACAAGTGGGGCATGTTCCTGCAGTGCAGAGATAATTGGCCCTGCAGTGGTAATGGCAAGCTGGCTGTCAGCCTCTAACAAAGTGTGCGAGAGATGAAGTGACACCCTGACAGGTCCCTCCGACATTCAGGCCTGCCCTGCCTCTGCCAAACAAATGATTACAGCCTTTCTGTTGACATTCGTGGAACTAAATTGGAGGTAATGACTCTCCTGGGGGGCTTGGAATAGGGATGGTGAGAAGGAGCCTCACAACTTCGCACCTCACCTGGGACATCCTTTCTTTTCTGCACTCTTCCCAATGAGGACACAAGCGTTTCCCAGGAGAGCACACACACAGAAGTGCTGAGGTTCTGCCTTCCCTGTTCTCCTTCCCCATTTCAGGTCCGTATCCATGCACCCATGCCAGCACTGACCACCCATACAAACCTGGGCACTGAATGGGAGTGGAGTGAAGACCCCTCAACATCACCTGAATGTAACTTCACCACGTCTTTGGGTTTCCTTTTCTTCCTATGCTACAGCTCTAACTCCCTTTCACATTCTGCTCATTTGATCTCCAAGAATTTGCAGTTTTCACTCTTATACAGAAGCAAGGGCCCCAAGTTAGGTGCTCACCAAAGGGACAACAAAACAGTGATATCACTTATCTTATTAAGAGCATGATATGTCGCTCCTGCAGTAGCAGCCTGGTCTTCAAGTCATCTTCATGGCCCCTTAAAACTGAATCTCCTATCACAAGTTGTACACTGCCATACAAGAACACAGTGATGATGATTTCTGAAGGTATCTACCAGACTGCATTCGTGCTGAAATGACTTAGTGCTGCTGGAGTGTCGTGCTCCTGATGGCAGTGTGTTCAAGTGTAAATCTGGATGGGTTACAGTGCACTTCTGAGGGCTCCCATTTTGCAGACAAGCCACACTTTAAAATCGTTATCACATTGAATGGCTCATGTCTTAAATTTGCATTGTAATGGCCATGCAAGGAATTGCATTTGCTGCGTCTGGAAGAAAGAAAGCCAGGGGGAGAGAAAAACTTGAAACTTGTTGGCTGGAAAGAGTAGAAGTGCAGACAGCTGCTCCACCTCCTCATGATATTCAAGTTTGTCATATCTAAATAAATATGCTTGGAAAATGTCCATCACAAGGGAAAACAGTCATCTCAAGGGTACTGCTGAAAGCATGTGTCAAAGGTAACACTATGGGCATGTAAATTGATTCAGAGCACTTAATTGGCACTGTTTTCTTTAGTACACTGATGTCATTCCAGAACAATCCCAACCCCCGGCACACTAACAGCAGGTCATATTCTGAGCCCATTTACTTCACAAGGTTGTTTCCTTTGACTCCAATGGATTAACCACTTCTCTGCTGAAGTAGAGAGGGGTCAGATCTAGATCTCTTCCACTTATATTGAATATAATTGATCTTTGTATTTGTTTAGGGAAAAAAAAAAAGAAAGAAAAGAAAAAAGAAAAAGAAAAAAAAAAAAAACACTTCTAAATAAAAGATAATGGAAAATACATTTTCATTACTGTAACCTTCCCAAGCACACTACAGAGCTCACTCAGCCAGATGCTCTACACATACTGACAGAGCAAACTTCACGATTTATAGGCAAATCACCCCAATGAGGGAACAGTTTTCACTCCCAAATGAATCAGAGAGCTATTTTACACCCCCAAAGCACAGTCTTTGGGAGAAACAAGCTCAGTTGCCTTCATGGATAATCCTTCATCTTTTTTAATCCTTCCTGCAGATCTCTTAACTCAATGACTAGCAGTGTTTAGGAAAGCTTTCTTTTTCTTTAGGTGATTACCCTGTTTAGATACTACTGATTCATAGTCTGATAAGGTTCCTGAGACAAAAGCCTGCCTTGCTTTCCTCCCACCCCAAAGAAAGTCCATTATTTGGTGACCACTCTCCTCTCAGTCCTCCCAGTTCTTATCCCAGCCAGTTTTAGCAACTCATTATCAGAGATCTCAAACTCATCAGACCCTTCTTGACTCCATTAACCCTTTGTTTGCCAAATCCACTGCAGTCACTACAAGGAATTTTCCCCTCTCAATTTCCATAATAAGCCTAATTCAACCTCTAGTTTTCATTTTGAACAGCAAAGTAGTTAGAGACTGTATGCATATGTATCTTTTTCATGTGATCAGTCCTTAAGTGAGGTCCTTCAGCAAAGTGTCCACCACAGCAAGTTCCCTCCCCATGGGCACCATGTGGAAGACTTGAAGCTGTGACACCTGCTAAGACCCATAGCCAAGTCACAAACTGCCTCTTTTCAGTTTTTGTTTTTGTTTTTGTTTTTGTTTTTTTCCATCAGTGCATATGAGGGAAACTGAGCTCAGTTCTGCTCTGAGCTCTCTGTCTGAATAATATTATTTTACTGTGGCAGCTAAAGGACCCAACTGAGAGCGGGTTCCATTTTGTGCTTCATGATGCACAAAGATAGTAAGGGCTTCTCTTATGCCTGAGAGGTTGCAGTTCCCAGCCACAATTGTTCACATCATGTTGTGAGGCTCAAGGACCTGCTCTTTCTTTCTGAAGACAGTCCTGCAATTGGTGTCACATCATCTCTAATACCAGAGAAATCATGGCTGCTTAGGTATTCACTCCATTGGCCAGTTCATATCCCTGCTTTGAAGGGGCTCTGCCTCAGAGTTGTTTTGAGGAAAAAGGTCTTTCAAGAGTTAATTTGGGGAACATTTGTTCTGTGTTGTTGCAGTAGAAAGAGATCTCTAAAGGAACATAAGAGCCCAAAGTGATGGAAGTGCTGGTATTGTGCTGAGCCCTCCAAAGCTGCAGGTCTTTCTGCTGTGTTGCCACTGTAAACAGATTTCTTTCTGGTGAAAGGACTAACAGTCTGCAGAAATAGCCATTAATAATCAACAGACTGTTGAGGCTATTGGGATGAACAACCAAATTAAAGCTCTGTTTTGGAGTGGGGATTTGAAACTGTGTCTCCTGCCTTTCTATCATCACCATTTCTAGGAATCAGCAGCAGTTTGTGATACGAAATTCCACCTTGTACAAAAACTTCAGCTAAATTACATATTTCATTGAAAAGCCAGGGATTAAACAATCTGCCTGCTTTGGATGACTAGCAGTTTTTGCCCAGTTGCATGGACCTCTTCAAGCATCTTGAAGTTCCTTTTGTAAAGAGATTTGCAGGTGGCCCATGAAGGACTTTGGACAAAAGTTCCTTCATCATCATGTACATATACCTTGCAGACCCAGATAGTGGCTCAGGAGTAGGGATCTCTGCTAATTGTCTGCTAATTGTCTGTCTCTAATGCCTGGCAGAGACAATGGTGTTTGCACTGTCACCTTTGCAGAGGAGCTCTACAGTTGTCCTCCACCTCCACCTTCTTGCTTTGGTGGGATCCTCAGAAACCTGGCTGGTGATAACCAATTGTAAACTCATTACTTTCCAGCAGACATAATCCTCCTTCTTTGGTCTCATATAAGAAGAACATTTCTAAAAATCCCCAAGAAAAGTTCTGCCTGGACACCAAAGGTTTCTGTATTTGAACAGAAACAAAAAAGAAATTAAGTTTTTTTTTGCTGCTGGTTTTGCTCTCCTTCCCCTCATTGGTGATGTTGAATATTTAATCACAGCTTCACAAGGACTTGAATTTCTCTTCGAATTCCTCCCTGGGCTACAGTGACTGATCCTGGCTCAGGAACAGACCTCAGGTATGTCTCTTGCTTTGGACTCTTGCTTTGTCCAGTCTTGGCTGATCTTACTAACTTCCAGAAAGGTCTTCAGGTACAAAAAAGAAAAACTGTGGACATGTGAGTGGGTGGATGGGAGTGGGGGGCAACATACATATTGATTTATATTCCCAGAAGCTTTATAATAATGTTTTGTAATGAGCATTTCTTATTAGATCAAAAGATTAATAAAATAGAACTTTTTTCATTCTGAACTTTAGGGAAAGCTGTTTGGATTCCCTGGGTGCAAAAGTATGACATGTCCAAACATCCACAGAAGGCAGTCAGATCTTTCTGTGAAGTGCTTCTAACAAATGAATAGATTATGACTATGATATTTGCTCCAAAGATTGCTTATTTTCTCTAAAATATGGATAGAACAATTCAAACTTTTATATGATGTCTATCACCAATGGCATCTGCATTGTCTTTACTGGCATAACCATTTCTGACAGATTGATTGCTAAATAAAACACCAGTGTGCATGGTAACAGGCTCGTACTGGAACAGGTACATCAGTTCATAAATTATGCTGATCATAACTTCTCTTAAAAAAAAGCTAGTTTTCACCCTTTTTAAAAAACAATTTATTTGGGAAAGATTATTTAAAAACAAAACAAAACAAACAAACAAAAAAGTTGCTTTCTGCTTAAGTATCTTAAAAGTATCTTAAGTAGGGTTTTTCTTCCTTTTTCTTTCTTTCTTTCTTTCTTTCTTTCTTTCTTTCTTTCTTTCTTTCTTTCTTTCTTTCTTTCTTTCTTTCTTTCTTTCTTTCTTTCTTTCTTTCTTTCTTTCTTTCTTTCTTTCTTTCTTTCTTTCTTTCTTTCTTTCTTTCTTTCTTTCTTTCTTTCTTTCTTTCTTTCTTTCTTTCTTTCTTCTTTCTTTCTTTCTTTCTTTCTTTCTTTCTTTCTTTCTTTCTTTCTTTCTTTCTTTCTTTCTTTCTTTCTTTCTTTCTTTCTTTCTTTCTTTTTCTTTCTTTCTCTCTCTCTCTCTCTCTCTCTCTCTCTTCCTTCCTTCCTCCCTTCCTTCCTTATTTCCTTTCTTCCTTTCCTTCCTTTCCTTTCTCTCTCTCTTGTTCTCTTTCTCCTTTAAAACTACATTGTCAGAATTTCAAAATAGCCAAAAATCTGTTTTAGCAAAGATTGCAAAATAGAAGTTCATTACAAGGCTGTGGCTTAAAAACATTCTCAAGGGCCAGAAAACTCTGGGGGCCTCAGATCAAATCCTAAACTGGACATGCTGGACAAAGCACCTGGGGCATTTCCTTTGAACCACCAACTCCCCCAGGGCTGCTGGATTCGTGTGTTGACTCCTCATAACAGAGCCTTCCAGCCTCTTTTTCCAGGACAAGCTGCCTGTGTAGCTGAAGAACCAGGAATTACTGTTACCAGAAACTTGGCTTCAGCGCCCCAGGGCTAAACAAGCTCAAATTTGTGTTTTACCAGTCCAAAGAGACATTTCATGAGTTTCAGCCAGCATCACAAACATGCTGAGAAGGAAACGTGATCTTGGCTGCCCCTCTTGTCAGCACAGAGCCTGAGTGCTGCACTGAAGTGGGCAAGCCTTTGAGTTATATGAGAAACAAATACAGAAATGTTTCAGCAGATTTTTGGAGGGGGGACTCAGGAGAGGATGCATTTGTTTTCTTACCATTCTCCCAAAGATTGAACACTGGGGATTGGGCTCATTAAGATGGATGGAGCTGTTTGTTGTGAGAAGTGTGTTAAGAAGCCAAGCTCTGAATCAACAAGTTGCTTAACTTTTCAACTCCTTAATCATATGCACAAATGAAAAAATCCTGTTGACTTCAGCATGTGCTTAATGTATTGTTGAACCAGAGCCTTAGTCCAGTTAGCAAACTTGTCATGAACTGATCCTGATTTATATGAATGGGTTTATTATTTGTAAGTATTCACCAAATAGGATGAACAAATAATTTTTCAACCTATCGGCTTTTACTGTTTGCTTTAGACTGTTTGCCAGTAATTCATTATTCATTATGATTGGTCAAGTGCAACACATGATGCTTGTGAACAGGAAAGGGAGGTGGGGGAGGAAAAGGATTAATGAATAATGAATAACATACTTCCTGGTTTGAGTCTTCATGCTGAAGTGGGTGAAATATTAAAAATTTGCAAACATTTTCATAAATTCTCTGTTGTTGCCTGGATACTCATTAAAAAATAATATGACTTTAAGAATCATTGTTCACCCAACGGAGTATTTTAATTTACTCAGGTAGATGGTCAAAAGCAGTAAGTGCCAAAAAATGCCAATGGACACCCACTAGGACTTTCAATGGTGCTTAAGCCAGCAGAATGCCTAGGGTGCAGCGCAAGCAGATGCTTTCCTGCATCTGAAATTCCTGCGAGCTACTTATCAGCATCCTTTGAAAACCTTAACCTCACCCAGTGATCTCAGCATGAGGCCACGAAAGCATCTCCTGAAATCATTAGTTATGAAACAAAAAGTTTTAGGCACATGCCTGTCCCTGAGGCACATGCTCAAATCCCGTTGGTGGTGGGAGTTCTGTTGAGGACATGTTTGTGATCCCAGTGTGGGGAGAAAAGAGCAAAGAAGCAGAGGAGATGCTGTGATCCCTCCAGGGTTTCTCACTGGGCTGAGGGCTGAGGAATTGACTCCTCCAGGACATCAGGGAAGGAATAGAGCTGGTGGAGGCAAAGGTTTTATTTGCTTGTTTTTCAATTGGAAGTAATGACATTTTGTTAGAGAAACAAAGAACAACAAAAAAGTTGGGAACAAGTTTTTTTCACATTTTAGCTGAAAGGCGTTTGGTTTGAGCAAATTAATGATTACTATTGAAATCAATATTTTTCTGTAGAAAACAGGCAAACACCTTCAACTGAAAAAGCCATTTGTATTCACTGAAAACCCCTTTCCACTGAAACTTCTGGAGAAGGTTGGCGAGGTTTTGTTGCTAGGATTTTGCACTCAGGGTGAAAGTGAGGGCACTGTGCTTAGGGTTTAGCTTGCAAAGCACAGCTGAGTCATTGCCATTCGGAAGAAAACAACCCCCATCCTTCTCTCTGCAGAAAGTTTCCTTCATGGCACAGACCACGGGACATTTTCTCTCCCTTGCAGGTGAGGTTATTAAGCAGAGCTTGGCCTGGGGTTGCATAGGGGCTGCTCTGCCCCCTTCTCATGCTCTTGTTCCAGATCTTTTCCTCCTTTTCCCAATCGAGGTTTCTCTCTCCAAGCAGTAACCGCATGCCGCTGCCTCATCACTAATATCATCTTCTGGGTGCAGGAACCAAGCATCAGAACCGACGGATTTACGAGCTCGCCACCAGCCACAGTGCCCCGCTCATTAGAAACGATTTGCATGCTGAACATCAGCATGACAGCCCTAGCGAGGGATTTGTTTAGCTAATTTAGAGTAATGGAGAAGAGAAATTAATCACTTTAACACTGATGCTCCCTGGCACGACAAGGCTGGTAGCCATCCCCCCCACCTGTCAGCCAGGCACCCCGAATTCTCCCCCGATTTCTGCGCCTGTTTACCCCCGAACAGAGTTCGCAGAGATAATAACAGGACTGCAGTACCAGACCAGGAGCTGTCAGAGTGGACAAAAAAATGAGGCAGCTCCTGAGTACTAACAGCAAGGTTAAAGCAAACAGGATTATCCTTTCAAAGCAGCAGAGAGTGCTGATGCTCTCAAACCAAAGGATGAGGACAGGCAGTGAGCTGTGTTCAGCTGTCCCCCAACTTCAGCTGGGGAGAAACCTGATCCCGAGCTCAGCTCCAGGAATGATTTATGAAGGGAATAGTGCTGGGGTGGAGGAATCCTGCAGACGGTGAGCATCCCTGCTCTCCAGGTGCTTCGCCTTCCCCCAGTGCTGGGTCAGCAGGGGCTGGGCTCAGGGGGTGGCAGGAGAAACTCTCCCTTAAAAAAAAGTTGGAAATCTGTCCAGCTTCAGCTCTTTTTTTCCCTTTTTATTGTCTTTCAAATAAACCTCTTGGTTTGCATGCTTATCTCTTGAAAAAAAAAACGATCTATAGTAAAATATTCTGCTAAGCTGAATACTAAAAACATCAGAAAAAAAAAAAAAAAAACAAAAAAAAACCATCACTTTTCAATTTAGCCAATGTATTTCCCTTTCCCTATGTTTAGCATACTTCAGGCAGATGCCCTTTCCAAATAAATGAGGATGTAAGTTCATGACAGCTGTGATATGAATGGAGTCCATATTGTGAAGTCATATGTTATTATAATTCATTTGTTGAACATTTATGATCATTCTGGCACGACATGCATGCGTAGCATGGCAATATCTCCAACGCCCTTGCTTACAAGTCCAGCATGGGTGTTGTTCCCTGGATAGACTTTCCCAGCATGTTTAATTTCCATGTGCTGTTCACCAGCCCTCACATCTGGAAGTGGTAAAGGTGCTTCCTTGTGGAGTCTGTCATCTCTTTTCTGTTACAGGAGTGCCCAGGAGAAAGTTTTTCTGATTTTTCTAAAAGCAACCCAGAGTATGGATGCAGGTAGTTTTCTGTGGAGTTCATCTGATGTAGGACTTCTAGTCACAGAAAAGCATTAGAAACCCACATATCATCATTTATAGGTGCAATCCAAAACTCATCTCCTTTTATAGGTCCTGGCTTAATAATTGTGGCTGCAGAATGGCCATCAGTATTATTCCCAGAATAAGAACTACTGAACTTAAACAAGTGTAATGCAATAAGGGAGAGATGGAAGTACCAAAGCTTTTATGTACAGAAATGATGCCAGACTGTAAAAATGTGAGTGCTGTAAAATAATGTCCTTAATTATATACATAGGAAGGAGGTTTTCAGTAGCAGATGTCTTTAAGATAGGCACTCAAACCACAGACCAGTCAGTGAACTCTGTGGGGAAAAAAAAAAAAAAAAAAAGAGAGAGACATTTAGATATGAATTGATGATCATTTGGGTTTTCCTTAGAAGAATGTGTGTACATTTGTGTGTGTAAATCCAGAACATGGTGCTTAATTGAATCATTGTAATTGATAGGAAGATTTAAAAAAAGGTTTGGTATAATAAGAGCAGAAGAAGGGTCTATACATGACACACTCTCGTGATCTGGAACTCACTGCTTTCACCTTTGAGCTGCAATTGGCACGGGAACCCCTCAGAGCCCAGAGAAGACCAAACCCAATTCTGCATCATCTGAATATGGCCCTGAGCAGAGCAGGCAAGGGCTGTTCCAGCACTCGTGTGGGGTCTTTTAATAATATTTGTCCTTAGCAGGACAGAAGGAGCAATAGTGGACAGGGACTTTAAGGCATTAGCTACAGTAGTACAGTAACCCTGTTATCAGGGTTGTAAAGCAGTGACTAGCAGGGAACCAATGAGGACTTTTTGATGATGAGGTGAGAACAGATAGAAGAGTCTTTAGCTAATGAATGTATCCTAATTGCCTGTCTTGAGATATATAATAAAATCCCCATGCTACAGATTGGAAAAACTGATTGTCACAGAGACAGGTTGGTGCTGTGCCTCGAGGTCCTCAGCAGGGCAGCTCCTGGTCCCTGCTGGAGCACTCCCATGCCTCCAGCAGAACCCAGCTGAGATGTTCATCAGTGCCTTTAAACACACCACCCACTGCAAAATTAAGAAAAATCAACAAAACAAGCAACAAAACTAACAGAAAACTACATCCCTGGATGCCTTTTTCCTTGAGTTCAAAGAGATTTCTATCATACCCCAACAAAGGTATTTTTGTCCAAGGCTTTTCAGTAATTGGAGACATGTGGGGAGTTTCACCCTGCACTTAAATCATAACAATTGCCATATTTTTTAAAAATTATCCTAATGTTGAGCTTTCTTTTTTTAATGTTTTATAATAAAGTCCCAGAAATAAAGGCTGAAGTGTAGTTGCAATAGAATTTACATTAGCATATTTTGAGAGTTTTTTGATCATTTTTGCATGCATTAAAATGAAATATTCTGTAAAAATTAAACATTATATGCAAATGAGTGCAACAAAACTACATTTTGAATAATAATAATTCATTATCCCTCTATAATATATGTAAGTGGCTTCTTTTTTTTATTTTTTATTTTTTAAAAAGCAAAACGCATTGTAGACATTAATTCAGCACAGCAGAAGTTTACAGAGGAGATCCACTGAAATTAGAATAGAAGAACACATTCTTCATTTGCATAAATCCCAGAATCCTACCTGCCAAAACCCTCCAGCTATTAATAGGTGATATGAATGTCACTCGATGCTCATTTATAATATTGTCGCTGTAATATAATGCATATTTAGGGCAGATTTTAAGAATCATTGTAATTAACAAAGCACACCATTACCGGCAAGTGTTTATTTGTGTTATAGGATAAAGATGTTGCATTAGGAAACAATTATAACTTGAGGTGTTGAATTACCCCCTTTGGAAGCGTTGCCTCCTTTTAGTGAGTGCAGTACATTTCCACAGGCTAGTTGCATGTAAAAAAAAAAAAAAAAAAAAAAAAAAAAAAAAAAAAAAGATTTAAAGAAATGGCACGTCTCTGCATCTGCAATGATAACAATCACTCACATCCCAGGCCATGTCTATATGACATGCGTTTATTTTTCACCCCAGGCTGTCTGTGCTTGAAAGCTTTTTGCTCCCTTCACACGTCTGCATGGGGAAACTGAGTTACCAGTCCATGAGACTAGGCTCTTTGAAACAGCTTAACAGCATTAAATGCACGTTCACAGGTGGAATTTCTCTGCGCTCCACTGTTTTCAATTTTTTGGGTCGTGCTATCATAAGGCAGATCTGTGCAGGACGGAGCATGACTTGGTCAAGAATTTCTGGAAGCAAAATGGCTTTCTGGTAGAAATTATATAAACAGTTTGTGTTGTTCAGGTTGGTACTGAGATCCTTCCATAGTAATTCTCCAGCTGATTCCAGCAAGAAAAAGATCTGCCTAAAAGCCTCAAGACTTGGCCAAACATGAGCTCCTTCAGATGTAGCCACCCACACCCTGTGGCAGGGCCATGGAGGCCAGCATCAGAGGAGCCGGGTGGCCACGAGTTTCCTGAAGTGTCTGCTGTCCCCAGATACATGTTGTGATCCCCCAGGAGCATTCCCCTGCTGCAGGGGAGTGATTTTCCCTTCCTGAGGGGGAAACGGCCATGAATCTCCACATTCATCCTTGCTGTCCAGTCTGTCTCCATACATCTAGCAGGGCTCTTACCCTCCATTTACACACTTCTGGCTCAGCAGCTGATACCAGGATGGAGAACCTTCATAGGAGTGGATATATTTATCCAAATTTGAATTTTTAGTGCAAATCTCTTTAAATTTTCTTTTTTTTCAGACCTTTTCCCTTTTCTACCTCTTCCCTTCTAGAATTGGTTATATCCCACCTACAGTGCAGGATTGATTGAGGCAGATGTAGCCATGGATTTAACAATCTCCAGACTCTGTTCAGGACAGATTTCGGTTAAGATTTCAACTAACTGATACGATAGGAAAACACTGTGGCTTTTTTCCCCTCACTCCTTTTCTCTCTTTCTTTCTCTCTTCTGAAATATTTCAACAAAATTGAAAAATAATCTTACACACTTTCCAGAGGGAAAAAAGAATAAGAGCAACATTTTTTTTTGTTAGAAAAAAATAACCAAATTTGATAGAGATACATCTGTTTTAAGACTACAGAAGAAAAAAAAAAAAAAAAAAAAAAAAAAAAAGAAAAAAAGAAAAAGACAAATGGAAACTCTCCCAGTGCTCGCCTGAGCACTGCTGAGAACAGAGACTTGTTGATCCTCGGGCTTTCTGGTTGCCTGAGGAAAAGAAATAATTAAAAACATTAAGTGAACAAAACAGTCTCTGAAAAAGAGAGCCAATCTCTTCAGCTGAAAACCCATCTTGGTTTTTAAAGGCCTTCAAGCAGTGATCAGCTGGCAGGCTCCTGCAGGCGTGCCACTGTCCGGACCCTTTCACAGTGGCGTCTTGTTCCACTGCAATTATTTGGGAGCTCCTGCTTCATGCCTCACCCTCTGCTCAGGAAGAGCAGTGCATTATATGAGACCGACGGTTTGATATGATCAAATCCATCTCAGTTTATGCTTTCTTGGCCAAGCTTTGACAATCCTTTGTAACGGATGTTACGAGCCGCAATCATTGGAAAGTCACCCTGGGTCGCCTGTGGGTTCAGATGTGCTTTATCAGATTGATGCCCTTCCTTTGCCTTGCCACTTCCTCGAGCAGCTTTCTTGTTTTGATGCCTTCATCTGAGTTCCCCAGCAGAGCTCACCCACCCCCCGGAAGGGCTGGAGGGAAGGCGTCCCTCTGCAGGAGCAATCAGAGGCAGGAGCAGAGGAGAAGCCTTTGAGCTTGCTGTGTGTTGGCAGTGAAGCAGCTTGTGAGCGGTCTGGGCTTTAGCCTTGTGCCTGCCCTGTTGTCCCCAGCTCCCAGACAGGACTTGGAGAAAAAGAAAATTAAGCAAAAAAAAAAAAAAAAAAGAATAACAGAAGAAAATAGCAAAGCAGGCTAGTCCATAGAGAATCAATGCTGGAATTAGGCGTGCAGGCCGCAAGGGTCAAATACAACTCAAATCAAGCAGTGATGTTCTGCAGGTATTTTGCTACTGCAGGTATTTTGCTGCACTGGGGCAGCTTTGGCTCCTGAAGGCAGAGCCCCAAAGCTGACTGTTTCTCCCCAAGATGGCTTTACACGTCCCTCGTGTCAGCAGCTGCATGTGTAAGGATCAATTCTGGGCACAAGCAGGTAGCAAACCCGCAGCCACCCACATGCACTCCCCACTGCCTTCATGTTCCTCTTGCACGCAAACTACATGCAGCTGCCTATAAATAAACACACCAACATGGCACCAGCCTCCGTGTCAGCTCCCCTCAGCCTTTCGGTTTAAATATAGGCATTGGCTCTGCTCCAGGAGGAGGTACAAGTGGTTTCAGACTCAAACAAATTGTTATGAATCCCATTTGCAGCGTGAATACACTTAGTGAATGTTTCTTTCTCTAATGAGACCAAAATAGCAATTAACAGGAGTCCTAATGCTGTAATTCCTGGGAAATATGCACATCTATATTTTTGTCCTTAAGATTTATTCTCATCTGGCTTCAACTGCAGGAGCCATCTAGTCTGAACTCCTATGTCACACATCACACCTGTATCTGCTCCCTTCTGCTGTGTACTTAAGTATGGCTGGGTTGAGATGTGCAGGGGAAAAATATTGGCTTTGAATCACAACAGATCCAGGTCCTCATCGCTGGTAAATCCCAGCACTTTTTCCTCTCTTGTTGTCTGGATGATGATGTAAAAGCACAGATTTTCCTCCCTATTTCTTTGCTTGCTGCACCCAGGTTTTCATATCTGGGTTTTCTTTTTTTGTCTTTTTTCCCTTCTTCCCTTTTTATTTTTTTTTCCCTACAGCCAACAGAGAGGCTGGTGAATACAAAATTAGCCAATTCAGACAGAGGCCAAAGATCCCAAGAGGGCAGGAGAGAAAAAGAGAGGCCCGGTCAGCCCTTGCTGACTGCATTCTCTTGCCTCCATTGTGCTTTTCTCCCTTTCTCTGAAAATCACCTGAAACAAATGAGAATTGCAGGAAAAGCAAATTCCCTGTTGGGCTCCTGCTGCCTTCTCTGGAAAAACTGCAGGCCAAAGGGCCCTTTTGGGGTTTTGGCACTGGGGACCGCCAGGCTGGGTCTGTGCGGTGCTTTTTGAGGCTCCCTGCTCTCCTGGCTGCCCACGCTATTCTCCACTGCTGGAGAGCATTAACAGAAATCAGGGGCTTTGGACCCAATCTTTAATCCTGATACAGAGCTGGGACACATCTTGGGGATTGTGGGTGTGATGTGCACAGTGAAACCCATCTATGTGATGGAGGAGGAGTTCTTGTGAAGGCAGAGTGAGTGGGACCCTGCTTCTCTGACAGGCCAGCGAGTTCTCTGCTCTCCTTAGCATATTAATATTTGCTACATCCTATGAGGATGTAAACTATGCTGACAGCCCATGCGGTGGCAGAAAAGATGATTTTCAACATTTTGCATGCCCTTTCCCAGTTTTGCAGGGGAACTGGCAATGACTGCTGTGAATGATGGCCCCTAGAAAGCTGTTGGTCAGCTGGGAAACATCAGCTCTGCTCTGGAGTACCCTTTTCTTGTGCTGCATCCCTTGAGCAGGGGGAGCAGAGAACTTTAAATAGAAGGGGAAACTTAAGGAGACCATCTTCATGGACCTTTTGCAATGACCTTTGAGGATCCCCATAGATGCCAGGATATCCAGTCCATAGAGTACCCTGTAAGGCCAAGTCAATAACATTATCGACTTATTGACTAGTACCCCCCCCAAAAAAAAAAAAAAGCAGCTCCTCAGGGGTGTGGAGCTGCTGGAACTTTGGTGTAAGAAGGCGAAATAAATCCATCCTAAGCAGATATCTGCAGCAGCATGTCTAGAATAACAATAACTGCAGGGTTAGCACTTTGGTGCAAGGCTACCAGACATCACTAAAATTCATGAGAGAGGAGTTTGAGCTGAACTGGTTTCTAGTTACCTGCTCTTCAGACCCATTTTACCTTGCCAAACCCTCTGACTTTGCCCATCATCCCTTCTCTCACTTTTCTGCTCTCCCCCTCCCCAGTTCCCATCCCTGCCCTGTCTCCCAAGAATGGCTGATTTCCAAAGTGCCAGCGAGTGCCTGAGAATTGCGTAATTGCAATATAATTAATGAATTAAAAGAATGAGATGTTTTAAGTGCTTTCAATATCCCAGTCCCTATAATTATCTACAGAAAACGTGTTCATTAACAATCTCAGAGTGCAAGGCTGTGGCTCCTGGCTCTCAATGCTTCTTTCTCTGGCGGGGCTGGAGGTGGAGGTGGGAGCAGGGCAAAGGTTTTTGCAAATCTTTAGAAAGCTTTGCTTTGCTCTCTCCCTGGGTTTAGAGCAAGTCAAAAGCAGAGCGAGAGCCTGCAGAATATCTGGCAGTTCCCAGCAGACATGGAGGCAGCACAATTTGCTGGAGTGGGGGCTCAGGATCTGTTCCTAAGCCTGGCTCTGCCCTGTGCATGAAAAGGGGTGGATGTGTGAAATTTAGAAGCAGAGCATTTATCCCCTGCCCCATCCCATGGATGGAATTTGGAGGTGCTTCTGTTAGTATTAAACAGGTTTGTGTATGGATAATTAGACACCATTTTGTGAAGAAATAACACGACCAAACACAGGAAAGAGAATGCCAAGTCTCACTTGAGCTGGTGGGGAAATATTGGGCATCACCTCTCCTGGGTTTCTGAGCAGGACCAGGGAGGAAAAGCTCTCATTAGGAGGTGTGCAGTGCTTTTATCAGGACATGGTGGTGTGCTTGAAGAGCTTGATTTTACTTACACGGGTGTAAATCAAGAGCAATTCCTTTGATGCCAATGGAGTGGCCGACATAAGTGAGAGGCGAACATGACCTATTGGTATTGAAAGCACTTAAAACATCTCTTGAGGGCACTCTTATGAGGGAGCTCGCTCTGTGAGGCTGATTGACAGGGTACAGCTCTGCTCAACACTCTGTCCTTCCCAGGATCCTAAATTGTAAATTAACTCAGCCGGAGATGTGACTAACACATTCTCCGTCTGGAACATTTCAGCTGCGTAGCGGGTTGCAGGCTCTGTAAATTGTTTTCTGTTAAACTTTGGGAATAAATGGCCAGTTCATTTGAAAGGGTTGAGCAAGCAGCACACGGATATCTGCCTAGTGTCCAGCACAGGGAAATGACAAAGGATGAATTACAGGGTTATCTGCGCAGTTTAACAAACCCCATGTTTCGATTGCAATAACCTCTTCTTGCTGAAAAGGCAATATCCTCCAGCAGACAGGGGTTAAATACCCCGCGGCTGAGGAAGAAGCTGAAAAGGCAAAAGTACTGCAATGAGGGCAAGTGTTAATGAAGGAAGATCTTCACTGGGGGAAAAAAAAGGAGCCAACAGCTGACAGGGTTGGCCCTGGAGGGCAGGAGAGCCTTGGCGTTGTCATCCAGAGGGACCCGTGTCCATTGTGTGTGCTCCTCCTTGGACGTAGTTTTCAGCATCCTTAAGCACTACCACTGAAGGAAGAGCCACGATTTGGTGTGATTGTGCTTTTTGAGCTTAATGGGACAGAATTAACTGAAGGAACACAATTACAGCAAGAGCTGGTTCCTATTACTGTTTTCACATAGGAGCAGATGGAGAGCAACAGCCCAGCTCCCTGCGATATCAGCTGTACATTGCAGCCTCCAAGCCAGTAGGACTTGACCTTAAAAGCCTGGAAGCTCATGGAGGCTGTTCCTGACCTGCACGTGAAGTAAAAACCAGTCATTTACTGCTAGACAAAGTAAAACATTTCAGTGGAATAGGGAGAAAATGGTTTCTTTGCCTTGTAAACCTATTTATTTATTTATTTATTTATTTATTTATTTTTGCTTATGAACGCCCTGTCTCATCCTCAGGCAGCACGGGAAGCCAAACTGCTGAAAATGTTCACAAAATTGAGCTCTGGAAAATATAATTTAAATAATTTTGAAATATTTTGCTTTGATTTGGGCATTTTCTAAAAAAACTACTTCAGTTTGTAACAGACAAGTCATTTTAAAGGGGAAATCTGGAAGGTTTTGTTTCAAAGCAGGAAAATGGAAATTTTGGCAATCTTAAAAGGAATAATGTTTTTGCAATGTGTAAAAAAGTCATGAAAACAGTCTTTTTACTGAAAATATTTTCATTTTTGACAGTTTGCTATTTTTCAACCAAAAAGTGTTATTAGAAACATCTGAAAACAAACACAAAAAGAAAAAAACTTCTCCATGATAGAAAAGACAGGTACATTTCCACGAAATAAAATGAATTCCTTGATGTCTGCTGAGCACAGCTCTTAGACTAAATCATGAGCACAAAAAGCACATTTTGCTGCTTTTCATTTTATTTATTTATTTATTTACCATGTCAGGAAGCCAGGCCATACTATTGCTTGGAACGTTTTGGTCCTACCACAATTCAGCAAATAGATCACATATGGTAATACATAATGTGCACAGGGGTCAGCATCTAATTGCACAGACCATACAGCCCCTCCACCCCATTTCCATCCTGCAGATAAACCCGAGTCTGAGATTCAAGCCCGTCACATCAATCTGACCACTCACCCCCTTTACATGCGTCTCCTTCCTGGCTCCCAGTCCCTGTGCCAGCCACGAGCGTGGCGCTGCAGCAGTGGTGCCGGCATCGGATCCCAGGCAGGGACGAGCCATCTGCCCAACATGGTCCTTGGTGCTGGCAACAGCAGCAGCGTGGGAGGAAGCCAAATCCAGCTTTTGTGGCAGCATAAGGCAGGTGTCAGCGGGTGGTTCTCCGCTGGACATTGGGTCTTCTTAAATCTTCAGCCAGTTTGAGACTTTGCAGGGCGGTGAGCCACATCCTGAAAAGCCAGGACATCACCTGAGAGTTTCAGTGTACATCAGAGAAGAGTTGCCTTTGATTTTTTTTTTTTTTTTTTTTTTTTATGTCCTGTGATGGCTGCAAGTGTTGTGTTCGTGGTAATGTCTGCAAGAAGAGCAGCTTGCAGCAAGGTGAAAATTATAGGATAATCCAGAAGAATTTAAGGGCTGACAGTGCTGCAACAAAATATATTTTCTATATCCAGTAGAGCTTTTGATTCTGCATCAGGAAAAAAAAAAAAAAAAAAAAAAAAAAAAAGACCAAAACAGACCAAATGGATCTATTCTTTCTTCTGACACAGTTTCAAGGCATAGCTTTGAAGAAGAATTATAACCAAACCATGTCTTGGTTTCCTTATCTGAAGACTATAAATTATAACACTTTGCTTCCTGACGTAGTTCTCAGCAAGCATAATTCATTAACTTTCCTGAAGTGCTTTTAAATCTCCCGTTTCAGGCACTACACAGGTATTCAAAATAGAGTTCACAGAGCTAGCTAAAAACACTTTAAATGAAATTAAAATGCCATAATTTCAGATCATGATAAATCACACTCCAAAAAGTTCTGATGAGAAGTTTATGAAGTCTTTTTTGTGGGGGCTGTAGCAGTACAGGGTGATATAAAAAAGCAATATTTTGGACAGTCATTTGGAGCCTGAAAATTCCACCACATTTTTGGAATTTCAACTTCCAGCTCCCTGATGCATAGCTGGGGAAGGATGGAGGAAGAGCTGGAAAGGTGGAGGAAAAATAGAGCTATCAATGTCCAACCTCTCTCCCTCTCCTGATCTCCAGCAAAAACAATGCAAGTTGGAAACTCAGCCCTCAAAACTTTCAAAGATGAGGTCTCCCTGAGCACAACAGATGAAGCTGCTTCTGCCTGGGGGACCCAGGTGGGGCCCACCAGTACTCCATCACCAAAGCTACCAGGGGAATAAACCTGTGAGGAACAAACCCACAGTGATCTGACAGTCAGCTGGCTAATATTGAAGGGGCAGGCAAGCTGTCCTTTTAATATGTGAGCATGTCTGTCTGGCTCTCTCTGTTCTCCCTGTGTTCAATAATGTAAATAAAGTCTTTAAGAAGCCCATTACTTTCATCTGCAGTTCTGAGAGAATTGCTCAGATTCTCCCTTGGCAGTTTTGTTTGTGCATAATAATTAAGAAAACCTCTGGAAAAATAATAATAGTAAGAGCAGTAACAAAATAAAGACAGCAAGAGTCCCTTTTCTAAGTTTTGCCTTTCAAAGACATTTCCCTATTTGAAAGGAAAAAAAGAAAATGGAAAGACCTTGCTGGTATCAAACACCTCTGTCTGAATTAAAAAGGCTGACGAAGGGCAAAGTTTGTCTTTTCAGAGACTTAGGTGCAAGCAATGTGTAGTAGCACCAGGGATACAAGGATGGGCTCTGGCTGCTGCAAGACCAGTCCCCCAGCACATTCAGCATCCCTAGGCCATCTGGGGCAGGTTGCTGCCTTTTCCCCCTTTCACACCGATTTCAATCCACCTTTCAAAACTTGTTTTATTTTTTTATTTTTTATTTTTGCTGGATCTTTGGTTGAGTTGAAACCGTTTGTGTAGTCATGTTTCTCTGCTAACATTTCAGTTTGGAAAGAGAGCTTCACATGAGAAAAACTAAAAAATGTCAAAAAGTCTCTTTCAACATTTTCACTGTAGCAATTTTTGTAAGAATTTTTTAAAACCTTTCCGCTTTGTATTGTATTATTAATGCTTTTTTTTTTCTTACTGACAAATTGAAGCAAAATAATTTGTAGAAATTAGATGTCCGTCCAACTTCAAATATGTTATTTGCTTGGGTGTGCTATTATTATTATTTTTAATATTTTTCCTCTGTAGCAAATTTGCAAACACTTGTTGTTTTCATGCCATTTGGCCCTACGTCAAGTTAAAAAATCTAGATGGACTTTGCAGAACTAATCTACCTGCTTATTTTGGTTAATAATTAATTTTTTAATATCACAAATGGAAACTGCCAACCCTCTTTAATTACAGTAAAAAATGTCCTTCTTTACTAGATGGGCTGTGCAAGTGCTTCTCATCACAACTGCTGTCCAAACACAATCACTGAGAAATCCTCCACCAGCCTCTTGAGATCTCTCCATGCCACCTTGAGAGGACAAAACTTCTGCTCCCTCAAATGTGGTTCCTTCATTTTGATACCTGCCCCATCCTTAAAGCCCTACTTTTTCTCTGCCTAAGCATCACGTTTTTAAAGGATTCACTTTAAGGTCAGTTTTGTTCTCTTTCATTTTTCATGTGAAAATTAAGCCAGTTTCATTGTGGTCTTCACCTCACTCTCTTTTCCGTTCTGCTCCTCACCTTGGTCTCTCTTCCCAGGGCCAACCAGTTTCCCAGAGGAGGAACCTATAAATATTTTATTGTCCATCTTTGTAAGTCAACCTTTGTGTTGATTGAATCTGATGACAAGTTAGGAAACAACAAGAAAATGCTGTCACCAGAGCTCTCGTTGTCAGCTGCTGGAGCCTCTCCATCCCATTTGTAGACCCCTTTGGAGTCCCATTACTCAAAGGAACAGGATCTGCAAAACTGATTAGACACCATATTATCATTTCTGTCTTTAAACATCTATCAGATTCATTCAAGTTGCCAGAGAATAAAGAACAAGCCGAGCACAGAGTTCAACCTGATCTCTGCTGTCTGCTGCCAGTCCCCCACACCTCCTCTTTCCCCTGTGCGTAATCCCCAGCACAATTATTTGAGGTTTAGGAGAATAGATCTGTAATTAAAAAGAATGATTTTTTTTTCATTGTTCTACTGAAACAAAAGCATAACTGTATTGAAACAAAAGCATGTCGCAGTAATGCTTCAATTTCCATCACATTTTCAGCAGAAGAAAACATAAACAGTTTCTTTTTCATTTTGTTGAAGTGGGACTTTTTCTTTTGGCTGTAGTCAAAATGTTCATGCTGATGACACTGTTGAAGCAATGTTCTTTAAACACATGGCTTATATTGAAACAATGAACAAATATTATTTGATGTTTCCTGTTATGTTCGCTTTTCATTATAATAGCTTGAAATTGTTGGAGTAGAAGATGTTCATAAAAATCAAGCATCATGATGCTTCCCAATAATATTGTGACATTTTTGATCTGAGGGTAATTTTGCATTTGCATTTTGATGTATAACAAAAACAAATGTTAAAATTTCAGGGAATTAGCTATATCCGTTCTGACCAAGAGGAATGAAGGATTACTCAGTGATTGTGTTTGGATAGCAGTTGTGATGAGAAGCACTTCTGCAACTCATCTAGCAAAAGAGAAAAAATTTTACCATAACTAGAGAAGGTTGGCAGTTTTCATTCATGTTATTAAATATTCAAATATTAGCACAAAGAAAAATGTTTTAGAAATTCTAAACAATTTTATTTAGAAAAACAAAAACAAAACCAAAAACAAAACAAAAACAACACCTCTTTTGAGAGGAAAAAAAGAAACAACAGATTTTTTTCAGCCATTTCTCTTTGTTTAAATTTGAATAAATAGCAGGCACAGAGCTTCGCATCCATAACTCAGCTTTCTTAAAAATACTATATTTCCCTTTAAATAACTCTGTGTTGTTTGTTAAATTAAGGTATTAGAAACTGTCTCTCTGCTCATCTCTTCTTCCCTAGGCCAGGATTATGTTTTGATTTGTAATAAAATTTGACACAAATCTGACAATATTTTGACCAGGCTTTGCGTGCTGGAGATTAGAGTGAGCACCTGAGAATGGCAGTGCCCGTTGCGGTGCAGTCTCCGGCTTCTCTCCTTCCCTGGTCCTCCCACAGCCCAGCACCTCCCTGCTCTCCACTGCTTTCTCCCTCCTTGTGCCCAGGAGCATTCTCGTTCCCTTCCCTCTGCTCGTGTCCCTCGTGTCACCTTGACAAGAAGGACTTTCTCCCACTCCCTCCAGCCGTCTGGCTTCCTTCCACCACCGTGTCCTCACGTCACAGCAGCATCGCGCGGGCACCGTCACTGTCCCTTACATCCCTCACAAATTGAATTCATCATGAACGTATGAATAAATCCCCAAGAGAATAAAAGTTCTCAGAGGTAATTGAATCACACAAGAGTGATGGGTCTTTTTTTTTTTTTTCACTCATTCCTAGCTCGAGGTTCAATCAGCATTCATTACTCCCACCTCCCTCCATCAGAAGCGGCAGAGGAACTGGGTGAAGGAGGACTCTCAGCCTTCTGATTAAATCTTCCAAACATGATGGCCTATCAAGCCCAGTAATTTGTGAGCCGGGAAACATGAGATTTTAATTCAACGCGGATAAAAAGGCACAACCCAAAGAACCAGCTGAGAAGAACAGAGGAGCACAGCTGTACAGTAACGCGATGTAAAAATTTCTTTTGAAAGGATAGTTTGATTAAATAGTGTTTGAAAATATTTTCAAGCATAGAGCCACTTACAGTAGAAAAATACTGAAACAATTAGCAATCAAAAGAAAATCTTTTGATTTGACATTTTTTTGCCCTCTTATTTGATTTTGCCTCAGTTTCAGGGAAATATTAGAAAAAAATTTAATTGAAATAATAGCAATATATCCCCACATACGTGCCACTTGATTAAACATTTAGATTGCAGTGTTTTGACATTCTCAAAATGAAACATTTTGACACCATCAAACAGAATTTTTCAACAAGCTTGTTTTGATCTTCCTCGATCAAAAAAATATCTTGGAATTCTCCCTCCAAATCCTTCTCAGAGAATTCACTTCCCGGGCTGATTGGAGGGAAGGAGATTTCTGCTTTGTCAAGGCTCCAGCTGCGAGCCATGCGGAGGCTCCCAGCCTGATGGGTTGCGATGGGGAGGCACAGCTCACCCGATGCCATCCCCACCACCTTCTTTGATGTAGAACCATGGACTTGCACGCAGAGCACGACTGAATGCTTGTGCTGAAGCCTCACACGTGCCTTTATGCCAGTGAAGCTGAGTCAGACATCAGACATCCACCACGAAGGCTCTGCTGTCCTCAGCTGGGATCTAGCCCATGACCTTCAGCACTAGGAACGCAAGGCTCTGTTGCCCGAGCTAGAGAAAATATTCTGCAGCTGCAAGAAAATCCCAAGCTCTGCTGTGCTTTTGCCCACTAGAGGGAAGTGCATTCACACACACACGGGTGAGCATACAGCC
The DNA here is from genome assembly GCF_009819795.1 of Aythya fuligula. NCBI lineage: Eukaryota > Metazoa > Chordata > Aves > Anseriformes > Anatidae > Aythya > Aythya fuligula. The sequence goes on from NC_045577.1 coordinate 7,332,150, forward strand.
GTGCACATGCAGCGCCTCTGTCTGCTCCCTGCCCACACCAGGATCACACTGGACCCAACGGGGAGGCTGCAGGAGCTTCTGGCCACCCATCGTGATGTCTTTGCCAAAATGCTGCTGGCAGCTGGGCAGGGCAATGGGCTCCCCATCCCTCGCTGCTACCAACACACTTGCATGGGCACAGTAGGCAAATTGTTCCTCAGTGGATAAAAATACAGGGGAGAAGCTCTGCAGGGAAAGGATTCGGCCACACACTCACTGTGGAGCTGTGCTTGAATTGGTGGAGGAATATGGAGCGTCTGGCCCTGAGCCATTTCAGCGCTGTCTGCACTTCGCAAACTGCTATATGCACAGATGTAATCCATACAGATGGGTTTTAAACATGAGCAGCCATGGCAATGCAGTCAGGCGCACTCAGTGACAGTATGTATATGTAAGCAGTCAAACACAGGCTGTATGAAATTATATATATGTGCCCAAATACATGCTGTGCTGCCTGTCTGTCCAGCCAGCCAGGTTAGATTATCTCCTTCTCAGTAGAATGGCTTATGAAACAAAGCTCCTATGCAAATGTAAGCTGCAATGTAAGAGAAGGTCTATCCCCATGAACACAGAACCAAGGTGTGTATTTATGATACGCAGATTGAAGTGAGCCACACAGACCCGTGGATATAGGTTACCCAAATACCTGTATAAAACACAGAATACCAGCATGTGCCTCTGCACAGAAGCATGTAGAGATCCTCAGTCCTTTTGGATGCCCCAGTGAGGATGTACAGACAGTTTCATGCCTAAGTGCAGAACCTGCCTCCATTAACAGAAATGTGCTCCATGTGTGGACACATCATACACAGGGCCACAGGAAAACCAAGTCAAATGGACCTTTGCAAACCTTAGCAAGGGAGCTGAGGACTAAGAAAATAAGGAAGAGAAAATATGGCTGGAGAGGAGAGGGTGGCAGATCACAGAACAGAAACCTGCAAGTGGTCTGAGAAACCATCACTGCCTTGGCAAGTCAGAGCTGCCAGTGTGCACCTGTCTGGTATGGGTATGGGTATGGAAGGCATTGGGATGCATCCCTCATACCCCAAAAGGGAAAATCTTTTGTCCTTTCTCCCTTGGAGTCTCTGTGGCATCCTGGGGAGATGCTGTTATATTGGCTCTTCTGTCCTGCAGCATTAAGTGTGAGGAAGAGTCTTGTTCCCTGTCTTTCAGATTAAGACATGATTTTGGACAAGAGCAGACATTTTAATTATCCTGTTGATAGAAATTATTTTATTATTTTCCCAAACATTCAAACTTTTGTGAGTTTGCTCACAAACTTCAGCTTTTTTTTTTTTTTTTTTTTTTTTTTTTTTTTTTTTTTTTTTTTTTTTTCTGGCTGCCTGAATGGCTGTCTTCATTCCTGGGAAAACCCATTGCTATTTCCACTCCTCTTTTGACAGTTTGTTGTAAAAACTGATAAAACTTGTATCTTTTCCCCAGTCCACTCCAATGGCTCTCAGGAGCAAAGTCTTTGGCCAATTTAAATTTGTGATACCCTGCGGAAAGCAATAGAGATTTAATGGAGCCACTTTGTGTTAGAGCATCTGGCCCCGAATTCTCCTGGGAAGAAGAGTATCATGTAACAGATCAAAGGGCCAGGTTGATGTGTGCTACAAACAGGGAATGGGGAAATTTGTTGAGACGGAAAATGATTTTGCCACCTGCTGCCTCACCTTGAACAGGACCTAAACCAAAGTCCCTGGCAGGGTTCCTAAACGGAGTTATATTGCAATAATTAACAGGAATATTATTACTACTAGTAGTAATTTTTGATTTACAATTTCATGCATGTCCCTAACGTCTTTCATTCTTTCACCACTGAGAGAAAGAAGAGGCAGAATATTATGAGATGAGGCTGTCTGATGTCATGTTTTAAATATATTTGACAGCTAGAAATATGGAAAACCCATAAAGAAATTTTGCCTAGATAGAGTGAGATTTCCAGGGTAATTTTTTCCTGATCTGGATAGACTGGTGAAAGTTCAGCTCTGATTTGGGGTGTTTTTCCACCGTGAACATCCTGAGTTTTGGTCTTATCTCATCTCAAATACCAAGTTTCTCTATTACCTACATGTTTAATGTAAGATCACTGCAAAACTCCAGAATGAGAAGACATTTTTTATCATTATGTTAATCCCATACAATGATAGCACGAAGCAGAAATCATACAGGACATAAGAAACAGTGCTGCATTCAGGCTCTGAATTTTCCAAATCAGACAGGCAATGGTGGTTGCCTGAGTGATTTTTCAGGTCTGTGTTGCAAGATAAAAGAACAATATTCAACACTATGTATGAGCAACAAAACCTAGGCATGACTTAAAATGCTATGCTGTCTTAAAAAGAAATAATAATAAATCAAAAGAAGAAAAGAGAACTCATCCCTGATGATTTCTAAGTGACTTATGGTCACTGTGACTGGTAGCTCAGGATTGGAAGAGGTTCCATCTCAATACCACCAAATGTTCTGCTATCCAAAGATCTGCAGCCCAAACACGCTGCTCAGCACCAGTCTCGCCCATCTGGAACATGGCTTATCCCATCCATCAAATCAGCCGAGCAGTTTATGATGGCCTTGGGGAAAATTTTAGTGTCATCAAGTTCCTTCTTTCTCCTTCTTCCTTTCCTGTTGTGGAAACAGTTGCCAGGTCTCCACACTCATTCTGCAACTGGAACCCCTGAGGGGAAGAAGCCTGAAGAAGGGCCATTTTATTTCATCTGGTAATGCTGTAAGCCCAGTTCAGCAGCTCTCCTCACGAGCACCACAGCCAGGTGCTGCTGTGTCCATGTTGCAGAGCTTCTGTGAGTGCAGTAAGGCTGCAGCAGCACACAGAGCATCCCTCATAAAGGAGCAGGGCAGATTCCCTGGCATCATATGTGGGAAAGCATACCTCTGCAAAGAAGTATGTACATAGGCCAGCAACAGTGTACAAACAGTGTATACATACTTCTGTGTTCATGTTAATATAAACACGTACATAGCCATATATCTACCTATCAAAAGTCTACAAAAATATAAATGTCAGGGATCTTTATAGAGAGAAATAGATGAAGATTCCCCAGACTGCCTTTATGACTGAAAAGGAATATTGGTTTATCTGCCTGATAAGCTACGTACGGGAGACAGCATGACAAGAATCAGAAATGTCAAAATTAACTCCCATGCTGGGGACACATGCCACCAGTTGAGGTTGTGGAAGAGCATAAAATAATCCTGCCAAAAAGACAGGAAAGCTGCCCTTGTCATTAGCTTTTGGGGGAGATTTCTGAGTCTGCTACTGCTAGCAGAAAGATTGATCCTAGCTAGTTTCCATCCGGTGAAAACCTTGTCAGGTATCTTTGTTGTTACCAGGAAAAAGATCAGTAGAAAGCAGTTTAGGATATATTTTTGATGATTTTAGTATCTTGGGATTTAATTCTGAACTGCTGTATGCTACAGATGTTACCCTGGTCATGGCACAGTGAGTCAGCTCTACAGAAATATCATGGCAAAACAAATAATGCCTAGGAGGATTCACAAGGGTGCTTAGAGAAATGTAACACTTTGGGCCCATTTGTTTCCTTGTCCATCTAACTTGGGTGTGTACTTGTGAAAACTCTGCCAACCATCTCTGGGACTTCATCCATCTTCTTCCTGAGGGAAATCAGTCTGAAGGGCAAAACCCAGAGATATATTAGGTGGCTAAAGCTCAAAACAACAGAACTATCAATTAGACAGGTTTGGGCAGCTTATCTGGGGCAAAAGGGAAATGTTATCTTTACATTTTTTTTCTTTGAACAAATAGCATTGGATTATTGGATATAATATTGGAGTACCGGAGTATTGGATCCAATAATAGTACTGGATCATTGGATCTTCTCTTCCAAACTTCTAGACTGGTCTGTCCATGTGGATGTTAGCTTTTTGTTACACAGATATCCCGAAGTATGAAGCCAAAATGCAGTTCAGGATCTACTGCAAGGTGACTGCATCAAACAAAGGCTGTGGTCAGGACACAGCCCTTTCTGTGTGCACCTGAAGCTTTCTCAAACTGCCAGCCCCTATTTATCTGCCAAAATGGATGGACAATATCAGGAGAGCAGCTTTTACTCTTGGCACTTTTGTCATTTTCTGCTTGCTTATGCTTCAGAAATGCTGTCAGAAATATCTTTGCTGGTGTTTCAGGACACCTGCATCTGATTCCAGGTGGAATCAGAATGACTGGAAAACATCGAAATGGAAGAGTGAAGTATTCTTTAATGAAATGGAAGACTCCTGGGTAGGAGTCGGAGGCTTGTTTTATTTATTTATTTATTTATTAATTGATCTGAACCAAGATATTTTGTGTCTTAGATCTCAGCCAACATCTTTATCTTAACAAGGAAACATGTCCCAGTAGATGTCAACTTTGGCAATGTTTCTTACCTAAAGCCTGCCTGAATTGGAGGAAAAGTGAGTGCATATGTTTCGGTTTCTTTTTTTTTTTTTTTTTTTTCCAGCCATTTTTGTTTTGTTCTTTTTGTTTACACAGGCTAATGATAAATTAATGGGATAAACCAAAGGCCTTGCTGGAACAGCTGTAAACTCAAAGCAGGAAGTCATTCAAAGCCTCCGAAACCTGGCTGTGTAATGCTGGAGGAGTTAATGATGAAGAACCAAACCCTCAGCTGGCACAAACTGGCATAACTTGCATGAAACACATGAATTTCACTGATTTACAGTAGTTCAGGATGTGGTCTGAAATGTCTCACTATTCTGCTTTGTTTGCATTTTAAAGTGATCTCTGCTGGTTTCTTAATGGTTTTGTTGCCTATTGATGAATTTGCGGGATGCCAGTAACCGAGCTGGTCTCCAGCAAGCGCAGATGGTAGAGCATGGAAAAGCACTAGCTCAGTTTCCTGGGAAAATCTTTTTCTAAAAATTTAGGAATAGCAGTGAGGCCCCTGCAAAGGTTTCTATGGGCAAACAGCTGGTACAGCCATAAGATCTAGTATCTGATGTTTAGCTATGCTCTTCTAAACATGAGGCAATTTAATTTTGGAGTGGCTCAAAGATGGTCTTAAATTATACAGGATATTTAGATTAGCTTTCTAACACTATGGAGAGTGAAATGCAGAGAACACTATCTGGGAACAACACCGGGAGGGCTGATCCTCCCATGGACAGGTAGGGTTGACTCAAAATGTTAACTGTGTTCTTTTGCAGTCATACATTTTCTAACACTAATTTTAACCCTGCTTAAAGGACTGCTAAATTTACCAAGAGAAAGAGAGAATAAGAAACGAGCTATACATTCACTCTTTGGAAGAGTCAGAGCTTTAGCCAGCAGCTGAACCAAGAACTAGTCTTTTTTGTGGTGATCATATCACCTGGTGATCCCAGCATCACCTGGATCTCCAGTCTGTGAGCAAAAAATTATTGTGTGTTTTAGCAGCAGCAAAGAATCATTTTATAACATTTGCTATAAAGTGTTTTTACTGGAAAACACATGAGCATTCAGCTCTGTGCTTGCCTGAAAATGATGGACTTAAAAATTGGAGGAAACAAACCTTGTTGCAATTAAGTGTAGGCAAAATTGCCCGCAGTTATTTGCAGCTACAAAACTGGAGGCCACACTCTGAAAGCTAGGCTATCAGACAGAGCCACTGCTTCCATTTATATCCTACTGGAGGGGACTCCAGCGCTGCCAAGATTCATGGAGGAAATCCATCCAGAAAAATTGTGACAAACTTCTCCCCATGGAAAAAAAAAAAAAAAACTGCCTTATTGAGTCTGAACATTTCTTGGAAGTATGCCAATTGCAAAAATATTTCCATAAAGAAGATTTATGTGATCCAAAGAGGAATTTCAAAAAGCAGGAGAGAAAGAGAGACATACGAACACATAAATAAACAAACAGAGGACAATTTTAGAAGCAGATGGTCAGCAAATAGACCTGGGGCACAGAGATCAAGGTTGAAGATCCAGCCCCAGAGAAGGAGCCTGAAGCTGAGGATTCCTTCTCCAAAACAGCTCTGGGCAATGCTGAAAGGTGCTAGTTTTGCTCCAAATTAGAACAATATATTTTTTTTTCCAATTTATATTCTCTTTTTGTTTTTGTTTAGATGGTAATTCAAAAAAGGGGGAAACAAAATTTCCGGAGTTTTAGGTTGTGCAATCTGTGACCAGAATTTGCTGTTTCTAAAATTTTTGGTTCAAAGAGAGTTTTGATCTAAAAAATTGAATTTCTGCATGAATATATTGTAAAAACTTATACAAGGATGGTAGGAAGCAAGAAGTCAATAAGGGAAATAAAAGAGAAATCATGGCAACAGATTGCTTTGTACAACCTGTTCTGACTTTTCCCCCAAAATTATTGGTTCACACTGCCCTTAACATTCAGATTTTCATGTAGGAAAACAATGAGAGGAAAACAACATTAGACATCTTATAAATGCTTACATAGAAATGTTTCCCATCTCCTTACAAATGCACCAAGCGTGCTTTGTGCTATGGACCTTGCACTTCTCAATGCTTAAATGAAACTGAAACCATTCCTTTGGCAGAATAGGCAGGATCCAAGGAGGAAAAGTGAATATTTCTCAGTGCTGGTGATTCCGTTATGAAGTGTCAAGCTCTGAAAATATTCTGAAACCTTCACTGCAGGTGACTTTCTTATGGAAAGATCCCTTTAATCAGACCAGGAATCAAGACAGACAAAGCCATTGATATCCCACACACTAATTTGTTTTCTGTGCATAAAGAGAATTATTATTCACATTTTTGTGAGCCCCTTCCATCTAATTCCATTCCTTCACCATACAGCATATAATTGTCTTTCTTATCCTGCAGCGCTGTGATGCTTTGCTGTACATTGTTAGGTGTGGGTTGCCTCCATCCCATGACTGCTGCCCTCCAGCTGTAAGTAGGAGGCACCACGTTTGCTGCATTCTCCCTGACACTGAGGTTTTGCTGGGCATCCTCAGTTGGTGTTTTTGACCCACTCTGAAACACCCAGATGTGTAGGGCTTTGCTCTGCTCTCTTCTCTATAGGCAGCCCCAGTCAAAACCCAGCAGTGCCATCCAAGCATTCAAAACTTGCCCGGTTCTCTGCTTGGACAAATCTCATCTGTCTCCTTCCCTCTTGATTCAGCTGCCTCTGAAAGGTTTGTGCCTTTTGCAGACAGCATGGAGGCGGTGGGCGGGGGAGGCAGGGAAGATAAAGAACTTGGTGATATACTGAGTGTATAGAGCAGTGTATAATATACTGAGTGATGCAACAGCGAGAGAGCTAAGTGAATGCCACTGCCTTGTGATTTACTGCTTGCAAATGGCTTCTCTTCTTCTGAAATACTGTTAATTTAATAGACAAACATCCTAGGATAAAGGCTCGCCAGAGACACAACTGATGGGATAAACATCGAGAGATTAAAGACCTGTAGGGAAAGTGTATAATTCTGTTATTAAAATCCCAAAGTGCTCCCTTAAAATTAGACCCTAGCAGAGGAAGAGGAGTGGAAAACCTATGCTTAAAAGGGGGAGTTATTGTGTTGAGCACTTCAGAATCATTTGCTAAGCAAAGTTAAAAGGAATAATAGTGCTAAGCTGGGTCTTCTGCTTGTTTCCTCCTGCTGTCCCTAACTATCAAAGTGGTATAAAAGAAACCTACTTATTAGCTATGTGTTGAGAACATTTTCCAAAGGCAGCCAGAAAGCCATCAGTGACAGCATTTCTGTGACCTCCTAATTGCACCCCACACAATGTGGATGCTGTTAGGCCAGAAGACAGATGCATTTGCAAAGCGTGTCCCATGTCATTACATCCCAGCTCATGAGAGAGCTTGCCATGCCGAATGGTGCCTGTTAGGGTTTATTTTTGCAATATCTAGTGATTCCAGCTGAGATCAAGCTGTCAGTGGACTGACTGCTGCCCAGGCTGTGACACAGCCTACAGCTAAAAAAGCACGGTCTCAGTGGAGACCAAAAAAAGGTGTTATCACCACAAAAATGGACAGGTGGAGGAAGCTGAGGCACTCCAATCCATTGGATAACCCTGCTCTGGACAAACCTGACTTTTCCTTGTGTTTATATACACCATTGACCCGTTTCACTGCAGATTGCCTAAACAACAGACCAAGGAGTATGGCTCAGGCTTCCTTAGTACTGAAGCCCTTCTCTGAATGCTTCCCATGCATCCAGAGAGGTGCTGGGTGACTCTTTGCTGATGTTCAAGTCACGAACAGAGCTGGTTTGATTTCCTTGGACAAGAGAAGATTCTGATCCAAGAGGGAGGAAATGCTGAAATAATTGCAATGACAAGTAGGAGGGATTTGAGGAAGACAACCATAAAGCAAGAGAGATCTGCACTCCCCTGCCAGCACTCACATGAGCTAGAGGGACATTGCTTCTGCAGGATGCCAACGAGCCCACAGCTTGGCACTGGGACATGAGCATTAGGTTGCCAAAAACAGAGGCAAGGAGAGCTGTAGTACCTGGCTCTGCTCTCGGCCTGAGTGCCAGATGTTCTGATTGCTTGTGGTAGATGAGTACTGCTGGTGATATCATCTGGGTACCGTGGGTAAATAATCAATGAGGGCTTAGTAGCTCATTGCCCCAGGTAGAGAAGCTGAGTACAGGAGAGTTCTTCTGACAAAGTGTTTTTTCTGGATATGGCTACTGATTACCTGGTCCTTTCACTCTGAAGAATTTTTTTAATGCTCTGGTCAAAACTATAGAATTTCTATTTTAATGCACATTCAGACATTCAGAAGAATATAGTTTTTTACAAATCACCAACAATTCCCTGACTACCCCTCTACTCCCCCCAAACACACGCATTTTTTTTTTCTTTCTGTACACAAGAATGATAACATATCTTTAGGGGAAGGATTGTTCTTTAAGATTGAAAAAAAAAATAAATCTGTTACCACAGACTTAACAGCTGTCTTCAAATGAAATTTTTCTGAAACTAGTGTTTGTTCCTGTAGCATGTTTTGATTTTGACAAATTGATGTTTTCCAGTGGGAGAACATCCCATCAAGATGCCAGCTACTTCTGTGATCGGTGGAAACGAAGCTCGTTTTCCATGAATATGTATCCTGTGGTTGAATTCCTGGGTGTGTAGTTAATTAGGAACTCAGATGGAATTAACTTTTTCATGAAACTTGTGAGAACTTAATGTATTTGAGGTTGCTAGCTCTAAATCACATTTGACTATGACTGATCAATTAGATCAAATGTTATTAGATGGGATGTTGTAGAGATACGGGTGGTCTCATATCTGAACATGGGGCATGATTTTGATGGGAAACAAGTCCAATAGTGCAACCTTGAAAGGTTAATTTTGGCTGTGCTTTGACTGAGATGTGTCATGTTATCCAGCTGGACACTAGAAACATGAATGGCCCTGCTCTTCACTCTAGAAATCCCCCTTAGTCCGTAGATGCTTCCAGTGAAGCTGGTGTCACTCTGGAAACCAGTGCCATGGCCCACCCCATACTCTGGGTCTCTCCATGAGAGGATTGCTCCACTCCTTGTTTTTTACAAGGACATTATACAAGGACACCACCATAGCAAGGCTCCCTCCAGACACGTCTTATGGAGCTGCATTAGGAGAGAGGGGAAGAGAACCCCCAGATTAACAATTGCTAATGACAAATTGCTCTGAAATCAACTGATCGTGACAAGATGCACTTTACTATGTATTAGTCACGTATCACTGATAGCAATATTAGAGTCCATAAACATGCTTTTAATGATCAAATATTATTTAATGTATGCCGAATCTCACAGTAAGTGGAAATTAAATGGACAATTTAGTGTATCATCTCTATGCATAGGCTCAGAAACATTTCTCCAGTGGATAAACATTGACAATAAAGCTGTTGTTCAACAGAATACTACAGCTGCCAGATGTTAAAGGTTTTGGCCTTTGAAAGTGTTGTCCCACAGAAAAAGGTTGACATTTGCTGTCACACTGGCATATATTTTGTACTGAGAAAAAAAGAAATAGCAGTTCTCTACTGACTGTAAAAAGGGCTGGTAAGAAAAGGAGGTGTCCTAAAAGAACCGAAAGATCCCTGTTTCCAGGGTGGCATTTGGTAAATTTAGTGGCCATGTCCTGTTCATCTGATCTCCTTTTTTCATCACCCTTGTCCTCTGTGAAACAGCTTGTGCTCCTATCCATCTGCTGTGAAAGCCCTGCCCCCCAGACCAAGTTGCAGTAAGGAGAAGAACAATTTATTTAACTTCCTTGGCATGATTCTGTCCATCAGCAGCCATATGAATCCCCTCCCGATCTCAGAAAAGAAAGAAAGAAAGAAAGAAAGAAAGAAAGAAAGAAAGAAAGAAAGAAAGAAAGAAAGAAAGAAAGAAAGAAAGAAAGAAAGAAAGAAAGAAAGAAAGAAAGAAAGAAAGAAAAAGAAAGAAAGAAGAAAAAAGAAGGTTTCTATCAGTTTGAAGGTTCCAACTTGTATTAGTGATGCAAAGCAACACAGCAATAAAAAGTATTAAATGAATTTGGCATGCAAGATGGAGAGCACCTGTTAACTCCCTGGTACCATACTGTGTTTGCAGAGGTGGCTGTTAAGAAAACAAATTTCTTTTTTGATTTGTAGACTGAACAAATTTAAACTGGAGTCCTTGAACACAGTCAGTGAACCTCATTGTGCTTTTTGTTTAAAGACCAAAAAAGAAAGCTCTCTTATCAAGAAAATGTTTTAAATACCGTGAACTCTGCAGTTCTACAGTTCCATCAGACAGGAGTATAGCTCAAAAATACTGTTAAATTCACATAGTCCCACAGTATTGCAGATGGAGGAGTCAGGTCTTGGTAGAATTGTTCACTTCAAGGTAAGACAAGGGAAATAAAAAAAAAAAAAAAAAAGAAAAAAAAAAAAAGATGGGGAGAGGAATGAAAAACAGACCCAGATGACAGTGCCAGGAATGTCCTGAGATACCCTGTACGGACATAAGGGTTCACCTTCTCATTCAGTGGTTTGGATGGGCATTTGCATTTAAAACTAAACCAAACTAAGGACCTTCAGGTCTCCTATATTAATGGCAATTGCAGTCCCCAATAATTTCCATGCCTGTTCTGTGATCCCAAGGAATTATCATAACTAGAGCTTCCAGTGGAATAAATGTTGCAAAAAAAAATATTCCTGCAGATGCAGTAAGCAAGGTATTTTCCTTCGGGGACTGTTTACAGCCCCAAATCAAAACAACTGGCTTGTGCCATAAAACTCCCCAAGCCATAGCTTCATCTTCAACCCTGCAAATGTTAGAAGTGGCACACACATGCATTTCCTGATCTACCAATTTCAGATAATCCATCTAAGATTCTTTGAATAAATGTCCAAAGAGAGGACATGTGAGCTCCATTTAACTCCTTGTGGACTGTGAAGCCACCTGCATCACAAAACAGCCTTCCCCCAGTCATGATCATGAACATCTGATTATATTCTCCTGATAAACTGCTCTGAAATAAACTCCAAAAAGCCTTCCTCTATTTGCCCAGACTCTCATACACAAATCCCCAGTTTATCCATAAAATCACAATGATGAGCTGCTGAAAAAAAAAAAAAAAGAGAGAGAATTTTTGTGCCTCCCATCTTAATATTTCAGTTTGTCCCTTTGCACAGACTTGTCTTCACACAGAGGAGCCATAAATCTGGCCTGTCACTTTTATGATTATTAGTGGTTAGACCTGATGAATATTGATATGTGGCAAGCGCTCTTTCGACATTAAATACATTTGCCAATTTTCCTCCTGCAAACTCCACCCGTTAATGCTTCATCCAATATGAATCAATATTGGTTTAATAATTAACATGTTTAAACATTTTTTAATGTATATTTCATGACGAGAAGATCTATGTTTATTTTATGATGATAAAATATTTAGGGCCCAGGAAATTTTACTGTGCTGTCATCACAGCGATAGTTGGGCCCTTTTCATTCTGCCTGAGGGGCATCTCTCTGTCTCTTCTAGGCAAAGCCAAGGCAGGAGAGGTTTCATCCACTTGCACAGAAGGGCTGTTTATGTGTATCTGAAGTTATCTGAAATATGTGGCAGGGCTGGAACAGGACTGACAGTGCGTTTGCTACAGAGAGACAGTTCCCACTGTCAGCAGGGCAAGCTCAAAACAAGAGCAAGAAATGGACCAGGATCTGACCTGGAGAGGTGCAACAGGTTCAGCTTCAAAAACAATTCAGGCTAGAAGCTCAGAGTCTTGGAAAACATGCACGAATGTGAGCAAGGAAAGAGAGAGACTGACTCTGGCACTGGGGAGGTTTTAAAGGGCCCATACTGCTTGATACATAAATGGGTGTTTATTCTTCCTCTTGAAGCCAGCAGGCTTGACTTTCCACTGCGGTTTCTGTGGATGTAGGTGCTAAGATAAATCTTGTGGAGCAGAAAGGTTTGGTTTTGAAAACCCCCATACGTAAGTGATTTTTTTTTTTTTTCTCAGCACCTGTGTAACAAGCAGAGGATCTTGACAGCCAGAGGGGAAAGAAAAATCCCTGTAGGGTGGAAAAGGGTTAAGAAACACAGATTTGGTGCTCTGCAGCCTTTGCTGATTCTCAGATCCTACACGACCTCACCATCACAACACCTCACAAAGGACAGGAGCACAATCTGCAGAACCATGTAAAAGGCACTGGCCTGATGCTGGCTTTTACATGAGGGAGAATTTTGCTCTGTCTGCCCAGGACCAACTGATAATCAGAGAACACGAACAAATTGGCTCTGAATTCATTGAAGCCCAGGTGAAGGCTTCCTGTGGGACTGCGATTAACGTGATAAAGATGATTATGTTTATTTCCATGCACTTGTTGAGCATTACTCAACTGGTCACAGTCCAGCAGCTCCTGATGTTCCGCTTCTGGGCAGCAGGACAAATACCTCATAGTACATCTGATCTGTCTCTAATCAGGTACCAGCACTGACAACAGCCCTCTGGGGATGGGCTGGAGGAGCACTGAGAGCTATTTTCAGTGGGGCTGCTGATTGCAGGGAAACACTTTTCTTGCAAAACTTGTTGTGGAATATGCTTATTCCAGAAATGAAGCAAACAAAAGAAACAAACAAAGAAAACAAAAACTGTATATCAGTTTCATGAGGTCTCTTGAGAAGAGATTTCCTTGTCAAGGTGTGTTTTGTTTGCTAGCACATCCAGAGGTGGAAACGTGGTATGGTTTCACACTTTGCTTTCAGAACCCATGTAAACTTCTGGCATTCACAGCAGAGTTCTAGAGCTCAGCTATTCATTTTGTGAAGCCAGTGGATCATTCACAGAAGAAAAAATCCATCAAGGGCATTAAACCCAAAGGTAACACCTCTGGCTCAGGGTGTTCCTAATCTGCTGATTGCCGGAAGCTGAGAAAGAGCATGAGGGAAATACAGCTACGTACTTACTGTGTGCTTACTCTACTAGTGACAATTTTTGACCACTGTTAAATATAAGATTTGGGGATAGATGGATTTTTTTCTTAGATTTGACAGAATTCTTAATTTATTCTTATTGAATGAACTGTGAAACAGAGCTGTGGAGAGGTCAGTTAGGGCTTTCCAATGAACTTTTTATTTTATTTTATTTTTTAAACTTGACCATTAAAAACTCTCTAAAAAGTAGGGAGGAGAAGAGTAATGCTTGCACATCCTGCTTGTCATCAGAGGACTTCCTGCAAGATGTACATGGACTTAAAAAAAAGTGCAAAAAATACCTGACAGGTTTCAAAGGTTTTATTTAACTTCATTGTGATTATTTTCTGCAGTTGTGGTTAGGAGTAGCAATTATATTAATCCTTCTCCTCCAGGTTGTTAATCCTAGTAAAGCAACCTGTAGCTTGGAAGATTGTATGTTGTTAAGGAGCACCCTGAGAACATTTATTCATGCTTGGGGAGCACATTCCTAATACATGCACTTTTCATTTAGGCTGAAATTCACCCCTAGGAGGGGGGTGAATACCCCTCAAAGCTTGGGTATCACTTAATTCCCACTTAAACCCTTCAAATCAGAGAATAAAATGAAAACCAATGGAAAACTCTACTGATGTGGTTAGGAAACCTCACCACAGAAATCAGTGGGGCTTGGAGTGAGAAAAGAAAGATTGCTGAAATTAAAATCGCTTTCTCAGAATTTGATGCATCTGGACCGGTGCGAGAGATGGGAAACAGAAAAAAAGATGCTTGCATAGTTAGATGAGTTTGTATATTTATGCTCCAAACCTGAGTGCATAGTGTAAATCGGATAAGACAAGTAAATTGCACCCAACAAGCAGTGAAAGCAGGCAACCGCATTCATGTGGAATCTCAATTTACACCACAGCTGGGGTCCGGAGGAGCTTCACTGTGAAAGCAGGGGTCTGAATTGCAATCTGCTTTTTTTTTTTTTTTTTCTCTCTCTCTGTTTTTTTTCCCCAGTTATACAGCATAGTGGGTTTGCTTCAGTGAGACCGGCAAGACAGCACTACGAGGCTGTGAGCCAGTCACCCGATGCCTACAAAGAAGTGTCCCACATCCGAGGACGCGTTCCACATACTGCTAATAGCCTAAGAAAGATTTGCATGGGCACCGTGCTCTGACATGGATTGCTGTCATTTCCATGTTAATATGCTGCTGTTCACCAGCCAGCAACCTTTGTCCTTGTAAAATGCTCCCATGGCTTTGTCACAGCAGAGTGGCTCAGGGGGCGAGCCAAGCAGCCTTGCTGCCTAATGCTAATGGTGAGATTTTCCCTGACTTTTTCTTTTAAATCCATCAGGGCAAACTCTAAATTTTGTCGCTGTGGACTCGTTTAAAATTCCTCATAAGCTGGCTGCTTCCCAGCCCCTTGCAGCCCTTTCTATCACCTGCTTCCCATGAGATGTGTGCCCTGCCGCCACTCTGGGGGCATCACTGCCCTTTGTGCCTTAGCTGAGGGGTTCTGAGGCTGTGGCGCCAGCAATGGTCTCAGAGGGCTGTGGGCAGCTGTTATGGGATGGCCCATCTGCATGTTAGGGCTGGGGTTCACCTCTTCTCACTTTCAGCAGCTCCAGCACAACCATCCTCAGCCAAGTGAGCTGTCTGGACTCCCCCTGTAGTTGGGAAAGAGAAATAAGCAATTCCACAGCACAATTCATCTGACTTGTTTCAGACGCCTGCCTTAGAAGGAGATGAATTGGGCCCTAGAAGTGACAGCTTCTCTGCCTTGATCGTAAAGAGAGGCTCGCCAGCCCGCAGGGATGCAGACCTGTAGGCTCCAGGTGTCTGTAGGCAGCCAGATAAATCCCAGCATCGACGACTTGCATCAATGTAGCCCAGGGACCTTCCACTGTGGGGTGCCAAGGAATTCCCCTGGCTGTGCCCTCTCCTGGAACAAGAGCTCCTCTACCCTCAAAAACAAAAAAAAAAGTGTGAGGTCCCAGATCAGAGGCTCAGCGCCTCATTTCTCTTGATCACAGTGGCTTGCTATGACAGATATTCTGATCTGTTCCTGTATAAATCTCTTCTGAAAAGCTGTCAGGCCATGTAAGGAAGAAAGATGGAGCTCCTTCTCGCAATGTGCTGACAGGGTGCTGCCGGCACACCAGGGCACTGTGCACAAGCAGCCCACGTCTCTCGTCCCCTCGCTCAGTTCCTCCAGTCCCCAGCTGAAGCACGAGAAAGGCCTTTTACTCTTTTGTTTTTCATTCCTACAATAAAATACAATTATTATTTTTTCCCTGCCAGGTTTCTTACCGTGTTTAAATCAGTGTTTGATTCAGTTCTGTTCTTGCCAGGTGTTTGTTTACAAAGCTATTGTTATTCAAAAATATTTCCAGGGGAGATTTTATTCATATGACAGCAGACATCTTCCCCCGGAGTGCGCTGATCCAGAAACTGAGTGACGACTGTCCTCCTGCATTTGGGGGTGTTTCAGGCCAGTTGTCTACAACCTACTGCTCTGAAGGGTCTCCAGAAAGCTCTACTCCTTGTATTTGCTGCAGATCTTCCCAGGAACTTTCCCTTTCTCCCCCACTGGCCAGCACCACCCATGCTGCCCCCCTTATCCCTCATCTGACATCTGGCACCATCCCCTGGCAGGAAGAAGTGGGAGAAGCCTAGGAAGAGAGAAAACCTTTTCAAACCTTCTTTGGTAGCGGTGCACTTTCTGTGCACACCTCTCTCTATTCCTTTCCAAGGTGCTTGCCAAGGGCACGAAGGTGTAAGAAAAAAGGTGAACTTGTGGAATCACAGCCTTCAAATGCTGCTGACCTCAAGGTAATGAAAATGTTTGAGTCACCGTCCTCCCACGGGCTCCTGTGTGCACTCACTGAGAGGGGTGAAGCACATCTTTTCTCGCAGGTGCCTGTTTCAGACAAGAGGAACCAGCCAACACCAGGTCTTTTGGTCAGCAGCCATACAGGTCAGCTCCTGACGGTGACCTGCAGGCTGTGTGCAATGAGTGATGGTATGCGTGCACCCAGAAAACCTCCCGTGAGCAGGCAGTCATCTGCTTTTCACCACTCACGCTCTCTACTTGCACATTGGTTCAAAAACTGGCATGGTCTGTGCATGCCAGACACGTCCTGCTGTACCTGCTGCACCAAACAGTTCTGGAAGGTGTGCACATGGAGCATGGAGGCACACAAAATTGGGCTAAGTCCTATACACATACTAGTACAGATGCAGAGAGACACTCTGAGCAACCATACTGTATTTATTTACTGGAAAATAGTCACCTAAAGGTCTACAATAATCCCCCCCATGCAATGTCACCATCCACAGATGTGCATGCACAAACTCTTTCCCCTGGATTTTTGTGCCGTGCAGTCTCTGGGGTGGCTGAATGTGCCTGGTCTGTCTCCCAGATCTATCACATTCCAGGACTTTATCCAGACCCTTTCAATGAGGTTTCAAATGTTTCTGTGCATGTTTCAATCAGTTCGGGCATGTCAGACAAGTAAGTGCTGTGGAGGTACCTGCAAATTACACCATCTGGCTGCCTCGGTGAGCCAGATGAGAGGCAGACAGCAGGGAGAGGGAGAATCCAGACCTTCAAGGAGAGAGAGGAGCATAAAAAATAATCATTTGGAGAGGAGGGACATCTAAAAATTGCCCCAGATAATCTTGCAGCAAAAGTTTACCTCTTTCATTTTCTTAACTCGATCTGGTAGGTGTGAAAGAATTTCCTTTGGAATGAACTTAGTCCATTTCCAAAATAACTGTCCTGCTTTGAGTAATGCCAGGAAATGTCCCATACAGCAGAATCTGCAGTTCCCAGGTCTGGGCCTGTGGGGTAAGTGATTCATAATGAGATGCCAGTGGGTTCAGTATGACTGTTAGCAACAGATAGCTCCATGGGTAGATAGAGCTGACAGAGCCTTTTGTTTCCAAATGAGTTTTAAAGGAATATGTGTAAATTTTCATGCATGAGTCTGCATGAAATCATGTCGTTTCCATCTGAAGAATGGGCTGGTCAGGCTTTTTGTCTTGCATAGAGCATCTCAAGTTCTCATTAAAGACAAAACCCCTCACAACACCTTTGCAGGTGGCTTTAAATCAAAACTGTGAGGTTATGATGGGGGGAGGGATATTTTCAGGGGAAATCAATTATTTTCAAACAAAGTAGGCCTCCTCTTTCGGAAAGTTTTAAAGGAGTGCGAAAAATAAAACCTGTTTACTACCAGAAAAAGAAAGAAAACCAGATAAGCAGGCTTAGACGGGGTTCTCAGACTGGGATGGATGGATAATGCTGATCAGGTGTGAACGCTCCAAGGCAGGTTTGCTTGCCCAGCTTGAGGGACAGGAACAGGGACCAACACAACAGCCTGTGCCACCAGGACACCACCCGTACCTATTTCAGAGCTAAATCAAATGTTCTCATCTCTTGCGATGTTGATCCGGCAATTTCACTTAGAACAAAGCTCCTAGCGTGAAAAACAAGGAGGAGGAATAAAAGCATTTATTTGTTGAGAGGGAAGCATGTTTTTGTTGACTCAACCTCCGTTAAATGGCTCTCATTATTGCCGCAGTGTGAGCTGTTGGCACAAGCCTCTGCTCTGTCTCCAAACCCTAATGCCATCTGGAAAAAAAGAGAAGCGAGGCAGGAGCAGGGAAGCCAGAGCCGTCCCCATTCCCATGTCCCATCCCTGTGCCTGCCCCAATCCCAAGCAGAGGTGTGGGGCTGAGAGGTGTCGGGAGCCCCATGGCAGAGCTATAAATCTCACTCAGTCCGAGAGGAAGATTTATATTCCCGACTTGGAAACAACGCCTGTAGCATGCATACACATACACACACGCACACACGCACATTCCCGCCTGGCAAAAAAAAAATAAAAATAGCACAACGGCATTGCCAGAAGTGAGCCTCGAGACAAGGTGCAGTCCCAGGAACAGCTAAATTGCTTTCATGACTTTCCAGCAGCGTTTGGAAGACAAATTGGGGGCTCGTGCTTTAAACGTATCCCCAATTTGCATTTTGATTGGCGAACAGGTCATGCAAATTCCCCAGTAAGGTATTGATCTGTCAAAGGCATCTGACAGTTTTCAACAATTGCTGAAATGGCTTTAAAACAGACCAGTGAGAGCTGGGGAGAGAAAAAAAAAAAAAAAAAAAAAAAAAAAAAAGCACATAAGAAAACTCTGCCTGATGAGTGAGTTCTTTCATCTGCTAAAAGCTCTGTAAGCCCACAAGCCTGGGGCTGACTTTAAATAGAGTCAATGGAGAAATATCTTCTAGACAGGGGAATGACGAAACCTTCCAACAGCCTCTCTCCCCTTCGGTTGCACGCTTTCTCCCTCACATGTATTTACCTCTCCTCTCTCCCAAAACCTCCTATCCAGGCTGGTGCTGGGTACCCTCTGGAGGTCAGAGAGGTGTCTGCCATTTGGCATTTCATGGGGTTGAACTTCAGGATGGTCCTGCAGGCACAGGGACAGGGGATGTTCTCCAGTAGGGGCTGTAAGGTACTTTTACTGTGAGGTAAAGAGATTCTTTTGTTTCTGTGATCCTTAAATGAGTCACAAGAAGTTTTGCTGCTGGGCTGCCAATCAGACACAACCTCTTTCAGGATTCAACCAAGAGACAAAGCATTTCCTGAGGATATGTCATAGGGAGACATTGAAGTACCCTGAAATACAGTGTGGTGGTGTAAAATGAAGCCGTTTGCGTGCTCCTGCTGTGGTCACCACATAAACGCCTTCACCAGAGCAAAAGAGGCTTTGAGAGGCAGTTGCAAAGAGCCTGGAAGGACCTTTCACCAGTTTGTCATGATGCTCTGGGGAGATAGCAGACACCAGAGAGAGCCTCGTGTTGTCAAGGGTTGCACAGCTGTGCCGAGTTACCTGTCTACAAACATTTTTGTAAGTTTGAAAAATGGTCATATCCTGAAGCAAGTTGCAAAGCCAAAACTTCAGGTCCTCTGCAAAGTCAAAATAAGTAAAATAAACATATAAACCCCATCGCCTTTAGTCAAGTGAAACATGGTCTTTTAACAGGGTACCAACCTTTCTCTTTCATTTTGTCATGTATTGACAAAACAAAAAGCCTTTCGAGCCCGTCATTTGCTAAGCTACAAAATGAAAAAAGACATTTCAAACTAAGAAACTATCATTTTCTATTTTGCACAGGAGATAGGTTTTGGAGGGTTTCCAACCCCCTCACCCTTTACCCCCCAATTTTTGAGTGAAGAAGATATTGAAACTGGCCATATCTTCATTTAAAAAAAAAAAAAAAAAAAAAAAAAAAAAGGCTTTTCAATGAATTTTCAGTTATGGTTGAGAGAGTCCTGAGAGAGTCATATCAAACAGATCCTGAGAAGCGGCTAGAAAAATGATGGATACTGAAAACTTCAGTTTCAGGTTACCAGGACTCCAAACTGCTTCTGACTCTGGCGATTTACAGATCTCACCTTTTCGGTGCAGAAAAAAACAGCTGATCTTCAGGCACCTTTTTGTGGATCAGCTCGCCGGCTTCTGCAGGGCCCTTAGGCCATCCCTATGCACAGTGACATAATAATGATGGATAAGAATCATTTACAGCTTTTGGGGAGAGGCAGAGCAAAAACAATGTTTCCCAGGCCTGCCCCAAACCATGGAGCCCAGCTCTGCACCGACCTGCCCCCTTTCCCAGAGCAGCGTGCAGCCTCTCAGCACATTCCTCTCCCTGCCCTACAGCTTAGAGCTGATACCCCCAGAGCTCGTATACTTTTGACCTCACAAGCATTGTGCAATCTGCCCATAAGCCTGTTCTTCCTTTTGCTACAGCTCAGGGATGCAGCATCAGCCCAGAATTAAACTGTGTAGAAATGACCATGCCCACAGGCTGTAAAGCCTCTGAGGTATGCTTGCAGGTTCCATCAGCTCCTACTTGGTCCTTTTCCCCTTCCCAGTTCCTAATGTGATGCTTTCTTAATCTGCTGGATGCTGCTCTGTGTCAAAAGGTGATCTAAAAATTCATCATAATATGGTGGGATGAGGAAAGAAAGTTGGCTAGTGTGGGCTAGGAGAGATCGGAAGAGATACCTTTGGATTAGCTTTGTGGAGAAAAAAAAAAATAGTTATGTATTTTGGGTACACATCTGTGTGTGAATTTCAGGGGCAACACGCTGTAGCATGATGCAGTCCCCAGGCACTCAGGATGTGGAACCTATGAGGCCCTTGGGGACAATCAATGCTCTCTTCATGCGTGTTCCAGGTGAGATGATGCCACCAGGATGAGGAGACAGCAGAGCCTGGTGGGGGGTTGCAAAGGAGGGGGATCTGCACTGAAGGGGCTCCATCCCAACTGATGTCCCTGAAACTCCTGACTATGACCCAGCTCCGTACAATGATGTATGGCTTTCCCAGCTTGTGTTAGCAATGACTGATGAATCTCTGCATCATTTGTCTTTGCATGCTCTGGATGAGGCCTCAGCAAATTACCTCAGTCATCAGCTTCTCCTCCACACAGCTCTGCCTGGCTGTGTCCCTATAGTTATCTCTTCCCCTGTTCTCTGCAACATTTGCCCCCAGTCTTACCTCCCTGGCTCCCTCCTCTTGTGTTCTCTGCCTATTTAACCAAAGCACATCAGTGATTTGGTCATCTATTTCCTCCTTAGCTAAGGCCAGAGGAGTTGTAGCCTTGAGAGAGGAAAGAGCACGCGAGGTATTTTATTCTATTTTCCCTCCTTCCTCAGGCCATCCCCTAGCCAGATCTCCCTTTGGCCTTAGCTAATCAGAAGATCCAGCTCAGAGAGCAGGGAGAGCTGTCTCAAGACAAAGTTCAAGCCTTTTTCTCCTCAGCAGCTTCTTTGTGGCCTTTCTCATTGAACCTTTAACAGCAGGTACTTTGTTATTAATTTCCCATCTCCATCAGGTGAATGGGGCCTGTGGGTCATTGGTTTTGCAGCTCATTGAAGTTTTCCACTTGGGAATCTGAAATGTTTTGTAGAACATTTTCTTTTTTTTTTTTTTCTTAAATGAGTTTCCCCTGGCAGACTGGACATCTTGATGGGTCAAACAAAGACAAGGAGGAGGTTGTAAGAAAAAGGTATCATGAGTCCTGTGTGTAACTCAGCAATTAGAACTGGGCTGCTCTTTTCTTCCCCATTCTCCCCTCGTCCCTTGTAATGGTCATTGGTAGCAATTTGTGTCACGTCATCCTGGGCTCAGAGAGTCTGCAAATCCATTCATTATGGCCCCCAGGAGCAAATCCCATCAAATCACCAGTTTATAAACTGCATTTCAGATATGTTACATGAGCACTGATTGCAAATCTGAAGACATTTCCATTTTGCCTGAGGCCAAGATTTTTAATTTAGGAAAAAAAAAAAAAAAAGAAAAAAAAAGAACAACCTGTCAGGGTCTGTGCAAGGGCTCTTTAGATATTCCAACCGGCACAGTTTATTTAAAAATTCAATAAGGCAATTTTCATGGCAGTAAGGAAAAAGAAGTGCTGGTGTCTGCACACTCAGTAAGGAGGAAGAAGCAGCCAGGATCATATCTCCCAAACCCTCTCGTGCCAGACTTTGCCACTGCCTCATTTCAGCTCTTACCAGTGTATGTCCCAAAAGATTTTATTTGTCTGTTTCAGTATCTCCAGCAGTGGAAGGAGAATATGGGAGTTGTGAGGAGAAGTGGCCTTTTTAGAACAACCTGTTGCCCCAGCAATCACATTATCTAACACACATCAAGTGTGTTTTTCTTTGTGTTTTTCTAATACAAAGCACAAACCTACTTCTGGACTTCATGAGCCTGATGACAATGGTTAAAGGAAGGGAGTGGTTAGTTTTGCATGATATAGTCATAAAAAAAGATGAAAAAGGTAAATAGGATGCAAATTCAAAGTGGTTGATCTTTGTGTTCCATAAACCATAAGGAGCTCTTGGGAGAACCAAGGAGAAAAGATGAGTTACTCTATTTAGACCAGTGGTCAATGAACAGCCATGCCAGCTCTAAACATGGAGCAAAATATTTTCTCCTAGCATATAGCCATTGCTATCCTGCTACCTATTCCTCAGCTAGGCGTAAACAGCTTAGACATTCCCTACTCTTTGTGTGACATCAGCACACATCTAAGCCCAGTCTTTGGAGGTTTGAGAGGTTCCTATCCCTTGAAGGAAGAAGTAGCCAGAAACTAGCACAGCTTACATAGAACAGCAGTTGAAAAGACCTCTGCATCCCTCCCCACAAGACTTTAGCCCACGTACCCACACCACCAGAACAGAGGCGCCTGTGTGACATCCCACATGATGAGCATTCAGGGCTCAGCACACTGGTAGAGGTGCTGAAGGACTTTCTAATCTTGCTGCTAATGAGATCATTAAGATAAACAAAACGATTATGTGAACCTTTCCAGTCAGAAGGATGAGGTGGGGTTTTAATTAAGGTAATGATACTCAGTTGGAAAGGCTATTTACAAAGGCATTTAAAGCCTCTAGGAAGGTGCTATAGTGGTAGTCTGAGTTTAAAGATAGTGCTATAGATAGAGCCTGGAGCAAGGGGGAGCCTATGTCCCTGTGGGCTACTAGACTCAAGGTACTGGTAGTGCTGGTGTTTGCCTGAGGAAAAAGGATACTATCTATGCAAGAGAGGTAGACAATGTCTTGCAAATAGAGTTGCAGAGGATGAGCTTGTGCAGAAGCATGCCCAGTTCTGGAGAGAACACTGCTTGCCTAGCTCAGGGGAGTTTTCAGAGCATTGCCACCTCTTTTCTCCAAAAGAGGACAAGGACTTTGAAGTGCTCCCGGGTCAGTAATTTGCAGGGAGGGGGCAATATCTGTATTAGGTCAGCTGGCATTTTATCTTTGTTGCTGAATCTTATTTTCCCCTTAAAACTTTTTTTCATTTTAAGGTAGTGATCTATAGTTTCTACATGAAAAGCTATTCCAGTTTGAAATTGGGAACTTGCCTTTCTGACAACTCAGAACTTCTATGAATTGCACAAGATGGGTCAGAATTGACCCTGGCCTGCAAGAACCTGAATTTTTGACAAATCAATATTTCCCTGTGCAAGTTTCCATGGAAAACTTCTAATCAGCTCCTGTTGTGTCCACTTTAATCCTCCCTCCCTCCCCTTTTCTGACTAAAAGCTATTCACAAACCCATCACCCCTTGTTAGAGACCTGTCCTTCACTTTCTTTGTAACAGCTCTGCTGACTGCTGGGGGTCCACGGGAAGGACATCTCATTGTTTTCTTATCTGCAAGAAAGAGCAGATCAACGTGACTTACACTTCACCCTTTCCCATTCAGTGCTGCCTCTCATTTTGTTCTGCTTTTAATATCATCTTTATTGCAAGGCTGTTCTAATGCTGCCTGTTTATTTATGGCTATTACCGAGACGATGCTTTAATTGTCGGATCAGCGCCTCCAGTCCATCAGCAAAGGAGCAGGCAGTTCTTTATAAACATCGTTTTTATTTAGCTATGCCACATGCACATACAGCGCGCACACAATTAGGAACAACAATGGTGTTATTCCCGAAGAACCCTTGTGCAGGTCTTTGTAATTTTACCCCCCTCTTGAAAAGGACAGCTTTTGCGTCTGTTTACTGTTCTTTCTGCACTGAGCATTTTGCCTTGCAGATCTGGAAAAAGGAAATTTAATTAGAGTAGTATTCAGGACGTTTTTTTATATATATTTTCTACCAATTAGCATTTCATTAAGTCAGTTAAATTGCATTTGCTAGAGACAGACACAACCCATTGCAGAGTATTATTTTAAGATCTCATTTCTTTTTCTCATCTTGCAAGCTGAAAATGAAATCAGGTAGTGATTGATTAATTATTAATTCATTATAGTGATTGGGCTGGGTTGGAGCTGGTCAGGAGCGTGAGAGAAAGTGCTAAGACACGATCTTGTTTTACTTCTTTGGACAACTCTGCAGGAGCTGCCTGAGATGGGCAGGCTCATCCTAAAGCCAGGTGCAGATGCCAGACTGCCCTGGGTGCCTGGCACTGCCTGCTTCTAAATATTTCCTTTGTGTAGGATGGAGAGGGGAGACCGTAGCAATGTTTCAGTATTATTTCTAAGGTCTCTTGGGCAAGAACAATCCCACCTCTTGGTTAACCCCTTTCTCATGAAGCAGCTCATCAGTGGGGTGATCACACTGCTGTTTTTTCTGGAGGGCTGCTGAAGCAGGATGTGTGCCCATGTGCAGCATGCTTCCTTGGCTGATACCACGCGACCACATTGTGTCTCTGCTTTGCTCTAGAAGAGGACCAAGCTTTGCCTTCCCTCTCACTTCTGCATGCTCCCAAGGCTCCCCTCATCCCTCCCTCAGTTTGCAGTGTGGCTTTGTCTCTCTTCATTGCTCTCAAGGTCATCATTGATCAGATTGCGAGTGCTTTACAGCTGCAGCCTTAGACGGGCAGAAAGAGAAATTGATTGCAGTCAATTCAGCTGCAGATTGAACTGTATTGACTTGTCCCCTATTCATGCAGACGAGGAGTTTTGCTACCTTTTAATTACCACAGCTATCCCTTCTTGGCATCAGTGGGATGGTTGCACAGGAGTGGGAGAGTATATAGGGCCTTGAGGAGATGCTTTAGGGTGTGCTGGGCTTTTTCCTGATCCATCAGGACCATATGAGAGAGACTCTGGCTGTTGAGGGAATCCCAGCAATCCAGTCTTCTCACCTGTGTACAGTTCCTATCCCTGGAGGAGTCTGCCACTGGGAGTGACTTTTATTTTCCACTGTGGAAGCCAGCCATTTTCAAGAAAGTGGCACTCTACTAAAGAAACAGCAGCCGCAGGTGGTATAAGGGTTATTCCTTTGAGCTGGGCACATTTGGCAGGAAAGGCAGAGGATCATTTGGCAGAAGTCACACTGAGAAACGTTGCTCCCACTCTCCCTGCCTTTGTCTCAGCACAGAGAGGAGTGATGTGCTGCTGCAAGCTTTCTCTAACAGCTGGATGAGCCAATCTCCTGATTAACAAGTCCTTGGGCCAAATCATGAATTCTCGGCTTGAGGGAGAAGATCTGGTTTTGTGGCTTTTGCTTGCATCTAGGGATCAGGAGAGACTGGAATGCATTCAACTGACCCCTGCAGAAAACAAGATGTACACGAGTGATTTCCATGGAGCAACTCAGGCTTCTCACCCTGGGTTCTGCTTCTGGCTCTGTCCATGGGCTTGCAGGCTCTGTCGGCTCTAGCACAGTAATTCGTTGCTATCATAGAAAGTGCAGTTGGCATTTTTGAAAGGTGCAGGATTGGCAGCTTCAGAAGACTGAAATCCTCTGTTCATCTGCTGAATTGATGCCAATAGCACCAGCACTAAGAATGAGAGAAGAGCAGTGATTCCAGCAGGGCTGGTGAATAACCTTTTTGTTGTTGTAAGATGGAAAAGTTTCTTTCAAAAAAAAAAAAAAGAGCAACAAAATGATGTTCATTTGGGGCCAGAGTAACTTTTTTGACTGTTAAAACTAGTCTGAGTAAGACAATGACATAAAAGAAAACATCAAAAGTCACTTCAAAACAGAGTTAAAAATCAACATTTTAGAGAAGTGAAAAAAAGTTCACTTCCACCCCCACACACACACTTCTGATGCTTTTTCTCCTATTCCCTTTTCCTCCAAAGCAGATCAGAATTTCTGCAAAGTGTTTTGGTGTGACCAAATACTTTTATCTTCCTGCCCAAAGCTCTTGTTTCTTCTCTAGACTCCAGGACTCCCAGGGGCTGGGCCTGGCCCTTATAAGGACGCTCACCCCAGGCTGGGTCTGTGCACTGCATGTCTGGTCACTGGAAGCTGGGCAAGGCCGGCAACTGAACCTATGAAAAGCCATCAGCTACCCACATGTGCAAGCTATGGATTTCCCTGGAAGCCAGAAGGGTGATCTGTAAGACACTTTCCTAGACCTTTCCACTTAATGTGGGATATTTTTCCTAACTGATGAGATAGGCAGTAGTGTAGGGACTCTGACTGAGCAGGCCAAGGGAACACACCTTTTTCGACTATCTGCCATAAGTAACAATCTACTTCTCAGTAACTTTATCTGCTGCACTGCTGCAAAAGTAGGTTCAATCTACTACTAGAATGGTTTGGCTGGAAGGGACTTTCAGGGAACATCTAGTCTAACTACCTGACTACTTCAGGGCTAACCAAAAGTTAAAGTATATTAATAGTATTATCACACCCTGAACTCTTACATGCATGGGGCATTAGGTGTTGCTCTCCAAGTGATCTTTGTATGGAAGTTATCCATTGTCTTAATGGCAAATCCTCTGGATTAAATAAAATGAGTTCAACCTTGTAATCTTACTTCCATGCTGGAGAGGTTTGGTTGTTATCCTTAGCAGACGAAGGATATCCATCAATTATTCTTAATCCCCACTGAAAGCTAACAGCCTGGCTTTATAGTGCAAAGCCCTTCCTCTTGCCCTTGTAGAGAGACCCTTCCTCTCTTCAGTGCAGCATCCCAAAGGGGAGAAGTGAATTCCAGCAGTTTACAGCTCCCAGGGAGAGAATGTACGGTGATAATCTTCCCCCAGTTTCTAGCTGTTAAAATAAATTCTTCCCATGTTAGTAAGGCTCCCCGAGGCCTCAGGAGAACAGGTGCTCACTTGACCCAAATGTCACCTCCACCTAATATATCACATCAGCCTCCGGGGGGGAAAATGCAGCCAAAGCTTCCTTCCCTGCACCCACCCGGGGAGGGCTGGCTCAGCAGGAGTGCAGATGGAGACCTGCATGTGCGTTGGGAACTGAACAGAGCACACGCCTCTCCAGAGACAGGATTTGCTTATTGTGCCACTTAGCCAGCCTGCTGTCCTGCTTCCAGTGATGAATGGTTCATTGGAAGGATAGAAAGAGTTGTGTAAGGCATCGAGTTGTCTGTGGTTTTGGAGGTGAGGCATAATACTAAATGTCCTTCTGCCAGGTGGTCATCTGCTGATGTCTTGAGGAAGGTCTTTTGATTCTCATGGGTTTGCCTTGCAGAGCTAGTACTGCTGGTCTTCATCATGAACAGCTTTTTTTGTGTTTGGTAAATGAGCATTTTCTTGTGCCACGCTGAAAAGAGGAAAGAAGACTCTGGAAAAAAAAAAAAATCTTCATGGAGTGTGTTTCTGCCTGCCATACAAAGTCCCAGGCTGTCCCATGACAACAACTCTTCCTCTGTCCTCTCCCATAGCAAACTTAAGGGGAAAAGTGTTACTTGAAAGAGATTGATGATAAATCCAGAGAAAGACAACTCGGTGAAGGGCATCCAGGACTGCATAAACAATTTATCTTCCTAGAATCACAATAAACACAATGGGGCATGTGCTCTGTGCTTATGGTTCTGGCTGCCCACGCTAGGGTTTGGGAGGTGGATTTGAAGAACAGTAAATCCTACCTCAAATCCTAACTCTTGTGAAGGTCTTGGGAACAGATGCTATAAAAAGTTAGAGGAGATAACCCTGTTATTAATTCAGAGAGATGTTTTTATCTAACTAGCATCGAGATCCAGATTACTTTATCAGATAAAGCTATCCCAAAGCCATGCCAGCCTATGGACTTAAAACATAGTTTGCATTCTGATTTTTTTCACTAGAACTCAAACTCGAGGAGCACACATACATGGGCTCTCATTTTTGTCCATACCTAATTATGTGTGCTAATTATTTAGCAGATTATTAATTATTTTGCTAATTACTTAGACTAGAAACTGCACATGACTGGTCACTCCAAATGATGTACAACATGGGTTAATTTCACACTTCATGCTATATTTATGCCAAAGTCAAAAGGGCTTTTATTTTCTTCCCAATTGGAGAGCAATGTAGAGGTGACTGTGAAACTGTTGTGTGACACAAGCAAGGTTTCTGGGAACCCCGGCTGGGATTTTTAAGTTAGACAGCTCTCTCTGAGCTCGCTTCCAGTCTACATGAACCTGAACAGTTGTGCTTTGCTGCTGCAGTGTTGTGCAAGGACTTGCAGGAACTGTGTGAGCCTCTTGTTAGAAGTGTTTGGAAGCAACCTTCTAATATGAAAATAGGTTCACTAGGGCTTTGGGATTTAACTAACCAATAGCTGCACATTGACTATCAGCTTGTGAATATTTCTGAACAGCTGTTAGAAGAGGAGGAGGAGCCTGGGTTCTAAGTACTAATGTTTCTGCACAGCAAAGATGCTTCAGAAGACTAAAATCTGTTCATGGAATATTCTGGCAGCAGGAAGGAGTTTGGCTTGTAAATTCTTCAGGCTCTAGGAATAACAAACTGCTTGCAGGAAAAGCAAAATGAAGATGCACACATGGAGACACAAGTAAAAAGGAATCACTACGTTTACTTGGTGTGAAATGATGAGCAAATGGAAACCAAAAATATATAGATGCTCCTGAAAGATTTCAGTCAGTTTTTCTGAAAAAAATGAATTACCAGTCAGTGCCCACTGGTAATTTACTTCTCTTCCTAGCTTCTCATTTCAGTAATCCTGGATAATACTGATGCTCCTTTAAGGATGGATGTAGGACCAGGAAGATAGGATTGGAAAAGAGGGACAAAGCAGGGACACAGCTTCACTGTGTCATGTCCTCACAGTGCAGGCTGAGGAACTGGAGAGAAAAAGAATCAGCTCTGCAACGTGTATTGAAAAGGCACGGGGAATCTTCTCCATGATTCTTATTTAACTCTCATTACTAAAACACAGGAAAAATGCAGTCACCTGTAGTAGAGCTAAAAATCCGTGTGCTTTTTCCCTCATAGCAGACTTAGAAACTTTCCTGAGGGCTGCTTGCAGAGCAAATCCTTCTCACAGTAGCCAGCTGGGATTCAACAGAGACATGCTGAGTATTGGTATTATTTATTTCCCTGTTTGCTGTAACCAATTAAACAAAAGCTTGGTCCATAAACAGCAATAGCCTGGGGATTGTGGGAGGGAAAGGCATTGCAAAGAGGCTTTTTGTCTTTGGCACATGCTCCTGGGACTGAAGGTCAATGGATATGCACCACACCAGGCTGATTAGTGTTGACAATCATTCACTTAGTTTTATGAAATTATCAATTGATCTGTGATTGCAGAAGCTGATCAATGCTTAGAAAATGGTGTGGGTGGAAAATCCACTTGGACTAGATTGTCCTTCCACACCTGGCTCTGTGGGAGGGGTCTCACCAGGAATGGCACATTCCTGGGATGGGGACTAATGTCAATTCCCCCTTTGCAGTTTGGTGGGAGCACAGCCTTTGCTGTCAGCCTTGTTTCTTAGCTGTCAGGTCATCCTGTCTTTTTGTGATATTTTAACTCTGAGGAAAGGAGCACAGATTCACTTACCCACTACTAAAATAATGTAGAGTTGTGGAAATATTAATATTATGAAGATATTTACTTGGATCTGGCACTGAGTGAAAGGTTTGCATATCAAAAAAGCTGTATTTGGCAGCATTTTCAAGCTATTAAAAATCTCGATGTTGGCAATTCCATATTACCAAGAAAGCAATGTAATACTTATCTCATGACAGTAATTCCTAGAGGAACTTCAACAAACTTTTCAGGAAAAGAAGTCGCCACCTCTGAAATGAAGCAACCCCTGGGACAGAGCTCAGCAGTACTTGCTGGAGCCTGAGAATGGTGTCAGAAAGGAAGAGAACATCCACAAGGGAAAACCTAAGAGTTTGTATTACTTGCAACAGGATGCAAGGTACAAGATTTATCAAAAGGCATCCTGACAAAAGATGAAAATAAATAAAAAGGACTTCATCTGTAACATTCACTGGTATGATTTTAATTGGATTATTGTGAATATCATAATACCAATTCTTCTCTGAGAGATACAGATCCAGGTGTCATATTATTATTTGGATAGTTCATCTTTTAGCAAATTGATTTAAAAATCAAGTTTCCAATCTTCACAATAGAAAATAAAAGCTAGAAAAATATATTTTGTGACCATTCTGAAGGGTCAGAAAATAGAAGCCAAATAAAATATCTTTTTCCATTTAATGTTTTGTATTTTACAGAAAGTATCTTACAGATTGTAGAGAAAAATGTTGCGATTTTTTTTTTTTTTAAATGCTTGAGCTTATCAGTATTGAGTAACATGGAACTGGTATCAATGCATGGATTTTTTCCTGGAGCTCTCCAGTCTGAGGGCTAAACAGATCTACTATATCACCATTCTGTTTCTAGTATTTTCTAGTTATCTACACTATTTTTCTATACTATTTCTACTATAAGTACACAATATTGCCCTTTCAACTCGTTTGTTCTGTCACTGGAAGTGCTATGGTCAGAGAAATTATCTAGAATTTGAAATCCAGCTTTAACCATTAATTACAAGAATAAAGACAAAAATGTAGCTTCTACACTTCTGTGAGCATTCCTGCACATATTAGCCTTCCAATATTGGTAAGGTTGACAAGATCAGAAACCCAGGTGGGGTGATATTGATGGTTTTTGCCTGCTCTGGCAAACCTCCAAGAGGCAGAAATAACAGCCATTAAGGAGCCTTAGCAACATTCTTGTTTCAGATAGTAACTGGTGAAATTTCTCCAATGAAAAATCAGGGAAAAATTACCATCAGCTGCAGTATGGGAGCAATTCAGGGCTCTTGCAGAGATCTCTATTGTACCAGGGGATGTTCAGACACATGAGTAGGGACATATCTGGTCTGAGGACATTCATGTTTGTGTAGACAGAATAATTTTTAGAATATTCTAAAATGCAGAGTCTGTTCTCCACGGTAACAATATTGACTGAAGAATACATGACTTTAAATCAAAAATAACAAAAGGATTTGGAGAGGTGGAGTGTGCCCTCTTTTGCTGACTAAGTAAGATTTGTATTTATTTTTTCTACTTGTGTAACGAAATATGAATGGGCTATTTCTTGTGAAATGGAGGAAGCAATTCTCATCTACTAGAAGCAAATGTATAATAAAATCTTGACATTCTGGAGCTCCAGTAAAAGCACGAGTTATAATGATAACTTGGACCGTAATAACATTTCTTCTCTGAAACAACTGGAGGAAAAAAAGTTTCTCATCCCCTGCTTTGCAAAAGGGAAGGTGACTGCTCAGAGGCACGCTGGGGACTGTTCAAGTGGTACAACTGTGATAATTGAAATTCGTATCTGTGATCAAACATCTGCCACTGCTGTTTTCTATCTTCACAGATGAGCTTCTAAACCTCTCTGGTACCCTACCACCAGTTGGCAGAAAATGTCTGTATCAGTTGAGTCCCACTGCTTTATTTCCAGGACCATGGTTGTTCTCACAAGGTAGAAGAGAAATTGTAGGGGTTATCCCATGCCCTCTCCTGATCTGATTGAGGTGGTTCTGGCAAGCAAATGTATTTCCACTCTCCTTTTAACATGCTTTACAGTTTAATAAAATGGAAAATCAAATTGCAAGAGAACAAAATGATTTTCATAAACACTGTTGTGGGCAAAGGGGTCCTTTGGATAATAGCACTTTTATCTCTGTTTTTGAGTCTTCAGGCTGCCCTAAATGCATGTAATAACAGTAAGTCATTCACAACATGCACATTCTCTCAGAATTACTGTATTAAACAACTGTGTTAAACTGGTGGGAAGCCAAGGTATATCTTCTTTTATTATCTCTGCAAACAGAGCAGAAGCTGATTGGTAGAAGCTGACCTTGCTGCTGTGGATAGAGAAGATCTAAGCCCATGGAGGTCAGCTCGGACAGTCATCACTTATTGCTTAAAGGTACTGTGCTGTGATCACGCCACTGCAGGCGGAGGGATGGGAATCAGCAGAGACGTTCAGGGAGCTGCAGTGGTAGAAGGTGCTTTCTTTTCTGGAGGAGGTTTATGCTTACAGGCAACGTCAAACTGAGGGGATGAGGTTTCTCTTTTATTCCATAGGAAATGTTAAAACAGATCCTCAGCCAACACCCTCTGCACACCTTATTTTGTTGCTAAGGTCAGGCTTTGGCTAAAACTGAATGAATTTTATCATCAGAGAACTGGTGAGCACTGAGTGAGCTGGTGATGTTGGGGTTGTCCTGTCCCAAATTACTTCTGTAATATGCTGTCAGAAAAGGAAGGTGCTATGGATATAGATATAGATGTATTCCAGAAGCAAAATCTGGTGCTTTCCTCAGCACCAGCACCTGCCTGGGGCTCACACAGAGGAGATGGACGGAAATCACACAAAGTCCCACTATCTGCATTGGACTCTGCCAGAGAGCACAAGGACTACAATTTCTGCTTCCCTCTCTGTGCCTCACTTTGTTACCACTCCATAAGACAGGAGGTTCAGCACAGCAGATGGTAGGGACAGGAAAACCATTAAGCTGATCCACAGTGCCTTTTCCTTTCCTGGAGAGGTCGTGTAACAATTAGGTGAAAACTAAGTCAGAGTCCCAGCATCTGACCTCCTGAACCTATCTGCACATCCCATGTTGCCAGACTGAAAGTTTCTCTGTTTTTACTGGAAATATTATCCAGTGACCGAGAGGTTTTGCTGAAGCAAAAAACTTCTCTGTAAAGTTTAGTGTCCAAAAGGCTGACATTTTTGAATGAAAAAAATATATATATCCAACTCTGCTCTGTAGGTACTGGTCAATTTGTGTGTTTATAACAAGTGCAGAGAAGGAACATTTCAACCCCTGTGAATATGGCCTGTTTGGGGAAATCATGTGTTTGATGGATTGCTCTCAGAGCCTTCTGTTATTAGAGATGTTTCCCCATTTGGATTCTAAGGGTTGGAAAAGGTTTTTGTTAGTAGCAGTAAGCAGATGTATCAACATGTGGTGGAAATGTGTCCCTCCATAGTGAGATCTCTTTAGTGATATTTCTGTGGAGAACAATCTTCAATTTTTCTTTTTTTACTTTTCATTTAAATTACAAAACTTTTGCAGCAGACCCTCAGAAGAAACACCAGCAGAGCTGAGGTGGTGAAAATCAGACCAACCAGTTATCCCCAGGGCCTCTAGTCTTCCTTTATCCTCATGGATTTTAAGGTACTATGGAATGAAAGCTTCCATTAGAAGAAGGTTGGTCCAAGGGTTAGGAAACAGACCTGTTATTTTGGAAGAAATTGCTAAATTTGCTGCCTGGGTGTATCTTTTCTGTTACTTTAGGGATAAGACCCCTCAGTCTGTCAGATTCTCATCTATATAAATGATAAGAGTATTTCCACCTTATCCTAAATGTGTTATTAAATAAATCCAGAAGATTGAGGCTTTCTGTCTCCCTGTGTGCACATAGACATATACCTACACCCCCTTCTCCCTTTCTGCAGAGACATTACTTCATTCTTACAGCAGATTCACAGCCTCTAGAAGGCAAAAGTGTTGGCTTGTCCCTGAACCTTCTTTCTTTGCTGTATAAACTTACATTCTAAAGATGACACACAATTCTGCCACCAAACATCAATTTCACGGCACTCTCTGTAGCTGAGGCATTTCCTGGCTGAATGTTATTGTGAATAAGCTCATCAGAAGAGGAATTTGTCTACTGAGATCTGAATCAAGTAGTACCTAGCATAACAATGTGGGTCAAAACCCATTAACCGCTTTTCCTAGTAATACTAAGGTATCATATATAAATAACACTCAAATATTAATCAAATTATGTATTATTTACTATCATTTTTATTAGTCTGAAGAACTATAATACATTTTGGGCTGAGCAGAGGGGGCTCTTATTCTTCTTTTCGTTTCAACATCAGCATGCTGATGTACTTTCTGTGTGTAGAACACAGCCTAGGATTACAGAACTGGGCTGGGAGAGCTCAGTTCTATTCCACTGACCTGCAGGGCATCTCTGATTAATGCTCTAACATACTTGTTTGAATTTCCCTACATGCAGAAGAACTATAGAAACAATGTCTTGTTAGAGTGAAGCTTAAATTCATGTTATTGAAATACCTTCAAAATAAATGTATTTGGAACTATACAAAGCAGCTAGGTGTACATCTGTGCACGTTCTGTTGTGCACATGTGTTACCCTACCTCAGGAAAAGAGGAAGCAATGGAAAATTTTACCCTGTTGGAGGAATTGAATCTACCTCACCTTCAGCATCAGGGGCAGGATAACCTTGCATTGATCTTGTAAGAGTCTTGTGAGCATCTCGCCTTGTCACTGAAGGGAATGTCAGGGTGCTGTGGATACATCAGCAGTGCTGGGGGTTAGCTTGGCCATATTGCTCCATCCACCTCTTACCAATTTGTTGGTGAGTGCACCAATTGTGAGTTTTGTCTGCAGGTCTGATCATAAACCTACTTGAAATCAATAGGATTCTTAAATTTTGGCAAGCGGGGTTTGAATGTGGTAGTTTGTTAAACTGCTTGGCCCTCACTGGGATGAAAGGCACTGTACTGAAATGTAATACAAAAAAGTTCCCTCTTCCACACATCCCTATTCACATGAATATAGGTACAGCCCCCTACTTCAGTACACTGAAATGAATATCCACTATAAGAATAAAGCTTATCAAAGCCTAAACACAGTACAATCAGCCTTCTATGTAGATGCAAAACCTTACTGAGCAGCAGCCAAAAGAATTAAACCCAACAGAGGAAGACAGAGACTCATTAAAAAGAGTTATAACAAATCAGTTATCAGACATTTAAAGAATAAACTTGTTAGAATAAACCTGTTAAATAAATCCTCAGCAAAGCTAATTAGGTCGGTGTTACACTGGTACAATGGCTCCCTTCCTCCGTGGAAGACTTAATGATAGCATAAGCCTGTTAAAGGAATACACTAAGTATACAATAAGCCAGCTATTTAAAGGATACCTCAGTCAGTTCATCCTCTAAATCTGACCTACCTACAAATTGTCACTAGTGAGAA
This sequence comes from Aythya fuligula, assembly GCF_009819795.1. Taxonomy (NCBI): domain Eukaryota; kingdom Metazoa; phylum Chordata; class Aves; order Anseriformes; family Anatidae; genus Aythya; species Aythya fuligula. The sequence continues at coordinate 7,367,338 of NC_045577.1, forward strand.
ATATCTCCTAGGCTCCAAGTGCCTATTGAAAACCCAGGCCCGTGTGCCGTGTCGTTTGTGAAAGAGACATCCATGGATGTGCCCCTTTTTCCGAACAAAGGGGCTGATGATGGCTGTGGAACGACTACATGATTGAGGGGCTTTTGTTTTCCTTTCTCTCCGTGTTGTACTCAAGGTGCAGATTAACCAACAGAACCTATTTTCAGAGCTTTAATGACAATATTGATCGACTATTGGTGAAGCAGCAAGGAGAGAAAGAGAATAAAAATAATTACTTTGCCCCTATATGGTGGCTTTTGTCACCACGTGTGTAAGGATGGATGATTTGGAGATTAGTGACATTTAACGGAGGCTTGGAATATCTGAGTTTGTTCCTAATTCTGCTTCAGGTTTTGTGCAAAACATGTTCTTTCTCATAAACAGCAGGGGGAACTATAGGGTGACTAATATCTCCTTTTGATTTCACCTGTTGTGAGATGGAAGTCTGTGAGGCAAGCCCTGCATCTCCTCTCAGATGAGGCTTTGGCAGAGTGTGTTAAAGATTCCTGTGTTGACTTAGTCTTGGTGGTGTGGGTAACTGCTGGAAAGGAGACATAAATGCAAACCATGATGCTTTCAGCACTGTCATTTCCCACGCTAGCTAGGTAAAACTAGCACAAATATATTAACGTGTGCTGCCACTGTGCCTGCACTCTGTTTGTAGACAGAAACCCGGGTGGGTAACTGCAGTTCTGTCTTCTAGGTGGCAGTTGTAGAAACAACAATAATCCTGACAAGATGAGAGCATTAGATTGATGTATTACTGCTTGTATTGCATAGATGGAAGCAAAGAAGAGCGAAGTGATCCCCTGGGATTATATGGCCATCCAGCAGCAGAGCCAAAAATAGATGCCAGGTGTCCAAGCGAGTCCTGCATTCCTATGCAATAGATCGCTCCCTCCAGAGGTGAACTGGGTGATTTTCCTTAAGAAAAGGGGGAAGAGTTAAATGCTGCAAGGCTCGGAGGGAAGTGATCTAAAACTAGCAGGGAAAGAAATGTTTATTTCTGGAGAAGGTGTCACGAGCAAAAGAAAAGCTTGAAAACAAGAATTGAACACTACATAAAGAAACACTTGACAGCCACAACCCTTTAAGTTGCCTTGAGTGTCTGTGTGCAAAATTCATTGCCAGCAACTGAAAAGCAGTGTTGGTTCTAAAGACGGAACTGAAGGTGTGAATCTACTGTAATAGCACTGCGATGCTGGAGATGACAGCGCTCTAGGGACGAGGTCTGGGCTGTCTCAGGAGTTGTCATGGGCAAACTGGATGCAAAGAGGGCAAAAGATGGGAAATAACCTACAGAATCACCTAGATTGAACTTAATGGGCAACCTAGTACTGAAGAAATTCAGAGAATGTGCAGTGCTTGGTGTGGAAAGCTGAACCGTGTTGGTACCCAGGCACATCTGGCTAGCAGGAGGTAGAGAATCGTGTAGGCAATGTTAATTGTTAGCAATATTACCACCAGCAGAGAAAGATAGCAGCTGAATTCAGGACTGCTCAGGGAGAGGTGTGCACACAGAGTAAGTATAGCAATCTTTGCTTTGGGAAGCTTCCAAATAAAATAAACAAGGTGCAGTTTTTATACACACTCTTTAACATGCTGCTTGGGAAACTGTGGCATAAAAGCTACATCTAAACAATCTGGCAGCTGTGTTTCTCACTACACACCAGGATCTTGGTCCTAGACACCTGGATATGGTACACCAGGGCTTGTTCTTGGAGAACTTGGCCGTGTTTCTTGAAACAGACTCCCAAACATTTTGATTTGTCTTCTGCTTCTCTGACCACCAACCAGAGTAGCCTAAGAGGCCGTGTTTACGCAGAAAATTTTTGTAAAACACTTTGGTATACATCTTTCCACATAGTTCCTGAAAATCAATCACATCAACATTTTCTTAACGAGATGAAAAGACACTGTTGTAAGCAAGGAATAACACTGCTCAGGGCATGTGGTTACTGTATGGTAACAATAACCCCATTTCTCAGGGTGCCGGCACGCACCAGCTATCAACCTCCTGACTCACCGCATACCTGAGGCAAAGTGCAGTTATCTCAGAGCAGCAGCATGCTCTGAAATGTGTCACTCCTTAGTGATTCAAATTCAGATTTTTTCCCAAATAAATAATAAATGTCACCAAGGGGAGAGAGGGGGTGCTAGCGTTAGACGTGTTGTAACGTGCTGGATAGCCTGCCTGCCTGAGTTAGATCCTCAGGCTCCAGAAAACTAAATTTCCCTCCTTTGCTGTGTTCCTTGGTCATTATTTATAATCCACATGAAGGTACAAAGATGAAACAGTCTTGTAACATCCATTCCAGATGACCAAAAAAAAAAAAAAAAAAAAGAAATGTCCACAGAGTTACAATACATCAGCATCAATGTAAGTCATGCAGTCAGATGCATATGTATGTTATGACTTGGCTTTATCCTGTGGGTGGTACTGTTATTCTATACTAACATCTGATTGCATGACCTTATCTCAGCCCTGCTAGCTGTGCACTGGCTTCTTCTCTTGTGTAAGTCAGAAAAGAAGTACTGACCCTCTAACTCTCACTGACCTGCTTCAGAATTAGCTTAGAAAGACTACAGATGCCAGCAGCTGTCCAATGCCTCCAGCAACCCCTGCAAATCAGGCTAAGAGATTTCCTTCTCATGCCTCTTTCAAAATCTTCAGGAGATATCAGTGCCTCTTGCTTTGCCATCTCTTTGGAATGAACGTTTTTGGGGCTAAGGGAGATATGAAACAGATGCAAGAACATAGATACATTGGAGTGAGGAATAAGAAAAAAAGCTCAATTGAACATTCTAGTCCCTGCATTTGACTGCATGTGGGTTTCATCTACCAACATTTTTTTGAGTGGTATGAAGTGCTGAGTGATTGCAGATAGAGGCAGAGCGAGGCTTGAAGCCTTCTGTGCAGTGTACAGCTCATGATGGGTTGGGAGTTACAAGTAGTTCCCTTTTAAAAGCCTTACTCCAAGTTCAGAAGAAACTAAGCTGCAGGTGATGAATACTGATGACTTGCACTTGGTACCACACAATAGTAACAATAGTGAATATGAAAGACTGCTAATAAAGAGGATGGATTTGTGGCTAGGATGGGAAAATCAGCAGATATGGGTTCATTTGCTTGCTCTCTCATGCACGTTTGCAAGCTCCAGAGGAAAGGACTCAACTCTTCTAAATTCATCCCACTACAATTTAGGAATTCAGTCTAAGCTGCTGATTTGGTTCCTTTTAGATAGTTAATTCCATAAGAAAATCCATATTATATCTAAGATAGTGTCTATGATAACAAGAAGGTTGCACCTCTGGAGTGAAAACTATCTTTCTGTTGTCTGAAGAGGGTATTTAGACAAACATCTGAAACCAAACACCTGTCCCGTTCAAATTACACAAGAATCCAGTGGAAGAAATCATTAATTTTGCATCAGTTAGCCCTGACCAACAACTTTCATATTAATGTGGCTTCTGAGCTGGGAAACAATCAGTTCCTACTCTTCTTTCTGCCCACTATGTTTTCCTAGAGCTGACCTTATAGTGGCATCTGTCTTATTTTAAGTTTCAATGACAGACAAACCACTCTCATATCTTTCTTCACAAGCCATCTGCTTCCTACCCAAGACCAGTAGTAAAAATACCAAAAAAGCTCATCAGAAAGCTGAATCTCAGGAGACTGAAAACTCATTCTGCAGCCCCCAGAGGTACACAGTGCTCAGAACAAGTATCCTCAAAGGTGAGTGCCTAGGACAACTGATGATTGATTTTGAAGCTGTGGTATTTCTTCTTTTGCCAATTTAAAGTTGGAAAGGGACTTATCTCAATAGATAAATTTGGGATATGTTAATTTAGGTGCAGTGTACTGATGGAACAACACTTACTTGGGAAATTCAGTGAGTTCAGAGTCTTTCAGGCTTCTAGAGCTGTGCTGGGGATGATTCAGTTTAATGCAGAGGAGCCAGCTATCAGTAGCTTATTTCAGAAAAACACAGGTCCTAACTGCTTCTTCTCCCTCTAATGAGACCTGTCTACATTTTTGTCTTGCTTTGCAAGGACTTCCAGCCCTTCTCCTGTTGCCTGTTCAAGTTTTGAATATAAACCTTCAATTCTGCATTGGACATGGTGGAAGCAAGTCTCTGCCAGCTCCTTGCCTCTTAACTCTGACCCTTGAGCCCCCTGCCAGACTTTTTCCACCATCTGTCAAAACAGCCTGGTATTTATCTGGCCACACAACCGTGCACATCACCCATCCTAGTCTGTGAACAGTGAGACACCCACCCACCTGTTAGGGGATACCAACAGCAAATTAATATGGCTGGTGCTCATATGGCTGGATAGCTGCACAACCAACACAAAACACAGTCTAAATAAGATCAGTACTTATTGTGGTATTGTTTGCAGGGGAGAAAGAGGAAATACATTTCATAAGAGACTGGGAGAGCACCAGAATATCAATACAATGCTCACAAAGCAAGTTTAATCCATTTTCAGCCTGTAATAAACAATGAAGTCTGCAAAACCTTGACAAGAATACATTCTGCTTTCTCAAGGAGGGAAACACAAGAGGATATGAGGAAAGAAAAAGTTTGCTGGTAGCACAAGAAGAACTCAGACTAGGGTCTGATTATTTTCACCAACCCGTGGGACTCTGAAGTGGGTTTTTGCTGTAGCATCACAAATAGAAATGAAGTATTCACCATGTGCAGGTGGCACATACAGGTTCTTTGCACTAGGAAATGACACTCAGAATACACAGAGGGAACCCACTTGGACATGGACATTTATTTCTGATTTCCAGATCTCTGTTTCATGTGACATTTTGCTAAACTTCTGACAATCCAAATTATCGTTTCTTCATCCTCACCACCATCTTTTTTGTTGTTGTTGTTTTTGGCCTAGTACTTGAAAATGGGAGGCTCTCTTTTTACACAGTGTGCTATGAATTTTTGTTCTCCTTCATGTTCTTTCTTGATTGACTAGTTTATATTTCCTTCATGGGAAGAATATTATAGTTAAAAAATCTAAACATTGTTTTGTTAGAAGAGAAAAAAGTGAGAACTGGGCACGCTAAAATTGTTAACAACTCAGAAAAACTCTTCAGTGGCAGAAAAAAATAAAAAATCATGTTCAATGGAGCTTTGCTGATCTGGGGTGAAGATCCAGGCTTTGTTCATTGCAGGGAGAAGGTGAGATGAAATATCCAAGACTAAAAAGAGGAGATGACTCAAAAGAGAAAGCTACTGGAGTGAAATAATTTTGTTTTTAAAAATGCCATCCAGAAACCTTATCTTTGACACATAAGAACAGACACATAGCTAAATATGCTGTAACCTGCTTAGGTTTCCAAAGCAGCAAATTAAACCAGTGGACTATGCAGTGAGTGTCCATTCAGATGAGCAAAGCTCATTGAACACAACAATACTGTAAGAGAACATGTTGAATACTCAATGCACCAAATAATCCTCTTTTGATACAGAGACAGTAAAAGCTTTTGGGAAAGAGGCAGCAATAGCATGTGTATGAACTGGGGGGAAAGAGAGACAACAGTCTGGGACAAGAAAATGATGAGCAAAACTTCTATTTTCATTTCATTTTATATTTTTCTCATTATATTTTTATGATATTGACAGGAATTCTTGTTTCTGGGCAGGACACCCACCCCTGGCTCTGACTTTCTGGAAGAAGGTGTTACTTTGTAGAGAATATTTGGGTTGTTCTTTAGGTTCAGGAGACCTTTGGATGACTGAAGAGTATAGGCTCACCTGATTTCTTTTTGGTGTCCCTTCACAGGAATATGAAATATCATTCCACATCTTGCTAGACCTAATCACACGCTAGCCTTCCCAGGTGCAGTGAGGAATGACACCCAGTATTGCTCTGTTCGTTGAATCAGTAAATCCCACGTGACTGCAGCTGTTGTCCCTGGAGCTTTTGCTTTGATTTCAAACATCCTCATGTAAGACAGAAGGATCCCCCTTTCATTTCTGGTAAATGCCAAGAGCAACAATGAAAGAACACACTAGTGATAACCCCAGACACTATTTATTTGTTTAAACAAGTGCTTTGCAGATATATGGTCTATATAAGAACCGATCCCTCAAACCTCTCTGCCGTGGTGTACGCCATTCCTCTGTGGCCTTGTACCAGGGAGATCTGTGAGAATTGTTTCAGCCTTTTATATGAGCCAATGTGACAGAATCAGGGGTGGTTTACCATGAAGTGTGTTTTACAGCTGAACAGTTGCCTGGAAAAAAAAGTAAAACTCAAAAGCTTTGGATGAACTATAACAGATAAGCTAAGCTTCAGCCCTATCAGAGCAGCCTGGAGTTTAACCAAACAGCTTCTAATTCTGCTCAGAAAAGATTTGCTGAAGATTTAGCTTAAGACAATGTTCTTGTAGTCACAGTGGATGTGTGAGAAAAGGACAGAACAGACTGTCCTTGCAGGCCAGAGAAGGGGGGGGCAGAAAGAGGGCATGCCCCATTGTCCTTCTTGTCCCATATACCTTGCTCAAGGTGGCTGAATATTTTCCCTTCTGACAGCACAGCACAAACAACAATTTGTCTGAGGGGTCTAGGAGCCTCGCACAATGGCAAGGAGTGTTGGATGCTCTTCCTGCACTGGGCTGCTTTTGCTGAGCTGCTGAAATTCGTCTGGGTGGGCGATGCCCTTGAGGCACACCCGTCTCCAACTCATTCCTCCCTCGCCTTTCTTATATATTTTTAAAGCACTCGGGTAATCCCAGAGCTCCGTCCTGTTCATCTGAACCAGAGAAGAGCTGCGGAGGAGGACGAGGAGACCCCTTTCCCAGCTCTTCCCTGATCCCACGATGGGATTTCAGCCGGCTGTGCCGGCGGACCCAGCTGCGGAGCCGAAACAGGAGGCTCCCGGGGTGGCTCAGCACGGCTCGGCACGGCTCAGCACAGCTCAGCATGGCCCAGCACGGCTCAGTACTGCTCGGCTCACCACCCCAGGCCAGCCCGGGGGGCGAGCCGGCCCCTGAGTGCCCCCCCAGCCCCGCCGCTCTCCGCGGTGCTGAACCGCAGCGGGGTTTGCGGGGGGGTAGGGGTGGGGGGCGGCCCCTGCGCCCCCTCCCCGAGAGGAGGTGGGCACCCCAGGGCGGGGGCCGGGCTGGGGGCAGGCCCCCCAAACCTCCCCCCGGCCCTCCCTGCCTCCCGCAGCCGCTTGGTCAAAGGATGGGGCCCGGCGCTGCCTGGCTCCGGTAAGGAGAAAATAAAGGAGGGATGGGAGGAGGAGAAAAAGGGGAGAAAAAATTAAAAGATTTAACGGGTGGGGACCTCTCGGAATCTCAACCCGCTGCTCTGCAGCCTCCTCGCCAAATCCGGGGGGCAGACAAGTTTCGGTCCCCCCACAGCCCCTTCCAGCGGCCCTTCCCCGTCTCAGCCTCCCTTCTCACGGCCCAGCCTCCGTCTGGCCGGAGCTGGAGTCCCTCCTTTCTGCCCCCGCCTGCCCCTCCCCCGTCCCTAATTATGTACAAAACACTTCTTAGAATAAAATGGCCAGGCTGGGGCTCCTCCCTGCTCTCCTCTTCCCCATTCATCCTCTCCAGACCTCTCCAAGCCCCTCCTCCGGTGACAAGCCCAGCCTCTCGCTTCCCTCCTGGAGCCCTTTTCATTTTTATTTCTAACCCCCTCTCCATTCTCCCTGCTGCCTCTGCTCCTTCCCCCGATGGCTACGAACTGAGCAGCAGAGGAGAGGGGGGGCACAGGAATAGGGGAAGGGGGCTGAAAAGGCAAGGAAAAAAAAAAAAAAAAAAAAAGCGAAAAGAAAAAGGGAAGAAAAAAAAAAAGGATTTTTTTATTTTTATTTTTTTTTTGCCTCTGCCCTTAATGCCCGCGATCTGGATCAAGGAGGGGGATTTTCTGTCTGAGCATGAAAAGGACTGCTAGACACCCAGGATTTTCACGCCTGCATTGCCGACCCAGCACCCAGTATGCAAGCTGGCCAGAGAAGCTCTCCCACAAGTTCCTACCGAGCCGAATAAAACCCACGGGCGCCCGGATCTCCTCCAGAGAGGGACATTAGCAGCAGGTAAGGCGAGCGCTGCGCTGCGGCTGCAGGGATGCCCCGGCCCCCAGCGGGCTCCCCCCGTTGTGTAACGCCCGTGGCACCTCTCCCCCAGCCCCACACCCTTTTGTGTCCCCCCCCTGCCGGCTCGGGGAACACGGAGTTCCCGGGGGGGGGGGGGGACCGGCTGGGAGAAGTCCTGCAGCCCGGTTGGTGATGGGGTGTGCGTGAGGATGAGCTTGGCCGGCACTGGGAGGACTGGGAGGGCTGGAAAAGGATGAGGCCCCTGGAGGACGCTGGCGGTGGGGGCTCAGCCCCGGCTGGTTGAGCTGGGGGTGGGATGCAGCCAGGCTCCATCTGTATTCCGGAGTATCGAGACAGCCCGGAGCGGGGGGGGGGGGACCGTCCCCAAGGAGATGGTGTCATCTCCACTTAATCCGCCGCTCCGCTTTAGCAAGTGACAAGCAAATCGCGGAGGAAAAGGAAAGTCTGTCGCCTTGAATCCCACACTGGGCTGATTGCCTCGACTTCTGGTGGGCACAGGGAGACAGCGACAGAGCCGGGGGAGGGCAGCGATGGCGGGGGGGGGACGCATCCCACAGCGCAGGAGCCTGGTTTCCCCCAGCTCGGCTCTCAGCGCTGCTTGTAAGGCTTCTGCCGAGCGTAACTTTGCCTTTTGCAGCCCATGGGGAATAGGGGGACGCAGGGCATCTCCACGCCATTGCATCAACCCTGAGGTCTGGCACAGCCCAGGTCTAAAGACACAGCAATGACCCAAAGAGAGGTGGGTTTAGGTGTGAGTGTGTGTTTTGGCTTCGGAGAGTCCCTCCGTGCTTCTGCTTGGGAGTGGGGAAAGGAGGAGGGGGTCACTTCTTAGATGCAGTCTCCTTTTCATGGAGAGAAACAAGCAGCAGATGAAACGCTGGCAATCTCAACGTGTGGCTTTAGCCTTGTGAGTGACATCTGCACTAGATAGGACAGAAGGATCCTTCGTGCTTTACTCTGGCTGTTCATCTGGGTGCATAATAATCATTTGTTAATGGCAGTTAAGCTGCTTTCCTGAGAGTTGTGGAGAAGTATTCGAGGGTTAGTGAGAGGAAGAGACAGCAAGTAACAAGGAGACGATGCTTTGGCGCAAGAAATACAAGAAAATATAATTTTTCTGTTCCTTAAAAGGGAAAAAGATTGATCAGATCTGCTTGTGAGTGACAGACAGACAAACCCAGGCTCTCTCCCTCCCACACAGCACATAGAGAAGCAGTCGCGTTTTCCTTGCACGCATGTACACGCTAAGCACATAAAGCACACGTTGCTGAACTCGTACAGCCGGCACGCTTAAACACATGCTTAAACCCCGTGCTGAAGCCCAGCAGCTCAATCTTGCTCTCCCATGGAAGCTACACAGCCCCGCAGCTCCCCTGCGTGCAGACACACAGTCCTGATCTCCACGCAAACAGGCACCGTAATGTGCAGGACTGCATTGATATTCTCTTTATGTGAATCAAGGATTCAGACATTCACACGAGCATGCACACGCTGTCTTCTTTGCAAGTCTCTTGTTAGGTGGTTTGTGCCTTAATCTTAGGCTTCTCCTTCATAGTTGGTTCCAGGCATTGATTTGGGGTTTGTCTGACTCCAAAGCCCTTTGCCACGCAGCAGAAAAGGCGTTTTGTGAGTCTGCTTTTTTTTTACTGCTCTTTGCATGTTCCCTCAAACTCAGTAATGATTTTGCTACTGGAAAGGCAGCAGCCAGGGGACCAGGGAATGGCTGGGGGGAGCAGTGGCAATCCCATACCTGTCATACCCTCTCTGATCAAGGACCAGTCTGTGAGAACATGAAGTGCTGTGCTGGAGTCACGTTTGCTTTTTCCACATCTGAGTGTGTGTGTGAACAAAACTGCATATGCATCTATAGCTAAATATACACAGCTCAGGCTCCACTTCAGCCGTACCCAGGTTCAGAGCAAAAACCTTCCCACCCTTAGAGTACAAACACGAATCTGCCTTTGCAAGCTCCTCTGGTCAGAACTGGCGTAGTACACACGGGGGAGATGATGTCACTGGCATTAGAGGTATTTAACCAGCACCCCCCTCTGACCTTCCTCCCCTTCCCCTCTTTCCATTGGGCCTAGGAAGGAGGCTGTGCTGTTCTCCGAGAGCAGGAATGGAATGGGGCTGACTAGAGTCCACGTTAAAACTTTGGAGGGGAGGAACATATGGTGAATTGGCTCGCTGTGGGTAAAAAGGTATCCCAAAAGAGGTGATGGAGAGCATAGCTCTGTTCCCTCCTCACCTTCACTGTTTACTACGTTGGAAGTATGCGTAAGGCTGATGCTAACCACTACAAGGGAGCGGGTCTGCCAGCAGACCATAATCGCTGTTGTCTGTGTAACAGAAATACTTCAAAGCCAAATCCCTCTGTCTTTGCTCAGGCAGAAGTCCCGGTGCCTGCGCTGAGTGCATTGCTCAGGAAAGCGCTGCAGAAACTGGCTCCGGTCAGGAACCGGTGCGTTCGCGCTGGCTCCCTGCCCACCTCCCAGAAATGGATGGATGTGGATTTCTAGAGTCTGCCCAGGGCTCGGTGTCAGCACGGTGTGAGCAGCTGACGCAGGAAGGTTCAGAAAAAAAAAAAATATATATATATATATATATATATATATACACATATGTGTGTGTGTGTGTGTATCTCCAAAGCTCGAAAACAAGGATGAAAATCCCGTAAGCTTGGAAACGAGGATGAAAATCAGCCAGGCACAGAGCATCATGCCGCTTCGTGCGGAGAACCAAGCGGGGACACCCCCCCCGGTCCCCGTCCCCCCGCGGTCGGGACCCGCTCCGCAGCCGCGCAGCTCCGCGGAGCCGCCGGGCGGGCAGCGGCGCCTTGTCCCGGGAGGGGGCGCTGTGGCTCCACGCAGCCCACCCGAGCCGAGCCGAGCCGAGCCGAGCTGGGGGGGGGGAGAGCTCCCACCTCCCCCCTGCTTGCCCCGGCCCCGCGGAGAGGGAGCCAAGCGCTGATAACGCTCCGGGGACCGGGGGGGTGGGGAGAGAGGGATAAATAACAACAGGGCTCTCTTCTCCGAGGAGGCCAGGTGCAGCTGAATGGGTTGGGGCCGGATCCTTCCCGCTGCAAGGCGGCAGAGCCCCGCTGGTGGGTGCGGGAATCCTGCCCAGGATCTGGCCCGATGCGCGCAGGAGGCTTTGGCCCGGTGATGAAATGCAGCTACTTCTGGGACAGAGCCCAGCAGCTTTTCCGTGCCAGCAAATACTACAGGGGAAGTGAAAAATCGCTTCATGCATTGAAAGTGCAGAGATGAACTTAGCGAGGCAGAATATAAATTACCCAGAGTTAGGTGGCTGGTGCCCTGCGCTTTGATTTACACCATCCCTCTCTCAAAAAGTATCACGAGATTTTTACAACCGTAAGGACCTTGGCCCATTTCCTTCCAGGCCACACAAGAGCAGCTTCCCCAAAAGGGAGAATGTCCATGCACGGAGAGACCCAGCTTCTAAATAAACCCACGGTCCGATCCTCTGCTTTTTCCTTGTGCCTGGAAGATGGCTCCTGCCTGGGGCAGGATAGGAGACTGGCTTAGCATTGGTGCTGAGTCAGGGCAGAGCATCTCCTCCTGGCTATGGGGGGCAGCCAGGCAGTCTTTTGGGTGCCCTGGGAGGTTTTGCAGTGCAGTGCCATGCTGCCACGTCCAGGAGGGCTGCAGCTTGTAATTGGTGTGGGAAAGGGAAACATTATCAAACAGGTAGGCCTGGGGAAGGAAACTGTATGTATCTCCCGGATTCCTCTGTCCAGAGAGAGCCAAGCATGGGCAGAGTTGGACTAGATAGATCGGATGATGTTCAGCGTGGTTTGGGAGTAGGCACAGGACAGCTGTTTCTGGCATGAGGGGCTGAATAGCACCATTTCAGGAGAGAAAAAAATGCTGGGACTAGTGGGAGGGATGGGAGAAAAAGCAGAAATCAGCGGAGCAGCTGATTTAGACTGAGCTGAAAACAAGTGAAAGACTCAAGTTTACTTTGGCAATGCTGAATCAGACCCTAAATGAAGGCGGCATAAACTGGCATCATCATGTCATTTGGAAAAGTGGCTGAGGGTCAGGCCCTGGATTCGCTCAGTGCTTGGGCCAGGGATCCTTACAACATGCCCGCACCTTTGCAGCCCTCTGCTCAGCGCACTGCTTTAATGCAGCCGTGAGGCAGGAAGGCCTGTGAGCAGCATCACAGGAACAAGAGAAAGATTCTTATTTATTTTTGTTATTTGTTCTCCCGAAGTCATGTACTGCAACCCATTTCATAGAAGCCCACAAGGTGCAGCTGGCAGAGCATACATACCTACCGCAGTGCTGCTGCCACGTCCCCTGACAGGTCCACTCGGCGCTGGCTACGAGCAGGGACCGTGGTGGCACTGAGGCCCCTGCAGCTCAGCTGATGGCACGTCTCAAGGTGTTGACACAGGAGCTGCAATGCTTCGACTCTCACACAAATAATTCCCCTCTCCTACTTCATAAAAACAACCAGTTTCATCCCTGCTGGAGCGCTTTTCCCCTGGCAGTAGGGCTACGAGTAAGGCAGAGCCACAGAAGCTGATCAGAGCAGAGCATCTAACCCAGCTCCAGATGGCCTCCAGGGGAGGACAGTGACTAGCCTTTGCCAGGTGCATGCTGGCGTGGTGTTTGTATTGTTAATGTTGTATGCATTGTTATTATTACTGTTTGTGTTGGTGACAGAAAGGCTGGGCAGAGGCAGAACTTCAGGTGCCAGGAGCACCAGTACGGCTTTCAAGGCCTAGAACAAATTTTCTGTATGCATTAGCAGTGGGCTCTGTTTAACAGAGTAATGCCATTGCAGCGACATCTTTCCTTCCCAACATTAAAAAAAAAATAAAACAAAACCAGCTCTGCACTGATACACACCAGGCAATGATACAAATGAAGCTACAAGAGGTTCTCAAGAACAGATCCAGAATTTTGCTCCAGGGCTTTTTGTTGTAAAGGAAAAAAATAAATAGCAGAGGGACCTCTCACACTCCTATTCCCCTGTACGGACAGATTTCCAGCAGAGTAAGGGGGTCTGATGCCACAGAGTAGCTTGGGTTCTTGCAGTCCGTTCATGCTTGGAACCTGGCTTATGGCTCTCCTGGGAGAAAGTGTGCTTTTTCACCCAGTGTTTGTAGAAGTTAAAGCCTGGAGCCTTACAGCAAGACTTCTTACAGTGTGGACGTCTACGTTTATGCATATTAGAGCTGAATGTGTGCTGTACAGCGAGTACCTGTGAAAAGCCAAGAACTGCTTGCTGTAAATCATCACAGCCCGCGGAAGCCAGGGGAGTTAAACGGCTTCATGGTGAGCAAGGATTTCTATCTTAGGGTTTGATTTAGAGCATGATTTAGAACCTGGCCTGTGCTCTAGATTCCACTGTGTCCATCACGATTTTGGATGCAATTTTGGCTAGAAGTCCTGAGTCAGCAAAACTGCTCCCATTTAGCCATCTCTTTACCCCACTGGAGTAGTGCATGAGGTTGTCAGATACGTTGCAAACACTGGGGACCTTTGTGATAATTTATCCTTGCAGTTGTGGATGCTGACTTGCTAAGCAGGGTGGAAGACAGGGAGGATGAGCTTTAAAACCATTGCCTTGTGCAGGCAATACATTCCAGGCAGGGCTGCCAGAACCATAAGAATAAATAAAAGACGTTTGTTCAGCAGTTCAGAGCAATCATTAGAAAAGTGCAAAGAAGCTAAAACTAACTAAGGAAGGACAAAAGAAACTGAACTGTGACCCTGGGGAGCAGGCCAAATTCAGGACAGGCAGGAGAACCACGATGAGAAGGGGAAAATCTCTCCAGCTGGACTTCTGGTGTCGGCGGAATAAGCAGCAGTGAGGCTACGAGTGCTGGAGCAGCCTGGCTGCTTTCGGCGTGTGACTGCTCTTCAAGCAGGTACAGATGGTGAGCGGGTAGCGAAACCCTCAGACATATGCTGGGGTACATATGTGGCTATAGGTCCCTCCTGGCTCAGGCCACCTCCTTGCCTAGAATATGAGGATGTTAGTGTTATTCCAGGCATTTCTCGTGCTGTGAGAGATTTTCAGTAAAAAATCAAAGGTGTGTTTTGAGGGAGCAGGGAGAGCGTAGGAGATACAAGGTGAGCCTGAAGAATGCTTGAGAAATATTGAGGAAGTAGAAAGGAGATAGCTAACAAAGACAGCACAACGTTTGTGCTAAAATTGTGAACGGACATAAAGCAGCAATGGGGACACGTAACGTAGCCTTAAGACCAACAGCTATTTCTAGAATTGCTTATGTCATGCTGTCCAAATTTTGAGTTGTTTCTGTAAAACAACTCCAGGCTTCACTCTTTTATGCCTGAGAATGCTGGTAATGTTTTTATCTGCCATGACCATTCTCCTAGAGAGAACTAGAAAGTATTTGAAAATGAGGGTGGGCTGCTGTACTGTATTTTAAGCTAGCTAGTAGATAAATCTAACCAGGCAGATTAGATTGACACCCATTAACATTCTACAAGAATATTTATGTCGTTGGCTTAAAGTAGACTATTAGCAGTAATTTGAGTTCTTGTAAATATTTGTATAAAATTATTTTTTGTGTGTGTGTGCATTTATAGATATAGATATATATATATCAATCCTCGTATTTGCTTCTTAGGAGAGAAAAGTTAATGGCAAAAGGCAGCAATCAGAACTGGGTGTGTTACTCTGGGTGTTTGATAGTGAAATGGAGGAAGGAGTGGTACAATTTGGTGATGGAGCTGGGTCAGGACTTGTTAAAACTGGGAACAATCGAGAAGTGCTCTGACCAAAACAGCAGGAGAAAGCAACATTTGTTGAAAGTGGCGGAACAGGATATCTCTGCAGAATGGCAAAAATAAATACAGGATGCTCAAACAAATGAAAAAGCATCAAAAATCAACGAAAATCCCTTGATTAAGACACCGAGACAGGATGACAGGGTAAGGGCTATACCAGAACTGCCACCCTGAATGAAGTGAAAGGTTCATTTAGCCCTGACTCTGTGTCCCATCATGGTCAGTGGTGGACACCGAAGGGATCAGAGAGGCCTGGACGAGTGCTGCCACCCCTGGGACAACCTGCTGGCTGGCTGGGGCCATGCAGAGCTGACCGATGTCTCATGGCAACTGTGTGCAGTGTCACCAGGAGGTCTAGCTTGTATGAGCATGGCTAATTCCTCCTGGAGCCCTCTTATGCTTTTGGTTTCCACAACATCCTGCAGAAAAGAAATTATGGGTCATGTGCAGAATTATTTCATTTGTTTTTTTAGAGCTACCACATAATTTTCTTGGGTGCCTCCAACTTTTGGTTAGACAAGAAAGAGTAGATAACTGTCTCTCATTCTCCATTCCTGCCTTATCTGTGACTGCATAGACATCACATCATGCCCTTGTCTCCATGGCTTCCAGGCCCCATTATTGCAGAGTACATAACTGAGTGCTTAAATATTGCTCAAAGAATACTGATTGTAAGCTTGCTTTTAGACATCAAGTGTCACAGGCCAGTGCAATCATATCTGCAATGGGCCCAATCCTGTGGTCTGAATTTCATAGATAAATTCCTTATTACAGTCCAATGGATGTAATGAAACCTGACTGCAAGATCAAAGTCTAAGCAACTGCAAATCCATACACACGCTGAATGCAGAGTGAATCATGTTTGTGATCCACTGGAATTCAGTTTCTTTGTTCCAAAATGCTGGTCAGGAAGGCAGAAGAAACATTCCCTGGGATATTATAAAGACTAACATATAATCAGAAGGAGAATCAATGGAGATTGATGGCAAATTAGATGGATACTTGAGACATTAAAAGGAAGGACTGAAAATAGAAGCGGTATTATAATTGAACCATATTAATATACTTTAAATTGCTTTACAAATATTACCAGGTTAAATGGGGAAATAATAGTTTATTTAGTATGGGAAAGCTGGAGTAAGAAGGGACATTTGGGTTCCAGCACAAAAGTATATGAAGGTTAGAATGAAAAGTGATCAGAAACGTTTTAATGCTTTGATGATACAAGAACAAGGGGACACATCAAAATTAAAGGGCACAACTTTTCAAGCAAATTAAAAGGAAATACTCCTTTCTTCAGCCTATAGTGAAGCTACACAATTCCCTGCTGCAGAAAGTTGCTGAGATGAAAGTCTGGACGGATTTGAAGTGTAAAGGGCTATATAACTTTGTAGCAATTAATAGCATTTGCAGCTCTGCAATCTAGGACAATGGTAATCAGATCTCATGCTTCAAAGCA
Source organism: Aythya fuligula (assembly GCF_009819795.1). NCBI lineage: Eukaryota > Metazoa > Chordata > Aves > Anseriformes > Anatidae > Aythya > Aythya fuligula. The sequence goes on from NC_045577.1 coordinate 7,383,700, forward strand.
AAAGCTGACCATCTTCTGGGGTCAGGAAGGACATTTTCTCTCTGCATAGTAAGAACATAATATGGTTGGCCAGGTAATATGACTGGATATGGCCGATCCTGCTAGAAGCTAAGTCAGCAAGAGATTAGCAAATTGCTTCTCTGGGTGCTGGATTAAGGTATTATAAAAGGGTTTTTGCCAATGCCAAACAGCATATCAATCCAACAATCTCTTCTTCTGTGTCAACTCCCACAAAAGTAATTTCACTGATTACAGTAGATATTGAAGCAGGACATAAAATGGGTGGTTATAAGCAGCTGCAGTGACCCTGAGCTGCACATTTCAGCTTCCTCCATCCCCGCCGTTATCTGCAGGATGGTGCGCAGCCCTGATGGGCCTGGAGTCTCCCTGTGCTGGGTGCTGTACAGCTGCAAGCTCCCTGCCCTCAGGGGCCTCCAGTGCAGACAGTGGAGATGGAAAAGAGGCAGGGAATGCCATCACCTCTGTTCTCTACCAGGGGAAGTGCAGCACAAGGCTCAGGGATCAATTCAAATCCTATTAGAGTCAGTGGAAGCATTTCAGTTTGCAGGAATAGGAGCTCGGGCTTGGCCTTAGCTGGTTTTGAAAGTAGTCGGTGGTAAGGGAACAGAACATCTGAGAAAACAGGGCCTTAAATATTGCAGTGGGGTATGCTGAACACTTGGAAAGTCAACCTCCAGGATGTTTGTGAAAAGTCACCTTAAAGAATTTGCCCAAGCTGACAGAGGAAGGCTGGGGCAGGGATGAATGACTGAAAGCTCAACCAAACTGCGCTGGTAGCAGCAACACAGGGGAGAGGTAGCAGTGAAGTAGCCCTTTCGTGTCCCATCTCCTCTCCCCTGTGCACCAGAGGGTCCCAAGGTGTCCCCCAAATGGAGACCCATCCTTGTGCCATGTGCCAGGCACAATCCTGCCTCCTGCCCACCATCTTCTACCCTCAGCAGGCCCACGCTGGTGGGAGGAAGGAGGAACCTGCCTTTCTCCAAACCCTTTCTCTTACATCAGCCATATTTCCCTGTTGCCAAAGTCAGACATCTGTGCAAAGGGTACATGGGCTATCATATATAGATGGGTGCTTAGCCTTGGCAGGGGACACTTTCCGAAGTGCCTGGTGGCCACAAGCATCGCAAGGTGTGCAGAGACCACTCTGACCCATGCACCTGCCCTAGGGCTGAGACTGGTAGTGAAAATATGTTTTCTTCAGTAAGGTGGGAAGGAAGAAATGCTGATGGCTGTGAGGAGAGCATGTAATGTAGAAGGAATAAAGCTCCAGGAGATGTGTGGCTGGGGCCAGGAGGGAGGCAGAGCTGGCAGGTAGGAACACAAAGTTCACTGGCAAGGCAAGTGCGAATGCTGAGACAAATTGCCACATCGAGAAAAATGATTCCTCTGCTTCCTGGCTTGCAAACAGCAGAGAGATGTGACAGGCAGGTGCAAACCTGCCAATGAGGTGTTCTGTAGGTGTGATGATTACTGTGCTTACGGGCTTGTCTGGAAAGGGGAAGGATGGACAAGGGAGTTCTCATTCTGCAAAATGCATGAGAAAGACGTATGCAGAAAAGTAGCTGTTGGGTAGGATTGCAGTTTACCTGCACTATTGGAGGATTGATTTCTAATGAAGGGAGCTGAGAAGGGAGGGGAAGAAAAATTTATAGACAGCAAGAATGGGAATCAGAGCTTTAAAATGGCAGTTGTGAGTTAGTATTCTTGAAGGGCTGGTTCAAATGTGACTGCAGAGACCAGTGCTAGGTTCTGATTTCCAACCATCTGCATTAAAAATAGAGAAAAGAGAGGGAGAGAGAGAGAGACTAGCAGACTGGCCTTGGTGAAATTCTGCTGGGTTTGCCCCAGGGAACGAGAATTGTCCCTGCATTTCAAGTACCTGGAAGACTTAAAACACTGCCAAGGCTGAGAGGTGAGGTGAGGGTTGAAAAGGGAGAATGGCAGGCAGGAATAAGCAGATTGTAGGCTAGGCTGGGTAACTCAGGGATCTGTAATAAAACTGCACGGTGATGGATAGTGAATAAAAGACTATGGGTATATTATGGTTTACGGAGCACAGGACAGATGTGTCTCTAAGGAGACTGCGATAAGGAGTGGAAGGCAGCAGCGGACAGGGAGCAGCGGCTGTTTTGGGATGCAACAGCACAGTGTGAATAAAGCAGCGCCATCGCAAGATAGTTCAATCCCGGTGCTGTCACCACCGTGTTATATATGACCTTGGGCAGGTCACTTAGGCTGATATCTTCCAGAAGAGCTTTTTAAATGCATGGGCAGAGGAGCTGAATTTCTTCTGTCAAAGCTGCAGTTCTGAGCCCTCCGGCTTGCACAGGGGATGTAAACCACTCGGGGAACTTGGCTCCAAGTTTGGCACAAGGAAAAAAATCTGGATTTTTGGAAGAGTTCAGCAACCCATGTCCTCAGAAAATATAGCCCCTAAAGACTGGTGTTCAGCAGTGCTGAGTCTTTACATTTCCAGTGCTGGGCAAAAGCAGCCCCAGCTTGCTTTTAATTCCCTAACACCCCAGCAAAATGGTTCTGTGTTTATAAGTCTGACCTGGATTAACTTCTCTTCTTCTTGCCTAAATCCACCACTAAAATTAGCTTTTTGCTGGAATATGTAAGGGAAGAATACATTAATTGTATCTCTTTCCCTCTCCTACACGCAGATACGGGGCTTTTGCTTACACAACATGCCCAAGGAAGTGTGTGCACACAAGCATGCATACACACCCATGCACTCTGTGCTTTGAGACAGCTGAATGAAGATTGTTTCAGTGCAGCATACTAGCCTTTAACCAATTTCATCATTTGCAGTAAATAGCAATTAACGATAAAGCAGCTTACATTAAAAAGAAGAGCAAAGGAGGCTGATAACTCCTTCCTGCCAGTGGATTCTCCTGCAGTGCTTCTCATTACTTTGTTTGTTTTGAAGTTTGAAGGCAGCCAGTGTGTTTTCCCGTAGCATTTTGTTTTCTCACTGCTGCTCCTCCAAGCTGCTCACAGGGGGGAATCACCGTGTTACAAAGGACACAGCTCAGGGTTTGTGTCTCTGCCTTTGCAGCTCATGGCAGGGTAATACAAAGCAACATCTTCTCTCCCATTAATGCAACAAGCTCCAGGGGAAGGGAGGCAGCTCTTCCATAGAGCCCTGAGACCAGCACAGGACAGTCCCCAAACCCACCCTGTCTCAGAGACCAGGGACACTTCTCTGATGCTGGGGGCATGATCCCACCTCAGGTGCCATAATGAATATGAACCGAAGGGCTGGAGACAAACACATGCTCTGCTGAGTTTGCAGTGCTCTGCTTGCAGTACATTACAGCCGATCTCTGTAAGGAAGATTTGGAATTGGAGAGCATAATAATAATAATAATAATAATAATAATAATAATATCAGGAGAGATTAGATGTACTCTAGATTTCATTTTTGTCAGTGATTTTAAAATTCCAGGCTCCTGAAAGGATGTGAGGGCTGATTTCTAGCTCAATAATGCAGTATTTTGGGAGTACAATGTAGAGGATGCATACTGCATCCATCCTGTGTATGTGCAGTGTTTGAGAGTGCAACTGCTGCTGGGACAGTACAGAAGGGCTGTGGAAGATGACAATAATTCTTTGAAAGGTTTGTGTTTGTGCTTGCTTATATTGCCCACAACTGCTGTTAATAAAGCAAACCATACCCACAGCTGTTGTTTTCTTTTTGGGGTGGTGGAAGCCTTCTTCCCCCAAAGAAAACCCAAAAGCAAACTAGTACAAAGATTGTTTAGTAAAGGAACCTGGGAGCCAAATTTATGGACACTGTAGAAACACCCTAATTACCCTAATTACCTCGGGGACTGAGATTGCCAGCAAGTGGCTGGGAGGAGGGTCCCATGCCTGAGCTCAGACACAGGAGTGGGGATGGCAGAGGATGCCTGAGAAGCAGGATCCCCGGCACAAGGTGCTCCTGTCCCTCTGTGTCTGTGTCTTGTTCAGGGCACTCTCCTGTGGTTTGGCTCGGGGATGGCTGGTTGCAGGGAGCTATGCTTTTGTTTGGGTACATGTTTCAATTTTCTATAGGGACCTATATATTTTCTGTAGGGACCTATTTTGGTTATGTGTTAGAGAGAACTGTGCCTAAAAAAAATAAGTAAATAAAATAATTTTTTTTTTAAAAAAAAAAAAAAGGAGAGCCAAAAGAATAGGTAAAAAGGGATACTGTAACTGTTTTAATATAAAACAGCAGAATATGACAATTTCTAATGGAAAAAGTAAATTCAGTTTCTCCAAGATTTTATCCTGGGAACTTTTCACACATTGTGGAAACAAGGATTTGCTGATTTATTTTTCTGTAAATCTAACTATTTTACTTTAAATTCTGTTAAATGTAACTTTAGATTAGAAATGAACAAGGTACTATGAAATTGAGCAGCTCAAGAAACTCACAGAAATTCAGTCTTGCTGAGCTGTCTCATGTTGTTACAAAGATTTGACTGACAGTTATCGTAATTCCTGGTAGTGATGAGAGATTAATGATTTTTTTTTTCTTAAAGTTTGGTTCTGAAAAAAAAAAAAATAAAGGAAAAAATAATTTTAGTCATGCCAACATAGCTGGGGTGGAAGAATGAAAATTTTATGTGTAACGGAAAGGAGAATAAAAAGAATAACTTTCAGGCTTTAAATTTGACAAAAAAATATATATTTTTTTCAGAGCTAGGCTATTTCACTATTTTTTTTTTTTAACATTTCCTTGTAGGTCCACTTTATAAATATTTCAATATGAAACATGAGTTTAGGAATAATTCAGTCTTTTAGATTTTTCCCATCCTGTTTTTTTTTTTTGACAGTAACTACCTAATGAATTCAACCTGAATTAATAAGCATTGTCAGTCGATCCCCAAGCACTTTTTTGTGCCTGATTTTAGTACGTGTTAAAAATAATGTCTCGCATCTTCAATGCCTATGTTAGCAGTTTCCTTTGTGCTCCACAGTTAAAAACAATTCATACCTCAAATAACATACACTCAGAGGGTATAGAGCAGGGGGAGATAAAAGAGAAAATAAAAATATTAGTCTGGAGCCACAGAGTAAATCAGTATAGAAGCCTTTGGAGAAGCCTATAGTCTTGAATTCTATTTCCCTGCTCTCTCACTAGGCTGCAGATTAATTATAAGTCCCTTTCTCACCCATTAGATTTTTCTCATACTTCTTCTTCTTCTGCACTGTCTCATTCACACCTTCAATTCCTTGTTACTTTTCCTCTAATTCAACTTTCCTTGTTCTCCCTTTTTGCACACTTTCCTCTCTTCTCCTCCTCTGCCTCTCCTGCAGAAGATGGCTAGCGAAGTGGCACGTGTTAATGAAGTGTCCTGCCTGTGCCTGCTGTGGGGGCTAGAGAAGGAGTGAGGTGGGTGAAGGAGGAGAGTAGTGAAGAGGCGGGAGAAGAGGCCGATCTGAGCACATTTCAGAGCTGGCTGAGGTTGTGTAGGAAGGTGGGCAGGGACATGGAAGCCCTGGCTGCAACGGGAGCACAGAGTTCCAGGCAAACATCTAGGGATGAGGATGTAACAGGTCTGAAAGCTGGGAGCTGTGTCCGCAAGGGCCAAAAGGACAGCAAAGACAGGACTGGGAGATGTGCAGGCAAGGAGGTACCAGCAGCTTCCTCCTCCTGCTGTGACAGGACTCAAGCCTGGCCGTCTCACACTTGATTTGTCTGGATGAGCTTGTGCACAGGGACTTCTAGCTCTCGAGTAAAATCAGAGGCAAACGCATATTTGATCAGACAGGGGTTACGGGTGCTCTCTGCGCACTGAGCATTGCATGCTGGCAGGGATTAGGCCGCCATCTGCTCGGTACAACGCACATCACAGGGTCGGTACCTGAAGCAGGGATGCTGCAGGAACCCCTGCCGATGTCCTCAAGTCCTGCAGAACAACATTTTTGTCTCTGGAGCCTCTGTTGTGTGGTTAATGGAGCGATGTGGACAGAGGGTGTGATTTGGGGAGGAGAAACATTTAAGGGTTAGATGGGAGAAGAGACTGAAGAATCCACATTCTAGGCTTGTAGGTACCTATAGATCCCTGAGGAATAGAGGCCAAGCACACAGCAGCTGGTGGGGGAAACGGTGTTGATGTTGTGGGAACAAAGATGTTGTCTAGCCTTCAATCCAGGCAGAAGGAGGGAGAAAACGGAGATGTAAATTAGGAGGAAGCTTCCTTGGGCTGCTTTGGGCCAAGAATATTATAGCAAGAATAAAATGTCCAAGAATAGTTGGCTGTCTTTATAAACAGTGGCATTAGATGTGATAGATAACTTCAGGCTATGTCTTCATGAGTACAGTAGAGTTTAAATACCCTTCTTTGGAAACTCCTTCCAAACGCCTTTGATTTCATAGGAATAAGCCAGCTAGCCACATTCCTGTTCTGCATTTGATTTACTGCTCATAGAAAATTATCTATCTAGTTATTTATTATCTAATTCCATGGCTGCAGTCGAGGAAAATCTGTTCATTCCTTTTCCACAGCAGTGTCTCTTTCTCAAGCAGCTCTGAGTAGCTGGTAGGTGCCCTGGGGAATGTCAAAGCAGAATTAATTAATCATGACCGGTGATGGAGGTGTTTTGCAGATTTGGATTTGGCCAGCTGACTGCACAAAGATCTTCCTGCAAGTCAGGTTGTTGGAGAAACAAATGTGATGCCTGCTCTGGATTGCTGTCAGACAGTCACTTGGGGAGGCTGCAGAGGCATGTGGGATCTATCAAGCAGTGGGGGAACTCAGCTGTGTGTGTGTGCTGGTGGAGGGGATCAGGCTCTCGTTTTGGCAGGACACTGTGCCAACGATACTGTAAACTGCACTTTACCATGTTCTGTCCCATTCCCAGCCCGCAAAGGTGTGAATCTGTCAGCATTCACCAGAAAGCCTTCTGGGCAGACCCTCATTCTGAGTGTCCCCTTGGAGCAGGAGGAGTTGTGATGGCACCTGACATGTGCCAAACTGGAAGTTGCTCCTCCAGCATGCCCACGAGTGGTGACAGCACTGGCCAACTGCACAGGTTGTGCTGAAGCAGTAGCGTTTGTTTTACAAATAGCTCCAAACTCTTCCAGACCCTCTTCCCTCCCCTTGCAGAGCTGAGCAGAGCATGTGCTATTCTTCCTGGTCAATGATTTCCTCCTGGCAATGGAGGAAGGTCAAATGTCCATGCCAATTCTTTTCGATCTGTCAACAGCCTTCAATCCTCTGGCAATGAAAGGCTGATGATTTCCAGTGTCTGGCATGGATGGGCAATCTCTCCCTGCAGGAGCATTCTTCCTCTCCAAGGAGACTCCACCGTGTGCTTTGGAATCATGAACCATTTCCCCTGAGGACTCCTTCGGGGGGCAGTTCAGTGCTCAGTTGTGTGCTGTTGTTGTCAAAGGGACGGGGCTGCAATATTTTGGATGTGTAGGTGACAAGGGACGAGATCAATTTTCAAGTTACTAAACTCCAGTTTTCAAAATTCTTCATCCTCAGCCATATTTTTCTGCCTCCAACTTGTTCCATTGCTGCATAACAGGGAAACAAACAGAGGCACTTTTCTCCCCTCCCTTGCCAGTGGCAAGGCTGAACACACAGAAACGTGGGCTGGGATGGAGCCATTTGTGGGGTGGGGAGGGGGAAAACGTCCCTTAATGTATGTCTCAGACTACAGCCGTACTCACTATTAGCATGGAAGCTTTAATCTGTAGTGACAGACCAGCTGGAGCAGCCGTAGACACCCGGATGAATCTGCATGCAAAGGTGCACACTCAGAGCAGCTGTGTACGGGGACTTGGGTTTCAGACTGTGGTGCCTGGCAGGAGAGGCATGGCCCTCCAAGAGGGCATGCAGACAGAAAGGCCTCTGCTACTTCAAATAAACTCCTGAAGGCTGGGGATGCTTGTTCACATTGCACAAAACATCTCACCCCAGCGAGGGGTGCTGGCCATGGAAGGGGCTGGAGGGAGCAGCCCTTGCTGCCCTTCAGACTTCCTTTTGGTGGGATGAAAGGGAGGAGAAGGAAAGAGAGGCTGCTGATGCATAGCCCAGCTCTGCCTCCTGCTCCATCCACCTCCACACCAAGCCTTTGTGCTCTGAGTGCTGTGCACCGCTGGTTGGGACAGGCTCCCTGTCCCCTCGCCTTCAGCCCCATGCGCAGAGACCTCAGCACCGAGACCTGATGCCCTCTGTCTCTTATCGAGCTGCAGAGAGTGCACAGGAGCCGCTGGGGACATTTTCATCCATGAAATGAAGAATCAATAGCGCTGCCTCATTACAGGCTCTGCTCTGCGCGGCCACTCTCGCTTTTCTTTTGCTGCTCGCCTTGCCTCTCTTTTCAACGTGCTTTTGCCACTGCACACACCTGGTGGTGGAAATTCATGGGTAGCAATCCCCCTCTGCTATGCATGAAGGAGCAAAAATGTGCTCTAAAAGAGAGAGGGGGAAAAAAAAACAAAAAACAAAAAACAGAAAAGGTAGACTTCCAAGAAGGAGGTGGAATATATCTTTTAAAAGTATGTAAGTGGCTTGGAAGCCAAAGGCCCCAGGAGGTCAATGGTATTCAGATGTTTAAGTTCCTGATGCTCTTGAAAACATTACATGCAGATTCTACCCTGGGAAAGTTCTTTTCTTTTCTTTTCTTTTCTTTTCTTTTCTTTTCTTTTCTTTTCTTTTCTTTTCTTTTCTTTTCTTTTCTTTTCTTTTCTTTTCTTTTCTTTTCTTTTCTTTTCTTTTCTTTTCTTTTCTTTTCTCCTTTCCTTTCCTTTCCTTTCCTTTCCTTTCCTTTCCTTTCCTTTCCTTTCCTTTCCTTTCCTTTCCTTTCCTTTCCTTTCCTTTCCTTTCCTTTCCTTTCCTTTCCTTTCCTTTCCTTTCCTTTCCTTTCCTTTCCTTTCCTTTCCTTTCCTTTCCTTTCCTTTCCTTTCCTTTCCTTTCCTTTCCCCCTTTTACTTTTTCCTTTATTTAAATTTTCTTGCCTTTTTAAAGCAAGCAAAGAAGTTGGTTTTGTCAAGTGCAGAGGGGACCTGAGCTGTGCTATGCAGTCACTGAGCTGACAGAGCTGCTTGGAAAACGGACATGCTATTTCCTCAGGAAATTCTAGCCTTTTGATTTGTGCTATTTGTGTTTGTGTTTTGTTTTTAAAACACCATTTTGAATCAGGATCCTGATCCCACAAATCTCTTATGGCCAAAAAATTTCAAAAGTAATTATTGGAGGTCATCAAGATCCTCTGCTTCTATAGTGCTAAAATGCTATGGGAAATATTCAGCACAGTGTAAGGATAATACATATAATAACTAAAACACCACAAAATACTTTCTGCCGTATATACTTTAAACATATTAAACATATATCAACACAATGCGGAATAAATAAAAATGTCAAAGCAAATTAATTGAAACAACATAAAAATAACATGTTTATCTCCTCAAAATGAAACATTTCAGTATAACTGAAGTGAGAAGAGAAAATCAGAATGATTTGTTTTGACACTTTAAACACAAAAAAGTTTGTCAAAATTGACATGTTCCCATGCAACGTTTCGATTTCAAGAGAACTATGTTTTCCTGTGAAAAGCTGTTCTGTCAAAATTTTTTGACCAGCTCTACTTACAGTCTATCTAAACAGACAAGCATCACAGCCAAGACTCTCAAACGCTCCAGGTGGTCACAAGATGGATTTAGCACAGAGCAGAACAATCTCAAAGAAGGAGATAAATAAAACTCACAGATACAGGTGGCCTGAAACTCGGGTATCAAACTGCTTTAATATTCGAGATGCTCAGCCCTGAGTGGTTTTGGAATCTAAACCTAGAGAGGACTGAGTTCCTTCAGTTTTCAGTTCAGTTTTTGGAGAATCTGTGTCGATGCACTGATGGAAGAGGTTATTATTTGTAATCGTCAGATGCCAGTGCAGATTCTCAGTATCCTCTGGGATTTTTCAGTTCTTGGCATTGGTTGGGGTCCAGCTAGTAACAACCCTTCTGTGCTTGAAAGATTAATAGTAGTTAGTATGAGATGGCTTGATTTTCCATGCATCCTTCCTTCTCATTGAAAATCCCAGAACCGGGGCTTATGGAATAGGTTAAACGCAGCACTGCAGGTAGGTTGGCACTGGGTTTCAAAGCTGCTGAAAACAGCTTTGGCTAGGAATTCTCCCACCTTTGTGATGCACAGATTTTAAATCTTCTCATTATATAAATGCAGTTTCAGGTTAATTTGAGCTTCTAATTTAATACGCTGTTCCAAATTAAGAGTTAATATTATATTTGATTATCTTTTTGCAATGAGATCCAACCCAAGGCTCATTGACTTCAATAGACCTTCCAGCAGAACCTGCTACTGCTGGGCTCTGCATGGATGCACGCCTGGTGCAGGAGACCAGCATTCAAGATTTCTGGCTTCTATTTCAGAAACTGCCAAAAAATGGAGTTATTTGGGGCTATTACACATTTTAGCCCACATTTAGAGTCTGAATTTAAGCTCCTGTGCACAAATGTGCATACATCTTCCCTTATATGGGGAGGCAAGACAGTATACAGAGCTGAACTAGCCTCAGACCAGGGCTCTATGGACTAAAGAATTCTTCCTAAATCCTTAAATCAAAGCGAGATTCATGTAGCACACCTCCCAGTCACTGGACAGCATCCATCACATCATTTCAGTAGCCAGTTAGCTTAATGCTGGTTCCAGTTCCAGTTCTGTTCCCCCACAAAGCCCAAGCTGAGCCAGCCTCGTGAGGTCTCAGCCTGGCAGGACTGCTGCACAACGGGCTCAGGCAGTGGCTGCAGGAGCTGGTGTGGCTAAATTCATGGAGATTTTACAGCCACAGCAAATTCTTCATTCACCGTGTGATAAGAGAGGCGGATCTGCTCAAGGCCAGAATTTGCAGCCAACAACTCCGGGTCCTTTTTCCCTCCCATTTTCAGCTGCCCCTGGTTCTGCTGGCATCATCCAGCGTGAATGGTGGCAGAACCTGGTGCCCATAGGAAGTGCCGAGTTAAATGGGGCTTTTCATCTTGGCAGGCAGGGCTGTCATTATCCAAGCAGCAGGAGCTGTACCAGGAGAAGCAGTGGTGTGCAGATTTTAACCCCTTGTGCTCCTCCAGCCAGAGCTGAGAAGTGCAAAATCTCGGTCAAGAACTGTGCTCCTTTCTGAGGGGCAAGAAAAACAGGAAGACACATAAGTTGCAAGGATCATTAGGTACCCTCAGATTGCTGGCATACCAAATAAGCAGTGTCTGCTTGCATTTCCCAGGGATCACTCCATGTGGCTATGGTGGCATAGTGCCTGCCCAGGAAAGAACTTCAGAACAATAAAAATAATTCAGAGGATGTCAGGTGTGGGATAACAGTTGATCTTTTGAATTTAACATTAAATTATTGCTCTTCGGGGCAGATTTGGTGTTGTTATTTCTCCTTCTAGGTCTCTGCTTACAGGTCCAAATTGTTGCAATGGAATATATTAGAAAGGCAAGGCTGGAACACAGATTGGAGTAGGCATGAAAGCAAGAACCAGGGTTTCTGGACTCTGACCCAGACCTCTTTGAACTCAGTTTTCAGATTACTGTTTGTCTCAGTTTTCCAGCAGAAATGGCAGGGAACAGTAAGATTCTTATTCAGTTGTTCAGTTTATTGTGCAGAGTTTGCAGGTGTTTCTACAAATCGTTATTCCAACTTGCAACAGAAGTATTAAATGAATTTGGACATTTTCTTTGTGCATAAATTACAAAATTTATTTTGGTTCAGTCAAAACATACTGTTTAAGAAAACACTTCATTTTGATTTTTAACGTATATTACTCAACATGTAATGAAAAACAAAACACAATCTTGAACCGATCCTTTCCAAATAGAAAACTCAACACATTCTGTTCCAAAGAAAAGCTGACTTTATCAAAATGCTTTTTTTCCCTTAAATCAACAAATTTCTACAAGGTGTTTTGCCTTTGATGAATTGGCATTTTTCTGACATGAAAATGAGCAATCCAAAAAAAATAATTCTAAGCAGCTCTGTGGCAAGTCTTAGCTAATTCTGGAACAGTAGCACGAAGGTGCGTAGGAAGGGTACTGCAAGGAGATGTAACATTGAGCTGAGACTTAAGAGATTTGGGTTGAATTCCTGAAGCACTTAAGAAATGATCTGGGGCAAGCCATTAATCTACCCCGTGTCTCAATTCCCATTCTGCAGAATGGGAAAAACAGCATTTCCCCATCTCCTAAAGCTACTGCAAGGATAAAAACCTATTAACACTTATGAGATTACCGGACTTTGATATAAGGTGTATAAATACTGAGGAAGACAGAAAGCAGAGCTGCATTTTTGTGTAACTTAGAATGAAATTATGGGGAAGTGGACCAGCTTGGACAATAATTTAATAATAGTAGGAATAATTTCAAGTTCAGGGGCAGTGTTTAATAGAAATCACTGCTCACCACCCACCATATTTTTTCTTAATAAGCAGCTCAGAAAAGTGCAATTTATCATTATTATTACCATCTATATTCATTCTATCTCTGCCACTTCACAAATGAGAGGAGTTCCTCACAAACATCTACAAAGCTAGCTCATTATCCTGCCTCCCTATTTATAACTCTCATTTATGACAATAGCTATCAAAATCTTGCCAACGGTAGGGCTGCTGGTGTGCTGACACCACTGCTCCGCAGCCCGCTGAGCGGTATTATCTCACTGTTCCCTCGTGTTCCCCCATCTGTCCCTGACCATCTGGTGTCCTTGGTCTTCTAATTAGATTGTAAGCTTTTTGGGGCATGGACTGCCTTCCTGGTTGTACAGCACCTAGCACGATACCGTTGCAGTCCCAGATTCAGCAGGACTGTCTTCAAAATATCATTCTTCATCCCATATCAGCACGCACGTGCAGAAGATACTTTTAATTCAGTTCCTGATCTACCAACCATTGTTAAATGGATCCTCTTTCTAAGTAGAGTCCTGAACCTAGCCTCTGTAGGTCCTGGATTTCAGAGCAGTGTCTTTGGCATCTTGGCTAGTTGATTCATGGTGAGGTCTGATGAAGTTTAATTCCCTCTGTTAACACTGTCCAGCACCACCTGATGTTATGACTTGGTGGAGATTGCATCCCTTCCACACTTCTTCATTTTCAAGCTGCCTCTGATCCTCATCATAAGAACATCAGTAGTTTATAATTAGCTGGAGTGTGGGGACAAATGAGCTGAAATACGGCACCTAGTTGTTACCAGTGTGATTCTCACCTCGCTATAGGCAGGGAGCAATTAGAGTTTTTGCACAAAAGTGGCTTCCTTTAGGCTGCTGGTTGAACTGCATTAATAACAGAGGATACGTAGGGTGTTTTTGGTTCACTGAATATTCTGACAAGTTGTAAGCAAAGTGTTGACAAACTGCGAAGAAAAAGGCCTTATTTCCTCCGAGTCATTTAGGGTCAAAAGAAATATTTTTATCACTGTGCTGTCTTAAGGGGCTAGAAGGATGAATCAAAAGGGGGGAAAAATACCTCTAAGCAGTTTCAAATGGAAATTTGGAAATGTGTCCCCTTGGTGCTCTTAAAACTAAAACATTCATATCACCCAATCATTATTTCTTTTATTTCTTTCAGCATGAACAACTTGGAAAAGTTGAAGTACATTTTTAAACTGTATTAGTACTTTAGGAGAGGAATTTCTCATCCCCTTTCCTTGCCTTTTCTCACCCAAAAGCATCTCAGCTGATGAATATCCCTCAGGTCTAAGTGTTCACACACTTTTCAAAGTAAAGTGGGCAAAGAATAAGTGCAAATTTAGACACTGATCAGAAAGTTACAGCAATTGCAGAACTGTATTTCCATCGCTGACTCCTTTGCAGCTTGAGCCACAAAGACCCCCAGGGCAGAAGTGGCCAATTTCTGTTTTCCCAGGGCTCAGGTTTATCCACAGAACTTTGTATTAACAAACAAAATTTGTACTTAACAAACTTACAGACTTATCAAACTGACAGATTGGCTTCCCTGTCCCTTTCCATCCACATTCCATGTTTCCCTGACACACAAGAGATGTTCTCAGCTTGGTTGGATTGCTGGCCAGCATTTGCAGAGAACAGCTAAAGAACTAAAGCTGCTCCATGGGCAGGAGCTAACTTCCAGCTATTCCACCTCTGAATCAAGCGCAAGACATAAATATTGTTGCTCTAGCTGCAACCAGTGACCTACCAGGAGTGAAACCCTGAAGGTGTAGGGCAGTAGTTACCTGTCTAGCAGAAATGTGAGTGTACTTAAAGCAGGGAATGTTGAATAAAATCTGGGAGAAGGTAAAAACACTTAAAATTAAGCATGCACTTAAGCTGTTTGCTGAAATGAGGTCAGACGTTCATCACTTTCCAGGGTCGAGCTCTAAACTAACATAAGCTGTTTCATCTCTCCCTTGACACTTCAGTCTTTTACTAATTTATCAGCATCCTAAAGCAGCATGTGAAGTTGCTGCAGAACAGAAGCGTTTCAGATACAAATAGCAATTGTTAGCCTCTTCCCTCTGTTAAACGGCAGCAGGCAGAAACCTCTTTCAACCTGCCAAGAACCAAATGTGGGACACAAGAAAGAATTATTGGTGCATGAAGCTTAAAGAGATAGGGGACTTATTTCTTTACTAAAAATAATGTGTTTGGTAATCTTTCTTTCCCAAGTTTACATTTCTGATAGAAATAGTTTACAACAATGAGCGTGAGAAAACAGAAGGGATGTGTGCAAGATCAATTTGACTCTAATAGAAGGGATAAAAGAAAGGTACAGAGGTTAGAAGAAGGGTAGAAAATCCCAGGAGGCAGAGGCAAAGTGTAGTGTTCAGAGCAAGCAACAGACAGCCAACTCCTGCACTCTGCCTTCCCATTTACAGCGGTGATCTGGAGCTACACAGCCTCCCCAACAAGAATCTGATCTCACAGTATCGTTTTCTGTAAAATCTACCATTCTGAGCTACCCCGCTGTATAAAAATTACCTTTTAAGTGGCTAAGTAGACACCCAGCTTTATTCCTTTCTTCTTATTTCAAGAAACAATGGGAGTAACAGCACTTGCCTGCCTTACTAGAGTGCTGAGAGCTTTAATTAATGTCTCTAATTCAATTTGAACTCCTTGGATAAAAGGCACTGCCTTGTGACAGCAAAGGTATTGCCCAAAATAGAATATAATTAACACACAGATATCAATCACAATGAAATTAAGTGTACATTCAAATACAACTTGCTCTTTACAGAAAGCACCTGCCTATTTTTCCTCCAAGAATCCTGAAGGCTTATAAGACAAGGAACATTTAATGTTCCAGGCTGAATTCTGATTAGAATAAGGCCTTTTTAAACTGCCTCTCTAAAAGGGGTTGCGACAGAAATCTACATTTACCCTGACAGATATGCCTTCGTGATGGACAGTGCTGGAAACTGATTGTTATGTGCCTCAGAATCAGTACTTCTCACATCTTCTGATCCCAACAGTTATTTACTTGAGCCCATGTCCTGTCTCACCAGCTGATCATGTTTATTAACAGATATGATAATTGCATCATCCTGCTTGTTGAGATGAACCAGAAGGACCCAGAACACTACAGCACTGTGTAATGCTCCAGAGTGGGCATAGGCTCTGCTTTTTGACACCTTGAGGTAGTTGTCTTTCATTGCCTTTAGTACATGAACACCTAATGAGCCATGTGGCCGGCAGGGCTGTGTTTTGCTAAGTGCTATCCTCAAACAATGGCTTCTCCAACAAGATTGCAAATAAGTCTGACAAATACTATTGTATGCCCAAGCTGATAATAGGAAAGTGAGGGGGAGAAATAATACATTTAAGGGCATTGCCCATGATCACTGAGTGCGTCTTGTGCAGAACTGAGAAGAATGTTGGCTCCTGGATCAAAAACCAGTGTCTTCCTCTAGCAAGGCTGTCCTTTAATGCAGAGATTGCTTCTGTGACAGATTTAGCTTTTAGTTTATCTTGGGTCTCCTACCCAAAGGCTCTATACATGCAGACATCTCCCCTTCCTCTTCTTCCCCCATCTGCCTTGCACAATCCCCAGAACATATCTTACATCAGTGAAACCCCATAATGCCACATAACAAATTAATTTCAGATTCAAACTTGTTAGGAGTTAGATTGAATAGACCTCACATTATTGCCTTAGATACAAAATAGTCCCACTTTAGTAAGCTTTATAGCTTCCATGGGGACCAGCCCCGTGGTGTGTATTAATATTTAACGCAAAACAACATCTCTACAGAAGCTACGGGGGGAAAAAGATACTACTAAAAAATTAAAGGTGGTTGTGTGCTAGTCATCTAGACCCAGTTGTGCTCTACTACCCTCACTGCCTCAGGCACCAATCCTTGCTCTCAGCACTGATACCTCCAGTATCCAGCTTCCAGGTGGGAGATGTGGCCACTTCTTGTGGTCTCAAGGTATGTTCTAGACATGTCTTTACCCCTGGTTAAGAGTTTTTACTAAGTCTTTCTATTAAGTATTTCTATTCATCCTGATTCTAACTTCGACCTAACAGGAAAGGAAGGGAGGATGTGTGTGGGGGGAATTAGTGAATATCTCCTCTCTGTTATAAACTGAAATCTCCCCAGTGTACACTGCTCAGATATGGAAGGACACAGTGGGATTTCTCTGAAGCCCACTTCATTTGGTTGTTCTCATATTTCTGTTTATGCTTGCACTGTGCTGGGAGCTGGAGGTGAGCTATCACTCCACTTTGGTATGTAAGAGCTCCCTTCCTCTCTGCAATAGAAATTCAATAGGAAGTGAAATGTTTAAAGGAAAACTGATCCAGGCTGGCTGATGAAGGAAGTAGTTATGGAAGAGTTTAATGAACAGACAAGCAAGACGGTGAGGAGGATGTGCACAGATCATTATCAGCAGCAAACCTACGTACCTGTCTAGCAGTGAATATGCTGAGCTTGCAGCCGTGTGCTTGTGATGGCAGAGAGCTGTGGGCATGCAACGAGCAGTGGGGCAGAGAAGCAGCCTGAACAGAGAAGCAGAAGAAAAAATCTCCTGAACTGGAATTTGGAAATGCCCACGGTGGGATGTAGCTGAGAGCATTTCCCAGTAACACCTCAGGTTCATGACCACTGTGACTGGAATCAGACCCACACCATACCCCACTAGGAATAGGCTGTGTGCCCCTCGATGTGGGGCGAGAATCCCCAAACCCTTTTTTTTTTTTTTTTTTTTTTTTTTTTGAGGTAGAATAGTACTGCTCTTTTCTGAGAGGTGAGGGACTAAAGCACTGAAATCTGTCCTGATTATGGCAGAAATGGGAGTCAGTGTTGAAGGCTAATATTAAAAATGTCTCCAGTATAGGAACAACCTCCTCAGTCAGGAGCTACAGGTGCCATTAGGTTTAATAACAGTAATATTCTATCTGCAATTGGAAAGAAGTTTATATGTGCCCAACAGAAAAAAGTGAACATTCGTTGGCTTTCCCATACTTATTTTTTTTTCCATTTCTTCATGCAATGCAACAGCTGACTGTCGTTTTTAACTAGACTTTACACAATTCTGTTTTGTCAAGAGCTGCTGAGCTCGCTGCAGCTCCACAGGCACATGCTGTGCACACGTGCGGCCTCCCACGCACCCCGCCGTGTGCGCACACTCGGCTCTTGTGCTCCCCGTCGCACTCCCAGCTCCAATACACCCGCGCAGGAGATGTGCACTCGCTGCCATGGGCTGCATCTTTGCTTTTTTTTTCCCAGAGAAAGCTTCTGGAGTCAAGGAGATGGCCACGCCAGCCATGATGTTGATGCCCTCTGCTCCGTACCATGGTGCTTGCAACAGGCAGGCTCTCACCTCCATGTGCAAATATGCGTGGAGCCTCTAGCACAACAGTGCAACCTCTTCTTAGCAAGACCTTTTCCCTCTGTGAACTGCAGACTTTCAGAGTGCTTGTGGTGGACTCAGACTCCCAACAAGAAAGGTTGCTGGAGATGTACAAATACGCCTGACACCAAAACTCTTGGTTGTAAGCTCTGCGTAGCCTGATTTCTCCTCCTTTTAAAGAGTAGCTCCAGGCTCTGTGAGCTATATTAATGCAGAAATGTGTGGGTATCGGCTGCCCTGAGGACACCTTTTGCCTAGGATTGTACTCCCAGAGTGAGGGCCACGGCCTCAAAGCTGCTCTGCCTGGGCATCCCCACCATGCTGGCACATCCCCACAAAACTCAGCAAGGCAACCAGATGGATAGGAGGTGGGCAGGAGGAGGAACAGGTCCTGCGTGGGGAGAGGGCTTTTTCAAAGCCTCGTCAGCAGCTCCCAGCAATGAGGATGTTCGGCTCTGGTGAGTGGGGAGCACTACCCACCACTCTGGGCTGCTGCTGCTGCTGTGTTCCCCTCAGTGTCCTGGTTAGGAAGCCAAAGGGAATGGGGTTGGTGCTGGGCACAGGTGCTGACAAAACGAGCTGCTCCCCTTCCACCGGTGGAGCACACGGCTCCGTTCGGAGAGAGGCACTGTGCCAGCAGCATGACTGCGGAGGCGGATGATCTAACGGCTGAAACGCTGGAAATGGGAGTCAGGAGACAAGGGCTCTCTTCCAGCTGTATCCATGGCTTGCTGCGTAACCTTTGGCAAGGCATTTCACCCCTCTGTTTCCCTTCCCACTCATCATATGTCTTGTCTGTTCAGACACCGAGCACATCGGGGAGAGGAGCTGGCTCGTAGCAAGGCTGCCCGCAGCCACGCTTTGCACATGACGGACAGCGTGCCCTACACCAGGTGCTGGGGAGCATCCCCGTAAGCTCCCTAGCAAATCTCCCACTGCTCAATATGCATGCTCAGCATGAGCCTCGATCTTGGGAAGAGCCCCGAGGTCCTACTGTGATCCCAATAGCAACAGACCCCGTCCCCTCCTCCAAACACATGCCTCCCAAGCACCCCGGCAGGGAAGCAGGTTGGGGTGATTTTTATCTTTCAGCGTTTGGCAGGATTTCAGAGTCACGTGTGGCTGTGTGTGTGCGTGTGTGTCTCTGCGTCCACATGCGCTCGTCGCTGAAACCTGGGTAATTATTTTGTTTTATTTTTTTTTTTGGCAACACTTTAAAGCAAGAGCTGGGTCTTTATAGATTGCTCAGGTTGCATGGAGTATGGATTACAGATCATCAGAGAGACATGAAAGCAGAAGACACGTTTCTCTGGCACAGCATTAAAGGGACGATAAATGGGTAATTGTAGCCTGGGGTGCGGCCACCTTCTGCACCCAGCCCTCACCCCTCTTTGCGGCATTGCAGAGAACTTCATGAGGGAAATGATGGAAAAGCTGGGGCGAGGATGGCTCAGGTCGGGACCTGGTTATTTCAAAGGTGGTATGTACTCAGGAGGTTAAAGGCACCACTTAGGTGTGAATAAAACACTGCCAGATACTCCAAGCAGCAACGCAGACAGACTGAAGGCTTTTAAAATGTGATTTTTTCATGTCTCTTTTACCCTGAGAGACACTTGTCAAAGGATCAAAGCAATTCCTATTTCTAAACTCTCTCTTTCTCTCCCTTCTCCCTCCCCTCCCTCCGTTTCTTTCTCTCTCCTTCCTTCCCCCTCTTCCCTCTCTTTTTCAACAGGACTCCACAGAATGGAGCAAGAATGAGAGGAAAAAGGCAGACAGAAAAGCATGAACTGGAGGCTTGTTGAGTTCCTCTACCTCCTGTTTATATGGGACCATATACTAGTACAGCCCTCCCACCAGGACCCCGCTGCCACCAACCAACATGTCTCCAAGGAGTTTGATTGGCTTATTTCAGACAGGGGGCCCTTCCACCACTCGCGGAGCTACTTATCCTTTGTGGAAAGACATCGTCAAGGATTTACAACCAGATATAAAATATACAGGTACGTTGGTTTGCTGCGGCTCCCGTAACTGTGCGGTGGTGGGAACCCAGACAGGTCCCTTGAGCTTGAGGCCTAGTCAATGGGGGGGGATGCGCCACTGCACCCGTTCCACCTGGAGATGCTTCTCTGGTTGCCCACAGCCCTCAGCTGGCAATGCAGATTGCTTCAGAGGCTCGGATGTAGTGCTCTGATCATGAGATGAAGGCACCGCAGTGCCCTGGCAGTGTGCACAATGTAGAATGAGATGAAAAAGGACCACAGGTGTGGGTGTGCACTTTTTGAGACAGGCAAAAAATTCAAAGTCAGGTTCACAAGCAAGTTTCTCAGATCTGTCCCAATGGGCAGACCAAGCATCTGTATCAAATTCACACATGTGCTCTGCCAACAGTTTTAGGTTCACAAAGCACGAACAGCCATAAATACAAGGCACACGTTGGTATGGCAGTTCTCAGGCTGCTGTGCCTGCGTCCTAGCTGTGTGCCGCTTACTGCAGGCCTCTGCAGATGATCTCCGTGCATGAGTCAGACTTGCCTCCAGAACTGTGAGCTGGGTTTGAAAGTCATTCAATTAAAAAACTACAGAAAATAGGCAGAATTTGGATTTTCCTTTGCCTTCTAGGTTTTTCAAGCCTTTGTTGTTGCCTGTTTCAAGTGCTTCTTGGCAGCTGTGATATCCAGAAACATACTTATCTTTTTGTTATTTGAATATGAAAAGCTGGGGTGCTCATGTGAGCCTCCTATTACAGCAGCAGGCACTTTGGAAGGAAGGGGAATAAGCCAGCAAGAATCATGAGATTTGGGCTAAAACCCAAAGACCAAAATCTCATAGCCATGTGCACATTTCCATAATTATATATCCCCGTCGTGCTTCGGAAAGACACTTGCAAATGTAGCTACACAAACTAGTGGGTAGGAAAGTGCTAGCAAAGAGCCTACTGGCAACATGCACACAGAGACACACACACACGTGTTTTCTGGGGGTCAGTGGGGGCTGAAAACCATGTGTGTGCAGGCAGCCTTCTCCCATGGGCAGAAAGCCAAAAGCACTTGCGGGGTAGCAGCAACATGCGAGACATCACCGATGTGCAGGGAAGAAAAATGAGTTTTGCCTGTCCCATCGTGGCCTGCGGGGAGTGCAGCATCCCCTCCCCTCACACCAGCCCGCGGAGCAGGGGCAGGTTAGCATGGGTTGAAGACGTTGTCCTGGCTTGTCCTCCTTGTTCCAAACAGCCTGGGGGACAACAGCCACAAAAAGTAGAAATAAGGCTGCCATGCTTCCTCTGAGGATATCTCACAGACTTTGCTTATACAGAGGAGCAGAGAAAAGATGTCTTTTTCAAAAAAAAAAAAAAAACAAACAAAAAAAAAAAAAGGTTTTGTGGATATGTGGATAGTTACGTTATACACAACTGCTGATTGTGGATAACCCTGGCTTCCCCCTGCCCTGCTGGATCAGGGCTGTGCTCCTCTGCCCCACACAGTGTCCTGGCAGTGGCTCTGCCCTTTGCTAAAGAGCTCTTTAGCACTAAACGCTACCCCAGCAGGCTCCAGAAGCTGCAGCGGGAGGGAAATGCATGCAATGGATGCATTCAGACACCTCCAAGGGCTGTCAGGGTAGGTCAGGGCAGAGATCCATCAAGCCAGGGATCCTCTCTCAGAGAATCATGGAGAAAAGGGGCTGCAAGGACCTTGAGAGGTCATCTAATCCATGCTGCTTCCCCTAGGCGGGCTCAGCCCGTACCTGTGGTTCATCTGACAGGTTTGTGAGCAACCTCTCATGAAAGGTTTCCTGCAACAGAGAATTCACACCCAGAGCAGACAGGCTGCACCGCAGCTTTGCTGTTCCCATTCTAGTAAAGGAGCTAAAATCTTGCTTTAATATGAAGCCTGTGATTTGTAATTTTATCTACTATGGGGTGAGGAGCAAATTCCCCTTTGGTCTGTAGGAGACTGCTAAGAATTTGAAGGTTAATCTTAGTTCAGGGTGAATTTTATACATGGGAAGTGAAAAAGGATCTGTATTACTCTATTTCTGCTGGATATTGCCAAAGTATTTATCTGAGAGACTTCTAGCACAGGGAGAACAGTGTGCAACCTCTGTGCACACGGGAGGCAAAGACAGCAGCATCTGCATGCGTGGGAGGCCTGGGGGCATGGGGAGGGGTCTGAAAAGAGTCTCGCAAACAGTCAGAAGCAGAGGCAGTGCTGGAAAAGTCATTATTCACAGAAATATTTGGAGGTGAGACAGCCTGGTGGAAGTGGTTAGGCACAGGGTCCAGAGGGAGGTGGAAAGACAGCGAAGGCCACATAGGGAGGCATCTCTTGGCCGTACATCATGGTGGAAGTGCTCTGGGACTGGCTTTAGGTCCCACTGCAGCCAGCAGAGCAGAGGGGGAGCCCTCGGGTCCTTCAGGAGAGCATATGGGGCCGTTAGGTATGGGACTGGCCAGACTTGGAGGGTTATTTTCTTCTAATATTTGTCCCTGTTTGCAGGACCAGTCACTTGAAAATTGGGCCCACACATTATTTAAGCAGTGCCCAAATCAGCCTCGCTGTGGTGAATTAGCGGAGTTCCCAGCAGCTAAGGCTGGACTTGGAGCCCCCCCTCCAGAACCTGTCATTTTACCGAAAGCCATGAGGAGAAAATCTCATTTTGCGGGCTCCTTAAATTGACTTCGAAATCTGTAAAGCTGTTGGGATTTTGTCAACTGCTTAATTCCAGGATAGAAGCCTCTTTCCTCCCAAATGATGTCTCTCAATTGCTCTTTGCACTACACTGGCCCAAGGGCAGCACGTATCCTGCAGTAGGAGTGACTCTCCTTTCCTCCGGAAAGCAGCCCACTTAGAGCATGGGAATTTCTGCACTCTTTCCTCTTTCCGTGCTCCTTTTCTTCCAGATTTTTTTTTTTTTTTTTAATTGGTTGGTTTGTCCCTCAGTCAGTTCCTTTTGGCACCTGAAATTTTGTTGGATGAGGTTTGCCCTGACCGCTGCTCTTCTCCCAAGACCAACAGCAGCAGATCTCGACCCAGCCACAGCACCCGAGGTTTTGGAGTGGATGTGAAAACAGGCGAGAGGACCTCACCCGTCCCTAATCAAAACGCTGTTGCCAGTTTAGTGGTGATTTCCCCAGTGTCTTGCTGTGCAGGAGTGTGGACACAGCACATTAGGAGCGTGTCATTTACACTGAAAACCCACCAAGAGGAAGCTGCTCTCGATGTTACGCAGCAGTGTAAGGCAACACGCAGCACTTTCTAATTTTCACAGGCGACTTTAAAAAAGAAGCAGCATCAGAATAAAAAATTCAAACCTTCTTCCATTACAGGTGAAGTTCAAATATCTGTCAGCAGCAAGGAAGAGCCTGTTTTGGGTAGTGAGGCTATTAATACACCGCGCGGGCAGAGCTGCTGTACAGCAGCGTAGCTGCCGATATCTTTTCATAGGATGCCTGAAACATCCTGGCACAAAAAGGCAGCTCGTGTCACAGTCTCCAAAGACTCATTCCCTCCTTCTGTGTTTTGCATTTTAGCAGACTTTAGGACTTTTTCTTGCAAGATTTGGTCCAAACTGATTTCACGGGTGCTCTCAGTCAAAGTTTGCATTGTGCATGAGATATTGGGAGGAAGGCAAGCAAAGTAGGGGCTGTTTTATACTGAATCATGGGCAGTAGGGGTAGGTACAACTGCATTAAGGAGGCACATTAATCAGCATCGATTCACACTAATAAGGCTGGTTTAGGGGGGCCTCTGGCAGGAAAATGTTGCTTTGATCATTATCTGTGCACTCAGATGCTAATGCAGATAGGATGGCAGATGCTGTGAGTGGTTTGTGGGATGTCTGAATATTCATTATCACTGTCCCTGTTGTTGTTCCTAGTCATGAGAGCCTGGGGTGCGAGATGCTGCACAAGGGCTGGAAAATGGATGAAGCTCAGCTTGATTTGACTTTGGGACTAGGGCAATGCTCAGACCAGAAACCTTTCCTGTTACCACCACACGGCATTTAATAGCTTCAGCCAACTTCTTGGAGCTATGCTGTTGTGTCACCCCTTTTTTCTTGCCATGGTGCCATGAAACAAACTCATTTTTTTGTGCCTCAGTTTCCTCAGCTTAGAAGTGGAGATGACATCACACTGCTGGGAAGACAATTAAATTTCCTCCACATTGCTGGGGAGATAATTAAATGCTGCAAGATGTACATGCCCATGGACCAGCCAGTCCTGTCCTGTTCCCCCAACCACAGAGAAACAGGACAAAAGCGAGTACTTATATACCCCATTTACAGTAAGGTCTCTGGATATATAAAAAGAAAATACAGCTCCCGAGACAGGACAGATTGTGAGTAACTGGCTGCACCAAGTGAGCCATAAATTGCTTGGGATGGTGCCCAGGGAGAAGAAAACTTATTTTTTATCCCCAGGATGTTGTTTTACTGGTGGTGCTGCGCTGGGACAGGAGAGGTGGGGGGCTCTCCACCCTTGGAGGTGATTATGAGCTGGTGATAGTTCTGCTTCAAGTGGGAGGTTGGGTGAGGGATCCCCCAGGGTCCTGTCTCACCAACAGATCTGTGGTTTCCCTGGTTCTCTGATTCAGAGTGGACACTAAACTGGGAGCTCATAAAGAGATTTGCACTACTAAAGGCAGCCTGGCCACACTAGAGATTTTTATTTAGTCCTAGAAAACCCACAAATCTGAGCAGCTACGTGCTCTCTAAATGTGTCATTCCCTCAGCAAAGAGGAAGAGAATTACCATGACGTGAGGTGCTTCTCTGTTGCTTAGATTTTGGAAGAAAGAAAAAGAAAAGAGGGGAAGGAAAAAAACAATTTGGTCTAACAAAACTGTCTCACAAAACGTTCAAAGTTTTACAGCATCACAAGTTAAAACAATGAGCCAGATTATCTGTGACATAAATACGCAAGGAGAAGTCACCAATTTACCTGCTGGGGAGTCTGTTGTGGTGATTGCAGCACTGTCCCGGCCCTGCACAGCAGCAGGGTTGGTGAGGCTGCGTGCCCTGGGTGTCCAGATGCATGCATTATGAGATTTTGTTATTTCTAAGTGAGGGGAGAATTCATTCCTTATTTCAGGCACTGGACTTGCACAATCTGGCTAATGAACATGAGCTTTTGATGCCTGTTTCTGGTACAGAAGTTTTGCCTTTCTTGACCAGAGCAGGCAGGTTTCTTTCAAACCTGTGATTTTCACAACTGAGGAACTGATCCAGCAGAAAACTAAGCTGGCAGGAGAAAAAAAAAAAAAAAAAAAAGTTAATTTACACCAGATCACTTTTCCAGCCTCACTGATTGTTTACTCAGCTGCTAATAAAGGGACAGGGCTGCATGGCTGGAGGCAGCAAGGAGACAGAGGAGACTACTGCTTTCAGCAGCAACATGGGTTAGAGTTGTATTAAAGTATTTGTGAAGCTGCATGCTAAGTTTGGGCAGAGACAAGCTCTATTACAGCTGCTTTCACCATTTTTTTTCAGTTCATTTTTTTTTCTCCCATCTCTCCACTCCTCATTGACTCTTTTTGCTGTTTCGCTATTGCATTGAATTTAATCTACTGGTCACCAGAGCTGCACAAATAATTGATTTTGTGGTTCACTGGTTGTACAGAAGAAAAATAACATTAAAAATGGGTTGATCTGAAACTGATGTTTGTTCAACTTTTCAGTAAAATGAAAAAATCAAAACATTTCATTTTAGGCTCAGTGGTATGTTTAAGCTTGGCTGTTTGTTTTCATTTTTTTAATCCAGTGAAAACCAATATTTTTTTTCCCCACTTTTTATAGCATAAAAATTCACCTCAAAACACAAAGCCAACTAATGCTATTTAAAGGTGTCAAAAGGGAAACACTTTGATTTTGAGTGTATTTGGTTCAGCCGGTTGCTTCTAAACCTACTCATTCCATTTGTGTTGAATTTGCAAATAGTTTTTATGTCCTTGAAACTATCAAGGAGCCAAAACAAACAAATAAATAAAAAATCTGGCTTTCCTTAGATTTTGAAATCTAATAGTTTTCCAGGGTTGAGATTTGCTATCTCTTGGGTTCAGATTTTAGCATCCTAGGATAAAATATGTTATATATAGGATGCTAAGATATATATATGTTTGTGTGTGTGTCCCACCAGCACCGCTGGGCATGGGAGACACAGCCAGGACAGGCAGTGGGGTGGCAGCTTTGCTGTGGGAAGACTCAAGCTTGTCCAAAACCCAGATGGATGCTGAGACCCAGGTGCTACTGACTGAGCTAAACCATCCAGCATGCCTGTAGTACTTGTTCCTCTCTGGCACACATATCCTGGCAAGCTTTCAGTCCTGTTCCAGTTGTTTTTGGATGCCTGAAGCATCCCAAAAAGCTCCGTGAAGGTTCTTCTCAAACAGCAGTAAGGCAATGCTCTGCGCTGGTACAACCTGATAGGCACTGTTAGGCTTTTTAATTTTTGCTTTGGCTTTTCTAGTCATGCTGAAGTTCTGCTGACAAGGTTTTCCTATTAGGTTTTTATGCTATCTGTTTAAAGGGGACATCAACTTTTATGTGTTCCAGTCAGAGGCAAGGCTCTTTTCGGGGAGGCAAGGCAACAATTGAAGGACAGAGGGAGCTGAGATGAAAGGAGGCTCTTGCCTCTGAGTGGAATGAGCAATGGGAATCTGTACGGCACTGCATGGCAAAAAAAATACAAAATCTCCATAGTTTACATTATGCATGTAAACGAGTGATGTACATTGGTTTGTAATCAGTAAATGCCTTGTAAATAAATGTGTGTAAACCAAAAAAATTTAAATCTATTTCCATAGTGCTTGCAAACAATGAAGCCTTCCAGTGTTGTCCTCAATGTAAATGTTAATCTAAAAATGACATTACTACAAGTTTATGCAACTTTACAAGGGAGCCACGATTTGCATTCCTGTCTCACCAGCTCTAACGCAGCCTCTTGGCAAGCTCGAGCCCTTCAGATCTGTGTGGAAAGCAGCCCATCCCACCACACAGCCTCTCCTTCAACCGCTGCCTTCATTCTTCATGCAGTTCAGGGCCCGGCCTCGTTACGTTCCTTGCATGTAAAGCCGCCCTGCCTATGGAAAGCTTTTCGTATGAGAGGAGGAGAGGCAGGAGGGGTGGCAGGGAATGGCTGGGGCTGAGCTGTGCAGCGCTAAGCCCTGGGAGCTGCTGGGCTGAGCAGGCGAGGAGCTTGGCCCTCGTCGGGGCTGGAGAAGCAGCTGTGCTGGCTGCGTTTGGATTCAGATGGCGAGGGCTCGCGAGCAGCCCTGGCAGCTGCAGGAGTTGACAGAAGGACACACCTCTCCTTCTCTTTGATATTCTTGAGAATAGAGGGCAAGCGGAAGGATAAGTGGCACCAGGCTTTGATAGGCTCAGAGCTGCTAACAGCTGGGCAAGCTTTGGGGAAAGGCAGCCCCTCATCTCCACTTGGCAGCACACGTCCAGGCCATAGGAAATGCTGCAGAAGCGGTGTTAGTTGGTAAGTTTGTGTCCTGGCAGGGTGCTTGTGGTTAGGACAGGCCAGTTCCTCTGCAAAAGAACATGCACAGGAGCTGCATGCCCAGCAAGGCACAGCACTAACTGGTGCCCTGCTTGCTGACCTGGATAAACCGTTCATTGGATCAGCTGAGCTTTAGCACAGCTCTGCAGAGCTGCAGACCCAAGCACAGGAATCCACTTTCTAAGCCCAGAGTGAAATATCCCAACCATCCTCCCAACAAAGCCCAGAAGAAGCTCAGACAAATATTTTGAATCACTGCCTCTTTCCCATGATCTCTGCACTCTGCTGGGCTGGAAGGAAGCCCCTTGGATACCTTGGTGGGGTCTTTGTTCCCCTATGCAGGAAGAGGGGAGCTTTCCCCAGCTCACCTCCCAAGGCTGCTCCAAGCTTGCTGCCAGAGCACTGTGCTCCTCTCTGATTTCTTCAGACCAGCAGACCACAGTCCAGTGGGTTGGGAGCATATTTTAAAGGCTAACAAGCCAAGGAGAAGCCTTCACTTTTTTTTTTTTTTTTTTTTTTTTTTTTTTTTTTTTTTTTTGGTGAGCAGATTATCAATTCTGCTTTTAAGTCAAGCAGATGCTTATATCAGCAGAGAAGCTGTTACATTAAAAAAAAAAAAAGTCATCCCGGAATAATTTTGTTCTGGCACCAGTAGCACTGGGAGATGGCATGACTGTACCTATTATAGGGGTTTTTCTATTTCTGGATCCCTCTAATGTTTCCCTTGGGTTCCAGAAAGTATGTATTTTTTTTTTTTCCTTTTTCCTTTCTTTTTTGCTGATTGCCACCCACCAGCCTCTGTAAATGGAACAAGACACGTCCCACTGGGGCAGTCAGAGCTATCCAGGCTGGCATCCCATGCTGAACTATTAAATGCAGGTACAGAACCCAAAGACACCCCCAAAAAGAAATCCAGGAATCAGCTTTACCTGGACCAGGAGGGAAGAAGGGCTTGGGCCAGCCCCTTGGGTGAGGTTTTTCTCCTATCATCAGCATGAAATCAAAGCCATGCAGGGCTGAAGCTCCATGCCTGGGGCGATCAGACCCAATTTCCCACCCGTGTCACCTTGCAGGCTTCCACCCCAATGATCCCCACATTTTGCCTGAGGTGAAGCCTCCAGCCTGTCCCAGAGGCCAGCCCTCAGCTCTGACCCTAGCTGGGGTGCAGCGAGGAGATGGGATTCTCCCAAGTATTTTCTGGGCTTCTAAATCAAAGTCCTGCTGACAGCGCCGAGCACTAAGTGCCTGCCTGGGGCCCTGCTCCTGCAGTCCTGTGACGACATCAGAATTTAAGCTTTAATTAAGGAACGAGTGTGGGGAGGGAGGGAAGCATCTCCAGCCCTTATGACTGTGAAGGGAAGCTTGGAAACATGACCTGAGTGCAAGCAACATCTGCTTTAATGCACAGCCAGCTCTCAGCAGAGGGGAAAGCAGCCAGGAGGGGAAGCCACTGCATCAAACTCCCATCCAGGCTTGTGCTTCTGCTTGCAACGAGAGAGGAGAGTCTCCACAAGAGCTGGGCTATGTCACAGTTTCAGTGGGGTGCTCTCAGTTGCTGTACATGGCTCTCATGCAGCCTGGCTGGGCCAAATCCCCCACTAACACGACCTCTGCTTCTGCACAGCCCTTGTCCAGCGGTGGCACGAGGCAGCTGACTGCGCTGGGCTCCTGCAGGCTCTGCTGTGCCGATGGGGAGCAGCACTTTTTAAGCAGCAAGATGGAAATTCTCTGTTCCAGGGTTACAGCAGGTGATGTTTTGCCTCTCAAAGCTCTTTAGCCCAGCTATTAGGGATGAATGGTTTGTTACGCCTACGGCCTGCCACCCTTCTACACTTGCTGGCCCAAAAACCAGCAAATGCTGCCTTTGCTGTGTTCTCTCCTGCCATCAGTTTCAGCAGGGAGCAAGCAGACATTTTAGAGACAAGCTAAGGAGCAGGAGCCTCAAGATGCTCTCCATCTCACAGGGATGCACCTTTGGCAAGGTTTGTTGAAGGTTCGTTGAAGAAAAACTTTATTTGATGGCTATGCTCTCAGCCAGCACACCAGGGACTGGAGACTCCAGTGTGCTCAATACTGCAACAACTTTTCATTCCCAGGAATGAGCACCATGAAAAGGCAGAGAAAAGCTGCTCCCCTATAACTTGGAGCTGGGGCCTGTTTGACTTAGTCACAGCTCTGACAAGCATCCTGATACTGACTGTGCTGACATGGCTAGAGATCTTGTCATTTCTGTAATAAAAGCATCCCTTTGTAAGCTGAAAACGGGATTCATGGGCTGGTAGCTTCTGGCAGCTCCCTGCCATTCAGCCTGGATGAGAACACAAACACAGACCAGGGGTGGATACTGCCTCCCCACAGCTACTCAGAGGTGGAAGAAGGACGAGGTGAAACCCAGCATTATGTGTCAGGAGGGCAAAGGTGTTTTTGTTGTGCACGTCCCTCCCGACCTCATTTTGCTTTAGCTCTCCTTTCTTCCACACTGATTCTTTCCCTCTCAGCAAAGGAAAAGCTGTCTATGGCATATTCAGCATTAAATATTTTAGTGTTAGCTTCCAGCTCTTGAGCTGAAAAACAGAAAGAACAGTACTTTTTACTCCCCTCCAAATATCTGGGACTTTCCCTGGGGAGTGCAGCTGTACAGCCTGGCTAACACTAATGAGAGAGCTTGGTACACAGGGCAAACTGTGTGTTGCATGATTAAAAGAATAAGAAAATAAGAAAATAAGAAGAAAAGAAGGTTGCTACCTTCATCTCTGGTTAAAGCTCAATGATTAATCCCTACCAGACTAAGTTTTTCTCCTTGCACTTTACCTCCTTTCTTCCCTGCCTTCCCCCTGTCTGCAATACACAAGCAGACTGTGAAAGTCTCAGACTTTCCCCTTCCTGCCCAAAAAGACTCCCGACTGTTTCAGGGAAGTATTTGATATTTGAAATCTGTGCCATTCTGATTCAGCAGCTGAGTGGTGCTGAGTCACATGGTGAAGCTGTATCTCAAGATTATTTAGCGTCTCTTCAAAGCCCACACTTTTAGAGTCCTGTGATTATGTAAGACTCTCAACTCAATTTTTAAAGTAAGTTTACAGCCCTCATAATTGCTGAGGAAAACTTGATAATATGACTCCTACATACTCAGAAAGCAGAAGCCAAAAAGAAAAAAGAAAAAAAAAAAAAAAAAAAAAAGAAGAAAAATAAAAAAAAAAAAAGGAACCCTGAAGTTTATCAGATTTTAAAGTCTCATGAATTTTAAAGCCAATCTCTTAATTCTTTTTTGGAGCCTGACTCATGATTTTCAAACAGTTAGCAATATGGCTGTAGGGATTGTAAGGCTGGTTTGTTATCTTATTAGATAACTTACATAAAATATCCAAACCCATGGAGACTCGGAGATTGAGTACTGCACTTCAGGACACAGCTGGAGAGAACAGCGCCTTGTCTTCTGTATGGATGCTGAGGATCTCCTCTTAATCCCAGTCTCTAGTCACTACTGCAGCATGAATATTTCCCAGAATGATATTAGCACTAATCATATGAATGAGAGTAGCCATAATATTGATCTTCATAATACTTAGGTTATTAAATTTGAGTTTGAAGGTAGTTTTGTGGGGTGATTCATAATGGTAAATCTCGTCAGGCTGCATAAGTAGGGAAAACAAGTCACAGAGCAATAGCGTTGCAAATATATTCCAGAGTCTTCCACCCTACCACAAGATTGTACTTTGAACAGACACTTGTGAATGCTGGCAATACCAGAATTGATGTTTTGTTAATCGTGTGATAATCTCAGATGAACCTAATTAATCAGGTGTTGCAACAATTTGCTCTATTTTTTCTGTGAAGCGCATGCATCACTCGGGGGCACTTAATTCCTGGAGTATTTTCACACAGACATACCAAGACAGGGATGCTTCCATGACAAGATGAAAGGATTGCCACCATCACCATTAAGTGGTGGGCTTGCTATCCCCAGACAAATTTACCCATGCCCACTGAAGAGGTAGGGAGGTAGCAGAGCACATCCCATGCTTGTGGATGTTCCCAGAGCCTCACACATCTCTGTGCAGACATGAGCATTGATGGTTGAGGTGCACTAAGCTACTGAGGTACTGGGAGCATCTTGCATGGCCCTGTAGCGGACTAAAGGAAATCTGAAGATACCATCCTGTGAAATACTAGGGGACAGAAAAAGTCCTACCCGCTCTTCTAGCACATAACAAAGGAGTAATCAAGAGTGTGGAAGGGGCTGAATGCTACTCTATATAATAAGCTTCCAGGATAATTGCCAACTGTATTTGGGCTGATTTTTCTTCTGCAGAAAAGGCATAAAAGCAAGTTTATTGTTTTCACTCCTGGGGACTGAGATATTTTCACCACATTTTAAAAAAAAACACCGTGCTTTATCTCCCCACTTGAGCATATCAGCTCCACTGGTGATTGTCTCCTGCATGGCTGTGGGTCAGCATCAAAGGCAGAGTTGCTGTAAGCACAGCTGCTGCCTGCTGTTGGGTGTGGAAGCTGCTCAGCTCTCTGCCAGAGTCTTGCAAGTGTTTGTGCCACTGGGGTGGGATTACTTCTCATAGTGATAGGGATTGCACACTGAAAGGGAGGAGAGCTGGGTGCTTCCAGAAGGATGGGGGAAGGCAAAAGGCAGGATGGCACAGTCTTTGTGATTTAGGTGTAACAACATTGTCTCTGGGGAGTAGAAAATGTTTTCCTCAAAGAAAGGTTTTGCCAACGTGTTTTCTTTTGTTGGCAATGAAGTGCTTAAGGCTGATGAATTGGCTTCAACACATTTTTGATGTCCCAAACTCAGGTCACTAGTGACTACGGCAAAAGAGAGAGATCTAAGAAATGAGCTATTTTGACAAAATTTTGTCTAGTGAAAACATTGCAAGCTGTTCCAGATCCTTCCAGCATGGAACAACGCCAGATCTCACAGCCCCGGCAGTAGCTGCAAAAAGGCATAATCTCCTGGATGGCTCCAGCCACAACTGCAGTCGGAGCTCTCCCAAACGAGAGCTATTTCAGCTTTGTCTGGAGACGCAGAGCTGGAGTCCGTACCGGTTACAGATGAGTTACCATCAGGTGCCACGGGGACAGCACACAGGGACCGAGTAGTAAAGGATTAGCCAGTGCACACAGAAATATCGAACAACTCACTACTACCTCCTATTGTGCTCGTGCCAGTGAAATCCTTCTTAGAACAGCATATTTTATTCAATTTTAAAGAGCTCTCAATTTTTCATTTAGGAAGGGAAGTTGGAGCAGCGTCCAATCTGTAATCAATCAGTCCGCCTTTGCAGAGCAGCTCTGAGGAAGTGCTCTTGCTCTTTGGTCCTTTATCTTCTCTGTGAACTCACAGAAATTATATTTCTGAATGGGATTAAGAGTGAGGGAGAGGAAGAACTACAGCCAGGGCA
This sequence comes from Aythya fuligula, assembly GCF_009819795.1. Classification (NCBI taxonomy): domain Eukaryota; kingdom Metazoa; phylum Chordata; class Aves; order Anseriformes; family Anatidae; genus Aythya; species Aythya fuligula. Next base: position 7,416,458 of record NC_045577.1, read on the forward strand.
ATGTTCAATAAACCTTACAGACCGCTGTCATGCAGTAACTAGCCCTCCTGAAGCTGTGCCCCACCACAGCACATCTATCCCCAGACAGAAGAATCAGATGAAGTCTCAGAGAAGCTTGGCCCAGACTTTGAAAGGCATTTAAACACTTTTTTTAAATGGCACTTAACTGTCTAAGTGCCAATTCCTGTAGATTTTATTGGGAATTATAAAATCAGGAGCTTCTGACCAGGATGTCACTACCTTAAACAAGGCCGTCCATAATATAAGCTATGGATTTATTATCCCTGGTAATAAAAAAAAAACAAAACAAACAAACTAGAAATACATTATGATAAAGGGTGTAATAGCAGACACAGATCATCCAGGGATCTCAAAGCTCTTTGCAGCCATTACTTAGGGTTCTCTTTGATAACAGAGGAAAAGACTGGGTTTTGTTTGTTTGTTTCAAATGAATAAATTAATCATTAGTAAAATATTATGCAGTTCATCAAATATATTATTCACTAGCTATTTGTCAAAATAGCAGCTCAGTCATATATTATCAGAGCTAAACATTTATAATGTGTGTATATCTAGTCATCAGATGATTTATTCAGGCTTTTGTGGAATGAGTTAGTTATTGACCAGTTTAAATCATGGCTCCCTTGGGAGGCAGAGACAAATTAGGTTGTGAGCTCTTGGAGAACCCGGAGAATCTTTTTGTTGCATTACTGTTGAGCACCTGGCACCACAAGCAGAGTCTCGTGGCTGGGTTTCCTTTTGACACTATATCAATATGAATAATTATAATTCTGTTTATCTGTAGCCAAGGGCAGGTCTGTCTTCGGGATGAAAAATTCAGCCCCTAATTCAAGATCAAAACTTGATCTGGGTTCTCCACATTCTTGTAGGACCACTGCTTGAACCCAACACCAAGATCCTCATTTCTTCTTAGATATCTCCACTCTTTAGTGTTTTCCCACCTCCCAGCTGCAGGAAAAGAGGGTTTAGGAATCCCCATGCCTTGCTCCCTGTGCCAGATCACACAGTTTTTGTGCTGCTGGGAAGGAACAGAGGAGCCCTTTACCATGTCCCTCCCAGCTCCCTCACCCATGCCAGCGAGCTGGCCCCCTTCCAGCAGTGCCTCAGCAGAGTGGAGCTACGTGACCGACACTCAGTGGCTCCTCTTGGCATTCGTGACCAGCATCCCAGAGGGCTGCAGCTTCTTCCATGCCTTTATTGGTGTCAAACATCACAGCCTCTCCCTTGGGTTTTATTAGGGAAGCTGATGCCAAATCACCCAGCTTCCTCCTACTCGATAAAAAATGTTTATAACCCAGTAAATTCTAACATATCAGCAGCTTGTTATGAAGGGAAAAGGTCACTGGGAGAGAAAGAAAAAAAAAAAAAAAAGGGTGCCCTTCCATCGGAAATTCTGACTGTGTATATACGAGTCAGCACCAGGAAAATATCTTTTGATATGAAAAAGTCTCATAATAGAAAATGTTGCAGCAATACAGGCCTCGTTTCTTCAGATAAATATTTAATATAGATCACTAAAGATTAATCGAGTACAGAAAAGAGTCTCTCCTATAGTTGGTGTGAAGAAAACATCTTCTCGTTAATTTATTATGGAGCCTGAAATGAGAAAAATCCTATAGAGAGAAATGCAGGGTACGGTTTCCATAGAGAAGCAGTGCACCGCACCAGAATTTATTTAGTGTGTGGGCAGAGGCCTTCCTAGAACCAGCTGCAGCGTGGCGTTCGCATGATAAAAAGTCCCGGTGTAGGAAGAAGCCTCACAGACTCATCGTGTTTTGCTGGGAGCCGTCTGACTCCTGCAGATCCTGGGGTTTGTAGAAGTGGTGAGGCGGTGGGGCCCATGAGCTCCTCAAAACATGCTCTACCCTGGATGAAGACCATATGGGCAGACAGAGATGGCACGTGCAATGTCCCAGGCTTCTCCTTCTGGAGAGGACATTTTGTCTTTTTGGAGTAAGGTAATGTCCAAAGGTCACCACAAGGAGAGAAGCCCCCAGTCTGAACCCGAAGGCTGCTTGTTTTGTCCAGAAGTGCTCCTAAGCATCTCCCTGCAGTTTCTCCAAGGAATCACGGCCTTCTCATACTGTGCTCCCAACTTTGGGGCAGCAAAGTAAAAATCCAGGATGCTGTTGTGCGATTTCCATCTCTCACAACGCCAGAAAGTGTTTTGTCAGCCCCACTGTGATCAGTTAATGAAAGGACCCTACTGTTTTCTACAACGTCTTCCACAGAAACCATGTCCCCAACCCTTCTGCAGCATTAAATAGGACAGTTACAGAGAATAAATCATAAATAGCAGCAGAGAGAAAATGAATAAGAAAATAAGAGAGTCACAGGCAAGGGAGGAGAGAAAAGAGAAATGATCTCAGATGGGACTGAAAGGGAACTAAGAGTAAATGAGGCAGGGAGATGCACGGAGGCTGCTCCAGATGGCCAGCCCCACTGACGTCAGGCCTCTCACACCAGCACATCGCCGACGTGTGAGCGAGGGGGGATCGCCTGCGCTGAGACGGGGACTGAGAGGAGGTGGGAGAAGCCAGCAGCTCTGCCTGTGCCCAGGGATGGGGGAAGTGGAGGAGCACCATCCTGAAATGCACGATTTAGGGACCAGAAACAATTCTGGAGAGGAGGAGGCTGCAACATGTCCCCCTTTCCAATGGAGCACATCTAGTGGTTTCTGCAGAGCTGGTACTTTCTCTTTTTTCCTACTTGAGTTTTTCACTTGGGAACCTTTGCTTTTTCGGGAGTGTTTGTGCCAAACAGCTGGCAAAACATCAGTGCCCAAGGAAGACTGAATGTCACCAGCCAGACCCCGGGCACACCGCTCTGTGCATTGCTGGAGGCCTTCAGGAGATGCAGGCAGGAGGATGACAGAAGGCTGGCTGGAAAATGGTTGTCTCCATTTCTGTGGCATACTAACTCGGTGTCTCCTCTGCTGTCATCTCACAGAACATCATTTTTCTGCCTCATGTGGAAGGACAGGGGCACTTTAGCATCCTGCTATCAGAACCTGAGAAACACAGGACAAAAAGGACCCTCTGAGGTCCCAGCATCCCACCTCCTGCTCTGCAGGGCACAACAATTTGCAGTTTGAAGAATTCCCATCCTAAATCTGTAGGACTATATGGACAGTCTCTTTGTAGACTGCATCTCCCAGCCTTTGGCTGCTCCCAGAGCCCGAGTAGTGTAGAAAAACCTAAATAATAATTCTCTTTAGTTCTACCACAGGCTATTGGACTTGATACAGGTGTGAGTGGGTGGCAGGCTCTAGCCTGGGGCTGTGCAGGGGAAAAACTAACTGCAGGGACTCTTGCAGTCATCTAATGTAAAACTGATCTGCATTTAGAACATTTATTTGTGGCCTGTGGATCTAGTCAAATTCACAACAGCTAAACTACCCTTAGGATAACCTGGGGCTGCTCAAGGGGCTCCTGCTTTCATCTCCACAAACACCGTGCCTGGCCTGCAGCTTGGCCCCTGTCACCTTGGTGGGTCTTCATCAGCCGTGCCCCTCCATCTCGCTGCACCCTGCTGCTGCAGTGAGCCACAGATATCAGCTAAGTAACACAAACATGGTTTTGTAATAAGTTTTCTATGCAGCTGGGATAAAATGCCAAACAGCATCAGAAAACAATCAGTCAGAGAAACTCAGTGCCGCTGATGAGCGCACGGTTTATAATGGTTCATTGCCCAGGAAGATTGGAGCTCTAAATACAGCCTCCACCTGCCCCTCCAGGCATGGGGATAAGTGGGGCAAGGAGCTGGGCAGGCAGGGATGAGGTCCGAGAGGTGGTGTACCCAGTACATCTCCTGCTGGGACTCAGTGGATGTTTCCAACCTGGTATCATGGTTGGAAAAAAAATACTTCTGCTCCTTCTATCTGGAGATCAGTAAATGCGCCAGCAGCTGGGCTTGCTGAGTAACAGCACAAACAGGTCTGCTGCAGAGCCAACGTTTGGGCGAGATAAACACGCATTTAGTGTGGAGGCCTCTGGGTGATGCTCTTGCTCAGGGCCCTTTATCTGCTTCCTTCCACTGGAGGCAGATTTAGGATGCCTCTCTCCCTCCAAAAAGGCTTGTGACAGCCGCTGCCCTGAGCGAGTTGAAGTTTAACCCAAGCCCACGGCAAGGAGATGGTGTTTGACCTATCCCCCATCTTCCTGGCACTTGCTCAGGCATTGGGATGTTTCCAGCTGACAGCAGGAAACACTTGGGACCCGTTCCCTGCCAGATCCCACAGATTTTATTTTCTTTATTCCGTTATTTGTAATACTGGAGGGGGGAGGAGGGGATTCCTATCAGCTTCCCCCCCCTCTTCTTTAAGCATTCTAGGTTTGAGTCTAGGTTTTGAGCTCAGGGGTGTGATAACACAGAATCCCTTATTCAGCCGCAGGTATGGCTTTAGCTGACAGGCAGGCTAGGAGCTGCTGCTTTTTCTTCACTCAGTCCTCACCCCCTGAAGTAGTCATGAGGAGAGGTTTTCTCCTTAGCTTTCCTGCAGCATCTGATCTTCCCAGACTTGGCTTCCAGTGCCTTGTCTTAGAGAGATCCTGATGTTAGCTTTGCCAAAAAAGCCTGCCATGAAAGTGAAAGGTGTGGGAAAGAAAGAAAAAACTGACCTCATGGAAACTCCCACCCAGACTCAGCAAAGGATCCCTGAGCCATGCTGAAGACACAAAGCAAAGACCTGCCAAGCCAAAATGAAAACCTGAAGCATAAGAGGCTTCACTGAAGAACAACCCCTTTACCCTCTATTTCACTCCCTACTAACCTGAACAAAACAAAACAGAACAAAACCAGAAAACTCCCGCACACAACTGACTTCTGTTTCCTCCTTATATAACTTGAATGGCTGCCTTACAGAGGACAGCCTCATATTCAGGAACTTTCCTTAGCAGCTTGGCTTGGCTCCTACCTTCTACCCCAAACCCCAAACCCCAGATCCCAAATTCAGATGCCGCAGAGCAGCTCTGCTTTCAGTGCAGAGCCCTGCTGGACCTTCAGACTGCTTTTGCACGCAGGGCTGGCTGCTGGCTGCACTGAAGCCAAGGAAATTTTGTTCCTTTGTTCCCCAGGACCTGAATTTCACATCTGGACCTTAGCACGCACGCAACTTAGCAGCTGAATTAAGTGATTTGTGCAGGTAGGCACTTACACAGCTTGGTGCATGTTGCAGGGCAGCCAGCAGTTTGCATTCTTGCCCTTCCAATGAACTCCCTCCATCCTCACAGTTTTTATACCTACAGAATGGGTGGAACATCCTCTTTTAGCTATTTTGGGGATGCCTGAGGCTCAGTTGGCTAAGGAAACACTCCGGTGCTCCTTTTTACACTAAACCAGCCTCCTGTATCTTATGGCTATGATAGAGTCGTAAAAAGAGAGGAATTGAGACAGCCACAACTTGAAGTGGTATGGATTAGCTAGAGGCCTTAGAGATCTACAGCCTCCTTTCCCAGACCATCCTGCACGTTCTTCTTTGCTGATTTGAACACAACAGACCCGGCAATCAACACAACCTTCCCAAAGGAAGTGGTTTGCATTTCATTAGATTGATTTCGTAACTGTCGGAGTCCTGTTACCATGCAGAAGATGAATGTCACGGGTGCGCATTTGATCCCTCACCGTTACTATAAATAAGTCCAACACCTTCCTCTTGGCAGGACATCATACATTTCCGCTGCTTGTACATAGCTCTTGAGTCCTCCCCAAAGGGCTGGGATTTAGGAATCTATGTGCAGTGGTGTTTTCTAAAGACATTTACTCCCTGACCTGCTTCTGTTCTGCATTTCTGTGTTGCTACCACTGCCCTCAGCCCTGTGGAGTTCGATGCAAGAAGCAAACTGCTGAAGTGAGCTGAGCAGGTAGAAAGGGCCCTGTAGGGGACTGGTTCATGGCATCAGCAAAATGGACAGGTGCCTGGGACACAAGTTTGACCACGACCCCCCTATCTACTTTAGTTCTTGCTGGGGAAATGCTTAGTCTGGCTCCAGATCTGGGATAATTTTGTTCATGATCGTGTTGCATGCTAGATCTCTTCCTTGGAAAAGCTTTCTCTCTCTTGGTTTCTCTGTCTACGGTGACACATTTGTTTAAAATGCTTTAAGATCCATGTGTCAAAGTCATAGGTAACAGTTAAAGAAAACACGACTGGAGATTGGGAAATTGCTAAGCACATGCCTGAATAACCAAGTTCTTCAGAGCATCACAAAGAGATCCCAGAAAACAAAGGTATTTGCATTCACTCCTTCCTGTTCCCTGGATAGAACATGACAAAAAAATAAAGCTTTTCTTTTATGAAATGTTGCACAAAAGGCACAGTTGTCTTTTTATTGCAGGCCACTTTGCAGCATGCAAAAAGATTGCGATTGCCTTTCTTCAAGAGTTTGTGAATTTTTATTTTATTGTGGTCTTTTTATTTCCTCCATCAAAACATGTCTGGGTTTGAAATGGCATGACTAGGAATGAAAATTAAATACATCAAAACTGATTTTTGTTGAAATGAGGTTTTGGAGCAACCAGGGAATGTTCAAGGCTTTCTCACTGCTTGTGCTCAGTATTTTTGCTAAAGAGGGATGTAGTCTGAGGAAATGGGTCACCTTTTTCCTAGAGAAAATTTCTTCAATTTTACTGTAATTCTGAAATGTCACAGGCTTTTTGGGACAAGCTGGGTTTTTTTGTTGGCTTTTTTTTCTTTTCTTTTTGTAATCTTGAACAAAACACAAACAAACACAAACATCTTTGACTATGGATGGTTTGAATTTTGCTCCAGCTGGTCTCTGCAGACTAATTTTTCAGCCCTTTACCTCTCACCTTATGCCCTTTGCTAGTAATTTCAGGCCCAGTTACCACCTGGATTCTATGCTGAGAAGGGATAGTCTCTGCATATAGCCACTGTATATATCCTGCCTTGCTGGATATCACTGTTAAAACTGGAAGCTTTGGCAATCAGCCTGGGTGTAACAGCACAGCTTGGAAACCAAAGGGATATTGAGCTGCAGAGCTTGGGGTGAAGGACCAGAAATGGGTGTCCTGAAGAACTGTGAGGAGGAACCACTATTTTCTCCTAAGCCAAGTAAGAGGAAATACTATTATGTTACTATCGGAATAAAGCATTAAGGATCAATGAAGGAGAGGAAGGTGGTTCTATTTTACAAGGACAGAACATAATTTATTCACTTGTACTCATACCCCACATACTCAGAAGTGTTTTCTGCAAGATGCCTTGCAATGGTAGGGGTGATGAGGAATGCTCAGAAAGAGTGGTCAGGCATTGGGATGGGTTGCCCAGGGAGGTGGTGGAGTCACTGTTCCTGGGGTGCTTAAGAAAAGGTTGGACGTGGTGCTAAGGGACAGGGTTTAGTGGGTGATGGTGGTGTTTGGGGACAGTTGGACAAGATAATCTTGGAGGTCCTTTCCAACTTTAATGATTCCATGAGTTTGTGATTCTATGCCAGCCATTGGCTGCTCACGTCTCCTGAGTTATTCTGACTGGTGACCATGTGCTGGATCTGGGTATGACTTTGAGTGCAGGCAGTGAGCAGTCCCTCCACCCTATTGCATCTCTGCAAGTCATGATTTCCCTACAAGCTCTCTACACACAGCCCAAGGAGACCCAAGGATACCCAAGGATATTCCCCAAAAGAGAAAGGTATATGGAGCTTCTTCACTTCACTTGACCTGGACAAAACCCCTCAATCATCCTGCATCACAGGGTCCCTGATGTAAGCAGGTGGCTTCACCAGCTGGCTGTCTTTAACCATCCAAGTCGCCCACCAGCACCCACGGCACATGGTTGGCAGTGCCATCATCAGCTGAGGATGACTCAGGGCTGAGGGGGTGGGCAAGAGGGGATGGTTTTGCCATTGCCGCCTGCATGGGTACTGCTCTTGCTTAGCCCACGGGCACGGTCATGGTGCCCAGATGGCTCTGCCAGGATGACCGCAGGGGCACAGCTGGGTGTAGGAGGCAGGAGGGGCTTGGTATTGAAACAGCAATTTTTTTCCTCCTGAATTTGAACCTTTGCCAAGAAAGTCAGCACAACTGACCGGAGGGGGGTGATGGCTCCATTTTCTAACAACAGCTCAAATTTTGAAACATGGTTGCACGCTGTGTTGGGGAAAATTTTGTGCTTTTTGAGGAAAAGGGCAATCAAGGCTAAATTTCTGATACTTGCTTTCCCAGTGCTGACAAATGTTGTACTTAAGTAGCCAGTAGTGCAGTAGTCAGGTACCCAAGACTGTTATGTGAGAAATTAAAGTTCAAGTACACATACATCACTCTTTTTTTATCCGAGTTTACTATGAACCAGGACAAGTAAAGAACAAAGCTTGGGGCTGTGGTGTCAAGATTACCGGCTTGCTATAGCTAAAATTAGGGAAAAAAGCTCCAGTAGTCCAAACACCAATGTCTTCAGGAAACGAAGCAAGAGCAATTTAATGAATTGAATTCCTCCAGACTATGTTCTTGCTACAGCCTTTGATTCATACTGCTACGTTCCTAAGAACATTGGCAGGCAATGGTGACCCAGTCTAAATGGTGAATTTTGGGGCAGGGCATCCCTGGCTTGATGAGAGGCTAAAAGGGGTAGATAGTGCTCTCCATGGCATGGTGTAGACCTGTATTCCCCTGGGGGATAAACTATCTGTTCTATAAACTAGAATCTGTCTGCCTCACATCCATCTGAAACTTGTTTTCTATAAGTAATAGGTCTAAATATTTTAAAGTATTAACCAGGACTTCATGAAGAGTTCAGTCCTCTGACCTACTAGAGTCCTTCAACATGAAGAATTATCTATTAATTGTTATTATTATTTTCTTACATGAAAGTACAATTTGGGGTCTATTCCTGTTTCTGTTACATGCTGCTGTACAGACTTAGTTAAGTCTCTCACCATCCTATGTCTTAGCTTTCTTCCAACCTGTTGTGTCTGACTGAATGATGTGTTGAGCAAAGGAACACACAAAAATAAGAAGGGAAGTGTGGAAAAGCTAAAATTGTACTTATTATCCTAGCTTTCCTCAAGACCATACAAAACGCCATCAATGACTCAGATGTTTCCATCTGCTGCTTCAAACTGCTGGTCTTTGACAGCATGTTTGTGACAGCTTCTTGACTTCCCAGGATCTGCTTTCTCCTGAATTCTGGGTCATACCAGAGAAACATAAATCCAGGAGAATATGCTATGAAAAAAATATTATCAGTGTTGTTGTAGTCATAACTGTAGAACTCAAAATGCCTGTTTTGTAGACAAGTTTCTCTAGGCTACCTCCGATATTTTACTGGAGAATTGCTCTGGCTGCATTTCTTGCGATTTTTATCATAATTCACAGTGAAGGAATGGGTGTCTCTACACTGTCCGTTTCAGTGCTTGGAGCACAGGACCTGGCAGCCTATTAGAGTAGCTTCCTCAGTAGCTTAATAAACCATGTCTGGTTTAGGCAAGTTTTTAGGAGGAAAACAGCAACAGAACAGAACACTTCCTATTGTTGCTAATGTTTGTTAAGCTGCAGCCGTGCTAACAACGCTGGAAGCTCTTGTGAAGATGTCACTCCGGCTTCTAGCAGTCAGTATCAACAGCTACGTAAATTGTAGTGGCTCAAAAAAAGCGCCGTCAGCCCAATGCTGAAAACAGCTGAAATGGTGTTAACAGTAATGGGAACTACTTACAAGTGAGTCTCCAGGGTGGAGAAGGCTTAAGCAGGCTGGTGTTGGAAAGGGCATCTCTAACGCCCGAGGTGTGTGCTGCTTGCAATGAAACCTGCACAAAGGATATTGTGGGGAAAGTTGACTGGGATAAACACCCCACAGGCAGTTTGTGCTGGAACCTGGTGGGTGCGATGAGAGGGAATTAAACCAGCTGAGTCAGGTGAAATATGGAAATGATCAATAGATGACAGATGAAGGTAACTGGTGAGTTTACTCTGTGCTGAAGACATTTAGGGGTTACTATGTGTTAGCTGAGGGTGCAGAAACATCTAATTTGGAAGCAACTTCATTCAGCAGAAGGGGTAGTGACCTATTCTACTGTTTGCTTGTGATTTTCTGATTACAATGTGAGCTACATTTGGATATTAAGTCAGAGCTAGGAATCACAGCCACATCTTGGATACAACAAAATTTAATAGTGAGCAAAATTAATTATGACCAAATTTAATGTCCCATCTTTTAACTTGTATTTACCTATGCTGAAACACTGCTTTGACTCTCTAGTAATACATTTATTCCAGTTTCATCTTCTTTTAAACAAATCAATCTTGCCAGCACCCAACAATTACTTGCTGCCTCCTAAGAGACCCAAGTGTAGTCATATCCTAACAGAGAACACAGGACTCAGAGTCATGCTTGTCTGATTGGTTTTTAATTCAGTGCTGGAACAATCTGTTTACCCAGATACTTTCAAGGTCACATGAAATCCACTTAACTTTGAAGTCATTTTCTTTCTTATTGTTTCTTGCAAACTTCGTATCATTCAGCCCTGGAACGTTCTTATTTTTTTATTTATTTTTTTTTAATATCAGAGAGACAAAAGGCAAATCTTTGTAACAAGAAAATATAACAGGCTGAAATGATCACCTAAAATAGGGGGAGTTGTTGAGGTTTCAGACACCTTATCCAAGACTGAACATATGGCCAAAATATACACCAAGGAAAAAGCAGCAGAAGATTCTTCCACTGTCCTGAGGAGATCAGTGAAGGTGTTAGTAGCTGAAAAGCATTATTGTATTTCTGCTATATGATTATTTTGAGTGACCCAGACAGTGACAGTCTTTCCCTTGGGTTTGGTTGTATCCAGGTGATTGATCCTAAAGGAATAAAACTGGTATGGAAAGCACAGCATTAATCGATAAATCAATAGTCAATTTATTTATCTTATTTACCTGCCAGCTGTCATGTCTTAGCCTGCCTGTTTGCTTGGTTGTTATGCAAAATGCTGTCAGATTTTCAGCTTAAGTGATTTCTTTTTCATGCTTCTCTAGAATTAGATTTTTATTTCTCTCTCTCTCTTTTTATGGCAGAGCTTCATCCTCTGTCTAATTTGGAACTAGTTTGAATCTATGGAGTGGACTTTTCTTAAATAGATTAGGGGGGATGAGTGCCAAACCCTCACAGGAAACTAATTCTTGTGGTCCTTTGAAAAGCTCAGCTTTGAAGGCTGACTTCTTCATGCTGGCCTAGATAGAGGAGGGGCCAGGCTGCAGAGAAAACTGCTCAAAGAATATTGCAGTGCTCAGCCTGGGGCTGTCTGGCATTTTGAGGGCACAGACTGGAAATAAAACATCACCAAGCCCACCATGACCACAGATAGCCAGTACAGACTCACATTAAGCCAGATCTGGCAGTAAAAGATAAGCATTATAGTGCTGTGGTCGTGCTCACATCCTGTCCCCATGGCATTGTTTGCAGAGTCAAGGGCTCACAGCAACCTGGAAGAGCTGTCACCCTGAGCACTGAAGATAACTACTACTTTGTGCAGCCCCTGACTGGGACAATTAGACTGAGAAAAGGAAAAACAAATCAAAGCAAACAAACAAAATTCCCAGCTTTGTTGTTGGAGCATCCAGGAGGATTCTAGAGGACTTTGGGCTCTGTTCCTGATGCTAACAAAAAGCTTATGTGTTATCTTGGCAAGGTCTCAAACCTGTCTGTATTCTAGTTCACACTTATGCTAACAACTAATAATACTTCTCTTCAACATAGGGGCACCCCAAAATGTTAGTCTTAATGACTGGAGGTGCTTGGATTAAAATAAGGGACAGACACATGTGTAGGCAGACATATACCAAAACCCAAGAGAACAAGAAGTCTCCAGGAGCTCCCTGTCTCTGGCCTGGCATCCTACAGACATCACCAAGTCAATAACATGTGCAATAGGGCAGGCAGAGGACATGAAGTAATGTTTATACCTTGCTATTACTGACAAGAGTGCTGCCCTGTTTGGAAAGGCTTTGTCTGCTCATCACCTATGGGAGCAGCTGATGGCTTTTGAGCTGTGATCTATAAAAAAGATGGAGAACCTTGGAGAAGAAAGGGGCTGGGGCCATCTCCTTGCCCACTTCCCACAGAGTGGTGGGGCTGGGCCAGTCTGCTGAGTGTGCACTGAGTGGGATGCACTAACTGCCCTGTCAGCCCTGCACTTAACACAGGCAGCATCCCAGGAGCAGGAGGGGTTGGGATGTTCTACTTAGTGCGATAGTTATAGACTTTGTTCAGTGTCTTTCTGCTCTGTATTTTTCTTTCTTTTTATTTTTTTTTTCTTTTCCCAAACAGACTCTGTCTCATTCATTGTTTAATACATTTAATTTCATTTTGGTTTGAAGCAGCGATCCCCGAGGTCTGTACTGAACTTGTTTCTTCACTTACATCCTTTGGTCACCTTCGCTGTTTGAAGATGGGGAATTTAATTTGCTCCGACTGCCTCTCTCTTTCAGACTTCTCTCCCAGGGTAAAGATGCTCATGCCCTTGGATTCTCCTAGCCTTGCTGCATGGGTCTGTATGATGTACCCATTCCAGGCTTTTGACTTTTCTTCTGTCTTCAACATTTTTCCCCTTTTTTTTGTTGTGTCCCTGGAGGGGTCATAGTGCTAATGAGTGTGGAGGCATCCTTAGTGACTCCCTCTGTCTGACATGCATGGCCTTGATGGCTAGCTCATTAACGCAAACTCTGAAGGGGCAAATATTTTCTCAGACATAGCCATATACAAGGAAAACGTGTGACAAGGAGGAAGGACTGAAATATGCATATTTGTCTCCCTGAAGCTAATGCATGTACTTCATCCCTCTATTTCCTCTCTTCTCCTTTAGGCATTAGCAGCAAGACACTTCCTACCCCTTGCAGCCATTAAAAGAGCAGACTCTTCAGTGCTTTCACCAGATATTAGAGAGCAGACTCCCCTTGCTGACCTGGCAGGCATTTTCCTGTGTACGCTCCCCATTAGCATGGTCTGTCTACGCTGGCGAGACATTAGAGCATAAACAAGTGCCTCTCCTCCACTACTCAGACGTTAGGTCATAGTTTCTCCTTATCCCGTCTCTGCATCAGGGATAGAGATTCTTCCTCCTTCTTGTTAAGAGGTTTATCTCCTCTGTGAAGCCCGTAAAAGCTTTCCACTCCCCCCAACCCCACCCCGGCAGAAGTTCAGGTGCATGCCAGGGATTTTCCCCGAAGGTCACAAGGCTCTGTATTAAACCCAACCGTATCGGGAGGTGCCATCATAATCCTGGTCAGCTCTTTGTGACTCCTTCACCTAGAAAACCAGCAAACAAGAAGGTTTATTTATTTATTTATTTATTTATTTATTTATTTTCTCTTTTATAAATTGCCTTGAGACCTGGGGAGGCCTCACCTGTTCTTGCCAGGCAGTGGCATTAAGACAGTGGTGACGCTGAGGCTTCTAAGAAGCAATGATCAGTGAAATGGCATCTGAGAAGGGTTTCTGGGAGGTAAAATTTCAGTGCCCCTTTGTACACATCATCCATAAATCCAAGGCCTGGATGGATCCTCCAGGGATTCCTGGATTTAAGGATCCAGTGGTGACAAGAAGGCAAGAGTGTGCTTACCTAGCCTGGTGCCATGGATTCTGTTTTGGCCAATAACAGCTGCTTCTGCAGAAAATGCAATTAAGTCTGACATTGAAAGTTAATAAGAAAACCTGTTCTTGAAGGTGTTTTTTTCACAGATTTTAGGAGTTACAGGTTGGTTCATCCCCTAAGGCTGGAGGTGTACAGTTTCCTGCAAAACTCTTTTTATTTCTTATTTTTTAGCCACTTCAATAATTCTAAGCTATTTCACTGGTCATATTCATTAATGTCAAGTCTGTTTTCCAAAGTTGTACCATAATCTTGTCCTCGGGTGCATCCTACAGCACAGAGCTCTATAGCTTGCACTGAAGATTGCTGGTATTCAGAGGGTTGCTTTGAATATAAAATATGCTGGTACTGAACAAGCCAACTTTAAAGTGTAGTCAGGTACTTGTGGTCATTAATGAGGAAGCTAAATAATGCTATGTCATCTGCTTGACCAGTCCCAACCAAGCAGCAATACACAAGCAGAGAAAACAGCCAAATACTCCAAATACTATGCTATAACCTAAAAAAAAAAAATAAAAATAAAAATCAGCTTAAAGAATGTCACTAAGTAAATTCAAATAATGCATAAATTAGAGGGAATTGCAACTGGCTCATAGATATTCTATGAGTAGAAGATAAATATCTAAGTTAGTTGCATAAATTATTCATCTTAACATATTTGCTCAGCTTTTCTCATCAGCTCTGAAAGCCACACATCTAGACATTTGGGGAGGATAATAGAACTGGGCTTTCACCTCGATGAAATGCCCTAGGAGCAGAAAGCTCTGGGGAGGGACTGTATGCAAAAGAACCCAGTGGAAAAAAATACTCTCCTTCAGTATGATGTGTTAGATGTGGATGCTGCTAAGGAGTTTTCTGCTACATGAACAGGGACTGAAATTGTTCCTTGGTAGCAGGCAAGGTTGAAGATAGGACAACGAATTCTTTTAAACTCCTTCTTTTGCCTCTTGGTAGAGGTGTCAAGAGATTATTTTGGACCTGATATAAAAATAAATAAATAATTTAATTAACTAATTAAAGTAAAATAAAAAATACCACAACTTATTTTTCCCTTGAAAAATTTATTTACCTAATTGTCATTTTCTCCTTCAGTCTTCTCCCAGCCATACTGCCATTGCTTTCCACTACAGGGCCCTGACTGTAACTCTTTGCCCTACCTGCCTCCACCCTCTGGAGACATTCCTTGGGTTTGGGTGTTGATATATCAATAAAGCCCTCCTAGAACAGCTGCATGTTTTAGCTGCACTGTTTTTGCTTTGGAATAGATATTTTGGCAGTGACAAAAGCAAAGTCTTCTATGCTCTGTCTGGTAACATGAAGCATTCCCATGGCTTTTTCTGAAAACATGCTGGCTATAGAGGGTTTATCTCCCCTAACTTTATTGATAACACTTCCAGGAAGCAGCAATCTGAAAGTAGAAGTGTGCTTGATTTTATGGGAACTAAAAATTGTCCCTTTGGAGAAGAAGCACAGACAGCATTTTTCCTACACTTATGATCTTTATGGTACGAATTTCAATTTATTATAAGACCTTGCCTGTCTTTTAGCATCCAAATTTACATCTTCCCGTGCAGTGTAACTGCTCTGTCATGAAGGGACCATTCCTTCTTCATGCAAAGGGAATTTTCTTCTAGAGCCAGGTTTGGGATCATGAATGATGACAGCAACCTGTCTCTGGAGTGTCAGAGATAAGCTATTTTTCTTCACTCTTAAGGTTCTACCTATCATCAAAAGCTATTGTGGGTCCCCCAAACATATCTCTCCCAGAGATACTAAGTAATGGATTTTTACACTATTTTTGGACTGCAAAGGCAACAGCTTCATACAGTAAATTCATGGATGTTGCTAACGTACTTGTTATCCACAGACAGCTTTGGAGCCAACAGTCTATTTTTTCCACTCATGAAGTTAAGATCTTGGTTTGCGTGCTCCTTCCTTCCTTCCTTCCTTCCTTGCTTCCTTCCTTCCTTCCTTCCCTCCTTCCTTCTTTCAAGATTTTTCTGGGAAAGACCTATGCTCTGCAGATTTTATGCTTTGACATTGGTGACTTTTAGGATGCAATCAGTAGGGTGTTCTGCTTTGGGATTTTTCCTTGGCTTGGGAAAGCCTAGGAGCTACAGAAGGGGCATTATCTCAGATGCAAGGAGACATTTTGAAAGAAAAAGCTGCCACTTTGTTGTTTTAATGAATGCACTGCTGTTAGGCAGCCTGGGGTGTTGTGATGGTATGCAATCAAAATAAATACATGCATAATTGCATTAAATAAAATAACCTAACACACATAAAATGGACTGGGTGTAGAGTCAGCCCGGGAACAAAAAAACTCTGCCTTCTGATCCTGGCTTTGCAGCTGACTTATGGCATCTCCAAATGTGCCTGCATGTCAGGTTCTCCACCAGCAATGTGGGATTGCTCTTGCTGGTTGACACATATTGAGAGAAAGTGCCATGTCAGTGCCAGGTATTGTCATTGCTATTATTTAAATGAAATTTCTGTCTTAAATCTTATTTAAAAGGAATAAGTGAATGAAAAGGGACAGAGAAGTCTGTGACTTGATTTTCTGGGAGATGGGTTAAGATAGTGCAGAAGTGTCATAGGAGAGTGGTTATAAATAATATCTTTTCCTTTCAAGAAGGCTGTGCTCAATAGTTTTCAAAGGACATTAAGAGATTTCTCATCTTTTAGATGCTCAGCTGGTGATGTATTTCAGAGGCCTGGTTTTTAGTTTGCAGGTGGGCAAGTTTTTCTCCAGACATTTCCCTTTGTGTTGTTTCAGAATGGATACTTTTAATAAAGAGCTGCTTTTGCAAACATTAACTTTATTTTTTTCCAGTAATTATCAGTTTTAAAGAAGGGATTTGAAAATCACTTTATTGGTGAAAGAAAGAAAGAAAGACTGACAGAAAGAGAGAGAGAGAAATAATGAAAGGAATAGAGACAAAACCTCCATTTTCATCCTGTTCTCTGTTTATATTTGAATCAATCCTTTTGGATAGTTTATCAAGTAAATTGTTTTTCTAGCTGATTTTTTGCTGGACTTCCTGGAGGTGAAAGATTAAGATGTTGGCACAAAGTGTTATTCCTTCAGCCTGTTTTACAAAAGCAGTAGCTTTGAATACCAGGAGGGCTTACGAGCAGTGCGACAGAAGGATGTAGCAATGATCGGACCAGTCTGCATCTCAAGTATAACTAATTGACTGGTTGTTTGTAGATGGAAACCAGAATTTGCTGCTTTCAGGAGAGGTGTAAAACCCAAAAACATGTGAGAGTGAAAGAACCAGACTGCTTTCCTTGTAGGGAAATGCAGCCCTCTGCCAGACATCTCTGGAGACTCTGAGGCCACCTCCTTGGCAGCCCAGACCCTAATGCTCAAAGTGCCTTGTGGCTGTGCGGTAACATCTTGCTTCTCTTCTCCTTCCCCTCCCTTTCTGTCCAGCCTTGCAGCCTCACGTGTGTATCCATGCAGGGGTGTCCAGCAGGATCGTCCCCTTCACCATCCTTCTTCCCTGCCCTTGAAGGCTCTTCCTGCCCCTCCAGACTGAGAGCCTCACCCCTCTTGTGTTCCCGTCTTGTCGTGTAGGGAGTTTGCCCGTTGGAAGGTGAGGAACACAGCCATCGAGCGGAGGGACCTGCTCCACAATCCACTGCCCCTGATGCCTGAGTTCCAGAGAAGCATCCGCCTCCTGGGCAGGAGACCCACCACGCAGCAGTTCATCGATACCATCATCAAAAAGTACGGCACCCACATCCTCATCTCTGCCACCCTGGGAGGTAGGTGCACAACCTGGACCCTTTCACACCGGTGTTGATGGTGGGGTGGAAAAGCCACCAGGCAGCACCTGCAGACCTTTGGCCTTGCCATGTGGGGGTTGGCTGGTAGCACAGAGCCAGGTTCCAGCTCCCCAGCCTCATCCTGTCTCTTCGTTAGGACTGAAAGTCTCCAGAGTATGAATAGCCTTAGCAAATGAATTCACAGTGTAATGGGTACATGTTCAGCATCTGTGATATGTGTGCACCTGTACTCCTCTGACACCGGTGTGGGTGTACCAGTGTGCGTCAAGATAAACGTGCTTCTTTTACCTGGGGAGCCTGCCTGCTGTTCCCCTGTCCCGGCCTTAATTCAGCAATAGAGTGTGTTGATCTCTCTTTTCT
This sequence comes from Aythya fuligula, assembly GCF_009819795.1. NCBI lineage: Eukaryota > Metazoa > Chordata > Aves > Anseriformes > Anatidae > Aythya > Aythya fuligula. The sequence continues at coordinate 7,434,220 of NC_045577.1, forward strand.
TCAGTATGAAACCAAATGCAGGGGGAAAGCATCTTTTCTGGATGGAAGTGGAGGAATTTTAAAGAGCTCCAGGGAAAGGGGAGCTCAAGGAGCTGAGCAAGGCATGTGTGCAGCGAGGTCTGTGCTGAATGCAGGAGCGCAAGCAGTAACAGGGGCCCAACCACTGAAAACAACACAGCTGAGTAAAATTGCAAGTGTATAGAGAAGGAGTGCAGAGAGGTTTGCCTGTGCAGGCAGAATATGTCAGTGGTGCAGAAGACAAAGAACTGTAGGGCTATTAACCCGTGTGCAAGCACTGCCTTCAGTTCTGCATAAACATTTCAAATAGTGAGTATTGAAAAGAGGAGGGGTGAAAATCAGCAACTTTCCTGCTGTTTTTTTTTTTTTTTTACTTGTATTATTTTTACCATTCTTTACTCCTTTGGGATGTAAGTTTAAATGCCTTTCCTTTGAGAATGTGTATCCATAAGAAGGATGCTGCACTGGTAAAGGGTCTTAGTTTTAGTACAGAGTTTGCTGCTGTCGCTCCTTACAGTGTATCCGACCTCCAGCCTCGCCACGTTGTGAAGTTTGTAGTGAACTTTGAGGAATTTCTGGCCATCTGTCTGCTCCCAAAGCATTCTGCAGACACTCAGATGAGATGCAGATGAGATCAGATGTGTGCATATGATTCATGCACAAATGAGGCGGTAGGTAAATTGGCGTAGTTCCACCGAAACCGAATGACCTCTCGGGCAGCAACTGTCCTTCAAAGAACCTCGAGCTGCTCTTCCAGCTCAGTCACTTGAACTGGCCACCCCATCAGGAAGAAGTGTGAGAGAGAGAAGGACTCCGTGCACTGAAGTGTGCAAGTGACTGCCTGCATCAGGCCTTAGAGAACTTGCTGTAAATATAAACTCTTCCTTATTGAGGAAATAGTTTTCAGGACCATATTATGGAGCCCCAACCAGACAAGTAAGAAACCAGTAAGGAAAAACTAGATTTCACTTCTCTTTCCATTGACATGCTTTTTTTTCCTCCTCCCTGTTCACATCCCTGGAAATTTGAAATAAGAAAGACCTTTGATGTTGAAATATATTTTTAATTTTGCCTGGGTGAGGTTTTGAATTATTCACAGTGGCTTGTTTCTTCTCCTGATTTTACAACACAACAATTTTAAATATGCAGAGGCTTGTAACGAGAACTGGTGTTGGAGAGGAGTGCTAAATGCTCGATCAGCCCAGAGCACGGTGAGCAACGGTGGGGGGAAAAAAGAAGGATTTATCTTGGCAATGGCAGTCCTACAGAAGATGCAGATGAGGCTGAGCATGCATTATGCAAGGAGGACACACTCTAAAGCACAATCTGCGGGCTAAACAAGACCTCTGGGACACAAAACCAGACATGTCCTGGCAATCCCAAGAACCCTGGTCTCCTCAAAAAAAGTTACAGCCCTCCTGTTTTGGATTACAGTGCTTTGTAATTTAGCCTGACGTCTTATTAGGTTGCAAATGAGTGACAAATGCAGAGGCCATTTTTTTTGCTCTTAAATGCCATCTGTTGCAGGGACCCCAGGAGGCTGGGTGATGGCTGAGACCAGCCCAGGCTGAATACAGCAGCTATTTTCACACCTGGCCACATGAGGAACACTTCTGATGCCTTTCAACCTGCAGAGCAGCTGGGTCCCCCTGGAGCCTAATAAAAACCCAGCTCTGCTCCAGTTTAATTCTGACAAAGGGACTGGTGAGGGGTCATTTTGAGGGCATCCATGCTCTGGGATGGAGCACACAGAGCTGAGAGCCAATTTGCAGGGAAAGCCCTGAAGGAAAGACAACTTTGAACATAGCATCCGCTTAATAAACGAGAAATTAAGACTTAATAATGCAGCAAAAGTCTATTAACCTCTCTTGATCTAAGGGTTGCTTGCTCACATACTCTCTCCATGGGGATGGAGTGCTTTTCCTGGGCTGCGCACATGTGCACAGCATAGGCTTCCAGCAATGTTATCTCTGCTCAGCACCCTTCCCTCCTAGGGACAGCATTTGTCCTTCAGGAAAAGCATCAAATCTCTTGGGCTTTACTTTCCTCTCCTTTCTTCCTCCCACTGGAGGGGTCCAGACACCTCAGGGAGGAAAAGTGATGGCTTTCGTGGGGAAATCTTTGATCTCCACTGTCCCAGAGCCCAGGGTTCTCCGGTCTGATGTCTGGGAGCTGTCTCAGTGGCTCATTGCCTGCTTCGTGTTGTCTGGGGACCCAAAGCTAATGGTGGATCTCCTGCTCATCTGAAACTGGTATCACTACCAGATGTGATTCAAGCCAGGCTTCCCAGTTGCTGTCTGTCCAAGACACCTCTGACCCCAGCATTCCTCTCACTACAGTCTGCACTGAAAGGGTCTTAAGTTTTGTGCCTTGGCTGTTAGAAGGAGGCATGATATTTTTGCCCAGAAAAAGCTGGTTTTTTCCACTTCTGGTAGAATTGCAGAACTGCTGATACCTGGATCCCACAGGTTCCTCTAAGCTGCAGCTCAGGTAAATTACTCCAGGCCTTCCCTCTTCGTTCACAGCCTTGTGAAATGGAGGCATTTTGGCCCCATTTACATCAGCTGCATCTCCACGCAGCAAAATTCTTCTGTTCCCTGAGCAACACAACACTTTGGGCTCAAAGTACACCATTTTCACACCGATCCAACCTCTGCTCCCCCAAACCTCTCCCACAAGGCTGTACTTTCACTGGCAAACGAGTCACCTCATGAAAATTCACAAAACCTGACCTTCCTTCAAATCCCCCCGGAAAGCTCACCGCAGCAATGAAACTTGGAAATACATTGACAGCGGCCAGGCATCTGGTGTGCTGTAGCTGCTGCTTCTCACACTAATCACTGCCGTCTTATTACCTCGTGCTTTCCTGGTGTTTGTTGTATACACCTGTTGTGTCTCGTCAGATACTTGGATTTTAAATCCTCCAGGACAGGAACCATCTTCCTGCTGTGTGTGTGGATGTGACAGAGCCTTGATCCTTGCCAAAGACTCTGTACGCCGCCGCTCAGTGCATAATAATGTTAAAAGTAAGAAACGAAATCAGAGCTGGACATTTTCCAGGGACTTTTTTTTTTTTTTGTGTGTGTGTGTGTGTAAAGTAATAATGATGATGCTGTTCCTGCTACAACTTTGGTTGTGGTCAGAGGATAATATGTTTTTTCTTACAAAAGATTGAAGACAGAAAGTTTTACATGCCAAGCTTCTGCACTTAGCTCCTATGAAGCCAATTAAAAGATTTCAACTGATCAATTCTTTTGATGAAAGGTATCTTCTTTGCACCCAAAATTTCCATTTTTCATCTCAAAGCCAAAGGCACAATCCTCAATGTACCAATTGCTTGAATAAGCTGAACTAAAACACAAATATTTTGATTTTTAATCAGAATATTTTTAGTTTGTTTTCAGACATTTGGCTTCTAGATAAAAGCTGGAATATTTCCAGGGAAAGGAAGGGGGAGGGGGGGGGATTACAGGCTTGTGTGGGGATTTTGTTGTGTTGTTTTGCTTTATTGTTTTGTTTTGTTTTTCTTGTTTTGTTTTCATGTAGGCAATAAAAAAAATTGGACAAATCAAATTACTTCAGCTAATTGGAATTTCTAAGAAAAGTAAGTGCTTGTTCAGTAAAAAAAAAAAATATACAAAAATGCTGAGGAGCAAAATATTCTTGGCCTAAAAACTGGTGATGCATTTTTTTGACCATGCTATTACTGTCAGAGACAACGTACTCATCAGTGGTTCATCTATCAAATCAGAACAAATCATTTTCTCATTAAGAAGGCTATGTAGAAAAGGCATATTTCTACCTTTGGTGTCTATTCTCTTCATTTATTAAAATCAGAGCTTCACATGTTAAGGATTAAGGATGCAGGAGGGTGTTCTCCATTTTTACTCTTTTAATGCCAGCCTCACATTAAGAATGAACCAGATTTTAATCTAGATCACATAGCACAAATTGAACTTTTAAGTAAATATTACTTCTAAGCTTTGTGTCCTTTTCATATATCTCTTGTTAGACTCAGGTTTCTGCTAATATTCAGGATGTCTGCTGCTAACAGATCCCAACTGCTTCACTCTCAGACTCTGTTTACTGGCTCAAATTCACCTATTGTTCCTTATTTTGCACAGTGTTTTTCAGTCCCCACTTAGATTCACTAAATGAGATGCTAAAAAAAAAAAAAAAAAAAAAAAAAAGGGCAGAGAGAGGACTTGGTTTAACTTCACTTTCTTATTTATTCCCCTTCACTCACCCTTCGCCTTTTTGCATAGCTGCAGGAAGCTGAAGAGGTACAACTAGCATTTATCTTCTGTACCCACCTCTGTACCTATGTCCTGATTGCAACTTAAACCATCATTTATTCCTTCTAGAAATCAGGGTGGAGACTTGCATAAGACTGGCATCTACTCCTGCCAGGTGTGCACTGTTCTAGATGTACTGCTCACAGAGAAGAGCGTTCTTCAAGTGGGCTGAATGGTCTGAATCCTTTCCAGCAGCTGGGGTGAAGCTGTGCTGACTAATAAATGTCCAAAACATCATCTGATGACTTGAGTGGAGCTGCTCTACAGGTGTGTTGGATCTACCCTTACTGGTTGAATAGAGGAGGCTCATATATTCTAGCTCCTTGGTCCTGATGAGGAAGGGTAGATTCATCTGAGTGTCGGATTTTTCTTTCTTTCAGTGCAAAATAAAATATCATACATTCCCACTGAGGTGACCCTACACGGCAACCTCCTGAGCCCCACTGACAACTCCTTTTCTTCCCACCACAGGAGAGGAGGCCTTGACCATGTACATGGACAAAAGTCGCCTCGACAGGAAGTCAGGAAACGCCACCCAGAGCGTTGAAGCCTTGCACCAGCTTGCTTCCTCCTACTTCGTAGACCGTGATGGCACCATGAGGAGACTCCACGAGATCCAGATCTCTACCGGAGCAATCAAGGTACCGTGTCTTGCCCCAGGAAGGGAGAGGTTCATATTCCCATGCCAATAATGTCGGGACTTGGGACAGGTCTTCGCCAGTCCAGTGTAATATCTTTCTTGATGACAAGTTGTTCTGTTCCCACACTGATTTCCCTAGGGTGAGTTGTTCTGGTAGGGACCTTACAGAAGAACTGATCTCCCCAGGCCTAGTAATGTCTGGAAAGATGTGGGAATTCATTGTGATGATTTTGTAGGGTAGGTGACAGAATACCATTGTGTGTGGTAGTGACCTCTGGAAAGGAGAGAAGGAACAAATGACCCAGATCAGCAATGGAAACTGGAGGGGAAAGGCAGGTCTGTGAACTGGGCAACCTCATGTACCCCAGAAGTATTTTCTTCTTGCAGCTCTAAGTCAGCTAAACATCTCTCAGGTGAATTCACTACAAGAAAAGGTGAAAAAATGAGTGTGGCATTACTGAGGCATCTGGAATGAAATGGACTGAGAGACAGCTTGGGGGTTGGAGCAGGAAGGAGGGGGAGCTGCTCAGAGCATACAAAATAGGGAAAATGGCTCTGCAGACAAAGGCTGCCTTCTCTGAAAGCAATCATCCTATACTGGGAAGGGATTTTATTGTTGCAGAGTTCACTCCAGGGAAGGCGATGTGGATGGAGTCGTCATTGTTAGCCATTTCTGAAAGGTTTCAGCTCTTGTTATTGTTCTGTGGTGTCTCATGGCTGAGTCTGTTCCCTCCTGGATGGGAAATCGGATTGAGATATTGAAACAGTGACAGCAGATAATCGCCCTTTGTGAATTCAGGAAGGGCAGCTCTCCTCCATGGTTGGAAACCAACAGCAACAACCACAGCAGCAGTGCTGCAGGTCATCTGTGCCTCCATCTATCCTTAGCACGAGGATGGTGTGCACATATGCTGTGGGAGCACTAGGTGCCATTGCAGGCTGGCAATCCATCTCTGCAGCTTGCTGCCTGGTAAGAGAAGCCAGGGAATAATTCTTCCACTGGCTTCTGGTGCTCTCCATTGGAGATCCTCTATGAAAAACATCAATCTATAGGACCCCATTTCCAAGCCCAGAATAATGTGTTGCACCATAAAGAAAGCAGTCACAATTCACTCTATTTTTCCCTGCTTGTGAGTGCACCAAGCATTAGCCATGTCTGCCCAGTGTGGGGCATTTCTGCCCAATTGCAGAAGATGTATTTTGGATTGCATCAGCTGGTGACAATGGGTCTGAACTTGGCTAGGGAAGATATGATGCTTTATGCAAAGAGAACATTCCTCTCTCTCTTTTCTACATCCTCCATAGGTAACAGAAACTCGGACTGGCCCCCTGGGCTGTAACAGCTACGACAATCTGGACTCTGTGAGTTCTGTCCTTCTGCAAAGCACTGAGAGCAAACTCCACCTGCAAGGTAGGGCATGGGGTGGAGGCAGATGGTAACAGAGGGCGTGGAGTGGGGAAATGAGATGGGTGGCCCTTTTTCTAACCCTTTCCCCTCTCATTTGCTCGGATTGTCATCTGCATTGTAAGTTCCCTGAAGGAGGACCAGTGGCTTCTGGTGGCTTCACATGATGCTCAGCACAGCAGCGTTAGGGCTCGGCAGGGCTGAGTTGGAGGCATGAGGAGCTGAAGACTGGACTCAAGTGAAGAATCTGGGCTCCCTCCCACCCCTGCACCGAATTATGGTGGATTTCTGTGTATTATACATTCACCGATATAAATAAATGTGACCTTTTCCATTAATATTGAAGGGACATACTGCCCACATCTCTCTTTGTCCCTCCCAAATTGCTGATTTGCGTAAGAAGTTTGCAGATCAGCTTTTGGGACTCTCTAATGAACATAATCTTCAGGAAAAGTCACAGAGGTTTTATTTGGAGGCTAGAAGCCATGGCTTCGGTCCCAGCTGGGGAGCTAGTCCAGAAGTCAACAGATAGAGGTCATGACTGAATTAATAAGTAAATACATGCTGGTTAGCAAGAAGTCAACTTGAGTAGAAGGAGAAAATTCACTGGGCGTGTAATTTACTAAGGTTATTCCCAAGTTTTTGACAAAATAAGGAAATGTGGGATTTAATTGCTCATTTGCCCAGATGGTTTTATTTCTGGAATCCTTGTAGTTGCACAAATTTTAATTTTTCAGATGAATAGGCTACATTACATCTTCCGCTTTGAGTATAATTTGGCAAGTGCCGTTTTAATCTTGGTTTCACAGAAACTGGGTTTCATTTACTGAGTCATGTTGCAGATATATTATTATTGTTTTTGTTATTTGCCTTTAAAAATAATAGGCAGGTTACTTTCACTATTCCGGTGATTGTCTAAATCACTGAATTCTGGTACTTACCTAATTAACAATAAGCATTTTGAGACTTTTTATATACTGTGATGATGGCTGCTGGTAATGAAATCCTAAGGATGACACATCAGATAAGTAGGTAAAGAGCTAAATAGACAGACTGCTTGACTTATAAGCAGACAAACTGGTAAGTAAGTAAATCAATAGATCTCTATTCAGTATCTGGTCCTAAAAGGGAAGAGAAAAAGCAAGATAGCTGGGAGGGGAAAGGAGAGGGAGGGAGTGGGGGAAAAAAAGAGATTTTTTTTTAGAAAAGAGAAGACAGGTAAGACGGATGAGGCTGTGATTTCTGATGGCAGCAGACAGAGGGCTGCTGCTGCAGGACCTCATAGGTCAACCAAACTGGGATTTCATGGCCTTCCATGGGATAACCCAGAGCAGAAAGGGGCTAGATCCAATCCAAGGCAGACGGTGATGTAAGGAAGGAAGGTAAGAACTCTTCCTAATAGAACAAAGTGACCTTTAAAGCTACACCTGGGTGTTTTCTTTCTAATCTGGAGTGTGGTTCTTGGGATAATTACCCGGGATCCTTCTTCTGCTCTGAGAGGCCTCATTAGGAATTAGTCACAGGGCTGTGGGTAATGGATCGTGACCGAGTCTCCTCTGATCTGATTAGCAGCCAAGCATGAGCTGCTGACAGAAATCCATGTTACTACCTCCGTGTCACACTGGCTCCAAGGCCGGCTCAATAAAAGAGCAGCATCTTCATGACAGGGAGAATTTCTATTTCTGAACTTGCTTGTTGCAGCCCAGTCCTGAGAGTCATGTTTTCAAAGACCTGCCCTTTAGGAGATGTGGTGGCTGGACCCAAAGCCAAGCCAGGCTTGCAAGCAGGGTTCAGAAAGGTCAGCCAGCCTGGAGATGAAGGGGTTGACCTGGAAGTGCAAGGTTCAATGCCTGTGGTTACATGGACAAAGCAGCATTACTAATTCATAAACCAGCATCCTTATGGGCCTCTATCAGACCCCTGCATTATGGTATAGATACATGTCTATTTGTCACAGAGCTCAGGTTCCCCTTCTTCCTAGCACTGCCTGGAGGAAGTTTTCCTGCCTCAAGCATGGGGGGGGCTGTGCGGTGATGCATCCTACTGTGGGACAGGGTCTCAGTGGTGAGACTCCATATCCTCCTATCCCCAACACCAGCAGAAAGTTGTCCCTTCATCTGCATCCTCCTCAGCTGGGGCTGCCTGGGCAAGGAGTAAATCGGAGCCTGGGGGGGGGGGGGTGCTAACAACTCTACAGCAACCAGTGGGAAATGGGGATTTCTGGTTCCTGGTAAACATTCCTGGGCTGAAATTAGAAAATGTGAGAAAAAAAAAAAAAAAAAAAAAAAAGAACAACCCACAAGCTTCTGAAAAGTTCTGGACTTCTGGGGAATTAAAATTCCAGAGACGTATCCTCTTGGGCAGTCTGACCATTTACATCTATATTGCAACATGGCACTATTTCAATAAGGTAACGTCCTTCTGTGCTATTCTAAACATCGCAACATTAATCAAGAAATGTTGCGTATCGGTAGTTTGTTACATCAAGTATGGTAATAGAATATTAAAATTCACATCACAATTAATATTAAAGTCTTCACCAAGATGGGCAGAGCAGTAATGACAACACAAAACATTTCAGCTTTTCAGCGAAACAGAATGAGGAAGTATGAAAAATACATTTAGACCTTTCCCTGTCAAAAGTGCTTTAGAAGTCAACATGTTCTCACAAAATGCTTCAATGAAACTGCATTTTCAACAGAGAACTCTTCTATGGAAAATGTTTTAAATAGCTCTAATTTAGAGCTGGGGAAATTTACCACTTTTAATGCAGGAAGCCTTTTATGTACAGTCCAAAGCCAAACATCTCTCTCTAATAGTTTTTCTAGTTGAGTTAAGGACATGTACCCTTGTTAGCTATTCTGCTTGCAGGTTTCTAAGCCAAACCTCTACCAAACCTGGCACTTCTTAATTTCTAAAGAGGACCTTTACACTTCAGAGCGGACAAATTCTCCCTTCTCATCAGTAAGTTACCTTCAAAACTAAGATATTCTCCCTAACACTGGTCACCAGCACACATCTTTCTTGTGTACTGTCAGCTCTGGTGGCTACTGTGGAGAAAGGAGCTAATTTCTTTTGCACCCTGTCTTGGCTTGTGGTGTTCACCCTATGATATTGATCCACTATCACAAACTTTAAGACCAAGTCACCTCCCTGCTTTGTTGCCAGGATGAGGTTTATCAGCAGATAATGCTGAAGGATTAAATAGGAACTTCTTTTTTTATGGTTGCAATAGTGAAAGAAAATTCTTAGAGAATGAAACAGCTCCACGGGGTGTTTTCTTAGGGCAGCAAGGCTTCCTGACTAGCATGGCTGGCTACAAGCTGCTCTGCAGGCTGTGATAGTCCTTTAGACAGCAGCTTTCCTGCTTCACAGGTGGCAACTGAAGCAGCCAGAACTGAGGTTTCCAACAGTAGAGCCTTCTTACAACTTCATGATTCTAAAGCTTATGTTAAAAATGACTGTACCTGACACACAGGTACTTTGCTGACAGCTGAAATCAACTCAATGTCAGCAATATTTCTGTGCATGGTGCAGACTGATATGAAAATGATGGAGGAGAGCACAAGGACTGGGTGAAATGCTACTGTCCAGGTACTTGTAAAGTATCTTGCTAGGATTTGGTCACAAGGGTGCTCAATACAGAAGCATTGATATAAGTCTGCCTGTGTCTGGAGACGGTGATAGATGTGTGGGTATTTATGTATGTGTCGATGTACAAATGTGAAAACGCACGGCAGTATTTCAGTAACCTAACACTGATTTCTTCTGCAAGGAAATTTTTGGCTGGAGGATCTCTGAATAACATGTAATACCGACAGCACATTTTCAGATTTAAAATTAGGGTTCTGTGTTGGGTGTAGGCACATGCACATTTTGACGAGTAGCTGGATTTGTGTGTCACTTGTGTTCCTGGTCTCAGCACATATTTGAATATGTGCTGCTTGTTAAATGCTAAAATTAACTGCACAGATTTCAGTAGAACTGCTTACCTGATTAAAGTTAAGTATTTATATAAGTGTTTTGTTGAATTGGTACTAAGTGTACAGGGGGTCTGATTGTCTCTTAAATGAAGGGTCATTTATGCTGTTGTGAACGTGAAATTATTTCTTACTACAGAAGGTTATCTTGGAAAAGTATTTTAGAAACCATGAGTTTCATGGACAAAAGCAAAAACACAAAACAAGCATCCACTTGAGACACTCTGCAGTGTACAATGGGACTGTGTTTTGTTTTGGAGATTACAGGGTATTCATATTTCTGCATGTGTTGGAGCACACAGCATGCATCCTTTCCAATGGAAGTGCTTTTCCTGTGTCTTTAGTTGCTTTTTTACCCCTTTCCACTCAAATAAAATGACACAAAATAAATCCAAAGCCAGTGCCATTTCTGGCTGGGACCAGGCAGCATGTAGGTGCTGTCATCCAAGTTAAAATTCAAAGAAGAAAACACGGTGAGCTGAAGAGCCTCTGGGCATTTGGGTTTCATATTCAAAGGCTGGGGCCAGAGCAGGTTGCTCCTCCATGAAGCAGAGAGCAGAAAGATTTATTCATGGGACTCGGACCATGAATAAACAGGGTCAGTGCACAGCAAGGAGGCCAGCCCCGTCTCCAGTGAGCGTGTTGAGCTCAGGGAGCACCACAGCCTTCAGGCAGTCCAGGCTCTGTAGGTGTTGGTTCTCCAGCAGCTCAGCACATTCTTTCCATCCTCCAGGCCTGTACTCTGGAGGTAGGCCTATCCCCAATGTCAGAGTGAAGGTTTGAAAAGAAACCACATCCCTCTGTGGTTTTAGCTTCAGATAAAGCCCTAGAAGACCCTGAGTTTTACTCCATCCTGAAAGCAAGAGGAAGAAAGGTATGGTGCTTACAGATAAACATCTCAGGAGAAGGCCAAAGGGACCTCAGAATGCTGCTGTTGCCCTGACCCTTCTCAGACTATTTCTGCGGTACGTGCAGGGATGCTCAGCCCTCCCTTCCCCACAACAGAAATCAGGAACTACACAGCCTCAGTGCCTCCAGCCACCAGGCCTGAAATCCCTCCTTGCGCAAGTGTCCCAGGTGCCTTCTCCAAGTGAACCCTGCACTCATCCTGCTTGGTGGCAGCCACTGCTCTGTGCTTGGCTGCAAATTAGGTCAGAGAAGGGGGCTGCTCGCTGCCACCAGGCACGGTGCTCCCGGAGCAGGAGGGGAGAGGAGAGGGAAGCCCCTGAGCCTTCACCACACTCTGATCCCCTCAGGCCTGGCCTTCTGGAGGGACCTCATCAAGGCAAAGGTATTTCTCCGAAAACAAAGGCAAAGGGGAAGCGGGCTCCCCTGGGGCACCACTCCTGCCTGAGGTGAACGTGCCCCATCAGAGAAATGGGCCTGAACTCCTGAAAGCACCACGGCCCCTCCTGCCCTTTCTGCATGCTCTCATCCTCTGAATTATTGCCTTATTTTCATTCCACTCCAATGAGCTGTCAGCAACGGATCCTGTAATTCAGTGCTGCAGAAACGCAAACAGATGGGTAATTGACCCGCGCGCCTTCATTGCACTGGAGTTCAGTGCTGCTGTTCAAGCTGTAAACTCCTCTCTCTGCCTCTCCAAAATCCCCGGGCCGTTTACGAGGGAGGTGAACGGGCCAGGCTTGCCGTGGCGGGTTGGCTCGTTGTGGTCGTTGTCTCTGCCTCGTGCACTGCAGACGCTGACTGAGGCTGACAAGCGGAGCGTCCCTGCTGCAAGGAAACAGCTGTGCGTCCCCAAGGGCCCACGGCCGTCTGTAGGGGGACCGGAGACGGAGGCTGGAGGAGGAGAGGATGGGAAAATATGTACATTATGCACAGGGCGAACCGGGAAACAGTTACGTCCTCGGGTACCTGAGCAGGCATCCACCTACACTTGTGCCTGCGCAGATGGATGGATACACAAACACTCGCTATGGAGAAAGAGACCTGGGGATTGATCTCTCAGCTAATGTAAACCTTCAGAGCACCACTGAAATCGTTGGCACTAAATCCATTTGCACTTTTATAGGATTTGGCAAGTAGCCCTCCTAGCAGGGAGTGAGCTGGAAAGACTCAGGTACCCAGCTCCTGTATTTATGCTGTGGGAGCTGAGCACTTAACTCTGCAAGGGTCTTTTAGAAATCCCTCCCTATATTATTCTCCTTTCTTCTGTTTTCCGTTCTTTTCTTTTTCAGTGCATAGTTTTCTTGTTTCTGTGGTACCAAACCTATTTAGTCTTTCCTAAAACAGCTCAGAACAGTGTACTGCTCATCATTTCTGAGCTAGCACTTGGTTGTATGAAAAAAAAAAAAACACAACACCTGGCAGTAAGGGAGGCTTTCCACTCAGATGCTTTGTACTGTACTGGGATCAGGACTGGAAAGAGGGGGGTAAAACTGGGTATCTGATTTCAGCTAATCATTGCTTGCACCTGAGGCATGTATTTTCTACCCCGTTTTCCTTACCCATGACAGCTGTGAGAGAAGTCTCCCAACAGCTTTTAATTCCTTAGCATCACTTTCCCAAGCTGTTAATGAAACAGGTTCAGAACAGAAGAACAGATACGCGAAATGACCTTTTTCTTTCTATATCCCTGCCTCTCGCTTCTCTGCCAGGTCTCCAGATCATCTTCCCCCAGTACCTACAGGAGAAGTTTGTCCAGTCTGCCTTGAGTTACATCATGTGCAATGGCGAGGGGGAGTACATCTGCCGGAACAGCCAGTGCGGCTGCCAGTGTGCGGAGGAATTCCCGCAGTGCAACTGCCCCATCACCGACATCCAGATCATGGAGTACACACTGGCAAACATGGCCAAGTCCTGGACAGAAGCCTATAAAGATCTGGAGAATTCAGGTAACCAAGCAAAACTCACTCTCCAATTGATTTCTTTCAAACACAACTTGTCAGTCTATACCAGTTGAGAATCCTTTCCTTCCCTAGTATAATGTTACAGTTTGGATAAAAAATGGATGATATTGAGCCCAAAAGTATGATCTTGATCTTGAGGGATTGTTATACACACACACGTACAAATAAAATTACACACACTATGTATATGCATAAGGGGATATTTTCCATGGATTTTTTTTTTTTTTTGATTAAAAATCTGATTTTTCAGACCAAACCAGCTCAGAATCTCTCTTTAATAGTCCTACAGAGAAACTTCCACAATATGAATGATGCAGAAATTGCTTTTCAGATTTGCATGAATGATTTATTCTGCTTTGGTGAAAGGCAATTCACAGAGAGAGCACAGGCCAGATGACACCTCATCTGAGATAGTGAGAAGGGAAAATGACTTCTCTCTCCTACAGTGCCGCTGGCTGTTGGTGTGAACATTTCTCTTCTTCCTCCGCTTTCTCCCAGTGTAACGCTGGGGGTGTCAGTGGAGGTTGTTCCACTTTGATGCTGGTAACACTCATTGTCGATGTGCTACTTTGCCCACGCAGAAAACTCGGAAGGGTCCGAGACAAGAAAGCATCAGCATCAGTGATGCCATATGATTTCCTTTATAGTAGTCATTGGTCTGCCAACCTAGAAGACACAGTGGCACTGAGCAAAACTTGGTCAAGGACTGATCCCCACACTGACTCCCTCCTCTGGTGTAAGCCAGTTAATCCCCAACACCTTTTCTTTAATGTTTATTGTCATAACTCTCCAGGTCTTCATGTTAGGAAAGTTATCTGCAAAGAAGGGACCATCTCACTCCAAGGTACTGAGCAATGCTTCTTCAGAAGTCTTCCCAGCAGCAATTTCTTTCTTCATGTTGAAGGTCACCTGAAGCTCTGTAGTTGGTAAAACTCAGGTGGCCTATGCTATATCCTCAGTGGGCTGCTGAGGGCTGCTCTGTATTTCAAGGTGTGGGCCCTGTTGGCATGTCTGTCATTGCACGGGCTCTCACGTCCAACCCACACTGTCAGCCTGGTGCTTGGACGAGCACTGTCAGAGCAGTACCCCATGGCCCAGGGCTGATGAGCATTATGATGAGAGCTGCAAGACACAAACAGTGGGGAGTCACGGGGCTGAGGCAGTTCCAGAAGCAGCCCACTAGCTGAAGAAGTCAGTGGTTTTCTGAGGGGTTCTATAAATTTATGGGCAGGGTGGGAACACCAGGCCAAACCAGAAACTGAGCATCTGCTAGTGCAGCGCTGAACAAATCAGAATTATTGGCAGCGCCTGCCAGCATGGTTACTTGTTGCTGGCTCTGGTGTGGGAATTTCACACGAGCTGCTCAAGAGCCACATGTTGGCCACCACTCATCAAACCCCTTTACATTTCCAGGGGATGTAACCCAGACACTTTGAAGGTGAGAGCCCTATGGAGGGAGAAAAATTACGGTCCCAAAGTGATTGTTTTATTGTTACACTGGGCACTTGTTGCACTTGATCTAAGCAAAGTCCACAGTAGATAATTATATTTAGTCCCCCTTGCCTTGAGATTTTAACAGGGGAGGGTGTTTTTCATTTGCTGTGTTGAAGTGACACATTGCAGTGCAGTTCTTTGCTGTGCCATGGCCATATTCCACCCAGGGCTGGAGGCTTTTCAGGGCTAGATGGAGTGATTATCTTTATGTTTAAAGCTGCTGCATCTCATTCATCATTTTGTTGCATCATGTGCAAACTTATCCTTTGAGATGAAAGTTGCTATCACAAAAGACTGTAGTATTAGTGTTTTGCTTCTTTGTTTTAATAAAATTTCCCAATAACTGGAGGATTTTCTTCATAATGAACAACAGAAGAAAAATCTCTAGTGACATCTGAAGGCTTTTCCAGTAAAGAGGGATGAAAGGCACATGAGTGCTCTGAAAGCAAATATCATTTGTGCAGGAAGCGGCTGATAGCCTAAAAGATCTATATTCTGTTTCTGATCTGTGTGGGGTTCCTACGTCAATTTGAAAAAATCTTGCAGGGACCAATAAAAGGTTGGCGTTATTTGGGATAGCATCTTCAAAGTCAAGGAGGCTGCAGTGAACTGATGCTGCTTTAAATCAGCTCTGGAGCTTCTCCCAGCCCTGTGCTTCATTGCTCATGTATAAATTGAGAACAATAACACCACCTTTTTCTGTCTTGGCACTTTAGTATGGCTGGCCAAAGAAAAAAAAAATCTACATCAGAACCATTATTCTGGATTTTTAAACAGCTTTTTGAATAAAAGTCATTTGTTAGGGGCTTTTTGTTGTTTGTTTGTATTTGAAGTACTATTTTTGTCTGATGAAAATGTCATTTTTTAACTGAAAAGCACCGAAAAAAAGCAAATTTAATCTCCAAAACAGATGTTTTGCTGTGATGCCACCAGTCTTCTCCAGAGGCAGGACCTCTGCCCCGCACCACCTGCGATGATGAGTCATTGCCCTGGGACCACCTGGAGTGACTCAGCAAAAAGAAGGGCCATGGTGCATTCTGGGAGACGTAGTCCTAGCCATCAGCCACATTTTCTGTGCAGAGAAAATAAAATAACAACGAATGCAAACAGCCTTATTAGTTAACTGGAAATGCTATGGGTTAAGAATGGACTATTCCCAGAAAAGTACAAGGCTTAGCATAATGCAGTCTTGGTTAGGGCCTTCAGGGATAGTTATAATATAAATAAAATATGAAGAAATACTTTTTTGGAAAGTCTTTTATTTTCTTTTCTTTCCCTTTTTTTTTTTTTTTCCCCTTCCCTTTTTTAAAAACAACTCCATTCAGCTGTTATTTTGCCAGATTTCTTTGCTCATTTGTTTTTCCCCCAACGTTGCACTGCAGTATCAAAATGTGCACACTGCACTGAAATTTCTCCCTCGCCCGTCTCTATGAAAAATGTAGCACATTCATCATCAGAGGGAAAAAAAAGCTTGGTCTTTTGCACAAACAGGCTTTTGAGGAAATTGATTTATAAGGGGCGGGAAGCAAATGCAAGGCTTTTACTGCTGAAAGGTACCAGGAGTAATCAGCATGGTCAACAGAAGCAATTATACATGATGATAGTTTCAGAGGACCACTGCACAGGAGAGAATCATTTTTGGGGAGGAGAAGGGCACTGAAAGCAGCATTACTGATAGAGTGAAAACCTGAGATGATTAAAAAAACATCTCCCAGTTATCTTTGGGGAAGAAAGGAGACAAGCAGATGTCCTGTGGATCTTGATAGTGCAATGATGATAATTATTTTTATTAGGTGCTCAGTTTCACTGTGTGATGAGTAAAACATGAACATCCATTTACCATCTATATAACAATCGTACCAACTAATGCATAGATATTCTTTGTTAAGCAGTTAAGCATGAACTGCAGATTGTTGAATAATAAGAAATCTGTTATGCAAATCTATACAGTCATAAATTCAGGTATATGAGGTTTGTACGATAGGTTCTAAATTATCTGCTTTGATTTTCTCCAATATTTCTGTGGAATATTTCTCCTTTTTAGAGGATGACTGCCTTTTCAAGCTTTCTTTTTTGCCTTTTTTACTTTTCCTCTTTTTCTTCTGAAAACTGAGATGAAGGAAAAACAAATTTAAATGAGGAAAGGAAGAAAAATGATATTTATAACTTACAGGAAAAGAAGGCTACATTTCTCTTTGAGTACATTGTGGGCTTGGGGGGGGCTCTGGTCCAGCTTCCCGCTAGAAGCAGGATCATCACCAGCACTAGGTCAGGTCAGCTGTGGTTTTGTCTAGCAGTCTAAAATTATGGATTCTTCAACATCTCTCGGCAGCCTGTCCCAGTACTGCATTACCTCCAAGTGAAGAAGTTTTCCAGCAAATAACCTGAACTTCTCAAGCTGTAGCCCGTGTCTATTACTCCTTGTTATATCATCTGTCTCTAATAAGACTCTCTCTTTCACGTTTGTAACTACCTTCTGAGCAGTTGTAGGCTGTAATTAGATTGCCCCTTGGCTTCTCCTTCACCAGATTAAACAAGTGCAGATCCCTCCACCTGACCTCAGGGGACTCGTTCTCCAGACCCCTGACCATCTCTGTAGCCCTCAGCTCTACCCTTCCCAGTTTCTCAACAGACCTCTTTAATTGGGTGTCCAAAGCTGTGCAGAGAAACGCAGGTGCAGCCTCAGTAGAGCCAAGAAACAAAGAATATTAACGTCCTTTGATCTGGAGGTAGCCCAGGATGCAGTTTTCTGTATTGGCAGGGAGAACACAACGTTGACCCACCTTCAGCATGGTGTCCCCCACAACCCTGAGGCACTTCCAGCTCTGCTGGCTGCTTCCAAGCTTGTGCTGCTGCGTGGGGTTGTTCTGCCCTGGTGCAGAGCTCTCTGCTTTTCTTTATTGCACTTTATGAGGTTTGTGTTGGCCCACTCCTCGAGTTTCTCAAGGTCCCAGTGTGTCAAACACAGTTTTCTGGTATCAAAAATTGGGTTAGTTTCTATTGAGAAAGTTGGAACCATCTGTCTGTTCTACATGAGGATGTCCCAGCCCGGTAATCAGATCCTAAGCAAACTATTCTTCTCAGTTAGAAAGAAAGGGATGATCATAAACAGAAATAGTATCAGATTTTCTGTTCTGTTATGGGAAGAAAAACCCAAACCCTACATAAAGGCTTTATTGTTATTATTATTATTGTAAAGCAAAATCAAACAGAAATAAAGTGATCACAAAACAACATTTAACAACATTTTTTGGATCCATTAGATTTTTTCCCTTGGCTAAAATTGTCACATTTTTTTTTCTGACTAGCCCCGCAAACTATTTTATTTTGTTTTCATTGTTACATAAAGCAACTCATTTAACTTCAAATGTAAAATCAGAAGGCTCTTTTTAAAAAATGACAAAGCGGGACATTTTCACACAATCCAAACCCTTCCTGTGGGGATTTTCTTAAGCTTTCTTCCCCTCTTTTTTTATTAATGACACAGCCAAAGTGATTTGACTTCAACAACAAATGGCATTTTAGAAGCAGCTGAAAAACAATTTAAACGAGAACTCTTTAGCTGACAATGATTACAGCTCCCTGCTTTTTGTTCGTAACCCCTAGACTATAATCCCATGCTCCAGGGAGCTTGCTCTCTTTTATTCTCCACCCTGTACACATTAACCATTTTGTTTCACCCTGATGCTCCCGGGGTTTCATCTTCCCGCAGTAACAGTCATGGAGGCAGTGGGTTTCCTGGGGCAGAGCGACAGAGCAGGGAGCTGATGGACATCAGATTCCTCCAGCAGAGCACCTCAAACCTCACACCTCACCACTGCTTCTCCATCCTGCTGATGTAAATCCTTGTAACTTCATCAGGGTTCAGATCCCTCTGTAGTTCTCCACGTTCTCGTGTCTTCCAGATGAGTTTAAATCCTTCATGAAAAGGCTACCTAGCAACCACTTCCTGACCATTGGGAGCATCCACCAGCACTGGGGAAACGACTGGGACCTGCAGAACCGCTACAAGCTGCTGCAGAGCTCCCTGGAAGCCCAGCGCCAGAAGATCCAGCGCACTGCCCGTAAACTCTTTGGCCTCAGTGTCCGGTGTCGGCACAACCCTAACCACCAGCTGCCTCGAGAAAGGTAACCCTTCTCCTTTGGGATGGCTGCGGTGTGGTGGGCTGAGCCTTTGCATGGACATAAACCCTACAGCTGAAGGGATTTGATACAGGGTGTGCTAATGTGGAGGGGTGGAAAATGCTAAACTCTGGGAGTGGGTTGAAATTGGGTAAGTAACCTTTATCATATGTCTAAGCATATCCACATCCCTTCTGTGTACCCAGTTGACAGGCACCCAATTGTTCTGTAGTGTTCTGTTAGAATATGATTATATGAGTCTATGATTCTATGATAAAATGACATCAAACAGCCAACCAGACATTTTTTAAAAGGCCAATCTCCTTTTTAGGCAGTCTGGCACCACATACCACAGACAAATTTTAAGCCTCTATTTCTTGTTTAAGTGGACATATGGAGTACAAGGTGCTTCAGATCATTTTTGGGTTGCGCTCCTCTGCGAATATAACTGGAGTGAAGGAGAAACCTTAGTTTCACTTGGAACATATCACATAGCTTCTACAAAATGCAGAGTGAACCTTCAAACCTGCATTGACCAGAAGCCTAGTGATGTTATTGCACATGGAGGGAGCAGATTTTCCATTACAGCTACAGCAGCTATTGATATCCAATAGTCACCTCCTGCTGGCTCCCCTCATCCCTGCACTATGGCTGAGTTTATGTTTGCTTCTGAACATTTTTCCAGACCTGCATCAGTGGATTTTAATAAACATTACTTTTTTTTTTTTTTTTTTTTTTTTTTTCTCTACATTTTCTGGATTGAGGTAACACTGAAAATCTTGGGGAAAAAAAAAAAAAAAAAAAAAAAAAAGCGTCCAAGTACCTTTTCTTCCATGCTTCTCTGGAAAAGGTCATGCCAGCTTAGTATTTTAGAAGAAATCTTTTTTAGCTCCTTTATTACATAAATGTTCACTCTTAAGAGAAAATTAGCTGATTGTTGTGTCCTATTATCATCCTGCCCACTGGCTGCTAAGCATGCTGAGTCTTCATTTCATCACTGTGCAGCTCAGGAAACTCTTCCAAAGCTTAAGGTCTCTCTAATTACCAAGAATTCTCATGTCTCTGGACATGACTCAATGGTGTTACTAGGGATGAGGAGAAATATCTATTAAGTTTAAGAGATTATAAAAAAAAAGTCTTTGAAGAACTTCCTAAAATTGGCCCATTCCTGCCAAATGGCGAAGTTTCTTCAAACAAGCACACGGGTGGAGGAGCCACAAGCACAACCAGGCGTAATTCTGAGCTGTGCCATAACAGCAGCAACGTGAAGCAGCAGCAAGCAGAGATCCAGTGAAGCATTCGGATAAATGTGTCTTTAGCATTTCTCTTCTATTTTAAAAAGTCAGCCAGGCAGAAAGGGAGCCTCCAACTAATACTATAAAATCTGGAGAAGGGAGGACAAAATGGATGATGGCAGCTGGGTTTTTAACTGACTGATGTGCTTGATTTGTTTAAGTCAATACCACCAGGCATAGTATAATTTCTTTTCTTATTTGTCATTCTGCATTTGTAGCTAGTCAGGGGAGGGGCTCAGCAGACAGATAGGTAGTGGAAGAGGTACGCATTTCATCCTTCCTTTCACTGGGCTTGGAAATACTCTAATTTTCTAATTGTTACCGTACAGAACGACAGACACTTATCAAGCATGCCAGTGGCTTTGAAAGGATGGAAAGCTTCTATTAAGAGCAAGCCTCTCTCTCTAATACACATAATAGTAAGCCTATATTATATATTCAAAAGCACCGTAAAAAAAAAATTAAAAAAATAGGGCTGCTGTTGATTGCCCTCAGGGAAAGGAAGAGGTGGTGTTTCCAAAAGAAAGAGAGAGTAGGGATTTTTGCAATTAGGATGATTTTCCATGACCTTTTGTAACAGCTAAAAAGGAAATACAAATATATATATATATATTTACTCTGCACTGCTTTTGCTTAAAAGCACCTCTTTGCAAGCAAGTTTGTTGGTTTAAAAAAAAAAGAAACCACTCCTCAGTTGTTAAAGCTTCAACATTGAATGAGCACCTATAGTTGTATTTTAAAATTCGGGATATAAAATATAAATAACACCCAAAGGAGGGGGACTGATACATGTTCTGGGCTCCAGCCATATTGTCATTAGTTAACAATACATCTCCCAGCTGCTGAGAATGAAAATAGCAATGTTTACTTCACTGCTCCACACAGAAAGCCCAAAGGTATCTCCACAGGAGCTAGTGCTGGCTGGAAAAGGAAAGGTGAGTTTGCAAAGGAAAACCCATTAAATTCCTACCTTTGTTCTTGCAATTAAAAAAGAAAAAGAAAAAGGAAAAAGAAAAAAAAAAAAAGAAAAGGGAAAAAAAAAGAACCTCTTCTGCTGGATGGTGTGTTTTTTTTTGTTGTTTGGTTTTGCTGTTTTTTTTTTTTTTAATTATTATTATTGTTGTTGTTTTGTTTGTTTGCTTGTTTGTTTTTGTTGTTTGTTTGCTTTGTTTATTTTTGTTTTTTTTTTTTTTTTTGGTTGGTTGGTTGATTTGTTTGGTTTGGTTTTCTGATCAGCTCAGACCCATGTACAGCAAAGCTGCATCTTTGTCTCAGGAACACCCATCAACCTCTTTCCCTCCCCAGACCTGACTAATCCTGAAGAATGACAAGTCAGAAAGAAATAAAATTATTCATCACCTTCTGTATAACCTGACCTCCATTTCTGATCAGAAAGCCCAAAAATGGCCTGTAAAACACTTTTTTTTTTCTTTTTTTGGTGGGGGTCACAAGAGATTTAAATGGTTTTAAATGGTGAAAGAGCTCTGCAGGATTATGTGGCTCCCAGTTCCCAGCATTGTGTAACTCCAGTGAGCAACAGCAGGAAACCATTGCAATATAACACTCACTCACAGCTCTGCCTGGATGTCATTTTATATCATTTTAGTTTGGAATATCAGATATTAAAGTTGAACGTGAAATTGCTTACCAGTGACCTCTGAAGACATAGTTTTCCTTTTTTAATTGCACATGCTCTATTACTTTATACTTTGAACTAGCAGAGGAAGCAAACATTAAGCAAAATATCTCTTGCAATGATGTTAAGGAGGAGAAAGAGAAATTAATGACTCCTTAATGAAAGAGAAAATAATAAAAATAAAGATCAATGGCTATTCTGCTACTGGCATTCAGCTTTTAAACAGGGGCTCTTTTCAGCTTCCCTCTGCCCTGACTTCTCTTGGTTATATTCACATGAACCTGAGCCACCAAGGGCATGTGTTTTAAGAAGTTTCCTCCTGTCAGCCAAAGGGCTGTGACTGGTCCTGCGTATATTCTTATCCTGTCCCAGTTGCAAGATAAAACGGGGTAATTTATACCACTTTTCCTCTCAGTCTATCACACTTTCCATTGTCATGTTTGTAGCCAATGCCCAGCTCTGCCCTGGATTCTGCATTTTCATTTAATTACATCCTTTATTGCCGCCATCAGCAGATGGTGGGTAGTTCTTTTTTCATTTTTGTCCTACTTGTGTCTTTGCTGAATGCTATGACATGCACACACACACAAAACACTTCCTTCTCCAGAGCTCCTTCCATCCTTTCTCCACCAAGTTAATCTAAGGAACAGAAAAAATGACTAGCTTCAATTGCAAGATAGCTGCTGAGAATCCTTTCTTGTTTTGCTCTATCAGCAGCTAATATAAGACAAGGATTCTTTCCTTTCCTGAGGCAGAACACACCAGCTGGACTAGGATGTGGTCATCTTACTCCAATTTTTATAGTGTCCCCTGCTGTACAGCCTGGCAGTCTTTATCCCATGAACTCCATGGCATTATCAAGATATAAAACTTGTGTCAGAAAGCTTCAAATCAGCACTGTGAAAGTATGTTGGGAATCCTGAGCATGAGCAATGGTGTAAGGAAATCAGGAGAGTTGCATTCACTTGCACAGAGCTGGAATTGTGACGTGTTCAGTTGTTGTCACCAAGCCCAACCATGGGAAGAGCAACCTGCAGGCACCTTGTGCTTGCCTTCAGCAGTTCTCACAACCACAGCAAGCCCAGGCAGCCAGTGTGCATACACTGGGGACCTGCTTTGGTTTTAGTTCATCCTCCACTTGCACATCATCCCTCAGCTTCGTGCTTAGAGTAGTGGTTAGAAGCAAAGAGCGAAGCTTTTGTGTGCACAGGGGAACCAAGGTGGGCTTGCAGGAGAGAGCTCAGAAAGAACGAAGCCTGGGATCTGCACGTCTTGCTAAACTCAAGAACATTTAGCTGGCTTTCCAAACAAGAGCTGCAAGGCTTAAATAGGATAGATTTTTTTATTATTTTTTATTGCAGAAAAAGTGGCCAAAAATTCACCTATGAACAGAAAGCAAACTCAATCCCCAGGAGATGGTTTTGAGAGTGCTTGTTGCTGTCAGCAGCACATTTTGCAGTCACTCTGTGCTGTTCCCTGCCCCTCCCTCCAAAGCAGAGCTGTCCTAGAAGCCAAGAGTGTCCCCTGCCCATTGCTGGGGACCAGGCAGGGCTGTCACCACCTCCCACTACAGCAGACACTTCTAGAGATGCCTTGCTCAGAGCCCCCTGCCTCCCTTTTCTTTTGCACTGCTGGGAGAGCTCCTGCTAGTTGTGAATATAGGAGAGTGACCCTGACAGCCCTGTACTGCAGGAGGAACATGAAAATTGCCCCTTCCTACATCCAAGACATCAGTGTTTTTGTGATAAATTCACTTCTTTTTTCTTTTCCTTATTATGCTTTTACCAGTTTTCTTTCTGCTATTTTTTTTTCTTTCTTGCCATTTCTCTGTCTTTCCCTTATTGCTATTGTTCCAGTTTTCACCTTTTTCATCCCTAAGCCTCCTGCCTACGGCATTTTTCACTCATTTTTCCTTTTACCTGCACATTTTCCCCTCTTTCTTCCCCTACCCTTTTTGCTTCTGCTCCTTGATTATTTTTTTCCTTCCAGTGCTTTCCTCTGTTTTATACTTTCATCCCTCCACTCCCTCCCTCCCCCTAATCATCTTGCTGTTCGTTGCTGCTGTATCATTTAATGCCTTCTTTGATACAGCCTACAGCTTAATGATTATTCGGAGGTCAGGCGATGCAGGTGCCATGAATTTCACTAATCCAGCTCTGAGAGCCTCTGTCCATAATCACTCCTCCCGTTCTACAGGGACTGAATCCTAATTTGTCATTAGCCAGTCCTCTCACTGCAGCGTTACCAAGAACTTTTTGCCCAGAGGAGACAATGAAGTATTCATTAGCTGGGGGGAGGCAGAGGGGAGGGAGCGGGTGGCTGGGTTCTGCTGGAGGCTGTGGAGAAAGGAGTCGCTGTGCTGAGATCCCCCGGGGAGGGGGGGACGAGGGGGCAGCAAGGCAACCTTGCAAGGCGGTGGTATGAAAAAAGAGCATGGGTTACAGTGTCGTTCCTTCGGCGCCGTTCCAGGGCCATGGGACATAGAGGTGAGGGTGCTGGTAGAGCAATTATGGGAGTGGTGGGGCCTGGGAATGAGCAAGTGTGGCTGCTTGTTAAGGGGAGAAGCTGTAAGAGGAGGTTAATTAGCAGCAGTTTTTTTAAAGGAGAAGCTGTTCGAGCAGCTTTGTCACCATGCATCCTGACTTCCATGCTCTTTGCTGATGTTTTTGCACTCTGCAGCATGAGCAGAGGTTGCCTTGTCCCATTACAGTCTGTTTTGGGAAGTGGGGGAAACTATCTGGGGTATGGAAAGGAGTTTTTGCCTACCACCAGTCTAGGAGTTATGCTGACCTGCAATACCTGAACACAACTCAGCCTCTAGCACAGCTTGATCAGCTCCCCTCCCATGGCTGAACTTTCTCACCACCATGCTGATGAGAGCCTCGGGAGAAGGCTGAGCCAGTCTCAGCTCTTAGAGCAGCGTGCAGAGAGAAATGATCAGTCCTGACTTATGGCTATTTTGTAAATGGCTTCTCTTCTCCATGAAAGGAGTAAGGGGCAGATGTAAGAGTGAGCCTCCCAAATGCCACAGCAGGGTATCAGTGTTATGAAAGCTCCACCTCAGAAATATCCCTAAAAGGCACTGTGGACTTAGAAAGATGTCAACCCCATAGGCTCTGGGAGTCTCTATGGTGCTAATCCTTTCTTCTTCCCACCTGCAGGACAATACAGGAATGGCTTACCCGGGTCCAGTCCCTGCTGTACTGCAATGAGAATGGGTTCTGGGGGACCTTTCTGGAAAGCCAACGGAGCTGCGTTTGCCACGGTGGCACCAGCCTGTGCCAGCGCCCCATCCCCTGCATCATCGGGGGCAACAACAGCTGTGCTATGTGCAGCCTTGCCAACATCTCTCTGTGTGGCTCATGCAACAAGGGCTATAAGCTTTACCGGGGTCGCTGCGAGCCTCAGAACGTAGACTCGGAGCGGAGCGAGCAGTTCATCAGCTTTGAGACGGACTTGGACTTCCAGGACCTGGAGCTGAAGTACCTGCTGCAGAAAATGGACTCTCGCCTGTACGTGCACACCACCTTCATCAGCAACGAGATCCGCCTGGACACCTTCTTTGACCCCAGGTGGCGCAAGCGCATGTCCCTCACCTTGAAGAGCAACAAGAACCGGATGGACTTCATCCACATGGTGATTGGGATCTCCATGCGAATCTGCCAGATGCGCAACAGCAGCCTGGACCCTATGTTCTTTGTCTACGTCAACCCGTTCAGCGGGAGTCACTCCGAGGGCTGGAACATGCCCTTTGGGGAGTACGGCTACCCACGCTGGGAGAAAATCCGCCTCCAAAACAGCCAGTGCTACAACTGGACCCTGCTACTGGGCAACCGGTGGAAAACCTTTTTCGAGACCGTCCACATCTACCTACGCAGCCGGACTCGGCTGCCCTCCCTGCTGCGTAACGAGACTGGCCAAGGGCCCGTGGACCTTTCTGACCCCACCAAGCGCCAGTTCTACATCAAGATCTCGGATGTGCAGGTGTACGGCTACAGCCTGCGCTTTAACGCCGACCTCCTGCGCAGTGCCGTGCAGCAGGTCAACCAGTCGTACACGCAAGGTGGGCAGTTCTACTCGTCCTCCTCCGTCATGCTCTTGCTGCTGGATATTCGGGACCGAATCAATAGACTGGCGCCTCCCGTGGCCCCAGGGAAGCCCCAGCTGGATCTGTTCTCTTGTATGCTCAAGCACCGCCTGAAGCTCACCAACAGCGAGATCATCCGCGTGAACCACGCTCTAGACCTGTACAACACCGAGATCCTCAAACAGTCGGACCAGATGACAGCCAAACTCTGCTAACCCGGACTTTTCAGTGGACATGTTGGTGACTGATCCTTTTGCTGTAAAAAAATAAAAGAGGAAAAAAAAAAAAAGAGAGAGAAAAAAGTAAAAAAGAAAGAAAGAAAAGGGGGGGGGAAGCAAAGGGGGAAGAACAAAATTTGTAAAATGTAATTAATATACAAAAGAGAAAAAAAAGAGGAAATTCTTCATTTGTTGAAAACTAAACCCGTTCTAGCAGCTGTATAAAACTGTCAGGCATGTTTGTTATTTCTATAATCCGTCATAAAAGGGTAACACCTTACTCTCTCTTGACCTTGGGGGTGTTGTTTGCTAGTCCTCAGAGGCAGCGGGGTAAATATAAGGAGGAGCAGAGAGAGGGGCAAATTTCTGTAATGAACTGTAAAGATTTCTGCTATGCAGGTGCCACAACAAAGAGACAAAAAAAATCAAAGTAAACAAACAAAATAGAGTTATATGTAAATGTAAAAGAACTGCCATTATTCCTAGTGGGAGTAAATGGTTAAAGATAAAAAATATTTCTTCTGTTGAGATTTATGCCAGCTTTATGTTGAGTTATTCACCCAGCCTGTGCTGAGCTTTGCTGGAAGACAGAAGGTGATGGCAGTCCTTTGAGAGTAAAACAAGTGCCTCGTTGGTGAGAAGACACATGAGGTGGAGGGTGGATGCAGATCTGAGGTGTCTTCGCTTTGGCATTTCCACCTCAGAAGACTTTTCACTGGAGGTAGTGTCAGCTCTTGCCAAAGAGAGGCAGGGCTCTGCAGTGCCTTTGGCTCCAGCCCACGCCTGGCGCTAGGCTGCTGTTGCCTTCAGTCCGGCCAGTGCACATCCCCTGTAAACCTTCCCAAGTCATTCCTCTTCATGGTGTCTCTACAGAGTCCCTCAAACTGAGAAGTTAAATTTATATTCTATTTCAGAAAATCTAGAGTTAAAGGCAAACCTGAGTTTGGCTTTTAATCCATGTCCTGGGATTCCTAATAACACTGGGTAACCTTCATCACCAAAAAAAACAAAGCACAATGTAAAAAAACACATTGCCAAGGAAACCTGGAGATGTAGAAGAACACACCAGTTATTTTAGCTCTTTGGGGATAGAAAAATCCTTTTAATTCTCCTCTGTTTCTGTGGCTATGAAGAATATCATTGTTTTGATACAGATTATTTATTCACAAGACCAACCAAACAAACAGAAAGCAGATGAGAAAATTTTATTTCAATATCTCCAAAACTCACAAAAAGAGGGTGGGACACAATAACCAAATTTATTCTGAATTTGCAAGGACAAAGCCAAATTTAAAAGAGTTATAAGAAAGAAAAAGAAAGGAAAGAAAGAGAGAAAGAGAGAGAAAGAGAGAGAGAGAGAAAGAAAGAGAGAGAAAAAGGAAGGAAGGAAGGAAGGAAGGAAGGAAGGAAGGAAGGAAGGAAGGAAGGAAGGAAGGAAGGAAGGAAGGAAGGAAGGAAGGAAGGAAGGAAGGAAGGAAGGAAGGAAGGAAGGAAGGAAGGAAGAAAAATACCTAAAAGCTGGGTAAAATTTAACTGTGTGTGTGCTTGTGTGTTCAGATTTTATTTTTTGTTTAATGCAGGATGTAGTGTGTGAATATAAGATGAGCTGAGCTAGTGATGAAGCTCAAGCATGGGGGAGGAGAGTAGTGGGGTGTTTCTCTTAATTTCACTGTTAGTTGAAATTTCTTTGTGAAAACTGCCAGAGCGAGACCAGACGTTCTGCCCTTTTAGAAGGGAGCAACAGGTCTCTCATCCTACCCACTTGCCACTTGTAGAGCTGGAGGAGTGTCCTGTGGAAAAGCAGGGCACAGCAGGAGGGACAGTTTTGATCCAAAACCCAAGATTCAGACCTGGCTCAAGACTTAAACTGTTGGTTCAATCAAGTTCAAAATAGTCTTGTATGTGTTTTGACCTTCTTTGTAGATTCTTAGAATAACATTAGTTCTTCTGGAAAGAGCTAAATGCATTGTGGTGTTATTCATGTGACTCCAGGGACTCAGACAATTAAGTCTGGCTTCAGGTTTTGTTTAATTTGAGAGGTTTTGGTTGATGCAAATCAAAGCTGAGAATGACTTAGATAGCTTGAGGAAAATAAACATTCACTGAACTCTCCTGCTGAACTAATAATTAAGAGCATAAGAGAAACTATCTGCCTAGTTAGTGAGAAAACAAAAAGGAGTCCTCGTCACAAAGCACACATCAATCCTTGTCTGTCCCCCCCAGAGGAGGGCATGTGCATGAGCCTGAAGAAGATCTGGGTAAATTAAACAAAGATGTTTCTAGGGACATTCATCCATTCCAGTTGGTAGTAACTTTGACTTTGTCTTTTCCCTGGCTTATGCTGAGATCTCTTTCTATCTTTACTCGTCAGTCCCTGGAAAAGGTTGCAAGGTTGCCTGCTTCTTAGTTTGTTCATTTGTTTTTTCTTTTTGTCATTGTTTGATTGGGTCTTTGTCTGCATAGTAGAGGTTCGTGCTTATAGACCCCACCATTCAAACAAGTTACTTTATAGTTGTGACATTTCTGTGTCAGCTTTCCAATAAGAGAAAATTTACTGGCAATGGTATGCATGGAAGCTAGTTTTAAGCAAATAGTTGAGAGTATTCATGGGAAATGAATGTCAGATTTGTAATTATGAGTGAAAATAATGTTCCTGACAGTTTCATCCATCCAAGAATGGAATAGAAATATACTGTTTAATTTACATGTATGACCTGAAGAGCTGACACTGAAAAGAACTACAGTTATTGCTCTAAAAATACTGAATACTGCTTATGAGCAACCTATAGCCTGAGATGCAGTCCGCATTCGATGATGGGATCTATTCGTGGCTGGAAATAGTGAATGTGCTAACACGAAGTGAAATGAATTCGATAAATCACTTTCCTACAAGATAAGCATCCAACTCTAGTGAGTAGCAACCAGAGAAGTTGCAAGTAAATCTCAGATCTTGTGGGTAACTAACAACACATTAGCTAAATCTTGTCCTGTGTTTGTGGGACTATTAGTGATCAAAACGATTACTCTCATGTATTCTTAATGGTGCCCTGGGATGATCAGCCTCAAGCTAATTTGGGCTTCAGCAAGGAGTGCAACACCAGGGACTTTACACAAGACATTGGGAGCCAGCAGAACTTTAAACCACCACTGTCCAGTCCAGGCCAAAGCAGTGGTAGAGAGCAGAGAGGTGCAGACATGCATTGTCCTGATGTCATGACATGCCACTAGGATACGATGGCACATTACAACAGTGATGTGTTGCATCCATGCAGCAATGTTGTTGCAGTATGGCTGAATGACATTTTGGGGATGGAATGAAGACAAAATGTCATGGATCAATTCTCTTGTCCTTCAGGGTAGAGGAAAGTGTAGCTATCTGGCAGTCCAGACAGTTTTTGGGCTCAAAATTTATGTCAAAGAGAAAAAAAGAAAAATAAAACCAAACAACCCAATCAACTGTGTCTTGGACCGCGCTACACTCTACTTTTGATGCTGGAACAAGAGATGTCTGGGTCCAGACACAGTGTGGGAAAATCACTCTGCAAGAAAATTACACAGTGAGAACATTTTTGTGCCCTACCTTTCAAATGTGAAATGTTCACAATACCACAAACAGGGCAGCCAGTCTCTGCTCAGTCCCATAAGCACTTCTCCTGGTTCCTGACCAGTGACATCCAGATCTAGAACAAGATGATACAGGTTTGTTTTAGGGTATTTGTTCTGCAGGAGGTAGAAGACCAAATATTTTTGGCAAAGACAAATTAGCTCACATCACCCTAGAGAGACCACACCAGTGCTGCAGTGGTGTTAATGGATTTCTGAGGGAATTATGTCCAAGTCCTTCACTTGGCCAGAAAAAGGTTTTACAAGACAATGCAAGAATGGAGGGTAATTAATAGGGGAGAATTAGCTGGGGCCCAGAGAGCACTTTGACACATAAAACTAGAATCACTAAGCTGTATGGTCAGTAGGTAGTGCTATGTAGTTCAATGTTAAAAAGGATCTTCAGACTTTGAGTTTGAGCAGTCATTGTCTGTACGAGAATGAAACTCAGCTCCCTTCACCTGGGCGAAAGGGAGCTGGGGAGCGATCTCTAAGAGCATCCAGCCCAGCTAACACAACGGTCCTACTGAGTCGTAACAGATGCTCATCCCTTGTTGCAGTTAAGTTAGGGAGACTCTATGAAAGCTGAAGCTTCTGAACAAATCAGAGGAAGAAAGAAAAGCCAGATGCAAGGTGTCCCAAAGGCTAAGCAAGGCAAAGACCAGCAGGTAGAGCAGACTCCCTGCTCCCTGTCTCCAAATGAAGAACTTTTGGGATTGGTTGCTTCAAGCCACATGAGAGAACGCACTAGGAGCTTGTTAAGAAATGTGCTTTTCTACATTTATTTAGAATTACCAGCCGATGTGGCAGAAAGCAACGGACGTCAGCAAGTCTTATTAATATGCTGATGCTCCGGCTTCACAAGTGTGCAGAATGCCCATTTGGATCAGGGCTAAGAGCACAGCATGGTGTCGCCATGGAAACGCGGGGAGGCCATTAATTAGCTATCACATGAAATGATCGGGAGGAATCTGGACCCCGGCAGCCTCACCCTCAGAGGAGGAGGCCAAGGGCGCAGCCCAGTGACCCTGCGGCCTCCCCTCTGCAGCTCCAGCCACCGTCATGTCCCGGAGCCATGACTTCATGCAGGAGGTGGGTGGGCACGAACGAGTGAGGGGGCACAAGGCAGGGAAGTAAACAAAGGATGGGTGTTGTTCCCCCTCTGATTTTCCCCTTTGCACAAAGCCTGTTGCGTAAAAGAATGCATGATCTGCTGCTTTTGGGGCCTACAGGGCTCAGGCCTGTGACCTTGATGAAGTCAAGGTTGGCCACAAGGCCCTGGGGAGCTCAGTCAGTGGTGTTGGTGTCTGCCTGGGTGAGCTGTCCTGTCAATGTTGGTGCTCCCTGGGGCTGTCCTGTTCCCCTGGGCCATCTCAGGCCGTACTAAGCCAGGATCTCCTTTCCCAAAAAGGAAGCATCGGCAAGTAAGGGAGGTTTGTTGGCCACCTGCCCAGCTTCCCTCCCGAGCCAGCATCCACCTCCAGCCCAGGCTGCGTGCGTATGTTCCTGTGACAGCTGTGATGGACTTCAGCTGCCGTGCACAGGATGTTCTTTTTAGCCCACTTGCTAAAACACCACTCGGGGACATTTGGCAGATGGCATCTCCTGCACCAAGGGGGTAGCAGGATCCCCAGCCTGGCTGCTCAGCTCCCAGTGCTGGAGGAGAAGTGCTGAGCGGCAACCCAAACAGTGGGCTCCTGTTGCCGGCTAAAGTCCTTTGCTTGATGAGCAAAATCCAGTATGTGCTGAAAGGAAAGAAAAAATGGCACAAGGATTAGGTGTTGCAGTTTCTTGTCTGAGAGCAGAGGCAGAGGAAGGTGGAGATGGTGCTGTGTGTTATGGGAGATGCACAAGGGAGACAGATGAGGGTGTAAAGAGGTCATGAGGGAAACATTTCCACCTTCCTTCTAACCTGGAGAGTTTGCAACAGCACATGAGACCTGCTGGGCCCAGTCAGAGTATGGTCCTTGTCCCAGATACCTTTTCAATTCCATGTATCCAATAACAGCCCCTCATACTTTCTCTGCAACTTCTCCCAGAAATCTTTCTTTCCATAGTCTAAAACTGCCTTATCTTAATGTCATCAGGATTATTATTTTTCTGTAAATCAAATAAATATGAAAAATAACGAGGACTATAAGCTCTCTAAAAACAAACAAACAAACAAAACATCTTGTTGGAAATTTGAGCCCCTCCTCTTGAATTTTCAACTTGTGACTTTTTCTGATGGAAGATGCTTGGTACCAGGCCATTGGTCGAGCAAAAATGACTTTCTTTTTCTGTAACAAGAAAGAAAAAAAAAACAACAGCGTAATCTGTGCACCTTGGCTATGCAAAACAAACCTTCTCACATGCAGGACTGCCAGTATTAATCCTGACCACCAGAAAGAGGGGAGCGGTGGTCTTCCGCAGTCTGCAGCCTCTCATGCTTCTGTGGCTGTACTAACAGCTGTAGCACCAGGCACTGTGTGAAAGGGTCTCACAATACGGGTAGCTTTCCAGTCTGGGCTGGATGAAGCTTAGCAGGACACACAAGGTGGGATGTAGTTAGCTGAACATCCTAGTGGTGCCTAGTGCCATTAAAGACGTCTCCCTGGGGCTGGCAGGGGTGAGGTGGGACCCGTAACAAAGCTGCCCTGCTGGTGCAGCAGCTGGAGTGTACGTAGCTGGGATAGGCTCAGGCATTTCACACACTATGGGATGCCCTCTTTTAGCCAAATCCTTCCTGTGGTACCTGGGAAATGGAAATAGACAAGCAGTTGGCCTCTTAGCTCTTCAGCATTTTCTGACACTCACTTCAGTACTCAACAGCCTCCTCCTTACACCTCTTAATTGGTACAGCAGAAAGTGCCTGGGAATGTGCAACGTGACTGAGGCGGGCAGCAGAGGGCTGTCCTAGTGACACCACCACAGTGGAGCTGAGACTCGAGTGCTGCTGTGTAGGAATGGCCCCAACCACGCTGTTTTGTGACCTCATTATTCGTGTTTAGCTGCAGAGCCGTGCAATCTCTGGGTGGTTCCCGTTGGCCTCCAGTGCTTGCTTTTCTCCTAATGCAGACGTGAAGGAAATCTGACCTTGTGGAGAGACCTAGAAAAAACAGGCCATGGGTCCCTCCCCAGGAGAACTACGAAAGGTATTGCTAGAAAAAATAATCACCGCAGTAGAGCCTGCGGAGGAAAAAGATCTGGTTAGGTGACCCTGAAGAGATAGAGGTAGGCACAAAAGAAATTGGATTACTGACCTCCCTGCTCAGGGAGGACTCCTTCTACTCTCCAAACCCATCCTGTCTCTCACCCTTCCTTCTTATCAGCTTTGGCTCAATAATGAACAAAAACAGTCCATTAGCTATTATATGTAACATACATCATGTAAGTACAGCTTAAAATAACACTTTAATGACATAAAAAAAATATTAATTGAACAAAGAAGCAAAATGAAATGGGGAAAAGCACAAAGACTTGTTCTGCTTATTAGGCATTTCTTTGCCAGTGATGCATTTATTTGAGATACTTTGGGCTTTAACAGCACAACAACATCCAGCTGACAATGGCCATCTGAGTTATTTTGACTGGGATTTTAAAGGAGGTCTAAAAACATAAGCAATTTAAATTCAAGATGTTCTGATTGAAACAGGTGGGGTACGTGCTAGTTTTCAAGTATCTGAGCTACCCTGTTTTTTAATACCTCCATCTGTCATTCAGCTTGTCTAGAACATAGGTTTGCCTGAATAGGAAAATGGAGCTCATTCGTGACGATTTGGCAAAGTGCTTGCAGATTTGCAACAGGGTGTGCCATGGGGAGTCAAAGGTCAAGAGTTCTCAAACATGCTGCTAGGAGAAGAAGAAAGAGCCCCTGGATTCTGGTGCTGCTCAATTCAAGGGAGGAAAACAACAGACTTCTATACCTTGAAGACAGAAACACAACACATGTATGTCATTTCTAGACACGTGTATATATTTAGTTAGTTTTTAGTGTATATATATATGAGCTATATGTTAATTTATCTATTAATTTATATCTTGAGGTCTTGGACACAGTCCATGTCTGAGTGTGTTTGGTGCCGGGCATGCACACAGTTAGCACTAGACTGTCATCTACATAGAAATGACCAGTCTGGGGCTACCCTTATTTTATAGGTGTGAAAGGGAAGCCTGAGACAGACAGAGACTGGCCTGCTATGACAAAATCTGCACAGAACTGTGACCCATGTCTGTCTGCAGTCTCAGTCATAAGCTTGACCACTGTATCAACAAGAGGAGAGACAACAGGGCAGGAACTGTTATTCCAGGTATGCGTTTATTTTCCCTGACAGTTCTGGTGTCTGAGTATCCCACTCTCACATATATTGCCAGTGACCTTGAGAAAGATGCACGGTGATGTGCTACCATGATGCAGATCTTGTTTCAGTCTTGTGACATCCCAAATGCTCAGGTCAAGCCTGAAAGAATTGCCTTTGCCTGAGTTTGGTGGAAAGAGAAGCCAATAATAGAAATATTCTAGAGGTGAAACAATCCTTCTTTCAGCCTGTTTTCTGGGGCAGCTTCTCGACAGCATGCTGCATCTCTCTCTGAGTTGGGTTGTGGTGTAATTTAGGACTGAATCTTGTTCTACAACGTGATGACAGGATTATGTTATACAAATGTCATGCATCTAACTACTGAGATATGTTTTTCAAACTTCCCTAAGACATTTAAACTCAGGGTTCTGTGAAGATTCATTCCAGGATGAGAAAGCAAAACCTGGGTTGGAATTAGGCTGGGCTGGAATTAGGCACTTATTCTGATGTTTCTGTGGTTTTATATGCTACTCAATGAAGGGAGTTCACTCCTGACTTACTCCTGGATACTTGGGAACTATCTCCATGCTTTCATTCTCTCCTGATATAAAAATCTAATCATGTTCATTGCCCAAAATCAACTCTGGTGAAGACTAATGCAAAAGGCTCAGCCTAAGCAAGCAGCTTGCTCAGAAAATGCAGATAAGAAACCCTCGTGGTTTGCTTTGAAAGTCAATAGACTTGGGTTTAGAAGGATTAGCGAGGGGCTCAGTCCTGCAAGGTGCTGAGCGCTCTGGATTGCAATACTGCGTACATGTGTGCTGGCAGATGCATGAAAGTCAAAGGGATCGTTCAAAACCGTATGGGTTAAGATCATGATCATATATTTTTCTGGCTCAAATTCAGAGCTCTCAATAACTGGTAGAATGAGCTGAGCTCTGGGGTAATCCCAGATCTCACAGATGTAAAGGCCCAGGAGCTATGAGATCAAAAAGCAAGCTGCTAGCCTGAATTACTTCTTTAATTTCAGTGCTTGGGTTGGGTTCAGTGTGCCTAGGCAGCAGTCATGGAGCATGCACAGTGCCTTTTAGACTGAGATGAACGCTTACATTGCACCCTGGAGCAGCCAGTGAAGTGTACAGCGTGTGTCCAAATGAACACAAATTGCATCACTTCTTAATGAGAATTAATATCTCTGATGTGGCACTGGGGGACCTCAGTTGTGCACCAAGACACCAGAGTGGCTGGCATTTTACTGAGACATAACAAAGAGGAGACCTGGTTTCGAGAAACTTCTCAGGAGGGCCACTAATTAAGAAGAAAACGCATGTGACACCATCTGAAGTTCCCAACCATCTTTCAAGGGTCAGTCCCATAAAGGTGGATCAGTCTGTCATTGGTTTTTAAGGGTATCTGTTTGCTGCCCTCTCTTCCCAGGAAATGTCAGACAGAAGTGATTGCTTTTGCATTCTTCCCACTTGCCTTTTTACTTCCCTGATACTCCTAATGGGGTGAGCAGTGTTTCTTTCAGGCCAGTATAACTTATACATTTATTATAGGCTCCAATTAATGAAAATAAAGACCAGAAAATTTAGAGAAAAGTCAATTAAAAAAAAAAAAAA
Organism: Aythya fuligula; assembly: GCF_009819795.1. NCBI lineage: Eukaryota > Metazoa > Chordata > Aves > Anseriformes > Anatidae > Aythya > Aythya fuligula. The sequence continues at coordinate 7,469,782 of NC_045577.1, forward strand.
AAGCCAACTGGATGACATGGGCATGAGATACTCATGCTCCAAAAAGTGTTCATTTCAGACAAGAAGGAAGGCAGGAGCAGACATTGAAAAGAGTCGTCTGTGGTCACACAGTCAGTGGCAGAGACAAAGAAGAAAAAAACTGGTCTCCCGTGTTACTGCTCCACTCATATCCACCACCCCATGTCAGCCTTCTTTGAAATCTTACCTACAGAAGACTCAGCTGGGATATTCAGGGTTTGTTGCCAGGGTCGAAGAAGCTAAGGAGCCAAAAACATGTGTCTACCATGTGGCTACTTCAGTCATCAGCTGTAAAATAGCTCAAATTGCTCTGAAATATCAGGTACTGGCCAGAGGCAAAGTATTAAACCCCAGGGTAGCCAGCTGTTCTGATGGACCTGGCATATCCTACCTTTCTACGCTCTCCTGTAAAACAAGAATACCATTTCCCCCATCATTATGCATCACACATCAATCTGGCTGTTCATTAACAGCTTTGACCTGAATCTGTCACTTTACAACAAACTCCTGTAGGATTCCAGGTTTACCGCCATATAACTGCTTTATTATACATGGAAGGCTGCAATAAGCTGATTAAAAAACCTTCCTTTTTTTTTTTTTTTTTTGAAGACTTAATATGTTCTTTTCTGACATCAGATAAGTACAAAATAAACCTGAAACTTCACCCAAAATGCATTATGCAAAGAAATCTGTCACTATAAAAATCACACGGGGCTCCCTGCGCCGGCTCCTCTCCTCATTGCCTTGGCTGCATGAGAGGGAGCCCTGCTGTGGCAACTGTTAATTTTTTAAAAGCCTCAAGTCCAACCCTCCTTCCTATGATTCAGCTGAAACAAGGCACCTTTCCTCCCTAGCAATGCAGCTGTCTAGAGCAATGTTTTTATTTTCTGGGGGAAAGTTCGAAAGCTAAATGCAAAGCATTGTTCTCAAAGTTTAGGGTGAAAGGCAGCATCCCATCATATTTCAGCCCAGGAATCTCAGGACAGCCTTCTTGATGGGAAACTGTGGTAAATGATTGAAAGAGGCTATTCCAGAGAGGGCTTCTCTGCTGGATCTTGATTACTTCATGCCAGATGAGACAGAACTGGCCAAATGCTAGAATGGAAGTGAAGTGTTTCAATAATTTCCCATAAAAAAATGTCAACAAAAAAAATATATTTTGCTGAATTTGCATTTCCTTAAGCGAAAACTGTTCAGCTGGGGAAAAAAAATTGGTCAGCTCTATCAGCAGAGCTGGCTGTGGGAAGTGAGGTTCATCACATCTGGCCTAATGGGGTGTGAAAAGTTGGCCTTGCTGAGCGCACGTAGACCTCTCTTACTGCCCCTGAGAGGCCTGAGGGGCTGCCAGGAGGAAGCAGCGATCCCTGATTGCTCTGTCTCCTGCCTGCACAGCTATAATGTGCTGATCCGAAGAGGGCTGGGGAGTGTGAAGCTTGGGGGTTTGCTCCTTGTGCTTGCAACCCACATCCTGTCCTTCAGCCCCCTCTGCAAACGCTGGTGTCCCTCACACCTCCCAAGGCTGAGCCTGCGAGGCATCATACGGCACCCAGCTTGGCTCTTGGCCTTGCGTGGCCTCCCACTGCCCCAGGAAATTCTTTTTTTTGTGGATATATTTTCAGCAAAAAGTGCTGAGGTGGCAGGGAGCTGTGCTACAGCCTACAGGAGTGATGCTCTGCACAGGGGACATGTAGGGGGGCGCGTGCTGGTGATGAGAGGAAGCAAAGCCTGGTCTGATGGTGGTGAAAAGCTGCCCTGGACAGAGAACTGAGGCTGATACATGTGTGGACATCTAATATAGACCCATGAGCAGAATAGCCTGTAAGTTCCTCTGGTATTCAACTTGCAGGGAGCAAGGTGATGGCTCCAAAAGGAGTCAGCTATCGCGTGGGATGGGATTGCCCTGGGTACAAGACCTCGGAGCAGAACCGTGGCACATACGGCCAAGGAGACCAATGTTGTTGCGAAAAAGAAGGCAGATTTATGAAAATCATCTGCAATATTTTACAGCAGGACTTTGCAAGTTAGAGCCCAACTTTAAAGGGAGAGATGGTATTTTAAGTCTCACATCTAAGCCATTGATAGTGGCAGGGTTTTGCAGTGTGTGCTGTACAATCAGCGAACAAAAGCCCCAGATATTTCTATTAATCAAAGCCTGTCTTTTAAATCAGTTATTGGGTTTTTCCTCTTGTTGCAATCATGGACCAGCACAAGCTGAATTACAGTGTTCTTTATTAACTGGCACGGCTTGCTCCACCTTAATTAGTGCAGACCAGTGGAGTTAAGGTGAATGAGGTGAACATTAGATGCAATTTTATCGTTGATGTTGAAAAGGCAACCAGACCTCAACTTTTCTCTCTGTAAGTACATGCCTTCCTTTTGTGAGATGATCAATAGCACTTCCACTGGAGGAGGTGGGCAAAGCACCTTTCAGAACTGATAATTGTGCAGGATCCAAATCTCTTCTAATAAAATCTTTCAAAACCTTTACAAAGTTTCTACTGAAGCCCAGCTTTCCTAAGAGACCTATAATTATTGAGAGCAAAAGAGAAAAGAGATGAGAGTTATCAACCTGTTTCAGATAAATAGGACCAATTCAAACAAGGGATCTGAAAGTCAGGGGTATGGAGAATGAAAGGAGCAAAAAATAATTGTAATAATAATAATAATAAAAGAACAAGGATCAATATCTCTAAAAAAAAACCTGAACATTTAATTTTATACAAACCGTAAAGTGTACACACATTCTGTGATTTCCCAGAGGTCTTCTGGTTGATTCTATTTTCTTGTAAAAGCTGCATCTTTACACACTGCATCCACAATTCCTGTCTTAGCATGAAAAGTACATTCAGACCGCAGGACATCCCAAGCGATTTATTCCCTTGATGCTGCTCTTGCTCTTCTTTTTCATCTTTGAAAGTCAAATATTTATCAATTGGCATCTTCTATGTTTTTCTGTGATCCTTGAAAGAAAAATCCCTTCTCATTGCCCTCACTTTGGAAAACCACAGAGGCAGAGGCAGCACCACCTTCAGTGGAGTGGCTGAGGAAGATGCAGCAAAATGTTCAGCTGAAGATTGCAGATATAATGCAAGATAGGAAAATGACTCTAAAACAGCTGTTTTACCCAAACTGGCAATACGTCAACATCCTGAATTGCTCAGAAGCCAGGCAACCTCAAATTCAGGTTGAAGGACACACTCAGGCATCTTCCCTTACCTATGAAAGCATCTATGCTAAATTCCCAGATTATCATTATGGCACAGCATGATTCAGGCTGAATCACCTTGAGGATTTGGCCCTTTTTAAGAAGGCTAGAGATCAAAAAGTGTTCTCTACACAGCAAGGTCAGTGCATCCCATGGTCTTGTCTGCTACATCAGTGGGGAATGGCTACAAGAGGAAAGTTCTAAGGTTAGATTCATCTAAAGGCTTTTGCCTTCGCCTAAATTTGACTATGAAAAACGAAGGTGATGGTCCTGTCTCCTTGCTGATGAAGTAGATAATTGGTGAAATCATGTGGGATAGCATGCAAAAAGGCCAAAAGTGAAAATAAAAATCCATCACATCACATGGCTCCCTAGCAAGCTCTACCTGTGCCTGCTGCCTCCAGCACAGGGACCTGTCAGATAGGACACTGATGGGCCAGTGCTGCTCTGGCAGCACTTCTGCCTCATGCACAGCACCCTTGCCTCATGCACAGCACCCTTCCCCACCTCTGGCTCAGCCGGAGGGCTGCTCCTCTGGCAGAAAAGCACACACCAGTCCCTAGGTCCCCTGGTCCCTTTGGAAGGCAACTTCTGGCTCCTTTTCCCACCTACCTACCTGTGGAGGCTTGGCTTTTCATCTCCTACTTAGCACAGAGGTGAGAGGAGAGCAGTCAAAAGAAAAGGATGAAAAACAAACCAGAGAAGGGGAAAAATGCCCACTTAGCAACAACTGAAATCCCCCTCAATGACCATGTGTTAGGCAGGCTCTGTGAGGTTCCCTCAGTGACAGCCATAAGGACAGGAGGTAGGAGACAAGGGGACAGAAATCATTACACTGAAAACTCACTTGAAATAAGCAGGGGAACATGGGTCTGCGCCAGGCTGCAGCTCCCATTACTGCTGCTGTGTTGAGTGGTGCTTATCATCCTGTGTAGTTCAGGGAGCTTTCAGGTGATTGCTCTAAAAATACCTTATCTGCAATGGTTAAAAATAATTTCCTTCTTTCTATTTATTGACCTCCTTCTTTACCTGTATGACCTCCCATTCCCAAACATCTCTCAAGGATTTAAAAATAACAATCTGTCTTTTCTTCCTTGCCAACCTAATTTGATTAGTTCATGCAGCTCTGTTTAATTGGGTGCAAGCGGAAAATGAGGACCTAAAGGAGGAGCTTTCCATTTGCTATTTGCCATGACACTCAGACTGATTTCTCCTCACAGGAGCGAACCAAACTCCTCTCACACTGTCCCCAAATACATTTTGGGTGGTGCAAACACAAACTGCAAGCTGTTCTGAGCTCCTGCCTTGTTGCCCTGGAGGTCCACAGTCTCAGGAAGAAGCGTGGTCATGGCAGGAGGGGGAAAATAGAGGCAGAGAGTAAACTGCAATGACTTGCACTGTGCATAGATTAACAGCTGCATCTTTTTTCAGTTGCAGCTTTTCCTTTCTGTGCCTTCTCTCGTACAGTTACAGGCAAGGACCAGCTCTCCAGGTGCCTGGCCAGTGTGGCTTGGCCAGTGTCTTCGAGGCCATTAATTGTTGCCTCTCGCAGACTCAAGTGGGAATGTATTTCTTCCTTGCTGGTCTTCTGACAACAACAGGAAGAAACCATGAACCTCAGCAAGGAGAACAAACTCCATAACACTGCCACTTCATTCTGAATTGTTTCTTTAAGCCAACAGATTTTTATTTCTTATTTTTTAAACATTAGCTTATGTAAGGGAGAAGGCTGCGTTTGTGGGAGCCCGCAGGGGTAGGCATGGAGGGATGGATGTACAGGATGCCTGTCCTCTTTTGATTTAGAGGGAAGATTTAGAATTATACCATTCAACCTTTGCTGGAAACAGGGTATTATTTAGCAAGCAATGGTATCAAATGCAGGGAAAAAAAATAAAAGTCCAGCAAAATAGATACAGATGCACTTCATTTAATTTAGTACTTTCATGCTCCTCACTTCATGATTGGGGACGCAGAGAACAGCAGCCACTCTGTGCTGCAAGCACAGCTTTTTATAAGGACTTTGCAGTACCTTTAGCCCTATTAACACTTGCTGTATTCTACTCCCAGGCTTAATTATTCATCTTATACCCAAAAGTGCAGCTATGATTAAACTGAAGAGCAGTTAGGCGTTTTCAAATGAAAGTGACGCTGCAGCAGTGGAGAGAGGCGTATTTCAAGGGTATGAGCTTGTCCCTCTCCCCCTGCCCAGATCTCCTCTCCACTGAGCTTTGCACTGCCTCTGTGTTCTTCTGCTGCTCAATCTTTAAAGATGAGCCATGATGTTTCCCTCTCCCCCCTCTCATGATTACATCTTTTAGCTCTCTTGTGCCATTACCTTTCTCCTCCGTTGATTTGCCTCTGCAACAGAATTTTCTGTATTGCTCTCTCCGCAGGCTTGGATGAAAGCCCATTGAAGACAACTGGAATTTTCTTACTGACTGCTGGAAGACATTATTGAAAGGAGGAAACGTTAAGGATAACAAAACTTATCTGAAGCTTTCTGCCTGGGGTTTGGGGATAGGTTAAATGACTTCTCTTTGTGCTCCCAATAGAGGGAGCACAAAGTTTCTCTGTCAGTTTCTCTGACTCTATGAAACTAAGCAAACCATTTGAGCACCATTCTGAAGGACAAAGATCTGCAGATCCCGGGAGGAAGCACAAAATGGTCCTTTGAAGGGGTTTTCTACTGAGGAGTAAACTTTCTCACCTAGCTCTGAATTTTCAAAGTAACTTGAGACAAATGTAAGTAAGAGTGAAGTTGGCTAATTTCTGCCAAAAAGTCAAGCTTCTGGTTGGAACTAGTCATTTAAGCCATAGAAAGGGAGGCTGTTACCTTCGGAGGATGAGTCATCCCACCCACTTCAGACACCGCACATTAGAAGAGGTGACTCATTCTCTGGAGATGCCTCCCTTTCTCTTCGCAGCCTGTAGATGAAGCCTGCATCACTGGCTTAGACATGTAAATTTTACTCGGCTAAAACTAGTTAAAAGTAATCCTTGCTTTGCTGAAGAGGACACAAATATTACCATGCCTTGCAGTACTGCAAAGTTTGATGATGGACATCAAGCCACTGTTGTGTGATCCTGCAAGTGGAGCTGCAGGATGGACTACTGGCCCTAACTAGGTCTGAATTCAGTACTTGCTGCACATCCATCAGTTGTCCCAGCCTCAGGCTGTAGTCTCAGCTGAACTCCCCTGGGAGACAGCAGCAATTCTGTCTGTGCTTCCTGCTATTGGGTAGTGGGCAAGCACTCAGAGCTGCCTCCTGCTCCTCTGTCACTCCACTTGGCCATCACGATGTGTTCTTCCCACCGAGCTCCTCATCCTTAGTCCACTGTCTCCGGCAGGCTTGGCTCTGTGTCTCTGACACCACCAGGACATCCCAAGACCCTGTGGGCTGATGAGAGCTGAGCACAGGACCTCGTTTCATTCCCCAGCTGCAGCTGCCGCTCGGCTAGCTGGGGTTGCCCTCACTGTGTTGGGCTGGAGCTCCCAGCCTGGAGCTCCACAGCATTTCTGGAGCACGGCCAATTCTCTGGTGAGAAAGCCTGAGAGCAGCGTTCACATTTTTCATTTTCAGAAAGCCACATGACAGGAAAGAAGTTAGGACTTGTTCTCGCTCTCTCTTGCTCATAGTTTCTCCCTCACATTTTGTTGAGGGCTGCGTCAGTACATTCATTTATAAAACTGACCTGAAGACAAATGCGCACAAGCTTTCTTGCCTTCCCACTGCTATCTTGGAGGCAAGGCTCCAGTTTTTAACCATATGACACAGCGAGATAAGCCTTACAATAAAAAGCAAACAATGCAAGGCCAGCCCCGGGCCTCCAAGCCGCGATCTCCGTTTGTTCAGCATTTTCCCAGGAGGTTGCTGGAGATACCTGTGGGTAAGGCTGAATGCAGAGAGTCAACTTTGCCGAAGCAAAGAGCACAGCATTCTGGGTTATTAAACCATTTGTCTTACCGCCCTGGGGAGAAGGAGTTTGCTACAGAAAGTCACAAATGGACTGAGTTTCCTCGTCTCAAGCTTCCTTCTCTCCGCTTCACAGCCTCCCCAGTTTGGCACCATTGTTGCATGAGCACCAACTTCTGGTGAGAAGAGAGCAGAGACCGACAAATGCAAAAAGGGATGTGTCGGAAAAGCTATTTTTGAAACTGTCTCTGGCTCTTGACTGCATTATCTCCACATCTCCCCCCAACAGTATTTTTTTCATTGTTCATGGTAGGCTGAGGGTGTTTTTCAGCACGGTGTTATAAGAACATTCATCAAGAATTTTCCTTAAAAAATTAACAAAACCAAAACAAAAACAGAGTTGAGATTGTCAAAAAATTCATTCTAAGAGTAAACTATATTCTCTGTGGCATGGTAATACAATATGCTGTTAAATTCTTTCACTCAGGAGGGAATAAAGGATATTTGAGCATAAATGCATTATCCACAATCCACAATAGCACAGCCTATCCCCCTGTGGATAATGCTATTAGTGCTACATTTCAAATTAAAAAGCATATGCTCTTCTTCTTTCAAAAACAAGGGAGTGCTGCCCACTTCCTTCACTTGACTAAAAACAAAAGCTTTTAAAGTGATAAAACAGCATTCATTTGATAAAAACAACCATCTGCACCTGATTTAGCTAAGTGTTTGCATTTAAAGACAAATTGCTGGTTGGGGAAAAATTAAATACAAGTATGAAGGTTGACTTGATTTGACCACAAACTGGTATCTACTATCCCCACCAGTACTAACCTTAATTCTGATGCCAAATCATGACCTTAAACAGCAAGTCTCAATCAAGGGCTCTTCAAATCATTTTACTTACAACCCCCCAAACAATCAGGTTCCCAAGCTCACCTCCTCCCTTCTCAGCCTATTAGTCTGTATTAGTTTAAGTGGGTTGCTTATTAAGTTTTTTATATCTTCAGAATAATTTGGAAAGACACCAAGGTCTTAATGTACCAGATTTCCATAACGCAACGTGATATTAACAAACATCAAACTCCATCAATGATCTGTGCAGCAGGCATCCTTAAAGCATGTAATTAAGATAACAGAAGATAACATCAGCCACAAAAAAGAAAGCGGAGGAGGGAACACAACAGCAGATTTATGAGGGGGACGCATTGAGATCACCCCTTTGAGGTCGGGACATAGCTGCAAGATAGGAACAGTGAAAATGTTATTCTGAGGGTGCACTAAACTGAGATGAACAGTTTTTGGCATGGATCATCCTCAGAACAACAGCAGCTAGCCCAGCCAGAACGGAAGATGGATGGTCAAGTGCAAAGGTGTCCCTTCAGAAATGGCTATGCAGACTCTTACAGAGAAGACCTCAAGTGTTATAACCGTTCCCTAGAGTTTTTAAATCAATGAGGAATACAGGAAAGGCAACTCCACGTAGCTGTCAGAGTGCTCTTCCTCAGTAGATCTCAAAGGCTTTGCAGAGGTCAGTACTGAATTGCACACGAGTTGACTCTCTTCGTGTAGTTCCTGTGCCATTCTGCCAGGAATCCCCTACAGAGATGGATGTGCCATGGCAGGGACAGGAGGGCTGCTAACAAAATAGGCTGTAGCAAAACCAAAATCATCACTATTACATCTTTGCACTTTCAAGCATCAAGAGTCCTCCATCGACTGGGCTGTTTGTGCTCAGTTTAGAAGTGAAGCGGGGAAAGTACTTTCTTTCCAAAATGTTCCCGTAGGTTTGGGAAGTGTTTGTGGCTGAGCACACCACACCGCCTAATCTCTTTTCACTGGTAGATGGCTTGATATTTTTGTGCTTGGAAAGTGTGGTTGTGGATGTGTCTGCTGTTCCTGTTTCTAGCATAGCTGAGTACATCCATACACAACTGAACATGTATATATAGATGTTAAAAAAATTAAAAGTCTCAGCATATCATGATAGCAAGTTTATTTCCCACCAGAAGGTTCCATCCGTTTGGGCAAAACTTTCTTCATTCCCAGACAGTAATAGAGAAACCCAAATACGTACTTTAAATAACAGCAGAGAAGGGAGATTACAAAGCCCATTTTAGATGCATAAGTAACTCTGGGCTGATAAAACCCCCTCTCCCTACTCACACCCCCCAGTGTCAGGCAGAAAAGTAAGCCAATTTGTCACTGCTGCTGCCTACTGCCAGGATAAAAGTGTGTGCTGTTCCCGTTCCTTTGCCAGAGGTCAGTGGATGCAATGTCTCAAAGACTGTCTGAAGGAAAACAAACGAGCGCAAACATAATAAATTGCAAGGAAGAAGCTCTGTCGTGACTGGTGTGAAGGGTGGGGGGGGGAAGAGGACAATTTCTACTGGGGAGGGCAGAAAATAAAAAGAAAAAAGGAAAAAAAAGATGTGCATGGTTCATCCGGCACACGACTACTTTAATCACTTTGCGAAGGGATGGCTGGTTTCAAGGACAAATGGATAATACATGTTTCGCTGGGGCCGATAGCGAGATAGTCAGTATCTCTGAATGCACTGATACAGCAATTAAGTGAACCAGTGTCCTTGGGCAGCTGCTGAGGTTTAGGAAAAGTGGAGTTTTAGACCGCACTTCAAGTCTTTCTTCACTAGCAGTGGGGATGCAAAGAGAACACACTACTGTGAGTGCTGGCAAGAGCAAGACGCCTGCCTGGGGACTCCACTCTCTCCTCCAATGCCACACTTTGCAGCTGCAGAGTCCTGCAGCTGACCTGTTATAGCTCCCTGTCCTAACCTGTCCCTTCACAGGGGCAGATGGAGGGTCACCTTGCTGCCATTCCCATGCCAAACATAGAGGTGCTCCTCAGCAATGCAGGGCAATAGGAGAAACCACGACCTTTAGTACCCTTGGATTGCTGCACATAGCAACAATTGAGCCAAAAAAAAAGTGCAACTGGGTTTGCTTTTCTGTGCGGCTTGGACAAGTTTATTTTATGGGGTGATAAAATGAGATCCTGCTTTTGGTATCCTCAAGTGCATAGGGACGGGTCCAGCACTGCCATTGTAGACCAGCAGCGCATGCACAGCAGATCCCTAAAGACCTCTAGAGAAACAAGAGCAGAACAGATGCCATTTTGGCTGACCACAGAAACTGGGAAAAAAGCCCTACTAAGCTGGAAGTTGTACAAAGCTTAACAGCTAGATCTACAAATGCGGTGTCCGTCTCCTACCAGGAACGGGCTGGGCACACACTGAGACATCTGTTAGCTGATGAGCAATGGGTTGCAAGAGTTTCACAACGGAGTGAAATAAAGCCTTAATTCCCACTTTCCTCCCAGCTCTGCCGCATTCAGACTGGTACATCCACGCTGCGTCACTCTCCATGCTCAGGGTCACCCACAGGGAAGTTACATTGCACCTGTGCGCTGCAGTGATTAACTTCTAGCCAAAGGTTTATTAGGCTAATTTTGCTGCTTTCTAATTTATTAGACTCATTTTGCTTTCCTGTGAATTATCTTCCCACAACTGAGATCATTAATTCGTTGGATTTCTTTGCCAAATATATTTTTTTTCCTGGAATTATTTTTCTGTGTCTTAACTTACTTGAATTGTTAGCTTCTACAGGTTGCCTTTTTTTTTTTTTTTTTTTTGTTCTGTTTGTAGTCCATCTAGCACTTTGACTGGGGGCACACCATCCCTCTGTGAGATATATATATATATATATAACAGGCAGTGCATTGTTAGTACTCTGAATCCAATGTTCATGTTGCACTGGTTAGTTCTGACACAACCCAGAGTTCACATGCTGTGTATCTGTCCCCCTGATTTCATATACATTTCTCTATCAAAGCAGGTTGTTAGGGCTGAAGCTCAGAAACAAAGCTGAGTTCCCTCTCATATTCCCCTGTAGTTATTTCCAAGCATGGGAAAAGGAGGTTCAGCCACGGAGCAAACAACAGCTGTATTAATTAGGCTGTTATTTCTGGAAAGTGTTTTGAGGTATTTTCTCATTGTTATTTTGCTCCCTTTTGTGGAACGCCTGCGCCTCGTGACCCCACCTGACACTCTCACTACCATCCTTGCTCTTTCAAGGTATCTTTTATTGCCCAGACCAAGGGAAAAAATACATATTTGAATGTGACCACCAGATAGGCCACTGCTAACGTCTCTATAATAGAAAAAGACATTGTGGAATAAAGACATCATTGGTATTATCAGGAAACCAGGTGCGGGCAAAGAGGGCCGAGGTGTTATCACACATTACAAGGATTAAAGGTTGCCAGCCTTGACTTTGGCCACGCTAGGGCAGATTCTCAGCTGGTGCAAGCTCAAGCAGCTTGAACAACAACAACAAAAAAGAGCTGTGTCTATTATATTCTGTGACTTCATTGCAGTCGAAGAACACATGACAGAAAGAGATCTCGAAGGTCATTACATCCAGTCCCCTGCTATCTCAGGCAACTGCACCACACAATCCCACTCATAAACTGATCAAGCTTCATCATAAAACCAGTCAGGCTGCTGCTTGCCACCCACTCCTCCTGCTGGAAGGCTGTTCCAGAGCTTCCCTCCTCTGCTGGCTGCAAAACTCTTTCCAGCTTTCAAAGAGAATTTATTAAACAGAATCCATTTCAGCTTGCTTTCTGAATGCACAATTTCAATCCAGATGGGGGAGGAAGTACAGGATGGAGGGACTTCTCTGCATTTCTTTCATTTCAGAAATCTGGGAAAACCTTCCTCAGATGTAGGAAGCCCACTGCAAGGATGAAAGGTAGGGATCAGCTTTTCACCCATACCTTTCCTTCTCTTTGGGCACGGTGTGCAGGTAATGTCACTGCAGCTGCTGAGCTTTCTGCCATTTTACTTTAGTATTTTCTTCAAAGATTATTTTCTCCCAGGCAGAGCTTTTTCCCCTTGGTGAAATACCCTAGGACAGTTAACAGCCAGAAGAAAACATCTTTATAAATGGTGTGTCTAAAATCTCAGATGAGCCACGAGAAATCTGCAGGCAGTTCACTCAGAAGGAGTGCACAGGATCACCAGGCCAAGTTTGAACATCATTAAATGCTGAGAACTTCACAGCAAGCAGCAAGATGGGTTAATTCTGCCCTCTGGACCCTGAATGTGTTATGACAGTTTAACATGGAGAATAACTTAGACCACATCCATTTATCCATTCATCCAACTATGATACTTCATAATGGGCGAGGTTTGCTGATGACACCCAGTTTTCCTTTCATTTTGACCAGCTGGGAATTGGGGCATCTGGCTGATGCCAATGTAAGTATGGCTGAGTCAATAGAGATATGGAAATCCGAGTCTGGTCTTATTCTGCACGCAGCACTGGTGACAGACAAAAGCCCTCTTCATCTTTGCCCAAGCTGATAGAGGGTGACATCCTGGGCTATCAAACCATGTCCTGGGCTTGGGTCTCTGTGAGCACACTGCAGGTATATTGAGCCAAGAAGGTTTAAACACCCAGCACACACAATATTTTTCTCCCTCTCCTCTAAAATATTCTTGACTAACATTTTCACCTTGCTGAATATGAAAAAATATCACAGAAAGGAAAAATGCTTTATAAAAAAAAACACACACACACACTTATATATGTACATAATCATCTCAGCAAACAAGATTTCTCAAGAGAAATGTGATGCAATGAAGGAAGAAGGAGTTCACTTCTGGACTTCCATTTGTCTGAAAAAAAAAATCATACCGCTGTTTTGGCTCTTTTTTTTCTTTCTCTTTTTTTTTTTTTTTTTTTCAGGACTAAAATGACAGTGATTAAGAGATTCATTTAGTAAGCTTATGGTCCTTCCTTCCCAGTGCACTCTCCCTGGAGGAGTTAAATTGGAAATCCAAGGAGGTTTGTGACAGTGGGGAGCTTGGAGGAGTGGGGGAGAGCATATTTCAGCAGGTACCATGGGTGGCTGCAACTCCGAGCAAAGCAGCAAAAGGTTGTTATCTCTGCCCAGATTCATGTGGCTTCGAGCTCTCCAGGCCCAAGAATGGGTGTATTCGCAGACCAAGTCTGTTAAAAGACAGTTAAATAGATTGATTTACTTTCCTTGGAAGCCTCCTTGGAGAGCTGTGTTTCAGTCATAGAGTAATAATGGCAGAATTTCACTAAAAATTTGTACAGACTCTCCCTCCACCCCTGCTGCCTCATTGACTGCATTTTTGTTGCATGTGTGACATCCACAACAGACAAACCCCTGCTGTAAGCTAGAACCTGAAAACATAAGCCATTGCTTGGTAGGGCTGGATGGCGTGTGGTAGCCTGCTCAGCGCAGTGTTCAGGGCCTGCTCAGCCATAAGCACCCTGCCAGGGGCCTTGCCTTGAGCGGCACCATGTGGGGCCGCAGCAGGGATGGCTGGGCCTGGGCGGGATGAGCCAGCCAGCAAGGCCCCAAGCCAAGCTGGGTGTTCGCCCTGAGGCAGGAGTGTTGCTGGCAGTGTATAAAAGCCCAAGATGGCTTTCCTGAACTCAGAGCCACCGCCTGACTTGCCCTGAAAATGAGGAGCCCTCTCTCAGAGTAATTGATCTTCTCCAGTGAGGAACACTGCGGCTGACGTAGTGTCTTCCAATCAGACCATCAACAGCAGGGAGAGCCCCAAAGTCTATGGACTGTGTATGGACAGTGTACGGAGTGAGCAAAGCCTCCAGAGGCAGTTCCAGATACCCTTATCTGCAAACCAAACCCTGCAGCTCCAGTACAAGCTATTTCTGTTACACATTTCGTTCTTCCTTTGTCTTCCTCAGACTCATTTTTTCTTTGTTTGTTTTTTTTTTTTTTAATTTTTATTTTTATTTTTATTTTTTTATTTTCTTTTCCTCTCCCAGATCTTTGCACTTTCTGGCTCCATCACTCTCTATGTTAGCCCCATCTTAGTCTTCTGTTCTTCCATCCTGTTTTTCCATCCTGATCCGTCAGGGCAGATCACACCTTATTTTCCTTCATTTTTCTTGGGTCTGTCCTGGTCCTTCCCCCTCATCCCTGCCACTGCCTGTCCCCAAGGCTGCCCACTGCTGGGCTCTGGGGACAAGGTGTGCCACAGCCGATGCCATAAGCTGGAGCCCTGGCCCAAGGCGATGCCTCTTGGTTGTGCTCTTTGGGAGCATTGTGGACATTTAGCATGGACATTTAGGTAGGACATGGGAGCACACCTGTCCCTAACGGGCTTTGCAAATCGACTTCAGAAGCGTGAAATGGGTCAATAAAAACAGGAAATTAAATTGATGGCAGAGGCTGTATATAGATGACAATAAATAGTTTCATAGGCTTAAAATTCCCCCTCAGCTGGGATCTCTGGCTCTTGGCCGAGTAAATAGGTGCTGCAGCATATAGATGTGAGTGGAGCAGGGGACAAGAGCAGCTGTAGAATTCAGCAGGGACACCAGCTGCTTAGACCTTATGGAGAACCGTACCTAAGGTGTCCATTATTAAGCAAGGCAAAGAGGTAATAACATATTTGTATTTATTTATTTATTTATTTTTTAACTGAGTGGCAGTATTTTGGATTACAAAATAATGTCAGAGCTGGAGGTGTACATAATAACTTGCAATAAAAAGTAAAACTGCAGGAAGATTTTCCCTTATAGGCTTATTTTGTCAAGTATTGTTCCACATTTACTTTTTTCCCTCTTAAACTAAGAAATAGATCCTCCCCCTGCATTGTGAGAAGTACCTTTTGAAGACAAGAAAAAAAGAATTGGAATAAAATAGTAAAATATAAAATAAACCTTGGAGCCCACGGCTCTACTCCCAGGTGAAAGGAGATTTCAAAGGGAAACATCTGTAATTCAGATTTCTGAACAGCAGTGAAGAGGAGCGCCACTACTGACTCGTTCCCACGGAAGAGGCTGAGGCCGTATTCTGACTTGGGAATAAGCCACATGGGCCATTTGCATCTCACTCCTTGGTGTGGTCAAGGACACAGGTAAGTTAAATTTACCTGGAGACTGACAGCTGAGGATGCTCATGGGAGAAAGGGTGAAGATGTTGAAAACATCAGCCTGTGTGTGTGCGTGCACATTGCGTGTATGATTTGAGAGGCTGGGCAGGTGAAACATGGGAAATCTTTGTTACAGATAGCAGAGCTGGGAGAAAAACCAACAAGAAGAAAACAACTCTCCGAGAGCCTTCAGCTGCTTAGTCAAATGAATTCTGCAAGTCACTCCAATGACTCAGATCAGGGCTTTACCACCCGGCTGCCTCCCACCTTCTCCTTGCATTGCCTGGAGAGGCCGGATCCTGCTGCAGTGAGGAAACTGTCTTCAGCTGCTGCTGTTGTCCACCGAAAGGGACCTGTGCCTGGGGCAGACAGCTGGGTCACTGCTTCTCATACAGCACACCTGAGGGGGCCCAGCAGAGCCTGGGAGCAGCCCAGGCCTCAGGGGAGGTGTGCTGCCAGGAGAGAGGTGGTTCGACCAGCATTTCAGCCATCCAGCTGAGCTGTGGCACTCAGGTGGCCGTGCCTATTGCCAACTGACTTAGGACTAGTAGTTTTTTTTGTTTGTTTTTCTTCTTTTTTTTCTGCTTTAGCCTTCTCCAGACGTAGATGGCACTCGCTACATCACCTCCTCAAAAGCTTGCAGTCTGAAGGCAGTCCTGTTGCTTTCCAAGCTGACTACTGACTTTGGTGGGAACAGGAGGGGGTAATTTGTGCTAGCTTTAATTCTGCAATCAGTGATCCTCTGTCTTCTCAGGTAGTGAGTCTCCAGTGTCCACCTCCCATATTTGTCCCTGCCAAGGACCACTGGTCTTGCTCTGCTCCAGCAAAAGCGCTCAGTCAGCACAGCAAGTTGAACCAAATGTGCTGATTTTAATTTGGATGAGAAATGAACTGTAATAAGCTCCCCATCACCACCAGCAGCCCCCTATGGCTCCAATATTTGAGTAAGAGCTGCACTGAGCAAGGGGAAAGTATAATAACAGGGGCCGTGCTGGATGCTCTCCACCTCTTTGCCCCACAACCATTTATTAAAAGTGAATTCCTGAGGGTGTTTGGAATCTACTGCTGAGTAGCAGAGATAATAACATTGAAAGCTTCGATGAGAACAGTCTGAGCTTCCAAATTTCTGAATCTATATGAGATTTTGAACTCCTGAGGGGTTAATATAGCCAGGTGAGAGAGTGGACAGCTAACCTGTATCAGCCAGTCCGACCGCCATAGTCGGAGCTACAGGAGATGTTGTGGGTCACAGGGCACCCCTCTCACACTCCTTAGGCTCCTTCCAGCCCCCTCTGTGGGCCTGCAGCCCCACTTCAGGGTGAAATGGCAGCAGCAGAGCTGGGGGTGCTCTGGCAGCACTGTCCTTCCCTGATACCTCCTCCTGCCCCAGGGTGCCAGGGCTGGTGCCTCTCTCATTGCACCCTTGCTACAGCAGTGTCCATCCCTCAGCATTTTGGTGTCCAGCTGCTTTCTGCAATGTCAGGAGAGGGCTTTGACCCATAGCATCACTGGCAAGTTTCAAGACACCTTGGCTGACACCAAGAACCATTGAACATAGCTTTGTCTCACTAAAGGGAGGCCCTATAGCTGTTTTCTTTTCAATCAGTAGCCACGTTCATCCAAACCTCTTTTAAATGCAAACTTCTTTTTATACTCATTTTTCCTGGATTTCTTCAGGCAGATTTCCGCTCATTTTGCTAGAATAGCAAACTGGCAGGACTTCTGCTAACTTCCCTTGTGAAGGAGATGTGCTGTCACAAGGCTTGTCATTTTTGTTCGAGAACAGCACTTCCAGACTAGATTTTGTTCTCAGGTGGGGGAATGCAAGCCTTTGCTCTTATACAATAAGATCCAGGCTGTATTCAAAGTCTTCAGCAAACTTTATTTAAATTTTTTTAAATCCCAAGAGTTATGTCTGAAAACAGCTGTGTAGACATTTTCTGAGAGTGAGCCCTCCTGTAACTAATGCACCACTGCCTAACAAATATAACCTCTCCTGAGTTAGAGGGAGTAACAAAAGTTCTGTGTCTTAAACTTCTGAATTGTTTCCCCCCCCGGCTCTAGCAATTCCAAACCTTTAAAAGGCAAAACCACTAAACCATATACAATGTGGAGGATCTAGGTTTGTAGCAGCTGTATCTGAAATTATTTTTTTTCTTCTTTTCCTTTGGTCAGCTTGTATGGTTTGAGATGAAATTGTTTCACAGCTCAGTTTAAAACTGGGGAGTGGCACAACCAGAAGCAGAATGAGAACTGGTGCCCGGACACACAACGAGAAGAACGAAGAAGAGAGGTCAGGACGAGTTGACTGGCATCCAGCTCCGTGGACCTCCTGGGTCTGACTTGGGTCACCTTTGAGGCAAAGAGTCAGTTAACAAATCCCTCCCAGTCCTGGCACTGAAATCCCAAGAAGAACACAACCGACCCAGCACATGCAGAAGCGGGACAAAAGGAGGGAACTTGCCAGCTGTTCCCAACACAAGCCTCGTGTAATTAACAGGCACCGTAAATGAAGCAAAGCCAACATGACAGCCACAGCTGCACTGTCTTCTTTGCTGAGCTTTGTCTCCTCCTGACCAAGTGCAGACATCAGCATCCCTTACCTCTCTGGGTGCCAGATGCATCCCTGAATCCCCCCCATGACTCGGGCCAGGCCTGCTGTGTATGCTGAGCAGCCTTTTGCAAACCAGACGTCTCTGCCCGTTTGTGGTGACCTTTGCTGAGCCACCCTGGCACTGGCAGCCAAAGGCTTCTGCTGACCTTGGGTGACTGCCTCTCCTTTCCAATCCTGTTATCACTCTCTACTGGATTGCCTGCTGCAGCAGAGCTTCCTTAATGTCAAGCAGAAAAAATGGATTGGGCTGAAAAGCAGGGAAATGAATTCGCAGGCTGTTATAATGAAAATAGTTTAGCTTCAGCCAACTTTAGCATTAAGTCCATAACAGGAGGCCATGGTGTGCAGAGTGCCTCCTTCCTGCTCCGCACAGAGAGCCGAGAGCGAGGAACTCTGCACACCCTCTGTTTACACGGCCAGGTGAGTGGGAAAGCCAAATTTTGAGTGCTGTGTTCTCCTTTTAGGATACACGCAGAGTGTTAACAACCCTTTCATCTCCCCCTTCACCCTACCCCTTCTTCCTCTGTCCCCAGATCCTTCCACGTCTCTCCATGTGCCAAGCATTCCTGATTTCATCTCACCTCTACGTAGCTTTCTGTTGCCTGCCAAACTTCTCTTCTCTTGTACAGGACCTTCAAACCATTCCCTGTATGAAACCAGTCCAACTAAAAGGTCTCCTGTCTGCAAAGACAAGCCGGTCTCAGGATGTCAACAGTCCTTTTTAACATCTTTATTCCCCCATCCCCACCTGCTGCTGTTTGGTGTCTGGTGGCTTTCCTTCTCTCTGTTGAAGCTGATGGTGTCTGATGTGGTCTCTGGGCAGTAGAGGGATGATACGTGGGGCTGAATATGTCCCGTAGCTGAGAACAAAGCTTCACAGAGACACACTGGATGCACAGCCCTGGAGAGGTAGAGGGAAGGCAGTAAACCAACATGAAATACTGCAGTTGGGACAACTACAGGAATTGTTGAGAAGTAACTAATGACAGCAATAATTGAAGCTTCAGCTCTTTGGTACAGTTCCCATTTGTGCTGATTTCTTCCCTTCATTTCCATGCTTTCCTGCCTCACCCTTAATCTATCCTATAAAGTCAGCATGTGTGTGAGTGTGTCCTGCCTGCCAGCCCAACAGCCCCTGATGATGGGTTGCTGATCCCGTGAATCACAGAGCTCTTAAGCCCTTTCTCATCCCCTCCAAACACATCCCTTCACTCTGGATGAAGCAGTGAGCTTCTTACATATCTCTCAGTTGCCTGGTTACCAGGTTAACACTGATGACAAATGCTGGGTGACAGTTTGTTTAACACTGCTTCCTTCATGATCTGGGCTCCAGACTTCTCCATTCCTTACCTCCTGCGGTGTCAAGTCTTCAGATGCTCTTGTTCACGGTGTCTCTTTCCAGTAAGCAGCTGCTTGCATCCCCTGCTCAGTCTAGTCTATCCTATAATCTCCATGTCCTCTGATTGAATTTCCTTGTCACATTGTCACAGACCAGTTTCACCACAATCCCTCAAAATTTTTCTGTGATTTAATAGCTCCAGCCTCAAGAAGGCTGTTGCAGGAAATGCCAGCGCATTTCCTCTCCACCTGCAATGGAAAGAAGATATATCCAGTTCCTTGATCCCTGTCTTATAAGCTCTCAGTCCTGAGGAGACACGTCTGTCTTTATCTGTGTTCACATATGACCCCATATAACAGCATAGTCTTGTTGTTGAAGCTGTAATATAAAGGAATTATATTAGTAATAACGCATGTGACTGCAGAACCTCTCCTTCCATCACTCATATGCAGATGATGCCCTTTAAAACACAGGCCACCTCTCTTCTATATATTTATAGCGTCGAGCACAATGCAGCTCCTACGTGTTCCCGTAATACAAATAAAAGATATCTTTAAACCCACATTTATTGCATATGGAAAATGAGGAAGGGCTTTCATATTCCTTAGTTTTAGCTTCTCCCTAAGGACTTTTTGTCCTTAACAGCACCAGCGGCACCATTGAGTGTACGCATCTGATTTTGGAGCCCGAGAGCTTCTCAGAGAGGACAACTCGAACCATTAAAATCTCCACTAGCCTGGCTCAGCGTGATCCTAGCGTACCTCTAACATTTCACAGCATCTTCCTCCTGTAAGCTAAAGCATGACCTCAGTCATCTCATGGCCAAAAGCACTCTACAACTGAATGGCCATTTGGAGAAAGGTGTCTCAGAGGCTGCACGAGAGGCATGGGTCCAGCTGGCAAGTGGACTGATCAAAATATATTTTATTCTTCCAGTGCTGGAGCCCAAAGCTTTTGGATGAATATGTGCTTAACTATTTATAATTGACCTTTGCACAAAAGAACATGAAATTTTTATAGCCTAAAGCCTCATTTATTAACTTTACTGGAGTGTAAAATATTGCTGTTTGCTATAAATTTGTACCAGGACAAACAATATATATGCTAATTAGTGGCTGTGCAGCCATTCGGGGGCGTATGTGCTCACCAGTCATTTCCAACAGGCAAGAGAGAAGAATGGAATAGACAAATGACAATTGAGTAGTTTGATACTCTCTGTTCAAACAGTGAAGTCTGAAGAGGTGAATTAATGGTGTTCATTATAACAAGTCCATTTCCTTTTCATTTCCTTTATAAATTAGTCCAGGTAACATGCTGTGTCCCTGAGAGAGCCGATCAGAGGCAACCTGCTGAGATGCACCTGCAGAACCGATCACTCTGGAGTTCTTTCATCCCTCCTTACTCAGCTTTTCCCTTCCTTTGCCTTCCTCCAGCCCACCCATTCATCTTCTCCTCTTTCTCTCTTCCATCTGCCCTTTTGCCTTTTAGCCTTTTCCCTATTTCTGACTTTACATTGCTTTTTTTTTTTTTTTTTTTCCTGCTCTTATCACTCTGTTCTTCTCATCATTCTTTTTTCTTTCTACCTTTTCTTTATATTCTCCCTTGCTTCTTTTTCCACTTGGTACCTTCCTCTCACCACATATTACCCTATTAGTACTTTGGGGATCTTGTTGTTATTTTATTATCTTTGGCTCATATAAGGACAGATACCTAAAGCTCATCAGAACTCAGTATGAAATACAATTAATGGGGAAAAAAAAAGGGGGGGTGGAGGGAGTGAGATGTGTTTAATTCCACGTGGCTGAATCCGCTGTGTCATGGTTGGTTGGGAGCGAAGAAAAAAGGTTGTAGGGATAACAGAAGGAGCCTGGTGGAAACATCTGTAATGGTCCAGGATCTGCAGCTGCATCCTTACATCTCCTGTTCCTGTGAGTATGCGTTTGTCACAGTTATATTAGTACTTACAGGCTGAAAGGGTAAGTGGCAGCTGCTGGCAGCAAATGTGACAGCTCTCACTTTTTGTCTGAGGGTGGGGAAGGAGGTGACTATCGCCATTCTTAGGCTGGATGGACACCCAACCTGAACTGATGCTCCTTGGAAGGTTCCCTCCTCTCCTCTCCCTGCACTGCTCCAGGACACCACCTGCAGGACATAATTAAGCAGCCAAGATACAAACGGGGAGCAGCCAAAATGACACTTGTGTTCGACCAGTCACCTGTGGGAACTGCACAACTGGGAGGCGACGCAGGGCCACAACCAAGGAAGACCCAAACTGAATAAGAACGCTACGAAATGCAAAGATTTCCTTTGGGCAGAGGTGCAAGCAGGATGCCCAGAGAAGCTGTGAATGCCCCATTTCTGGAGGTGTCCAAGGCCAGGCTGGATAAGGCCCTGGGCGAGCTCACCTAGTGGGTGGCATCCCTGCCACGGCACGGGGCTGGGACTGGGTGGCCTTTAGGGTCCCTTCCAACCCCTGCCATTCTGTGGTGCTGCGATTCTCTGAATTTATCACTTAAGGAATCCAACTGAGTTCATTGAATTGTGGGAGATTGTTAGGGATTCTCCACCAAAATATTTGCAAAGCAGCATTCAGTTTCTATCAAAATCAAAAAAAAAAAAAAAAAACAAAAAAAAAAAAACAGCTGAAAAATATCGATGTTGCAGAAATTGTTTCAAATTTTCCTTCAGTGTAGACAGGTATAAGCCCTACTCTGAAGCCCGTGGGAGAGAATAATGTGCCCCAAAATATCATTATCATGAAATGAATTGGCAAATCTGGGGGATCTTGACTTAAAACAAAATTTGGAGCATTTTCACACTATCCTTCAACTATTTTGCAACAAAATTGAGTTTATATTTAACTTTTCATGCTATCAATCCTATTGATCTATTGAAATATCATACTGGAGCGAAATGCTGCAAGTGAATCAGATCTGCATTCTGTTTTAAACGTTAAATAAAAGCATTTCCCTAAAACCACAAACTTCCTGCTTGCTGGGGAATAACATAAACCCTGCGGTGAAGCTGTCCTTGGATATTTGTAAAGGTAAATAAGCAACAAAATACTTCATTAACAAAACGGTTGTGTAGAAAAAATATCAGTACATCAATCTCTTTGAGTTAATACATATTAAAAGAAAAAGCTTCCCTAAATGATTTTTGTTTTCTTACACTTTCCCATTAATTTTAACAGTTTTTAAATGAATGCAATAATGTACCAAAAGCTCCAGGCTTTTTGGTTTGAACAGAAACACTTTGCTGAAACCACAGAGTTTGCTTGCTTCTCATTTAAGGACAGGCTTTTGGTTAAAGCCTGAGATTGGTGTTTAGAAGAAAATTAATTGAATGGGCAGGATATATGGTTTGGGGCTCACATCTCTAACCCTCTTATAGATCAGTTTTTAGTTTGTTTGCCAAAACAATGTCCCCTTTGAGCATCAGTTTCCCCATAGTAGAAGGGAGGACATGGCACTGCTGTTACACACCTGAAGCAGAGGTGACTTTGGGTAGATTTTATTCCTTGTGGGTTTGGAAAAGTGAGAGGACAGGCATTTATTCATGTTGTACTCCAGTTTCGGCCAAGTCAAGCAGAAGTGCGGTCAGGGTGCTTTGACAAGGCTCTAGGCTGCAATAGTGCCAGGGCTTCGAGCAGCACCCGGCTGGGTTCAGGAGCAGTAAGGGAAAGCAACAGCATGAGCAGAGACAACAGCGTTCAAACACCCACTGCCTTCAGAGATTATTTTTTAAATTGCCGATCATGAGGAAAAATTATGGGCCAAATTGTCTGCTTATGTAGCTCATCTCAACTCCAACAGAGTTATCGTAGGAGATACTCTGACTGCAGCCAGAGCGTGCCCAGCTTTACATGTTCAAACAGCATGAGAATAGCTGAAAAAAATGCAGGAGGTTTTTATAAATACATTCTGAATTCTTGTTTATGTGTCTTCTCTCTTTTACATCTTCAGGCTATGCTGGGGTATGTTTTTCAGCTTCACCTGCAGAAAAAAAAAAAAAACACTGCATGTTTTCTTACACAGAAATGATTCTCCCTTAACTCACATTTCTAAGAAATAGGGATTTACCTGAAAGACCAAAGAATGCTAGTATTGTTGGATAGTGGGGTGAAGGAGGAGGTAGTCAGGATTTTTTATAGGGGGCACTGATATGCAAGAACATTCCTATTAATCCTCAGCACCCTCATCCATCAGCTTTCCTCAGCTGCCTCTCACTGGCTCTCCATTGTAAATGACTGCGAGTTGGAGATCTCTGTGATCCTATTGGCACTTTTTCTTTCTCACAGTCTCAGGAGGGAGATGGATATTTAATGACCAAAATTCTCACTTTCATCAGCCATAGCACTGGCCCAAATCAGAGATGTGGACCTGGCAACCCCAGCCCCTTCATCATGCCATTGATTTGGTATTGTCCCACTACATTAAATTCATCAATAAAGAATTCAAAAGACCTTCCTCCCATCCTTTTTATTGTCATATAGGAACTGCATTATTCACATGTCCATATGTTTAAGCATAAACTGAGCTTTATGATCACTTTATATCCTTTATTTTTTTTTTAGTCAAGCAGTATATCAGTGGAGGCCATCATCATAAAAATACTGACCCAATTTGTACCTGGCATAAAATGCCATTGATTCAGTGGGGTCGTGGAATTCAGCTCACCACTATAAACCTTTCCCACGAAGTCCTGTTCAACAAGTGCCTGGAAAACCTCCTTCCGCACATCTTACACAACTGTGGGGTAGTGGCAAAGCCATTAGGACATTTTCCTTTATGACTTTCCTCTGGTTTTGAAGAGGCTCAGCACAGCCCCCGTCATCCTGTTCACTCGCTCCACGCACCAGGGGCGGCTGAACGTAACGCCAAGTGCTTCATCACATGCTTTCGGTTGCAGAAAGTGGCTTTCTGTGTAGTTTTATCCCCAGTCACATTAATAATGACTAAGACTGGAGCTGCTCAGCCAGCTCCAGAGCTGGACGGCTTTTCTGGATCGTGTTCAGCGCCTAACATGCCTGGCAACAGCATCCAGGTTTTAACTGTTGCGAGCGGAGGGGCTGCTTGCCTCGACTACTCCCGCACAATGGTTTTGCTGCCACTGCTAATATTTGAACAATGTGTTTGCCAATTACGTTAATACAAACAAGTCCCCTGGATCCCAAGGAAAAGGCTGTGCAAACCCGAAGAGAAAGAGCTGCTGGCGGCCTGGCCGCTCTGCAGAGATCCGTGCCACGAGGCAGGCAGAGGCAAGACAAGGACAAGACAGAGAGCTGAGCGTCCTGCCAGCGGGGACAGGCTGGAGCTGCAGCATGGCTTAGCTTGGCTAAGTGATGGGTGACTCCCAGAATTAACACTGGGGTGCAGACGGATGGGATATCAGAGATGGCTGGCTTGCGAAGTGCCCCCAGGAGCCAAACACCGACTGCATTCCTTTGGTTTCTCCAGATAAATCCTTTCTTGAATAAAAATTGGCCAGGTGAAGCAGGAAGATATTTTGCATTTATTTGCCACTTCTAAGCGATCTGCTCTAGTGCTGAAGGTCACGTACTACAGGTATATATGCAAGAGGATGGAGGTCTCCAGCATCTTATTTATTGTCTGTATTCTTCAGCACCTGGAAATTGTAGCTAAATACATATGCCTGCCTTTCTGCTGACTTGCCCTGGGATACAGTAAGCTGAGCACCTCCCGTGGTGAGATAAGTGTTAGGACACAGCCCCGACCTTCCGCTGCCACCTCAGCCCTAGCAGTCTCCACTTAACAACCTCATCATTAGCGCACTGCAGCCCTTCCAGTACTGGCACACACACAGGCGTACTCACATGCAGGTCCTCACACTGGAAATTGGACTGGACCTGGTCTTGAGAAACAGAAAACACCGCACAGCTGGTTTAAGAGCCTCTAAAATTCCTATTTGGAGCTCTTCAGGAGCTAAGCCTCATCACCGCAGCGCACAGATCTGCACATAAAGCTGTCACCGTGAACTGCCACCTCCTGCCATCACGGTGCCCAGGTTATGATGATGATGAGGAGGAGGAAGGCAGCTTTCCCCTGGGCAGCTGGGGCTGCTGCTAGCGCCCCTTCCAGCCCCAGCCAGCACTGCCAGCTGCCCTGCAGCAGCACAAAACCCTCCTGCTGCCCCAAGGTCTGCAATTCTCCTGCTCTTGTTTCAGCTCCAAATGCCCATCTGTCTCCAGCCATTTCCTAAATGATGCCCGAGCAGCCTCCATTTGTTTCCTTCTGAACCTGCTCCAATGTTGTGGGTTTGAAAGCTCACCTCCAGCCTGGCCATTATTGGCTTTGCCTTCCATTTAGGAGCAACTGTGAAAAACAGGAGCAGGGAGAGGCGAGCAAGAGTCCTGAGGAAGAATAAACAAATTAAATGCCAGCTGAGCTCTGAAAGGCATTTTCTAGACCAAATAGAAAACACAGCTTGCCCTTTCATTTTAGATCAGAAATAGGTGGCTGTTGCTTTTCTTTGGCTTTTTTTTTTTTTTTCCTTGTTGTTGTTTTAATGAGTCATCCTTAAGGAACTCAGAAAGGTGGCTGCAGAAGGAACGGCTGGAGGTGAAATTAGAGCAAAGTGTCAAAGTGACAGGAAGAGAGCACCAAGGCCTGGCCGCTGTCCCTGCCCATGGCATTGCTCCCCCCTCATGGGAATTCTTCGTGCCAGTGTTTCCCCTTGGCTGGCTGTTCCTTGCTCTGTAAATCAATCCCGCACCCCAGAGCTTTGGTCCTACATCTCTCACCCTTCTTCTCTGCCTCGGGCCACTGCTTCTGCCTCTCTCTGGCATCTCTGTGCAGCTTTTCCTCCTTCCGGGCCCTCACTGCCAACACTTCTCTGAGCCCCTGTGGTGCCCTATTCCCTACCCACCCCTTTTCTGTTTACCAGCCATGAGTTAGGCAGTTTTGCCTTTGCAGCCAGGCCCCTCAGACATTCACTCTAATTGCTCCTTTAATCCCCAAACTCCCTTTTCTCTCCCTATAACTGTTTCATCCCTACTGATGTCTCACACAGCAGCCCTTCCCCTTGAGCCCGTCTCCGCCCTTTGCTGGAGCTTTCCCCTTTTAGCCATTCAGCCGTGGACTTTTCTATACTCCAGAGTAACACCAGCTCAGAGACACTCTCCTGCTTCAGGTTCCCCAGGGTTTGCTGGCATTACGTGCACCATCACACCCAGCTTCTCCCTCCAGATCTCACTGAAAGCACCTCCTGGGCAACCTGTGGCCAGCTTTGCTCTCCCAGGCACCACCCAGGCTGTGCCTGCGGCCCCGGCACATGCAGAAGGGAATTTCTTCCTTCAGCCAGCTCCTGAAGGATGAGAGTAGAGGAGGTGGAAGCTCTAAAAACTCACCTGCAGGAGAACTGCAGGCAAAAGCCAGCCCAGGTCAGGAGATGCCTGGCACACACCAGCTGCAGGGGCAGGAGTCAGACGAGCGTCCGTGGGAGGATGGCGAAGAAATGCGCTGACGGGCGGGTAGGCAGCTAGATATGGATATACAGACACATCAATAGATTCAGATAAATAAAAATGATTTGCAGATTCTCTTCCTTTCTCCCACATTTTGCGTCAATAAATTTTTTTTTTTTTTTTTTGTCTGGGGGTTGGGAAGGGCTGTGCATCTGCAGCCAGAGCTGCGGCAACATCTCAGCAGCCCGTGCCAGAGCTCTCCAAAGGCTCACAAGCCCACCTGTGCTTCAGGAGCTTCATCTCCACTCTCCTTTCCTATGGATCTCTAACCCCCTGAGTGCAATAGGTTGCTATACAGAAGGGTGTTTCGATAGACCTTGCTCATTAGGAGTATATTGAATGTCACTAATAAGACCTCTATGAAAGTCTATAGTGAGAGCAATTATCTCACACCAATATAAAATCAGTAGCAGCTTGTTCGAGACCAGAGTACATGGAAGAGGATCAGGGCTTCCTGTAGATTTAATTAGGAATTCTCCTGATTAAAATCTGATTTATATTTCTCCAGCGGGGCATTTCCTCAAGGGGTAAATAACCTGCCATGATTTCCTTACTTTATGTTTCCCCATAGCCCCTGGTACGGGGAGGGGAACAGAAAGAGGTGTGAGCTTTCACCCTTAAGGATTGAGAACAGGGAAAGAAAGTAAAGAAAACAGTAAAGAAAATAAAGATGTAGTGAATAAATGTGTGAAATGAGCTGATTCCTGTGTCCCACCTGCCACCACAGGACTGCCTGCCACCACACCTTGTGCTCTCTTGCTGCTGGTAGGAGACCAGCCAGGCACCACTGTGATTTAGCAGGGCTCGTTTCTGCATCCTTAACATTCAGAGCCTTGTGGATGGCTGCAAAGCTCCTCGAGAGCCCAGTGGAACATTTAAAAGAGGAGTCGCGGCATTTTCTTTTTAAAGAGCTGTTCTGTCTCCAGCTAAAGTGCTGTTGTAGCTCACTTCTGGGAGGCAGAAGCCTTCTCTGGCTGTGCGACTCCGCTACTTCAGACTGGAGTCCTTGGGGAACCATCACAAACACGCTGTTGAGACAGCCTAATAACCCAGGCAGCCTCTCAGCAGCCCTCGTGCTGCCTGGTAAGGGGATGGGACAGGCACTGCTGGGATGAAGCACACCGTGTCCCGCTGCCACTGCCCCAGGGAGGTCACTTCTTGTCCTCCCCTCTGGGAAATCTCTGAACTGGACACCAGCAGAAAGGTATTTTTCCTTCCCCCAGCACAAATTAGCGAGCCCTCGAGCGGAGCCACCTTGCAGATATTTTGCATTCAGGCAGCAGGCAAGGGAGCTTCCCTGCCCCATGCTGCCATTAGGTTTGGTGGCACCAGGGGAAGCTCCTTGGCTTGTCATTGCTTCCCCGCAGCCCCCTGGCCAGATCCTGCACCACGCGTGACGACTCTGCCAGGTCTCAGCAGCAGCAGCAGCGCATCAGACCGGGTGTCTCTCTAGAGATTTGAGATGCTTTCCATGAAAAACACCCACACATTAAATTTCGCTGTGGGTTTATTATCTGCTGCGTGATGTTTTGTGACAGTCGGTTTCCACAGCCCATTCCTGACCTCCTTCAAGTTGCTAACCAAAACAGATGGCCTTCTTACGGGGACTGCAGTCCCGGGCTTCCCTTTGCAGGAACACCAGCACACAGACAGAATGGGGGGAAGAAAAAAGCATATATACATAAAAAAAAAAATAATCTCAAGACTTTCATGCTACTAACCATAGCAACAGCATGATCTTAACGCTGCAATCTTTGTCCTCCTCCCTTCGCTTCCTCCCCAGGGGAACGGATCCCTCACGGTGCCATTTGAGTTCAGGACCACTCATGTGGCAGCTCGCTGTGGCTGCTTCCAACTTTGGAGGGACTTCCATGGCATTTCCTGGTACTCTGAAAAACCCCAGCCTTTGCAGTCATGATAGTTTGTACGGATCAAATTGATTTTTCTGTTCTAAATATATTAGTATTTCATTTCTTGTAAATATGATTCTTAGGGGTATGCAATTTGAAAAAAAAAATTGTAAGGAAATTTAAACAGTCAAGGAGACAAAGCAGAAATGTACACAAACACCCATTCATTACTAATACTTTCCATAAAATAACATCATCCTTACAATGAGCTCTTGATTTTGGTGAATCTGCCACCTGATTATTGGGGCTGGCGGTGCAACTACCTATTGTGAACAGTTGAGCTTACTCACAACAGTAAATACTAGCTTTGATTAAGTAATTAATTAAGATTAAGTGGCAGGATGGTGTCACAGCCCAAAAAATGGGCTTGTCCAAGACACCTCCCAGAGCCTCTCAATCTCCGTGGGCCTGGCAGTGAACATGAGGGCCAGGAGATCTTCAGGCAGGGCATTAGCAGGAGGGGGTCAGTATCTCACGAGCATCATCTTACGGGGTCGGCAGGATTAAGGCATGGCAGTGTCAGGAGCCAGCAACCCTGGAGAAAGCAAGGTGGACACCATGATATCAAGCCCCCTTTCACCCTCTGGCAATAATTAATTAGTCACTCAAAACTAGGTTTCGTCTCCTGGCTTTGTGTCCATAGGAAGCCTCTATGTTAGCCCCATTTCTGTGCTCATAATCACACTAATCCTAAATAAACATTCAGGTAAATGCTAACATCCATCAAATGACCACACAACGTGAAAATCCATTGCAGGGTGTGTTTTTTTTTAACAGCACCACTGAATAAATTAAACAGGTAGCGGAGCAGTAACCTTGAGATAAATGATTAGGTGGTTTTATTTTTTATTTGGAAAAAAAAAAAAGATGACACAGTTTTATCATATTTATAATAAAAGTCATTGACATAATAAAACACTCCCATCACATCAGTATTCATTTCTGCAAATAGAGCGCTGACGTTTTATAATATTAACATGTGTTATAAATGTCACTGATATATTAAGATTTTCAGTCTCTCTAACCAAAAATACAGAGAGATGAGTGAGGAAGAGATGACTAATTCTAAGAGATTAAAGAGAACATTTTCTCATGCAATTAAATCATCTTCTGGTGATTGTGAGCCGAGGGAAACATAGAAAAGTCCAGCTCTGTGACTGCAGATTTTACCACCAGCGCGGTGATGACCTGGGGCACCAAGTAATTGGCGCGTTAGGAAAACTTTGGGACGTTGGGAAGCGCTGGAGCTGGCGAGCTGCTGGGCTGCCCGCGTGCTGCTACCATGGGTACCTCTGCGGGGGGAGCTTAGACTGCCCTAAAACTCGATGGGTGTCTTTGGGAGACTGTGTCCAGGCACAGATGGCTTGGAGGAGATCTTTGTCCTGTCTGCTGGTGTGCAGAGCCAGCACTCAAGGGGAGGATGCGAACAGCCGCTGGGGCTGAGAGGTCAGCGGGACGTCTCCTGCTCCTGGGAAAGCCTCCCCCTGACCAAGCTCTTCCTCCAGCTGCATGGAAGAGTTCAGCTCACAAATAAGAACGTGAAAAGGACATGGCAGGGAGATCCAGGGCCAGGATGAGGTCTGCACTGCAACAAAACCCCAAGGGACGAGTTGTCAACAGGGCTAGATCCAGGAATGTGAGCTGGTAATGACTAAGTGATAAACAATTTACGTACAGTTAAACAAGCAAGGAGTGAAAGAGTCCCTTGACACCATGACTAATTCTTTCTAATAAAAACCTCTCTGAATTTCCAGGGTCCCATCAAGCTTATAGATCCTATCAGACACTGGGCTTACAGCAGAGCTCTGTGCAAGCCAACACTTCTGTTTTGTTGCCGTTTAGCTCGAAACCAGCAGCCTCTGGGAGGAAATCCAGAATGAAAGATACCCAAAAGCCCCTTGCTCTTCAGGTTTGAACCTCCTACATCATCCAATCTGAGAATTTCATTCCATGATTTTTGTATTACATCCGTAACTTCTGGCTTCCTCACCATTTTCACCAGAAGGAGCTGTCTGTCTTCTGTGCATGGTCAACCCAGAACTGGTACACCAGCAGCCTGTGAGTCAGCTGTGGGGACTTTTTGTCTTTTAATCAGCAGTTGAAGCAGTGCAGCACCTGAAACGCATTCCCTCCCAGCTGTTTAAATGACACATCAGTATTAATTATTTTCCCTCCTACATGGAGATAACATATTTATACAATAGGTCATTTCCCTAAGAAGCTTGAAATCTCATCAGGCAAAAGGTGAAAAAAAGAAAAAAAGAGCTGGGAGCAAGTGGCTGAGGGGCTGCCCCAGCATCACAGAAGCTGGCATCATGAGGGGGGCTGCAAATGGGTCTGCTGAGGATTGCTGAATTTCTTTCTGAATTTCTGGTCTTCCCAAATTTCAGGATCACTGTTCCTTTGGCTGTTGAGATCTGGTTGCAGCCACGTACCACATTTCTTCCCCTCCAAAAAAAAAAAAAAAAAAAAGGTTCTGACTCCAAAGGGTTAGGAGAAAGGAAGAAAATCTATACCTCATTTTTCTATTTCTCTGTCTGTTGATATATCCATATATCCATACATCCATACCTACCTGCCTATCAGTGGCATACCTCCCTTTTCTCCACTGAGATGTAGACATCTTTGGGATGTTTTCATCAGCTCCCCAAACAAGTGCCACAGAGTTTGCCAAATTTCAATTCACAGGGTAGAAAATGTGTGTACTTTATCCTATTCATTTATATTCTGGGAAACAGCACTTGTGTAATTATGCCTGAATAGCTACAGGGGTAGGGAAGGCCTAAATAAATGCATTCGTAGACGATTGGAGTAACAAGTTTTAATTAGTTTTTTAGCTTCTTCCAGCTCCATTTTGCCAGTGTTGCAACTCATGGACTGGGAAATAAACCTGGTAAGCACGGTCTATAAACACCTGGCTGACCTTCAGCAGTTGCCTCCTCAGTTACTGCAGAAGCATTTGTTTAAGGGTAATTCGATCATGGGAACCCTCCTGAGGTTACTGCTGCTACAGGTCTGCAGAGGGGTCTGGCAGAGTTTATTTGTGTCACTTGTCAGGGTTTCCTCTCCTGGGAGCCCCAATTACCGCGGCGTCGGGGAGGTATAAATTTAAATCTCCAGGCTCCGCGCGTCTCTGCAGATGAACTCATCGGTGCCTACGAGAACCGTTTCCCTTATAAAACATCCTGTAAAACGACAGAGACCCTGGGCCGCTGAGAGCAGGAAAAAACAATGAACATCCCACAGAGAGGAAATGAATCTCCCTCCTTTTCGGAGGGGGATTTTTGGAGCTTTTCCTTTTGGCTCCGTCGTGTGCTCATGATGAGGGTTTAGATTGCAGGGGCTGCCTGGGCCAGGGGTGAGAATCGGAGGGAGAAGCGAAGGCAGCAGAAATGGAGATTTTGTACTTACTAAAGCAAGTTATTTTTCAGCCTGCGCTCAGCTCTAAAGTTCACCACTGAATTATTAAGCGTGGCAGGCTTAGAATCTGCTTCAGCAAATAACAGCTATATTTCTTTGGGAGAGCACGGGAGCCCAAACCTCGGGGCTGGGTGGAAAGCAGAACAACTCCACCAACACGGACTGGTGCCAGCCACCTTTACACCACCCGTGGGAGGTGGTCCATGATCCTGAGTTCTGCACTTTGTCACTGTCCTTCCCCACAGCTTCTTGTCTCAGCCCAGCTGCCCCACAGCAGTGGGGAAAATGCTGAGCTCTTTTAGCAGGCAGAATAGACGAGAGGGTCTGGACTCTTCTTTCTCTACAGCAAAGATCAGGATAAATGCATTGATGCAAAAAAAAAAAAAAAAAAAAAAAAAAAAAAGGCGATGGAGGTAATCTCACACTTATCCAGGTGTTGCCAAAAATTCCCAGTTTGTAAATAGAAAACAACCAAATGTGCATGCTCCTGTGCAAATGATGGAGGGGCAAAAGTCGTCTTCCCACTCTTATGCACAACTTGTACCCAGGTTAAATAAGTCACTGCTTATGATGGACCCCACGGATCTCTGCAGTCATCCCTCTGTGGATTCTTTGATTGCAAGTGAAATACGTGTCATTTTTGACCTGCAAGAATATGAGTTTGAGGCTGCAGCATGGCTCTGCCACCTAAATGAAGGCAGAGCCCAGAGCTGCTCTTCCAGACCAGCTGCAGACTCAGGCCAGCATCACAGAGATGGTGTTTGGTCCGCACTGTTAGGATTCCTCTTTTTACTGAAGACTTTGTTATGTTTTTAGATGATAGCTTAGATTCGGGAGCACAAGCTGTGTTGTTCAAACAGGGAAGCTGACTCAATGAGACACCCCAGACAGCCCAGCCCAGCCCCTTCAAATGCACTGCACAGATGATCCCTTTTCCTACAAGATTAAAAACTGCAGCAACATGAAGGGTTAGTATGTTTCACAACAGATTCTGATTTATCAAACATGATTAGTGGATTATGAATATGGATGTGATTTCTAAAAACAAAAGAAAGTTCATGCGGTTCATCTTTCTTTAAAAGATTAATTTAAACTCAAGAAGCATTAGCAACAACACAAATATATCGCGTGTAAGATCGGGAAATACAAAAAGGAAGGAACCGAGAGTGAGGAAAGAGAAAAACTGGCAAAATCAGGAGGATTTTTCTCAAAATCAAGTAGGATAGACTATGTCCAGGGACTTTTTGTAGCCTTGCATAGTAAATGCAGTTTTAGGATGCAAAAGAGTTGTCTAGAATATATTATGACTTCTGTTATTAACCCTTCTGCTTCAAGTCACTCCCAGAAACCTGGTGCTCCAGACAGAGATTCCAAAAGCTGAGGATGTCGGGGATTTCACTCCGTCCCAGCCATACTATTTGTCTTTTTCCTGTTTTCCCGTGACACAGCCCTCAAGGTCTGGCATCGGTTCCCAGCTGCAGGAACCGTTCTGGAGGTTCTTTATCACAGCAGGCTTCCCAGAGGCCAGCAATCTTCCCCCAGCTGGTTAAGCCGGCTTTATAGCGGTGTTACATTGGAAGAGGTGCGTAAAGGAGTAATTAGGGGCCAAGAAAAGGCCCAGTGCAGGTCTAACAGGATGCCTGGACAGGAGAAAACTGTTTGCAGAGTGTGGAGCTGAATTCAAAGCACAAGGCTGTACGATGAGGTCTGCTGACAGCGATGAACACATCTCAGAGCTGGCTGCACACTCATCGAGGCATTCTTGGACATCTAGGATCTTGCATGCTGTAGAAGTGACCTCCAGCTACATCCAAAGCCCAAATCCCAGATCTTCCGCCTGAAAGAATCACGACTGTTGTCTTCAGGACAACCTTCAGGTGCTCCTCAGAAGGTAGCAAAAAGACCCAGCGATGGTGTTTCCATGCTGTGGACCAGAGGGAAGAGCTACTCCTCTGCTGTGAGGGCCTTCTACCTCCGAGCCATGCAGTATTTACGGAGACAGCACTCTATCTAAGAGTCTCCTATACAAGGTCTCCTATGCTCATCACCATGGTATCTGAGAGTCTCATTTATTATAGAAACAAACAACTCACTTCAGAAACGAGTTAAGGTTGCTAAGTGACAACAATGTACTTACTTATCACATCATTTGCAAAACCCTCACACTTAAAAGCAAGGAAATGAATGATTAAGGACTCCTGAAACCCTATACTGCCCACATAATAAAAATTTATTTTTAAGTTGAGTACAAAGAAGTGCACTTTTTATTTTGGCAAAACAACTGTATGCTTAACCTGTGATTTATTTCCTTTTTTTTTTTTTTCCCCTCCTCTTTTATTTGAAATTTTTATTGTGTTAAAATTGATGTACAAACATTTTCATTTAAGGAATATTCATAAGTAGAAAATATGATTAGTTAGTTTAAGTAATTCCAAGTACCATTAGTATGGGGTAATACTGCATTTGTGATAGGCAAATACGTGCACATTTTTACAGAAAAGAATAAATTTCCATAACACTATTCCTTTGCTAATCGACATTACTTTTGCATGTGTATTCATTTATTTATTTATTTATTTATTTTAAGACAAGCTTTGGTTTCTGTTAAATTCTAGAAATACACATCTCTCTTGGGTCACTGTAAAGATTATTGAGGTGTCTTATGACACACATTTCACTGTATTTGTCAAAACAATTTAGGTAAAATCCAAATTAATCTATAAGTCAAGGAGAATTTTGACATTGTCTTCAGATGGGCCAGGTTTTCACCCTTTACATGTTTTCTATAGGCAATAAAAGATGTATGATGTTTTTAATTATTAATCTCCTGGCTTTTAAGCACTTGGGTTTGGTACCTAATGCAACGGGGGCAAGTGGTGCTGAGGGAGTAGTGCTGTTACTTAATTGTGATTTGTTTGAGAAACAAAACTGCTGCTTGTTTCAGGTTTTCCTAGATCACTCGATGTTTATTTTCTGCGTTTTAATCTTTAATTTTCGTGTGGAGAATCTGGGGTGCAGGGCTTCCTTCACTTGTGGTACACCAGGGCTATGTAGCAAAGAAAGATGTGAATCTACACCACTGGAGGAACTGCCAGGTACTGGGATGTCTCCACTGGGGACATGTCCAAGTCCAGACCCTCGGTGGTGACAGATCTGGGGGCTGTTCCCTGAGCTATGCAGTAGCCCATATTACAAAGAAGCACGAATGTAGAAGATAGGGTGTTTTTCCAAAGCACTCTCCATCCCTTGTCCGTGCCTTGCGGTATATGCATGGAGAGTTTCTAAAGGACTCGGGGCTCATCGAGCTGTGCTCTCTTGAAAAATGCGGCCACTCACATCAGGGCCTAAATGGGAGCTGGGTAATGCTGCTTCGGTTGCTGGAAGAATTAGTCAATGACAAAAGAGCAGTCACAGCAGCTCTTCTCCATTAGCTTCCTCTTTCCTTCAACAATATCAATTATGGAAGCTGTAGCCCAAGGTTCCAAATAATAGCTATTTTTCTACAATGTTACTATTTTTGCACATAAAAATGCCTTTTGCATGAACCACTGTCAAGGTCTAATCTAATCTATTTATCTGTATTTACAAGGCACTTATCTACTGTAGTATCTAAGTGCTCCACATAGATAAATAGACAACACTGTCATCCAAATACAGCATTGTTTCAGTACTTTACATCCCACTGAAAAATCTCGTGGGCTAAAATCTTGCCTCTTGGATCCCAGGGAGAATAGCAGGCATGATGAGGACCATGCTCAGGCAGGGATTGGCAAAAACACTATGGGCCAAAATCTGCTGGCAATGGTCTTATTGATGCCAGTGGATAGGAAGCCAGCAGATTTTAAGCTGGGTAACGACTTGGGCTGGTACAGCAGAGGTCTGTGCTCAGTACCACGGTTTACAACACCTGTATAAATATGGCCTGGCCTCCCCTTGCTGTCACCTTCTCAGCACAGGTAGTGTCCCTATGTTGTCCCCTCTGGGTGCACGCACACTTACAGGACAGCTGCTTCTTGAGAGTGGCCCTGGGCTGTTCCATTAGGGGTTTCCTCCAGCTGGGGAAGAAATCCCAGCTGCCAATCTGCCCTACAGATGCCTTACACCTCCCTGCAGCTGCGTGGTGCTCACGGTGCAAACCAGTCAAACAAAACCTTCCCTGAAAAGAGAAAGTGACTTCTCAGCTGCCAGGTCACACAGAAATATTCCTTGAGGAAGCCACGAACTTTTTATTGCATCTTGGGCAGGGAGACAGAAAAGGGAGATGAGGGAGAGGGTGACAGATCCCTATCCCTCTGCTCAGGGAGCGTGCAAACAGCAGGCTGAGCCGCTGCCTCTTGAAGAGGTTCTCCAGGGCTCTGCATGGAGCACTTCAGGTTTTGCCTCTGCTTTGCTTAGCCCTGCTGTAATTCAACAGACTCAGTAACCAAACAAACAAGGATTTAGCTAAATCATAAACAAACCCAGCACCCGCAAACTCCCCTTTCTCCTTCCAAAGGATTTGCCTGGTTTGTATTTTCAGGATTAGATCTGTCTCCGTTGAGTAGCTATGGAATAAAATGGAGAGCGACGTGTGTCGTTCGTCAGCATCTCCTTCCTGTCCTATGTACTCCTCTACCACAGCCAGCAGTTTCAAGCCAGACTATGTGATATGGTTGGACAAGAGAGAGGGAAGAGAAAAGTGGAGAGAAAATATCAGCTCTTTACACAGCAGTAGATAGATATATTGTTAATGCTAAACCAGAATAAATTGCTAGTTCTCCCTTTCCTTCATACTTAATTTCCCTAAATGAGACACTTTGTGTGATGAATGCTCCCCAGGCAATATAAAACCAGATTTTCCTCTGATTTTGGCTGGCTGGGTCAGGCCAAAACTGCCTGCAAAAGCCCATACATCACAGGGCAGGGAGAGGTGATGGAGGAGCTGGACAGCACAGCAGGAAAATGAAACTCTGCATATAGAAAAGAGGAAACGAATGGGTTTCGGTAGGGGAGAGATAAGGTTGATTCCACCGCCAAAATTCTCATGAGAAGTGGCGTTGTGTAGGAGAGAGGAAGAATTGCTTAGCAAGGGGTGGAGGAAAAAGAGGTTATTAAAAACAAACGCGGGGAACCCCGTCCTCAAAACACAGGTACCCAGGCCCAGCTGAAAGCGGAGGTAGGTTTCTCCGCCACGAGAGAGGGCCCTGTTCCGAGCGGCTGTCACTGCGATCTCCTAATTGGAAATAATTGGGATTGTCTCAAACCACAAAGCCCTGAATTAGCTGCCGCAGCCTCCACCAGGAAGCATCTGTCGCCATCTCCAATGGCAACAGTTCAGCCCCCACCGCCTCCAGCCGGCGGTGCCCGCTCCACCCCGAGCACCCCATATCCGCAGGACCATGGGTGGCCTGGAGAGCCAACGCCACCCTTGGGTGCTGGGGACAAGCCAGGGGATGCAGGGGACGGAGGGAGGACAGGGGAGAGGCAGAACGTTGAGGCAGCATCACGCCATGGAGGGCCCTGGGAAAACTTGTTGGAATTAGGGTTTTTTGCTGCTTACACTAACGGCTCCTTTGTGCTGCTCGTGTGCTGATGTATAATTAAGATGGGATTTATTTATTTGTTTTTGTTTTTACGTTACGAGGGAGAACAGGGGGAATTGCGGCAATAGGAAAAACAGATTATAAAGTGGCTGGAGCTGTTTTGGGTGGGTTTGCTTAGTTGGTTGGTTGGTCTGGGGTGGGGGGGAACACCGGGAACAATCAATTGAGGAAATCAATTGAAAATACTTGGAGCTGGAAGGCCAAGATTGCATTGAGATCACTCTAGGGAGAAGTGTGAGAAGACTTTCAGATTAATTGATTACTGCAAAATGTCTTAGGCTACGTGTAGTGCTATGTGCTGTCTTCCCTTCTGCATGTTCCAGGCTTCCTTCTGTCCACCCACCAAGGTACTGAAGCCCTAAAACTGGTGATTGCAGACAGTGCATGAAATAATTTTTACTGCTGGAAAGAGATACAGAGTTAACAGATGCTTTTAAAGCACATTCATCCTAACCTAGGTGCCTTGGAGCCATTTTCATTCTAGTATTGCACTTAGAGGTTTTCTCAGCCTGGAACATGGGAGACTGAAGAGACTACGGGGAAGTCTGATGCATCTTGATTACAAATTGGACCAAATTGTCTGGGTACTCTGCGCCTGGGGCAAGTGCTGCAATGAAGCTGGAAAACACTGGGAAAAACTGCTTCCCCTTTCTGAGATCTGCACGATGCTGGGCAGTGAGATG
The DNA here is from genome assembly GCF_009819795.1 of Aythya fuligula. Taxonomy (NCBI): domain Eukaryota; kingdom Metazoa; phylum Chordata; class Aves; order Anseriformes; family Anatidae; genus Aythya; species Aythya fuligula. The sequence goes on from NC_045577.1 coordinate 7,507,914, forward strand.
GAGCGAAGGGAGCCTTTTCCTCTAGATATCATCCTTTGCTGACGTTTCTTAATTAATAACTAGGTTATTCTACGTTTCCTAGTGAAGTTTTGCTAGCACCCATTTTGCTTCTTACATTGGATGTTAACTAGGCAAGCAGGCCCCTGTGTTTGCCTGCCTATTTCATGGTGTAAAATTCAGCACTTAACTGAACACTAAGGCTTCCAAGCCTCTTATAGGGACACCAGCTCACTCCTTGCCCAGCTTCAGATGAGGAGAGGGAGGCAGCACCTTTGTTTTCCTTACTGGTATTATATTAGCACCCTTACACCTCTCAAGATCAGGGCAAGAGCAGCAGAGGAACAGCTTACCTGAAGTCATCAAGGCTGCCATCACAAGGGGGCTGAAAATAAATGTCCTGAGGCACATGTTGTTTTTTAAGCCCCCAGTAGTCTCTGCACTGTTTTTGGGGCTGTCGAGGTCTGCTCCTATCAACGCACCATGGACTCCCCCTGCCAGAAAGGGGTACTGGCTGCAAAAGGGTGGGAGAAAGGAAGAGCATCTGCAAATCATTTTCCAGTGTTTATGTATACATATATATGAAGCTCCCTTTTTCCACGGAGACACAGACATTTGCAAAATGTTCTCATCAGCTCCCCAAGTAAATATCAAACAAATTGCTAAATTTTGTTTCTTAGGGGAGAAAATTCGTGACTAGCCCAGATGCACTCCCTCCACCCTCGCAGGGCACCTCTGGGAGAAAGCTGCTATGGGTTGTGTTCCAGATCAGCAAAACAGGCACCCTAAGGCCATTTGGGGCTAATTTATGAAAGCAGCAGGGAAGCAGGTTATAGCTCTGTACCTGAGCCTTCTCTTCATCTATCCAGTCTCAACTTGGCAGCATGAGGTTGTGTATTTATGCTCATGAGAATGAAGTGCAAAGCAGCGTAAGCCCAGCTAGAGCAGCTCTTGAGAGAACTCTTCTTTTTCTGACTGCAGTAGAATTCAGACCAATTTATGTCTTTCCTTTCACTTAGGTTACCTATATTCCTGTTTTTTTTTTTTTGTGTGTGTGTGTTTTTTTTTTGTTTTTTTGTTTTTTTTCTCCCCTAAATCCTAATCCAGTCTTCGGTTCATGAATGAAGTGCAGGGCACTGCTTTCTATCCTCATCCTCTATTCTATAGATCACACTAATCCTGTCTATAAATTAGTTCATTTACAGAACATCAAGCACAAAGCAAATAGCATGATTGTGTCTTTACCTGGCCATAATCCTGAATCAATATCGTTTCGTTCTTATGTCTAAATCAGCAGTGATGATCTGTGCTACCATTTAAAGTGCTAATGGTCCTCCTGTTACGTACATTAAAGACAGGGCCCTGACATGGGTATGGGGCATCTTTCTGCCTGTATGTGCGACATTATCCACACATCAGCAACCCGCCCAGTAGGATCCAGTATGTTACAGACACTGTGAAGCCATCCTGTGGCCTGAAAGTCCACTTAGTCTGGAGGTTGAGGTTTTCAGTCCTTGCTAATAAAAGCTTAAGAGGGAAAGATACTTAAGAAAAGCCTGGAACAGAGCTTGATAACTATAGCTGGGTATAAAGTTACAGGTCAATTTTTTTTTTTGTTCACTGAAAAAGTAATTTCAGAGCACATAAAGCTTTTCACAAATTTGTTTTGGCTCCCTCAAATAACTAATCAGAAAACAAGAGCAAATAAGAAAGATAATATCCCACTTTGGCATTTTCGAAATGAAGTCTCTTTTCAAAAGAAAACAGGGTTTTCTGTTAACCAAATTATATTTGTCTTAAGCATAAAGATTCCCAAAGATTAAAAAAAAAATATGTTTACTGGAAAACAGAATTTTTCAGTTCAGCCTAAGAAAAATTCTCCTTTTCTTTTATTTTCACAAAGAAAGGCAAAGGGGGAAAAATGCATAATCCATACTGGGTTGGGGTAATTCTGACATTTGCTTTACCCCATTGCTCTGCCCAGCGAAGCAATCAAAAACGATCTGTAGCCCTGCAAAGACAAGGATCTCCTACTGCAAGGAATGATATTGAGTTTTGAGGCAGGAAGCTCCAATTTTTTCTGCTTTATCCCTGCACAAGCACACTGAAAACAAGCTTTATAAATCAATCAGATGCCAAGGACAAAATTGTTTACTGAGATACACATGCTTCATCCTTAGGGACAAGGCCTCAGTGTTCGTGATTCTGGTTGGGTGGGACTCGTACCCAGAAGGGATGTAGCAGAGAAATCACTTTCCATTTGTTAAGACACTTACTTAACTCCAGTCGACAGGAGTGTGAGGACAGAGCTGGAGGCCTTGAGCCACTTGTTAGTCAAAGAAGACTCCAAAATGTTTCAGTGTTATGAGCATCAGCCGCAGCAGCAGAGAAGTGGCAAGGCCTGGAGGGAGCGCAGCAGCCCAGGCAAGTCCCCCCAGGAGGTCTGCTCTTCAAATGCTTTCCGAGGAGGAAGATTGCCAAGTGGGAAGGCAGATTTCTATGCAGGTGAAATATTTGCTTTCTCCCCCTGTCTGGTCTTGCTCCGTATCAAAGTGAAGTGTACCATGATAAATAAGAGTTTGCTTTTAAGGAGGCCCTGTGATCAGTTATGCAAAATTAAAAAGCGATATCAACTTGCTTGCATTTGTTTGCGTTATCTCTAACAATTTCCCTTTGCTACAAATCAAACAGTAAGGCCTCCCTTAACAACAACAATAAAAGTAATAAACAATGATATGAGTGCTCTTCATCACAACTTGCCAGCAGCACCTCCCTGCTAATTTTAAGAAGTGCCAGAGCAGGAAGAGATAATGCAACACTGACTTATATACACTGTCCTGCGCTGAGGATGTAAGAACAACACAAGACATTTTTCTCATTATAAAAAGCCTCTTAAGCTAATGTACCTGTCCAAAATTTCCTGCAAAGCATCCGACACCCTCAGCACAACTTCCTGCAACATTCCCCACCTGCTTGTAGACACAGATGGGCTCCATCTGCCAGCAGAAAATCTGAGACTCCATACCCAGGGAGCAAATTGGTGAAAAGATAAAGAACAGCCAGGAAGAAGCTGACCTGCAAATCCATGCTGAGCCATGCTGTGAACCCAAGCATGTCATGTGGTCTTCTTGTGTCTATTGACCCACTTGGAAATAGGTGAGCCTGTAGGAAATTGCAGTAGTTGCCTTGAAGCGGAGACCTCCTGAGCAGCAATAAGTACACAGCTGGGATGGAGTCCAACACCGGGCTACAATGGGCTGCAGAACACTCTAACAGCATCACTGCTGAGCAATGGGCATACCAGTGCAGTGTAGGGAAGCAAAGGCACCTTGGTTTCATCTCCACCACCTCTGCTGGAGGCAGATCTCAGGCTGCTCTCAACGCACTTTGGCTCTGCAGGCATGCCCAAGGGGTTGGTGTGCTGCCAAAACACCCAGGCAGATCATCTGCCAGGGGGCAGAGCACTGTGCCACGGCTCCTTCAGTGCAGTGCAGAAACTGCCTGGTTTATATTCTTTGTCCTCTGCTTGTCTAAATTTCTCCTGTGCTCCTGGATTTCCTCCATCGCCCTCTTGTAGCACACACTCCTGAAGCTGTGGAATGTGCTAAGCCTCCCATTTAACCCGGCCCCGCTTCCTTCGCATCCCAAACTGGCACCAAACTTGCCCATGAAGAAGTGAACAAGAGGGTGCCGTTGATGTGTGCCCAGCGGTGGGTGAAAGGAAAATCCCAGCCACCCAGCATCCTGGCAGAGTTCCTCTGCTGCAGTGCTTCAGGGGTCAGACATGGGTGACAGTCTCCTGGCTTGCTAACCCCTGCTTCGTCCCCGTCTGCTTCAGGCTCAGGGATACTCCCCCACTTCAGTGCTACACTAGAAACCGGTCTCCTGGATATCTGGAGATACTTTTAGGATTCCCCTTCTTGAAAAGGTTCTCACGTCGAAGGCAGAGATGTGGGAAGGAACACAAAGGGCTCTGACTCTATTCAGCCGTTATCCACCCTGATTAATTTTACAGCTAATGACTCTCCAGACATGGTGATGTATGGGGCTCTGTCAGTGACAAAAAAAATTGAACTTTTACTAATTAAGTAGAACATCTTCATAGGGTGAAAGGTTTTGCTAACGAAAGTAACTCACAAAGAATTATGTTGGCTAGAGACTGCCACCGAGATCAGAGAGAGGAAGGAGAGAGAGAGAGGTATAAAATATTCACCGCAGTTACCGGTCCAAGATTTCACTCCCAGGTTGTCTCTGCATGGAGCCTTCTCACGGCCGCGTTCCTGGGCTGCAGCCCACCTCTGTCTCAGGAGAACAAGGCTGCCACGCTGTGCACACACCCTGTCTGCATGATGAACGCCGTTTAATGATGCAGCCTTGGCCCAGCACCAGGAATGTGTGTTAGTTGTTGCAGCGGCCGTGTGAGGACACACAGGGTAGTCTGAGGTCCATAGCAATGTTTTGTGGCTTCTTTTCCTACGGGTGCCACCAAGATCCTACACTGGGGTGCACTGTACCATTCTCATGTGCAAGAGAACAACCCCAAATGTAGATCAAGATGAGTGAGAGCACGGCCTTCACTAACACGCCACATGAAGGACTTCATGTGTGAGTGAACATGAATAACCCATCTCAGTACTAAGAACTGCAGAGGGAGAAGCAGCAGGAGCAGTGACCTGAAGAGGCGGTGGAGCTGCTCAGGCCTGCCAGCACCCCACCATATATCAGGAGTGGAAAGTCACCACCACGAGCTGCACAGCAGGTCCCGTAGGGCTGTCACCATGTGCCCGTGGCAGCATGGGGACCCGTGTCCCTGGGGAGCTGGCCATGAGCTGCAGATGCCCCACTGAGCCTCTGGCCAACAGCCAGGGCCCTGACGCGGCCTACACAAAGCAACATGGCCCGGCCGGGGCTCTGAGGAGGAGAACTCAGCTGTGCTTTTACCCACAGGAGTGGTGAAGGACACAGCAGCAGACAGGCTGGGACTTTCTTCCCCAGGAAGCTCTGGAAAGCAGCATTTGAAGCGAGTCAGGGATCCGACAGCGATGTGCCCCTGGGTTCTGCAGCCTTGCCTCATTTCTGGCCCTCTCCCTTCCAGCCCGCTTCCCACTTGCTGCAGTGCTCATTACTTTAGTAATTCTATTGTCTCCCTTTCATGGAGAGATTTGTGATGCTTTAACCAAGAAACCTACATTAAAATATTGAAATAGGTCATTAAATATTTATTTTCTTCAGCTACTTGTAAAGACAGAAGGAAATTGGGAAAAAACCTGTCAGAAAGGAGCATAATATTCACATTTTTTGAAGAGACTGTTTACGGTTATGTTGCCTGAGGGACCTGCAAAGATGGAATCACAGAGGCCATGGCGTTAACTTTTCCTCCTTGCACTCTGTCTCCCTCTCCAGTGGCCTTTTTCTATTCTAGGATTCAGCTCGTTGTGCTCACTTCTCCCCTCTCCTCCACCAGGATAAATCAAGGTTAGCGCCATGCAGGTCATTCAGTGAGGCAGCCAACATACAGATCCTCAGCGGGATGGAAATATGGGCATTGCCCCCTACCTGCGTGCCCCCATCAGGTCTCCTGTCACAGTCCCGTGTGTGCTGATGGAAACCAAACACAGCTCCATTAGCAGCACACACAAAAAAGGAATGTGCCATCCTTTTTGAGCCCAAGGTCTATGCTTCCAGCTTCTGCACGGGCTGCTCGTGCCTTTTCCATCTGCACGTGGAGGAAACATGGAGTTGGGGATACCACCTTCGGGTTATCACCTTCCTTACCATGGCTTTAAGGATTTTCCCTGCAATTATGAGTTCTTATATCCAGAATAACAATTTTCATCTTGCACCGACAAGGCTGAGAACTGCAGGCAAATTTCGTGTTTTAGCCCAATAATTCCTCCTCGAGCATCGTGCGTGATGGCACAGGGCATGCAGCTGAGACACAAACAGCGTGTCTTGAGCCCTGACCACTGAACAATCAAATTCCAGCCTTCAAGGGGATGTGGTCTCCAGTTATAAAAACATACATTTTCCTGTGTTTCTCCACTTCCCTCACAAACATGCTCCCTCTCTCCAGTGTCAAGCACTCCATTTCTAGGGTGCTTAACAATTTACTTACAACAGCTTGCCTTGCTCTGTGCTCCCACCCTCCACCCCCCGATTCCTGGACACGCTGGGTTATTGTCACCTGACTTTCAAGGCTTTTCATTTTCATCTGCAAGTGACGGATAGCACCAAGGGAGCCAAGTGATTATGGCAACAAAACTAAAATAGCCCAACCATTTGTGAAGCAGCTGGTCAGCACAAGCAGCAAACAGAAATCCGCTGGAGCTTGTTCTGCATGGGTTCCCTGGGCAGCCTGGCTTGCGGGTTACAGTGCAGGCGAGGAGGAGCCCCTGCTTGGTTCACCTGCCTCAACAAACCTAGGCATGAAGGTCAGGGGAATTTTCTGGGCAGAGAGCTGGGACATAAAGCAGTAGCACCAATATCAGGCACATTGAACTCAGCATCCCAAGATTCAGGATGAGAAAAGCCACTCACAGAGGTGTGTGCAGAGAAAGGGAGGGCACGCAACGTTAAGGATGCTATTTATTGCAGAGACTGTTGCAGATTCTGCCTGCAATCTTTTTTCTGCATTACCCAGTGAAAAAGCATCCCTCCTTTTGATAACACATCAAATGGTGCTTATATATGTTGACTAGGCATCAGGGAAGAAACTGAAAGAGACAGAAAAAGCTGCAGGGGACTTAAAAGGATCCAGGGAAGCCCAGTCCATAGCGGTGATGCTACATAGGTGTGCGGGCAGCCTGTAGTACAAGTGCCACAGAGCAGTATGGATGTGGGGAAAGCACTCCACAAAACACGGCACAAATGGGAATATTTGGATTTTCCACGCCATTACACCAAAGTGCCCTTCCACTTCTTCATTACTCCCTAGAAGTGCTTAAAATACATAATTTGCCTTTAGAAAATCAATCATAATCTCCTAGTCATTTTGTTCATTGAATCCCCACACCTTTTTGACTGTAGTTCTGCTGTGCAGAAACTAAATATGTCACATCCAAAGTCCTTGGTTGCAACAGAACTTTTTTTTCTTCCTTTTCTCTTTGGGACATTTTGTCACTGTGCAGTTTTTGGACAAAACACAGGAGTGCAGAAACTACAATACAAAGTTGGCACTCCCTACATTTTGTAATAATAATTAAATGAATTGTTTTGAATGCTCTGCGCTTTGCTGGGTTTCAGGTGCTTTTTTCCTTGTCTGTCTGGGAAATGCAGGAAACTCTGCCAGGTGTTGGCCCAGGTACATGGGAATAGAAAAAGGAAGGTTTCTTTGAGACACAAATAAGATCCACATTATGCATGACTCAGTACCTCATGTCGAAATTTGGCCCATATCAAAAGGAACACAAAAGGCTGATCACAATGAACAATAATCCAAAAATATGCTGGTGAGAGGAGCGCACTGTGGATTTCAGAGTGGGGCATGACAATTAGAGCTGTTCAAGATAGTCACAGGCATGAAAATAGATCCAATTCCAAGTGGAAGGTGCCTTTGAAATTTGGGATTTGCATTTTTTTGTGTGTATGCTTTCAACTCAAAAATAGCAACTTGGTTAAATAGAAAAGGCGAAGTGTGAGGATAAGAATAAATATTACTTTATTTTAACAATAATATATCTAAATCTGGAAGAAACCCAGAAGTACTTCTTGTGCAAGGCTTAACACAAAGGATTGTGCTTTGTTTTGCTTTGCTTTAACAAATCTATTTCTAATTCTAATCTCTGTAAGAGAAAGAGCACAGCTCCTTTCCATTCACCAGTCAGAGAGAACGGATCTTAAAGAGGATGCCCAGTGACATCAGGAACCCAGCTCCCGTTCTTATCTTCCCTTGACTTCTGGGGCAATCAAATAGTCTCAGCTCTTTATGGGTAGTTAGGCACGTAGGATGGGACTCTCAGACGTACTTCAGAGCCTGGCAGCCGCACTCACATTTCTTTGCACGTATTTCTCCCTCTGCATCACTGGTCCTTATCTGTACAACAGGGATGGCAGGATTTCCTCAGCTCCCATGGAAAAAGGCCCAGTGAAATGCTTAGACAGAGCACTGACAGAAATCAGAGAAGCTTCAAAGACTGGTGTAAACACCAGCTTTAGAAGAAGCTTGGGAACAGAAAACAAAACAAACAAACAAACAAACAAACAACAACAAAACAACTACAACCAACCAACCCCACAGCCAAGTCTTCTCTCTAGTTTTACCCCACGACAATCCAGGCTTTTGACTTTGTCCCCCTCACTCTCATTGCAGGGAGGGAGATGGGCTCATGTTGGGGCAGGGTGGCCATCCACAGTAATTCAGAGACCTTATTTGCAATCCTAATGATCAGTATTTGAGAGTGGATTTTCAAGACTCCCCTTGCAGCTACTACTTTGACTCTCTCAGCCCTATTCTGAAGAACGCAGAGCTCTTTTGGATCAACTGGCTTTTGCTGTGCTGTGACAGTCCCACAGAGTCACCACATTCATCAGGCTGCTTTCTGCTTTCTCTCACTATAAGGACAGCAAATTTCCTTCCCACCTTCTCTTAAGAAGTGGGCTGGATGTGAGCACAAGTTCCCATCCTGGATGCTGCAATCCTTATCCAGATCCCTTTTCCAGCCCTGTAGCACTTTGCAGACAGGTTCTGCCTCGGGTACAAATGGCTTCATGCTTCTCCTGTATTTATTCTGCTACTTGCCTCTAACAACATTTTCCAAGGTATATTAGGTTGTTAATACACTGTTAGGACATGCAGCTGATGCTCAAAATTTTAACATTTTCCACATTTTGTGAAACAGCTTATTACAAGAAGGGTGCTCATATGCTAGCATTTCTCTTGTAACTTTGCCTCTTTCTCACACTTTTGTCCCAGACCTCCAGGTGCAACTCAATACCTCTTCAATGGTGCTTTAATATCTCTCACTTCTGTTTTTTTTTCCACATAGAGGGGATAAAACAGTCAAATTTGCTCATAACCTCAAAGGGGTCTTGTCTTTATTATTCTTGAGGCCACCCCACTCTAATTTTTAGGCAGACTTGCTCAGCCCACTGATCTATCCAGTCTTGCACACAATCAAATAAGTCCTTAAAACAAGTCCCAGGACAGCAGTAAGGAACACCACAAAGGCAAATTTGAAAGCTGACGACATTCATCAGCTTACCAGCTTTCCAGTAAGAGACATGAGATCTGAAGCCCGCATTTTCCATCACCTTTCATTGAAAAAGAAAATCCTGCTCTTATCAGAGTCTTGATTTGATTTCATCTGTTGGACTGGGTGGGGAGGCTGGGTCTGATCCTGATTAAGACAAACAGCTCCTCTCTCTCCCCTCTCCTCTCTTGGCTCTCTTGCACTCTGACGTTTATTTGGAGAAATGAGGTCATTCCAGGGTATTTTGGAGTAAGGTAGCTGGCACATTTCATGGCTGAATGGAGAGCATGGCCAGGGCCATCTCCAGCTATATGGATTTTCACAGAGACCCAAGGTCATTACTGAAAATTTGGCCACATATGCCAAGGTCAGCCTATGAAAGCTTACTGTGACGAACAAACCAGACCTGAGTGTTATTTGATGGGGTCTGCAACACAGTTCCCCTTCTAAAATAGCTGTTTTCTGGCCCACCAAGTGATGGTGCTGCCAACCTGCAAAGCCTGCCCATCTCATTGCAGCACTGCCTGCCTTGCCAGCCGTATTAATGCCCTCAGAGCTTTGGGCAGTGATGAGAGCGTGGAGAGAAAGGGTTGAACAGAGCCCGTGAAAGCATCACCGATCAGCCTAGAGCCGTCTCTTGCCCTCATCCTCTCCTCCCCATGTTCCAAGGAATGTGAAAAAGGCTCAAAAGCACAGGGTTGGCCACTGTGGGGTAGATGAGGGAGAGTATTCCCAAACTACCTCCTGTGAGGATTCTTGTGTTTAAATGCCTAAGGGATTGGATATCCCATCCATGGTCTCACAAATGCCAAAGACGGACATTAATTCATCCCTTCCACAATGTAAATGCAGTGCAGAGAGCTGCTTTGGGCAGCTTTTCTCCTAGGGATACAGAAATCTCTAGACACTTGCTCTCTGTGAGGACCTCCAATGACAATTCCTATCAGATACCTCTGATCTGAGCAGCCACTGACCACGACACCATACAAATCTTCTCTTCTGCCTCTCCATATTGCATCAACTGAAAGGCACTTTAGTTATTTTTATTTAACACATTTTTTCCATCTTTCTGGAGTGACAAATTGCATGAGACATATAGAGGAAGGGTGTGGTGCTTAGAGTTCAAATCTGAGACAAGAAAAATGTCAGTGGCTATTTTTACCTCTGCCTTAGACAAAACACATGCCTCAGAGTGGCCATTCACACTTTTTCTTACTTTTTTTTTCCCCCTTCAGCTGTGTCTGTAGCACTTTGGAAACATAGGTAAAAAGGTGAATTGTCATCACTTTCAACACTCATCTCTGGGAAACTGGACCGGTTGGACATGTGGAAGTTTGGCTTTTCAACTTCCATTCCTACGTGACATCCAGAAGTTACGAATATCAGGAAACCCAGATACTCCAGCCAGGCTTTGTAGCTTGGACTTTAATTTCACTGCTCATACTGAGAAACTCTGTCCTAGATGAGCTCCAATATTTCAACCATCAGAATCTCCCTCTAAGCCAAAAACCAGTGGAAGTCCCTAAATCTTTGTGTGTTCTAGAAACATGATGGGAATTGTATGCCATTGTTCAAAAGCAAGAAAGATGCCCATTGGTATAATGAAAGGCAGAACTGGAGCTAATCTCAGTTAACCTTGAATTGAGTTTTCTGGGAGAATAAACCCAGAAGTAAAGCTGCCCTTGCTGTCCGTGAGCCACCACTATTTTTCTCCCTCTTTCCTTCTGCCTCCCAAACAGGCATGAACAGAATGGCAGAAAAAAAGTTCAAGAAAAAACAAGCCACGACTACCGCTACCAAAACCCTCCACAGCAAAAGCCAGCCCTGAAAGTTTGTTGCAATGTCAGCAGGAAAAGCAATATCGGTCTCTGAAAAATTAATACGATGCTCACTTGCTGTCTAGTTCCTCCTCTGCTTGTCAATAATTCTGTTCATTCCTCGAATATTAAACCTGTTTGCTAGAGCCCTTAATGTGACAAGAAGCTGATGCCTGAAAGCACGATTACTTTCAACTGCAAATCATATTTAATTTATTACATAACCTGGTGTTATTGCTTCTATTGATGAACTGTATAGTGTGAAATGATTATTTGTTAAAGATTTCACTATAGTAAAATAAAAAAAGAAGAAGAAAAAGAGAAAAATCTTTACTGTTCCAAGAAAAGCTACGTGTAAATGTCTTTTTTCAGAGAAGATACAGAATTGGGAATTGCTATTATTTCCAGATTTGGGGCTTTACATATTCTTTGCACTGTGGAACAGATCCACCTTTCTCCATGACTTAAATTCAATCTCCTTCCTGAAACAGGAATAAGCAGCAGAGGAGGAAGGTGAAGCTCATCCTGATGGGATGATGTATATGTAATTCTTCCATGCTCTGCATCATTAAATCAAGGTGGTTTGTTTGGGCAGGACTGAAATTTGCATCTAAGCTGAAGCTCCTTCTTTGCTTTTGTATTACTGTAATATGATAAGAGCTCATTGGTATCGGTCATTTATACCGAGAGAGAGTCTTTGGGGCCCAGCTATGATGAAAATGTGTTAAGATGCTGCACATTGGCAAAATGAAAGATGAGATTTCTGCCTTGAAAGAACATATACTCTGATTAGAAAAGGTAGTAAAAAAGGAAGATTGCTTTCTGCATATGAGGAACCACGAATCAGGGACACATTAGAATTAGTGCTCATATTGTGACAATTTCAATAAAGCTATTATTTCTTCAGCTTCCAAATTGTACACTGGAGGGGGCAGTCTCTGCACTGACTGCAAGGGATGTGGCTATTTTAGATGACTACTTTGAGTGTGGGTGGTTGAGCCACTGTATAACCTGTCCCTGTCCATTTCCCATTTTTAGGTACCTAGTTCAGAGGCACGAATGGCAGTCCTGAAAAAATGTATGGTCTCCTTTGGGCACATCAGTACCCTGAGGCTGTGGTGCTCCTCTTGACCCCAGCTCAGCTCCCAAGGACGCTGACTTGCAGCTCTACAAGACTGATCACAGCTGCAGAGGAGCCAGGAAATCCCCAGTGGAGTGTCCCAGCAGAGTACTTTAGTCCTAACGCCATCCTCCAGACATAACCAATTTCCATTTGTTAACTGGGGGGAGGAGGGGTGTAGTTCCGTTTATAAGAAAATGGGTAAAAAAATCTAAATGCAAAGAAAATGCATTACTCAGTTCCAAGTTTTAGAAGTGCATTATCTGCCTATTCCCGAAACCATGACATCAGCTGGAGTTTAATCTCAGGTTTCAGTCAGGTAAGAACACAGCATTTTGCACAGAAGAAATTTTCCAGTCTGCCGCCTAAGTAGAGATGTCCCTCCTGATTAAAAGGTGCACTGCATTTCCATAATACGCTGAGAGAAATGCAGCCTCAGAAGAATTCTTGGGATGGTTTAGTACTGAATCAGATGCAGTGAAGAATTCAGCCTGCTGCTGAGAGCCATTATTCTTGTTAATTGGTTATACATAATATTACTGATGGCATCAATATATGAAACAAGAATTAAGAAATAAGGACGCCTGTTTTTGATGTATTTGTGTCTCATGACTGATTGCAAATACCAGTTGAATGGCTGGTTGATGGGGCTTTTCTAAAATAGCTCTTTCCCTATAGAGTTTTTCTTCTCTGAAAGTCCTGGACCTCACGCTGCAGCTTCCCTTTTCAGAAGGATCTTCAGAGTCTCTCAATTCTATCCAGCTGCCTGACTCCAGAAAAACGAAGCAAACTGCAATCATTTTCTTTTCAGGGATTTGACCTAAACCCAATCTCCCTAGGTGAAAAGAAATTTGGGGGCTAAAAAAAACCCAGAAAGACAAACACAAATGGTCTGCATTTCCTAGAAATACTTAAATAATAGCAATGATTCAACTTGCTGCTTCATTGCCTTCCTGACCCCCACCACTTTCTGCCCTCCAGATGCCAACAAGACCTTAACTGGGATTCTGGGAAACACAAGATATCTACAGCCTCTGATCATATTAGAAGAATGGAATAATGGAATAAGAAATAGGGATGAAGAAATAAGGAGAAATCAAGATAGACTAAAACAGATGAGAAAAAAAAAAAAAAAAAAAAAAAAAGAATAGCTGTAGAGCTGATAAGATTCCTAGATCGCCCAGGGAGTTTCATTCAGACCCAAGACACTGGTGTTTATCTGAATAAGGATCTTCCTGCTCTGTCATCCAAGAGCAACGTTTTTCATCCCTTCTTTTTCTTGGCTCCACTTCCTCTTTCTTCCCTTCCAAATGACATTTTGAAGCAATGCCTTCAAAATGAGGTCTCCTGCCCTCCAGAAGGGCTACTGAGTCATGCAGGCCTGGGTGTGAAAGGGAGATCCAGTGGTTCGAGCCCAACATTGACAATCAGGCTGTGGATTGTGATGAGTTTTCCCCAGTACTGTTCTTGCTGGCACGCCATGGCCCTCCCGCACGCCTGCTGATGCACAAATCTGCTCTGTGAACTATTCTTACTCTGAAGGACTTGTAAGAAGCCTCACAGTTACCTGTTTTTCTCCGCTTACATACCTATCGCAGATTCTAGCCATCCAACCTGAACTCTTGGGTAATTAAAAGGAAAGCAGATATGGGAGTTATGGGCTTTGGTTTTGTTTTTTTAAACTCCTGCTCATCTCAGAGGAATTCAGCAGACTTTATTTCTCAATTGCTTTTTTGATTTCTTCTCTGACGGCTTGCTCTGTGCCAGGGATGTGGCATTGACCTCCAGCAGCGGAACTTCGCTTTGTTCCCTACACTGTCCCAAAGCGCTATGCAACTCATTGAAAATCCATTAATTCTCTGTCTGCGCCCTATCAGATTAAAACTTCTCTTCAAATAACATTTCAAATATCAGTTGCTTCGCCTTAATATCTTTCTTCCATAACATTTCTCACAGCTCCGCACACACACTTCACTCCCCTGGGTAATTCCCTTTTCTATGCGTATTGTTGATTTTTTAAGAGCACACAGTCTCTGCTCCCCATTTTTGCTGATCTTCTCTATTGCATCTTGCTCTCTCCTACCTCTTCTCTCTTTCTTATACAATCAGAGGTGGCAGGTCTTCCCTATCCCTTCCAGAGTCCCAAATTATGGTTACAGTAGAGATCTGCAGTTACCAGAAACTTTCTGTTTGGCCAACCTGCAAAACTTATTCAGCTGCATGTTTGGCAAAAGAGCAGACACTGAATCTGTTGGGCCACGTGTGTGGATGAAGCAAAATGTACTTCTGAGTAACCCTGGAAGACTGTCCCCAGTGAGCTCCCTGCCAACCAGCCAAGATGTCCCCACTCCCACCGAACTGACTTCCAACCCCTCATGGCCAAACTGCATTTCCAAGCAACGAGGAGGCTGTGGAGTGTTTCACAGCCCACCAGCCTCACAGACAGGCCTGGGCTGTGACTCTCTAGCATCCGCCACATGGCTTTTGTGGGTGGTAGCTGTTTTTTGTCTCCATCACGGAGCTCCAGAAGTTACGGATGCAACATGGGGCACCTGACTCAGTGCATCCTCCCCTTGATCAGCCAACACCTTCCAGATTTGGAACAGCAAAGCTCGGATGTAGGTTCAATGTTGGTAGACACGGGCATGTGTAGGAGAGAGGCAAAAGGAGATGACAAATACTTGATGCCATTAGAAACTCTCCTGACGTCATTGAGGACCTTCCAGACTCTGCCCTGAGGCTGAAATTATCTCGGGCCCACAGTTGCTTGTGATGGTTTCTCCTTCCCATGTCAACACTTGTCAAAGTGCTTGTCATAACTTTGTCATTCCCTTCATCCTCCTTCCTGCTGCTTGGCCGGTGGGGCTTGGGGTGGCAGCAGGCCGGGGCAGGGCTGGCAGGCCCTCAGGCTTCACCCCAGGCAAAAATACCTCAGCAGTCAATGAGAGGAGGCAGCATGGGCAGCATGGCTCTTTGCAGAAGTGGTGGCATCCCATAATAATCACCTCCCATATAGGCACTGAGTGTGCTAAGCCAGGTGGTTCGAGGCACTGAATGAGTGCCCCAGGGTGGTGGGAGGCGAGGCTGGGCCTGGGTGCCATGTCTCGCAGCCCCCAGCCCCAGCTGGGTACCCTCATCCTCATGAGGAAGGTTGGGTGGGACATGGCCAACCCCAGTCAGCCTTGGAGCAGGTTTTGGGGGACCTCTGCCCCCAGACTGTGTGAAACATCAGAGCCCCCACAGCTGGTGCTGACCAGGCCCTCCTCTGCTCTGCTTCCTCAGTCTGACTTCTGCTAAAGTGACCACCATGACCCTAGAGCTGGACAGAAGCACCAGCCCTTCTGCCTTGTTTGAGATCCTCTTTTCCCCATGAGGACTGAGGCTCGGCTAACCTCTGTGCTGTTTCCCAACCAACACCTGACCCATAAGTCAAAATTCGACAGGTTCCAACCCCTGCTGCTTCTGCGGTACTTTAGGATATAGTGTATTTGACCATTAACACAGCCTATTCTTTTTCCCTGGATTGCTAAAGCAAGGGAGTTTTGTGGGGCAGAACTATCTAACGTGGCCTGAAATATTCAAGAGAACAGACATAAATGTCTGCATATATTGCATTTAAGTGTATTCAGGATGAGGTTGCCCACAGAGAGAAGGAAACTCCATATGGATGGGAACCTGTGCAAGGTGGAATGGACTCAGCTCAGTGAGTATTCTACAGTGCATTATTTATCAGAGGAATTCGCCTTCTATTTTTGCTTATGGAATTTCTCAGATCATGATTCTTTCTTACAGTACTTCATTATGCAAACATGGTTGGGGATTTTTGTACATATATATGTATATATATATATATATGTATACATAAATCTCCAAGGATTTCTCAGAAGAGCTTTTAGTTGGTCTCAGTGCTTCAGCTGCAATGGGCTCGTTGACTTACATGCCCCTGGTCTTATTATCGATAATAGTAGGAAGTTGCAATCACCACTGTATAGCTGTGCACATTAATTTTGAAATTCATATTTGTCAGGAAAAAAAAATCTGTGGTGCAAATGTTTATTGCTGTTGTTGTTATTATTGTTTATTCTATAATAGCAGGAGGAGCCCCATTGTCCCTGGCCTCCTGGTGGACACAGAGGGGTGCAAGACAACTGAAGGAACTTCATTATATGTTTGGAGGATGTATTAATACCAACAGTACCGTTACATTCCTTCTGACTGATATTTTTTTCCTGAACTGAATACTTAATTCTTCTTCAAGGACCAGATTTAGCATATGCAGGGCCCTGTGTGAAATCAACACAGCATACTCATAGAGGAAAATTATATGGAGGGGACTATTGGAGGCTGGAATTATGAAAGCTATTAGAAAAAAAAAAAAGGACCCATGCTGACTCTTTTCTGCTTCTAGGCATATAACAGGAGACCTGGTTTAGTCACACAAACAAAGAGAGAATTATATGGATCTGCTTCATTACAAAGTAATCTTAATAGATTTTGTTTTGATATTTTCCAATCATTCCATCATTAGCACTTCAGTCAATAGTCACATTGTGCAATCTGCTGCCACGTGGTTTTGAAATGTGAAACAGGTAAAAGACTGTTTCATACTAAAAGTGCTCCCAAATGCTGATGATGCCCTAAAGTGGAAGCTCTTGTAGGAGGACGGATAGCTTGTCTCACCCTTCACCATGCAGACTATTGTGACACACGATAATATCTCTCCCCGCTTCTCCTAAAGCCGAGTTCCCCAGTTTTCACCATTTTTGGATTAAGGACCAAAATACTGGCCCCATTCAAAGCAGCGGCAAAACTCAGATATCTCAATCCTTTCATGACATCTACAGTTTCAAAAGCAAAACAAACAAATAAAAAGGAGTCAACACTTTTTTCCTTTTTTTAAATTTCTGGGTGTGGACAGATGGACTTCCTGCAATGACCAAGAATAGAGCAGCTGGAAATTAAGCCCTCTTTGAACGAAAGATTTTGGGATCCCCAAAATCGAAGGCATACTTCTTAATTAGGCTCTCCCATGAAATACAGGCAACAAATGCTATCTTAAGGCAGATCTTGGGTTTTATTTGCTTGCCTGCTTGTCTGTTTGTTTCTGAGCAGCCAAAGCAAACTTCTCCAGGGACCTGTTTGATTCCTCTCTGCAGCCTGGGCTGGAATATCGATCCTGGAGAGGAGATGTGTGCTTTGTGTGCGTGGGGATGCGAGGACGAGCGCGCCTGTAGGAATGCAGAGATGAGACCGGCTCGGCATTCACCCAGCAGTCCCGTCCCTCCCCGCAGCACATTTCCTCCTCCCTTCTCCGACTCCATGCTCAGAGAAACTCATGTATTGCCATTGCTTTCAAACCCAGCTATAATTTTCTGGCTAATGGAAGACGTATTGACAAAAGTTGACATTAAGTGGAACTAATTACACTGTAACTGCTAAATAACTAAGAAATAACTACCCTGTAATTTACGGTGCAGCACGGACTCTGTGTAGCAACTTTTAGAGCTGCTATATGTGCACGGAGCTCACCCAGGCGTGTGCTGCAGAACTTTTCCCCTGCCAGTAGGATCCAGCCGATGTGAAATTGCCAGCTCTGCAAACACATTGCCCTGATTAGAGCATAAAGCCAGCCGGGCTTCCCACCGGCCCTGCTCCATAGCAATAGGATAAATGACTAAGATGCTCTTCCCACATCATTAATTTTATTTCTGGTTTTCATTTAAAATTCTAATCCCAGGTGGGATGTCCTCCTTGCCTTTCAAGGTGCATGCAGCAGTCCCTGACTCTTGCACCCCGTGGAAATGGCTTTCCGTGGGGATGCTGGGGCTGGGGGATGTAAACCAGCTGCTGTCCAGTTTGGAGCCGAGGCACAACCAGCCTCCTTCCTCTACTGCAATCATTTCTCAGATGAGGAGTTAAGCGGACAGCTGGGAGCTGAAGGCATGATTCACGTTTTCACAGGGAGGATGGGGTACGCTGAGGGACAGGGAAACCTCTTCCATACATCACTGTCACACTGCAATATCAGCATCCAATTCCGAAGATGCGTTCGAATGTGCCTTGTTCTGTCTGATCAAACCCAGGTTTTCTTAGGGCTCATCATTAAAGTTGATGAGAAAACAGGCATTCTGTCTCCAGAGAAATCTAGCAACTAAACATTTCTTTATGTCTCAGACAGGACCAAGTCAGAAAATGCGGTTTTGAAGTATGTCTCTTCAGAAGTTATGCCACCACCTACTGAAATGCTTCATTTTGATATTATTGAGGCTCAGTTTAGTATTGCAATACTGGATGCTATATAGATATGCAACAGAATAAAATTAAGATTCTAATATAGAAGTGAAAACAAGTGGGAAATGGAGCAGGAAGCAGCCAAAATAATAAAAAATTTAAAATCCATTTTGATTTCAAATTGATTCAATATTTTGCCTTTGAAATGTCATTGGAATTAGAGTACTCCAATGAAGCATTCACATTTTACCTATTACCCAAAGAACAGCCTTTTCCCCGGGGGAAAATGTTCCCACAGACCAATTTGCAGCCAAATGCAAACCGCAAAATTTTTAGGCTGGAAACCTTTTGCTGCAGAAGCCAGTACTTTGTGCTTCGGTTGTACAGCACCGAGCACAGCAGGGCAGGAGCCCAGCCACCACCTCAACAGACAGCCCAAATAATAGAGCTGTCGGTCGCAGCTTTTGCCTGATGAGTCCCGGAGGCTCTTATATTGTGCATATGAAAAATGGAGAATTTGTAGGTAATGAGAGAAGGGAGAGAGAAAAGTCAGCCTGTGTTGGAGACGGGAAGACAGACAGAGAAAAGAGAGTGAGATTGCAAAGATAGACGGGTGGGGAGAAATAGAGAGAGGTGCCATTCGGCACCTGTTTCTGCCTGATTTGTTCCACCTCCATTATCATGCACCAGAACGACTCATTCTTCTTTTTTCCAGAAAGCGTAATAATGTTCCACAGGTGAAGGAGTTATCTTGGCTTTTCTCTTTTTCAGCAAAGCTAACACTCACTACATGAAATAAAGGTTATCTTGAAAAATAGACGCTGCAACTCGCATACAAAGGAGCCCTTTCCTGTGACAGGGAGTCTTTTCTGAAGGGGTCTGCTAGGTTTCGTGCTCGGAAGAAGAAGGAGAAGAAAATGGAATTGACTGCTTGGTCTCCCTGCCAGGTTTCTAAATTGGCTTTTGAGGAGGACCTGGAGGGTCTCTGCCACACGGTGTAGAGCAGGGGAGATGGCAAGGACGGGGACAGAGAGGAAGGCTGCTGGCCACCCCTGGGATCAGAACCCAATTCACCTCCACTTCTCTCCCAAACCAACAGGGCCAGGGATGCTCAGGAGTAGCGACCCCAAGTGATCACAGAGTCCCAAAAACATAGTAAGGGGAGGAAAAAGAGAAATTTCATGTGTGTTGCTGTGTCTCGGCATGCTGGTGCATGCAAAGCAGCAAGCTTTTCTGCCTCGTGCTGCTCCCTGTTCCTGGCATCCAGCACGGCAGTGCCATGACTGCGGCGGTGTCTTCTACCTGCTGCTGTTCCTGGAATAACAACATAATGTGTGTTTTGATCCGTTTGCTTTGCAGCTGAATCTGGGCAGTTTTTAAAACAAACCTTAAAAGAATCTCTGAAGAGAAGCAGCACATTTAAATGACTAAATAAAAGGTCTGGCTGTAGTTTTTAATGAAAGACCTGCGTGAACTAACACACTTTGCATTGTGCCCTGAAGCTCATTAAATAACGCGCTAAGCCATGCAAAGTGATCTACAGAACACTGCACTGTGATTTTTCTTTTTAAGTGTCATTGTGCTGATCAGAAGTAAAGAGGGCAGCTTCTGGGCAGCATCATCAGGGATCTCAGGTGTTTATTTAGTATGCAGCTGGAATAGATCTGGGCTTGTTCGCACCTAATTTCCTCGCAACAACTGCCTGTCACTTTTATGTTCTTGGATAGCTACGAAAAACTTACAGAAAGGATGTATTTATTTTACTAGCAGTTCCTGTCAGCGTGATCAGTGCTTGGGTGAAATATGATTTTTTAGTTTCATTGAATTTTATTTCTATAAAACTAAAAATAATTCTACAAAGCTCCAGAAGTTTGTCTTTATGTCAAATTATTGGAAGTTTCTGAAAAGCTCTAAAGCTTCCTAAAACCTCCCAGTGTTGACATAGCCCAGAGAGATATCGCACACTGTTGGCTCAGTCATGCAGCTTTTCCAGTCTAAAATTTTCATGTTTTGAAGGCACTGGACACCAGTGTGGATGGTGGTGAAATGCTGCCATTTCTGGAAGAGAAGACAGGGCTCTTTCAAAGTCCTTTCGTCACTCCGAGGCTCCCTTCCCATTGTCTGCTGTGAGCCGTGGTTCAAAGACTGTCAGAGCACATAAACATGACACAGTAACTGAGAACATCAAAGAGCATTATGTTTTCCATACCTGAAGAGTGACAAGCTGCCTAACTCCTTCCATTAAAAATTCAGACAAAAAACAATTCAAGAAAAATCAAAGCAAAGTCTCCAAGAGAGAGGCAGATGTCACACGATTCTGTTACACGCTCTTATCTTTTCTCGCCTTGCAAAGTGGCCTCTAAACTCTGCTCCTAAAAATATCTACAAAACCTGATTTACGGTGGTTATGTAGCTGTCTCGAGAAGAAAACTATATATGAAGTGTAATATTTGGAGGGGCAGCTTTTGGACTGGGGACCTCTTTGCCAGAGGAAATCCTGAGAGCAGCAAAGTCCATCCAACATCCATGACCAAGTCCCTTAAAGCTGGATCCAAGGACTTAGTTCTGGTGCCACAAGTTCAGGCACCATGGAAAAACAAAACAAAACAAAACAAAACACAAAACACAGAATGGAGGCATGTAAGGAGAGAAGACACAAGAACATCCATTTGGCAAAATCTGTGAACACGTGGTATGGAGAAAGAAGGGGTAAGTGAAAAAAAAAAAAAAGAAAAAAAAGAAGAAAACCTGTTGGTGGAAGTTGCATGTGTGCTAAAAGGGCAGAGACAGAGCATAGCCCATCACTGCCATAGAAAGCCATGGCATGACCTGGGCATACTTTGAAAAATGACAGAAACATCAACGGGAACATTTGGTTTCAATGAACTAAAATTCCGTGTGAATTGGGATCAAATTTGGTGAGGAGTTTTGGACCAAAACAGGGGAGCTGAAGGGATTTTGAAAGTCTTTAAGCAATTTAGAACTTTTGTTAAAAGCTTTTTCAGAAGTTTTTCTTATACTAAGCTTTTCTTTGTTTCATATTGAGCATTTTAATTTTAAAAATCAGCTTAAGGGAAAAATAGGTGAAGAGGTTAAATACTTTTGAGAAGAGAACTTCATTTCTTAAGCAAATGTAATGCTCCAGATTAAACATGGGCTTGGAGTTTTCTTTCAATTGTTTCTTTTCTTTTCATTCTCCTTTCAAATATATTTTCAAACTCTAAATTATTTGACTTGAAATGGGTTTTGACCTGTAACACTTTTTTTAGCTTTTTTTTTTTTAATCTAAAAAGAAACATTCTTAATTCAGCTCTAACCACTGATAGCTCCTGGAAAAATATATGGTGCTAACCATTGTTTGTACAGGACTTGAAAAAGCTGAGACACCATTAACAAAATGGCCAAAGGGCCTGGGTAAGGCTGAGGGATGAACTCTTACGTGAGCTTCCACCCAAGCACTGCTACCAGTTCACAGCAGACCTCAATTCTCGACCCTGTCTGCACATCCTGCACCCGATCTCCCAAACTCCAGCGCGGATTTAAATGCGGATTTAAATACCATCCCCTGCCTCTTTAGGAAAGAAACGAAGCCTCAGGTAGCACTTCTCTGCACAAAACACCAGGTGATGGCCTCAAGCTCTCCCCTCAACAGCTTGGCTTCCCCCTTCCGAAGGCAGCTGTGATGCTCTCAGAGGTCCCCGTGTTTGCTCCGTCCTTCGTGCCCCTGCGCTGCGCCGAGCAAACCGAGGGCTTGGGGCACTCGCACGGGACCGACCGAGGCTTGTGCACACAATAAACCCAGCTAATCCAAACCAGAGGCAACCAGCCTGTGATTTGACTTGATTTGATTACTATTATTTTTCCTGTTTTGTTTTTCTGTGGGTGGTGTTCTATCTGCTCCTACTTACAAGCTGGGGGTTATTTGAAGTGGGTTATTCATTTATTTATGCACTTCTATTATCACAAGAACCAAATGGCAACCTTCAAGAAAAAGTGTTTGCGAAGCTGGGGGCGGGGGGGGGGAAGACAACAAATTGAAGTCAGAGAAAGGGGGTTACATCTTTATCAAAAGACAACATCAAATTAATTTCTCTCTGGTCTCAGGAACTCATGCAAAATTTATAGCCTGTTTGCTAATTTTCCCCTAGCGCCGGCAGCAAGGGTGTGCGCGATTCGGAGGCAAGGGATGGGATGGGAGGATAAGAGGGGGGGATGAGGGCACCAGCACAGTCCTGGCCGGAGACCTGGCCCCCTAAACACTGCACCCATGTGCAAGGCAGTTGCACAGGGTGCTCGGCTGGGTGCCCCCTCCTGCCTCTCGCCCGCCGCTCAGCATTCATGCCGCATCCCCAGGGCTGCCCTTTTGGCACCAGCACGATGATTTCCCTTATGTAACCCAACAGGCAATTCAGCGGGTTCACAAACTAAAATGGAAGGAGAATTAGTTTTGTGTCAGCGCACTCTCTCTCCACCCCCCCTCTGCCATCCCCTTTATGTTTGGCTGGGCCCCCGGAGCATCCTGCCTCTTTGTGCCTTGCAGGGCTGGGCAGGGCACGGGGCCTTAATCAAGGTGAGAGAATGCTTTCTGCTTTACAAAGACAGCCTGGCTTTTATCAACATCCTCAAAAGCCTCTGCTAGAATTAGGTATCAGCAGTCTTTGGGAGTTTCTCTGCCTTTGGCATAGCCCTGATTTCTGCTGGAGACACTGGGTGCCTGTGGGAGCAGCAGAGCTGGGTGCAGGACCACGGAGCGGGGAGAACTGGGACCACCCAGCGTCTGCACCCTTCCTGCATCCCAGAGCCAGGCAGAAACACTCCCAGAAACACTGAG
This sequence comes from Aythya fuligula, assembly GCF_009819795.1. Taxonomy (NCBI): domain Eukaryota; kingdom Metazoa; phylum Chordata; class Aves; order Anseriformes; family Anatidae; genus Aythya; species Aythya fuligula. Next base: position 7,531,098 of record NC_045577.1, read on the forward strand.
GGATTTTAAAAGATCGCAGGATAATCAAATACACCTCTCAGCAAAGGTTGAGGCTTTCCCCAGCAATACCTACAACAAGCTGACAACAACGCAACACCAGCAGCAGAAAACAAACAAGCAAAGTAAAAAACAAGCCAGCTGCGGGAACCGTGTGGATTTCAGTTTCATCCCAAACTTGCCAGCTCTCACAGAAACTTAAAGCATTTAGTTCTTCATTTAAAGACACGAGCTGGCAATGCTGCAAAAATTCCCAGATGAATGAGAACACATCTTTTAAAAAAGGCCTTTAGACTTCATTTAAAAGCTTCAGCATCCCACTACTTCCCTTCTTAGCCGGCCTAATGTTTTAAGAGCCCTACTAACCAAGCATGTGACTTGCTTTTTCTTTTCATTTCTTTTCTTTTTTTTTTTCCCCTCTCCTTCCCAGTTTCAGTGTGGGTAAGTGCAGCTGCCAGCCCAGGACGCCCACCTGCAGATGAACGCTCCCGGACTCAGAATCCGATCCCCAGCCACCCATTTCCCTGCCAGGTACAAAACAAGGGTACAAAACCCACTCTGAAGACGCACTGGAAACGATGAAGCTGACCGAAGACAGAGGTTGGATTAGATTATTAGAAATCATCCATCCTTTCCCCCTTGCCTGCTAATTCTACACCTGCTCCTACCAAGCCAGAATATTGTCAGGAGGAAGGAACATCCCTGCCTGGGAGTCCGGGCAGCCCGTGGAGGGGAGGAAGCGTGTGCCTGCCAGCCAGGGGCCATTTCTTTCCTCCACGGCTACAGAGAGGAACGCTGTGCTTCATAAACACACTTCAAAGATGCCACACTATTAAAAATACATGGACATCATGTGGATCTAAGCTAAATACATATGGCCTTTGATTGCTTGGCATTTCCAATTCATACAGGAACATTACTGCGATGCATTATTGATGCTCAGTAGCATTTCACAGTCTCAAACTAAGGACACGTCTCCCCTTTCTCCCTTCCTTGTATGCAGCACCCTTCGCGCAGTCTGAACAGTCTAATTAAGCCGTGATTAGCTGTATATGCAATTCTGACTGCCACTGATTTGGTTGTGCAAACACCGTGGCTGCGAGCTCGTGGTGCTTGCTGGGGCACATCTGTCTGGCCAGTGCACATCTGTTGGGCCAGTGCACATCTGTCCTGCTGTTTTTTGCTGGGACCCATCTGTCTGGGCAGCTCGAGTGCTGCTGCACAGCTGGATGGACATGCCCGGCTGCTGCTCCACGGGGGAGAGCAGGGATGAGGCAGGCAGCAAGCAGAGAGCAGAGAAAGGGAGGCATTTCTTCAGCTTCAAAGGGCTTGAGGCTGCAGGGAGAGGAGGTGAGCAGGGCCACCAGCTGCTGGCTCAGGCTGGTGACAGGAAAAATGTTCCCAAATAACCCATCAGTTTGGGTCAATGCTCAGCCCATCATGAACTTCCCAGCTTGCAGCCCTGGGGGCACATCTCTCTCCTTGGGAGCTGTGCACGCCAGCACTTGGCTGGCCTCATCCCCCAAGGATCTTTAGTTTTCCTGGGCAAACTCATGTTCCCCTTCTCTATTTCTATATTCTACTTTGGAAAGCCCAGACGCCTTCCATGTTCTTTCCTTGGACATTTTGGCCACTCATTGCTTCCCTCCTTCCCAGCCAAAAGCAGAGGTTGACCCTGCATGGTGCATGCCCCGTATCCCCTGCACGCCTGGTATGTCACAGCCCTGCCTACGTGCTGCCCCCACGTGCATCCCCGGCTGTGGCGGGGAGATTCCATGGGGAAATGCTGCTGTCTCTCCAGCTGCCAGCATGGTAGTGATCCCTCACTCCACGTCTTCCCTCCCCCTTTTATTTTTTAAAAAAATGAATTCTCCAGAAGCAAGAATTTAGGAGGAGAAGATTTGGAAAGAGAAAAGCAGAATCATTACAGCTGAGAAACAGCTCTTGAAACTTATTAGCTCATGACTCATCTCTCTGAAAGGAGCTAATACCTTAATTTCATATTTCTCTGCTCAAATGGAGACCAAAGCATAAACTGAAATGAAACTTTACACTAATGGCTTCTTAATTACACCCATCTAAAAGCAATTACCTGAGGTTTAACAGATACAAAGTTAGGGTTGAGGCGGCCACTGGAAGGGAATTGTTGGCTGGGAAGGGGTGGGATGCTGGGAGGTGGCACAGCATGGCACGGCATGGCACAGCATGGCATGGCACAGAAAGGCACGGCACAACACGGCATGGTACAATGTCCAGGCTGCTTCAGCTCCCTCATCTCAACACCCTGACAGTGCAGAGCATCTCAGCTCCTGCAGCCTCTCCATGAGCACTTGCCTGACACTGGGCCTGTGTCCGCATGGAGCAAGATTCCTTTGGAATCCACCACCTTTAACATTTTGGAATAGACATTCCTATCACAAAAAGGCAGGCAAAGCCACTACACTGGCAAATGTGGTGCTAGCAAAGGATGGAAGATAAACAAGGGAAAGGGCAAGTGCTGAGGAAACCACCGGGCCTCCTGCCTCCTAACTCCTGCCCTACACCTGTTTCGCTGTGTCAGTACAGAGAAGCCCTGCTAGCTGGGAAGTAGTAACCAACATGGAGGTGGATTTGAAATCCCAAGCTTTAGCCTGAGCTGCAAGGAAACACCTTCCTCCCTTCACAGTTTGGAGGCTTCTTTCCTCCAAGAACAGCCCAGGGAGGGTCCTTCCTTCTGTTCAGAGCATTGCAAGTGGAAGCCTAGGTGGTGCATCCCAAAGGGGGACATATATTTCCTTCAAGAGTGTTTAATGTGCAAAGGAAAACTAATCCTTACAGCCAGGTGCATCTTGCTTCCCACAGGTTCAACCACACCACGGCCTTGCACTCTGTGTCCCTCTTCTCCTACTGCCATGCTGCTGCTGAGCCCGGTCTCAGCGAGACCTGCAGAAACAGTCACCACAGGGCCCTGAGGGCAGCCAGTGAACTGCTCCCCTCTTTCTTTCCCTGATGATGCAAAAAAAAACCTTCTCCTGCTGCTATTCCTTGGTAGGATGTTATCCTGGGAAGTGCAGGAGACTTAACTGACTTCCCACAGGAAAAGCAATAACTGAACCCAGTCTTCTGTATATCAGAAGATGCTGCAATTATTGAACTACTGGCTAAAAGGGACTGAGTGAAGCTGTTTTCTTCCTTGGCCACAATTTTAGTTAAAGCACACAACATATCTGGAGCAGGCCTGATGCTATTATTATTATTATTATTATTATTATTATTATTATTATTATTATTATTATTATTATTATTATTATTATTATTATTATCAACCTCAGAAGAGATCTGCCCACTTTGCCAGCACCAGAAGAGCTTGGTGCCAGGCAGGAGCTGGGTCCCAGCATGGCCAGGGCTGCATAAGCTTGGGACATGGCAAGGTGTGAGCAGCAGCAGAGAGGCTTTGAAGGTCATTATTTTTCTGTAGATACACAAGGTGGGGCACCACAACATCTCTGGAGTTGTCTCCTGCTCCTGATGCTATCAACGTGGAGGAACGACCCTCAAGACACCGAATAAAACATTCAGAGCAAGGGCAGGCTACAGGCAGCTTTATGGTCCACATAAAAGCTGATGGCTTCAGGATGGAAGAATGAATTTGGGGAGGAATATACACTGCTTACTGCCTTGTTCCTGTGATACAAAGGGATCCCCATGCCCGCTCAGCCCTGGTGGGCCACACAGAAACCCACCAGCAGCTGTAGGCAGCGGGGTGCCCTTTGCAGACACAAAGCACCCACATCATTTTGTGGGCCTCGTGCCGTGTCGCACCACTGAATGAGATAATACAATTATTGGATAATTAGAGTCATCAGAAAACGTTCTGCAATGGCAGCCTTTTAATTGACTTCCCCATTAACAGATAATGATCAGGCTCCGGCTCCTGCCAGGATGACCCCCTGCTTCTCTCCCCCCCGGGAACAAGCAGTTGACCTGAAAGGCAAACAGCACAGCTGTCCTGAGCTTGCTCATGGCGAACACATCCTTCCACTCTGGTCAGGGGAGCGACAAACTGAGACTAATGGCCAGGAAAGAGAAGGTTTCTCAAGCTGGCTGTGAGGGTGGAGGGAGAGTCCATCCAGAGCAAGCTCTGCTTTTGCAGTAGGATGAGGCTCATGGATTCTTCCCTACGGGCAGCCCCGGCAACAGGGCTGGCACAGCAAAACGTGCAGCAAGCAATGCAGCTCCTCTGCCCCCTCCTCCTCCCACCAGCTCACATCTCTCCCCTGTGCCAGCCCGTGGTCCTGCTCGCTTTCCCCTCTGCTCTGCAAAGAAGTCTAGAGAACAGGGATACAATTTCACAGCTTCATTCAGGATGCCAAACACCTGGTGTTTCTTTGCACTGGAACTAAAGCTAAACACTTCCATCGTATTTCATGACATGGAGCAAGACTGAAAGCCCTTGTTTTGGAAGAAAAGGGTTGAATTCCCTTCTTAAGGTTTTTTTAATTTTTTTTTTTATTTTTTTTTTCCTCCAGTTAGGAGTGATTTGCTACTTTTACCAAAACCCTGAGCTGCCCCTCGGCTGGAAACTTTCTCAGAACGACACACGCTGTGATGCCTCGGTGTCATGGGATCTTCTCATGAGAAAGATTTCACCCACATGCAGAGCTCTCATTTGGGTACTGAGCACTTGGGAAAAAAGGCAGAAGCTGTCGTATCTGAGCACAAATCTTGGTCAGGATTTTAAGTTCCTTTGTGATCTACCCAGTAAATCCCTTTTTTTCCAGCAGCACTGGGAAGAAAGCCAAGTCTCCTTTTCTTCCCGCAGCCTTGTAACCCAGGCTCCCCACCACCGACTCCAAATTACCCCAGGTCCTGGTGACTTTTTGGCACCGACAGGGCTGAAAGTTCATTACTAAATGGCAGCCAGACTGAGCTGGTAACTGCTGAAGTGACATGTCAGCCCAGAGCAGCACTAGTGTCAGGCTCTTCCCACTGCCAGCTTCACAAGACAGGATGGAGTTTCATAACTCTTTCCTCTCCTACCGTGTAAAATGTGGTTGAAACTGCCTAATTTATATAAAAGTTACTCGGGAAGGACTGACAGACGAAGAGACAGAGAACATGACTGTGGAAACTTGGTTTCCTTAGGAACCGGTTTAAAAATAAACCAACTTTCTGCCAGGGACGTGATGCCATCCTGAAGAGTCCGGTGCTTTCTACTTCTGTAATTGCAGCCTTTCCCTTGATGTGGGGAAGATGCGTTGTCCCCACATGGTTTAAAAACAGTGATAATCCAAAGCAAAGGAGTTGCTAATACGAAACAGTTGAGATGCTCTTGGAGCAGATCAACTAATAAAACTTGGTGTTGAAACCTGCAGAGCCCAACCGAGACCGGCTGAAGACGTGGCCTGCCTTGTTTCTGGAGCAAGAGCAGGCAGCAAACAAATTTCTTCTGGTGCACTGATTCACCTTCAGAGCATTAGCTGGTAAGTGGAACTCGTTTCAGGCAGCTGTAAATGCAAATTTGAAACTGAAACCAAATGGCTGTGCGGGAAGCTGATGGTTTCTGCGAGTCCCTGACGTGTGCCCGTGCTGAGGGCCAGCCAGGATGGCGGCGACGTGGGCATGCAGCCAGCGCTCCACAGCAGCAACTGGGGGCTTGAGACATCCTCAGACTGCCTAATTAGTCTACCTGTAAAGTGTGCGTACTGGTGCCACGCTGACCACAGGGCGTTAGAGCAGCACAAAAAGACTTAAGTGATGCTGGCCAAGAAACTTGGAGGTGCCTCATGAACACACATCATACTGAGGCCTACACACGTGTAGGCTTGTGCTCACTGCCACAGCCTCTTTTTGCTGAGGGCTCAGCTACTTTTCACCTAACGCACCCAGGGGGGCCTGGGGTGCCCCTCAGTCTTGTACAAGAAACTTGTTGGGAACTGCCAGGGTCTATTTTTTATTCCTTTTTCCAGGCAGGTGGCTAAAGGCAAATAATCCTGAGCTCTGCCCCTCCTAAACGCTGCTCAGCAGAGAGGGTGAGCAACCAGCAAAAAACAAAAAAGCCCCAGTTTAGTAATAAAGAAACAGGGAAGCAGTGACCAAACTGTGTTTCTCTGGCGCATTATTTTACTGTCTAGACTGGCTGTCAGATGTTGTTTTGTTGCTCTGCATGCCTAGAGGCCATACCAAAGCTGGGATCCCCATGTACAGGCTGCTTTGTTTAATGAGAGACAATCCTTGCCCCCAGGGATCTGTAATCAAAATAGGCAGGACAAACAAATGGAATAAAGTCGCTGTGTTCATCCCATGTGTACCGATGGAAACAAGACCCCAAAGAGATTAAGTGGCCTGCCTGAGGCCACCCAGAAAACCTGTGGCAATGCCAAGAAAAAAACAAATACGTCCTCTGAATCCTAATGCCCAGATTTGTCTCCAGGACTGAAATGTTTCCCTATTTCCAGAAGCATCCAGAGAGATCCCAGCTAAAAAGGCACTGCTGCTGCTCTACGGTTGCATTTCTTCCTGGAGAAATCCAGCACATCAGCTTTCTCCTTCACCAAGGAACCTATGAATGCTTTATTTCCTCCCTGGAGTGGGCGAGAGAGCCCTCCCTGAAGGCACAGGGAGGAGACAGTTGAAAGGGGTGGGGGGAAGAAAAGTCGCCAGCCTTTCTGACGCTGGAATGTAAATAGTGTTTTGCAAAAGAGCCATTTATCAGTGAAATTATAGAATCTGTTTGAAGATTCCCCTGGAGGATGCACTAAAAAGATGGCTTGTATGGAACTTAACGAGAGGTTTCCTGCAACACGCCTGGGCTTCGTGTAGGCAGGAGCACTTTGCTGAGAATTAAATCCGCGTTGGAAATGTTAATAAATGCAGACACATGTTCTTGTTTGTAGGACGCGCTGTGCCTCCTTTATTTATTTCCTTCATTTTATTCTTCTGGATGTAGCTGCGGTGCCAGCCCCTTTCCCTGACACATCCCTGGGGAAGAAGTTGCCGTCTCATCACTCTCCCTGGGGCTGCTGCCTGCTGCTCCCCGCCTGTCCTGCTGCTGCCTCTAGCCAGGGAGCACCAAGGTATCGGCAAGGAAGGGATGCTTCAGTTGCTGGGCAGGTATCAACATTCACTGAGGACTGGGTAAAAAGAACGAGGGGTACAGGCTTGGGACTAGCTGAGGTGAAGCTTTCCTTTGATTCAAGGCTGTGGAAAGGATTCCCTGCCTGTTCTGCTAGCAGAGGGCTAAAAGGGGACCAGGACGGGTTTCCAAGCAGAAATCTCTACCCAGACTGACCCTCTGCCATGGCTGGAGCCCCAGGTGCACCCTGTACAGAGGGGCTCATCAGGCATTCCTGCTGCCTGGAGCAAACACAGGATGCCCTCCAGCATAGAAACCATTGGAAAAAGAGTAAGTATTTTTAATTCCTCCCTAGAATAACAAAAAAAACTAGCCAGAGGCCTCAGCTTTTCACAACCCTGGTCCTTGTCGTGTCTTGGACCAGCACCTTGGCCCACTGGTACCTTCAGAGAAACTTCACGAGCAGCCCAAGGGGCTGAGCTCAGTGCTGGAAGCTCTGTCTGCGAGCCAGACATGCCCCAGTGAATTCAGTCCAACGTCATCCATTTGCTGCTTCTTCTTTCCATTCTGGCAGCCCCACTAGGAAAGAGTTTGGCCTGATTTCTAGAGCATACTAGGTGCTAAAAGCTGCAGATCTCAGCTGAGGTGCTCAGCTTCCTTGAAAATCAGATATTTCTATTAGACATCCCAAATCCCTCTGCCAGCAGCATTCATTGGAGTCCCTTTGCTCTGCAGAGAAATTCAAATCCAACTGAATCAAACATGTATTTAAAAGAAATCAGGTAAAGCTTCAAAGACTCCATCAAATTATGTTTAAATGTCTACACAGGGGTTTGCCAGGCCCCCTTTCCCCTCCCCATGCAGGGGTGGATGCCATGAGATGCTTCCAAAGGCTGACCCTGACCCCTCCATACAGGGCTTCCACCATCTGCCTCCTCCTCTATAAACACATTTGGGGAATCTTCCTCCACATCAGCCCCTTCCCTATCAATTCCATGCTAATCGCCTTGTCTAGATGACAAACTTTGTCCCTTTCCTCACACCTAGCCCAGGATGAAGCCTGCAGCTTCTCCTTCCCAGCCCAGCTTTCCTGTGATTCTCTGGGCAGGCTCCTCACGACCCTCTACAGCCCATGCCTGCTGAAATTGCTCCCCTGCTCTCTCCAGCCTCAGCCCACAGCAGATTTCATTCCCCCCTCGCTCTCACTGTTTTTCTGCTCCTCTTTGTTGGCCCTATTCATTATAGAAGAAGGGAGAGATTAATTAGCCAGGCCCCATGTCTGTCTGAGGGCAGCTCAGCCCGACTCGCAGGCCCAGTGCAATCCAGGAAAGCCAATGATTGAAACTCAGCCTTGGAACTAATCTTTTTTTCAGTTCATATTATTCTCCCTTTCTATAATTTAATTTACAACATAATTTCATATTCCTGCTCTAAAGCAGAAGAACCTCTCTCTTGATATGTACATATATTTTTACCCTGCCAGGTTGGGTTTGCGTCTGATTTTATTTTATTTTGTTAAACAAAGAAGCTGAAGTCACTTTGTTTCCTTGAATAGAGCAGGAGGATAAATCTTTGCTGGAGAAGTGCTGAGGCATCTTTCCAAACAGTGGATCTTAAGAAGGGATGGAAGAAAGTGCTTTATTCAGACATTTTTTGGCACCTGAGCCTGAACGAGGAATTGGCCTTTGAATGTTTGGTGTATTATATACTTCAGTGGATATTACAATGCTTTAACAAGTGTTGCTTTTGTTGTTCCTTCTGGAGATGGGAGAAGTATTTACAAGTGCATGAAGCTGTTGAAGAGGTCAGAGACCTTTATTATTTTGTTAACTGGTTCTTTTCTAAAGAGGCTCTGGTTCACAACTGGGAATCAAAGTCCACAGCAAAGTACAAAACCAACAACAGCAGAGACCACAAGCCAGTGGCAAGCAGATGCTGAACCATGGGTTTTGTGGCCCTTCCTGAACAGTGTTTCATTGCACTTTCCACATCTTGCACAACCTCAGTAACATTTTTCAAGGAAAAATAAAAAAAACCAACAAACAGTTGGTGTGCTGTGGAAGAACAACAGGAGAAAAAAAGATGTTCTGTCATCCCTTTTTTTCCCCTCCCTCCTTTATTCAACATTATGCCAGGTCCTGAACTCGGGGCACAACAACCCCATACAGCAGTACAGGCTGGAAAGGTGCCTGGTGGAAAGGGAGCTGGGGATGTTTGTCAGTGCTCGCAGATACACACGAGCCGGCAGTGTGCCCAAGGTGGTCAAGGAAGCCAACGGCAATCTGGCTCATATCAGGAATAGTGCAGCCAGCAGGAGCAGGGAGGTGATCGTCCCCCTGTACTCTGCTCTGGTGAGGCCTCACCTCAGGTGCTGTGTTCAGTTCTGGGCCCCTCATTACAAGAAGGACATCAAAGCCCTGGAGCATGTCCAGAGAAGGGCTATGAAGCTGGTAAAGGGCCTGGAGCACAAGTCCTGTGAGGAATGGCTGAGGGAACTGGGGGTGTTTGGTCTGGAGAAGAGAAGGCTCAGGGAAGAACTCATCGCACTCTCCAATTGCCTTATTGGAGGCTATATTGAGGTAGGGATCAGGCTTTTCTCCCAAGCACCAAGTGACAAGACAAGAAGAAATTACCTTAAATTGCACCAGGGAAGTTTAGGTCAGATACTTGGAGAAACTTCTTCACTAAAAGGGTTGTGAAGTATTGGAACAGGCTGCCCAGGGAAGTGGTTGAGTCACCCTCCCTAGAGGTCTTCAAAAAAACATGCAGATGTAGTGCTTGGTGACACGGCCTAATGGTGAACTCGGTAATACTAGGGTACAGTTGGACCAGATGATCTTAGAGGGTTTTTCCAACATAAAGGATTCTATGATGACAGTCAGATGCAAAATGGTGACAGCTATGGTGACATCTAAATGCAAAACCCATTTACATCATATACATCACATATCTTTTGCTTGCAGTTTTGGGATACTGCTTCTAGTTTAAAATTAGCAGGTCAGTTGTGATATTAAGGCATGGGAGTCTCCCTAAGCACCAGTGGTACAATTCAGGTGTTTGTTCCTAAGAAATCAAAGCTCTTCTTTTCACTTCTCAGCTGCACTTGATGCATGTAATAATCAAGCCCACTGACAGAAGCTATGCATTTATAAATACTTTTCTCACAATGCTGCTTCTTGCATTTTTCAGAGGGAATTACTAAAACCTTTTCCAAGATGGTTCCATTTTACCACCAGAAAAAAGAACCAAGATCACGTTTGTGTCAGTACCGAAGTGTCTCCTGTAGTGGACATTTCATATTTTTGAGGTCAGTAGGATTCTCTCTCTTCTAGTGGCTTAGAGATTTCTTTGATGAGACATGCACTACAAATTGGGTTGAGAGTTTCAAGCACTTGAAATTTTGCCCAACTTTTCTTTGTAAGCAAATTCACTTTCCACTTGCTCACTTACATCCTAGCTGCTATAATAACTCTCAAAATATCAAGCAAAATATCTTACTGTGATGGTCAAAGGAAGAGCAGGCTCTATCTTCAAGGTCTGATCTGTATCTCAAAAACAAGATTGTCCCATGTGCATCCTTTTGCCTGGCCACAATAACAACTCCATTTCTGTTATCATGTTGCTTCCAACAACATCTCTTTGCGAGACATTTCCAAAATCAGTTTTCTCATCTGACTCTATTTGATGGACCCCGCTTTAGGTTCTTGCATTAAACTCAAAATGGGAGTTAATACCATGCCAAATGGCTTCCATCTCTACTCCACCACCTCGACAATTGATTCATCTCAGGCCAAGCCAGCGTGACAGGTATATCCATCCAGACAAGGACATCTCCCAGGTAGGATGGGCTGCTAAATGAATGCAACAGATTGCAGCTGACACCCGTAATGCTGATTTTCCCCTCTTCTTATAATCATAATGGGATCTCAGCAATAGAGATGGATTTGCTAATTTCCATCTCCTCTCACTTTCCCCTTTAATCACTGTCAGGCATAAATTAATTTCTGTTTAAAGAGCTTTCAGGGAGAGATTCTGTCATTGCATAGAGCACTTAAAGGTCGTAAGTCAGGATAATCCCAGAACATTTCCTACCCAATCTGAGGTTTCAGAGCTACAAATGTCATTTAATTTTGTTATCTCTACATTTTTGCACCAAGCCACCTGGGGACAGTGTCCTACTGTACTGATTGCTACTTTACACCGGGATGCAGGTACGACATATTTTACACTATGTGAGAAGGAGCTAATTGGCTGCCCCCTCAGACACTAATGCAAATTGGCCTGAGTACGAGGGACACACAAATAAGTGCAGAGCAGCATGGGATCAGGCAAATCCAATCCTCTGCTAAAGAAGGAGCACTCTCACACCCTGGACTGATGCTCCTGGTGAAACTGAAGTGTTGTTAATGCCTGATGGCTCAAAAGCAGGCCAGCAGAACTCTAGAGGCTAATTATTGATCATATTGCTAACCTGGATGCTCAGCAGATGTACCGTTACAGTACTCCCTTGTCCTCCTCTGGCCTACAGAAAGCAGGTATTGCATGTATTTATTGCACATAAATATGAGCCACCCAAGCAACCTCACAGGTATTTTATTTGGGGCAGAGAAGAGAAGAAAGGAAGTTGAACTCAGTGTGGGACTTTCAAAGGCAAGGTGAAAACCATGCTATCGAGGTCACTTGAGCGCTGCTTCTTAACCCCCCCCCCCCCCCCCCCCCTTAGACCTGCATTTCTCTCACCTCTATCAAACAAATCTACGAGTACAATATTGCAATCTGTGTCCATCAATACGGAGCCAGCAGGCTGTCAGGAGGACAGCTCAGCCCTTGAAGATCTAAGTTTCCACCTAGAGGACCATGCCTTTCTTCATTGCCTCTCTGATGCTGATCGGGCTTCACAAATAAGGTGATTTAAAAGTGTTTAAACATAGGCACAGTGTGTCTGAACTCCTGCATGTTGCACTGAAAATATAGGCTGGGGGAAAGCAGCAAGCTAACTAAACCAGAAGGAGTAAAATCATTAAGAAAAGACATCATTTTATCTAAAAAAAAGCTACTGAATAAATTATCATTCCTGCTCATTAAAAATTCAGTGGAGATGAAACTGTGTGTGGTGATAATGAGCAAATGTTTATATTTGCAGAGAAGTGTAACTGCATAGATGGAAAATTATTGATTTATCCAAAGCCTTAACACATTTGTGCAGTTACTTGGATGGATGTCTGTCCAACTGACTGCACAACCAGCAAAGGAAGAGCTGTCCTGAAAAATGGGTACACCTCATTAGAAATGAGGAAACAAACTATTTTTACAGTACCTTACATAATTTATATAGAGTTATTAAGAGAGGCAAAACTGAAGACAACTTCTGTGTCATTTTCTCCAAGTTCCCAAAAAAGAAAAACCCCAAACACCAACACACAAGCTCTTCTTCATAATATTTTAGTTTGAAAGTTACTTTTCATCAAAGCCATTAGCCAATTGAAAATGGCTCTTTGAGCATATCCAGTTTTATCCACTCTCAGCCTAGACCAGGCTACTTACTTCCTTGCACTAGCATCCATTTCCTAGCAGGTTGTAGGAACACAGAAACACCCAAAATGACTTTTTTCCCCTCTATTCTTCCACACTGGCACTCCATGTGCCGCTTCTTCACAGAGCCAGTTTTGTGCAGCCCAGTTGACCTTGGTTTGCCAGCCCTGGATTTCCATCCCTTCCCTTTCCATCGTCCTTCCTCCTTCCCCATCCTTTCTCCACCAGCACCTCCACGCACGGAGCTTCCCATGGCCCAGGCAGCCCTCACCTTGCAGGTACAAGGACAGTCTCCCCCCCGAGGTGGCCTTCAGCATCATCCCCTCCCTTCCCCACAGCATCGTCTCGAAGCGTTCCCGATCGCCACGGTTCCCGGGCTCCCCGGCAGCCAGTTGGCACCTTTTCAAATGAGCCCACTGAATGGCAAACGCGCAGATACACTGGGAGAAAATGAGCTCTTCTTATTGATTTTCCAAACCAATATGGCACTGACGCTGCCTCTTTGTGCCATTTCCCTCCTCTGCCAGGAGGCATTCACACCCCTTCCATCATTTTAATTAGACATTACACCTGACACAAATGCCGAGTTGATTAACCTTAAAGGAGCTGAATAGGTTCTCTGATCGTTAACACGGGGCCCCTGACATACTATAACTCATGCTAACATGTGCTGTTGCACAAACTCACAGCTTCTTCAGCTCACTCTCCAAAGCCACAATGCAATGTAATAACATCTACAGAGAGCTTTTTATGAGACTGTCTCACATAATAATGCTATAAAAGCGAGATTTAAAAGATGGATTGCCCTGGACTCCGCAGACTTCACTTTTTAATGTTTACATAAATGCACCTTTTCCGGGGTGTTTGCAGATAACGGGCCTTCCCAAGTCGTGGGAGAGGAGGCAGCCATCAGCCTCCCTTCACCTGCCGTGGCTCTCAGCAGGCAGCAGAGCTCTGCTGGGACCCTTCTGCTGTTCCCCAGCTCCTCCTCTCCTCTGACGGCAATGGGAGGCATGGAGCAGCACGCAAAGACTCATTTGTCACATCCAGAGCCCTCCTGTGAACACTTTGTTCAGAGGAAAAGTTTTGGATGTCAACAGAACCCATCCAGCCTTAATATGCCTTTGTTACGCCGCGCTAAAGACAAAAGGAGAGACATTAAGCTGTGATGTTTTAGAGCCTGTTGCCAAAGGAACAGTTTTGCTGCTCAGACATGACTCCCTGCTCTGCACAGATACAAGCCTTCATTTGTCTGTGCCTGGGATAAGCCCAGATCAGCTACTGGCTGACACAGACCAAGTACAACTGAATCAATGCAGCCCAGAAAGAGAAGCAGGTTTTTGCATGAAGTCGATTTGATGCCCAGCCACCTCAGAAGAGGAAAGTAGCCCAAGGTGCACCAGCACCAGGCTTCCTGGTTCAGCTATGCCATTCGGTGGCATCTGAAGGCTGGATCTCAGCATGGCTGTGACTTTATTTAGGGTTTCCTTGCCCTCACGTCAATCAAATCAGGTTCTACCTCTGGAAGCAGCAAGCGTAGAGCTGATTCCTTCTTCGTCAGCAAGAGAAGGAAGGGGGAACAAGAGACTGCAAAAGCATCTACCTACCTGTGTCATGGGACAGGGGAATAAACTGTAAATGAATAAGTAAATACATTCTGTGATTTGGTGTGGCTTAATTGAGCTGGGCTGAGGAAAGACTCCTCATTTAGCAAGCAGAGCTCCACCAAGACTGAGAAACTGTTGGAGATGTACAAGTTCTGATGAGATCCCCCGTTAATCGGCAGCACTGATTTGGCTGTGCCTTCATCTCACTTGTTCGTCTTTGCCCTGCATTAAAACCTGTCAAGCCTGCAAACAACACAATGTTTTTTTGATTAGGCTGCTCATCCGACAGTGAGCTGGGACTGGGAGAATTCCCCCCCCCCCCCAAGCAAAGCAGAAAGGTGAGTGATCCTATTAGGATATGGCTAAGGTGGCTACGAGAGGAACTTTCTGGATTGCATGAAGGTCAACACCGTATTGAGCTTCTTCTCCAGGCCACAGTCTCCCACCACCCCAATAGTTGGCACAGGCTGAGCTAGGAAGGGCTCTGTGGAAGCCGTAGCTGCCTCCTCGTTAAACGGAGAGTGCACAGTCCATGGATCTCGTGCTTAGATCCAGCCCTAACTTCCCACTACACACAGAAACCAGCACGTGCAGACAAGTCCCAAGGCTTCGTGTTATTCTTTTGCTGTTTGTTTATTGGCATTTTGGGGATAGAGTGGCTTTGTCTATTCCAAACACAAAACAAATAGCTCACCACACACAAACTGCTGAGTTTACATTAGCAGGCAAGATACGCTTCTGCTATGAAGCCAGGCATGCATTAGGACAAGACAGAGCTGCCACATGACCAAAACCTCACAATGTTTTCTCTCCTTTCTCTTCCCCAGCATCAAAGCCGTCTTACTGGGCCCTTCTGCACACAACTCCACCAGCTAAGCAGTGGGGAGATGGACAGAAGATGACAAGAACTCTTTTGCTGTTTTCACATCACTGACTTCAAGGTCTGATCAGTTCTCCCTCGCAGGCAAGGAGGCCAAGGATCACACATTTTGAATTTGAAAGAGCCTGCTGCAGGCTCGCATGGCAGTCCAGCCGAACAGAGGGAGAGGGTAGCCACAGCTGGCTGCCGAGCAGCTTTCCTTTGAAATCCTGCTCTGCACCAGGCAGACAGATGTCTTGCCAAGCTGATTGAGAGCAAGTGGAAAACAGTGAGCACAAACACATCTGTGGTGGTGTCAGACACAGAAAAGGTTGGCATTGTAAGATGACAACATTGCTCAACCCTCATCCTACTGAAAGCACTGGAGCTGCGTTCTCCAGGAATCAGCAGTGGAAGAAGGATTGCCACACAGCACGGGGATGGCTCAGGCTGATGGATACCACAAGGGCTCAGCTGTACACAGCGGGCTTTGTACTGCACCTATGTGCCCTACCACCAAGTTAGGGCACCCCTAGGAACATGGGGAATTTGAGGGATGTCCTCGAATATGTTGCAGTGCTGGGGTTGCACAGGGGCAGTGAGACAGACCTGGGAAATGTAAAGGACAGAAGGGGCTGAGGAACAACCAGAGTTTGCTTTCATTTGCGAGAACTTCTCTGTGGTGGTTCCATGGGTGTGTAACACAGGATGATAGCCCAACTAATCAGGAATCACTTGTCCTGAAGGGCTCCTACAGCTTCTGGACAGAAAGAACCTACCCTAAATGATCAGGTCCCCTTTGCGTGCACCAGGTTTCTTTCCCTTGATGGAGAACAGCTCCATCTTTCCCTTCTCTCCTCCATTCAGGCAGCCTGCGACAGAAAGCCTCCTTCTTTCTCCTATTTGCATAAGTGATGATGCAGCCATCCTAATTATCATGGGAATCCACTGCTCCCCCTCCCAGCACCTCCCCGCTAGCTGCTGCTCTTTCCCTGCTACGGGTTTTGCTGGCAGATGGGACCGGAGCCTCCTCAGCCCACTGGCTCTTCCTTGAAGAAGAAGAAAGTGACAGCCCTGCAGGCAGCCGAGAGCGGCCGAAGCGCAGCAGCGTGACTAATCCATCAGGCAGCAGCATCCCAAAGGCCAGGACCGAGGTTGTGCTCGCACAGCCAGCTCCGCCAGGGGAAAAGGGGATGCTGAGCACAAGCAGGGGGCTGCATCGGGTACATCTCCCCCCAGTGCTGAGCTGTGAGGATGCCTCTTAAGTTCTTCCTATTGTACTGGGGTCTAGGGTTTGGATCACGTCAGCAATGAAGCGTACAGTCAGGGGGTAGCTCGACGGCAGGGATATAAGCTCATACATATGGAAGGATGACCTTACCAGCTCCGCTCAGTGTTCACTCTGCAAATCAGATCTGATTTGCAATCAGCCATGGCCACACTTTTCTCCATTTCACCCTCAAGTCCTGCCCTTACAACATTGCTTACATATGGTTTCACCCATGTTTTTTTTGGTTTATCTGTCCTACTTCCATCTCCATAACCCATTACCTCAGCAAATTAGCAGTTACTCGCAATGACCGCTCTGCCAGACATCTCTCGCTTTGTTTGTTTTAGGGTTAGGCCTTTCACACAGAGAAAGACGGGGTTTGTGATGCTATTTATCTGCCTGTAACGAGGTTCCTCACAAAGTCCAGACACCAATAACTGCACCCACAGCAAGGACTGCTTAGCACGGCCCAGCCTGCACATAGCTTTTTATGTACATACATCAGATGGCCGACGCACGTGATCATCTTTCTGTATACGCCTGGAAAGGCTCCAAAGAACTGATGAACCAATTGGGATTATAGACAGGAGCGAGTTTAGTTACAGTCCCCGGGGGAAAACGAGGCCTGTGTGGAAGGAAGTAGGACAGGAGAGATGAAAATAGTCTATCGGGAAAGCAAGCCAAAAACCTGCCAGAACACCCAGCAAAATGCAAGACAGCCTTCTCCCTTACTCCAACCCCATGGGCTCCAGCATCCCACCAGCCATCAGCTGAGCTGTCAGCACCCTCAGCAGCTCCAGGACACCCAAACTCAAGCCCCAGAGCTGCAAAGCACAAAAGCCAAACCCGGGAGTGGGGAAGGGGATGGGGGGACTGTGTTCATGTCAGATGGTGCCAGGGCTGCCCTAGCACCTCCGCCTCTGTCCTGCCCAAGAGGCTGTCACATGCTGGAGTGCCACTCCTCCAGAAGTCAACAACCCCTTCTCACAGCAACCTTCTGCTTATGGACTTTGTGGGGCATTGATCCAGGGCCAAGCTGAATCCAGTTAATGTTTCACAGCCATGCAGAGCTTGCACCCACTTCAATCTCGAGGCCTGGCCCCAAGAGCAGTGCCCAGAGACCACCCTCTGCCTTCCTCTTGTTAGATCTCTTTCATCGCTTCCCACTTGCTCACTTCCTTCTCCCAGCCAGCATCTCAGTTGGCTCTGATGTGCCCCATCAGCAAATATCCTGATCCAGCCTGTCCCCAGCAGACACGTAAACACGCACAGCTCCAGCCGGGGAGGAGGTAAAATCCCTCCTGCAGGCGGATTCCACAAGAGCCTTCCACCGGGCCCTTGTGCCACGAACACCAGCCAGATGGTCTCGCCACACGGTGTCCCACCACATTTCGTAAGCAGCAAAGGTGCCAATTATCTCTTCCTCCCCTGCTTTCAAATCCTCACTCCCCTCACAACACATACACTCTTTTACTTGTCCCGCTTTCCACGTTCCAGGTTGGCAATTAGAATTTGCAACCTCTGAGCTTCTCTGCAAACTGATGAGCTGCTAAAAATACAGCCCCTGCAGGCACCCATTCAACTTCTATTTCTGTATTTTTTATTATTTATTTTTTTTTACTTTTACTTTTTTTTTTTTTTTTTTTTTTTAACCAATTTGAGATGAACAAAGCACTTCAACAAAGAGAAGGAGAAAATGCTGTGATTGTGAAGATGGATTGCTGCCATTTACTTTGTTCATTTTAATTACACAAAGTCATCACTTAGTGGGGAGCCTCAGGAAAGGAAGAGGAAAAGAGAAGGAAAAGGAGCCTCTCTACCCCACCTTTTTATTTCACTGTGCTCCATTTTAAAGCTTCCTCTGGCATCCTGGACAACAACAGCAGAACTAGCACTGCTATGCTCCTGTCACATTTATGCTCACAAATACTGCCGTGTTCAATAGCCAACTCACCTGCTGTGTCTTCAAACCACAAGGATCCCAGCTCTCCTCCTCAAACAGCACCAAGCAGGCTCCTCACTTCTCCCCCAGCACAGCACCATCCTGCTCAACACCCTGCAAGGCCGTGGACAGCTCATTTATAACCTTCTCCTACCCAGCCACCTCCCAGCTGGCAGCAATTGAGAAGCTTCAGGACCATTAAGAAGTTCAGGACAGAAAAGTCCAAGCTGGTGCTTGGAGAGGGCTGGGACCTGGACCTGGCTCCCTTTCTGTCTGATGTTAACTCATTCTGCCACCTGGGGCAAATAGGTTCCTGTTGCTAATCCCCTCCTGACAGGCTCATCAGCAACTGATTCCCCTTACCCCGACTGGCATCCATGGTGTGGCCATGGCAGCTGTTTGTTTAAGCTATTAATCTGAAGCATCTGAACCCCAATCTGGGGTGGCTGCCCCAAAACCAGCTGTTCAGGTTTGGTTTGGAGGGTCAAGGCAGCTCCTGGCCCCCTTTTGGAATGATTGTGCCATCGCTTTTGGTGGGATTTCTCCTCATGTCAGGGTTCACAAGCCCTTGAGCTCCCTTTTACTCTCTTTAGGGTCACAGCGAGCTGCCTGGTTTGGGGGGACCGAGGGGAACTGAGGGATTTCTGCCTCCCAGGACTGAACCCAGCTCCCAGAGTCCTCAATACAAAAAGGCCTCCTCCTCAAATAAATTACCTCGCCGTGCTCCCTATGGCTGCCAGAGACATTTCTCATAGCCCAAAACAGCTTCATCTTTATCTGGGATTTCGGTCCCATCTTTGTTCTAAAAGTTTTGGCTTTCCTTAGAGGTCTGATTTGGTTTCATCCTTGCAGGCTCCCCTAAATTCCCCTCCCAGGCTCTCAGCACAGTCAGCAGCTTTTTATTGAGTGGTTTGGGTTTCAGGGAGGAATTTCTCTGCTCATTTCTCTGAGCACTTGAGGTCCGGTGTTTAGATATTCTCTCCTCTCCCACCAATTGCCACCTTGTTCTTTGTTTGACACAGACTTGCTGCTTTGTAGTTTTATCTTCAGTAAGCTGTTGCCTTTCTTGTTTAACTACAGGGCTTACAGGCATTAGCCATGTGTCCTATCCCTCTAATGCCTGTAGCCTCTATTTCCATTTGCTCTGTGCTTCTGGCATCACTTTAAGCTTTTTCCCAGCCAGCACCAGGTCCCTGTATGGTTTTATTTGCACTTTCTTTTCTAATATTTGATTTTAATACACTCCACTTTTTTTTTTTTTTTTTGTAGTTAGTGCCATTGTCTAACCTGCAAAACTTCCAGGCTTCAACTTTTAATTCGAAGTTAATTCCCACACTCCCTTACCCTTTCTTGTTGGATGGTGTTCAATAGATAAGACTTTCACAGACAACATGCTGCTACTGTTGTTGGGGTTGTTGCTATTTATCTTCAAATATTTACAGCATTTCTTCCAAGCTTTCCTTCCTTTCCTCCTCTATCTCACTTGGTAAAGATGTTGCATTAACCTTCATAAAGAAAACTGTGGGCTTTTTTGTTTTATTTATTTATTTTTGCTTATTACCCAGGCACAGGTAGAATCAGATTTGGATAAGAGTCAGAATTTCTCTAAGAGAGGTCTTAAAATTTTGTTTTAAAGAAAATCTGATTCCTGAAGAAATGCCAAATTTTTGAAACACTTCACAAAATGACTTCACTAAAGTGCGTTTTTAAACAAATGATAGTGTTTTTTTTGGGGGAAAATATTTAAAGTAAATTGACCTTGGAGGTGGATTGAAACATAAAGATTGTCGCTAGCATAAAAGCTGATTCTCTTGGTCACCAAAAATAAGGATAGGGCTCTGAAGTTTAAAATAATGCTGTTAAGAATGAAGGCTGCAGGTGAATGTGACAGGATGCAACACGACATGACTGCAGGAAGGTGGGTAGCTTTTTCTCTGTCTTGCTCCCCAACATCTTTACCCACAGCTTTATCCTGTCCTCAGCACGGTGTTGGCTCCTGTAAGGTCTCACAGCTGCAGCACTGCTGACAGCTGTGACATCTCCTCTATGGAAATGTCTGCTCAGGTGTCCCCACTTTACTTACAAATGCTCCCTCTGAACCTCTCCTGGTCTCAAATAATCACGCACTAGGGAGCACTGGAAGGAAATCCTCTGTAAATGAGCCTGAAACTTGTTTCTATCCACGGGGCAGGATAACCTGGTGAAAACAAGGTTGCCTCTCTCTGAAAGTCCAGAGAGTGCCTTGGCCTTCATTAGGTGTCCTGTATCGTTACCTCTGTAATTGCTGAAAGGAAATCTCCTTGAATAGATCAGATAAGACAGTGGGCACCTATACTGGGGAAAACAAACAAACAGACCTGAAGAGCTGCAGAACTGGAAAAGCATATCACATATCACACGTATATCAAGCACATATTTCACCTAGCAGATGTGGGAAAAACTCTTTTTGTGGAAAGCAACCAAAAATGACTGAAAGGAGACGATCAGGACCGTTCATCCCAATACTCTGTATGATGGACCAGAAATATCCCAGCTTTCCGAAAACCAGTGGCTATGCATCCAGCACCCCCCCTGCTTATTTCTGCCTTGGCAAGTTCCTCTCCGCTTCAGCCCCAGCAGCTCAGCGGTGTCACTTGTTATCCCGGTGACCTCCCTCTCGGCGCCCAGCTGGCAGTCACGGGGCTGGCCAGGCAGAAAGGCAGCTTGGTGCCCGAGGGGACGGCTCCTGGATGCTCTGTGCTGCTGCTGGAGGCTGAGCCAGCTTCTGCAGGCTGCTCCTGGCTCACCCTGCCTCAGTTTCCCCACCCACACTCAGGACATCACCACTGAGCTCCAGTGCAAAATGCTTTGGGGTTGCAAATGGGAGTTAATTGTCCACCCGACAGGAGTGGGCAATGAGCTTCTGCCCTGAGGGAGCCCCGTGCCCAGTGCCTGATCCCACAATGACCTCAGCAGGAGGGGCTGTTTCCCAGGACCCTCATGTGGCCCTGCCAGAGGCTACAAAAAACATGGGTTTGGGTCTTACCCCTGCTGTTTCTTACAGTTTGCAGCAGTGTTCTGTGCTGTTTCGCATGGCTCAGCGCTGTTATTGACACACGCACTGTGTCCACATGCACCTCTCTGATAATCAGACAAAACAATGCTACCAGCACAGACGCAGCTTTGCAGAATACATTACAAGTAAAGCCAGTGCCAAAAAGTGGTTGTTTTGGGATCTAGCACATAAGCCTGAGATCAGAATTAGAAAAAGCCAGACAGGATTTTTGCAGCACCGAATTTGAATGGGGAAAGGTGGGAGCGAGGAGCGATGGATGCACGGGCCGAGCCTTTTCCTGTACAAGGCAGATGTGCTCCCTCGTGCCCAAACACCCTGCAGCAGCAGCAGCAGCAGCAGCAGCCCGGCTGGCCTGGCTCCGGCTCAGGCCAGGTACTCGGAGCCACCGGCGTGCTGTCGCTGCGAGCAGCCTGCTGTCACAGGCACTGCCTGCTTTGCTCGCACCTAGGGCCAGCTCTGCTGGGAAATTACAGCTGAATGGAGCCACGACCTCACCGTGACTCCCAGAGCCGCCCCTGACTTTTAGCAATTCTGACAGCTTTGGCTTTGCCTCGCTGACCCCTCCAGTTCAGGGGCAGGTGGCCAAGCCTCGTGCACAGGAGGGCTGAGGCTTGGAGCTGGTGGTGCACCGCGGTTTGCAGCGCATCCCACCTGGGGAGGAATAACTGGGGAGGAAAATGCAGATAGGGACTGGGGAGGTCCCCCTTGTCCTACAGGCACCCAGCAGGGCCGGGTGGCTGTGGTGTGAAGTGGGCAGGCTGGACGCTGGCTGAGTGCTCCCTGCTCCCTCGTGCAGCTGCAGCTGCATCCTGCCCTGCACGCACCGCCCAGCCAGGATCTCGCGGGCCAGCATCCTTGAAAGGGAGGTTATGCGGAGGAAAATGACATCTCTAAGTGAAGAGCAGCACTTCATTGCTTCTCAATCCTTCTGCTGACGCCAGTTCGCTGCCTGCAGCGGACTCCAGAATACACCTAAAAATAAAACAACACCTGGGCCCTCCGCTGCTGGAGAGAACAGCCACAGTTTGCAATCAGCAGCGGTGGAGAAAACGCTCCAAGCACCAGGGGGCGGGCGGAGGGTCAGCCCGAGGCCCTCCGGTTGTGATGCTGATTGCAAACATGGGCAATGTCTCCCACCGAGCACGTCTCCCTGCTGCTCTCCTCGACGCATTGTCATTCCGGTGCGGATCTTTGCTTCGATCGTAATCACACACAGCCGCACAAGAGCAGCGCGCCGGTAATGCACTGAGCCCACCGGCACGGAGAACTTGCCTGGGAAAATGAGGTCTTTTCTTAATGAGAGTGGCATTTTTGGTGTCTTCGGGATGTGGCTTCTCTGAAAGTAGCACAAGGAACAGCACAACAGTGGCAGATACTACACGGGTATGCAGACAGGAGGGATACATCTCTGATCCCCAGGGAGAGGGGGTGACGGGTCAGTGTGTTATGGGTTTGGTACCTTGCTCCAGTGACTCCTACACTTGGGGTCACGATGCTCATGGTTGCTCTGATGGAGGCCGGGTGACAGCAGGGCTTTCTGTGCCATGCTCCATTTGGTATGTAGCACAACTCAGAGGCAAGGAGCAGACTGAAAACCACTTTTAGTAAAACCATCAGAATTAGCAAGGATTAAATATTTGTGGGGATGAGAGACAGAAAGAGAGATCACAGAGGCTTATTCTTTACAACTAAACCACTCTGTTGCAGCTGGGGTGAGCATACTGTTCTCAAATGAAAGAAAAGGTGCAAACATTCAGCTCAGTTCAACTAATCATGAACAGTAGCTTCCCCTGTCGCTCACTGGATGCCAGACCTGTGCCACAGTCGGGTACCGAGAGTTGGGAGGGAGGCAATAGGATGGTCCTGGTGCCAAGCTCTCTATCCTCAAACCACCCACAGAACATCACCCTGTCTCAGGAGGGTTTGAGAGACTTCATGTTTCCAGAATAGTTTAGATTACAACTTCAGAAGAAAAAGCCAATAGGATTTTTTTCCCCCTTTTTTTTTTCCCCAGCTCCAGTGGGGGATCTGTATATGCCAAAATGCAACAAATTGATGAAGTTTATACCGGGGAAACCAACTTCTTGGCACCCAGGAGTCACCCAAGCCATGATGTACCAGGCTGACAGCTACCCAGAAACCAGCAGACACGGAGTCTGTTTGAGGTTACATTTTCACAAGCGAGTGTGAAATCCAATTTCTAAGACCTCTGAAATATTGTTTGCAAACATTTCCATGTGAAAGGGAATAAAATATTTTATCTGGAAAGATCACAGGGTAATGGCAAGAAGAGAAGTAAAAGGGTTGTCTGATCTGCTACTGCAATTCCGATAAAAAATTCACTACCGGGTGATTCAGAAGAAGGTTTAACATACCTGCTCATCAGATCAGATCTAACACATTTAATTGTGCATTTCTTCCCATGGGAGGTCATTTTTGCCTAACCTTGTCTGATAATTAGATTATGTTGCAGAGATTTAGTCATTATAAATTTCAACCTGTATCATGTTTTTCTGGACATAGCTCGCGCTGAGGTTGCAAACTCTTTGATTCCTCCTAAATTATTCGTTTCATTAATATCCTGTGGCAACAAATTCCACAGGTTCGGTTTATCATTTACGTGGAGGGCTTTCCCACCCTGTCTGTGTTACCTGTGTTGTGTCACCCTCATTTCTTCCTCCTGTGTGTTAGGCTGCCAGCTCTCCTGGCTGGATTTCTCCGAAGGAGCATGTTTTTATGGGCTGAGCTCATCACCTTGTCTGCAGCACCTCCCGTCATTGCAGGCTTCACACGAACCAGCACTGCCAGGGCTGTAGGACACGCTCAGGCTTCAGCATTTAAGGGACGAGGTGCTTCATCCTTGGAGACAGAAATGTGTCCTGCAGTGTTAGGCAGCTGGAAGCATGGGCAGATAGCAATGCAGGAGCAACAGCGCAGGTTGGGGTGTTTTGGAGACTGTTTTGGGATAAGCTCTCTGCAAAGCCTTGCCCTGTTCTGCCTGTACAGCCCAGGCTGTGTCTGGGCACATCCTTCCTGGGGTAAGTCCTACAGCATCAAGGCAGGTTTTCTTCCAGCAATGTGTGTACATCCACACTTATTTTTTGGCTCTTCCAAGCTTCCATTTCAAGAGAAATTAAAGCAATACCATTGCACAGCCCATGCTGCCTTGTTTTGTAAAGAAAGAGTATTTCACTCCTTGAGCAAGGGAAACACGGACCGTTACTCTTCCTTTACACCAATTTCCATGGGTTTTCAGCTCAGGTGCTGAGCTGCACAAAGCATCATCATCCAGCCCTTTGATGACTTCCATCTTTCTCCTGAGGATTACTGATGAAAAAACGCAGAGCAAACATCCCAGGGAGAAGACTCCAGGGAGTTCTTTCTCTGTATGCACTGGGTAGGAAATGTGTTGTTCATCTCACCTGGGAAAGAGGTGGGAAAAACAGGGCTGGAGGAGCTCAAATCCAAGGCAGAGTATGATGGCACTGTGCAAGCCAGGGCAGAAGGATCGATCTCATCTGCTCAGGTACACTGAAAAACTTGTCAGTCACACAGTGGTTTACAAGGCAGTGTTTAACTTAATTTCAGCTAATATGCAGAAATGTTTCTAATAACAAGCTGTCAAAAGAGCACGGGAACAGACAAGGAAACAGACAGGAGGCAGAAAGAGGAGGAGGAGAGGGGAAGGAGGCATGAGAAGAAATCTCAACCTCTCTCCATCCTGCGCTCCAGGTTCAAGTGCTTCACCTGTGCCCGTGTTTGCCCTCTGCCCCCGGGCAGGTGGCTCTGGAGCTCAGCTGTGCCACTCCTCCTCTGCTTCCCGAAATCTCTCCGAGCTCCAGCAGCACAGCTCCAGCCTCCATCCCTCCTGCCCCTGGCCCTTCCAGGTAAATCCAGCCTCCATTCCCCAACTTGTCCCTCCCAAATCCCCACTCTGGAACAGACGGTGACTGCTTTCACCCTTAGCTACCTCTTTGCTCCACGCTTTCCTCTCCTCTTCATTTCCTCCTCCCCTCGGGATATTGATGCAGGCTGGAGTTTCCCATTAAAGCAGCCACTCTTGTAGAAAGGGGAGCTGACATGATTAATGCCGTTCGGTGGGGAAGGCGCGAATGCAGCCGGGGAGCGAGGAGACGGGCACGTCCCCATCAGCAGCTCATTAGCATCTGCCCGGAGAGGCAGCAGGCACCTGATGGACACAATTCTTCCCGCTCTGCTTGCTGCTGGGTGCAAACTTTAGAGGCCCAAGAGGCAGGAGAAGCTGCTCTCTCTTTCCCCCCTCTTCTTCTTTAATCGGATCTGTGCCCAAACCGTGCGCCTTACATCGGGTTGCCTTATCCCAACAATGCACTACATCACCTCACAGATTCAGGAACCCCAGCCCAGGGAAAAGAAGGAAAAGGACACGGACAGAAAGCCTGCAGACACAGCCAGCCCCCTGCCTGCATTTCCTGGAGGGAAGGCAAAACACCCGGAGCAGGGCTGGGGGCAGCGCACTCTGGCAGTGGCACAGGCGCTGAGCTTGACCAGAGGACACCTGCCAGGGGATGAGGGGGGCTGTCCACTAACACTCAGCTGAGTGAAGCCCCCTTATGCTCAGAGGACAAGGAACTAAGACCCCTCAGCAGCATTATTAAAAGCAGCAGGTTGGCTTACACGAGCCGGAGGAGGCTGGTTCCTCCCACCGACGAGCGGAGGAGGCGATGGTGATTAACTTCTGGCCTCTGCAAACTTCCCAGCATCACCGCAACACGATCAGGATCCCACATCTTCCCCATAATTGTTTGACCTAATGGCTAATCACCCCCACTACTTAAATAAGCAAATCAAGGAATGAGTGACTGAAAGAACCCCACGAGATCTCTCGGTTTTTAAATTGAATTTGTTGCCTTCAGCTTGCAGACACTGGTTTTCTGCATGCCTTTTCCAGTCTGAGGAGTCTTGTAGCACCTTGTACCTCCTCGCGCAGGTCCCCATAAAGAGCTCCAATCATTTCCAAGTCACCATCCCCAGTTTGTGCTGTTAAAAAACTTTACAAATCATTCCAGAAAAAGCGTTGAAAACCAGCAGCCCTGACACTGATCTCTGTGTAACATCTTAGACGTAGTCTTGTGCTTTTTTTCATGTTTGCTTTATGTTTTGTTTGTTTTTTCCCCAGGTTATCCAATGCCCTTGGACACCAGCAGCTATCCAATTTCAGATGTGTGAGGGCTCTTCATCTATAATGAAATTAGCACAATAAAGTAGCAGAGAGCTGGGAATTACTTAAACAAAAGTCAATCCATTACGTGTATACACACTGCTATGAACCGACACTGCAGTCTCAGAGAATAAAACCAATTCTGTTTGAAAATATCCTTTTTTTTTTTTTCTACAAAATCATGTTGAAAAACCTTGATTTTCTTTCTCCCTTTTGATTTGTCATTGATTGGCATCAGCTTATGCAGTCCCAATGTTTTGCCTAAGACCAATACCGTGCTCCCCATCACACAGCAATGACCTCCCAGACTTTTTTAGAATACCACGACTGTCTGAGCATCACAGAGGAACTTTCCATGGTGCCGGCTTTATTAGAAGCTCAAGTCAGCAGACCAAACGAAAGTTCAGCTAATTCTTCAGTGAGCCCTTGTGCAAGCTTTCTGTGTCTGCTGAGTTTAAGCTGTTACTGCCGTCTGGGTACCTGCCTTGTTTTCCGAAGCGCTGTAAAGCACTTCATTATCATATAATATAAATGTCCAGCTGCTTCTTTCTCGGCACTTGAATTGCTTCTTCGCCTGTGAATGTATCTGCTTTTTCATTTCATTATTGATAATTTTGCTGTTTCCATCCAGGAGTGCTTGGCTGGGATTTCTTTTGTTTCTCTCATCCCTCGCTAATTTCCTTTGCCCTTCCAATCACGATTTTCTTTTTCTCTGAAGTTTTTTGCCTTCCTTATCAACATTCTGCACTTCCTAATTTCTCATTTGCAGTAATCCTTTTCCATTTCCCATCTTGAATCCTCATTGGAATTTTTTTAATGTATGGATATAGATTTCTCTTGCCGCCTTCCTTTGTAACAGAGCAAGGCTTGGACTCCAGCCAAAGTTGTCTTCTTACTTCATATGAAATTGTTGTGTTTTGGCTATCTAATAAACTCCTCTTCCAGAATCCCCAATTTGCAATCAGCGTTTTCTCTGACTGCAGTTTCTCTGCTAATCAATTTCATTTGTAATTTTTCTCAACTTTTGAAAATTAATGCTTTTGAGACAGCAAATGTACTTATTACTGGTTATGACTATCCTCTGTTTGCCCATATTAAATCTTTCTCAACTATGCAAACAGCTGGGAAGTAAAGAATAGAGAAAATTGTCCAGAAAGTTCTTAGAACATGCTAACAAACAAACAAAAACCAGTAAGAGGTAAAGAAGCAATTCCTTGGTAAAGGGATTTGAAATTATAATGGTAGAGGATTTGAAATTGAGACAATGATTTCGTACTTTTGGAAGAAGGCAGAAGTGGAACAGTTCACTTCCATGACACAGACCACGGTTCCCTTACTCAACTCATTCCTTGGCTTGAAGCCTTGGCTTCAATGCTGTGCACAGCTTTGGCTATCACCTTATGAAACTGTGGGGTTGTAGAAACATCTCGGTCAGAAGGGACCTCACGAGCTCATTTAATCCATCCTCCTGCTCCAAGCAAAGTGGACGCTGAACTCACACAAGGCTGCTCAGGGCTCTGCCCAGTCAGGTCTCAGAAACCTCCAAAACCCAAACCTCAAAGACTCCCAGAGGGCTGGCAGGCTCCGACTGTAGTGCAGAGGTAGTGTAGAGGGTTGGTTTCCACCACCTGCAGAGGGACGATGTCACTGCAGTGGGAATGACAAGGAAAGGAGGTCCAGCTTTGGGGCATCGGCCTCTTGAGGTCTCTGGCAATCCTTTTTCCTATGATTCAATGAATGCTGCTTAAGCAACAACCTGCTTCCACGGTAGCAAGCAATTTATCTTTATCCCACATAATGGTTCCTTTTGCAATAGAGTTACAAGAAGTGCCACGTGCGACCGAAACCCCTGGAAAACTGCATTTTTTAAAGTTATTCTACCATTTACATAGGATTTTCATGAGATATGGCTTCATACAGGAAGACCTCTCATGCCTCCCCCCCATACCACGTGAGCAGTGCTTACGGAGAAACCTTTCCTGCTTCTGTGACTGCGGCTTGCTGAGGATCGCTCCCATGCTTCATCTGGACACAGTGACTACCTGAGGGGCAGTGACATCTCCACCAAAATGTATGTGCTCATTTTACTCCCTTAGTTAAAAGCTTGTCTGTCCTGGCTCCCCTTGTAGGCAACGGAGAGACGTTGACTTGCCTATGTGTAGTTCCAGGGGAGACTAATTGTTTTAATTAGACTTTTTATTAGTATCTGAAGTTAGGCAGCTTGAATGCCTCTCCCTTGATCTACGTGCATGCCAGAAGCCTGGTTTCTGTGTTATCAATTACACTAAAGCCTCCATCTTTCCACTTCCACCTCCCCAACTTTTACCTATGTTTTTTCCTCTACACCACGAGATACAGCCCCTGGATTTCAGGCACGCCAGTTATAAAGAAAATAAAAATTCAGTGAGAGAAGAGAATGGTTATTAGCCAGCATGGGGACTTAGTTCCTTAACTTTTGCTCATTACTCCAGACTGAAACACTGGCACGGTGAAGCCCATCTGAGCGCTTCCCCACCAATTTGAGCTGGAGCACCAGCTCTCGTCTCCCTCCCTTTCCTCCCCTTTCTGCTCCTCCACTTTCTTCTTCCTTTAAGCACCCTTTGAGTTGACATTCAGTCTACTTTGGTACGAAGTTCCCTCAGCAGTGAAGAATGAGACTCAGTGACCATCCGTGTTCCTCCTTTCTCATGCAAATCACCTCGCAGGGCTCAGGAAGTGGCCTGACATACGCAAATCAGACACACGGATGAAAAGAGATCGTTATCAGATCTATGCTCTTGACTTAGATAAATAAGCATTGGACATGATTCTCCACTCATTAAAGTGTCTTCCTCAGGAGATGGCTGACAGTTCATTAAATAAGATGAAATATTATTATTTAAACTCAAGACTGATCAGACTGGGTGGAAACTTAGTCTACTGTATTCATAATTTCCTGCACTGACAAGCAAGTTCTTGAAAACACTTCTCTGAAGTGGCTGACCCTCACAGAAATTGAGATCCTGCTGTAATTGCCAACTAACCGAGCAAGTCCTGCCGTTTAGCTGGCAGAGCTCTGTGCTCGTCAGGCAGGACTCGCAGATTTAGCCCCCGGTACCAAAGGCAATGGCACCGCAGCTCCCGGCTCCACTCGTGCACCGAGCTCCTCACCCCATGCGCTCCCAGCAAGGTTGTCTAGACCCAAGTCCCAAGCCCCAGCCCTGTGGTTTTCCATTTTTTCCATTCAAGCAACCATTTGAGCCACTTTTCCACCAAAGCCTGCTGCCAGTTGGCAGCAAGACGAGCTGCCGGCAAAGCAGGACTTGAGAGGATCTGGCAGCACCATACACCACCAACCCCAACTGGCCATCCTTATTTATGCCACTTCATTTTATACCCCAAATTCAGCTTATTAAACCTCCTCTCCAAGGCGGCCCTGCATCCGATACAGGGTCATTCATCTTCAGGACAAGTGTCTATTGATCAGCTGTTATCCAATTTACAATAGCCGTGTAATACAACCTGAACTCAGTGGGCTCAAGAGGGAATTCAGAGTGAGACCAAGGAAAGAACCTTCTATAAACTCGTCAGTGAAAACATAAAGTGCATTAATAGATGCTGAAGCTTTACAGCAGAAACCCCAGCCTCCAGCATGAGGACGATGTAAGAGCAACAGGAACAGTGCCAGAAAATAACCCCTCCATGCCATCTCCACCTGCAGGGAGGAGAGAACATTTCTGACCACGTTGTGACAGCAAAAAGAGGAATTCATGCCCAAGAAACTTTACAGAGAGAGTCCATTAATGCCTCCTAAACCCTCAGTAATATGCAAGGGTTATACTTTTTTTTTCCCTGCTGAACACAAAGAGCAAATACCTACTTTTATGAAGAGTGACCTTTACAGTGCACCGGGAGAATGAAAGAACAAGGCGAGAAGAGAGGCAGCTCTTTGTGAGCGGGGCTCCGCACAATGCGGGCATTGACTCTCAAGGTTGGTGCTGGACTGAGCCCAGGGAGGGTCCTTGTCCCTGCCGGCAGCAGAGCTCTTCACAGACGCTGTGCTGCTGCCTGGAGAACAGAGGTGCGCTGACAACGCGGCTCCATGGCAGCAGAAGAGCTGCCTGGGTGCTTCTCAATACGCCTGTTTTTCTTTGCAAAAGTCCAGTTCTGTGAAATCACAACTGTTTGCAAGAAAGGGTCAGTTTAAATCAACCTTTTTTTTTGTTTGTTTTCTCCTCCACTTTCCTTTTTTCCTTTTTTAAAGAGAAGGTGCTGCCTGTTTTTTTTTTTTTTTATTATTATTATTTTATTTTTCTTGTGTGTGTGGGAGTGGTTTTTGTTTATTTTTTCCCCCTGATTGAAATGTGTTTTCTTACAACATTCCAGCTAAGGAAAAACTAAGCCAAGACACCAACATGACCAGAAAGACCACAAAATAAGAAAAATGAAAAGAAATGTTTCTTTATGCTTCTTTTGAAAACAAAACAAAACAAAACAAAACAAAACTTCAGACTTCTAAATTTTCACCTAGATTTGATATGGGAAAAAAAAAAAAAGGCAAAACTTGATATTTTCCCTTGGACAAGAAGCCCCATTTTATGCAGCTCTGTATCTCGCTTTTCTTGTAGTAATTTTGCAGGACATGAATGCTGATGTTACAGGTAAAGTAACTCTATTTTGCACCTTCCTCTGATTTCTTTTTTTTTTTCCTCTTTGATGTTCACCTCCTACTAGAACATTTTCACTGATAACATTCTCAGGCTGAATACGACCTGATTCACATCTCATGCCAATTACCCTGACATTGTCAGAACGAAGTTAGTTTACACTAGCTGAGGAATACGATTACTTTGCAGTGATGCCAGCCCTCTGCCTCCCCACTTGAGATTTCTGGCCAGGTTGAAGGCTTTGAATGCAACCTAACTCCTTCCCTCCCACTCCCCCAAAAGAGGGGGGATTAACTCCAGTATTTGTTAAAAAATAAAAATAAATAAATAAAAAAAAAAGATGAGAACATAGCTGGAAAAAGTGGATTCCTTTACGTTATTCATGATGCTGAAGAAGTGAACCTGTATCCCTCCCAGGCTACATTCTCCTTTATATTAGAAATGCAGAACAGAGAGGATGATGTACAGCTTGGCAAACCCCATTCTTCATAGGCCAGGTCCCAAAAGTCACAGTGGCAAACAGAATTAATTGACTACATCGGTGGCAACCTCTCTCAAACCTGCTTACGACTAGCAGTGATCAGGGCTGAGCAAGAGGAAGAGGAAAAAACAGAAGTTGGGTGCTTAGAGCGCCATGGGGCACTCAGCTCCATGGGGTGGGTTATATAGGGAGAGAACCTTTATTTGGGAGCGTGGGGATAGGATATGGGGCAATGACTTTAAACTGAAGAAGGGTAGGCTTAGAGTCGATATAAGGAAGAAATTCTTCATGATGAGGGTGGGGAGGCACTGGCCCAGGCACCAGCCCCTGTGTTAGGAGTCTGCTCCTGGGTTTCCCCCTTGCTTTTCCCATCTCCAGCCCCTGACAGTGAAGCTGCAGCATTGCCCCATCTCTGAGGGCCACCCATGGAGAACCTGCACCCTTAGCCCAGCTCCGAGCTCACCTGGCTGCACTGGGTGCCACTTAAAGC
The DNA here is from genome assembly GCF_009819795.1 of Aythya fuligula. NCBI lineage: Eukaryota > Metazoa > Chordata > Aves > Anseriformes > Anatidae > Aythya > Aythya fuligula. Next base: position 7,563,231 of record NC_045577.1, read on the forward strand.
CCCTTCTTCCCTTCCCAAAACACTGCCCCGAGGTTCTCCTACCACCTGCCAGCAACCTTTTCATTCTCCCCATGCCCCCAGCCATTTCCAGTGCTCATCCTCCAGCCATTCCAGGCCGTGGCCAGGGTTGCCTGGGTGTGGATGAGCACAGCCCCAGCTCAGCACATCCAACCGCATTGTAATTTCTCAGGGGAAAGCCAATTTAGCCGAGTTTCCCACCACGGCTGTGCTTTCCCCCACTGCAACTCAATTTACCGCTCCAGATACACGGAGGCAACTGCCTGAGGGCTGTACTGACACCGGGCCACATTTAAGAATAAATCTTTTAGAATTGATCCACTTGAACACAGAGTTGCACGGATGTATCCAAGGGAAGGCAGCTTGCAGCACGGGAAGGGAAGAATTGGCTGGAGAAGGGCAGGATCCTCCTAAGCCGCCTTCGCTGCCAGAGAAATTGTAATGCAGAACCATCCTTTGCCTCGTGTTTCGTCTGTCTTGTTTACCTTTGGGCAAGGACTGTGTTTATGAAAAAGCAAGTAATTGGCATATGTTAGATACACATCCAACAAAAATGACAATTAGGGAGAATGAGAAAGTGGATTACAAGTTTGTACCTCGGTCTGAACTCATTCCAGATGCAGGGCTGGACTCCGGGCTCTAGCTGCGGTTTTGTTTGTGCGTTTGTTTGCTCACCTTTTTCTGTGTTTTGTTTCGTTTGAGCTAATAAACACAGACCCAGATATGAGTGATATGAATCTTCCCAAATTTCAGGATATAACTTTAGCCTTTTGATCCAGGGCCCGTCTGAACTCGAACCCAAGTAAATGGATTTTCTCCTTGTAATAACTATGTAAAAAAAAGTCAAACTAATAGTGCTCCCCTTCTACCTTTTTAAAGTACGGGGTTGTAAACACATCTGATTTGAGGCCTAACATGTGACGAGATTCACAAACAGTGATAATATCTTCTATTAAAGCAACGGATATTGTTAGAAAGAACTTTAGCAAAACTCATTTTCTTTGGTCCTCGCATCATTATAACTGCAACATGTTTGGCATATACACAAACTCAGGGGCTCTCAGCCCCCGGCGGGTCCTGCAGACTCAAATCCATTATCACAATATCCAAACACAGGAAAAAAAATTGATGGGGGTAGCAGGGAGGGAGGTTTTTATTTGTCTTTCTGTTATGGCCTTCAAATTGAATCTGACACACAATATCCAGATTATCTGCTCAGCATGAAAACAAAGGAAGGTTTTTTTCTTTTTTCTTTTTTATGAAAGCGGAGGTGTGTGCTAATATCTTGAGGGCTGAGAGTGTTTCAAACACCTATTACCATAAATTACCCCTAAAATATTGGAAGCTGCCAGCCGTGCAATTATCTGATCTCCCGTCCCCAGGTTACAAAGCAGGTGAGGATGTGCACTGGTGTGGATGCATCGTGCTCCCCAGCGGGTCGTTTTGTGCCGTCGGGGAAGCAGAATTGAAATCTGACGTTTGGATCCAAATATTTGAAGTGTGAGCCATGGAGACATGGTGGAGCAGGGAAGCGGAGGGAAGGAAAAATCCCAATCTGACACCTGAACCCTTTCATTCGAAGGCATCCGCCTTTCTCTGCGGATTTCAGCCACGTGCTGTGCGACAACTGAGAAATTTCAGACCAATCCTTTCGAGCAGACACCTTCTTTTAGAAGCCTGCAGGGCTTTCAGGCAATCCATAAAACACGTCTGTGTCCCGTTTTCTCCAGCAGAGGACAGCCACAGGCACACACGCAGCCAAACCCAGCGAGCCGAAGGAGAACCCGACTGCAGAGCCACTTCTGGGCAGGGAAATGCAGGCTCATCCCCGTAATGCTTCGTGTAAAGGGCAGCTCTTTGACGGGCTGGTATGTCTCCCTGAATCCTTCATCCTGACAATGTTTTGCTTTTAGATGGAGGAGGCTTGGCAGCAAGCTGGAGGTGCCCCTGTGCAAACCTGGGATGCTTCTGCACAGTGGTGCAGAAACCAGCTGGCGTGGCTGCACTTTGCACCCCCATTACGCTCACTTCACACCCGTGTAAATGCCTCCTTGAAGGACAGGGCAAGCTGTTGTTTCTGTCAGTCCTGAGCAAAGTCTGTAAATGCATGTGTACGGGCAGGACAGCCCTTAGATCATCAGCAAACCTGCATTAAAAATAGGTGCCACCCTCTCCTCCACCTGGGTACACGCAGAGCTCTCTAATCCCTGTCACCCACCAGGATGTGTTATATTCACACTAACTAATTTCTTAGCCAGCAAATTACAGACATACCCTGCATATCTTCATCTCATTAGAGAAGGTTAATTCAAGCAGACAATCAACAAAAATATGGGAAACTAGTTTGGAAAGAGGATTTTGCTGTGTCTCTGGCAGACAATGGATTCACAACCCCAACATCTGCCACCACGAGAGAGAAGATGCTGGAGGAAAGAAAAAAAAAAAGAAAGAAAAAAGGGAGAAAGAAAGAAACTCACTGCTATTTCCTCTGATGAATGGTGAATTTCCAATTAGCATTTTAATTACTCAAGCCAGCCTTTCAGCTGGTTTGAGGATCACAAGAAACTCTGTAAGCAACAAGTCTCGTTGGCTTGAGGACATGGGCTGGGGTAAGGCCTAGCGCCTTTGCTGGGGCTGGTTGGGAAATGTTGCTTCTCTCCTGGAGAAATCCTATGGCATTAATTACCCCCAGGTTTTTATCTTTGGGTTTATATAGCTTTGGATGCACCCTTGTCCCACCTAAGCAAATCCTGTTGTACCTGGTGCCTTGGGAATAGAGTCACTTCTCGTGAAAAATACTCTGACAGGCCCCACTTCACTTCATCGTCAAGCCAATCCTACTCCAAATCCATCGCTAGGACCCTACACACATGAACTATTATCACTTGCCCAAGCAAATTCTGCAACCAATCCATCCCAGAGCATTACAGACACGTTCCCTGTGTCCTTCACCTGAGCTAACCCTCCAGCAAACCTGTCCCAGGGGCCTGACGGAGGAGGCCTGGCAGCGATAACTCGGCCGTGCTGGTGTTGATACGACAGGGAAAGGGCAGGGCATTATCTGAAGTACTTGTGCAGCATTAGAAAATACCGTGTCCTCTGGGGAAGGGCTCGTACAGGGTTGTGGTCATCCTTGCCAATGAGGCTTGTGGCTTTGACAGTCCCGGTATCTGCACCCTGTTTCAGCACTGCAGTCACTGTGCTTGGGTTTTGCACGGACAGGCTCCTAGCACAAGCTGGGATTTCACAAAGCTGCTTCATCAGTGTTGCTGTTACAGACCAGAAGGGTCCTGGTGGATTCCTGCAGTGGACTGAAGAATGAAATTGCTGCTTGTGAGCTTGGTCAGAGCCCAGAAGAGGGACTGATTACAGGCATGGGTTGGCAGGTGGTGGTGGTGCGAAGGGGGACTGGGACATAGGCTGCCCACAGCGGGGTATTTAAACAAGGACCTTGCAATTTAAGGAGGCTGTCAGACTTTATGGTAGGGTGGGAGGTCTCTTTAAGCTTGCAAGAAGCTGCAGCCTTTGCATCCATGTAATTTTCAACACTAATAAGGACTGCTCCTGTATTTCCAGGCACTGGCTTAAGCCCCTCTTGGCTGGCCTGGAGGAGAACAGCCGGCTGGTGAAAAGATGAGCTCAGCTTTGAACCCACAGCTCTGTGCTGAGGATCCCAAAATATTTTGGTGAACGGGGAACTGATATAAACAAAGGTCAACCAGAAGTTTCAAACCTCTCAGAAAAGTCTGAGACTTGTCTTGAAGACTCCAAGTGTTTGATCTGGGGGTTGGGTTGTTCTAACCCCTTAAATTTGGACACCCCTTGAAACGGGCCGTGCACCAAGCTGAGGACCCAGCTCCTGAGGATCGCCTCTCTTTTCTTTGACTGCCAGCCCACTTCCAGGATTTTTTTCTCCCATTTTTGTTTGCTGTTTTTCTTGCGGAAAGACTTCATCTTCTCTCATTTTTTTTATGTAATTCTCAGCCTTATGAAGATGTCAGATGTCCACTCTAGAGCAACCTTCTGTGGTGTAAAGTTACCAGCTCATCACACGTACATATGTCATCTGTGAAAATCTAACCCTTTCTCCCCTGTCGTAATAACAAAACATCAGAACCAAATCTGTTTACCTGAGAAAAAAAATACCTATTGGACAATCATTTATGCATGAAGGAAGAAAGAAGCACATAACCCTAGTCATGCCCATTTCATTAAATGAACAAAAGGTGGGTTTTTTTTGAGTTCTTGGCAGCCTGATGAATAAAGATAAGGTCCCTGCCCTGTCAGAAGGTCCCTTCAGATGGAGTTGCAAAGCAACCAGAAGGAAAAGCTGGGGAAGAAAAGCAGGGTTGTCACAGAATAAGCAGGTCTGAGTGGGAGCTCCAGTTTCTGTTACACACAGAGCATGTATTGATGCCAAGAGTGTACACAAACACCCACAGAGGCTGGTCCTCTGGACTCGACTGAATTTCTCTTTTCTTTTTCTTTTTTTTAAGTGATCTTGTCAAACAAATGCTTCACTGCAAGTGAATCAATCTCTTTTCTTTCCGCATCCAACTCCTGCGTTCCCCTCCTTTTGACCCGAATGAGGATGCTCAGACCTGCTCCCTTCTTGCAGTTTATCAGCCTTTTCCTCAAAGGTCTGGGTGCGGACGCTGTTCAGCCACTCGGAGAAGCTCCTCCACAAAGCACAATGCACCAGGAGCAATAAAGCAGCAGCGGAGCCGTGTAAATCCCTCGGGGAAGCAAATGATGCCCAGCGAACTGAGAAACCAGCTGCTGGAAAGGTCCTCAAACATCCCTGTTCCCCTTTCTGCCCCTGTGCCCCCTTCCCCTTCCTCCCTCCATTCCCTCCCTCCCCGCAGCGCCCGGCAGGGCTTCCCCGGAGCAGCAAGGGGAGCGCTTCACTTCCCATCCCTGAAAGAGGCCAGGGCACAGAGGAGTTTATTATATCGTAAATTAGAACATGAAAAGCTAATACATTTTATACATTTGTCAGAGAGAGAGAGAGAGGGGAAAAAATTCTTTGCTGCCAGGTTCCTCATAGCAAATCTGTCACGTTCGAGAGAGGCTGCTGAAATGGAAGTATTTACAGACAGATCCAGCCCTGGCGCTGAATAGCAAAGCTTGCTGCTGGCCGCTTCAGGGCTGTATCGAGAGCCAAGATTGAGTTCTCAAGCAAAACAGCACACAGGCCCACCGTAAGCCACCTTAGCTCTTCTTTTGTGGGGCTAAAATGATATAAAGCAGAGAGCTGTGGGAGAGCTGCCTTGTGCAGAGGATGAGAAGACAAACTGAGATGCTGCTTGGCCAGGAGGGCTGTCTGAGGACCTGGACACCCATACAAGGGAGAATAATGCTGAGAGCCCAGCTGGTGATGGTGGGGCGAAGCTGTCTGTGACCACCAGGAGCTTCTCCAAGAGCACCTCCAGGGACCTGGGGAGCTCTGCTGGTGTTTGCATCATGAGCCTGAATTTGTCTGGTGCTGCTTTACCAAAGAAAGGGGAAAAAAAAATCAGATCCTGAACAGGATGGGACAGGACAGGATGGGACGGGATGGGACAGGGCAGTTTTCTTGGACATCTGCTCTAGCTGCTGGCACCCAGCAGCCCCTTGGCTTTCTTGCTGTGTGCTTCTTCCAGGGGGCTGGTCCCACTGCAGCTCTCCCCAGCCCCGCTGCAGTCCCTGTCCCTGCTGCAATCTGTGCGGCCCCAAGGCCCGAGCTGCCGGGCACATCCAGCGATGACAGCTTCCGTATCTCCCTGCACAATTCAGAGTTTGGGTCAGGGAGGCCTTTCCCAGACATAATCTCCCTTGAAACAGTCAGCAAGTCAGACTTAATTAAGATAAAGAACAGCAAAAAGCAACCATAATTAAAATGCAGAGTTGCCTGCACGGATGACAAAGCGAAGGAGCAAGGTGCTGGAAGGGGTGCCATGTCTGAAGCTGGCCTTCACCCACAGCCAAGCTTTTTATCCAGAAGGATGTAACAGGCAGGGTGGCAGTGGTGGGTCTTGATAACAGCTGAGCTGAAATTGCAGGCAAACAGCCCGATCCCGTACTGGCCCCAGCTCAACCAGCCCCCTGTGCACTGGTTAGGGGCAGTGTCGCTGCAGGTGTGCTGGTTTCTGCTTTCTCCCTGGCCTCCAGGACGCAGCTGGAAGCAGATGTGAGGCTGTTGCCTTTGGGAACATTTCTCTCTGCAGGGGTAGAAGAGTCCCTGAAGACAGCACAGGCAGAGGGAGAGTGGTCACACATCTCACCTGCAACGCATCCCCGACATCAGGCAGCAGCTCCCCTCCCAGCCCCTTTGCTCCACGTGGCAGGATGGATGGCTGTGGCTCCAGAGGGGGTCAGTCACCAAAACACACAGCAGTGGAGAGCAGCCAGATGTCTGCGCCCTGCTCACCACGGATCAGATCCATCTACCTCCAGAGCTTTGCTCAACTCCAGCGTTTTGGCCCGTGCTCCAAGCCAGGGCGGTTTGTTCAGGCGCTCATGGAAGCTGCCAGACAAAACACTCCAGATTAATTCTACTCTCTTCCTCTCTCTCTTTTTAGAAACTTTTAATTAGTCCCCAACACAGCACCATTATTAGTATTTGTTATTAAGTATTAAAATCGCTCACCCCCAGCTCCCTCTCCCCCTGCTTTCCTCTTCCAGCCCTTTGTTTTAATTGTTATATTTTTTCATCAGTGATCAGCCAAGCTTCCCTAATGATCTAGACTCATTTAAAGGGTTTATAACTCCGGCACAAAACTCCAATAAAAAAGCGGCAGACTTGCTGGGAACCTCCTGGGGCTCTTCAGCAGCCAGGAACACAAACTCATTTACTACTTGCCTGTTCCCCCCTTTCCCTAGCCACCATCACCCAGTTTGTCAAAATCTCCTCCTCTCCACACGCAGAAAGCCCTCGCTTGTCCTTTCCCTCATCTTCTCCTGCCCCCTCTCAATACTTTTTTTCCCTGAGGATCAAGACAGGAGAACGGGAAAAAGCCTTGACGAGGCACCTGGTGACGTTAACAGCCAACAGACCAAATCCGCTGCTTCCCCAGCCTTCCCCCTGCCAATGCCAGTATTCCCTCCTCCTCTCAAGAGGAAAAATGTAAAGCACCACAGTGGGACCGAGGAGAGAAATGATCAGGCTGTATTTCTCCTCGAGTATATTTAGCAGTTGCAAGTTACCCCACCAGAGATCTTAAAAAGCCTTTTTTATAAATCTGCAAGTCAGCACCGGCTTCTCCTTGCAGCTCTTTGCGCTTTGCAAGAGGTGCAGACTCACACCCCAGCCAAAGGGCTGCTTGGCAAACTCGCAGCACCTTGGCCCAGCTTCCCACTAGTGCAGATGTTGCTTCCAGACCTGTCCTTAGCCTTGTGCAGGGCCGGCAGGAAATCCATGGGGATCCACCCAGAGGAATGTGAGCTGCTCTCCGTGGCCACAGGCTCTGGGCTTGGGCTCTGGGTAATAATCCAAGTTTAGGGACAAGCCAAGAGGGTACGGCTGTCCTCCTTGTAGCAAGATTTTTGAGGGATATCTCAAAAAAACCATTCCTTCTACATGTACACGCAAAACCTGTCTGAAATGGAAAGGAAGGAGGGAGTGAGGGTGGCAGAGGGAAATCCAAAAGCCCGGCACCTGTGGAGGAAGGTGGCTCACCCAGGGTGGGTTTATGTCACCTGCAGACACCCACCCATTGAGCTTGTCACCACGGACTTCTCACTGAATATGCAGAGGGGACAGTGAGCACCCTGCTCACCCTGCTGCTGTAACCCAGCTGCATTTCGACCCTTTTACCCTGAGCCAGTTCTTCCCGCTGATAACATTTGCCAGACGCATGCATTTCAAAATTCAGGAGCAAAGGATGGCATTAAATGGTCTTGCTCTGAAGGCCCCGCTCCTCCCAGCTCCGTGCCCGACCCCGTTACATCTGCAGCGTCCATCTGAGCCACTACTGCCCCAATCCAATCTGCAAGGAGCCTTCTGTGCTCACATGAAAGGGGCTCAGCTGAAAGGCACATCAATGCGTTCAGTCATCTTCAAAACCCAGAGTCATTTGGAGGGAATAAACAGTCGGAGCTCCTCGTTTAGTCCCCTGAAAAGGGCAGATTCCCAAGGAACCTGAGCCCTCTCCTCCCCGGTGTGCCTGCTGGATCCTCAGAGAGGATTCCTGGAGCTGCTGGGACACAAATCTCTCAGCAGCAGCTTGACTTCTGGGGAGAGAGAGACATTGCAAAACAAAACAAACCAATGCAATATTTCATGAAAGGTAGGAAAAAAATCATAATGTTTTGGGGTGTTTAAGCAATACTGATGGGTTTTAAACTTGGACTGAAAGTGCAATACACCAAGTAGGGTCTATGGAGGATGCCTGCAATTAGAGAACTGGTTGGTGATACAAAACTGTCTTCTTCTTGTTTCCAGCTGCTACATTTAATTAAAAGGAAGCTAAACAATCCATTACATTAAATTACTTTCTGAACGTTCCTTTTCCACACAGGCAATTGCAGCGGTTGCCACAGGGATGTTATCTGACCACAGATTGGAAAGGAGATAACCATCCTCGGAATTATTCCGTTCTTGCTTTGAAATACGACCCAGACACCCTGGCCAGAAGTCGCTCTGCTCTGGGGGAGGAACTACAGGAGCTGGTGGGGATTTACCACGTGCATGAGGGAATTAATGAACTACAAACCCAACCTCATCCTATTTGCTCCTGCATCATGTCGCACGATGCTGAAGGTGCCAAATAACTACAATGGCCAGGAAACCAAAGTGGATTTTTTTCTTTCTTTTCCCTCTGCCCTCCTTCACTCTCAGCACCGAAGCTGCAGGTAATAAAATCATAGGGTAAGACCCTGACTCAGTTGCTTCCCGATAGTTTCTAATAAGCACCGAGCAGTCAATACAGCTTATTTCAGTCCCTTAACCTACAGAAATAATTCACTGATATTAGAAGCCAAATATGACACGGCTATCTTGAAATATCAGATGGAAACAGCATTTGTAGAACACTGCCTTGTCTTGTGGACACTTCATTTCCATTTCATTTCTGGGGAAGCACGGTATGATTGGACTCACCCCATCTTCCTCAGCAGAGCATGGACGTGGCAGCAGCCCCAGCGCACCCGGCATGGGGCAGACCTTGCCTCCTGGCTGCGGTACCTCCCAGGAACAGGAGCAGTGTCCGGGCTCTGGCAGGGAAGGAGATGGGTGCTAACGTCCTCTGAGTGCTGCTGGGCACCCCAGGGAGGTCACCATGCAACTCTTGGCCATTTTTCAAACATTTGGGTCTCAAATAAACTATCAGAACTTCATCGGCTTGTGGCGAAACCAGCCTGGGCTGGCTCAGGAACAGAACTGAACTAAACCAAGAGCCTGGCTCACCTCTGATACAGCTCTGTCCCTTTTTTTCTGTGCTCTGCACCATTTCTTTGAGAACACGACGGCCGGGTGGCCATTTTGAACACAGTTCAGTGCAGATTGCTACAGGAGAGGCCAGCTTCTGCTCCTGACTTACTTTGTTTTTGCTTTATTCCCCATCTCAGAGGGTAAGTAGCTGTTTACTGTTTGTGCATAGTGCATTATGGTATGAAATTGCCTTTTCTTCCTTCATTTACAGCACTTGTGCCTCATCCCGTGATGACCTCACAGCAGCAACCCAGACCTCTCTGACCACGGAGCTCCATTCCTATCATTCTCTCCCTTAGCTGGCCTTCCCGAAGTGAAACTCCACCTGCTTTGTTTTTTTCGGTACACAGCAGGAAATGTGCTCACTGGTTGGAACCACAGTGATTGTTTCACTCCGTCTCACATTTCCCCTATTTGCTGCCTTTACGCTGCTGGACTGGATTTTGAGTTATCAATAACCTCCCAACCCAAGCGGCATTATCTAAGTCGCTCAGCAGCCTTGTTCAGGCAAGTGACTTACTCGGACACCTTGTGAAGCATCCCGTTCACTCTGAATTTGGAGGCACACGGAGCACAGGACAGGAGTCACAGGTTATGCCAATCAGGGCATTATCGGAGCAGGAGGAAGGCAGCTTGGGTTGCATCTCCATTTTATTGTGGTCAGAGCAAACACCAAGCTTTCCATTTTTACAAGAAAAACATCACCAAGTAATCCACCCACATGAACAGCATTCAGTCTCCCCTAGCTCACATCTCCATACAAAGAAATAAATCCTACAGCCTGCTAGAAACAAGAAAACCACATCTAACACTGTTGCTACAGCTGTCGACGGGGACTACTTCTTTAGAAAAGAACCAGAAACCTGTCCAAAATACAGTAAATCAACCACATTAATATCTAGCTTTTTTTTCTTTTTCCTTTTCCTTTTTTTTTTCCTTTTTTTTTTTTCTCTCCCTGTCTTTAAACCCACTCCAGCAATTCCTCCTCAAAGCTTTAAACCTCTTCTGAAATGTCAGCGGCCATCATACTCGGCCATATTCCTACCTGTAGCTCCCCAACAGCACAAGGCAAAGACAGAGTGAAATGAATGACGTTTTTTAAGTCCTACAGTCAGGTCCTCAATGTTCCCAGCATCTGACTCCAGCCTGCAGAGGTGTGAATCAAAGTCTGGTTTCCCATGTGGTCATGCCAGATGGTTGGCTCCAGCCCCATCATTTCTTTACAGCAAAACTCACTAGACACAGACAATAACCATAAGATATATTGGAAGCTTGAATCCTGTATAATTTAGACTGCCAACACCCATGCAAAAGATACTTCGCCCTACAACTTATGCCAGCTCTTCAAGGATAGTTTTTTTGCTGAACATGTCCTGAAACATTTCAAGGCAATGATAAAAATAAATGCTTACAGTTAGCCTGTACCTTCTCATTCTCAAAGATATTGTTGTTGCTTCTGAACTTCAATTGTCAAGCTACATTCAAGGATCATTTCACATGCCCTAAAAGGTAGTCCTGCTTCCAAGGAATCCTTGAAAAAAGCTATGCAGAGCAACAGATCATACAGTAATGTTATTTCATTGTGGATGGCTGTATTGCAGGGTGCTCTGGCATTTGTCAGGGGGTGGAGAACTCCAACTGTGTCACATTGTACCTTCTACAAAAGAACTGGGAACACTGAGTAAGTTTCTGCTCTGGTGAAATTGTGAAGAGGGCTCTGGAGATAACATTATTCAGTAAAGCAAATCAACATTTAGGAAGGAGACAGTGTGTTGAAAACAATCATATGCTTGGAAAATCTGGCACTGTATATTTAGTGACCACAAGAGGTCAGGACATCAGTTTTCCATTGCATCTTAAAAGCGGCATCTCTGCGAGCCTGGAGCCAGAACACTATTTTAGGTTTGATTCCTCAGCTAGGCAACTTCATCTTTACACATTCCTTTACAGCTTCTGTACATGTTTCCTCCGCGGCAGGGGTTACTGCCGGAGTGACAGCCCTCTGCCCTCTGCACTACTAATATACATCGGTCGGGTTTGCCCTCTGTCAGGTTCCAGGTCTGGCTCCTCAGTTCTAAGGTATATCAGAGTATTGTATTTTTTTACTAAAAGCCACAATCAACACTTCCACTTCCCTGGCACAGTGAGACTCCATTCATTAAGAATAACCACGCTGGTGACAGAGCTGTCTCCAGCGTGACCCAGCGTTGTCGTGTCTCCTCGTACAGCAACTGGTGAGCTTCGCAAGCCTCCAAGTGCCAAATGAACTTCTCCAGCATGAATAGAAGTCAGTACATGAAATACCAAACAGATTATTTCAACCACATGGATATACTATGTATCTACAGAGATGTATTTCAACCACAAAATAAGACGTTTCTGTTCACATACAGTTCTTTCCTTATGAAGGGTCCAGGTTAGTAAGACAGAGGAAAAAAGAACTATAGGAAAACCTACAGGAACTATATAAAATCCTACACACCTACCCTCTGAGAACCATTTTCTGCAGCACCTCTTTTTATTAATTTGTTTTTACTGCACTGTGTCCTGCTCAGGCACTGCCCAGGCTTGCCCCAGTTAAAATGTATAAAACCAGAAGAGACCACTGCCTGCGACCTCAGCTGATGGATTTTTGATATTCAGACTCATTTCACTGGGAGGCCCAGCCTTGGTTCCTATCTCTAGCTGCAGCTCATCCCCTTCAGCAGGTCCTGCTCTGTGAAATTTCTTTTCTTTGTTTACCTTGAATGGTGCTAAAAATGCCTTTGCCTTTTTTTTTTTTCTTTTCTTTTTTTTTTTTTTTTTTTTTTTTTTAAGTGAAAGTTATTAAGCTACTTCTAGATACCTCTAAATGCCGAGTCCGTGAGAGGGAATTTTAACTTTGTTAATCTGACACAAATGAAAAACTGTTCAAGGCTTGAGATGACTGCAAAGTTTAGTGTCATGGCTTTTTCCAGAGAAAAAAATGGCTCTCAGCAAAATTTCATTTGAACTCTAGAAGTTATTTATTTCCTTTAAAGTAAAGTGTTGGACATATTTTAAAGAAACAGTAGCTAGATTTCTTTTTAAATTGGACTCCGTCTGAAACAACCAGCAGCAGTGAGGAGTCCTGCTCAGTGTTAGGGGGTACCTGGGGCAGGGAGAAGAGCAGGCAGGCAGGATGGATGGAGAGTGCTCTCTGCAGTGCAGCAGGGGGTAGCTCTTCCCACTGTGCGAGACAGATCCTGTACGCTTGCTCCTGGCTGAAATGGAAATGTCGTTTTCTTAAAAACTAAATTGCAATTGAAAAGGCTGCTATCATTTCTCTGACTATTACCTGCAAAGGAAAATGGGAAGGGGAAGATGACTGTGATACAGAGACCTCAGCTTTCTGAGATCATTCCTTTGGTTGTCTGAAACCATTATGTCTGAATTAAAGGCATCTGGGGGATGCTCCTCATCTTAAAACTCTCTTCCATTTTTGATTTGCATGTCTGGAGGCAAAAGGGAGCCAGGGCTAAGCTCTGTCCGCACTCAGAGGGGTGGCCCCAGAAGAGCATCAGCCCGGGGGCAGCTCCTGGGGAGGTCTGAGGGCCGTGTTCGGAAGGACGGGGAGGTCTGGCTGAGTCTCCGCACCTTTTTCTCCTTGAAGGAGGGCATGTGTGCGTGTATGTTGTTTTCACTTCTCGGCACCAGCTGGGATAAATGGGCTGAGGCTTCTCTCTACGTTTTGCTCCAACAGCCATGTATCAGGTTTTCCACAACTGAACTGAAACCCATGATTCATAATCAGTTTCGTTTGCGAAATGTTCTTCTAATTGATCAGACTGAGACCAATTTCAGTGTGGGAAACTGAACCCTGAGAAAATTAATTACCCGCCAGGCTAAACCCATTTCCTTTGGCCCAAGTACAGCTTATTGCATGTTACTGAGAGATGACCTAGCTGTCGAGAGAAAGGCAATGCTATAATTCTTTCTAGGACACACTACACTGGTAGCAGATAAAGTGCTGCTGGCTGAGGGCACTGGCTTTGCAGAGTGGGGAGCTAGTGTAGAGAAGGGGGTGAAGGGACAGAAAATACGTGGCAAAAGGCTCAGAGAGAGCAGAGATAACAGAAAGCAGCAAATACACCAACCTCAAAACCCAGGAGCCCCCCAGAGATTAGTCACTACAGAGTTTGCCTTTGGCAACGAGGGTTTTTAACATTTGCTGTGCATGTTTGGTACTCATTTTACACCTGTGTGATACGGAGGAGCATCACAGACCCCGGGCAAGAGGCAAAGACAGGGAGAGCTTTCTGCTGTGGTGCCCTGCTGACAGGGCTGGTGCACCTGGCAAGGCCGCACCGCCTCGGGGTGGGACAGCTCGGGGTGAATGCCCTAATAAATGCCATAACCAAGCACAAAGAGCCAGGGCTAAAAGTGAGCTATTTCCTCCTTTAGGCTGAAGACATGCTGAAGATTCAGGGACTCACACCTGGCTGCAAATGAATGCGAATGAGAGCGGCGCGCTAATGCGGCATAGCCCATCGAGCCTCAGCGCGCGGAAATTGCTGCTCTTACGGCTGAATGCCATCGCCCTCGGTTACAAGGGCCCCTGACACTCGGATACCAAACTCAGAGCTCTCAAAGACAGGAGGTGTTGCAGATTTTTTAATTAAAGCCAATTGGGTAATGAAAGTAGCGGGAGTATGTTCCCACTCTCTGAATGGATAAATGAAGGCTCACAGCAAAGACGCTGGGCACGGCGGCTGTGCAGAGAGCAGATTTTAGACTAAAATTCTAATGACTGCCATCTTTAGGTTAATGACAGTCTGCCCACACATCTCTGCCAGCTTCCAAGCTTGCAAAATAACCGCAGAGAGAACATGGATTTCCTTCAGTTATTTTGGGTCTTCATGAAAAAAGAGCATTAGTGTTTCAGGACGCTCAGGCCTGCAAGCTCCAGACACCAAGAGCCAGCTACTCCCCAGCTGCTCCAGGTTAATAGAAATACTTCCTTGGCCAGATCCCAGCACAGAACAAAATGGGATTTATAGCCAGAGTAAAGCTAATCAAAGGAAAAGGACAAAGGTTTATCGGCAGCCAGAACTTCTCAGGAGCAAAGAAGTTAGTGATGTCTGGGTCAACAACGTCCTCTTGCTTCAGAGAGCCCTCGATGCAGATTGCTTGGGGAGCACCTTGCCTTGATGAAAAGCTTTAACCCTCTGACTTATGAAAGGACAGGATTTAGATTCAGGTGTATTTATTTGAAAACCTCAGATCCAAACAAAATAATCTCTCCGTTGCTGCTAGCCTTTTATCAGCATCTGTGTGGATGTGCCCTGGATCTCCGTGGAGCTCTGGGTAAATACGCTGTACTTGGGAAACAAAGGTTGGGTAGGATGACCTCTTCAAATGCAGATGTTAGGCTTCTTTAAAGCCTTGGGGTACAAGGATCACAAAGCTGGGTTAAGCCTCCTAGCCTCCTTTCCTCCTCCTCTGTACACCTCTTTTTTTGCTATGAGTGAAAGGACGGTATAACTGGGAATCATGTCTCAAAGGAAAATATAATTCTACAGCAATTCCTACTGGTACACTGGTACCGTGGAACCTTCTCCTTAAGACGGGATGTTCCTTTTCACATACATTTACATTCATATACCTCAGAGACCTCTGTTCCTAAAAATTCAAATGCTTCAGGCCTCCATCCCCCTGGCAGGTAAGCTGGGAGCGGGTGTTAAACCACTATGGAAGAGGGAAGGGAACCTGTCTGTGAGTAGTGAAGAGCTATGGAAATAAACACGTAACAGAAAATTGGAAAAAAGTTCCTACCAAATTAATAATATGTCAATAATAGCCACTCTATCTAGTACCTCTTATTTTAGCTGTGACAGAGCCAAAGTGTAACAAAACTGGAAATGAAAATGCATGGAAGCTGGTCCATTGATGTTTATAGCTACTGTTAGTTTCTCATAGATCCTGATAGTCTGCTAAGTAAACACCACAGTTCTACCTCTCAAAGCAGATTTCACAGCTCCTTGAATTTCTTACAGTCAGAATCCTTTCCTTTTTTAACCCTGATAATGCACTTGAGTCGACTCTTCTTCTGTGGGCACAACAAGAACACTCCAGCAGTCAGAGCCTTCTGAACTGAAGTATCAGATCTGAAGGGGACAAATCCCATTTACATCACAGCTGTGCACCCATTCTTTTACAGACAACTTGGTGTCTGTGCAAGTACAGAAACACCCAAGTGAATGTTGGCAAGTTATGTCCCGTTAGCATGCTGCTACCCATCATCTGAGCCGCTATAGCACTTTGCATCCACACTTAGCCTTTAGTCCCTGGATAAACTGCAAAGCAACACTGGCTTCAGCTCTCATGTTCTATGCTTCTCTGTCCCTCACCCTTCCATTTTTCATTAGGAAAACAAAACTTAGAACAAAAATTTTTTAATTAGACTGTCTCCACAAAGATAAAAGCTGTTTTCTAAGTTCTCATTAATTTCCACCACTGGAAAAGACCAGTGAAAGATCAACATACACTTACTGAAAAGAAACTCAGGAAAGCAGTTTGAGGTGAACAGTGACTTCTGGAGAATGTTGCTGGTACAAGTGCAGCTCACCTGGCCATCCATCCAGTGCCCATTGAGGGGGAAAGGAGATGAGATATTACTCCATTATAATCTGGAATTTATAATTCATACAATGCCAATGAAATAATGATAAACGACTGAATTGTTCACAAAGGCCATTCTTCATATGTTAGCCCATTTTTAAAAATCTCTCTTTTTTTTCTTAACTTTCTCACTTTCTCTTTATGTATCCTCTCCGTGTCTTAGCTTCCCTTGCAGCAGGTTGGCAAGGTGCTCTAAAGGAGCAGAAAACAGCCATGTGAGAAGCCTAAATCTCTCTCTCTGCCCACGTGGATGTCCCACTGTGAATGTAACTGTGCATACATATTCCTCTGCTTTCTGAGCTGTGCAAGATACCATACGGTCACGTTCTTCTCACAGTGCTTATCTGCACTTTAGTTTCTCCTCTGTTCAGTGTACAAGAGGAGTAGGAGTAAGGCAGGAGTACAGTATTTTACAAATCCATTCTTGGCTTGTTTGGCCAGTTCTTTGGTCTTTGTTTGATGCAAGTGAGAAACATGAGGATGTTGCCTACGCACTGCTCTGTTGAATCCACAGAAACAAACTGTTGTGCCATGCATGCTCGGGCGGGAGGCAGAAAGCTTTGCAGCTCCTGGAAATTTACCTGCTGCTAATTCACCTGGCCCTGCATGGGCAACCGTTGTTCTGTATCCCTGGAAAAGGCCAGCAGCAAATGATCAACTACTAAAAAGAAGAGTAGGAGAAGAAATCATGCCTTGTAGAGACACTGTTCTGTTCGTAGATTGATTATGAGCAGCAGAAGCATCACTCATCCCTTGCTCTGAGCTGTTGTACAAGGGTAACCTACTCCTGAATAAAAACTTGTAAAGATCATAGCACACAGACAGATAGCTAGATGGCTAGATACATCATAAACAAAAATAATAGTTTGAAATTACATTTCTGCTTGTGACCTCATTTTCAAAAGTCCTGAGTGTCCATTTCAGTGGAACATGCTGGGGGAGCAGTCTTGTGGGGAATTGATCTAGATGCAGGTGTCTGCACTTAGAGACCTATTTTTGCAGATCTTAGTTATGTATATTTGGAAAGGTGAGAAAGCACCAGCCAAGGATGATTTCTAAAGGTCGAACCTTTCTTTTTGCTGGAGCTGTCCCCCCTCCACTTGCTTTTATTTCCAGGTACTCCCTAAGGACGGATTGAAACTCCAATGCTCTAAGCACATCCTTTGTCCTGGCTAATCATTGTCAGCAACCCAAAAGATGAGATAATGGAGACCCATCTTGGGGACTCCAACATCCCAATTGTTCAGAAAGGTCAAAGAAAAACTAGTTTTCTAATCTTTGCAAAAGAAGAGATTAGCAGGCAGCCTTGCAGAGATGTGGAGAGAAAAAAGGAAAAAAAAAAGGGAAAAAGAAGAAAGGTGATATAAGGCTGTTTGGATTTGGCTTTGATACATGGAGCTAGGAGCCATGAAACAAAGCCATGACACTGAAAAGAAAGCAAGAAAAATATTCCTCTGCAAAATACACTACTGAATACACTGGCAGCAAGAGGAACAACTGGGAAGATAAATGAGAAGACACTAGCTATGGGGCAAGAATATTCTGGGATAAAACCAGTCAGGGTGCTCTTTATTTCTCCAACATTTAAGGTTGCTAGCCTCAGGTTCACCTCTGATTCCTTTGAGAGACTGGTATTGCAGCTGTCGTGGCTGAAAAGAGGAATAGGGCAGATGGAAAGAATGGCTGAGATTTCGCTGCCATTAGTTCAGACACCTTAAAGCCGATTGACAACACTTGGCTGGCTGTACGGGCTGCCTCTGTGGTCCATAGAGAAATCAGCACCCATGAAAGGCGATTCCACCCTTCATAAAACAAGGGACTAACACAGAGGGAAGAGATGAATCAACTCCGGAGGTGCTCACCTGTCCTCTCTGCTTAAAGAAGAAACCCAGGCGATGTGTTCAGACCAGCGGGTTAGTCCCTCCTCACCTGAGGGATAAAAATCCCACCCCAGATCCTCTGCAGAACCCTTCTGGGTAGATGCTGGAAACACAAAGGCTCCTGCCCCACGGTGTCATCCCATGCCATCGGGGCATGAGGGACCAGAAAGTGTTAAGAGCAGAGATCCCAGGTGCAGGGCTGTCACACGCACCCTGCCCACCTCTATTTTGGTTCCCCAACACCCAGCTGACAAAGGAATATGCTGGGGATTGCGATCCCTGCCCTAGTTTTGCTGACATTCTGGTAGCAGATGAGGGAAGCATTTGGGGCCAAAGTCTTAAAAGAAAAAAAAAGAAATTCAGGCCCAGATTTTCAATCATTTGAAGCTTTAAGATATTTTATGCTGAAGTTTGGCTTGGCCACATCTTTAGTAGTTGCTAGAATCAAACAGAATCTCCAAACCTTTTGGAAGTATTCCTAGTGCAAGAAATTACCAATTTCCATATTTTTGTTGCTCTTGATGTTTTTGACACTCAGGAACAAACTGTCTTCATTTAAATGAGATGAGAAAAGTATCTCCTGCAAATTATGCCATTTCTTTTCTCCATTATGTTTTTCTGCATCTTCTGGCAGCGCTGTTACAAAACCCACAGCAAACGGTCGAGTGGAACAGCAAAGACAATAACTTTAATGGAAAGAAATTGGGAACTGGAAGATGACACAGATTGCATTAGGAAAAAAAAAAAGTGAAATAATATTTAATTTCCCTGGTCATAAATAATCTGTCCGCCCACGTTACAAGCACATCAAAGATGACAGGAAAAATAGTCAGTGACATGAGAAAATATCATTATTTCCTCATTAAATGTTTTTATATTTTTATAAGGGGGAAAAAAAATTAAAAAGCACCCTGACAAGCAAAAATATAACAGCTGAAGGGCCATTGAAGAAATGAATTAGGACTACATAAGCGTGTAGATGCGTAAATCAAAAGAAAATCTGACATCAACAAAACTTTGCCGACTGGTAGAACCAAGTTCCATTGCAGACACGGAGTGGGACGGCTGCCGGCACGCTGCGGATGCTGTTCAGCAATCAGTGGGCATCACTGTTGCTGTTCAGCAATCATGCTTGTATCAGGGCTGTTTTCATGGGCAAAGACAGGGGATTTGGTTTGTTCAACACTTCTCTGCAGCAGCTGCTGGGCAAAGAGGATCCCTGCGTAGCCAACGCTGTGCTGCAGTACATCTGTCCTGAGGAGTTCGAGGCCAGACCCAGAGCACGAGGCTGCTGCTGTTGTTGCTGCAGGGAATGCCTGGAAGTTTGGGAAGGTCACAGAGGCTGTGGAAGCAACCTGGGAATTAGGGCTAAAGCCCTGCAGATGAATGCTGGGGGCATTGCGGGTGCTCCTGAGCTGTCTTCTTTGCAGAAGGGTTTTGCACAAGGCTGTACGTGTTGTGCATGCTACTCATCATCTCAGCAGAGTTCATTTCTTATCCACACTACTGCTCACCTCTGTGGAGCCCACAAGTGCCGACAGCTAGTCAGCGAGGGCAAAGAAGGCCCCAGATGAAGGATGATCTTTAGGGGAAGGGGGTACACGCTCCTGCATCGTTTTCTGTGTGTTTTCTCCCTGCACGTAGGGACAGCACCTCTGCAAGAACCCGGTGCGGAGATGCTGCTTGTTTCTGTCTCTCTAATGATCCATCCCCTGCATCCCTCTCCAGCCCCGGTGACCAGAACACATCTATTCAGAGCACCATTACCACCGTCATTTCTGCTCCAAGACACATAACATCGCTCATCGACAAGAAGTCAAGGTCACGACACCCCCAAACGCACAGCGCGCAGCCTCGTCTCGTCTGGTCTCGGTGCTGCTGAGCACCTCCCTCCTCACGCGCGCGCTAATGGCACCATTACCGCTCCCCTCCAGATTGTTTAACAGATGCTCTTGATAAATACCGAAGCAGCTGAAATTCTGCAGGAAATGAAGCGCGGCCGCCCGACCGCCACGGTTGCTCGTGAAGGATAGGAGACGCTCGCAAGGTCTTTGGGGCGGGATTGCACAAGCAGAGGTATTTGGCCCTTCCACCGGCCCCAGAGGGTCTGGAGGCAGGGAACAAAATGGGCCTGAGCTGTGCCAAGTCTCACCAGCTCCCAGGTACCAGCCAAGGTCGGTTCTCCTAGAGAAATATGAGCAGTGCCATGCTATAGGGCTCCCAGTTGCATCTGTGCACGCAGGGAATTCACTGGGAGCTAACAAACACAGAAGCTACAGCTTAAATAAATATATATATTAACATAAATGTACACTGTGTATGGGTATGTTTGCTTATATTCAAAATCGACTGTTCTCAAATAGCTGAAGTATTTGTGAAGACAAAGTCTGAACAATCCTGGAGAAGTTTTCCAGGTGTTCTTTTCACTGACATTTAACAATCCTGACTGATGGGCAGCATTTTAAGATTTTATTGTCCCTTCTTTTGACGTGCAGAAGTCAGGCAACCTCACAACTTTTCAGCTTCCTTTTTCACTTCGCCTGCTCTCCTTCCCTCCTGGTGCTCTCATGTCCCCATTCAGCTCATTTTCTGGTGTGGGAGACATGACCATGGGGCTAAATAGTGGGAACAGAACAAGGATATCCCGACAGAAATTGATGTTTTTATACATAAATACACAAGCATGCACACACATATATACAGTTGTGTATATACATGTAGTGACCAAGGGGATAGGAGGAACTTATTTCACCAGAAAGAAATCTAGCCCTGGTGTGCCTGCAGACCTGTTCCCTCCCCTCCGGCTGCACCATGGTTTATTTCTGCACCTTTGCTCTTCCCTTGGGTACAGGAGATTTTGACTGGGTATGCTGAGAACAGGAGGAGAAAAGAAGAATGAGGAAGGAGCGGTAAAGACAGAGGGAAGAAGGGAGGTTAATAAATGGAGAAGGCGAAGAATTAGTTGCTGAGATAGTAGCTGTGGTTGGAAAAGTAAACTCCAATTTTTACGGGAAATTCCTCTTCCGAATTGGAAGCAACAGCCTAGGTTCTCAAACCTTCTCACAGAAGAGTAAATGTGTAAAAAAAAGTCATATGGAGACATCAAAATGATATAATACGAATCACTCTGCTATTACAAACTATTTAAAATTAATGCTTTAATGTAATATAAAATCCATCCAAATTAGGCCGGGGAAAAAAATATGGAAACCAAGAGTTTTTCAGTGCTCAAAACAAAACATTTTGTCATTACCAAAATGAAATACGAAGTCAAAACAATTCATTTTAACTATTCTCCATCAAACATTTTATTGTAGTTGACCGGTTGCCGTGAAAGCTCGCAACAAAACCTTTAGCTTCCAGTAGCAAATTGCTCAGGTTAAAAACAGCCAAAAGAAATGGGAGAAAAAATAATTAAAAAAACTTGGTTATCCAAACCAAGGGGATTAGGGACTGCGATTCCCTTGGGAATCTGGGAAACTGGGTCCTTGATAATTGCTGTTGTATCGGAGATTCCTTGAAACCCACAGACCGACGTGGCCTCACCCATGTCAGGAGTACCCCTTAGTAACATCCCACCCTGTAAATGACTCCTGCTGATGCTCTGCAGTTCAGCCCCACTCCTCCTGCTTTTGTGAAAGCCTGCAGTGGGATTACTGCTACCTGGCGCTGCCCAGGGACACGTGGTGAGGACAGAGCCTCGTCCCTGGCCTCTCATGTGGCTGCCTCCATGTGGGACCCCGCTGTCCACATGCCCGGAGCTGGCTGCTGCTTCACCGCGGGGTCATTAATGGGCAGGAGCCCTGACTGCAAAGTGTACGGAGCCCACGTATTCACCCACCCACGTGTCTGCCTCCTGCCTAAATTAAATTAGCAAAGCCACCAGGAAACTTACCTTAAAATACTTCATCTTAAAATGCACAAAAACAGACCAAAGGCCACAATCGCGCGCTAGAGCAAGTCTTTTGGGTCCAAGGGCTGCGCTCCTCTGGGAATCAGGCCATTAAGTACGGATTTACGTGCTTTGCTGTAGGCACTCAGCTTTAATTTGTTTTTGTTGTGCAATTTACCGTGGCACTCCCTATGTTCAGGCCGCTGCCCAGGAGAAGGCTGCGTGTCCCGGCCCTGGGTGGCCATACTCCTTGTGGCCGACCCCTTTTGGGCAGCCAGGGTCACTGCCAGCCAGGAAGCTGCTCCTGGGCTTAATAAAGATGTTATGCACCAAATTTAACCAGTTTCACTTCGTTTGCTGCACTGAGCAGCTCACATTTTAATCCGTTGCAGGGCATCTTCTGCAGGCAGGAGTGGACAACAGAGAAGGAAGACGTGCTCTCCTCCCAAAATTACCCAGCAGTGCTGGGAAGCAGGGTGCTGCCTTGCAGCTGACCCTGGGCACTGGTGTGTCCCTGGGATAATTTGTTTTTCCCTCCCTGGGGCTGCACGGAGCAGCAGGGCAGGGCAGGAGCTGTGTGCTGAGCAGTGACAATGCTGCACCACTGGACAAAACCTCCCTGCTCCCCCCATCCACGCTGTCAGCTCTCTCTACAGATGCTCTGTTTGCCTCTGCCTCAGGGAATCACAGCCCAGCTTTGTAATAGGTTTTTGGTTGCAATCCATGAGGCTTGCCAGAGCATCAAAGCTCCCTGGATGCAGCACTAACCCCTCAGATCCCCTCATGTTCGGTGCTCACACCTGCTTCATGTACTCACTTCTGAGAGAAGCTCCTCGCTTCTTTCCCAAGACCCAGGCTAGCCCAGAATTTTAAAAACCTCTCTTAATGTCTTCTTTTGGTCACTTTGCAAGTATGAAGACGTTTATTGATCTCACTGTTGTTTCTTACTGCAAAAGCCTGGGAAAACCCGTAAGGGTTTTATTGCAAAATGCGTTACGCACTGTGAGTTTGGTCTTCTGCACAGAAAAAGGCTCCCCCTTGACTGGACAAGCCTGTCAAGTGCTTGGTTTTGTGACACAGAAGCTTGGTACACTACTGATTTCCCCTGATTAGGTGGATTCACTAAGGACAGGGGCAGGTTTCCCCATTGCACCCCTGTGAGGACGGGGCTGGCGAAGTGACCCCACGATGATAACAGCTCCCACGGGGGCTGGGGAGGCTCAACATGCACGGAGGGCTGGGCTCTCACACAATTTTGTCCCCAAAAGTGACTTCATGAGCTCTTGGCTGGGAAGCCTCAGGTGACTCAGTCCAGATCAGTGCGCCAACGAAGAGGTGAGCACCAACTCCCACCCGCAGAACAGCTGCAAGTTTTGGCAGATTCAGGATCTGGATGTATCAAGGAGCTGTGCTCTACCCAGAGACACAGCATCACTGCCATGGGACAGAAACTCGTGGTTATGGAGCCAAATCCTCGACTGCTGGAAATGGACAGAGCTCTCTGGAAGTTACCAGACTGCACACATGCGTGGTGTAAAGCAGCCTGGCTCCACTCCTGTCAGCAAACTGGGTCCTCAGTGCCAATCCTCCACTGGTTATTAACAGACCAATGCCATTTACCCCATAATCAAGCTCTTGCTCCCCACCACCTACTGCATTTCTGCTTCTTTCTTTATCTCTGCCTTTTCTCCCGTTCCTCCCCACGCTCCCCATTCTGTTTGCTGTTTCCCACTCTCTCTCCCTCTCCTCCCTGCCTTTCCAGCTTCAATCCCCCCAGTACTTTGTTCTTCATTTTCCCATCTCCCCTTCCCTGCAATGATTTCTCTCGTGCACACACCTCCCTCGCTGCCTCCTGTTTCTCCATTTCATTTTCTCCTTTCCTCCACATCTCTCCCAGGTCCCAATTCCTTCTCTTTTAACTCCCCTCCTCTCCTCCCCCTATCGTCTCTTTCCTCCCCACCCAGGGACGGACGGCGGATATACCCCTGTCGATAGCTGTGATTTCTGCTAACTGCTTGGCCAGGGTCAAGGAGTTTTCTTCATTATCTTTTTATTGCAAACAGCCTCTGCATACAAGAAGCTCCATTAGTAAATATCGATGCACAGCAGGCTGGGTGCACATAGATTACCACGACACGTCAAACAGCAGAAATGACAAATAGGCAGCTGAGCGCGGGCAGTGAGGAGAGCTGTGTTAACGTAAGCAAGAAAACACAGCGAATGCAACAGGGGAAATAATTAAAAACAAATACATCGGCAGCTTCCCACCACTGGAGAGGCAGTGGGGAGATGGAGGCTTCCAGCTCAGGAGCGGAATCCCCCACCAAGAGACTGCTGAAGTCCTGAGTGCACCTTCCTGGCTCCTGCAGCTGCTTCGCGCACGTGGCACAGCCTTGTGGAGAAGGCCTCGCAAACAGATTTCCAGGCACAATTTGCTCCCGAACACAACACAATTACAGGAACTTCGGTGCTCTCGTTTAGGGGTTGGAGAGGGGCGGCGCTCAAGCTGCAATCTTTCTAATGGCTTTGACCATCGTCTTTGGCAGGTTTGATTTTCAGGGCATGATCTCCTGCCGGAGTGACCATATCCATGTCTTGGTTGAAGAAACTACTAGGTGCACAGTAACCAGAAGGGAGGTAAACAGAAGAGGAAAGAAATATATGGTACAGAAAACAAAGAAAGGAAGATGATAAAAAGAGGGTAAAGCACTGTGGGGGGACAGAAAGAGATGTTAAGGAGGAAAATGGAAAAAAAATCAACAAAGGGTTGAATACAGACAGCAAGACCCAAGTTTCTCATTGTACAGCTCCATCAAAACCTCCTGATTTGTGTCACCTGAGAGTCCCATCCACCAGCTCTCACAGAGCGTTGTGCTGTGACGCCACCTCTGCATGTGGCTCGGGAGCTGTATGTAGGCTGCAGCCCAGTTCAGGTACAAAGTGTGGCTCCTTGCTAGGGCCCAATCTCTTTATTGCTCCCCGTTCCCTGGATTATCAGCTAAATACAACTGGCAGAGACTTCTGCCATTGTCAGCAGCTCTCCCATCACCTCTCCAGACCATGCGCTGTGTCAAGCACCATACCCAGTGCTTCACAGTGTGTCCTCAAAGGGCTGATTGCCTCACCTCTACTTACTCTGTTTCGGAGCAATCTTAAGTCGTATTCTCACCTATTCTGCAGAGCCCACTTCTACTACCTCTGCCTTACACCTCTCAGCTCTGGCTGAGTCCTTAAAAGATAAATTCAGGAAAAGTCCTGTTGCTTCTCACAGAGACACGTTTTCATTGAGAAACAGGTAAATAGAACTTTAGGAGAACCTGTTATGAAAATAAAGTTGAGAGGGTCTAACCCTCTTTTTTGATTAGAACAGCTCGTCATTTGATCCATGCAACAAATATACTTCGTGCCTTTAACACCATCAGTTAACTGGCCCGGTGTATTGATCTCAAGAAGTGCCCTAAAACGGAGTAAAATCTTGAAGGAGATGGAGTAGGGAGTGTAAGAACCAGTATTAAGTCAGTAAGGAAAGCCTGCTCTCTAAAGTATCTTTCCTGCACTGTATTGGTTTTTGAGGCCTCATGAATAGCATCCCTCTTCTCTGTACGCAGTTCTCTAACTTCGGAGTTTTCCATGACTCATTGCCCCAAGCAGCAATGAATTGTCTCTGCCAGGTTGCTAGTTCTGGAGTATTAACAGAATATTGAGAATCTCATTTCTGATCTCCCTTAAAACCTCTCGGTAAATGGATCTGGCTCCGAGAAAGGGCAAAAATAATGTGTGCAATAAAAAGGCCCCAAAAAAGGAGGAGAAAAAAAGAGAAATGAAAGAAAAAGATGGGATTTCCAGAGAGTCCTGACTGATCTCCACTTCATTATTGAAAGATTGGACTATTAAAGGGACACAGTAGGCCTGAAGGAATTGTGTGATCATTTGTGCAAATGGTAATTTCAGTGTTCAGTCTATCATATCCATAAACATAATGTGGCTGGGACTGACATGAGTTATAGCAAATCCCTTTCCCAGGAGGCTCCATGCCACTTTGATGCAATGCCTGAGAATGCAGAGAGCTGGAAAGTAAGAGCCGCTTCCTCCTCCCGTGCTCGCTCTCAGCTGAGCTGATGGGTGAAGCCACTCTGATTACAGCAGATTTGTGGAATTAAATGGAGGAGCCGTTGTGCTGACAAAGAAACTGTTCCAATTGCAGAGAAGCTCATCTCTGTCTTGTACTTACTCATTCACACAACCGAACATGCAAAATCTGTTCAGTAAATAAAGACGTGTTACTCTGGCTCAACACGCTGCTTTACTGAAGTGCTAATCCCAAGGGGAGCGCACGCCAAATACTTCCCCTGCTTTACAGATGTGCTGCTCGACTGTGTGTGTCCTCACATGCTTGTAGGTGGGGAAATGCATGTCCTAACATTGAGACATCACTCCTCTCCTCTCTGTGAACTCAGCAGCCAGCAGTGCAAAAAGGGATTTTCAGCTGTGCCAAGTCTGAACACCCTAATCTGATTGACCTTAATCTCAATCTCTTCATAAGAATTGAGTAGCCTCAGCCTGCTGAGACCCCACCAGCAATATTGTGAATTCACCTTATTGCATGGAAACACCAGTTACAAAAGCCCAGTCCCAGACAGGTATAGCCCTGACCTTAGAAAACAATCTCGCTCGGTTTCTGACTGATGCAAATGAAGCTTTCACACAGTTTCTACACTGAGATAAATATACACAAGCTCCCCCAGCTTTCCAAAGGCAAAGGGCAGAAATTTAAGCTTTATATTCATTGGTTCAGGAAAGCCAGAGGGGGAAAAAAAAAAAAAGAATTTTAAATGTCACAATACTGTGTATTTATTCATATAGAATCCAAGGAATTGGATTCTTATTTGTGCAGAATTTCTGAGTAACTTCTTTTCGAAGAAGAGGGCCAACATTGTGTCAAATCCTGTGGCACACGCTGCATTTGGAGCAGGGGTGTACTTGATGACAGCCTCTGGATTGCACAAAGATGGGGCTTTGCTGGGGAATGTCTTTGAGCACCAACCCCAACAATGTTCTTTGCTCACTGGCACATCACAGTCCTGCAGTCCTGATACCAGCTGACTACCCCACATGCAAGTTGCACATTTCATCTTCATCTTATATTAAGATCACGAACAGTATCTAAAACATCATCACTTCTCCGGAAGCATCGCCCTTGATTTTTCCAGCAGCTCAGTCTGAAACCTTGCCTTTTGTTGTTGTTTAGGTTTTGTTTGTTTGTTTTGCCTTGGATGTTACCGTTCAGAAGTTAAGAAACAGCAGCCAATTAAAAACAGACAAGGGAATTTGACTGCAGTAGCTAAGGGAGAGATTTGCAGGTAGATCGGCCTGCTTCTCATGTCCCAGGCTCGCACAGCATCAGTGGGTTTGGAGACCTTCACCTCTGCACCTGCCTGAAATTCCTCCTTGCAGTAATCTCTTTGGAGGGTTTCTGACCTGCAGAGACAACTCTGTGCGTCCTTTAATGTGGCTTAGAAGTCAACCCCATTAAAAAGTAACAAACTGCCTTTCTACCTCAGGCCTTCCCACACGTGGTGTTCCTAATGAGGGTCCGGCTTTTAGAGCAACCAGAAACCAATTCTCAGCCCACGGAGAGCGGCAGCGGAAGGCGAGACACAACTGTACCTGTGCCATGGCATGGAGCACGTCTCTGAGCTGGCCCGTGGACGACCACAGCTTGTTGGCTGCTGTGAGCAGCAGCAGGTGGCTCCTCCAGAGAGCAGCTACCGCAGAGCTACGCTGGGATTTGGATGGGAAACTGGCGTGGGGAGAGCTCGCAGGATAAGCTGCTTCTGCACGGCCTCCCGAGAGCTCCGGCCAAAGCAAATCCAGGAGCAGACACGAATGAGGGACCCAGCACTGAGCCTGATCCAAATACGAGGACTTTCTGGGGGCCAGATCTCCTGCAGCCTGTGACAAGGACTGCCAGCAATCCCTATCAGCCATGAAACTGGAGAAACAGCTTGGGCAGAGGAAGCTGCAGATCATTAGTCTGCTTTGCCTGATTGCATGGAGTTTCTCCCTTGGCTCAGCAAAGCCAGCTCAATTCCTCTCCCTGTTAGACATTGGCCCAAATTACAGAGTTTACATCCAAACTTTACAAAGCATTAATATTTAGATGGTGGGTTATGTTTCCATCTATAATGCCTTTAATTTTATGGGAAAATAACATACATTCCGAGTTTAAATGTCCCAGTTTTCAACTGCTTGGCTGGTTTCTCATCTGATTTCCTGCTGGTTTTATTCCACCAGTGTAATTTCCTGACTTGGTGGAGTAGCACCTGATCTTTGTCAGAGTAAAGGAGACCAGAACCAGGCCTCTTTTCGGCTGGACGCTGTGCTGGCTTTCCGAGCCAAGGACACAACAAAACTGAGCTTGGTGCCTCCTGGGACCCATCTTCTGTTCCAAGAATAAAACTGAGACATTTCCTATGTTTGCAGGCCAAACTCTACCTTTAGCTGACTCCCTTGCACACAGGAAACCAGGCAGGTTTTATCTGTTTTGTTTTTTAAATGCTCAGTGGATGAAAACAAAGCTGTTCTGCAAGATGAATTTCAGCTCCCAGAGACAAATTCTGCCACCTTTGCATAACACCATGAAAACATGGGTTGGGAACAGGGAATGTTGCTATAAACTACAGAGTCATTAATGGGCGACTCTGTAATAATCAGGTGTATTTATAAATCAGGAACAACTTTCCCAGCAAGACTACTTTCCATCACCTCCCACTGCATTATTGTTCCCTGCCAAATCTGTCAGCTCACACTTGCATTGTTAATTAAGTGAACCACTCAAGGCAGGTGAACAGTGAGGAAACAACCCGTAATTTTCCCCGTGATCATTTCTCTCTTTGGGTCTCTGCACTTGGCTGCCTCCTTTCCACATGACCTGCTTTCTCCCCAGCACAGAGGCAAGCCCGTGAAATGCACCTGTGGGGAGAAAGAGGAAGCAAACGGGGGAGAGAGAAAAGACAAAATTTGCCGAAAGCCTCATCTGGAGCTTTCAGCATCTCCAGCAAATCCTATTACTGCCTTCAGAGGGAGGGGGGTGGAAATGCTCCAAGAAAAAGGATCAACAGAAAAAACAACACTTCTCTCCACTCTCCTCCTTCATTGCCTCTTCAACATTCCCCCCGCGCTCATTCCTCCTTTTGCTTGCTTAGGAAATTGCAGCACCACCAAAATCCACAGGCAGCTTCAGCTCCTTCCCCTCTCTCTTGACCTTTTCACAGTTCTAAGGGTTATTTAATGAGCTTAGAAAAATAATGCAGTTAATGGCAGAATCCCTGGAAGGGCAGCGCTATCGAGCTTCCCCCTCCTCCTCCTCTCCCTCACTGGAGGCCTTGTCACCTTCAAACCTCCACTTCCAGCTTTCTTTCTTGAGCACTTTAAAATGTCTTCAAATTAGCACCACTTCATGAAATGGAGAAAGAGATTAGTGAGAGGCCTGGAAAGAGGCATTTAAATGTTGCACTTTGAAAAACATAGTCACAGAGGTTTGATCTTCATATGCTAGTGAGAATAAAGAGTGGTTTCTTTACAATCCAGATATAACAACTGGCATAAAACAGAAGATCTGCTAATGTATTCACCCTACTGTATCTCATAGAGAAAGCCACAATACACTGTAATATAGTGAGGGGATGGGATAACAATCCCTGAAGATCGAGACAGCTTCAGCCATGCTAGTAAAGAACGCATCAATTTACACAAAATTAAGTACATTTGCGGCACTAAATGTCGACTTGATTTCACAGGTCTAGAGTTGGTAATCTTGCCTCTCCTCTTCTCCAGCAGACAAAACCTACTGCCCACAGGCACTAGCCACAACTCATCTTTCTTCCCAGAATTCAACTTCCCACCTGAGACCATGTTATAATTCCACGTAGCATCCAGAGGCTGTACGTGGTTCTGAAGATAAAACCAAGTATAGCATGAATGATAAAGAAATAGTAAAGAATAACCCACCTTTTGAATTATTTTTGGACCTTAAATGCAAGTAAAAGTAGTCTGTAAGGGTCTCCAAAATGATATCAGTATGAAAGAACTTTGAAATGTCAGAGTGGTCTAAATTAGAACTGGGTTTTCAAAGCTTTGTCTTTGCTCTGGCAGGTTTCAACCCATATGATCTCTTAATCATTCTTCATCTAGCAACGAATTGGTCCTTTCCACTTGGAGACCCACCTATCATACTTAAGAGACTTACCCCAGGTTTCAGCAGTAGGTACTAGTCACCTTGGACCTCGGGTCAATGCAAGGGAAACATCTCTGAGGTGATTCAATGCACCTAAATCTGAGTCACAGTCTGGAGGAGGCTCTTTACATTAATTATAGGGGAATCTAGTATGACTAAATCCCTAAGGTAAGTACCTTCATCAAGTGTCTACAGTTAGGTGGGATGAATCTCAAGTTTCCTCCACCCTTGAGAGGCTTTGCAGAAGAGCTCTCCCTTCTGACTTGGAGAAGTCATAATGTCTGCATTTTTCAGCTTAAATTTAATCATGGCTAGTTGACATTCCTTTGTTCTTGTGTCAGTGCTACCCTTGAGCTTAACAAATTGTCTCCTTCCCTGGCATTATGAATCCTTCTATTCCTCTTATCCTCCACAATCCCCTCACTCGTTTAGCAACAGCAATTATTTATTTCTCTTAAAAATACAAGTCTTTGACTCCCTGTCCACTTGATTATCCCATCAGTCCTTCCTAGAAACTGCTCTTCTCTGAAATACTCTGCATCGGACAAGGGTGTCTAGAGCTGCACTTAGCATTACAGCTGAAGGTATACCAGGTACTTATACAAAAATATTTGCTTTCTCTTGCTTTATTAGACATACAATGCATGAGGTATCTTAGAATTTGCCTTTTCAACAGTTCTATCACATACTGATGCCTTAGTGGTCTTTTCTAAGGTCATCTAGGTTATCCAGATATTTCTTCATCTCACAAACATTGTCCTCCTACACAGATTCCTCAGCTCACTTGTCCAATGCTTACCAGTACCCTAGAACAAGGAAATTCCACTGAGTTTACACCAGCTCTATCCAACATCACTTGTCACTGGTATTTTGTGACAATTTCCATTATTAATGAAAATATGAAATTGGATCTGACAGGACTGGCCCTTGAAAAATTTTATTACCAACCACCCCCACTGAAATACTTCCTTTCTTGGAGAACTCATCTCTTTTGGTGGCACTCTTATTATCTAACTTCACTTCACCTCTAATGTCTCAATGAGTATTTTTCATATTGCCTGTATCAAGTGTTCCTAGCTTATTTGGATTCAGATCTAAGTACAACAACCAGCTGGAAAATAGTTACCTTCTCAAAGCAAGATACCACATCATTCTTTTGCATCCTTTTCTTGGAGAAAGATTTGTGATCCACCTTACGCTGCTCTAATTAATTTTGTCTTTCAAAGGTGTTTTTGCATACTACAGAGGTCACACTAATAGACTTATAAATGCATTGATCATTTTTTTCCCTCTAAAATACACATGCCATGCTTACAATTCTTCCATTATATAGTATCAACCTGCTACTGAACCAACATTTTGTTAAACAGGCCTTTCAGATATCAGAAATAAAAGCAATTTGTTCCTCTCATTACCATTGTATCAAGCAGTTTGAATTTTACTTCTGCCTCAGCTATAATAATTTAAATGTCCATACACTTCTTTCCATTTGTGTCCCACCTTTATGCCATGGTTATTATTAACATCCTTATTGAAATTGAAAGAAAATTATTCATTTTGTTTTGAGGACAAACAAAGATTACTTTTAAACTTGGGGCCATTCTTCCTGCATGGTGTCAGTATTTCTTCTCTCATTACATTCTCCTTATTTCTATGGGCAAGGAATTTCTACTGTTTGTTTTAATTTCCTCTGCAAAGAATTTCCTTTGCAAGGAAATTAAAACCTTGACATTTTGCAATTCTCACTTTATCCCCACAGCTCATCTGAGATGTTGTTCTCATTGCTGATCAGTCCCTTTCTTTATAGGTCTACTCATAACCTAAGTGGGTATCTGGAAACCTTTGATTCTTCCTTTGTCACAGGACATTTATCCTTTTGACTTTCTGAATCCACATAGTTGTCTGATGGCTTTAATACAGAGAATTACACAATAGATAGCCTTTATCCTAGAACCTCAAGCCAATTCCCTTGTGTTAATGTAGTCGGTCACAATAAAAAAAAAAAAAAGAAGAAAAAAAAAGAGAGAGAGAGAGAAAAAAGAGTTATTTCTAGGATTAGGAGAATGATCTTATGCCTCAGAACTTCCAGAAAAGGAAAAAATAAAAATAAAAAAGGTTACTCACTACAATTAGAAGTCCACGTGCTGCCCAGGGTGCTGAAGAGAGCTGGAGTGATTTCTGCAGTATACCCAAAGGATGGATGCTGTAATGTGGGCCAAGTTTATCTGGAAAACATAACGTTGAATATTGAGGTCAGATTCATTCCTGTAAAGGGAAGCCAGCAGAAAGAATTTATCCACGAGTTATATAAGTTTACCCAAAATACATTTTGAGCATGTAAAGCAGAGAATGGCTTTTTTTTTTTTTTTTCCCTAGTGTTCTGCACAAAGATAGCTTTTACTTTAGTAGGTAAAGCCAGTTCTTGTCTCATGATCTTAAACTGAAACGCACATACAAAAATCTAGATTTAACTGGTGTTATCAGTGGGGAAAAATCTGTGATTTACATTTGATTTTAATTCAGGTCTTATGGATCTGAATTCCCATTTGCTTTTATAAGTTGAAGGTGAGTACCTTTTAATGTCAGACCGTGCAGCGGTCAGCCAGCTTGCTGCATGGGTAAGCCATTTCACTTTACTCTCCAGTACCTCCATCAAACCCACTCATTTAGCATGGAGCATTTTAGAATACACAATACAATTGAGTAGGGACATCACCCTTCAGCCCCTTCCATTTTTGTGTTTCCTGAATTCCTCTGTTGAATACTTTTATTGGATATTTAGAATATGCATTGTCACTCATTCTGGACAATTTCCTTTCTATTAAATGTACTAATGCACAGCATCTGCTAGCATACACATAGCTGATCCACAAAGACTGGGGAGTTTAAGGACTGCCGGATGACTGGAGCCGAATTACCTAGGGGTTCCTTCTCCTTGAATTATTCTACTATGAAATTCTCATCTGCAGGCTGCAAAGGGGAAACGACAGAGAGAAAAGAAACAGCTTCTCCCTGTCTAAACTTTCTGAGGAGCCTGTCGTGCTAAGTACTGGCCTGTCTCCTCTCGTTTGCGTTAACAGTGTCTAAATCACTCTTTCAACTCGCTGCCTTCCACAGGAGGAGCTGAGGCA
Organism: Aythya fuligula; assembly: GCF_009819795.1. Taxonomy (NCBI): domain Eukaryota; kingdom Metazoa; phylum Chordata; class Aves; order Anseriformes; family Anatidae; genus Aythya; species Aythya fuligula. Next base: position 7,596,436 of record NC_045577.1, read on the forward strand.
GCAGCACAAATGGATCCTTAAGTACAAGGGGCTGGAGTGAGCTATTTCCATATGTACTTGGAGATGAAAAAAAAAAAAAAAAAAAAAGTGTACTTTTAGCTTTAGGTTTCTATCTCTTACTTCCATTAATGCAAGCCTAAGAATCACTTAGCTTTTTATTTTCATATTAAAAACATCTTAAAGTAACTTAAAAATGGGTCTGAATGTTAATATCAAATAATTACAACCTGGGGATGAGCTTAGTTTCCATCAGTGGTGACCCCCTGAGACATCAGCTCTGCAGACTCCCACATCCTTTGCTCCAGACCCAAAGACAGCCGGGCTGCAGGCACAGATAAACAGCCCAGGGCCTAAGCACGGCAGGATGTCAGCTGGCCCCTAAAATGTTAGCTCCAGGAATAAGGTACACCTGTGAGAGGCTGCTATTGCCTTTACCTTTGGTTCAAGTGCTGGATGAGTGTGAAGAGCAAGAGCTGTATCCTCCATGGCTGACAGCTCCAAATTCTTTCACCTATTTGCCATTAGTAGGGCAGAAGAAAGCCATGAATGGGTGTGCAGCAGATTTAGGGGCTTTAATCTGGCCAATAAATTGATCCAGCTGGACTCAAACAATAGTGAGGCAAAGCAAAGCCAATCTTTGGCTCTTGCAGCCTAGGTGTTCTGTGCCACAGCTCTGCCTCTGTGTGCCCATTGCTGCTGGAAGCTCTATCTTTGGAGTGTTACAATCACCAAAAAGGAGGCTAAGGCCGCCTACGGGCTCTCTTGCTAAAATTGCTTTCATTTAGAACTATTTATCAGCGTTTTCACACCATTTTTCAACCACTCTCCTCAGCAGCCCTATGCAATGCAAATACCTCCAAGTCATCACTGCAAGCCGAAAGAGCCCAGCCTGATAAAATATAACACACAAGGCAGGGAAATTCAATTACAACAGACTGGCTGTGCTAGTCCCAGCTTTTTGCTGTGCTTCAAAGGGGAGGGATAACAGGTAGACAGATTTCCTAGACATGTGTGTGCAATCGCTCTTGCTGCTGATCTCTCAGAGGCAAAGTGATAGGCAGGTTCACTCAAGACTGGGAGAATTTAATTTGTGTAATGTGACCCACTGCAGAAACTGAAACTTCATTGCAACCACCTAAACTGGGATTTGAGGATGTACATTAGGCAAATTTCACCCCTAAGTCCAGCTCAAAGTGTTCACAGATTAAGTTTGAAACATTTCTTTGATTTGAGGGCGGAATGACTTAAAATATCTTCAGCCATAGCACCAGGGCAACTAGGGAAATTTGCACATCTGCCTTATCAGCCATTACACCCAGGTACAGCAGAAGTTGTAGATTCCCTGTGTATAGTTCTCTGCATAGGTGAATTAATCCCAGCAAGTTGAAGACCAGATAGAAGAATTATTCAATATTATATGTGCAATATTCATTTACAGGATCTGATCAGCCCTCTGACCATACACTGTTCCCTCACAAGCCTGCAGGAGGCTTGCTCCATCACCATTGCATCCCAGTATATTAAGACAGTTACAAGAAATTCTTGGGCAGAGTTGTGATTCTGGTGTAATTTCCAAAATTCAAAGACTCTCTCATGGTACTTTCCTCATTCAGGACCCTCACTGTGCCTCAAGAACAGAACCGTTACCATATTAACACCTTTCTTTAAAACACAGTGCAGTCCTGTGGTGTACTTCAGAAACACTTTCTCAATATACACACACATATGCACACATACATGCATGCGTTTCTTTCCGTCCCTTGAGTAATTAATTTTGTTCCAACCGAATCAGAACAAGCAGAGCAGCCACAAATATATCTGAGAAGCTTTTAGAGAGCAGGCAGCAGCCCACACACCAAGCTGCTCAAGGGGGAAAAACCTGACACGACGAAATTGAGAGGCAGAGGCCTAGCAGAGGAGTGCGGCCTGGGCCTGGGCCTGGGCAGCAGTGGGGTGAAGCCCACCCCCAGCAGGGGCTGCAGGCTGCCGAGGCCCTCCCCAGCCCCTGAACTCAAGCAGTGAATATGGGGAAGGGGAGCAAGTGGGAAAATAGCATTTGGCTTGAAGGAGGTGGAGAGAAGGAGCTGGCAGCGGTCGCTGCACAAGTGTTGGGGATAACGCTGAGAGCATGTGTTACGTCTGCTGCCGTGGGACCAAGCAGTCAGCCGCCTCTAGCCTACAGATAAATAAGCCCAAGTTTCTGTGATGTTTCAGCAGCACATCTAAAAATCTGCAATAAAGGGCAGGAAACCCTCTGGCACTAATACATAGCCGTAGCAGCCCAGGTTCCAGGTCCCAGGAACCTCCTCTGCCAGGCCATGCACCCCGTAACTCTGCTTTATCACCAAACACAGCCAAGAATCTCCCACTTAAAAAAAACTGTGAGCAGCCCGTATTTACCTGGAGCTCCCGCAGCCAAGGCACACTTCCAGTTTGTCAATTCTGAGCGTCCCTTCCTGAAGTGCAAAGTCTTATTACTACTATCCATTACCTTGGGTAAATATTGGAACAACGGCATTCAGAACACAGTGCATCTGGATGCAAATACATTCAGCCTCCAGCCCTAAGGATCCTACCAGATCGTTACGCTGCAAAACTCCTCTTTGTGTCCGTGGTGATGCAAGGAATTAACGTGGCCTCGCCTGCAGAGATTGAAGGACACTGAGATGTGTCTGCATTGCCTACACGTGATTGGGCTTAAGCGTCTGCTTAATTTTAGGCTGGTGCTTAAAGCCCACAAAAGTTTGCCCAGAAATGCTTTTTTATAAGGGGTCTTTTCCTGTCCTGAATGCCAATGTGCTTGTAGCTACATAAAATCAATATCAGTGAGAGGAAGGAATCCTCTACGTGGAAAGAAGTCTTGGAAAAGCAGATTCATATCCAGGATCCATTGCTTCACACTAATATTCCACATTGGAAAGCAAGGATTTGAATGTGGGAAAGCAGTTATTTGAATAGATGTGTGCGAGGGAAGACACACACAAACTCTCACACACAGGCTATTGATTCAAACTGTATTTATGATTCTTCAGACCTCTAAGAAATTGATTTTATACTATTCTCTCTTTCTCTCTCTCTCCAGCTGAAAATCAAAGCTCAGTGTAGGATCCCTTAAAGAATTTTTCTGATAAGAAAAAAAATTTCTAAAGTTTATCTGGAAAAAAAAAAAAAAAAGAAGAAAGCCCAAGAATCCTGTGGATTTGGTGTTCAATATTCTGTCAACTGTCTTTTCAAAGAAACAGAAAACATAGAAAGAGCATTTAAAAATAAACAAGCAAACAAGCACAGCTCCACTTCTTTGTTTCCTTTTCAAGGAATGAATTAGACTTATTTTCAGCAAGTTCAGATAACAACTTGAGTTTTCAGTTCTTCAGTATCTCTCTTTTTCCCCTGGATTTCATTATTCTCATTAAGGTTTTGATTGATTGATTGATTGATTTACATACTTTTTAAGGGACTTATTGAAACCTGAAGTCACAAAATAGCCCATGTGCCAGCCATCTGCACTGGCATGTATCTGCTAAAGAGGATTGAGTCTGAAATTCAGTCTTTGGACCTAAACAAATTCACCTTCATTAAGCAAAATGCTTAAGAGTTTGTTCATCTTTAAGCCCAGGCCTAAAATAAAGGCTTTGCTGAGTTTTAAATGTTCTGATGAGCCAATGCACAAAGCTTGTGCTTTGAAGAAGCTTGGCCTTTCAGCTAGTGTCAAAACTCCTACAAGCTCCAGCAAGACCTGTGTTGATGCCAAGTCAACACAAGCTCAGTCTCCAGCGTCTGACCACAAGAAGTCTGACTTGAGCATGGAAAGCTACACAACATGAGAATGTTTTCTCAGGTATGGACTTCTGATTTCTTTCAGCTCCAACCATCATCTTCCTCATTTTTATTAGCCCCCGTGCTTTCTGGCCAAATCAGTGTCTTACCCACCAAGGGGATCCACTTCATTTCATTCTAAGCACCATGCACCAGCTAATTATAAACCAAACACAAATTAAACCCATCTTCCCATCCTCCTCTCTGAAACCCCTAATTGCCCATTACCCTGTATTGTGCTCTGACACAAAAGTAATTCTACTAAGTGGGGAGTTTTGTTGTTGTTTTTTCTTTCATAAAAACTGTTAATTTGCTATTAAATCTCTTGTTGAAAGACTAATAGCTTAATGAATGCATTAAACATGTGCAAATTAGTTTTTTTAAACTGCATTACTTAGTTGAAGATTGAAAGGGTATGATACATCATCGTTGGCTCAGTAGGATTTAATGAGGCATTAGACCATCTTCTGTCTTGGAGGCCAGACTTATGAATGATCCCCAGAATTGCACAGGCAACACTTGTCCCAGGTCCCTCTCCTGCAAGCGACATATATTTTCCCTTTGCCTGTTTCTTCCCCCGTTGCCGCTGATGTACATGAAATAAAAATGTAGTTTCCAGATCAGTTTTATAATGAAAAGTAGCCCATTGCTGATGACAAATGTTGTTTACAGTCACTAGAAAAGAGGGTGGAATGGTGAGTGAATATATTAGAGGAGGAGAGGATAGCTTTTATATTCATTATACTGCCATTTTGGGCCTGCGAAGACACATAACCTTTCTCTTTCTCCCTCCATCATACAGTCACTTTCAGATGTCTACATTAAAATAAAAAGCTGCAGGCGGTGTGTTTTGCATTAGCTACTATCAATGAAGAAGACATTTTCCACCAGTCAAACAGAGCTCGTTGCAGGAACATCATCCCTCTAAACACACTTACTGACGTTTTCCTGGGTGCCTTCCCTTCTACGCCCCTCCCCTGGTTGTCCCTGCTCCACACAAAAGAAAATCTGCATTAAATTACCAGGAAAAATCATTGCAAGGTTCTGGTTGTACCACTCATAAAGGAGAATAATACCCATCAGGGTGATGCAGGACAGCAGCAGCCATTGGTGCCTACCTGAGGAGCAGGCAACCTCTTGTGAGAGGATTATTCTGGAAGATTTTAGACCTATGGGGACTGAAGCAAAAGCCACAGACAACAGAAGCTGCAGGCAGAAAGCAGGTAGCCAAAACTGCACCACAAATTACATTTGAGCTGTGCAAATTCTGTTGGATGGCCTCAGGTGGACATGGCCTACTGATGCTTGCAAGCTTCCAGCATGGGCTCGAGAAGATGCTGTTCCCAGACAGGAAGATTTTGAGTATGGAGACTGTAGATATGAACCAATTTGGAGGAAAATTTCTCCTGTGAGGCCTGAGAGACTTCTGTTGCTCAGAGAGAAGGGCAGTAGGATGGGGTTTGTGGAGGAAAGAGTTTTATCTTGGCTAAGATGAAATAGGAACTCCTTATTTTTAGAAAATTAGATAAATTAAACTTCAAGAGAGGGATGCATAGTTTTAATACTTCTGGGGTTGTGCCTATCAATTAAAGAAGGAAGAGGCCTGTGGAGAGGTGGCTGCAGGACACCATGAGCTGACATGTTCTGGAACAAACCCAGAGTCAGACAGGCTGGCACCGATCCCACCTTCACATCTCCCGTCCATGCCATGATCAAAAGGCTGTCAGATACTAATAAAGTCTTAATGCATCATTTCTTATTCACACTGACTCATGTGAGACATCTTGGGCATCCAGGTTTAGTGGGTCATGTTCCTAGGCTCCTTCTGCAATGATTAGCTCTTCCAGATTCAGAAGAGCTAAGTTAGGATGGCCTGGCATGAATTACCATCTTTTCAAATCCTTCTCCACTGATTTTACAAGGAGCTTTAGGGGTTCTAGCCATTTATCTCTAACACCCAGGTCAGATGTCTGAAATTAGACACTGAATATCTTTATAGGATCTTATTCATCTCTGCAAGCCTATGTATGTGCAAGGCAGCAGGGCGGCACTGCTGCCATTAATGGCTTGTGGTGAGACATTGCCTAGGGGCTGAGAAGAGCCAGAGGGCACAGAGTTAGTGCTGGATCTGTATCATTTCATCCGAGCTAGTGCCCTCCACTGGCCTGATGGGAATCTCACGGAAGGAGCACCAAATGAAACATCAGGGATGTTCTAAAAATAGGAAATAAAGGAGTAAGGACTAGGCTCTTCCACAAGATCATGTAACGGTCCTTGGCTGGGCAGTGGCAGGTCCTTTATTCCCTTACTGGAACATACTTCAAATCTTTGTGGTGTTAGAACTGTAAGAAATTCAGGCCCATTCTGTTCACACCTTACACTTACCTGGTAAGTAGGAGCTCCTATGTCTCATGCTTACACCATAAGTCTTAGGGCACAGTATCTGACTATCTTTCCTCTGGGTAAGAATGAAAAGGTGGTTCTAATTGTGCTGAAATCAGCCACGGCATCATCTCTGGTGCTTTCCTTCCATGTTTGTATCAGGTGGAACCCCCTCTGGTCTGCACTGAAGCCAGAGCAGAATGAAATTGTCAGGCAGTTCCCTTCTGGGGAGCCTGGCTTTTAGGGGAACATACAAGGACAGGAACTGATGTCTGTTCAGGAAACATTCCTGTACTACTGAGTACTAAGGACTTGCCTCATGCAGCACCAGTCCACTGACACACTCATTAATTTGTTAATTAATCGGAGTACAGCTTCTGAGCTACATTTAGCCAGCTACAAGTTAGGGGCTTAGTCTCGCCGTCCCCTGAAGGTGCACCCCGAGGGTGACTGGCATCTGCAGGAAGACAGATTATTCCTTCCATCTATCTGGATATCAGCATTAGTATGAGACTAGTCGTTCCCTGAGATGTCTAACACTGCGCAGAGACTTCAGAAAGATCCTGAACAACCAGCCTAGACAAGATATCTAACTCTCAGGTGGTTAATGAAATGAGGTGGATCCCATCCCACTGAGATGGGAGAACAGCTCCATTAGCGCGCTCTATTAATACACTGACAGCACAGAATAATACCATCATAAGTTCAGCTAATCTTTTTGCACCTCATAAGTTATGAAAATGTTTTACAGGTTATCAACAGAACTCACTTCACCCATAATTAGAAACATTGGCTTTAAAAGCCTGCATGGATGCCGATTGTTACTCTTCAGAAATCAAACTGTTTCTGGGGGGAGAGAAGGAAGACCACGGAATGTTGTTAGTGGAAGCACATATACCCATACACAAAAAGGAGTGGAAGCTTGTGGTTCTGAAATATTTTAAGCCCAAATATTCATACATGGCAAGTTACAAACATACATTTATTTTTTTTTTTCAGGACAGAAATCAGAGGTATTCATTCAAACCTTAAAACCTGTGAATAATTGTACCTTATACACAGGCAAATACTGACACATGCGCTGTGGAGGAAGTCTCTGCTATTCAAACAAACATTTCTGTGCTTGCGTTGCCTACAGTCTGCGCTTGTATTGTTAGCAGCACACAGCACAGCGCACAAGGTCAGCGGTAGACTGCACTCCCATGGTTAGTGTTTGAAGAGGGAACATTTTATCCTTCACAACAAATCTACATATAGGCTATTGAATGAAATACAATAGCCTCACTACATTACTTCATCCATTAGCTAGATGCCTGTAAGAAAAATAAAACTGCATTTTTTTAGGATCCATTATGGATTGTGAGGTAAACAACTTGCATTCAGACAGAAAAGTGCTATCTGCTCCCCAAAGCAGCCAAATTTTCATTTTATGTCATTCAAATGGAGGTAGGGGACCTGTTTTAGCACTATTTAGTATTACTTTTGGGGGCTAAGGTGATTTCATGTATGAGTGCTGCATATACACGAGCAGGGAGACATACCTTAAAGATTTCTCAGCCCTTCTGCAAGCAAGAGTGATGTGGGGAACGGTACCCAGTGAGCATCACCTCCAGCATTAGTCCAAGAAGCACTCACTGCACTGCTGCTGGTGTACAACCAGGTCCTGAGGGTTATGTCGTGGTTTCTCCACCTCACTTCAACCCAGAAAAAGTAGCAGTAATGCTTCCTGCTCTTTATTCTGATCTGGTGGCTCCCAAGCACTTCTCACAACATTAGCAATTGCACACCATTAGGTAGTCGGGTAAGAACCTCATTGTTGAATGGAAGGAGAAGGGAAGCCAAAGGGACAGGTATTTTCTGTACTCCCTCTCATTTCTTCTCCTATCAGGACTATACTGAGGAAGCTTTTCTTTTCTTCCCCAGTATACCTGATCTCCCTCCAAGCTCAGGATTCGGCTGCCACACTCAAAAACTTGATGTGCAGGTGACACTTCAAGGATGTAATCAGCAAACGTTGTGGAGGGTAGAGGAGCAAGACATGCTGACACAAAAACGATGATCTATTTTAAGCAGGCCAAGAGCACACCTACTCCAGGCCTTCGAATTAGGAGGACTGCCTGCTCCGTGTGCCATGAATCATCCCCATCTGTCTGGGGAAGCGGGATTTCTTCCCCAGCCTTTGCAAAGGTGTGCTGAAAGGGGGGCACTGAACAGGGTTAGGACAGCCAGGTCTGTTTGATAGCTCAGGGCTGGAGCACTGAGAGGACTCAGCATTACCGGGAGCTGTGGCACAGAGCATGGGATGTATCGGGCAAGTGGAGGGCAACATGTGCATCTCTTGAAGATGTCAATGAAGTGGCAGTAGCTGGCTAAGAGCTCTCACTAGGGCAGCAGGGGTGTGAGGGAAGAGGGGTAGAGGAGGGACTGTGGAAACTTTTGAGGAGAGGAAGGACTGACATGCTGCTGGCACAGGCCTTTCCTTGAGGCTAAACTGGCATCCTCCTGTCCTTTCCCACCAGTAATTTGGGCCTTCTCCAGCAAAGAAGGGCCACTGCACATACCAAAGTGAGCTGGGGGTGGGCATTTGTAGGTGGGCAGAGATCGCACCATGCCAGGAGCCCAGAGATGGCATCAAAACAGGAGCTGGAACTGGAGGAGAAGCTCCCTGTGGCCTGTCAGTGCATGCTGTCCTTACCTTAGTCTTCAGAGTGAGCAATCCTGTAGGATTGTGCCACCAGCCCTTTTTCTCCTTCACTCAGGATTCGGGAAGTGTAGTAATGAGAAGGTGGTTGAGTTTGCAGACGTGCTCAAGTGACTCTTCGTTGCGGAGGTAACTCAGGTCTGTCCCCAGGCTGAGTGCTACAACTCTGGCTCCCAGAGCAGGGCAAATGGTTTGCTTCGTGGTGCACCTGTGCTGTGTCACCCATCTTGTATTGGTCCCTCCTGGTTTTGAGGAGTCAATTCTAATTCCTAGGGAAAAAAAAAAGAGAGAGAGAGATGTTCTTGAAGGACTCATAGAATCATAGGAATGAAGGATGGAAGAGGTAGCAACCTGGGTTATCATTGGCATTGTAATTGCACACACGGTCTGGGCAGGGAACATTAAAAAAATATAAAAGGAAGGAAAACAGAATTATCACAACAGAGCTTGCTTTGAGGCTCCCAGAACGTGTGATTGCTTTTCTTACATACAGGAGACTGAAAGCGAACCGAATGTCACCAACGCTGAAGCGGAAAACGTTTGAATGACATGCCCCATACTGAGACGCAAATTCCTGTGAATCGGGTATATTACACATTGCTGAGACAGCTCAGCCCTTCTGCGTGTTTTTGAGCCCGAACCAATTAAAACACAAAGCAGGTGAACGCGGGAGGCAACCCCATTGTTTGTTTATCAGACGTAAAGGACACGTACAGACTTCAGATCGCAGCGCGGCGCTGCGAGGGCTCCCGCTGCCCGGGCCCTGCTGTAATAGCAGCCTGTCCTAATAACAGCCTGTTAGGAAACAATGCAGCAGAGAGGACGGGCAAAGACGCATCCAGGTCACAAGGCAGGAGGCAGGGATCCCACAGGCTAATCTTGGCTTTGAAGCTAATGAATGCAGTAAATAGGGAGTCACTAGAGCGTGAAAAGCACGCCTTCTAGCTGCTGCTGAATTAACTTTCCTCCTACTGCCCGTGAGTCAAGCAAAGCCTGCCTGATGGCACCTGAGTTGGCTGACCAGCTGCAGAACCTCTCACTGACCACGAAACCACGTCCGTCCCTTGGAGCTGGGGCCCAGATGAACCTTGCTGCCAACAAAACTCCCCTCATCCCCCAAACTCGTACGTACACCAGCACAGAGCAGCCGTACCGTCGCAGCCACCAGCTCCCGTACCCGGTTTCTGGTTCGTTAAGCGTTACTTTTCACCCAGCTTCCCTCCAAAACCCTTCCACGGCTCTGCTAAGCCGCTCACTGGAAACGTCCCTTAAACCAACGTTGCCTGGTGCCTCTGATTTAAGCCGTTGTTCCAAACTCCTCTCTAAATTAAACCCAAGTTTTCTGAGCCGCCTTAGAGACTCGTTCTGGTCTACAGCTCATTTCACCGCTCCCAGCCTCTCTCTGGTTTCCCTGAATCAAAGCAACTTTCTTGCCTTCATATTCCCCAGAGGCAACTCGTCTCCTTAAAGCTTTTTCCACTGCCCCAGCATCATCTTTCTTTCTGTCCCTCCAGATCTATTTCTTCTGCTGCAAATTCAATTAAAGCCTCTCTGGGAGCCTCACGATCAAGTCAATCCAGTGACCAATGGTGGGATGGGTTAAACCGAGGTTTCAAGTGAGTAGGTATGCGAGGAGCTGAAAGGAAGGCAGACGTTGTTATTAAGGAACTGGAGAGGAGGATTCATCACTCCTCACTTAGGTGTGCACAGATTGGGGCTACTTCAAGGCAGGTATCGGTGCTCCCACTGCAGATCCAAACCTTTCTCATCCTCGGATCCGCTGACTGTACGGACAGATCTTCACCAGCAACAGTGGGAAATCAGGGGGCGACGTCTCATAGCCCATCCAGTCAGGTGTGTGACTCCGGCCATACAAAATAAGCTCATCTGTATGGTCTGTACAGTCTTCTCTCTCAATTACCCTGCAGCTGTATCTGTTCCAAAAATAACAGCTAGCTCCTTTGCATTTTGTGATTGTGCCATCATAATTAAAATAAATACCAGTCTCCAAACAGCTTTGATGGGAGCCCATCAATTTTATGGGGGGAGGGGGAGGAAATGGAAAAATGCTTTTTTCCGAATTATTTTTACTCCAGCATACCTGGTTTCAGAACTGCCTTTGATTCAGTTGGGTTGCTGTGGAAACAGCCATGACATCAGACTCGGGAGTCGTGACATCGTTGAGTGAATAATCAGACGCTGGAGAAAGCAGCAGGAAAAATGAAGTAAACAAATGTGTTTATCCACAAATGCTCCTACCATGAGGAACTGGAATCTCCAGTGGTAATTTACCACACGTTGCTAATGTGTTTGTTATAATATATTTCTTAATTCTTTTTCCTTTTATTTTGGCTGAATATGAAAGTTCATCAGGGCTGGAACAAACAGGGGAAGCATATTGAAATGAGCATTACAGATCTGTCGTGCTCTAGTTTATGGTCTTTTCTCAGTGATGCACAGTAAGTAAAACAAGCACTGATTGAGTCAGCTGCCTCCTGGGTGTTCATTTGCTGTAGTGTGAGGAATATTAATGCTAAGTACATCCGCGTGCATCAGGAAAGGCAGGAGGAGGCAAGCAGATTACCCCGGCTTAGGGGTATTATACACGCGTCTGCAACTTCCAAAGACACAGAGAGGAAACATTTCTGTGGGTTTTTGTCTCTTATCTTCTTACAGTCTTATAGATTTTGGAGATGCATTGCCCTGGAGTTTTAATACTCTGAGTTTTCAGGGGGGATTGTGACTTTTTTTTAAATCCTCCTTTTTACGGGAAAAAAAAAAAAAGGAAAAAAGCAAGCACTGAATTTCATCAGGATAAAAAAAAAGCAGATTCCAAGAGAAGAAAGAACAGATGAAAAAGAAAAGTTTGATTAAAATCCCCTCTTGTTCCATGTGTTTGATGTAAATATCTTCACACCTTTCTCTTCCTTTGCAACCTCAGCAGAGGGTTCAGCCCGTCACCAGGGGATTGAGTTCCAAGCTTAGGGCTTTGTAGTTGCTGCTGCTCTTGCTGCTGTTGTCTAAAGGGATTATAAGCCTTTGTAAAGCTTGTGTTAATACCCTGGAGGGGAAAAAAATGAGTTTCCAAATAACCATTTTTGTGTATCCCCTGTCTAAGGTACCCTAGCAATGGGAAAATTGGGAAGTGTTTTGGCTTCAAGAGTGGGTCATTGAGAGTTCACAGCCACGTCTGCAGCCTTCCTGACACAGTGCCTCCAGTGCTGAGGTGGCCCTTGCCTTGCTGCTGACACCAGGACCCCTGAGGAACAGCAGTGCGTTTCTCTGCACACCAGTTCAGTCTTTGACTGGGTTTTTAAAAAGCCCCTGAAGGACTGAATTAGGTGCTCAGCTCCCATCACATCCTTCAGTACCGCCTGAGCACCTTGTAGTCTACACATTCTTTGGAAAATCCCAGCTCAGGATCCAACTCCACAGCTTCAGACTGACTCTCTGCATCTTTTCAACCCCTTTTTTCTTTTCTGCAGAAGGATTGGTTTCGAGCCACGTCACACCACTTCCCTCCAGATGCAGTTGCGAAGGTGCAGAGCTGCTTGGTATTCAGGGAGCATCGGTGGCTCCGGGTCACTCAATATTCCAGGGCGAGGAGTGAATTGCTCGGTATTCCAGGGATGTGCCATCGCTCCGTGTCTGCCGGTACCCCAGCCCGTGCTGCTGAGATCTCTCGGTATTCCTCCGGTGTGCTTCAGGTGCTTAAAGGCTGTCACGGAGAGCTTGGGTGCCTGCCAGGACGAGAGCCTTCAGCATTCACATGTGCCTCCCCTGCGAGGGGTGAGGCACGCGGCCAGCCACTCGGCTCGCCGCTCTGCCGGCTTTTGAGAATAGAGGCGAACACGATGGTCAAAGAGAAAATGACAATAGAGAGGAGAGCAAAAGAGAAGCGGTGAAAGAAGGGAGAGATATGAAAGGACGGTTCTTTAGGAAATGAGACCTTTGAGCCCCTCACACAGGTGCTTTCCAATAGCCCTGGTTGAGGTTCAGATTAAAACGGTGAAGGCAATGCATCCCATCTTTGTCAGGCTGACACCAGCACCCGAGGCAGAGCTGATCAGATCCATTCATTCTCACACTTTTTGCTACCGGTCAGTGTTATGTGATAAAAGGCTCATCCCTACAACACAAAGGAGCAAAACAGGAGGCAAAGGAGTGAACCAGGAACATGGGACCTGACCCGGCTCCTCACAGGGCTGTCCTAGGAGGCCGTCACCCCATCCCCTGCAGATGAAACCCATCACGATCAAGTCAACGGGAGAGACTCTTCAGAGCACCTTTACCACTGGGATGGGTCACTGCAGGGCATGGCACTCGCTGTGAGACACAGGGAAGAGTCTTTGGGGATCAGAAAATACTTTGTACAAATCTGTTTCTAAGATTTTCTTAAATAATGTCTTTCAGAAATTTTGCCTTGTCATTTGAGAAAAGCACAACCCCCTCACTATTCTTTTGTCTGCAATTATGACAATTCCATAATGGTATTGAAACATAATAAAAACGATTAGCATAAAACTTCTTGATTGACTGAATCTTTTTTTTTTTCCTTACAAATTGTCCACTACCAATTTTGGCTACTTACAAAAATAGTCAAATTTGGAATAGATAAAAAAAATAGAAACTGAGTTTTTGGATAAGAGGAATTGTTTCCAGCACAGTCCTTTTCATAAGACCATCTGCTCTTGTGCTACCAGGTATGAGTCTGTAGCACTGGATGCCAGTTACTACACCTGACGAGCCAGCACTGTGTACAGGTGGTTTGGAGGACGCCTAGCATGGGTCTAACCAAATAGGGTGTCCATGGAAGTAGAAGAAAAAGTTCTGTTTTGCAAAAACAAAAATGCAAAAGGAATCTAACATTTACTTTAAGGGATGTTAGATTGCAATGAGAGTGGAGGTAGCCAGTGGCTAGCATGGGCACCAGTGCAAGCTCACCCCAGCTTCCTAAAGTGTTGAACTTTCTGGGGTGGGTAATGGTGGCTCAGGGCAAAAACGTATTTCTTCATTGTTAGTATTCAGCTTTGCATTTTTATACAATTAACATAAACCTTAGCAATTCTCCAAACCTGCCTTCTAGATATGTGTGTATTTATGGAAAGGCTTCTGAGCCTCCTTCCCTTTTTTTCTGGGTATGCCCACTGATTTGGAAGGCTTAGCATGTATCTTTTTTTTTTTTTTTTCCCTTTCTCCATCAACCCTTGGCCTTAAAGCATTAAATCAGAGTTCTCTGGATCTGCTACACCATGAAAATATTTAGTGGATATAATGTTTATTTGTGATTCTTGATTCACTCAACCCATTCTCTAAGGGAATCTCTCCCAACATGCCCCCCAGTACTTAGCTGTGAAAATTACATTCCCTTCCCCACGACTTTGTCAGTGCAAGGAACATCACAGCCTGCTTCAAAATGCTGCACTGCACTTCTCAATGGTATTTTATGACACATTTTTCAAATCAAATTTAAAAGCATAACTGAGTGGAATTAAATTAATGCCGTCTGGTAATGTCAGCAGCACCGGAGCTGTGCATGGCTGGCTTAGCTTCTAAACCTCTGGCAGCTTCCTGGGACTTACTTCTGACTTCAGGGAAATAGTGAACGCGGTGATGTGAATTTTTTAAAAACTGTATCTACAGAAGGGAGCGTGTGGGAGTAAATATATGGTAGCTGAGGACTTGGTAGGGCTTTGCTAGGGAAGCTCTGGAAGGGTGGTTCCTGCATACAGCTGAGGGAAGGAGGGTATATGAGTTCAGAATAGGCATCTCTGGGAGTTTAGGATGATGGATGTACACCTAGGAGGTCTGAGAACATCCCTAACATTACCCATGCAGACCTTATTGCATCTGTTTTTCCCTTTCTCACTCCTGCTACGACGTAGTTTGATTAGTTATTCTGTCCCAGAAACGAGCATGTCACAGTACGGATTCTGATAATGAAGATGATCGAGATTTCGAATAGCAAAATGCTGTATCTCCAGCCCACTGAGCAGAATGCACAGTTTGTGCTCGCGTATATTTTTGTCTGTGCATAGTCAGGGGAGACTGCTCATAGCTTTGGGGCTGGAAAACTGTTAATACAACAGGAGCTCTACAGGAAGAGAGCTGGGGGAGTAACAGACGTAAGCAGGTGCATGTACAATAGGTTCTTACATTTTGTGTCTGTGGATGTCTTAATGCTTATTCTGCAAATATAGAGTCCACATACATCTATCTGAAATGGTGTACGTACAGGCACAATCTCATTTGTGTACAGCCAACATTTTCCTTTTTCTCTATCTCTGTTCTAAATGCAATAATTCCAGCATTTTTTTCTCATTTTGAAAAAATCCCATAATGATTTTAGCTAAAATTAACCCAAGAACATACAGCACAGGATGTAGTTCATCAGTGCCTAACAATACTTTTGTATTCTTCAGTGACTGCATTTGCTCATCCCATTCCAAGAGGGGCACCTGAAGGCATTGGCTGCCTGGACCTCTCTGCCTTCCCACCCAGGCAATACTCAGATCGTTCCCTCCATAGAAGTGGGACAAAATTTCTGCTGGCAATGCTACACAAGAATTGCACAGACATGCGCTGGGTCCAAACAAGCTCTGTAACCCACCTGAGGTGAACAAATCTCCTCTTGTCCCCGCTGAACATGGCAATTGCCCATAAAGATGGTGGGATTTTAGGTTGGATATTAGGAAGAACTTCTTCACCAAAAGGGTTGTTAGGCATTGGGATGGGCTGCCCGGGGAAGTGGTGGAGTCACCACCCCTGGAGGTCTTTAAGAGACGTTTAGATGTAGAGCTTGGTGATATGGTTTAGTGGAGGATTTGTTAGTGTTAGGTCAGAGGTTGGACCAGGTGATCTGAGGTCTATTCCAACCTAGACGATTCTGTGATTCTCTGAAAGATGGGTTCACGCTATGGATAGAGGGGGAACTGCGCTTATTCTGGGTTACATTAATGAAGGTACCAATTGCCACTCAGCCCAGAGGGCAAGCCCAAAGCTTGTAATGTGCCATGAAACACAAGTAAAATCACCATCTGTATTTTTTGGGGAGTTATTTTGTTTGCTTGTTTTTCACCTTTATGGTAAACTCCTTTTCTATAAGGCTACAAAATATATATTCTCCCCTTTATGGAAAACATCATATGAACACAAAAGCCTTCCCCCATAAAGCACTTGTTTATAGTGGTAACCTCATTGCCTGAATGCCACGGTGACTTGTCCTCATCCCTGCACTAGGGGTGTTGGTGTCTTCCAGATGCTTTTGTGACAAGAACGCTTTGAGGTCAGGTAATGCGTTTGTACGGGTGTACAGAGCACTAGAGATATTTATGCTTTTCTATAAATAATAAGCTGTCTTGGATTTACTTGGAGATGTAGGAGCGCAGAAATGGGAAGTGTAATAAGGAGAGGAAATAAATTAAAAAATAAATAAAAAAAGAAAACCGACTCAATGAGAATTCATCCGAAGCCTACCTAAGCAAAATAGATAATGATGAAGCCAAAGGAATTTTCTATGTGAATGAGAGGCCTGCGATCCAAAAGGTGAAAAAAAGATTGCAAAGCTGCATTGCTGATCTCCCAGCCTATGAAGAACTATTTTAGAAAGATTTTTTTTCTGGGTGCCTCATCCAAATCTAGCTTGGGGATGGAAATTTCCTGGGACTTCCAGAGGATCCTCTGGGAGCTGGGATTACCCCAGAATTTCACAATTGCAATTCAGTTCTGATACTTTGCTGAAGTCAAATGGCTCCAAAAATGTGCTTTTTCCCCCTTTATTTCTCAAAGCTTGGACACAATCGGTGCGACACAAGGTTGAAATAAAATTTTATAAGCTGTTCTTAATGCACAGGGATTTACATCAGCTTGGCTAAACTGCGGAAATTTTGTATGCTAGGCAGGGTAAGACTCATTTCCTTAATTTAAGCATCTAGGTGTTCAACATCTAATTCCGAGCCAGTCACGCCAGGCTTCCTTTGCAGACAGCAGGGAGAAGCAGGCTCCCACTGAAGACATCTCATTTCATTCTCAAGAACAGCCTCTAATCTGGGTCAGACGAATTGCCTCTGGAGGTACCTGCAGCCCCAGACTGGAGAGAGATCGGGGTGATTATCCTGGACCTCTCGCTGTTAGACATCTAAAGAGGAGGGAGATGAATCCCGGTCTCAGCAGCTGTTACATTGCTGTGGGTTAGGGTGCTTAAAAATGTCTCTTCTTTGCTAGCTTGAAAGACTCCATCGCTCTCACTGAGAGACAATTTCATGCTCTTAAACAAAGTACTAAGGCATGAAAGTACAATCCAAGTCTGTTCCTTCTGTAGGGCTGCGTAGGGCTGGTTAAAGGAAAGGGCCATATGATGTGCTTTGCATTGAACTGAGGAACTGACATTGGTATCTGGGAAACATTCCAGTAGACTGAGGAAGAGGGCTGTGCTCTGTGCCGGCATAAAAAGAGCCAATTTTCATGGAGATACCATCCATTTACACCTGGTCTGCATTTGGCATGGGGAGAAGAGAAATCGCCCCTTGATCAGGGCGTATTTGACATATTGAGTTATCTCTCTGGTGAGTAATGGAGTGAAGATGAGTACACGTTTGATATGTTAGAGTGGCTTCCTATAAATATTACAGCATGAGGAAACTTCACAGGCTAATGGGACGGAAGCACCTGCAATTCATCCACACAGCCCATACCGAGCTGGAGGTGGCTGCCAGCAGCGGGCTTCCCGGAGGGGTCGTTAACAGCTCTCGCCAGGCTTTTCTGCTCTTCCAGGATCTTCATGGCTGGAAGGAAAACTTTGCATCGCTTAGCCTCAAATTTCAAGGAAGCTGCGCTCACAGAGCTCTTTTCATTGCGTCTAGGGAGAACATGAAATCCTCATCACTGGAGGTTTTTAAAGACAGATTAGACAAACCTGTGTCTTGAAAAGCATTGATCTTCTTGACCCCACTGGAAAGCAAAAGGGTTGACTGGAGGTCAGTCAATAATTCCTCCACTTCTGTTTACCATTCGTATTCTCAAGCAGTAGGATCTCTACCGAACGATTTCCCAGTCTGTGGTTTGCAAACCATCTGAACACATTGCTTTTTGCAGTCGTTTCATGTGACTGAACTAAGGAATTAAAGGTTACTTCCACATGCTATAAACAAGCAAAAATGGAGAGGAAAACAATTAATGAATGAATACACAGAAGTTTAGCCTCGTTTTTATGTGACAATAGTGATGGAATTTGCCTATTTCTGTTTTGCTTTCCAAAGAAGTGCCCATTCTCCACGGAAAAATAGAGAAACATTGCTCTCGAGGGCAGCCAGCTGGATTTACCCCAGCAGCCCGAGAGGCAGCCAGCCCCACAGCAAGCTCAGCAAGCTCCCTGTTGCTGATCACCAACATGGGCTGAGCACCACGGCATCCCCCAGCCTTGCTTTTCTTCAGAAAGCCTTCCTGCTGCACACCGCAGGACGATGTGTCCAACAACCCCACCAGAGTGGCTGGATCTCAGCAGGTTTGCTCTGCTGGTGTCGCCTTCACTCATCGCACTCTTCCCGGCCCATTCTCTCGCCGCCTTCTCTCCAGATTGTTTGCACTCCGAAGACTCCTGCTGCACCCCGTATGAAAGGAGCCGTAATTGCTGATCCAGCTGTTCGACGTTCCCCTCAGTACAATCTGGAAGCCGGTAAACAACCAGATAATGTTTATCGTTGCGGTGCAGAGGAACTGAGTGGTGCTGCCTGCCTGATTCCACCCTGGAAGGGACCGGAGGGAGCCCCGCGCACCTGTGAGCTCTGCTCTCTGCTGGCTCAGCGTTTCCTTCCAAGTGCATTTCAAAGTCAGAGGCTGGGGTTTTCAAAGGCACTTGCTGAAGGGAGCGGCGTTCTGGCAGCCACAGGGTTGTTAGCTGAAAGGCTGTTGTTGTAAAGCTGGGAAAATGTTTCCTGTTGCTAGGAACAAGACATGTCTCTTGATTTCCCTGGATGGTTTTGCACTGCTACCTGTCCTGAGGCATGGAGTTAGCTAAAATTTGCAAAGAGGTCACTAAAGAGCTGCAGAAGAAAAGTAACATAAGAAGTATAACTTCACCCCAGTGGAGCTAACTTCTAA
This sequence comes from Aythya fuligula, assembly GCF_009819795.1. Taxonomy (NCBI): domain Eukaryota; kingdom Metazoa; phylum Chordata; class Aves; order Anseriformes; family Anatidae; genus Aythya; species Aythya fuligula. The sequence continues at coordinate 7,615,433 of NC_045577.1, forward strand.
ATAGTTGGATCAGCAGTGATTCCAATCGCATCTCTTACTTTGTGTGTGTGTGGCTGGATTTTATTATTATTATTATTGTGTTGCTGTGACGAGTAGCTTGAAGAAAAGAGTGGGAGAAGACAGCCAGCCAGCTGCATGCATCAGAGAAAATGTGTCAGGTTAGGACACATCACCTGAGAGGGATGCTCATGAAAGCCGTGAAAGGCTTCCTCCTACTCCACTGGGTAATTCACCACACCTTTCAATCTGAATTTAGCAAAAAGAAACATGTTTGTGGGTTTTCCTTCCTACGACTTTCTTCCTCAAGCTATGCACTTTGTCCAGCCTGGGTGAGAGCATAAAGGTAAGTGCCAGAAGCTGATCTGGGATCTGAGGATCCTGGAAAGGACTCCTGCAAGGCTGCACAGCCAGCTGCCCTGGGCACAGAACCCGTGAGCTGCAGAATTACACCGCAAAAGACATAAAAGTTGCGAGGGACAAGGGGGGCTGAAACCAGGCTAAGAGTTAAACCCTGCAGGGATGGGCAGGCACGCTAACCCAGCAATACCAGGACACCAGGGGTGGGACAGCGAAGGATTTCCACCTGCAGCGTCCTAGGAGTCAACTCAGTGGGAGAAACATACCAAGGATGTAGACAGGAGATCTGCAACCATACAGTGACCTTTTTTTCTGCTTCTAGCTTTTCAGTACCAGCTTTCCCTTCACTGCATCAGCCAGAAGAGGATATGAAGGACCCAGCCTGACCCAGTCCTTTCTCCAGTTCCAGCCAGCACAACACCAAGGGCAGTGCTTTTCCACCTGGAAGCACAGAGAGGTGCGGGCAGGCAACCCCCTCAACTGCACAGCAGCTTGCAGAAATCCATGCCACCTCTCAATAGCATCTACACCTCACCACGAGCATGTACCCCGCAGCTAAACTGCACTCCTGGACCATCATCGCATCTCAGATGCTTCCACCAGCAGTGGCACCCATGCAGAAAGTCACAAGAGCTGTGACCCTGTTTAGGCACGGAGCCTTCTTCGCGGCACGAGTGCTTCCCCTCCATCAAGTTTCCATCTTTCAGTCCTGTTCTTGCCTCATTAAAATTATAGGTGCTCTTTATTAGCACCATGTGTATCGACAGACCCCAGCTTGTGTCAGCTGCCTCTATCTGAAAATGGCACTTGAAGGCATAGCAAGAACTCTGCCTCTGTTCAGGCCAGCTAGGAAACCTGAGAAACCCCATTTCTTTCCACATTCTCGTTCCAGATTTTCCCGAGTAATAAAGAAACAAGCTAATTTTCTTCATAAATGAAGTGATTTCAGGTTTCAGTGCGAGACCTGAATGCAGTGGACAGATTCTTGGCTGCTCGAAGCCACTGTGTCATTTCACACCCAGCTCAGGTGCCAGTGTTTTGTTAAATCAAACCTCTGCATTTGATAAGATAAAGTAGTTCTTTATGAAATTAAAATTAGGTTTTAACATCTGTAGCAAACAGAGGGTATGCTCACATGTCACATCTGCACCTGTGCAAATGCCAATTAACCCAGCATAATTAGTCACAATTTTTGCTAATTACCACTAAGATCAGAATCAGGATTTACTTCCTCATTTTTTATTCTTTCTCTTGCAGATCCTGATCTTTCTACAGCGAACCGGGGGGGTTATGCAGATGGCCACGTGGGGCAGGTCTTTAAAAGCAAAGCCTCAGAACCAAATTCCCAAGAGCTCAGCACCCAAAATGCAAACACGGTTCTCAGAACAGCGTGGTTCTTATTTAACCACCTAAACAAAGGGGTAAATCTTTGGTCATTCCCTGCCTCTAGCAGTTTTTCGATGGTGCATACCATCAGAAGAAATCAATAGGCAGTAAATGGAGCATTTTTGAGAAAAGTTGGCTCCTGCTGTGAGCCCTGAACCTTCCTGAAAGCGGTGACAGAACGGCGCTCCCTCACCACCCCCTGGTCTCCCCCCATTCCCTGCCTCAGATTCCATCACCAAGCCAGGACCTGTGACAAGCAGTGGTGCTGCCCACCCAGCCCCGCCATTAGTTATCACTGTTCATCAATCACAGCTCAGCAATCAGCGATATGATTTGTTATTGTTACTCCTGAATTTCTGGATTAATAATAAATATAATAGGGACTGCTGTTGCAAACAGCTGAGGGAAGGACATGGTATTTCAGAAGGTCTTTAGCATCTGAAATACTGGACGCCCACAAATTATTTATAAAGAAGACGTGTGCTGTGGATATGAAGAGCAGGAAGAATATTGTAGTAACTATGGTTAAGCAAGGGAAGGCTTGTGAGAACTATTACTTCTTATTATCCCAAACGATATAATTGAAGAGGAAAAAAAGTCAGAAAAGCCTTCAGGCAGTGAATTCCTCTTCAAATTTGAAACAGGAGCAGCAACATTTGCTTTCGGATGCTATTATTTTATCATTGGTTTGAATGGAATGGGTTAGCATCAACATCCTTGTATGTGCTCACAACTCACCTGAGCACTAAATATATATATATATATATATATACGCATATATATATATATATTTCAGTATTATCTGGAGTTGCATTGATTTTGATGGAGTTCCTGGCAGAGAGATTTATCTCCAGGATGGATTTCTGATCACTTCTAAAGATAGTTTGTGATCCCAATTGAAATGGCAGCAGCTCCTGAGCTTAAGGAAATGTAAGATCCCTGACCTAGATGTCCAACAACACAGAATTTGTTAAAGCATTTTTAAAAGCACCTGATAAAGTTCATGGCTGTCCTTGCTAGTTGATTCAAGAGCTAACATTTCTTCATCTGGAGCACAGATCTTCCTTCGGTTGGAAATTAAACCTAGTACTCGCCATCTCGTGTCCTCAGAGAGCAACTGATCCTCTGCTAAGATGTCCTTCAGCATATTAGGAGGCTGCACTGTGTCCTCTCTCAGTCTTTTCCTATTAAGGCTCAACTCCTTCAACTTTTCTCACAGGTCTTGTTTTCTGGAACTTTTGTCCTCCTTGCTCGTATCTCTCTGAAGCTCCCCAATTTGTCCACATTATCACACATAATACCCAAAGACCTCATACTCCAGCTGAGGTCTCCTTAGTGCCCAGCTAAGCAGAATATACGATCTACCTGGTGTTACTTTCCAGAGCGAGATTTGTTTCTTCTCACTGTTAATTCATATTCATCTTGTGCAGTATTATAACCCCTTGATCCTTTTCCACTGTACTCCCATTAAGGCAGTTATTCTCTCTTTGGTGGACATAGCCATGATTTCTCCTTCCTAAGGAGTCATTTGCACCATTGTCCTATTGAATTTCATCTTGTTGATTTCCTACTGCTCCGCCAAAGTATCAGAATCATTTTAAATTCTAATCCTGTCTCCCATACTGCTCGCAGTCCCTTCCAGCATACTGTCATTTGTAAGTTTTATAGATGAGCACCTTAGTACATCATCCACATGGATAATGAAAATATTGAAGAGGTGTGGGACTGCAATTCGAGTGTCCTTCCCATTTAAAGGAGAACTATTCATGTGTGACTTCTCTGCCAGTTGTGGACCCATCTTGGGAGGACTTCCTCTAGATCACGTTTTCCTCATTTGCTTATAAAAAAGCGAAGTGGGATCATATTAAAAGCTAGATAGATCATAACTGCTGCATCTTCCTAAACCAGTGTGGCAGGTGGCTCTGTTAAGAAAATTAGATTGATTTGACAAGATTTGTTCTTTGCAATCCCATGTTGACTGCACCTTTCATCACTTTATTATCCTCCAGATGCTCATAAATTGATTGTTTAATGATTTATTCTATTACTTTTCTGGGTTAAGATGACTAGTCTGTAATTCCCTGGGTCCACCTTCCCCCCTCTTCAAGTGGAGGAGCTATGTTTGTCCTTCTTTGGTCCTCTGGGCCCTCTCCAGTGTCAGCAGGTAGCTGAAGACAACTGCTAATCATGCAGGGACTGCAGTGGCACATTCCGTGAGAACTTTTTGTCAGGTGAGAGTGACTCATATGCAATAGTTATCTGCGTGCTCGTTAATCCATTTATCTCCTGTTGTGGAAGATTGTTGTGCTTTATCGTATCACTTTTTTTTAATTTTTTTTCTTGTTGCTCCTTCCTTATGTGCCTGCATTGCTCCCTTTACATCCATCTGAAAGTTTTTCACCTGAAGGCTGAGCTTCTTCGAGTTGCTCCTTCCCTGTTTGCACTGTGCCATTCTATCCAATCACTCACATTTGATTAATACTTCATTTTAACTCATCAATTCTTTAACAATATTTCTGTGTAGCTATACCACTCTTTTGCTTTTCTTCCCAGGCCGAGCTACTTTACTGCTGTGTCTTTAACCTGTCATTTCAGCAACTGCCTGGTATCTCTTCCCCACAGACACCCTGTGAAGTTCATCCACCAGCTTCCTGCACTTGCTCTGCTCTCCCTGTTTTGCTGCTCCTCCCTTTGAATTCCGCATCCATTAAGTTTGTGGTCACCATTTTCATAGAGGTTTATTTCCACCATCTAATTCTGACCAAGTACTTCAGGTTAGGATTCTATTAAATAGTCATTTGTGAACCACAAAAACAACCCCAAGGGAAGATACCAGCGCTGTAACTCTCTCTACCCAGAGAAGTCCTACCAAGCATTTTGCCCTGGCAGGGCTTGATGGTCTGACTTGAGCTAGATATGTCATAAAAACTGGGACTTGGTAGATTAGGTCCTTCAAGTCCGGCATGTGAAAAACAAATGCATAGGAAAGCTCAATGAATCTGTTATGGCTCAGTCCATCTATGTGTGCAGCAGTATGGACTATCAGTTGCCATTCCACATGCAGGGCCATTACTTTATGGAGATTTAAGAATCACATAAATCACATTAAGGACAAAACAAAAACAAAACAAAACAAAACAAACAAAAAAACCACAAACACTCACATAGGTAGCCATTTGAGGGTCTCTTAAAGCCCTTCCCTACTATTTTTCAATTAACACACTCAGGAAAATAATTATTAAAAAAAAGAAAAAAGAAAAAGAAAAAAAATAAACAAATAATGCAAAAGACAATCAGTTCAATAAAAAGATGCTGCAGGAGCCCACCAGGGACACGAGCAGCAGGTTTGGGAGCACCAAACATGCCACAGATGGCTACAGGGGAGCTTTCCCTGTTCTGCCAGCACATGTCCAGAGAATCACAGCTCACAAAATGGCCGAGGCTGGAAGGGAGCTCTGGAGATCCTCTGGTCCAACCTCCTGCCGAGAAGGATCACCTAGAGCACCTTGCACAGGATGGCATTCAGGTGGGTTTTTGGGTATCTCCAGAGAAGGAGACTGCACAACCCCTGTGGGCAGCCTGTCCCAGTGCTCTGTCACCTCCCAGTACAGAAGTACCCCCTCATATTGAGCCACAACCTCCTGTGCTTCAGTTTGCGCCCGTTGCCTCTCACTCTGTTGCTGGGCACAACTGAGAAGAGATAAGCTCCTTCCTCTTGACACTCTCCCCCCAGATATCTATAGACATTGATGAGGTCTCCCTCCCCTCAGACCTCTTTTCCAGGCTAAACAGGCCCAGCTCTCTCAGCCTGTCCTTGTACGAGAGGTGCTCCAGGCCTCTGATCACCTTCGCAGCCCTCCTTTGAACACTTCAGTAGCTCTATATCCCTCAAATATTCTCAGTGCTGATCCACTGTTTGTCCTAGAAGCTAAATTACATGCAACTAAAACATTGTCGAAGCTCCTTTACCACATGTTTGACACTAACCAGCACCTTTTGCTTCCAAAGAACTCGGTTTGCCAAGTGAGGCTGGTTTCTAGTTGCTGCCTGGGCATCGATGAGAAAAGAAATGAGAAATGACGACCAGACAACCAGTCTGTGAGGCAGGTAGGGTGCCCCCACCACATCACACATTGCCCCTTCGTGGGTGCCCAGGTGCTGTGAGGGGCCTGACTGACACCAGCTCATCACCACGCACCTGAGGGCATCTCACATCTGTGGTACGAAGCCTGAAGAGTGACTTACGGCGGCAAAAAGGAAAGGGAAACATAGGAGCACAGAAGTTTATCTGCCTCCGGAGCAGTGTCTGGATGACAGCTGAGGCAGCCGGAGTTGAACGGCACCCGAGACGTGCAGCAGATGGTGAGCTGACAGCAGAGCTCCCCGCCACTGCCTGTCCTCACGTCACTGTCAGCAGCTGGAAGGAAGAGGGCAGGCATGGGGTTTCCTCCACATGGATGAGAAAAACGTAAGAAACTTTTGTGGTAGCTTGTAATTGTTCACTCTCATCTCCCTCTGCTAATCTAATGTCTCCTTTGGGCCACGTGCTCATCTTTTATTTCTTTTTTTTTCTTATTTTTCCCTCTCACCCATGTAGGATGTAGGTACACCATCACGTTTGTTCAAAAAGCCCCACAGCTTGGCATAATGTCTCTGAAAAAAAAATGCTGGAAATCAGCAGAAGTGCACTTTCCTTTAGGACAAATATTTAGGCCTTAGATATTTTGGTTTCCTCACGGTCTCATTGAACTCCTCTTTAGATGACTAACTCCCATTTTAATCAGTAAAAGCTAGATACTTAAATAGCTTTGAAGAGCCGGTCCCCAGTGTCTTCCAGCGCCAGGATCCAATCATTGGTTCATCAATCTCTGGGTCCAATCACCAGTGATTGATTTAATGATGTCAATATTCCTTCCCATTCCTCCATAATTTCCTGTCCCTGCCCTTTATGACTTACTATAGGAAGCAACCCATTATGATAATTCAGTATTCCTCCAGCAGATAACCACGCTGAAATGAAAAATAAAATTCTGCACAGACCCAAGAAGCATCCACAGCTGCAGAATTAGCGTCCAGGCCACTATTTATTGAATTGTTTATCTATAATGCAATGCCACACTTTAAAAAATTAAATTAGGCTAATTATCCTATTTAAGGAGATAACTCTCCTGGTGCTACCACTCCCATAATTTTCTGCATTTCCATCTCCTTTAAGACTTCTAGGCTTTTTTCCACCTCGTATATATCTGGAAAAAATATCCTTCAAGGTATAATTAACTTTTTCATTCAGAATCCTAATTTCCTCTCTCAGACATTTTCTGCTGTGTTTAAACTATTTATTATGCAAACTTAGAGAAGTCAAACTATGAATTATGTACAAATCTATGTACAGGAGCTCTCAGCTAATCACTGCATCTCCGTGTCTCGTGGTTCAAGGTAAACAAAGCACACAGAGCAGAAAATATCAGCGTCCAGCATCCAGCACAGGATTTTTTCCCTCACGTTAAAGACATCCTTTCCCTCAAATAATGTCAGCTTTTTAATGATTTATTTTCTATTCCTTTTCGGGTGATCTCTTGCCGCCTACCCCTGTTTGCCTTCCTTCCCACCATGCTTCCTTCGGCTCTCCCACAGAGCTCTCACTAAGCTGCAGTCAGACATGGGGAGATTTGCAATGACTCTGTGCGCCTGGTGAATGGCTTTACGCTTGGCATTAGGGTTTTCTCTTTTTCCCAGTTTTGGTTCATTTGCTTATTCTTTCCCCTTGCCCTTCTTGGATTTTACATTCTCATTCTGAGGGTAGGAATTGTTTCGTTTGCATATTTTTGCAGAGTCCAAAAGTATGTGGCTTTACATGTAATTCAGGCTTTGGCATCATCATAAAGGTTACTGTTGTTGATGTTATTGATGATTACCATTAATAAAGTTAAATAGGGCTCTGAGCCTAGACTAAGGCCTCAAAGACATCAAAGAAAAAGATATTTGTGGTCCCAAGGATTTTTCAATCTATGATTATTCTTTCTGCTAATTAATAGCACATCAGTGGCTATCTATCTGTCCTGTCAGCATGAAGATGTTAAAAAACCCCTCTAGCTCTTCAGTGGCATATTTTCTTGAATATTTATTTTAATTAAAATGGAATTATATAGCTTGGAGAAACCTTTTGGAGAAACCTTTTCTTCTCCAGTGCATGCAATTTGAAGAAAATGAAAGGGAAAATATGCTTTTATTTATTTTTCCATATGGAATTGTTACGATTCATTAGCACAGGAGGTGGATAAGCACTTTGGGGTTACATCCAATGAGACAATTGTAAAATAAGTGAATTGTTAGGGCTGGATCTTCTGATTGTGTACGGCAGCAATGCTTCATTGAAGTCTGTTCTGTGGGGTTGAAAGCTGGATTTTCTGAAATACATAGAGTTCTCAAAGGGCTTTGTCCAAGAAAATGGGACTTACTTCCCCTAACTTTAGCAGCCAAAAGGTCAAGCATTCAGTCTATCCTACCAGACTAAATTCAGTCATCCCAGCCTAAATAGTTATCAGAATAGATAGGATAAAATGTCATCATGGGATCCTTCTGTATGTTGTATATATAAAAAAAGTGAGCACTGACTAGACATCAGAAAACGGAGGAATTGTATTTTGTCAGGACAACCTTTATGTATAGAGGTAATAGTTGGAGAGAAAGAAATACAGTCCTGATTCAGAGAAATAAAATCCCATCTCCAGGAAAATTCTTTGGCTAGGCTTTAATTTATCAGGGCCTTAAGGCCAGATGAAGTCAGTGCCTTTTAAGCACAATACATGAATGTGTTGCTGAAGCTGTTTCCACATCCGAGACCAAAGACAAAGATGTATATGCTTCTGGAATTAAGCTTGACTAATAGAGAAATACCATTAAATGTGTGCAGGAGAAGGAAAGCTCCAGGTTGTTTTCTGGGAAGACTCTTTTATCCGTGACCTTGATCTCTGCTTTAGCTCCCATTTGCATTCCTGGGGAACACACATGCTTTATTCCACGCCTCCATACACCAGCCCAGTGGACAAAAGAAAAAGCAGGTAGGTACAATTCACCAGGAAACACAAGAGGGAACTTAGGAACGTGCAAACCAAAATCCTAAGGTTTTCTCTGTGAAGTCAAAGATTTGTATGGGCTTTGGGATTTTATTGGGAGGGGATATAGAGCTTTCTCCAGATATTCTTCTAGAAGCTGGGAAACAGACCAAGCCTATCTTCGTCATGGCTCTGTCTGTTTCCAAGTGACTTTATGATTAGGACGGGTATTTTAACCTTCCAAAAGGAGAAGAAAACATATTGTTAAGGACCTATAGGAGCCCCTCCATTTCCTTCTAATCAACTCTACCTCATTACTAAAACACCCTGACATACTCTTTTCCTGTGTGTGAATGAGGCAGAGGAACTTCAGATTGGATTTTGGATTTTGTTTGGATTTTTGTTTCCTTTTCCACCCCTTCTAAGCTCAGTAACTCCAAAAAAGAAGGATGTTTGCAGCAGCCTAGCTGTAACCCCAGAGAGCTTAATTTAACTCCTGAGTCAGGTCTGCTGGGATTCAAATCTGCAGTTTCAGAGAAGCTGGTAGGAACTGCAGACCTTGTGGTTTGGTCCCTTATGCCATCCCTTTAGTCTTGAAAGTTCACGAAGGCATGCACCAGGGGGAGAAATAATTGCAGGAGAACTCCCAGGCTGGGGCATTGGAAGGAGAAGGAAAAAAAAATCAAAGTAAGTTAAAAATATCCTCTGCAAAGACAAGTACAGGCCAGTAGTTCTGGAAAGCTGAATTCCTCGTAAGGGATTCACACCATCATTTTTATTTATTGCTTTTGACACCTGGTCCATCATGTCAGGAATTCTTGTGGCTCTTCAGCCTCCTGACAGATGCAGCATGCACCAAATGCCTGCTCAATGCATCTGCCTCTGTCCTAGCAACAGGCTCAGGATGCAGTCAAATCCCACTGTGATCAGGGATGGACAAGTTGAGGGATGGATAAGATGGATGCAGTGATGGCTGCTGAGAGGATGAGGCTGAAACCTGTGCCTAGGAGACTGAAAAGCTGGCTGCAGCAAAAAAAATATGCACAACAAGCTGATCAGATAATGTCAGTTCAAATCTTATTTATCTCATCAGTAGCAGCTCTGTGAGTTTGCTGCTTTCACTTTTTCTACTATTATTTTTTTGTGTAAGTGTCTCATTAACCTGCTTTTCTCTGGATTTGTTTGTGCCTCACTTTGGCAGCTGGCCAGTAGAAAACAGGGCTTTAATTCCACAGACTGTAGATTGTGTCCCAGTTATTAAACCATATTTATTTCTCTGTTTCCAGAGTTTTGTTTTAAGCTTGATTTTTTTTTTCTCCTCTCTCTAGCTCTGCTTACTTTTTTTTCTTATTTTTTTTTTCTTTTTATTTCCATGTTATTTTGCATCTCTCTTTTCCAACATGGAAATAAGTGGAGAGATTTTAACTCTTGGGCTGCCAGAAACCAAACTGACTTTCCACATGGAGCGGGGACCAACCTCAGGCTCCGATTCGAGGGCCAAATGCTGCTCTGGAAAGGGTCCTGGATGAAGAAGTGCTGGGGGCTGCAGGCAGCTGTGTGGTGACATGGGATGGGAGCGTGCCACCGATGTGCTGGCAGCGCGCTAGCTGTGGTTTGATGCATATCGGTCCATGGGGTGAGTGGTACTTGGATAATGCCGTGCCCTTAGGGTACTTTATCAGGCTATAGGTGAGGATTTAAGACATGGGCAGGAGTGCTGAACCTTAGCCCTCTAACCTGGAGTGGTCGGGGAGAGCTCAGCCTTTATGGGCGGTGGGGTTAGTAAGGAAAGAGCCTCCCCCAGGAGGCAGCTCCTGAAGCTCCCCTGCGCAAGCCTCTCTTTGGACCTCTCAAGGAATAGCTCAAAGATAAGTTATCTACAGTTCAGGGTTGTAAATTCCCCCCTCTCGTACAAAGAAGCCATTTTTGCAAACACAGACTCACAGTTCTGCATCTCGGAGTTTGAAAGAGGGTTTAGGCATCTGTGTCCTTATTTTAAATAGCCCTTGTGCCTGCTGGAGCATGGGCCCGCAGATAGGAGCAGCAGAGCTGAATAATCCACAGCCAAAGTTGGGCTCGGGCCAAGTTACCGCTGTGAAAACTCTGCTTGCACAGCTCAGGCAGAACATTTAAGCAGTGCTTGGGAAAGGGGCTTCTGTTTCATGAGCTTCATCAGTACCTGGTGGTGCCCTTCCCCACCTGGAGCTTCGTATCAGCCTGAACAAAAAGGCAACACGTGATGGAGGCAAACAGTTCTGTCTTGCTCATAACAAGGCTCTCATGGAAATGTAAGGAGACATATTTTGTCAGGGACTATCATCAGAAATCTTTTTGAAATTGTCCGTCTCTTCACTGAATGTCATCCAAATTCTGCAATTATACCCTACCTGAAAATTGTGAAAAACAACTCTCTTCTGTTACTAGCAAAAAAATCCCCTATCAATCCATCGTGTTTCACCCAGTGACGTCTCTTTTCTCCATGGAGGTGCTAAGATGGCTCATTCAGTCAAGAGATATTACTCAGAGGCTCACAATCCATCAACCTGGCATCGAGAAGACGGATGGCAGATTCTTTTTAAAGACATGTTAGTTACACAAGGACTCTGAGAACTGTATTTCAGATCAACCCATTCAAAAAAAAGGCAGGAATTGTAAGGGACAAAAGTACCCTTCCAATTTTCCCTATCACAAATTGTAGCTGACATTTCCAGCACAACTGCTATCCTAATTAAAGCCTAGCATCTTTTAATGCACAGGAAGAAAATGGTACATTGTATGATGCTTCTGGTCTCCTCTATAAAGTCTCCACTATAAAGTCTCCATGAAATACTTCCCAATCCTTGGAGAAAGAAGTGGCCAAAATGCTGAGTTTTGGGCCCAGACATTAAATGTATTTAGGCTCTTAAGTCTCCAGTGAAATGGTTTCAGGAAGGCTCCAGGATGGAGGAAATCAGAAGCTCCAGAAATGTCATTCATGGCCCCAGGCGAAGGTTTCAGACCCAGGCCTGTCTCCACCTCCTAGGATCCCTCGGGGATTTAGGCAGTGGCTGTGTTTGCTCACCCTTTCACCCCCCTTTCATTCAGAGGTTCACTCCTCAGCCGAGGAATCGCTGGTGTCCCCTCAGCAGAGGGGATGTGGGAACCAGATGGTGCACTGCTCTTGGGCTGGCACAGCATGCGAAGCTGAACTTCAATGTCAGTGAGCAGCTGAACGATCGAGGGCTCATCCGCATACACGGTTTGTTCACTGGTCTGAAGACATCTAAACCGAAGCGTCACAAGCAGTGCAACACTGCAACGGTGGCTGCACGTTTAGCAAACTGCATGTTTGCTAGGTCCAATTTAGTGTAGCTGGCCACCAGTTACCCTCTAAACATCAGACCAGGCTTCCTTTTAAAATGTCTTTTAAAAAATGAATATATTTTTTTTCACTTTCTACTGCTAATAGTATTATTGGGGCACATAAAATGTTCTGATAGAGATCCTAGTTATTTACTTTATTCCCTTTCAATCCGTTTACCCAAATGACTGAGTTCCTAACAGCTTTCATCTCCGTGAAACCCGCCCTGTGTGCCCGTGGATCTGTGTGGCTTGGACGTTACTCCATCTGCATGTAGCAAGTGTAATCAAGTCTGCGTCACTTGCATCTAAACAATTCTCTGACTTTTAATTTTGAGACTGAATTCTCTTTATCTGTCAAGATGATGAGGTCTAGCACCATTTTCCCTTCTGTTGGATAAAACACTTTTAAAGTTCGGAAATTGTCATCTTCAATTTAAAACAAAAATAAATCAAGGATGTTTTAGTTCTGACAGCATGAGATCTCCTTTGTATGTCATTCAGATTAAAGTCTTTTCCTTCCTACCTTTAGCAGGGAGGTGTTTAAAGAGCCAGACAAGAAATCAAGTAATTCTCTGGCCTGCAGTGGATAGCAGCCAGGACTTGATTTGGTCTTTATTTACGAGAACGTTCGTTCAGATCTTTTACTTCCAAGCTGTCAGATTCAGAAACATGCAATGCCATTTTTGACATAAGAATATAGCACTCCTGCTCGTTTTTGCCCAGTTTTGCTTCCTAACTAGATTGTAACCAGTGCTTTTAACATTCCAGTCATGCAAATCTTCCCATCAGGTTTCAGTAACACCAAAGTAGGTCGAATTTATGCTCGTATGTGAGCAATTCCTATTCCTCCTTCACTACCCAGAATCTTCACATCGGCGTATAGGCAATTAAAGATTTTCTATTCCTTCAAGTCTCTCGGTGCCTCAATTAATCTGGTTCTCAACGTCTTGATTTTGTGCTAAATTAGTGCTCCCTGTCCCTTCTTTTCATCCACCCCTTTGCTACTGCCGTAACGCACCCTGCCTGCTCTGCACAGCCCCTCCTGCTACGCTGGCTTCTCTGCTACCGAAATAGATTTTCTCCAAATGGCACAGCCTCGTGTTCACACAGGACAACCACTACTCCACTAAAATAACATGTTCTAGCTCACACAAATCCACGATCACTTCACTTCCAGAACTCTCTGATTTCTGCCTTCTTCTCTTGGAAGGTCAGAAGGGTGTCTGAGAAGGTTACGTGGGCATCCCTGTTCTTCGGCTGCCTCTTCTGACCGAAGTGTGTCCAGACTTGGGTGAAGTAAGTCAGGTTTTACATACAGCTGAGCTACAAATAATACATATTGCTTTTACCAAATCCTTGCCTATCAGGTTCAAAAATCTTAAGCAATCTTGTCTCCTTTTATTTGTGTTGTTCTGGAATGACCAAATCACCATGTCAGCCCTTGGAAAGAATCTTTTTCACTTCTTGAGAGAATATGAGAAAGGATCTCTATTCTCTTTGGCTGTTGGCTTTTTCTTTTTTAATAGACACACACAATTTTCTTTTAATCTATGCTATCAGGACATTCTCAGTCCCACGTAGATCTCTACTCCCTTCTGCTAATTGGATCATCAGAGATAATTTCCTCTATAACAGCCTAAGAGACTAGAAACAACCGAACATTTCCAGTTAAATGAAAATTATTCTGTTTTTCTCCTGTTTGGGGCTCTCATTCTCATATGACTCTGGTCAAGTAGGAGGTCACCAAGTCCCTTTTGTGCCGGTGCTTACAGAAGGTCTGATATAGCATGACTGATCTCAGCTCTTCTGCTAAGCCCAAGGGAGCTCATGGAGAATCACCGTGGCTCACATCGGTGTTTCACAGCAGAGCACCAGCCTCCCCACATCGCCCCAAGCTCTGCACACACGCTGCAGAGAAAGGAAACCGTTCCTGATGTTTGCCAGATCCTGGGCCACTGCTTTCTTAGGGTATTCATTGAAGAACCACCAAATCATTCCCCCACTTGAAGTGGTCACTGCGTTCCCTGTGAGGATGAGCACGTTGCCTTCATCCACACAGGGGCAGGCCACCAACCCAGCGTCCCAGCAAGGTCCAGTCCATCACAAGGTGCCCACTCACCCAAGGCTTTCCAGTGAGTTGCTTCCCTTCAAAACCAGTTCTTTTAAAAGCAGATAAATAATGAACTTCCAGGCACATTTCTGCAGCTCAATGGTGACATCCAGTGACTGGCTCAGTTATTCCCAGGTGTGCGTTCTGCAGGGCCGGCCGGCCCTGTCCTTGGCTCAGAGAGTGGCTCACATGTCTCCTGCAATCACATCATGTTCATGCTGGAAAATACTTTAAAACAAAATCCCTGTTTGGATTTGCATAATTACTTAATTGCAGTGCCTCACATCTCTCTTCCTCCCTTTGAGCAGCTCCGTGCGGCAAGCAGTGCACCCATAAGCTCAGCGCGCAGCCCTAATATACCTCAGAAGGGTTTTAGCTCCATTGGCAAAGGAATTCCAGTCCTTTAGCCTGAATTTCATGAATTTACTACTGTTTACCCTCCTGTGACCCAAAGCAATCTGAAATCTGTTATAACCCAGCTCTGGATGTTGAATTTCTGCGGTGATGCCATGCGTACCCAAGGGAGCAGGGCTCAGGGTGCAGGCAGAGAGGTCGTGGGGCAAATGGCACAGGAAAAGAGCGATGTGTTGGAAAGGAGGAAATACAGGAAAAGGGAAAGAATGATAGGGAACCCAAAAATATAGAGACCAAGAAAAGGGATGAAAACTTACGGAGGGAAAGCAAAAAGAAACAAAAGAAGGCTGGAGGGAGGCGCGGAGATGAGGCTGGAGTAGAGCTGTCCTGGCCTCAGCGAGCAACGATGCCATTCAGGGATCTCCGTACGGCGGAGATGGCGTGTATTGAACAGACTGTCAGCGCAGCAGCACCCGGCTCTCCGCGGTGATAAATGTCACATGCCTTTGCTGACACTTGATAAAGGTTCTGTCCATCAGCGGTGCCAGCCGCGGGGGCCAGCTGGCTCGATCGTAACCTTCATCGCCGCTTCTCCGCAGAGAAGTCCCAGAATTTCCTCTATTTTGCTGCTCCCTCTGCTGAGATGCTTCCCCTCTTCCCAGCCTGCCTGCCCTGCTCACCTCAGTGCTTTCTGGTGCTCCAAAAAGACCCCAAGCAGCTGAAGTGAAGCTGTCTGACTCAGCCAGCCAAAGAGGAACAGTCTGGGCCCGGACTCAGTCAAGCGAGGCTCTCAGTAGGATGGAAGATGTGAAAAAAACATGGGAATGGTAAAACATTAAAAGAAAAAGGGACAAAACAATCTCTCCCTTCAAACTAGGCCTGCAGCTCAGGAGGTGCGGTGCCAGACAGATTCTCAGCAAGTGTGAAAAGACGAGCCACGAGGACAGGCGCGTTGTGCCAAAGGCACCAAAAGGCCGGATCAGTGGAAATGTTGTTGTACATTTACATACACTTCTATATTTACATAGTACTCCGGATTTGCCCCCGAGAGCCCTGGAAGAACCTAGCGGTGTAATGCTTCTCCCGGGAAGGCCACAGCGTCCTTTAAAAATGCAAACGGATTATAAGGCTTGTAGCCGTAACTGGAAAGTGCTGGCTCGCCACATTGTTAGCTTCATTTTAGAGGTTAAACCAAAAAGGGAAAGCAATTTGTCTAAGGTGAAAAATCAGCCAGCTGCCCTCGTGCAAAAATAGTAAGCAGCTGGTTAACCTGGAATAAACAGGCAGTAAGCAGCACAGGTGCCCGAGAAACTGAATGAGCAAAACCCACCTGAAGTCCATTCCTTAGTTCCCTATTTGGGAAGTGAATTATTCAGAAAGACCGAAGGATAAGAATAAATCACATATTAGCCCATCAGGTTAATATGGCAGCAATAACAGGAGAACAGGGTTATTTAGGATATATATAAATTCTTGTCAAGAGAGGTCATTTTTTTCTCCCTCTGGACTCAATGAGACAAACATTCAGTCAGTTCTGAGTATCTCAGCATCAACAACATATTGACAACTTGGAGGGAATTCAAAGAACATCTTCAGTGATGATAGAGGGACTGGAAGGATTGATTTACAAGGAAAGGTTTTATGATCTAAGTGGGACAGATTCATCTCTACTATAATTCCATGGATGTCAAAGGGCCAAATTTTGCCCTCAATTACGACAGCGTACATGTGGCGAAACTTCACGGGAGTAAAAATATAAGGTCGTCATTAGGAAAAAAGAATGAATCAAAAAACGAATATCTATTAGACTTGGGACATATCTCTGAGGAGAATTGGTTGAAACTCCAGTGCTTATGACATTTAAAATTAGTCGAGATAAAAGCACTGAATAATATTATACAGAGAACACTTCTGCGGTGACAAGGGAAAGAAAAATACATAAGTGGGATTTCCCCGTATTTTTATTATTATTATGATTACTGTTTTATGAAAGGAGGAATCCATATCCAAAATTAACTTCCTATAGGCCAATTTAAACAGAATACATTTTAATACAGCCAAAAAACATCAGGGAAAAATCCATCTTCAGCAGAGCCAAAGAAAAAAAAGAGAGTTTTTAAGGTATGTTAGGGATAAAGGAAAACCTAACAATAGTATGAGCCTATTATAACATGCTACGGCTGGTGATGATAAAGCAGAGATGACAAACTGTTCATAATGATGGAAAAAAGGCAATTCTATTCAATAACAGTTTATATACTGCAGTGTAAAGAGATGGCTATGAGGAAAGATTTTAGAGGATGACTGAAGTAAGCTTCAGGTTGATTTGTAATTTGAAGTGTGAGGATGATATAGTTCTCACTCCTGGAAACACAGAATTTTACCAAGAGGTCGTGTGCTGTAGTAGAGAAGAACTATTGCCCCTTCACTTTTATCTCCAAGACAAAAATAATGTCCGTAACAGAAAGAGCTGGTGATTTTGGCAGAAGGGAGAGGACCTGAACAGGTTTCAGAGATGTTTATGTCTAGGCTTAGAAATAAATCAAGACAGGTATTGCTGAACAAAGTGTGTGGAGGAAGTCGGGCACAAGGAGAACAGCCGTGTCCATCACAGCACGGGTCTGAAAGACCTGGGGTCAAAATGTAAGTGAAGTGCACAGGGCTTTAAAGCAGCTCTGTAGCTGGGTATTGCATCTGACTGCAAGGGCAAGACCTCTTCTGGTGAGAGAAGCCTGAACAACTCGATGCACTCCCGTAAATACACGCAGCTGGGGTTCTCGGCCACCCCTCCAAATTCTCCAGGCTGTAAAAGGGGGAAATGAGGAGGCCCTGCCCTGGCAAGGGGCTGATGAAGAGGACTGAGACAAAGAAGTTCTGAAGAAAACGCATCATAACTGAAGAAGACAATCTTACAGGGAAGAGTGGCTTGCATAAACAACAAAGGAAGAGGTTCATATTGTTGTGAGCCCACTGAAGACTGTTGATGGCAAGGAAGACAAAGACGTCATTTAAACTTACTGATCACTACCAGATTTGTTGAACAAGTGGTATTGACCAATCTGGATACTCTACTTCAAGAAATGCTTCCAAATCACAGCCATTAAGGTTGGAAAAGACCTTCAAGATCTTCTGGTCCAACCGTCACCCCACCACCAATATCATCCACTAAACCATGTCCCTAAGCACCACATCCAACCTCTCCTGTCCCACAAATGCTAGCATTAGTTGTAAATAAGAAGAGAGTTCCAGGTAATAGGATGCTCTTGATAGCAATGTCACATTCAAAAATGCAATATGGGGTGACTAGTTACCCTGGATTGATAATTTATATTGACACAAATACAGTGAAAATAATGGAAGAGCTAATACAAGAACCAATTAATAAAGCATTAAGGGATAGGAATAGAATTAATGACTGTCAACATGATTTTATGGAAAATAGGTTTTATC
Organism: Aythya fuligula; assembly: GCF_009819795.1. NCBI lineage: Eukaryota > Metazoa > Chordata > Aves > Anseriformes > Anatidae > Aythya > Aythya fuligula. The sequence goes on from NC_045577.1 coordinate 7,633,487, forward strand.
AAATAAACCTGATTTAATTATTTGGGGAGATTCCAAGTTGGACTGATAATCACAATGATGGACTTGGCTTTAGTAAAGCCTTTGACATAGTATCACACAATGTTTTGATTTTAAAAGTTACAGCCACACTGATACAAAACACACTACACAGATTAAAAATTGGCTAACTCGGTGAGTTCAGCAAGTAGTAATTAATGGGGTTTTATCACGAGCATTTTTACCTTGGGGAATCCCAACAGATAAATGTTTCTACAGTCAGTACTATGCAACACTTCTGGCAAAGAACCCCAAATTAATTCATGGCACGCAATTGCTGTTGCTAAAATGTGTCAACGCAACAAAGCTTGATGAATTGGTAAATGAAGGCACTTTTGGGGACTCCTCAGCACCCCCTGACAACCCGGTCCGTGCAAGAAAGCCGCCAGCCACGCGTGGGCTGCACACGAAGCATCGTGCACGGTGTCGGCCTGGTGCCCATGTGCAGGGCTCAGCTCACCTTGGCCAGCCCATGAGGAGATGCCAAAATGGAAATGCCCAGTCCCAGACACTCGAGATCGCCTTTTCTTCTTTTCCACGGATCCCGTGAAATGTCCGATGTGCCAGCCACATCCACACCTCACACCCCTACAGCGCAGGGCTGCCCTAGTGCCCCCCGGCTGCACTGCCACTTTCAGCTCACATCCCAAACAACTCCCCCCACTCAAACAACTGAATCAGGCTGTTATTTTCCTGAACTCAAACAATCAGGGACCTTTGCGAGGGTGTTTTTTTCCTCCCCCCCTTTGTCATCCTGATAGATCTCTGTCAGATCACGTAATAAATGAAATCCCAAAGAAAAACAAGCACTTACATTTCTCCCCCTCCTCACCGCTTCCCCGCCCACAAATAAGCGGTATGCTTTTAGTGCACTTAGCGTTCGCGGATTATGTTAAAATATACCAAACATATACTGCTCTCCTCTTTCATGAAAACTTTAAATTGCTATTTCTGGGCTCAATTCAAGCCTTGCCTCATTCTGTGATAAAAGGACTTAAAAGCGATGTTCTAGAATAGAATAGGGTTTGGATTTTACAGAGTCTTTCATGTGCACAGTATCCCAAGGGCTTTACAAAACCCCGATGCAGACACTGAAGTACGGTAAGTGTGGGCACACGCAGCATCCATTAGGTGCTCAGTGCTGCCTCGCACACTCAGCACCCAGCTTTACGTAACTGCAAGGGGTCTGAGAGGGAACAGAGCCGTAGCTGGGTGCTGGCATTACTGCAGCGGGCCACAGGGTGTCCAGGAATCCCAAACAGCCCGGGGAGAGAAGCAAGGGGAGAAGGCAAAGTCCAGTGTGTGCGTGGTGGGGAAAAATGCAAGTGTATTGCAAGAAGGTGTGCAAGCAGGCAATGGCATGGATTTGCTCGGGGAAATTGCACCTCCTGTTGGTTCTGGGTGGCTGTCATGGGTGGAGAAGGTGGCAGCTCTGGGTGGGAACCAGCCAAGGACTGTGCACAGGACAGTGGGCTGATGGGGTGAGCAGCGTGCCCAGGTCTGGGTTGGAGTAAGGGCAGAGACCATCATGGAAAGATGGCACGTGGTGCATGGCTGAGGAGGGAGACAGCGTGCAAAACCAGCAGGAAGGGGGTGATGCACAGTCACAGCTCAACTGCATGGAGATTATCTGTGTATCTGAGGAAGAGGAGGGAGAAACTGCCCATGCTTTGTGTCTGTGAGCATGGCAAAGGATGAATACACACAGATATTTAGCTATTCTTCAGACAAAAAAACATCTAAGGGGAAAAAACGAACTAAGTGAAACACGGTGGAAGGGTAGAGGTGTGCTGGGAGATGACTGTTTGGCAGGAAAAGGCGAGATTTGGGGGAGGAACAAACATCAAGCAGCGGTGGGACACCCCCGGGGGGGAGGTCTGCCCCCACCTGCACGCATTCTGCAGAGCGAGGCAAAACAACACAGAGTGCGTGGTGTGAAATGGAAAGGTTTTGTTTGAAATTGTCCATGGGAATTCTTGATTTTTGGGTCGGAATGATTCAAAACGAACACACATCGCTTTAATTCCTTTCAGTTATACATTCCTTTCAAAACCTGTCTTTTTAGGGACATTAAAAATAAATGAGAGTTTCTTGCTAAGGAGTGATTTTTTTTTTCAACATATCACAAGGCATGCATTCAAATGTAGAATATTTTTCATGATGTAAACACCTAAAGGAAGTTATACACTTGATAGAAGTGGACTTCTGGCGCAAGTTTTCTCACTACAAAAGGAAATGAAGGCAAACTGGGGTGAAGGGGGGGGGGAGACACCTCTACAGCCTCTCCTTAAACAAAACCAAGCAGAATACATCTAGCAGACACTCCTGCTGCTCTCCCTTTCCCAAAGACCTATGATCCAAGTCATGTTTTGAGGTGATGAGGACTGACGGAGCTCGAGTGGGAGACTCCAAGCAACCACAGTACAGGGACGGGCAGGTGGGCTCGTCAGTCACCAAGGGCCAGAGACCTCCATAAGGCTTTTATTCCCCCATGAGAACCTACCTGAGCCAAAGCTACATGGGCTGTTACATCACAGCCCAGTTTAACTCTGGAGACAACTGGTAAAATTTTCCTGTGTTGACAGACATTAGCAGTGCCTACTGCACACATGCAGATGCTGTAGAAAACGCCGTGCCGCATTTCTGTCACACACCGATGTAACTCCCTTCTCACTCCCCAACAGGCCTCGCCTTTGGCCACAACACTGTGGCAGCCACTCCTGCCTGTGAGACTGGCAGGGCTTGTACTCATTCTCATACATGTAAGCATCCAGATGCCAACCTGCCACTCCTGCACGGGGCTACACGCTGCAGTTTTGCCCCCCTGGCTTGCCTCACGTGCTCCGCACCGTGTGCTGCAGGCCGGGGAGCGGCAGCGCCCAGCCCCATACAGCAGGGAAGGGGAAAAAGCAATGAAACATGTCAGAGGGCAACGTCTGCAGGACACCTTTTCCAACCCAGAATGGTATGATACTCAGTAAGGAAAATCTGAGAAATGTCAGCACATAAACACACCGACGCTTCAGGCCTTTGGTCAAGAATGGCGCCGAGGCCTGTGCCGGTCGCCTCCCTACATCACTTTCCTTTCCTCTCAGGCGACCACCACAGCCCTTCCTCCAGCGAGCGGCCGGGCTGATCGTGCCTTGCATATATACAGGATGACAGCACGAGATTAAACAGTAGGGGAACAGTCATGTTTTGACCTCAAAGGAGTGGTGGATGGGAAGCAGATGAGCCATAAAAGCAGAGCAGTGTCTCCAGACTGAAGTAAATGGTAAGCTCTGAAAATCTACCTCGGAGATTATGTAGGTGGAACTTTACAAAAGAAATCTCTGGGGTTTACCCCAGTGTGAGCCATTGCTTTAAATCATTTGCCAGGCACTTGAGAATTTAATACCAGCTTTTGATACAGTATTTTTCTAAAGTGATTTTGGAGATTACATGGAGGGAAACAGTAAAAATAAACCTGAATGGGAGGGTTTTGTTGCAATACCACTCAAAGCTTGACGGAAAAGTCATGAATGTCTTGTTTAAGAACGAAGCCCCGGCAGTACAGGATATCATTTCTTAGCTTGAAAGCACACTGCGAAGTTTTCAGTGAACTGTCTAAAAATACCAACGCACCGATATAGAGACAGGCAGATGGAAAGGAGCCGATAAGCCATAGACAAAGGGAATATCTTTAAGTATCCTTTCAAAGAGGTATCATTTTAATGGATGAGGCTTGGATCAAAGAACTGAACCAAATATCCACTGGCAAATGCAAAAGGTGGGTTTCACAAACAGTTTGATGAAGATGTTGGCATTTTGTTTGAATTCCCAAAAAAACAATACAAGACAACTGTACAGAGCAGAAAGACAGGAAAAAAGCATGACAAAAAACAATTCCAAGAGTGTCAGTAGCTGACTGAGATCTAATAACCAGGCTTTCCTGAAGGAGTGGCAGAAAGGGGAAGATCTCATCTTTCCCCTCACTTCCAGAACCACGAACAACACACCATAATTGGCAGTTTTCTCCCCAAATGTTTAATGAATCGGTCTCCTCACAAAAAGTGAACAAAACCTCCAATATAGTCTTGAGAATTTATGGACCTCCTACAACAGAACTCGTTCTGGAGCTGTTTTTCTGAGCGGTAAAGATGAGTCTTCTCTTTTACTTGGGTAAACACGAACCCTATAGATTTCCTGGAAATACTCTAGTTCAACTGCTCAGGCTAAGCAATACTCTTAACTCTGCAGGAAACTATGGTGAAAGGAACTGTGGCAGAACCTATAATCTCCATACAGAGAAGATGTTCATTCCCAAAAGCAGGCATAATTCTCTCCTGTGCCCTCTCTGCCCGTTCTGTGCTCTACCAGCTGCCCCTCAAAATAAAGTAATAAAAATTCAAATGAGTTTTCAGAAAAAAATATACCTGTGAAGGGGAGACATCTTCTGTCACTTTAATAACATACCAGGTTAATAATATTAAATCACCAGAGGCCAAGGAAATGTCAATGGAAATATTTAAGGCTCCCCACCTGAAAGTGCTGAGACTTTCAAGCAGCTGGGAAAGAATCAGAATGGACCGGTGGGACCGATCCCAGTCCTGATGGAAAAGCCAGTCTGCAGGGTTTGGCTTCCCTTCTAAAAAATGTGTGATACACTAACAAAATAAAAGTATGTCCAATTCTGGAAGCAAAACCAATGCTGCTGAAAAGGGACAGGACAGCTCTGCAGAGTGTAGTCCCCAGCTTATTCAACCAACAGGCAGAAGGTAGGCAACAGTGGGGACAGTTTCCAGCTCTGCCAAGACACCAGGTCCTCAGCTGGTGTCAGAAGTGAGAATTTTACTGAATGAACTTAATCGTGTCCATTTGCACTGGCCATCACTTTTGATTGGGTTTTGGTCTGTCCTTGATCCACCTGGGCATTTTACTGAGGCTTCATAATATAATAAATATAATATAATATAATATAATATAATATAATATAATATAATATAATATAATATATAAAAATAATAACAATAATCTGAAACCAGTATCTGTGACGTGCACCTCTCTTCAGTAGACCAAAGTCACCCTGCTGGTGAGGACGTGCACGGTCTAGCAGCCGGAAGATAAATGCTGCCCAGCCTCACTGAAGGCAGTGAGACCTCCAGAAATGCAGGGACACACCTGAACTCTTCGTGTCTCCTCTTCCCTGGGTGAGCAACATCCACTGACTTACCTCGCCAGGACACCCACCAGTATTTCTGCATGTACCTGCAGACAGGATGCGGCGCAGGATGCTGACAGATTACAATTTCCTACAGTTCCCCAAGCTGCTGGATGCTCACACTTAGCAGTAGCCGCTGCAGGACTCCTGACCTGCTGCCAGGCACAGCCTTTGTGTGAGCTGTGGATTTAGGCCGGGGGGGTGAGAGGAGTTTTGCATTCAGCGGGACATTTGATGTCAGACGGGCAGGCAAGTTACATCGGGGAGCTTCCAGCAGGGCACTGGAGTCCTTCTCACTATTGCACTGAAAGAAATAGCATTGCCTTCAGCAGGTTTTGAGCTAGAGATGAGGTGTTCCAGCCTTTATAAACCAGTGTACGTGAGTAAGCTTTCCCCCCTTTCTTTGCCCTGTAAATAAATAAATAAATGCTTTCCTAAACCCAGCCAGGCAGCACAAGCTCAAGGCTTTTTGACAGAGCTTTGGGATGTGTCACTTAAACAAAACAAAACTCATTTTGAAATAGTGTCAACCCCGAGATATAACTGGATTCTGTGAAAGTGGCCAGATCCGTAGCTCAAAAAATCTGCTGTAGAGCCGTTCTGATTTATACCAGCTAAAGGTAAGATCCCACTCAACTGAGGGATAATCCAAATTGCATTGGTTCTTGATTTTGCTGGACAAACGACTCAGGGAGAAGAGGGAGTGAAGTGGTCCTGTGATTTGAAGGACCCTTACACCTGCTGCTGCTCACAGCTCTGTTTCGCTTTCCATCAGAAGGAAGACTCAAGTACAAATATTACTTGTTCAGACTCTTAAGTTGTCAGGCAAAACACAGGGCAGGCAAAACCTTATCCTTAAAAAACACACAATCTCTCCATTTGCTCGTATCTCTGCAAATGCAATTTCTTCTGCCTGATGCAGTGACAAAGCCTGGCATATGGATCATGAGGGTATTCACTGCCCTCCCTGTAATCTAAAGACGGGGTTGAAGAGCAAGCAGATCATGACAAACGTGAGGTTTCAGGATCTCAGAGAGCACACAGGCAGGTTGATCCTCCCTTGGGCAGCAGTGACACGGGGGCAAGGAGCGTGCCACGTGCCGGGTGGTGCTGAGCTCGGTGGGAAGCAGTCTGCATGCAGGAGGGACAGGGGGAAAACACAACGTCAGCATTAGTCACAGCTCTGAGGAGCTGATGCCACACTCCGGATCAACAGGTCTGATTGCTGCACCAGGCAAATTAGTCAAATTAGCAGAAACTAACACAAACAGAATTAGCGAGCACATGGACACAGAGTTCATTGGGAAGAGTCAATACAGCTGATGTAGAGGGAAGTCATGCCTCACAAATCATTCAGGGGTCTTCTAAGTAATTAAGAAATATATCAATAAGGATTATGCGGTCAATTATGGTGCTCATGAATTTAAAAACAAAAACAGATAAATAAAAAGAAAAACACCTCTCATGGTACCATCCAACGCTGACAGCTCTGAAAGAAGCTATGACCTAATAAGATGGAAAGTTTTCTTGTTCACTGCTCAAAAGGACGGGAAACAAACACATCCAACATATTCATAAATGGGCTGGAAATTGGGATTCATGGCAAGACGAGGAAATTAGCGGCAGACACAAAATCACTGAGCGTAGTCTGATCTACAGCTGACTGCAGAGAATCGCAGAAGACTCGTGTGATGCCGGATGACTGAGTGATAAAATGACAGATGAAATTCAACGCTGATACGTGCTGAGTAATGTACGTGGGGAAAATAAGCCTAGCTAGATATACACACAGGACAATGGGGTTTAAATGGGCTATTACCAGTCAGGAAAGGGATCATGGAGCCATTGTAGACAGTTCTGTAAAAACGTTAGCTTAGAGCTCAGAAACACTCAAAAAGACAGATAGAATAGCGGGAAGTTGAGAGAAGAAAACATGAAGCAACGTTGTGCCGCTGTATAAATCTCCAGTCCCCCAAATCTCCAGCAGTACATGTAATTCTACTTCCTTCCAAAAAAAAAAAAAAAAAAAAAAAAAAAGTTAACTAAAAATGGAAAAGGTGCAGAGGAAAGAAACAAGAGCCAAAGATACATGATGGTGTTCAGGGAAAGTTTCAATAACCAAGGGCTCAGGAAAGAATATCTGAGGAGTTAGAAGAGAGGTCTATAAAGGTCAGTGTGGAAAAGGAGGATGCAGAATAAGGCCGCAGAGCATCCCCTGCCATAATAACCACTGGGTTCCCAATATACTGCTTGTGCAAGTGGTTTCAATAATAGAAACAACCCCTCTTCAAATAACAGATTTATTTTGGGATGTTGTGGGAGCTTGCAGAGCTTCAAAATAGAAGCAAGCAAAACCAGTGAGGGCATGCACAGCTGTGGCGGTGGGGTTTTGTCTGTTTAAACTCTAAAGCACGCAGGAAGCCCTTCGAGCACCGCTGCCAGAACATGGGACAGGACGTGGCGAGACAGATGGGTCTGCACAAGCTGCTCCACTTCTGCCCCTCTCCTGGCGGAGCTTTGAGCTGCCCAGGCTGGGCACTCCTTCTGTTGGGTGCACGTGGGGCCGTCGCTCCCTCAAAGAAGTTGAAGTGGGAAAGAGCAACGCCAAATGTCCTTTTGCAAGGCAAAGCCCCAAGCCCCAACATCTCTCCTGCGTGCACCTACAGGTATTTAACACCCTTGAAGGAGTCCGACCAGCCGGGCCAGACTCAGGAGGCCAAGGCCAGACGGCCAAGGCAGCGGTGGAGACCAGAGGCTCCACGTCCCTGACCCTACCGCGGAACACAGCACATGCCAGACCGGTCACATCCACAGGAGAGGGCGACCACAGCATGTTCCCCAGGCCACACAGCACCTCGCCATGATCCAAGCAATCCAATGACAGCCCTGTAGGCAACCTGAACACTCTGAGGAGTTTTTTGCACCGTCGGGTCCCTTCTGCCCACAGCACATCTGTCGCGGGAGCAGCCGGCTGTCACTCCACCAAGTGCCACCAGCACCAACGTCACTTTTCATAGCATCGGACCAGAGTCAGTCTCAGTGCCTCTAGATCAATAGTGACAGCCAGTTTGTGCCAGATCAGGAGCTAGTTAAACACCAGTAAAGCTGGAGATTTCTTGAAAGGAGCAGGAGTCTCTCATTGTACCCGAGGACTGATGAGCAGGATCAGGTGGGTTTCAGGCTCACCAGAACAGGACAAATAAGGTTTTGTTCAGCGCGATACGGATGCTTCTTTCAGAGAAAGAAAAAGAAACACAGAGCCTGCTTTTGTTTATTTGATGTTTCCCCTTCCTGCATTCCCCCCACATAAGAAAATAAGTTGATAAATTCTATATTAGCACTAACACATGTATCAACAATACTGACATGTTTTCAGTTGAATTTTCAGTTCTTTCTATTTTCCATCTCACAATGAAATTTGGTTCAATTGAAAGATTCAATAGTAATTGGAAATAGGCTCTGGAAATTGCATAATCTAGTTCTCAAAGACCCAGAAATTAACAAACAAACAAACAACACACACACAAAACTAAAGTAACCACATTCTGTAAAGATGTAATAAGTCAATTAAATTCATGCACAATGTGATTCTTGGCTGACGGGAGAATACAAAGAGAGAGGTCAGATCCTGTTTTCAAAAAGGAGCCTCATGAAAAGGAAAGCAAATGGAAATGTCATTATTGAGCATTATGATGAGAGATGAAAGGAGTCTCATCCAAAAAAGCACCAAGGGGGTGAAATGTAAATTGTTCCGAAAGGAAGCAAATGAAAGGGGATGTGATAAAGTCAGTGATGAGTAAACATGGGGGGAGCTGCTGCTCGGGTTCAGATGATAACAGTAAGAAATAGTAAAGGGCCTGATCCGCAGCAAGGAAAAACCAGCCCAGTTTCATCACCGGCACTACGGCTGCAGTCTCACACCCACCGATTGCGCTCCTGTAATAGCGCTCGGTATTTAGGTAGCTCTTTCATCTATTGATGTTGTGCACAGACTATTATCTTCACGCGCAGATGGAGGAAGAGGGGGGTGTACAAGACCTCGTGGCTTTTCGTTTTTTTTCCCCTAACCACAGCTTTGTGTTTTGGTTGTTACAGGATTCAGGAGCCTCGCTGAAAGCCAGAGCCAAGGCATCTCCAGAAAAAAGTGCATGTCTGAAGCTACTGCAGATAAGATTAGATGAATCAGCCCAAAACAGACACTTCCAAAGTGCCTCTGGGAGTCAAAGAGCTTGGCCATACAACACCACACAGGACTAAGCAACCCCCATTAAGATACTCTGCTGGGATGGCTTGAATACAGAGAAAAAAATAAATCAGCATTAGCTCAGTCTTCCACTGGGACTGCTTCACAGGCTTCAAGGACAGTCGACGAAAGGACATTCTTTCATAAGAAAACACCCGTGTTCAGAAATGTTTATGCCTCAGAGAGAGTTGGATTAGATCCAAAGGGCCAATTTTGCATTATCGTTACCTAAATCGAAGTCGACATCTCTTCCCACAATGCCTGCAGGAACTCTGTACATGGGCAACGGTCAGGGGGGATCCCTATTTCATGCCTGCGCTGTTACGGGGCTCCCGGTGGTAGCTACATGGGAAATGGAAGCCCCGCAGAGACCTCATTTTCCTAGACAAGTTAATCACTCCATAAAGGCACTCCTTCCTCCCCGCCGCGAACTGTCGTGCAGCTCCACGGTCCACGGTTAAGCTGCCGACGGATTCGGCTCCAAACTGGTTGCCATTCACTTATGAAGAGGTAATCCCTGGGCTTGGCATCTGCAGGTTTGTTTAATACGTGAAGCTCCATGAGATCCACTGGGATGGAAGGTTCTCAATGGATGCTCATCATCATCAAATGCAGGATGATAGTTAATTAGCTCGCATGTCTCTCGGTACCCCATGAGAATAGCCATTCAAGCTTGACAGAGATAACTTGCCTGAGAAGCGAGTAATCCTGATAAATGTAACTCCCAGAAAGGACAGGAGAAATTAGAGAGGCAGAAGCAGTATCTCTCCATGCAAGATGACAAATTTTGATCCCACTTCTACCAGGATGTAAGTTAACACTGACTCCCTGGCTGGAGCGAAGCTGGACAAGGGATATTTGGCGCTTACATCGTCTCCACCTACATGAACCGACTAAATAAATATCTCCAGCTAGCCCTGCTGTAGCGAATGGATACCAAGAAGTACCTTTGTTCACTATGTTCCAACACAAATAGAAGAAATATAAGTTAGAAAAACCCGTTGTTTATGAAAATTTAGCTATAAACACTCAGCACCCACAACATCCCAATCTTTTCATTACATGACCCCAGGTAAAAGCAAATGCCTGCCTGCAGGCACCCACAATTAAGTACACCTGGCTGCTATATGGCAACCCCAGAAACAAGCACAATTTGTGTTTCTAGTGCAACATATAGGCATCCTACATGCATTTGCTTATCACTGATGAAGAGACACCACAAAAAAACACCAGAAAAAGGGGCACGTCCATCCAGGGCCAGCCACGCAGAAAGCTGTTTTCCAAATCTGGGCCACAGTTCGTGAAGCCAGCTGAGCAGAAAGGTGTTCTGTAAGATATTATTATTAGTAATTTTATGAAACTTTGAAAGTTATTATTGCTCCAGATTAGATAGAAATGTTTAATTATGAACAGAGAGAAGATTCTTGGCCTTTTCAAAGGATAGGAGCCTTTATTGATTTTATTAGTCAAAGAAGGTGATAATTTTTATATTAATAACCGGAGAGCAATTTCTCTGTTAAACGGTGATTATAAAATACTAACTGAAATACCATTGGAAAAGTCCGGGGAAGGTCACTCTTTTTTCTTATTTCTTGTAATCAATCTTATTCTATCAAAGGCTGCAGAAATACAGCAATAATCTAACCCGCATTGTGGACACTTCTGAACTTGCAGGGAGATGTGGCAATGCCTTCCCTCGTAACGGAGGCTGGATCAAATGAAAGCCTTTGACTGAATGAACTATAATTGCTTGTTCGATATCTGCAAACATGGTTGGCTACCTGATGTGTTTGCTAAATGGCTGGGTGTCTTATGCAAACCTGGCTGCGGAAGGCTCTGGATAAACAGACCGGTGGAAACTGGACAGGGGTGACTTCAAATCGACCGAGCAGTCAGGTGTAATCCGTCTCGGGGCTTTTGTTCTGTTTGGTTTTCCCTGGGAATGCACAGAGGGGAGATTTGATGGGTTTCAGCACACACAGCCATAGAGCCCAGGGCATCCTGCTCCCCATGCAGCTGGAGAGTCGCCCACCGTGCTGTGGAGCCACCAGACCACCACGGTCAGCCAGGTTGATCCAGGGGGCTTATCCCACTTGGCTTGGCCCTTTGATGGTCGCTCCAGTTTCCACGTGCAGCTGGGAGCTGTCTTACTGGGAGAAGGCAGGCAATTCCCCCACCAGCAGCCCAGGCTCGCCGTACGGCTCAAGGAGCCCGCAGCGAAGCATCGCAGGACGTCCTGCCCACAGGGGGACGATTCTTTCCTAGCCCTCATCAATTAGTGGTTGCTTTATACCCTGAAGCATGAATTTCTCCATCCCTCATACATTTTTTATTTTCTCTAATAGAATTTCTCATTATTCATATGAATGTCTAATCCTTTTGTGAATCCTCCAAAGCTCTTGGCTTCAATAATATCTGTGGCATTGAGTGCCACATGCTAATTATATGCTGTGGAAGGAAAGTATTTCTATCAGCTTTAAATCATTTGCTTTTAAAATTATTTTAATGGTTAAATAAACCATAACAGAATATAGCTTTTCCTAGATAAAGAACATCTTGCCCTAAAATTTCAGATTTTTTTTTGTTTGAATGCTGGGAAACTGAGGCATGAAATGATGCAACTTAGTATTGGTCGTTCACTGCTAGGTATAAAGACAGAGCCCAGCAGTCCTACTTCTTAGATCCTTTCTAGAAGAGGTAAAAAAAAAAAAAAAAAAGAGAGATGATTTTTTCCTATGCACTGAAAGCTGATGTAGACACCTCAGGTTTTCATGTTCATTTTAAGGAACAATCTCATTGTCTCACCCTTGTAAGGCAGAAAAAAACCCACGCCATTCCCTTCTGATATAGAGACTGTGTTAGAAGAAATGTCAGGGATCACATTCTGCCAAATCAAGTTTACTGTGACCCACTGGGAACCAAAGATAAACTTCTGAAAAACAAAAGACTAACACGTTGAAGCTACTGGGAATTCTCTGTACTGGACAGGATTAAAATCATTCTGACTTTTCTATTGCCAATAATCTCTGAGAGGAAATTTGATTTTCCCTCACCGTAAATAACTTTATACACTTGCTAATATTATCGGGAGCAGTGTGACGAACAAAGTCATGCAAAAGATACCCTACTTACCAATATGCAAAGAAAGGCTCGGTGATAGAACACCCACCCCCACCCCAAATACACCTCAAAAACTAGCTGAGGACAGGGCATTACTTTCCTGCTGCTTCTGGCTAATGTGATGTATATAATGGCTCCTGAAAACATTTTTGTCATGCACGGATAAAGGAGATGGAAAATAATAATGCCTACTTACCTAAGTACAGTATTTAGATGACCCTCGCTGCCGCTGTATTTGAGTGCTCCACATATTTGGTGTATTTATACTCTGAAAATCTCGTGAAGCAAGGAAGTGTTGACAGCCCCATGCTACAGGAGAGAACTGCCATAGAGGGAACAAGCAACATTCAACATTACAGACGTCTGTAGCAGTACAGGAACTTGAACCCACGTCACCCAAGTTTTAGGTTATTGGTCTAGCTGCACTATAGCCCACTGTAGTGACCCAGGTTTACAAGTCATTTTGTTTGTCTCTAACGGAGGGATTTTTAGTAAAGGAAAACATCTCAGAAAATGCCAATCTCTACCCATGAAATGTCTTCTACTAGAAGTGATATAGGCAGTATTGTGAAAATGGGCCATTGCATTTTTTTTTGGCCAGCCAAAATGGATAGATTTAAATCCCAGCAAACAGTTCTTGGGATAGGAACGCCACCACCTCGGTGAGATGCTGCAGTGAGGGCAGTCCGCAGCCCTAACGGACATCTGGAGGAGAGATGAACTGACAGGTTTCTGAAGACTCAGGTGATCACTGAACCACCATCTCCTCCTAAAATGAAGAGACGAGACACTGCAAAGAGCTAGGAAACATGGCCCCAAATGTTCTCAATCCTCCTCAACTTAGAATATGCAAGTCCCATATGGATAGAGGTCTGACATTACTCCAGACAGAAAATACTCCACAGCCTCCTCAATCCCTTACCCATACAACGTCTTCCCCTTGTTTACACTGTAATTTAAATTAATGTTTTAATTTTTCAAACAGTGACATTGCTTATGAATGCATTACCACTGAATAATCTCTCTTGAATATCAATTAACTGAAGTAACTCCGAACTACAGAGCCCTTTTAGTCAGCAGCATGTGCTCACAGCAACAGATTTGTTTAAAACAAGCAAATTTCATCAAGTTTTTAGCTGTCAAAAGGAATCAGCAGTTGCAGGGAGCACTAGCTGTATTCTGGGAAGGAGGACTCTGACGGGCTGTATATATGGGCTGCGGAGCAGCACAGCCAGCACCACGTCTTACACCCACTCCAAATGCGTCCAAGAAGCCAATTAAACACCCCAGAAGCCTCTGACAAGGCAGGGCTGCCTGCGGGGGCTGCCGTACAGTGTGGTGCAGCGTGCTGGGGGCTGAGGTGCTGCAGAGCTGGGAGTTAGTCAGCAGTTCGGGAAAACTGAGAGGAATCGGGGGCTGCCTCCTGCTTACCGCTGTATGTGTCTGAGGAAACCTGAGGCAACGGAGCACGTTGTCTTCCATGTCACAGAGTCACAGAGTCATTACAGTTAGAAAAGCCCTCCAAGATCATCTGGTCCAACCATCCCCCTACCACCCATGTCACCACCAGACCCTGTTCCCAAGCACCACGTCCAACCTCTCCCTGAACACCCCCAGGGACGGTGACTCCACCACCTCCCTGGGCAACCTGTCCCAATGCCTGACTGCTCTTTCTGAGCAGAAATGTCTCCTCATTTCCAACCTGAGCCTCCCCTGGTGCAACTTGAGGCCATTCCCTCTGGTCCTATCACTGGTTACCTGTGAGAAGAGGCAGACCCCAGCTCCCCACACCTTCCTTTCAAGTAACTGCAGAGAGCAATGAGGTCTCCCCTGAGCCTCCTTTTCTCCAGACTGAACACCCCCAGTTCCCTCAGCCACTCCTCACAGGACTTGTGCTCCCGGCCCCTCACCAGCTTCGTAGCCCTGCTTTGAACACACTCCAGGGCCTCGATGTCCTTGTACTTTGTCCCTGTGCCAGCAGCAGTGATGGCTCAGGGGCGAGAGCTCAGGATACATGAGCCCCTGACTATAGAGGCAGCTAAACCAGACGTGCAGCTACAAACTGTCATTTACCCCAAGAAAAGCGAGCCCCGAAGCCCCACAGATAGGATTCACAGCTGGGGATGTGCTGCTAGGCCTGGCCCAGCCACAGGGAAGAAGTGTGAGTTGAGGCAAATCCCTCTGACGGGTGGGGTTTTGTTTCTTTCCCAAGGGCTAAACAGCTATACGAGGTTGAAACAGCATTAGCAAAAAGCTGATGGAAAGAAATGGATGCCTGTGGGTCTGCCTCCAGCAGGAGCTCCCTGCTGGTGGAGCAGGACTGTATTTCCCACCAGGGTGGGTAGGAAGGAGAATGAGCAGACTGCGCTCCCACTGCGGGCCCCAAAACACCCCGTGTGTTGCAGGGACGGTCAGAGCAGCCCTGAGGACACGTGTGCCACACAGCCCCTGTCCTTAAGCTCCTCTTCTCTCAGCTTCATCTGCAGCTGTGGCAGCAGGAGCTGGGGCTGAGAGCCTGGACAGGGACTGGATGGACAGTGAGCCGTCCCCGGGGAGCCGCCTCCATCTGCTGCTTCAGTGCGGGCACGCAGGCATGCAGAAGTTTGGCTGCCAGGTAAATCAACCCCCAGAGCCCTGAAAACTCAGACCTCAGCCACAAGAGAGCAGGAGCCAAGGAGATTACAAGCTGCAATCGGTGGTCAGCACCTCCACGATCCCAAATTAGCGCCGCTCCTCACCGCTGGCTCGTGGGGAGGACACGTGCTGCCAGCGAGCGCCTCAGACGGCCTCACAGGGCCGAGCTAACGAACGGAGCTGCAATATTTCAATCAATAGGGGAAAAAAAAAAAAGAAACAGAACAGTCAGGGAAGACAGAGACATTATTGATGCTTCTATTACCGTCTGAAATTGGTCACTGTGGAGAAAAACAAGTAGCCACAGAGTGGACCTGGCCTGACCTTTCGCTCCTCAGCTGGCAGCAGATTGGTCATTCCAGTCACTGCCGGTGAAAAATGAGGCCGGAGTCATCTTCTTGTAGCGGCTGAGGGACCAGCGCTCGGTCCCCACAGCAGGACACAATTCACAGGTCAGGGGTGAAGCTGCAGCCCTCGCCGTGGGCTGTGGAGAGATTCCCACCTGACATATCGGGACGGGGAGCAGAGGATTGATTTGCTGCTTAACGGGAGCGGTGTGCCTCCAAATACAACAGGACAGATCCGGCGGAGTCCCCAAACAGGAGAGGAGTTTCGGAGCGATGGGCAGAGCAGAGCAGAGGGATGTGTGCCCAGCAATGCACTCAGGCAGGGAATTTTCAAGGCAGGCAGCTAAATGCTGAAGAGTAGGGCAGGACAAAGCACAGAAGGGACTTTTGGACTGCACGGTACCAAGACAGACACAGCGAACTGGGGCAGCACAGAACAAGTGCTCTGTAGCTGCACAAATTCAGAAAGAAGGACGGCGTTAGGACTAATGCACAGGGCAGAGAGCCTGCAGTACACATCTCCTCCACGAACTGCTCACATAGCCTCGGATAAAGTCACTTTGACTTTAAGTGCTGCAGTTCCCAGCAGCTATAAAAATGTTTTTCTTGTCTACTTAGATGATACAGTCTCCGAGGTATATGTCTAGGTGCGGTGCCTGATGCTTTCTTAAAGTAAGTCATAAACACAAGATTTAGGATTCTCCAGCAACAGAGCAAACCTTGCATGCTCAAGGCCAGGTGAGGTTGGTCAGGCATCCGCAGGAGGACTCAGCTAGGGTGTGAAGGAGAGCAGAGGACAGCCACGTGAAATAAACCAACCTGGCACTGAGCAGGAGAAACTCTGCCAAAAGGAGATGGGGACACCCTCTTCTGGGAGACCAGAGGGGTCCAAGGAGGAAGAGGATGGTCTGTGTGTCCAAAGGGATGAGCTAAAATAGAGCAGGCAGAGGAAAAAGAGCTAAATAAATGCGAGGTGTTAACCTACCAGTGGGCAACAGTTCATGGAGAAGCACAGCAGACTTCTTAGAGGGACAAGGAACCCTGGAGGAAGAATTAGAATTTGTTTTCTCAAGTGTTTTGGTTTGTTTAGTGTTGTTTTTGTTGTTGATGATGGTGGTGATTTTTTTTCAGTTGTCCCTGCACATTCATCTGCCTAAATGAACATCAAGACCCTGACACCAGCCCACCATAGGTAGCTTGGCTCTCCAGATGGGCTTCAAGAAATAGCACTTAGCTTCCTATCACCACGCTGAACCAACTTAGGTGGCGAACCCTAATGAAGAACAGACGTCAGAGAAGTGCTTTAGAAGAACAGGTCACAAACACTCATCATAAATCTGCTCGGATGCACTTTGGGGAATGCAAATCACTTAAATTATTCAAGTGTCGAGCTGTTGGGACTCCAGCAGGCTGAGAGCTGTTGCAGTGAAAACCACTGCAACCCAAACAGGGTAAGAAAGGGAAGAAGCACATTTTAAACACAAGCTGCTCCACCTGCTCTGTAGCTTGTAAGCACCAGCTGCAACTGCGTTACTTACCAAATGGCAGGTCTGAAAGGGCTTGGGGGCACAAGGCAGGGAGAAGGAATAAGGATGGGGCAGTAGCTGCAGAGAAGTGATGGAAGAGAATAAAAGCACTTGGCTGTGGAGCAAAGGGTGGAATGAAAGAAAGATGTATGTGATGTAATGGTGATGCGATAGCTACCTCCTCAATTTAAAATCCAGCCATGATAAATGTGGAGAGGCACTTTGGAGAAAGGAGATTATCCTCTCCCTTCTCCTGGAGATGGAGTGCACAGGATGAAATGCTGAAGTCAGTTGACTTGCCCAAGCAAAAAAAGGTAGGGAGCTGGATTTGGGTCCATGCCGCTCCCCAAGGCACCCGGCTGCCATGTGGGGCTCTCCCTTCCGTCTGGGTGGGCTCCTTCACCTGCCTGCTCCCTGGGAAAGGCTATTTGTAATCCAGCTCTTAGGATATTTAGACACACTCTTCTAATTACCAGCCTGCATTTATTAATGGACTGTTTATACCCATTTGTTCTTGTTTCAGCATTGTCCTTTAGATTTAATAGCTCCTTTCCTTCCCCGCTGTTATGCCCCAATCTGCTTATGTGCAACAATCCCCTCCTCTTTTTCAGTCTTCAGTTTTGCTTGGCTAAAAAAGCTAAGCTCCTTACTCGTCTCTTGTAAGAAAGGATCTTCATTCCCAGACCATGATTTATTATTCTATTGTTTGAAAAATGCCTGTCAAAAGTTCATTATTTCCTTCTCCTCTTTTTTTCCTTGGCTAAAATTCAGAATTTTGAGCAAAAATAAATGTAGTGCTTTTGCTGTCTGCTGCTACCACCAGCGGCAGAAAGACTGACTCGAGTTGCTACAAAGAGCAGCACAGGCAAACTGTGCAAGCAATTCAGTCATCAGGGGAGTTTAATTCTACCAACCCACCTGAAACCTTTTAAATTTGCTTTTCAAACACATTTTTAAGAAGCAAATTCTGCCTGTGACAAAAAACACATGGGTATTATTTGCAAGAAATAGTGTTTATTCATCAAAGTCGATAGGAATTGCTGTGGTTTATATAGATCAGCTCCTATTCAGTTACAGACGGCGCAGTTCAGAGAATATCCAGGCACAGATAAATGCTGGACTTTGTTGATAAGATATCTCATGTCTCTCTGTACTTAAGGGCTTTAGAAATTGATTAACTGAAACCCTTATCAGGAAGGTAACTATTATAATACTCATTTTACTGACGAGGAAAACAGAGTACAAAAAAAAAGCTCAGTGACAGACACAAGGTTACACAGTGAATTAGTGGCAGGAATACTGATTCCATCTTCATCTCCCTGCTCTGACCATTAGCCACCCTCCCTTAATCAGCATCTTTCCCCCTCTAAGTTCAGGTTTTACTTTTTTTTTTTTTTCCCTAAATACATTTCCCCTGCCTTTCAACATTTTCTAGTCTGGCTGGAAGCTATGGAAAAAACATTGCCTATAGACAAAAAGTTGGCCTCAGCAATATTTTAAGTATGACAAGGGGAAAAAAAAAATCTCCCTGAAAGAGCATATCCTCATAAGATTTTCAGCCTGAATTTGCAGCTTCGGAGAATTGAGCTAAGCCACCGAATGGCTGGGTGCTTTATATGAAGCAAACCTCTTAAGGCTTTGCATTCATGCATTATTAGTAGCTTCATTCTATATCTAAGTTACTTCTATGGCTCCTAATTACCACTGTATCTTAATACCTCATCTTAATGTATTTATCCTTACTGCAGCCCAGTGGAGCACGGCAGTCTCGAGACTCCTGCTCCATGGACAATTTTTATGTTGTAGAAGACTCAGAGAGGAGATGAGCTCCGTCTTTCTCCACTTCCCATCCTAGAGGCAGGCTCCAGGTTGCAGCTGGTAAAGCCTCAGCTCGGTCCTTTGGGCTCTGTGCTCCGGCCACGTACAGGCTCCCAAACTAGCCAGCCAGGTGTAGAGAGGTCTGGGTGGCCATCTACAGCTTGCCGGGCAGATAGAGCCTGAAATATCCTGATATATCCTGTGTCTCTCTCTAGTTTTTTGAGATATAGATTGAAGTGACTTGCCTGAGGTCACCAAAGAAGGCAGAGGCAGAGAGAATTTCACCATGGTCCCATGGCTGCTTGCCTAGTTTGGTAAAAGTGGTAACTTCTGACTAAAACTAAAATGAAATACACAGCAAGAGATGAAAACATCAGCCCCAGGACTCCATTTTGGGGCTATAATGCAGGAAGACTTAAAACATTTGTAAGATAACACCCCCAATATATCTACGGTTTTTCACCAGCCTGAGGAATGTTTCTCCCTCCTTGGGTCTCCTAACTCCAGCCTAATGAATAAAAGGGACGTATGAGCAATTGGTGCTCAGAATTGATCGCCTGTACGAGGAAGCCATTTCATTGCAGGGCTAGAGATTGCACCCCCGTGCCAAGAAGTGTCCTCCAGGGCTCCTGGATATCTAAAATGTTGCTAAAAACTTGATCTAGCTCTTTTGCCCAGGGGCAAATTCCACCTGTAATTATTAGGACCAGGAACGCTCACCTAGTCCAGGAGCCTGACTACTTGAACATTTATCTCCATAAGCTTTACACTTTAATAAATAATTTACCCCCAAAATGCACTTAAATTAGATCTATAATTCCAGCATGAGGCTCTGGTGGTGTGAAGAGACCTCCTGACTTTGCTCCGATCATTTATAATGCCACCATAAGCCATCAGTGGAATTGCAGCATTATTATTTATAGCACCGCTTATATTGTTCCCTCTCTCGTTTATTATCCTCAATTGGAATGGGCCCAGCCAGGCTGCACGGAAAGATGCCGCACAGCTCCCAGCACGGGTCATTTCTTAGCACCGAAGTGCTACCATCCCACGGAAGCGGCGATGTTAGCAGCACCAGGATGGCTGCAAATTGCCTGGCTCTCCTGTCCTCAGTTCTGCCAGTCCTTCCCTTCAGTTTGGGTAGCATCAAGGGGGGAGGCACCGAGGCTCCATCTTTTCGGTGGCTGCTTCCACTTCCCAGCTTGAGGAGGGCGAGCAGCAGCCCCGACACTGCACGAACCTGTGCAGAAACCCGCACGGGATGGGGGACAAGGAATGGGCACCTACATGTGCACCCACCCCCATGTCCCCCTCCTGAATATGCAAACCTCGACCCCGTCCTCCTTACTCTGGAAGAAGACGCTTCCAATTACTAAATCTGGGATTCAAGAAAAAAAAAAAGTGTCAGATTGAAGATCACCTGGTATCCCCGATGGTTTTTCGTTCCAGATGCATTATGATAATTGTAAGTGACATCACCTCGTGCTATTTTTGTCACAGGTGATTTTTTTTTTTTTCATAATGCATAGAACATGAGAGCCATCTCCACGGTGCAGGGGGTGCACGCTCTGCTTCACTTCATCCTGCACTGCTCCAGCAACACCCGACCTGCAGCAGCCATTCAGCGGGACAAGCCAGAGCCCAGATAATAAAAACAGGCAGAAATGCAACATTTCCATGGGACGTGCTGCAAGCATCACCCATGGCAAGCTGCTGCATTGCCAATGTTCTGCCTTGACATTGCTCCTACTCCTAAGTGGCTATGAGAAACTGTCTTAAATGCTTAGGAAAAGTCTGCCTTTCTTTCCTCCTGCCGTCCTCAGCTTGCCTGGATTTCCTCCCGTGACCCACTCATTTCGCTGCAGCCCCACCTTGGTGCTGACAGGCTTCCTGCCCCCTGGTTTGACCTCTGCAATCACATCCATGAAACGATACAAAGGAGTGAAGAGAGGAGCAGATAAAGGATCAGCGCAGCTAAAAGTGGGAGCAAAGAGCACAGGGAAGGTTGCACGTTCCTGTAGCTCAAAACACAGCCACGCAAAGCAGGGACAGCGTGGCACAGCCACGGGGATGGCACACACCTCGGGCTGGGTTTCAGGGCACAGCAGAATCCCACCAGGAAAGAGGGATTAAACCTTGCAGCAGGAACAAAGGAAGCAAGTCCTTTTGTGCCTCCCTCCCTTAAGAAACGTATCAGCACGCTGGCAGCCGAAGGCCTTTCTGGGTTAATTCATTTTTTTTTCCTCCTGAGTCCAGCAACACCAGAGTTCACTTAGGCAGAGCAAGAATCCCCCTCCTGAAAGTAGCAGGCAGGCTTTGGGGATTTTGTTTTTCTTGTAGAAAAGAAAAACTAGAAGGAAGGAGGGGGGATCTGACTGTGCTGCCCCGTGGAATCGCTCCGTTAACGCTGATCCCCCCCCAGCCATCCAAAGCTTTGCTTAAATCCGCGTGGGCTGGAGGCTTTCAGAGGCAGCCCCCACTTGTCCCTGGTGCAGAGCCGGCAGCAGGGGGCTGGGGCAGCAGAGGAGCAGCCCCTCTGCTCCTCGGGTCCACTTGTGAACTGGTTGTTGTTGTTGCTTTCTTCTGTGTATTTCTGGAAAATCAGAGGCTGACCACACTCATGACCACTGATGAGCTGGGTTGGGGCAGCACGCCACGCTCAGGA
Source organism: Aythya fuligula (assembly GCF_009819795.1). NCBI lineage: Eukaryota > Metazoa > Chordata > Aves > Anseriformes > Anatidae > Aythya > Aythya fuligula. The sequence goes on from NC_045577.1 coordinate 7,655,076, forward strand.
GCATTTTCATGAGGAGGCAGATGTCCGAAGGGGCAAACTGGGGCTCTGCTTTTGCCTGTGGGAACCCCCATGTCTGAATAGCTGAGGCAACTGAGCCAGAGAGAACTTCAAATGATGTTTTTTTCTTCCTTTATTTATTTTTTTCCCTCACTTGTAGTTGTCTTGCTGAACACTGTTGATTTGGTGGACTGCACAAGCAGCCATGTGGGATCTTTATGTAAAGACACATGTCATTGAAGAGTTATTCAGTTCGGTCCTAAGTCAGCTGTGTGCCACACTTCTGATGTCCTTTCTTCTGTCACTGACAAGTAGTTATATTAAGAATAGAAGTAGCTATATTAAGGATAAAAGATCTGGAAACTGAAGAAGATTTTAAAACAGTAAAAAATCCCCTCCTTCGATCTCCTCTGCAACAAAGGGTTTGTTTTGGGCACTAAATCTCAGCTTTCTGTCACTGTCATTCGCTGTGTCTGGTTTGGAGCACGGCAGACAGAGACGGGCACACAAGTCCCACCAGAAGCCATTAAGGGCTGTGGAACTGGCCCATCGGTTGTGCAGACATCCCTCAGAGGTATTTCTGGCACTTGTGGTTCCTGGCTGGGTACTGAAAATGGGGATGGAAGAAAAAAAAAAATCTCTATATCTATATAAGTATCAGAGCTTCAAAAAAAAAAAAATGAAGAAAAAAAAAGCATTGAATATGGGACATGGGAACACAAAACTTTCAGTTTTTGACAGGCTCTGCTAAGACTTTATCCCCTTTCCTCTTCTCACAATTCGGAAGCCCAAGGAATTTTCCAGGCACAGCTCATGAACCACCCCCAGCACATGCCCATATGAAATGGGGCCACGACATCTACAGACATCCACCCCCAGTGGACTGAGATCTTTGTAGCTCTGACTACTCCTTCCTAAACAAGCTCCTAATGAAGTTTCACATCATGCTGGAATCTCGTATTTTTCACACAGATCTATAAAGAATGATGTTTCCGTGCATTGTTCTTTCCTCAAAATCGAGAAATTCTGTTCCATGTTATAAAAATCTCTGCTCGCAGAGACAAGAAGGGAAATGCACTCACTACTTTGCCCCTTTGCTGTCCCTGAAACTCCCAGGAATGTCAGTCTGTTCCTCCTGGGACATGATGCTCCTCCTGGGATCTCAGCCCAGCCCGGGACTGTTGGTGCAATCCGTGTCATCGATGTAGAAAAGGGATGAACCAGATTCATCAGCACTTCGGTGCTTTTATCCACAGCCCCGTTCAATTCAGTGTTTTTCAGATTATGCTGTAGCTGTTTGGACTCTGCCCTTGCTTCACAGGTGAACTTTGCTGTCAGGTAGATAGAAATGATTGAAAAGTCCCGGTTAGTTCTCAAGAATTGCAGGCTCTCTCTGTCCATTCATCTGTCGATAGGCACATTTCCTCTCTTGCTAACGTGGTGTGTTCAGACAGGATGACATTTTTTCCCTGAAACATTACCCAGCCGAGTCCTGCAATAAATGGCTGTGTATCTTCAGAAGATTTGGAGCTCCTGATTGTAGGACTCTTGAAAATCTCCCTGTAAGGAGCAAAAGGTTTGAAATCACCACCGCAATTAAGCAACCAGCACCGTGCTCTCCAGTTTGAGGCACAAAGGTACAAGAAAAGGGTCCTGCAGCCTGCAACAAGAGCTGCTCAGTGAGCAGACTGCCTCAGTCCTTTTAAATGCCCCGGATTTCTATGTAAATTCATTGAACTTCATTCACAAGAGCAGGCAGAGAATGGGTGGGGGAGCCCACAGGGTGGGCACGGACACGAGAGCAGCTCCGTGCCGGGCAGCCCCCCGGGATGAGGCTGGGCAGAGGGTACAGGGATTCTGCTGGAGTCCTAACGAAGGGGCTTGAAAGGCTGCACTGCGGGTACCGAGCCATCCCAGAGACCCTTCCCAGAGAGAGCTGCACGATGACAAATGTTTCTGCCCACAGGAAGCCCACTTCCAGCCTCACTTGCTCCTTCAGCGAGCCTTGAAAATAGCACTCACCTGCCCCTGCCCAGCTCTTTGGGTTTTTCTGCCCCTCATCTCTCTTGGTGGAAGCGGGCTCTGATTTCACCCAACCTACTGCCAGTCCAGGCTCAGGAGGGTACGTTATCCCCGGGATCTCTGTCCTACCCTGTTCTCGGCAGGAATGAAATTGTCTGACTGTGACCTACCCTTGGGGACCACGATGGAAATGAGACGTCTCTCTCGTGAGGACCTCCCAGCAAGCACGATTGCAATATCTCTGCAGCCGCAGCAGCTCCATAATGAATGAATTGATTTCACCCTCAGCTTCTTCTCCATCGACCCCGCTGGCCCCGCAGCGCGGGAGGAGCTTTGTTCCCGTTCCCGTTTCCCTCTCAGCCCTGCTCTATTTCGGGCAGATGAAACGGCTCCGGGGCTGAGCGAGGGTGGGAATCCCCACACCTCGGCTCTGGATGGTGGCCAGATGGGTCATCGCTGTGCTGGGATGGAGGGAGGAGGGCTCACACCTTCCAGCTGTCCCCAGGGCCTCTGTTAACGGATGGAAAGTGGCTCTGGGAAGGCCGATGTCCTCCTGGGGCATCTGCCCAGCTCTGCATCGCTGTTTGAGGAGCTCACGCAGCCATCGTGGGGTCTCCAGGTAGCCCCGATTCTCCTCTCACTCCTTAATCTGAATTATCTTTGGGCAAGCAGTGCGGGGCTCACTGCCAAACTCCTTCCACCTTCAGGTGGCTCTGCAAACCTCTGTGACCAGCAGGGGAAGCCCAGGAACCACACAGATGGGGCAGACGTCTGCGTGTAACCTGTGCACAGGGCTGAGCATGCCGCAATTCCCCAGGGCCCGAAAAGGATGAGAGCTCTCCCCGTTTACAGGACGGGTGCTCTCCCCGTGTACAGGCAAACAGCTCCCCCTCGAGTCAGTGCCCGAGGGTGTCACCACAGGGTGCTTGGTGCAGGCTGCTCAGGGTGGGCCAGGCGATCAGAGAGCTCCAGGAAAAGCGACAGGACCCAGGTCACTGCGGAGCGGTTGAAAATCAGAAATTCTTCTCGCAGCCTGGAAAGCAAGTCCTGCTTGGATAAAGGTCTTGTGTAAGGCATTGGATAAAAAGCTTCTGTGTGGTGTGCTGCAGTCATCAGAGAGCAGCTCCAGGAGTTACGTCCTCAGGATTTTGGCCGTGGCTCTGTGGGGACTCTCCTGTGCCCCTGACTGTGTGGCTTCAGCTGTGCCTCAGTTTCCCCTTCGAGTTCTCCAGTTCCAATCAGTTTCACTGTCCACTGCAAAATATGTATCTTCAAATGCTCCTCTTGCAGAAAACATTGCATTTATTGCTTTTTCTCAAATAAAAAATCCAAAGAATGGAATATTTTACCTCCGTTTTTCAAGGGCAAGTTCTGCACATCCCTACTGCAGTTGTTCCACCTTACCGAAGGGCTTGAGATCCGTCCTTCTGATTAGAGGAAGCAGACATTTTGCAGAGTTTCACATTTGGTGTAAGTGCATACATTTCAAATCAATTTGGGGATAAAAACAGATGTTAAAAAAAGCTGAAATTTTCCTCTTGGGTGAAGTCTGCCCTGGGGACATCTGCGCTCTGCATTTCTGAGTAGCCACAACTGCCACCAGCAGCAGCACGGGAGGTTACGTGCACGTGCACATGATCCTGAATCCCTCGCTGGCAAAGCTACACCCTAGGGGTAGGTTGAGCTCCTAAAGCCTGCACTAAGAAAGAATTAAACCCACTTCTTGGCAGGTGCCACTTGCCTCAGGGCATGGTATTTAAAGCACGTGGCTGCATCGTGACCGGGCACTGTGGCACCATCCGAGAACCACGGCCGTGGATGAGATTTCGCTGTGTTGCTCATCGAGACAAGACAAAGAGAAGGGGGCTCAGGTGGCAGAAGCTGTTCACGTGCAGCCCTGTTCCTGGCACAGAGGAGGAATCAAGCCCAGGACACCGGGGCTCCATGGCAAAGACAGGGATGGGTAAGGCTTAGGGAGACCGTTGTGAGGAAGCTTCAGATGCCTTTGGACAGCTGCTCGCTGTGCCTCAAGCCTGGGGCTTCCTCTCTCCCATCTTTCCCTTGTTCTGTTTCTGCTCTAAGCCACCTTTGGTGGGCTGTGCTGGCAGGGGTGCTGCTGTAGCTGCTGCAAAGGCTTTGCTCCAACTCCATATCCAAGCTACAGAAACAGTACACGGGATGTCCTTGTGAAGGAGGGAAAGGGGACACCAGAGCCATCACAGCCCCCCTGAACTGCATTTCCTGGTCCTTCTCCAGCCTCGCCACCCTCAGAAGAGGTTCGAGTCCAGCATCCAGAGCAGGGCTCCCCAGGGACCTCACTGCGGGACCGAGCTCCTCAGCGCGGCCGCAACGCTGCCAGCCCGCTCCCACTCCTTCCCCTCGCTCCTTTCTCTGCCGTGCTTCACTTTGGTGAAAGGGAATTGTTTTGACTGTATCTTCCTTGTAGGCATTAAATACCTTTCAAAGCAAGGTCAGAGTCCCTGGAGCTGCGACAGCGCACACCGAGATAACGGCTGGGGCTGGGCGCGCTTCCCTCGCTGCAGGCAAGGAGCTGCTACTGCGTGTCACGGGGGTCTCTCTCCAGGAGTTGTCACAGCTCAGCACGTCCCAAGCTTCCAAGGGAAGGAGCAGACCCTGTGAGCCCTCGCTCTTACACACCTGCGGGAACGGATGGCCAAGGCGAGGCTGGGAGCCGGACATCTGCGTGCATCGTCTTTGAGATTTTCCATACGCAGGCACACGTCGGTGCTTCCGAGGAGAAATAACGCACCCACGGCATCGAGGCAGCACCAAGAGGAGCAGCCCTGAAACAGGAGGAGCTGATGATCTGTGGCAGACAGACAGAGCCCGGACAGAGTGCAGCGCAGCACCGCGCACGCCAGGCGGGTTCCTGGCAGCTGGTTCATCTCCCCGTGTCACATCTGATGTCTGAGCAGGGAGAAAACACACGAGTTTATTTCCAGCGCCTCTCCCTGTTAGACAGGTGACCTTTTCGTAGCTCTGGAGGGCAAGGGAGAAGGCAGCCTACGAAATGTTCAGCCAATGCTTGACAAATGAAGATATGTAAACGAGGCGAGGGACGGAGGGGGAGCCGGGCTGGAAGCCGGCCCCGTTAGGGGGGACGCGTTTGTGTTGGCTTCTGCATTGAGGAACGGCATCAGGGGGCTAGTAGGGGGGATCTGGTGGAGCACAGGTTCGGATGGGGCACTGGGGAAGGCTTATCCCATTATGCTGGGGAGAGGAAGCCAAGCTGGCAGCCACCCAGCTCACTGGAGAGCGGCTCAGCACACGAAGCACTGCTGGGAGCGCAGAGGGTCTCGCATCGCTTCCACCCCCACCAAGCAAGGCAGCACGCTCCGTGTTCCCACCTCTTCCATCAGCCAGGAGGGACACGCATCACAGCCACGTCTGAGCACAAGGTCCTGGAGCTAACATTGGAGCTGTGGAGGCTGCACAGAGCCCCTGGTGGGCACAGAGCCCCTGGTGGGCACGGTTCGGTGCCACCTGGCCCCTTTGGTCACCCCTTTCCAAAAGGGCCAGGCAGAGCGGGTCCCATTTACACCACTCAGTGCCCACATCGTGCCACCAACACAGCCCCCAGGGGAACCTTCATCCCTGCTTCCCAGCACCTCAGTCACTTGCTGGGAGCAAGCAGAGGGGCCCAGCTGGCTCCCCTCAAGCTCCCCCCGTTGGCTTCTGGTGGACCTGCAGCTGCAGGTAGCTCGGGCTCTTCTGCATCGCTTGCTTCTGGGAAGGGTCAGACGGGATGAGGTTGGGTTGGTAGCTTGTGATTCATCACTTGTGGCTTTTCTGACTAGATAAGAAGTTTGCAAACAGAGCTGTTCTCCTAGAAATCTCTCCCCAGGCTGCTCTCCCTCTGAAATCCCAATCGATTCAAGGCCCAACATAAGCTGCAGCGCTTTCGTCTCAGTAGGACCCCGCCACTCAACCCCCCAAATGCTCCCGATGACAGATTTGTGGATTTTTTTTCCTTGAAACTTAAAAAAAAAAAAAAAAAAAAAAAAAAAAGGATAGATTCTATATTTATTTTCTATGGCAGATAAGTAACCAACATTTACATGTATTTTTTTACTGGCTCTAAATAAAATGCCTCTTACAACACGTGAGCAAGGTGGGCAGACATCCCCTACACACTCCCCATACCAGGTCCAAACTCGAGGACCACGGGTTCTTCCTTCAAGAGCAAAAAGACCCGGCTGATTTCCTCCTCCTATCCCTTTCACTGCCTCTCTGCCTTTTGGGGTACAGCCAGCACCAGAAGGAGAATGAAATAGAGTGAAAAAAGCTATTTTGTCTCTTGCCAGCTCGGTTGGAAACAGGGAGTACTGGAGATCTCCCAACTCAGCCCAGCTTTGGAAGTCCTCCAGCCCGCTCTGCTGAGGCCCGAGGCTCTGGGGGGCTCTGCAAAGTGGCTGAACTTCTGGGAAAAGCCACAGACAGCCCAAAGAGCTCAGCTGTGCAAGGACAGCGGGGCTGATGAGGACTTGAGGGAGAGGGGACACCAGCCTTGGACAAAATGCAGTCTGGAAGGTGGATATTTTGCATGTTCTGATGGCATTTATATAAATGAGCATTAATTTCATTCATCTGTTAAATGTGACGACAGGTTTGCTCATGAATAGCGTTGGGGAAGCCGTTGTTGTCTCTCTGCTCTGAATTTATGGGTTTTGGGGAGGATGGGGAAGCGCAGAATGCAGGAGGAGCAGCACACCGAGCTGCGCACCATCAGACACACACCACACAGGACTTCTACATGCTCTCAGACATCCACAAACTTCCAGCCCCAGCCCTACAATCATTTCAAGCCGACAGACCACGAAGGCCTTTGAGGACAGCAGGCTCCAAGACGTCCCTTGAGGCACACCGGGAAGGCTGCAGCTCGTTTTATGCCCTGGCGCTGGGAGCTAGATGAGGGAGTTCACAGAAGTTTGGGGCTTTTTGGTGTCCTTGCTGCCTGCCCGCAGCCTCTTCAGCACAGGGTAACTCATTACAGCACCGATGGCACGCGGTGTGACCAATCCCTCTGCAGCCCCGCTCCGCAGTCCCTGCTGCCACCAGCACTTCGGTGCCATCGGGGAGACCATTTGCCAAGGTCAGCTCGGTGGAGACACGTGGCTCCGGGTTCCTGCCCTCCCCGGCGGTGGGAGGCTTGCTCCCAGCCCCTACCTGTGGCCATGGAAACAAGCAGCAGGGCTCCTCACCAGGCGCTCTCCATCCTATTGATTCCTTGGGAGATTTATGGCAGAGACCCGATCTCAGTGAAGGAGCTAAATCCAATTCACTAAGGAATTACAAGCCTGTCCGATCAATAATCTATTTATCTCCTTCACTTTGCCATCTTTAAACACTCCAGGCCTGTCAAGAGAAATTGAAAGCTTTTTAAAAATGAAATTATCGAAGCCTGGAATGGCTTCGCTAGGGCTTCTGGAAAGGATCTCGAAACCAGGACGGATCCAGCCCAGGATCCAGCACTTAGCAGAGATCTGTCATAGCTCCGGGAACTCAACAGCGGTCCAGCACACGGGGTAGGACAGACTTAGGGGGGATGCTGGCACCCAACACATGAAGAGAAAGGCTCGTACACCTACACACAGGTACATACAGCTACAAGGAAACTGAGGTGTGAAGCGTTAACCCCAGCTGAAAATGCGCTGCTGAGCTGCAGGCTGTGAGCTGCTTGCGTTGACTCGAGCAGCTCACCAAGTTTAATTTCAGCAGCACATGGCTCTTCAGACGCAGTCATTATGTCTCCCTGGGGCAGAGGTGCGCTGCATCCCAGAAATAATGTTATTTTTCAGCTCTCATGCAGCACTTCTAATTAATAGATGGCAGAGCAGCTTGCATGGAAGAAAACCGAGGCCCAGGGAGGGAGCAGGGCGAGCTGAAAGCCAGCCAGCCTCAGGAGCAGGCACAGAACCACCGCCTCTTTGAAGAAGAGCAGCTTCCATCCTCTTCCAAGCCCCATCTCTATTTTTATCTAACAGATGCAGGCTTTTACAAACAGAGGGGCAGCTTCGGGATCACGCCACACACGTGAACTGTTTTTGTGGTGCCGTTCTGTGCCAGAGAAATATTTACATACATGCCTAAGCCTATCTTTCTTCAGACCAACTCTTACAGAGATTATTTGCAGTCCCAGCGGGATGTAGCCATGGATTCTGTTGGCCAACAGGCAGGGTATTTGCTGGGTTGTGCAGAGCTGGGGCATCTCAAGCACAGTTTTTCTAAGGGAACAAGCAAGGGGAAGTGTGATGTGCTGCTGACACTCACGATGGTGCCCTGGTGGCTGCAGGATTTCTACTTGCAGGACTCTGGCTCCCCACGCTGCCCCATTTTTAACGGGTTCCTGGACCCGACCTCATTTTCTGCACCTGAAACTCCAGCATGGAAGCAGGAAGGGGCTAAATTTCTCTGGAGATGCAGAGGGGCCAGTTCCTCTCACTTCAGAGGTTAATGAATGGAGTCACTGGGATAATTAATGTTTTGCTGATGAATTAATCACCCTCGCAAGCAGTTTCTGCCTTTGTCTCTGCAGGGAGGCAGGGCCCTCTGGAGATCTCACACATCCCTTGCTAAGGTGGCTCTTCCTGCACTGACAGCCCTGGTTTTGGAGCTGCTTACAGCCTGCCTCTTCCGCAGGGGACTGCCTTCCTGGGGGAGTGCCCTGGTTTCAGCTAGGATGGAGTTAATTATCAACACTCTTCTCATCCTAAACCAAAACACAGCACCCTACCAGCTACCAGGAGGATAATTTACTCTATCCTAGCTGAAACCAGGAAAGGAGGCAGACCCTCAAAGCCCAGGGCTGGGGTTTGAGTGACTCCAGGCCACCAGGATCACGCTTCCTTGCAGTCCATACTAACACCAGCTGTCCCCATCCCGAGCCTGCATCATTCACCCCCAACAAGCCCCCACAGCCCTGCCCAGGAGCCGTGCTTGTCCTCCAAAGAGCCACCCACTGCTGCCCTCCCAGTCCTTCCCCTCGCTGCTTCTCCTGCCTTCTCCACCCACCCAGCCTGACCCCAGGGCTGGCTATCGATCCCCAGCCTGACTCGAATCGCACTTTTTCAGGTCCTCTTTGTGAAGAGCATCACAGAAGCACTCCTCCGAAGAGCGAATGCCCTTCTTGTTTCCTTGTTACTGGAAGTGTGAGCGCCTGGTGACCGTGCCAAAAACATCGCTAACCTTCTGCGGCAGCTGCAGCGCCGACAGGAGCCGCCGCACGACAACTCTCTCCCCTGACTGCAGGCACATTTGACCTGTGATTTCCAAGGGATGGAGAGCCGGGAGTGCTTTCACACCATTGTTCCCTAAAATAATCCCTGTAAAGTCAACAGGGCTCCTCGAACCGAGCCCGCGGGGTCCTGCGGCGTCTTCAGGCAGAGGATGGGGGCAGGTCAGGGTGAGGAAAAGGCACCTCTCCTCCTCGGGGTGATGCAGCCCTGGCTAGGATCACAGGCTGTCACTGCTTCCACAGGAGGAAACAGGAGGCGAGGAACTTCAGCACTGAGCGTTTTTGGCAACGTGTACGTTAGGCAAGGATTTTGTACGGGCACCTCGGTGTGATGAAGATATCCTGGAGGAAGCACACAAGGCCTGGGGGTTTCTGACTTAGTTCTTAGCACGAGGAGAAAGCTGAATCGAAAACTTGACCTTTTTAGCGGGGAATGAATACTACAGCATTTTGCTGATTCACAGGGGGAAAAACACCAAAGTAATTTAGAAATGCAGGGGTGTGGGAAGCAGGGCTGTCACCCCCCAGCCCGTACTTCTCACAGCCCCTCCATCTCCTCCCCTACGAGCGGTGGGCTCTGACCCCAGCCCCCGGCTCCCACTCCCCTCCTGGTCTGCCCGCCTCGTCTGCCGCCTTGTTTACGGTCACCCTTGGACATCCCCGCTCTGGACACCCATCCATCTCCAGGTGGCCTTTCTTCCTGTCGTTTTAAATGCTCCCCGTGATTTATGGCCCGGCAGCTCCCCAAACACATCTCCGGCATGTTATATGGCGCTGGCGTAATGCTAACTCCTAAACCACAGAGGAAGCAGACGCTGCTAATTTATGCCTGGCTTTTTTTTTTTTTTTTAATTCCCCGGCATAATTCTGATTTTAATGCTCCATCCACACCGCATCAATATCCTCTCACCGCAAGCGAGTGAAAACAAAAAGTGAATATTTCATTTCCCCTTCTTTCCTCTCTTCAGAGGTTTCGGCTCACCCGGCGTGCCCGGGGGTCGGACGGATGGGAAGCGACGGCGCTGTGCTGCTGCTGGGAGGGCACTGAAGGGAAGAAGGGTATGTACTGGGTCTGGCTGGAATGTTAACTTTCCCGGCAGCAGCCCATTCAGTGCCGTACTCTGTACTTGTAGCTGGAACAGCAGTGTTATCACACCAGTGTTGTGTCTACTGCTGAGCAGCGGTGGCACAGCATTGGGCCTTTCTCTAACCCTCCTAGGGGGTGGGCAAAAAAGTGAGGAGAGAAACATCACTAGGGCAGCTGACCTAAACCAATCAAAGGGATATTCCATACCATGTGGTGTCACACTCAGCAATAAAAGGTGGAAACAGGAAGAAGAGGGGAGGGGTGGGCTCTCGTTGAGAAGACGTCGGTCCTCCTCTCGAACACCGGCTGCGTGCGTTGAGGCCTTGCTTCAAGGACGTGGTCAATCATCGCTCATTTGTGGGAAGTAGAGAGTAATTTCTTTCCTCTGCACTTCCATATAGCTTTCATTTATTTTGTTTGTTTGTTTTCCTCCCTTTTTCCCCTTTCCCTTTTATTTCCCCTTAGTTAAATTGTTTAGTTCATGGTAGTCTTTATTTAATTATTATAATTATTTCCCTTTAATTAAATTATCCTTATCTCAACCCGTGAGTTGTTCTTTGCTTTACTTCTCCCCCTCCTTATCTAAAGGAGGGGGAGTGAGAGAGCAGTTGTGGGGTTTAGCTGCCCAGCACGGTAAAACCACCACAGGGTAACAAGCCATTAGGGAAAATATTAACAGGCGAAGACAAATCTCTGGCCAGGGGCACTACAAAATGGCTCGGCAGCCAGAGGGGTGTGTGTCCTGCCGGGTGCAGGCCCCAAGGCTTCGTCTGACTGAGGAGCAGCAAGGTGTTTGCTTGGCTTGTGGAGCCCAGCAGGGTTCCCCTCTAAAACACAAAGCCTGTGACCCTGGGGGGTCTTCACATCTCCCCCAAATCCTCGCATTTGGAGGGAAGAGGAGAAGACAACAGCAGCCTCACGACAATCTCGGCTGAGCCCAGGTCTGCAGGGCGCTCGGGCTCCTCACCTTGAAGCACAAAAAGATCCAAAGAAGCCGGGCTCTGAGCTGGTTCTCAGCCTGTGGAAAAACTCGAGGCCTCTCGGCAGGCCCTGTGCAGATGAGCCCTTTAAGCACACGCAGCCTAATGACTCCGAGGCTTTAACGACCCCCAGGAGCAGTCCCTGGACCTGTCAGGGCCGGGCTCTCCTGGTCCTGCGCTGCCTCTGCCCCCAGCCAGCCTACCTGCCAGCCGGCCGCCACGCAGAGTCCTGGCAGAAAGCTGTCCCAGGCAGGACGTGCAGCTCAGGAGGACAGCAGCACCCCGCAGTACCTCCCCCTCGCTCTGCTTCCCAAGTCCCTGTGGGTCCCCTCCAGGCACTGAGCAGTGCCACAGGGACACAGGGTCAGGCCTTCAGGCGCTCCCCTCCCTGCAGAGCACGGCGCAGGGACAGAGCCTCCGCTGGAAAGCTGGCTCATACCCTGCGGCTCCTTGAGATCATAGGCTGTTGTGCTCCAAAAAAAGCTGTTGCGAGACAAATACCTCTCCCAGGACGACTGAAGTAGGTCACATCAGGCGGTGCTCAGGAGCTCCTGTCTGACACCTCCCCGTCAGCCGCACGCACCGCTCGGCCTCCTCCTCCTCTCCTCCTCCTCTGCCAAAGGTCCGTGAAAAGGGAGCTCTGCGAGGGGGAAACATCTCAAGCAGAAGCCGTGCTGTGCTTTGGCAGCTGGAAGAATCACTGCTAACACGGCCTATGCGTGCAGACAACAGCTGACACCGGCACAGAAGCATCGGATGGGCGAAACCGTGATGGGGTTGGACAGAGGGAAGCCGTCCTGTGCGGGGATGGAGCCCCGCGGGCCCTGCAGGGAGCGGGACCATAAAATAAGGACTACAGTAAAAGGTCAAGCATCATTTAAGTGACAGGCACCAGGCAGTGGAACGGCCTGAGGGCTGTGGTTGCTGTTCCCCAGAGCTGCTGGACAGAGGAGGGACCTCTGCTGCCCAGCTCTGGCATCGCCTCCCCACCACCTGCAATGCTCCGTGCGTCCTCCTGGTGTGACCCCAGCCCCGGGGACAGAAAAAACAGCACCTGATGGGACAGAGAACCATGAGCTCAGCTCACATGATCAGATAATAAACTCTAAATATCAGATATTAAACTAGCCAGGACATCAAGCTGTAGTTGGCAAAAGCCTTTTGGCTGGAAAAAGGCAACAGGAGGTTATTTGTTTTGCTCTTTGCTGGGTTCTCAATGTGAGAGTCACCCTCTCTGCGAGCAGGCTCATCGGTACTGCACTTAAAGGGCTCACCCAGAGCAAAGCCAGAGCCAGCAGCTGCCAGCAAACGCCCTCATCCTCACAGACACCCTCTGGTGACACAAGGGGACGAGGACCTCAGGGCCACCCGCCCGCAGGAGGACCGCCCACAGCTGACGCCCACCAGCACCAAGGGGTCGAGCACCCGAGCAAATGGAGCCCGGATTGTAGCAACGAGGAACAAAATGAGCTCTCTGGTGTAAGGCTGCCTGAGCTTTGGAGGAATTTGGGGCTGGATGTTTAGGGAGCTTCTGTCTCTCGCAGATGAGCTGCGTGGAGTGCCAAATGTATGTCCTCTCGGAGGAAAAATGAGTTTTGTTTCTGGTACAAACCTACAGGACTTGCTTCGGTTTTACAGATTTACTTTCTAACTGGAAGTACTTTAGAGGAAAAGAAATTGCATCAAAAGAAATCCTTAAAAAAATAAAAAAAAATCCTCTGGAAGTGTTTGGATCTGACTGACCCATCGAGGAGTGGCTCAGGGTAAGGAAAGGATGCCGGACACTTCTGCTGCAAGCTGCTCTGGTTAGCTCTGAGTGAGATGCCCCCTGCCACCCGTGCCCTCCACGCAGTGATCCTCAGAGCTCTGCGGGCTCAGCTGAAGACACCTGATGCCGGAGCAGATCTCCTTCTGCTAGGAGGAAAAGAGTTTTGTGCCCTGGACTGTTTCCATAAGCGTAATTGGATTGAAATTCAGAAGAGCAGTAACAAAACAGAGAGAAGATATAAGGAGTCTTTCCCAAGGTGTTCCAAGTGGGTATCAGCAGCAGCTTTTCTGGGAGCAGACAGAGCTTCCACCCAAGAAGGAACGATGCATGGAGTTTCTGCTTTCCCAGCATCCCCATTCCCTGGACTCTCTGGGGTAGGGACTGACCTGCCCTTGTCTCAGAGGCTTCTCTTTCCGTCCCAGCCCCAGGTAGCAGAGCTGTGCCCGGCAGAGCCACAACCCCTGCAAACCGGCAGCGTCCTCATCTGAATTAATGATGCAGGGCAGGCTCGCTGGGAAAGGGAGGAAAGTTTGGTCTCAGACTCCAGCTACAAAGAAGTTTGCAGACACATCTGATGTCACTACAGGACGTGAACTGCAGATTCACCTGAAACTTTAGGATTCTTGCCAGATGTCTGCAAGGATTTTTCTGTCACTGGGGGAACATAAAACCCTCTCCTCGCTGTATCCAGGCAGTGCAGACTCGCTTTCTGAGCTCTCTTTTCTAGGAGGATGAGGACACTGATGGGTATTACAGGTTGCTTTTCGGTGCCAGGGGTCTGAACAAAGGCCAGGATGGGAAAAAAAAAAACCCTCAGCCACATCCCCAAATGAGAAATATGCCTGGCTCCAGCTCTGAGCTGTGCTGCTCCGGCTTGTCCGTGTCACCGAGGATAATCAGACAAGTAGCTCGTTGGAATCCTAATCCAGAAAAACCGAGAGCCTGAGCTAATGGCTAAATAATCCCCACATTAAAACCTTCCACAGAGCTAAAGGAGAGAGCTCGGCTTCCAAATGCCTCCAATTAAATGAACCATTGGGGTCAGTGCCCGGGGTGAAGGCGGCGAGGGAAGCAGGCGGGGAGCCCCGAGGACGAGCAGCATTTCCAGGGCAGGAGTCCTGAGCCCGTCCCTCTGGTCTGTGGCAGGGTGAAGCACTGTCACAGCAGCAGTGAGACGTGCTCTTTAGTGCTTCATTTTTATCTCTGTGCATCTGTTTTCATTAGGACAGGGACGGCTGCTTGATGACAGCCTGGGATGGATGGAAGGGGTGGGTTGGTGGGTTGTTTGCTTCTTTTTCTGCTTTGCCTACCTCCTGCCGCCACCTCGGAGCAGAGGGTGATCTGTGTGAGGGCTGAAATCAAAGCCACGTAACGACGAAGTCTGGGGCTGAAGCCCATGGACATCAGCGCTGCCTTAATGAAATTTCTGTGCCTGGAACACATCAGTAGGCAAGAGCTGAGATGAGAGAAAGATGAGGCTGCTGAAGAGCTGGCAGGGCCGGGATGGCAGAGCGCGAGGCGAAGGAACAAGGGGAAAAAGGAGATGGATGCTCGAGGAGGGGCTGCTCTGGTGGAGCTAAATCCTGTCCCCCTCCGATCCCAGCCCTCCGGCAGACCCGCTGAGCCCCTCCACGCTCCCAAAACCTTCCTGTCCCTGCACCCACAGCTGCCAGGGGCCAAGCTTCTGTGGCCACGAAGGCAGCAATAACCCGCTGGTCATTTTATCAAGCAAATGGCCCATGGCCCACAGCATTGCAAAGGTTCAGATTCCCTCAAAGGGGAGGCTGGAGGACTTATTTCCTTGATTTCTGTTCTGATTTTGTTCCGTTTTTTGGCTGTGCTTTGCACCGAGGCAGCAGAGAGAGGCCCAGAGGGGTGTTGGTGCTTCTCGGAGGGATGGCGGGGAGGCCCTCGGGCTGTTCCTGCAGCCAGGTCTCTGCAGGAGGCATCTCAGAGCCTGATGTGTTCGGGCCAGCAGGTTTGTGACCTCGTGCCATCCAGCAGGTGCCTTCATCCACGTCACCTCTCTACAGAAGGACAGGGGAGAGCACTCAGCTAAAAATCCATGTGCTGCAAATAAAACTTCATTATTTGGAGACCCCAGCTGGCAGCTCTTCCCCGAAAAAGCTTTTTTCCCCCATATTTTCAGTTTCTCTGAACACCAGCGTCTTAAAAAACCCCACTAACTTTCAGATCTATTGCTTTAAAGCAAATGTGATGAATAATCATCAATACCATCGCAGGGCTGGCTGTATTTCTCTTTAATTCCAGTAAGATTTTGCTCTGTCTCCCCGAAGACGCGCGTTTGACTTTTCTGCTGTGCCCTTTCCGTGGCGTTACAGCCCGCGCTCGTGTCTGCCTCCTGAACGGCTTTGTCAGGAGCTCGTTCCTCCTCAAACCTTGTTAGCAATAATAAAGACAAAATAAGTTATAAATACGTTTGTGGTTTCCTTTTTGCTGAGTTGTAATTTGACTAACAAATTAAATTAATTTAATTCACAAACTAATTATTATTCGGTTAGAAGTAGATTGGAGAAAGTTTAGCTGGAAATGGACTTTTCAGGGAAAGAAAGAGACAGCAGCTCTTGGAAACAACCTAAACGTGGGAAATGGGATGAGTGACATTTTGAAAATCCTCTCTCATTAACCGGCTTTGGCTTTCAGCATGTGTCATTTTTATCCCGATTTGTAAAGCTAATATTGCTTTCCATCACATATGTTGGGTAGACAAATCCGCGGAACTAGAAAATGTTGGTGATGGAGCTATAAAAGCAGACAGATCTCCCCAAGAAGATAAGGGACCATTTTCTGAGCTGGAGTTCTGGCTGGTGTTACTTTCTCCTCTGATTTCCAAAGCCATATCCAGGAGAACAAGGCTCCTGGTGCTGCCACGAGCCGTACGGATGTCCTGTGATCTAAATGGAGAGTGGGCTTTGGTACTACTCCGTTTTCATTTGTTAATCGACTCCCCTCTCGCTTAAGGTAGGAACCAGGAGCAGTTCTGATACATGGATCCCACGGTCCTCTGTTTCGGTGCGGCTTCTGTGAAATAACTGCGAATTCCTCACGGCTCGGGCAGCGGCACTGCACCAGGTAGCGGGGAGCTGGAACGTGGGACTCCCTTCCCCTCTGCCAGGGAACAATGTGGTCGTCAGCTCAATGCCCACCTGACATAAAGCGAGTAAGTGGCACATGGGGCACGGACCTGAATCCACAACCTCCTTTCCCTGCATCCAGTCCCTTGTGAGGCTTGCTGGAGCCCCTGCCCCCTGCACACCTGCAGTGGGGAGCAAGGAGAGCACGTTACCTTGGAGCACATTTGCACAGCACGGCGCTAACACCTTCAGGAGAAAGGAGGGAGCCTTGTGCAGTTCTTGGAAGAAAAGCCCCTCGGGAGCGGTCTCGGGACTTTCCATAAACTTGATCAAAATGCCTGGCTTTTAGCATTCATCCCAGGTTTCCTCTTTTAGCAGTGAGATTTTAGATCCACCTCCTAATGCATGTACTTTCCTTCAGGTGCTTAAAAGGAAGGCAAAGCTGTGCCTAACTACGTCCTTTATTGGATCTGGCCCTCAAAAAAAGCAGAAGGTGTTGGCAAACTCTGCTGCAAATCCATATGGTTGCTTTGTGGCTCCCTCTGCTCTTTAAAGGGGAAGGAAGACGTGTTCCCACTCTCATCCAGACAAGGTTTGCTGCCAGGCTCTCATCTTCCAAATTATCACCCCTACAAAGAGGCAAAAAGACCTTTAACAAGCGCTGGCTTGTCCCCTCCGCTGGTTCTCCAGCCAGGGCTGCTTCTTCCGTGCCGGAGCTGCCTTTCTGCATCTCTGCCCCTCCGAGCATTCTCCTTCTGCTCCTTGCTCAGTCCTCTCCCTCTCCTTAACCGCCTCTCCCCCTCTCCCCTCTCTCTCCTCCTTCCCCAACACATTTCACCCTTCTCGACGATCCCTGCGGGCACCCAGCACACCGAGCAGGAAGGAGTGTTGCTGGAGATGGACAGAGAGCTGGCTCCGCTCCGGCTCGCAGCCTGGGCACTGCTCAAAGCTGGATGTCTCCAGCTCAGCCAGGTGTGGACGCCCTACAGACACATGAGCAAACGTGGGCACAACTCATCCATCCATGCACGCTCCCTGTCCCCTGTCCCCCTCCAAGCTCTTTGCTCACCTGGCTGGGGAGGGGAACAGCAATGCCCAGGCACAAATCCCATCTGCTCCCCGAGCTCGAGGCTTGTGGTGGGCATTCTGCTCCATCCCTCCCTCACCAGTTAATTCCTTACATAAGCTAAAGCTTTGGGCACGTTCTGCTTTATGTTTTCCCACTCTGTGTTGTCCTGGTTCCACCAAAGGCCGACGCAGCCATACTGCATGGGAAATGACATTTGCACTTTTGCTGTGCACATTTCCAGCGCCAGCTTACCACAGGTCTCAAACAAAAGTCTCACTTTCCATAAGTCTCAAAATAATAATTAAAAAAAAGAGTAATAATAACACCAACAAATCCCTCTCCAAAGTACGTAGCAGAAACAAAAGCGGTTCCTCGTTATTTCCCCAACAACTTTGTAGGACTGACGGGGAGCTCAGGCAGTGCTTTGGCTCCCTGCGGGATGCCCGATGGCAGTGGAAGAGGTGCTGGGGAAAGGCCGGAGGTTCCTGCACGAAGCAGGCGGCCTCACATCAATCCTCAGCCCTGCTCTCCAACAGAAAGGAGCCACCGCAGCCCTGGAGCTCGGATCATGCTCTGAACGGCCACCAGCACCACCCTGCCCGCAAGGCTGTGAAGTCACTGAAGATAAAAGGGAGAGCCGCTTGCCTGCAAACACCTTCCCCGCATCCCTTGAAGCCTGGATGAAGGTGGAAGAGCTTCAGAAGGCGCCATCTGGCTGGTGAGCGATCTGGCACCGGGCAGAGCCTTGGCTCCTGCTGGAGCCGGCATTTCAGCTCAGCAGAGACGTGGGCAAAGGCTCTGGCATCGCCTCCGCCCTGCTCCTACCTGCGCGCCGCGCGGGGCCGCTGCATCCCCCAGCTCCTCCATCGGGTTTGGTCCCCAGCTGGCTTCTGTCCCTGAGCTCCCAGGTCACGAGAGGCTGTGATCTGTCCCCGCTGCCTGCTGCGGGCCCCCAGGGCTCATCAGGGCTGAGGACCTTCTCCGCATCTTGCGGGGTCCCTCTCCTGCCTCTAGGCATAAAGGGATTAACATGGGAGGAACAGACATTGGGAAAAATGCCTCTGTCCATATTGCTAGATTTTGTTTTCAGGTCGGTCTTTAAAGTTCCCTTGCAGCTTTCCAGCGTTCGTTTTGATTTCCTGTTGGTTTTCAGCATGACAAAGCTGCAATTTGAAACAAGGCAAACAAACCAAACAATTCTCAAGCGGGGCTTTTCTTGGTTTCTTTTTTTTTCACTCAAAGCTGCCGCAATATTTAGAGTTGCTAAAATGAGGAAAAATTGCCCTTTTTTTTTTTTGTTTTTGTTATTTCTCGCAGAAAGCCTGTTTCAAAGAATCAGCACTTTCTGATGAAAAATGCTTTGTTGAAAATGTCCCAACCAGCAGGATTACTGAGCACTGTCCCCCCGATGCTTCCCCTCCTCGGCGAGTCCCTCTTGCCCCAAAACACTGCTCAGGGGCACCAGCCTGGATCTGTTCTCCCCTCCCAGCATGGAACCACAGATGTCAGACTCATAGATCATCACAATGAACAAGGCCCAAAGAACCTGAAGGATTTCCAACCCCAAAGCTTCGAGCTCTGGGTTTGGGCCCTCAGCTAAGCGCGAGAGGCCAGGGCAGCCAAACCACGAGCTTCCCAAAGGACCACCCGATCCCGCTGCCCATTTCAAAGCGTTGTCGTGCCGAAAAGAACAGCACCAAACCCTTGAAACAGCCTCGCTTCCCCGCCTAGGCCCGGCTGCACGTGAGGAGGAGGCTGGCAGAAGATGGAGCCGATCTGCGAAATGAGCATCTCCATGGAGATAAGCCGAGAGCGCGCCGAGGTCAGCGCAGAGCGGCGGGAGCAGCCGAGGAGTTCTTCAAACTTCATTTCCTTCCCCAGCAAGCACTTGATGGAGATTTGTTGAACGTGACACCTGGCTGCCTCGCGTTGCCAACTCCAATGAGGAGACAAAAGAGGAAGCTAATTGTTTCCAATGCATTCACGTTTAATACGGCACATTTTTAATTAGGGCTGGGAAGGGGAAGGGAATCAATTACCTCTTGCAGAGGCAGATGCCTGTGGCAGGTGATGCCGTGCAGAGCAAAGGAATGGCACGGGATGCTGTGCTCCCTGACAAGGGCAGGGCCCATGCCCCAAACTCTCCTGGTGGCCCCAAAGGAGCTTGTCCCAAAGGGGCACGGGGACATCATCCCAGAGGGCAGGGGCAGGAGAAAATGATGTTGAACCACCCCACTTTGGAGGCATCCGTGTGCCTGAGCATCTTTATAACCCCCAGGAGTGTTTGGTCTCCAGGACTGGAGGCAGGGAGAGGCCCCTGGGATACACCAGGAGCATCCTTACCCACAGCTCCGGTGAGATCTGGCCCCCTTGAAACACCCCGTTCTTTATGGAGCAGCGTTAAAACCCAAAATCTATTGCTTGATGGGTGCTGGGTGCCCTGTTCTGGGGGTGAGGGAAAGAAGGGCAGCCTCACAGCTTAGATCCTGATCTCTGGAGACTTCGGTGCTGGGAACGACAACCAAGGGAGCTGGCACTGGAGGGACACCAGAGAGCAACCCAGCAAGCCCAGAGACCCGATGTAAGCAGCAAATCCCCATCGTGTCCTGCTGACACACAGCAAGAAGCTGCTATGGCTACAGGCTTGTGTTCAGACCGATCTGCTCAGGTCTCCAAGGAGCTTAATTTCAGGCTTTTAATGAGAATTGTGTTTCCTAAAGGAAGAAGCCAAACTCCTTCAGCCCAGAGTAATGCCCTGCAACAGCAGACAGGTCTCGGGATCCCGCGATCTCAGTACTCTGCATTCAAGGTTTGCCAGGCAAAAAAAAACAACAGTCTTTTTCATGTCTTGCAGCAGGACACATTGGGATACACTGAATTTATTCCCTTTGGTTATGAGTGACTTCAGGGCTATCGCAGAAGTCTATAGGACAGAGATTTCCCTGCAAGACCGCTAAAAGGATCAACAGCCCCACCTGAGAGACCCCACAGCATCTGAAACCTCCGCATGGGGCTGGCAGGATCAGCAGAGGACCAGGAGGAGGCTGGCGGCCTGGCAGCTAGCTGGGATACTCGACGCTTTCTCAAAGCATAGCAGTACCTCTCTGCAGACAACTGAAAGCAGTCGGTGTTTGACAAGCTTAGCATGTGTCTGCTGCAAGCCCTAGCTCAGCTGGAACAGAAGACAAGGCCTCCAAGCCGTACAGCAGCATGCTTCAGCAAGCCTGGGGATACAAATTAGCTCCTGAAAATAATGCAGGGTGTTTTGATTGTGAGGCTGCAGCGAACTTAGTGCGAGGCATCGTGCAGCCAGGAAGAGTGAAACGCAAACAGGAGCCATTAAAATGAAATGGTGTGCACAGAGGGAGTGCTGCAGAAATAAACCCAGTGGTGGAATTCACCTTTCACGTGTATGACTGAGAGCAGGGCTTTATTGCCTGGAAGAAAGCATTTTTCCCCTTTGCCTTTTTCTCTCTCTGTCTATCCCACTCCTTCACATTTTCTCAATGAATCGCTGGAAGATGCTGTTTATGGACAAAATGGAGCATGCTTCATGAAAGATTTATTAATCGGAACTGCCAAATTCATAATTACTTTCTGGGCACTGAAATTGTTTGGCCTTATCAAATAAATGAGAATAACCACTGATTATTGTTTTTGGAGAAAGTAGTAGCTGGTAATAAGGAAGAAACATGCGCATATGAGAAAGAGAAAGATAATATAAATGGACATAGATGTGTTCATATAGTTGTCTGAGTGGTCAAATGACTCATCTGTCCTAAAAAGAAACACAATTTCCATATTACGAGGCACTGAACCAAGACACCAAGTGCTTTCACTCTAACAGATAGATGGACTTCATTTGTTTTCCCGATCCTCTTCTGTCCCTGCACAGGTTTATGGCTCAGAAGCCATTGGCTTTTCCCTTTGTTGTTAGAAGTTTAAATAGGAGAACCTTTATTCCATGGAAATTAGTGACATTTAATGCCAGCAAACTTGAAAAAAAAAAAACTTTAATTTTTGAACTTCTTCTTCCTCTAGCCATAGACTCGGTGGCCACATCTGATGCACAGATGCAACCCTACAGCAAGTTTTTTCCACGAGCGTTTAGCAGCTTATTGCACTGCTAAGTCCGGAGCTTTCTGAAGTTCTCAAACACACCAGCTTCCCCTTAGAAAACTGTCACCACATGCAGGTGCCTTTATAAATACAAAAATCTAGGAAAACTTGGCTACAGGCACAGGACACCGAGCCTGGAGAGAAAAAAAACGTCACAGCCTCCAAAAAAAAATCAATCTGCTTGTGCCCACCTGCTTTTAAAGCATGGGAAACCACCCCTGTCTCTGTGGACGTGACTTCAGGTGCTCTGGGAAATTTTTCCTGGACTTGCCTGAAGTGGCACCGTTTTTCCAAGGCAGTGCTGGCTCCCCATGGTCCTGCCGGAGCCCTGCTGCACCCGAGTGAGGGTGGGAGCAGCGCTGAGCTCTCCTCCAGGCGGCTGTCTCAGGGACTCCTCTCTTGCCCTCTTCCCAGGTTTTACAGATTTTTTCCTCCTTTCCTCCCATAATGATTTATGGGGGGGAAAAAGTATAATTCTGAAATGAATAATTGATATTCTTTCAAAGCTATCTCCTTTACTCTACTTGTTCTCTTAATTTACTTGGTTTATACCAACTGATGACAGAAGCCTATTGTTTTGCTGAAACATTAACTTCGCAAAGTCATTCCGCTCCCATCTGCAGCACTAAAATTAATGATTCCCTCTGCAACATCTGTTTAATTAACTATCGGCACCATAGAAGAGGCATCCAAATACCCCAGCGACTAAATCAGCCTCAAATTAGGGAAATACGATGTTAAATTGTATCAGAGAGAAGCAGAGATTATCCTTTTGAGCACTGACATTCATTAGCTACCAGCCACCCCATGTATCTTCATAATGAAAAAGTGTCAGCAGCGCCTCGCCGTAAAGTTTTCATTTAAGGGCTGCTGCTCCTTTAGCCACCGCGCCTGGGAAGAGGAGGGGTGAGAGACGTGAGAGAGCTTCAGCCCCTGCTCCAGCATCCAGCAACGGGGCTCTCGGCCACCCTCTAAGAGAGGGATGGGTGAAAGCAGCTTGAAGAGGGGATAGGAAAAGAGGTTTGGATCCCCTGTGATGTCTCCGCAACACCTGGGAGCATTTAAAGGCTCCTTACAGCTCTGCTGCCAACGTACCCACACGTCCAGTGGTGCACAGAAAACAAGGGGTTGATTTAAGAGGGTTTGGGGTTGTTTTTTTATTTTTAACTTCCCCCCCCCCCTACTTTGAACTCCCCTTTTATGTTGCCAAGGCAACAAATGCAGCGTTAAATTGCAAGGTTGCAAAATGCACCGAGTCAGCAGGCAGCCGGAAAGCAGGGCGAAGGAGACGGAGAAGCAGGGGAGGAAGGGGAACAGGGCAGGAGCAGGCGGGGGGCATCGGTAAAACAAAGGCATTGCAGCCTGGGCTCCCACTGCTTGGCTGGGCTTACTGGTACGTACCCCTGGCCAGGCTGCCTGCTGCTATCCAGCCTTGCTACCTCGTCTGAACTTTCTCCAAAAAAGGCACTCTCGGGGGATTTCAGCCACTTCGTAGACAAGGAGGAAAGTGTGAGGTTGTTCGCTTTGAGGAATGAGCCTGAACTCCTGGAAGTACTGAAATAACTCTAAGCTTCTTCTCTAATGCATGAGCTCGGGTCAGGAAAGTGCATCCACTGAGTCCTCCGGGGTGAGATTTTTCAAAAGCATACCAAGCCCGAGGCTCAGTGCCCGCAAGGGCCAGACTTTCATCAGAGTTCAGTTCCCATTTAGGCAGCTAATTAATCTTTGCAAACACCTCCAAGTATCTAAACCGCATCTGCAGCCGTAACGCTGCCCTGAAGAGCGGGTATGACTAAACAAAATCTTCACCCTTCAGAAATCCCTTTTCCTCTCTCGTTGGAATCGCAGCCGCTGGCTTGTTGGCAAACCATTCCTGGTGGTGGTTTGTTGGTGTAAAGAACCACGGCACGCCTCAGAGCCTGCTCAAAATCCAGCCCTTACACCTCGTCTTCAAATCCAACACACGCTCCAGCACCAGGCGGAGCTGCTTTCGGCCTCCCTCACACGTGTTCAACACGACCAGAGACGATCAGAGACAAGGCACGGGCACATCGGGCACATTTATAAACAGGGAATATCCCTGGGAACACAAAGAGTGAAGGAGAGTGCTTAGTGGTCAGAAACAGCACCCTTTTCAGGAGGAAGAGAAAGTCAATCAATGTAATTACTTCCCCACCAGGTCTGCATTACCCGTGTACTTCCCCCGTGGTTCAGCACTTTGCACTGCTCTCCTCCCACTTTTTCCTCCAGATCCCTGCCACTGGTCCCAGCTGCCAGCTCCCACTCGTTAATTCGGGTTTTTCAAAGGTTGGTGTGTGCCATTATGCCGTTATTACCTCTTGTTTCCTAGCACAGCGACACAGCTAAAACTAGCCTTGGGTTCAGGACGGCCGGGTCTGTGTGTCTCCGTGGCAGGCGCTCCTCACCGTTCCCTTGAGTGAACCTCCAAAGTCAAACCTCCTCCGAGTTCAGGATAACTCTGCCTAATTAACGGCGAGAATCTTTAACAGCACTACAAGGAGCTTTGATTCACTTGCTTTAAAACTTCAGAACAGCCTCATACACCCAGCTCACAAAGCCCCTGCCCCGCTGGGAAGCGGCTCCGTGGCTCCAGCGGTCGGAGGACGGTGTGGTCCCAGGCTGCAGGTCCCTACAGCCGCGACATCCTCACGCTCAGCACACGAGGCAGCGCAGCCGGTGGGTGCTTCCCCGGTTCCTGGCAGGCCTCTACTGACAGAGCATGCAGAGAATGCACCAAACCCCATTTAAAAGTGTGACACGGTATTCAAAAGCAGCCAGGGGAATTACAACACTCCGTGGCAGGATAAGATGCTAAAGGAGCATGAAACACATGCCATGCTTAATGTGATTTTTTTTTTTTTTTTAAGACCGTTTCCTTTCCGAGCTTGACAAGGAATACACGGCGCTGGCAGAGCTCAGCCTCGGCCACAAACAGCCATGGCAGTGGGGTGATGTGGGTGCAGAGCCAGGGACGGCACGGTTTGTGCTTCTGCCTTGCTCAGGGAGTCCGACGAACTCAGCAGAGCACACAGAAAGCACTCGACACGCAGAAAAATGAAGAAGGGAAGTGGCACGTGGCTCTGAGGTCCTGTAGGTGGGAAACTGGAGATTGCTTGGGCTGCACGCAGAGAAGCCAGGCGGGACTGGGCTGCCTGTGTGAGGACAAGGAAGCCACTGACACATTGTGCTTATGATCCTAAAGAGATGAGGGGAAAGATGGCCCCGAACCGTGTAGCCGATCAGAGCTGCGAACTGATTCCCGAGACACCCGGTCCTTAGCCCATTAGAACAAAAAATACTGCACTGAGAGGAGCAGCGACGAGTCTGCCTTTGCTATTATCCTCAAGGTCTGGATTTATGTATTTATTTATTTATCAAACACTGAGCTATG
Organism: Aythya fuligula; assembly: GCF_009819795.1. Lineage (NCBI taxonomy): Eukaryota > Metazoa > Chordata > Aves > Anseriformes > Anatidae > Aythya > Aythya fuligula. The sequence continues at coordinate 7,679,880 of NC_045577.1, forward strand.
ACAAACAGAATGAGAAACACAGAGTACGCAGGAAGGCTCATAAAATCCCTTTCATATCTCTAATCAATCATGACTAGTGTATCTGCCATCCATTTTTCCAGTTTAAAATAGAATAAAGATGTCCCCTCACATACTAATCTTTCTCCAGGCAGCCCTGCTCCTCGCATCAGCACAATGACCCAAGCGGGCCGGCTGTATTAGCAGACACCAGCTCGCCTTTAATGGAGCTCAGCAGCTGGGATTAGCTACCTGTGATGCCGTTTGGGCTGTCAGGCACGACACGGAACCGCTAACACATTACAAGTTAGAGGCATCAATTCTTGCTAAGTGAAAAGGCATTTCGAATTCAAAACACTTCAAACCTAATAACAGGAAATTATCTTGATGGATCCCCTTCAATATGTAAAAAAAAAATAAAGAGATGAGGAGAAAGGGGCAGGCGTCCGATCAAAACAAAATCATATCAACTCTGTTTTCTCTTTCTAGTTCACAGCAAAGCAGAAACGTGGATCTGGATGTCAGGGAGGGAGAGCTGTGGAAATACAAGCCTGGCTGACAAAGTTTGCAAACTGCTGTAACAGGAGAAAGCAAAAGTCTACCTGCCATAAACCAGCAGCAGGAGTGTAACCCGGGAGGGACTTCTCCCTTACGAAATCTTTTTGAAATGTCCCATGCAGCTCCTTTGGGTACTTTTCCTGGAATATTATAAACAAGCAGATGACAAAATTGAAAGAGAAAGAGAGAATTAATTCATAAACCACCACAGGAAGCTGAGTAAGGAGTCAGGGTTTTTTGACTTAGCTTTCATTTTCTGAAGATGCCCAGTCTGGACATCCTTAATGAAACCTGCTTTTTTTTTCAGATCAGAAGACACTCAGTGCTTCCTGAAAAGCAGGTCCTTTTTAAAAGCATCTTTGTTAGAGCCGGGCCTCCGAAAGCACGCACAATGTCTGAAAACGTTGCCCCTATAGTCCTTGGCGGAGATCCAGGGCACCCTGTTGATAGCTAGAAAACAGGGCAGGCCTGGGAGGTGAGGAGGAAGGGTCAGAGTCCGAGTGATGAACGCTGACAAGCTGAGTCATTGATGAGTTGCATGCTATCATCTATCATTTTTAAACCTCGCCTGTCTGAAAGCTTTCGGTGGTGTCAAGCTGAGTCATTCCTGCCCATGAAAGCAAGGGCGAGGGAGGGGGACCTGCTCGCATCTCTCGGTGCCGTGGCCGGGCACTGATCCTGCTGCTGTGCCGTTTGCACCACATCTGTTTGCCCTTCTCTTTCCTGGCATGGGAATCGGCCGAGCCACCATCTGACATCCCCGAAAGCACACAGCTTCCCTCAGCTGGCCGAAGAGTCCCTTAAGGAAACAAAAAAAGACTGAAAACAAATCGAAAGCAAGAAAGGCAAACCAAAAGGCAGATTTTCCTTTTAGCACATCGTCGGAAGAGGAGGGGAGAGAAGTCCCTCACGGCCAGGAACCTGCACTGCTGTTGGATTTGCAGCTCAAGTCGGAAGCCCAGGGGAAAGACAGCTCTTCACCACCTGTCAGGAGGGATTGCAAACACAACAAAGTACCTTGTAGGAAAACAGCGCGGGATACTCATTGGAGGCTGCCTCATTAGGCAGACAGCATTTGCACACGCCGATGGCTGAAGGCAAAATATGACCTTAAGTTACACGATCACACCAAACACGGTGCCTTGCTTTGCGAGGAGAGAACAAGAGAGAGCACATGTACTGCACGAGACGTGAGCGATGGGGCTTTGATGGCGACAAGATGTTACACGGCAGCCAGGGCGCCTGTCCTGGATTCCCTTCTGCTGGGCTCACAGCTCTGGGACTGCTCCCGCTGCTGGCTCAAGGCACCTGCACCAAACGTGCTCTGCTCCAAAGGGCTTTCACCCTGAGTATCTGCTGTCCCCCACGGGGGGAATGCTAGCAACAAACAGTCCAGTCCGAGGCAGCATTCGAGGTGTTGGGAATGCGATTTTTCCCCCGGAAAGGCGAAGCAGAAAGCAGCGCTGTCAGGGAAGGCAGGGAGGGGAGTGTTGTGCCGAGTGCCAAGCATCCAGTCAGCTCCAACGGCGAGAGCTCTGCACGCAGCAGCCCCGTGCTCGTGGAAGGTGACGCCTGCCTTCACGCCGAGCGTGAGCCCCGCATACTGTTTTATTCAAAGAAGGGAGTGTGACTCCGGGGGTGTGAAAGGCTGCGCCGATGGCAAGCCGCAGAAAGATCAAGTGCAGCTCCGGGTTGTCTTTTTCCTGCTTTTCACACCCCACTTGTGCGGGCTTGGGCTTCTTCCAGCACCCAGGAAGAAATGAAAATACTGAGCTTGCCTCTCAGCTGCCCCAAGCCTTGTGTTCTTTTTGTCTGAGGAAAACAATGACACTTTTTCTATGTAAGATGAGACCTAGAGTAAGGTTTTTACACGAAAGCCGCTAGATCAGACCGACTCACAGTCTCAGCTTCGCAGCGCTGCGTTTCGGTGCTCCGGGGGCTGCAGATGTGAAGTCCTCCAACATCCACACATCCCCTCCGCTTTCCCACTGAAGACTGAATGCATCTGATGCAAAAATGAGCGTAAATGAGGCTATAAATACACAGCAGTGAATAGCAAAGTGCTAAGGAGGGCTTTGCAAAGACTTCTTTAAAGCTTTTTCATCAGTGCGTCTCTCGTTCTGGGCCTTGATGTCCTTTACATCTATTTTTTAGGCTTGGAACACAGGAAGAAAGGGTTTTAATGGGGACCGCTGGCCTCCCGCTTCTGGGAAGACAGAATCACAGAACGGCTTGGGTTGGAGGGACCTCAGCTCATCGGGTCCCTACCCCCACCTCGTCAGGGTTGGTCCAAATGAAGGCTCGGCAGCGTGTTCCCGGGGCTCCTCGCCCTGGCGCTGAGGAAGATTTAGCACGTCCCGACATCCATTTCCTCCTCAGCTCTAATCTCAACACCCACCTCCTGCATGCTAAATGAACATCCCAGTACTCTATAATGGAGACAGGAAATTAATTCCTCATAAAGGCTTTTTTTTTTCTTCTTTCCAAACCCTCTTATTAAGACTCCTCAGCCCTGTCAACAGCCAACTGAGCTGTTCCCAAGTCCTAACGGTGCATTTCTGCAGTCTCATTTCCTCGAGTCCCTGCCTTGATGGATTATGCCCATTAATAACCCTCACGGTGGAGAAGAGCAGCTGCTGGGTGTTCGAGGCACCTTGCTGGGCTACGTAACCCTGCCCCTTGCAGCAAGGCTCTCCGGGGAGAGGAGACACAAAGCAGGGCACCCCCTGACGTGTGCCTACCCTGCTCGGTCCCTCTCAGAGGGAACACCTTCAGGACAAAGCCCCCCTGCTCAGGCTGACCTCGGATTCCTGTGGGAGCCAGCACAGCGGGACCACCACCCCGAGAAGGGCAGCGTCTGAGCCAAAGCCTCAGGATCGAGGCTCTCAGAGCACTTCCATCTCTCCAGCACCCTCTAAGCACACGTGGCTGTATTTCCAGGAGGCAGGTCTCGTCCAGAACAACTTGTAATAGGACTCATTCCACAGGGGGTGTCTAACAGTTACCTCCTTCCTCGACTTACTTTATCCACGAAGTATGCAATCCCAATTTTGTATTACAATATTTCTCTCCAGCTCATAGGTTCTTGGAGAGTATCTTTTCTCCAGTGGAAATGACTAATCTATAAATAAAATAAAAAGTTTCATGTGAGCATTAAAATGGACCAGGCTGCATCAGAATGACAGATCTGCTTTAAAACTGTGCCACTTCACCCAGCCCTCAGCTCGGCAGCATCTCGCTAGCAGAGATGATGTTAAGAGAGACGGATCCTAAAACAGCAGGCAGGATTCTTGCGAAATGAAAATTGCTCATATCCATATGATGTGGATTTGGAAGCAGCAGGGTGAGAATTTAGAGCTGGTACTGAAAGCTGGAGGGCAGCGCAAAGTAAACACACAGACTGCATCCCCCGGCTGGGGAGAAACTTCTGCAAAAAATTGTCGCGCCGTATCCGAAATAAAAGCACAAGGCCAATTCCGGGATCACAAACCCAGCGAAAATTTCCTGCGAACACCACGTTTGGAACTTCCCTCGGTTTTGCTCCACGTTTTCAGACTGTTATGTAACATTTAATTCTGATTTTTCACATCCCTGAGCCGCGGAACAGCAGCATAATGTGACTCTTCACAGGATTGGAAAGTTTTTCAACCAGGCCTTAGCACAAATGTGCTGGAGCAAAGCGCGGTGTTGTTGCCTAGCAAATGTCTACGAAAAAAAGAGTTTCTGTTTAAGCAGAGGAACAAATTAAATAGAAACCTTCTGCAGGGGCACGCTCCCCCGGGACAGCAGGTTCCTGTAAGGCTCGGGGGGGTGAAACTGCCACAAGCTGTCGGTAAAATACGGGCAGCACGTCCCAGCCACACAGCGCGGGGCTCTTCAGTCTGGCTCAGGCAGCAATTGCTGCCTGCTTCCAGCTCCTGTGACCCCAGGGAGTTATTAGCAGCGTTTTTTAAATCATCGTTAACATTCTCTGCCTTTTGTTTTTAATATATTAAGAAATTACAGCCCGAAGGAGAATGGGCTCCTGAGTCTCATGTCACTCCCTGTCTCCCCAGCCAAGTCGGTGTGTCCGTGCCAGGAAATACACCCCGTGTTTATCTCCTAATTGGTATTAAACTGTCTTTGGGAAAGAATTAATGGGCTCTTTTGGCTTTCCAAACTCTCTGTGCTTCTGTTGAGATATTTCTTTAAAATCCTGACACCTCCCCATCTTCTACCACCTCATAATAAAACCGATCGCTTGGCAAGGTGGGGTCCCCACGATGCTGCGGCTTCGGCCTGTCCCTCAGGGGGACCACATCAGGGCCAAAAAAAGTCCACGAGGGAAGGTAGGAGAGGAACAGAGAATAACCTTTGGGGAGATGCTCAGCGGCACAACCTTTGCAGCAGCAGGGAGTGGGAGCTGGAGAAAAACCCTGGGCAAAGCTGAAAGCATTGCCCCAGCTGCAGCCCTGCTCCCCATGAGGGCTGGGTGCGGAGTCCCCAAATAATTTAGGGTTAAACCTGAGCACCCACCCCATAGTAACAGATTCCTCATACAATTTTACCAGCAGCCCAAAGAGAAATACTTTTCAATTACTCTGTGAGAGGCTGTGCCCTGGTGGCTACCTACAAGCCCCTTCCACTGTTCATCATTTACCAGGGGACCGATTCGTCCACCTGGGGGCTCAGCTCGGAGCTCACATCCTGAGGACGCTGCCTGTCCAGGGCCGTTGCACACATTTCAGCCACTCCTTCAAAAGCAGGGGACAATTTTTTGACCTGGGTTTCCAAGATATAGGAACAAGAGCGAGAATAAATATTCTCACTGCTGTTCATTCCAGGAGTTTTACTTTACACATTCTCCTTGCAGTGGACACAGCTGAGAGTCTTCCCAATCTGATCAGGAGTAACAGAACTTCTGTGATACACCTTGGGGGAAAATATCCCCAATATGTGAGAAAATAGAACGGACATCCCAGAGAGATGTGTGTGATCAAGCTGGTTTCTTGCACGCTTCCAGGACGGGTACAGATAAAGTAAAAGTGCTGAGAGAAGGGGCCTGTGTTGCCCCCTTTGTGCTGACCTGGTGCCAAGTCCTTGCAGCGCTGTGGTCTCCAGGTCTCCAGACATCAGGGGGAAGCACTGAGCCCCAATTCTCAAGTTCTTCTGGCTTCCAGAGGTGGCAAGATGGAGCACGCAGCACGTAGGAAAAGAGACCACACGTCTGCCTCCTTCTCCGCTATTTGCAGCAATGTTCAGATGCAGGGCGAGTTCGATTTATGTGCCTTATCTTCCTCAAACCAGATAGAATACCTCCCTCCCGTTACAAACACCGCTTAATGGATCTCTAACAGCCTTGCTTTCACAACATCAAATATACAAGAAAATAAGGGGGAGAAGGACGAAGCAAACAAACAACTCTTTATTGTTTCCAGGTGTCCCTGATTATGGTCGGAGGAAGAGGTGGAGAAGAAAGAGGGAAGAGAAAAAAAAAACTCGTAATTGGGTCCTTGGCACAAGCTTGGCAAATATAAACTAGCAGGCAAAAAACAATGTTAAAAGAAGTTCTGAACTCCTGGAGGTGCTAAATATTCCCAGCAGCTCTGCAAACAGCCTTGCAGTTTCTTGGCAGGGTGCTTTTGCCTTCCCAAACCCTGCACTCTTGTATCGAATCGCCACAGTAGGGTTGCCCCGCACCCCCCAGGCTGCTCCCACCATGCAGCAAACAAGGTGGGAGAGCCCAAACTGGAGAAAAAGATCTCAGAGTGCTTCAGGTGGTCAAACTGCCTCCCATTCACCAGGTACACAAAGCTGAAGTCCTCAAATGCCCTCTCTTTTGGGGTCACACACTTTTCTGCCAGTTCAGGTGCTGCAGGGTGCTTATTGCAGGCATCTGTACAGATCGTGGGCTTGTTCCTGCCCAGCTGCGCTGAAAGCAGCAGGCACATGGTGCCTCCCTTCTCTCCAGCACCAAATTATCCACCTCCTACCTCCTACGAGCTGCCTTGCACAGGTACCCTAACCCAGGAGATCCCAACCTCCACACGCACAGCTATATGGAAGGGGCTGGCCCAAATGACTTGGAAACATCCTTTATATTACAACACCACCTTCTGCTAGATCCTTTTGTCTCCTGCCTCCTCTACAGTCCTGTGTTTTGCTTCTGCCTTTCTTATTTTATAATAGTCTCCATCCTTATTGTCCTTTATGATCTTTTTTCTTCTCCACCTGCAACAAACACTGAACTTGACAGCATTCGGTTTAGAAAATCAAGGCGACCATAAATAAGGCTCAAGACAGACCCAGAGCAGGCTCAAAACAAATGATAACTTTTACGAGGCTGGGCAGCAACTTCTCAAAACCACCTTCTGACAGGCAAATACCACTGAATGGGATGTGATCACAGGCAATGATATTTTTTGAAATGAAAAGTTCACGTGTTTAGTCAGAATCATTTTACTTCCCTTCAAGTTTAGGGGAAAAGTAGCGAAAGAAAATAGAAAATAATATAAAAAGGTGCAAAGATCTTTCTGCCCATTTCCCTTTCGCTCCAATTAATTTATTTTCAACCCTCCCTGTCATCCTGATTCTAGACAACAAAAGCTACGGACAGGTTTGGGCTGTGGAGGTGGGAAAAGAGGGGAAGGTTTCAAAGCAGGTGACACAGTCCAGGCCCAATTCCCATAGAACATAAAAGAATTAAATGCTTAATTCCTGTTGGTGGTGCTTGAGGTCCATCACGGCCTCCTGCTGTCATGCGGAGAAGGAAGAGATTGCGATGGGCCCGTGCTATGCCAGTCTCCTGAGGTGGAGATTATGGGGACATTCCCCCAGGGCCACCCGCAGCCGCACGCACTGCAGGGAAAGCTCCGTGGCACCAGCAGTCCCACCGCCCTGGAGGTGATGAGAACCACTTCTTTTTCCTCTCCTTCCTACGGCTTCTCTGGATCTGAGCTAAGACTTAGCCCCTCCGTCAAGAGACTCTCTCTCGTTTAGATCTCTCTCTGCTATCCACTTGATGCTGTATAGAAAATATGTAAAAATCAATAGCTTTTAAGGCTCCGTCTTCCTCTGATTTTGTTTTTAAATGGGACACTTTCAAATGATAATCAGGAGAAGCATAAAGCCAGGCAGTGCTCTCAAGTAAGCTTCATTTTCTTAGAGATACAAGTTTTATAAAGTCCTTTTTATTTTTTCCTGCAATATTAGAACAGGAATTAAAGTCATATTTTGCTGCTCCTGGCCAAACGCCCTTCTCAATGAGGCATCCAGTTTCACGTCCCTTATCGACTCCAAGATGAATTTACTGTCAGAAATGTTGATCTGCAACCTTTTCTTAACTGGAGCCTTCAGTGCCATGCTCATCATTCCTCTTTGATCCATTGTGCCTCTGCCACTCACCGCTAACTTTCCTCCTTGTCCCATGACTTCGCTGCGTCACAGCCGAGGCGATGAATAGCGCCTGCTTCACAGGAGCCACGCTCTCTGAAACGCTCCTGAATGAGATCAGAGGAGAGGCACAGCAACCGAAAGCAATCAGAAAACCCCTTCTAACAAGTGCTCGAAGGCATTGTCAGCGTGTGCAGGAGAGCGGCATCTGGCAAAGCCGTTCTGCTTGGCAGCCGCCGATGCTCGGCTGCAGGCGGCAGCGGGAGTCACCTGGGTGCGCCTGGCTCCTGGCTGCGGCCTGGAAGGGCTCCCTTCCTAGGAACCTGAGGGAATACAGGATCAGAGTGCACGTGGCATCTTGCAGGGAACTGTTCCGCACACGGCGTTAGGGACCTGGCTGCTGTCACAGTCCCTGTGGGATTTTGAACGGTGCTTCGAGTCCTCGCTCCGCTGTCAGCAGGTCCCCCAGGCGACACCTCGTTTCAGCACAGAAGTGCAGACATCTCCACATCCCCACATCCCCACATCTCCGTCCCCACCCTGCCCAGGCTGCCCACTGGTGATGCAGGTTCCTGTGCTGGCCATCCCCAGGGGCAGCAGGGCGTCTGGGCTGAGCTCTGCCCGCGACGTGCACCTGCACGGCTCTCAACTCGTGCCCGTGCGGAAGAGAGCCGCGTATCCATTCATTCGTCCTTGATGGCTTAATTAATACCTGAGCCATTCAACGCTCATCAAATTTCCCCTGATCTCTTCACTTGTCCTTTCCAGCTAAATGTCACCTCCCCAGCCAGCATCTCCTAAAGAGTGAGAGAAAGGGCGGGGGGCATTTTCCAATGGAGGAATCCTCCCTGGTCTCGTGGATTAACCATCCCTTTGAATAACATTTGCCTATCAGACATTAGAAGGGGAACCAGAACACGAGACATAAAAAGGGTGAGACAGAGAGAGAGAGAGGACATAGAGGTGAAAGTAAGTGCTTGAATGATGAGAGCTCAAAACCTGCAGCAAGGACGGGGAACACAGCGCAATGTGAGGCCCTGGGACCCCGGGAGGTTTTTACTACTGGGCTCTGCGAGTCTTATTTCACACATATTTTTATATCTCTGACAAAGGTACCACATAAATCACTTCCCCTTGTCCCAGGCTGACCCCTTAACCTCTGAGAGATAATGAGGCACGGTACCTAGCATCTCCTAATGCTGCAAGATGTGTATCAAAGAACATTAATTCGCCGTGATAACATCTCTATTTATTAATACAAATGTCTTTAATCCTTCCCCAGACTCTGCTCAGCAAGCCATCTCGACTGGTATGACTGACATTTCTTTGGAGTTCGGTGATTTGGCTGAGTGTCCCAGGAGGTGGATGTCACTAGGAGCCAAAGTTAAGGCATCCCTGGTGGCACTGACACGCACCATCCAGGCACGCTGGCTCCCAGGCTCATTGCAGCCGGCAGGGCGACACACCACAGGTGCTGCAGCAATACAAAAATGTGTATTTTTACCATAGAGGGCAGGAAATAATTCAGAAGCAACGACTTTGTGACTTTTCCCACTCCATCGGTATTATTTGCCAGCTGTCTGCAAGCACTGTGATGTTTTTCCCCCTCCTACCATGTTTTGTTCAAAGTTATTTGCCTTTTTTTTTTTTCTAGGAAAACCCTTGCAGCACAGGTCAGCTCTCCTAGGACCAGATCAGGGAACTACACCAATTGATGTCAAAAAAACAATCTTTTCCAACCACAGGATCCCCGTGAAATAGGAATGAAGCCATGGGCCCCCACCAGCAGGCCAACAGAGAGAGAGGCAGGCCTGCCTACCCAGGAAAAGGCAGAGGAGAACTCACGGACCTGAGGCTGCTGCTCGGGATCACGCTCTGGCAGCTCAGCTCCAGTGGTGCTGTGGCTGCTGGCGGGGCGCTCAGCAGAGCAGCATCCCCCAGAGCTTCACAGGAGGACAAAGAGATGGGTGAGAGCCCGGGCAATGCCACAGTGGGGAGTGGGGCATAGGGCACTGGCAGTAAGGTCTGCTCCTGCTTCAGTCCCTGCCTGGGCGTAGAAAAAAAAGTTGTCTTTCTTCCTCAGCTCGCTGTCTGTAAGGGAATTCTGCCAAACTTTCCTTCTCGCACTCTTTGTCCTCCCCGTGGCTGGTACCTTTGTCAGGGCAAGCGCCTTCTCCTATTGTGTTTCTGCAGAGTGCAGCGCTGCAAGGTTCAGATCTCAAATGTAGTCTCTGTATGCAACATCAATATTACTTGCTAATAAGAATTAGACATCAGCCTCTAAGCAGAAAGGTACAAATGCTTCCTCCTTATGAACCGGTATTATTGTCCCATAAGGCAGTGACACACAAAAGTGGAAAATCGATACAAGGACCTGAATATCTGGACTGAACTCCAATTTGTCCTGTGGTCCGATCTGGCACCTATTCTCCTCTGCTATTCAGGCAGAAGTGCTGTCGACATCAATGAAGTTCTTTGCAATTAGGGAAGGAGGCAAAAATAACACAGCCTGTAAGGCTGCAGTTCTATCACCTCTTCCTTTCTTGGCCATCAAATGCTGAAAGAATGACCTTGTTTTCATTAAGAGGAACACCTTGTGAATGAATACAGGATGTCAGATGGAAACACAGGCAGACAAGGCAAAGAATTCATTAGACAAAGTTTCAGTACTGGCGAGTGAGACATTCATTATTTTACAACCAGTCCCTGTGAGTTTTAATTAAGCAGACCAAGCCATTTGTATATAAACCGCTTCATCTCACGCCTTAACATCACACTAAATACGAACCCGAAGTTTTCTCACTTTAAACCCTTCTTCCCCACTGCTACGCTCCACCACATGGCCGATTCCTCCCCGAAGGCTGGGGGACAGCAGGGTTGGGAGGGCGTCGGGCCACGAGCAGACCCGCTGCCGGCAGGCTCCTGGCCCGCTTTCGCAGCCTCCAGGGATTTACATAATTCAGAGCAACCCCCGGAGTTTTCAGCGCGTGGATGCGGAGAATTAAATCGGCAAACACTTCAGGCTCCCTGACGTTGGGAGCTGAGAAAATCGCGATGAATACAGCAGCTCCTGGAGCACCGCACTGCCTGGCGCCGCAGATGGCAGTTCCTGGAGCGGCTGGAGTCATCCTCGCCCCACAGCCACCGCGTCCCGCTCCTGCAGGGGGAAGCCCATCACTGCCTGGCGGTGAGCTCCCCCAAAGCCAGAAGCTTTGAATTTGGGAGGCACTGGGGGCATTGTAAAGGTGTGGGACAGCAGATGATGTGGTATGGAGTTCTCATTATATGGGATGGAAGAATAGGGTTTGTACCTGGGGAAGGAAAACCTGCAGCCCACGCTCCCATCTCACTGTGATGACAACCTCTGGACCTTCGGTGGGGCTCCACGTGCACGTGGATCGCCCTCCCCAGAGAGCGTGGCACACAGGAGCCTTGCGGGGGCACAGGGAGCGTGAGCTGCTGAGGCAGGCTCGGGTTCACTCCGAGCTCAGCCCACGCAGTTGACTGCGGCAGGCACAAATCCCTGCTGCACGTGGGAGAAGCGGAGAGCTCCCTGGGCGCAGCAGGTGCGCCGAGTCACCCCCAAAAAGCAAATCCAGGGCTTGTGGATCGAACAGGATGAATTCCTGCAACCTGTGCTGGCTGAAGGAGCATCTCGTTAATCTCACCCGTACCTGACCTAACCACTCAGTCAGGGCTGCTGGTGGTCAGCGAGGATTTTTGTCCTGGTGACCGAAATTACAGCAGACGTCCTGCAGCCCTGCCCCGCTACCGAGGGATCCGTCCTCGTGGGTGTCTGCTCAGCGAGGAAGGGACACGGTGGCAGAGGATCCAGAAATATTCTGTCTAAGAAAGGCGTGAAGTAAGGGTTGGTTTAGGCTGATTCACCCCCGTGTGTGTGCGTGTGGCTGGGTATCTAAATCGCTGTCTGCACACGTGTGTCTGTGTGTTTGTCTTGACTGAATGAATCACCCTACCTGTTACAGTGTAAAACAGCAAACATTAGTAAAACTGATAATAAGCCTAGTGGTGGTGATTCAACCAAAGCTAGCACATCTGTCACCGAGCAACAGACTGCCAGGTTTTTCATCAAGGGAAATACAATTGAATAATAATGTAGTAAAGGTAAAGCAGCTTCAACAGAGCTTTCTGCCAAATTAAATACAAGGTACGCTAAAGAAAAAAAAAAAAAAAAAGGAAAAAAAAGCAATACAAATACATAATCTAACCCCTCTTGAATACAAATCCCTTAGTAATGGGGACTGGCTGGCTGAAGACATCACATCTGCAGTCTGAGCAGCTTGCTTGGAGGTGGGGGTGGCTGTGGGTGGATGGGCGAGCGGCGAGGGCGCTGCCAAACACCCAGCTCTGGGAACGCGGACTCGTCCCCGCGCCAGCAGCCGAATACGGAATTGAAGGGGAGGAGGAGCCGGGCTTTCTGACTAATATTTTAAGGCCTGATTCTCCAGTGCCATCTGGTCACTTGGCAATGCAGGAGAGCCGTAGCGCTCTGGGACCATCCAAAGCAGTCTCGGAGGGATTTCCCTACGGTGGGTGGAAAACTCTTTGGTGGCAAAGGGTTTCTGCGGCATCTGTAGGATGCCCTAACCCAGAGAGAAAAGCCCACGCTGCTGGGGGCACCCTGCTCTGTATAGGGTGCAGAGACCTGCCAGATGTTTTGGGGGAGCGCTGCAGTGGCGATGCCTCTTCTCGCAGGGCTGCAGCCAGCCTGGTTGCACATCACCGTGCCCTCTGGACACGGCTCTGGCTGCAGAAAGAGCCTTTATTGGGGTATGGTGAGTGCCCCCAGCGTGCTTCTGCCACCGTGGAAACAGCAAAATGAAGCATCAATCTGTCAGCTATAAACTGTGCGTCTTCAAAAGGGAAAGAAAAGAAAAAAAGAGAAGGACAAGAAAAGGGACTTACAGTTTAGACACTCTTCTGTCTGCGGGGGAGCTGTTTTGGGGCATTTCATTTTAAACATCCTATTTTGTTACATTTTCTCTTTCCCTTCTAAATGGAACAGTTTTCTTCTATTCTGTTTTGTTCCCACTTACCTTTTCCTTTTTCACTTTTTTAACCAGAGGAGCATTAAAAAAAAAAACACAACACCTTTTAAGCATTTGTGTTTAGTACTCGCTTAGCTTTTGAAACCGCTGCAGGGCTGGAGATAAAAACACACGCACGCACAAATATTCAGACCCCTTCTGGCTGGAGCGGGAGGTGAAATAAACCTTTTGGACTATTTCGAGACGAGACAGATTTGCGCAAGCTACAACACAAAACCCACGACAATCAACACAGCGACAGTTCTGCCAGGCTGAAAGGAAGCCCTCCTGCAAATTTCATTTTCAAACGTGCTTTGCAATTGCCTCTCCCGAGCACGTAAACAGCCCTGCCAAGCAGTTCCAGCTGAGTCACCAGCACCGGCCAGTCGATGCCTCTCCCCCGCCGCTTCTCCCCCTTCCCACCTCCTCTTGGCAGCAAGCACCGAGCTCAATGCCTCCTGCCCAGGTTACCAAACGCTTGGCAATATTCAGGCTAATAAATAGCGTGCAATGGGAGCAGGAGACAATGCAGCTCACGACGTTAGTGCTGCACAGGGGTGGGGGGGTTGTTTCTTCCCCTCCCAAAGCCGGTGATAAATAGCACGCAGCGGAGGCGACGGGCACGATGCTCGGCACGGGCAGGACGGGCGAAGGGTCCCTTCTCCATCTGTGGCCCCAGCCACCGCCAGCAGCCACCTCCTAACACACCTACCTCACGTTCATCTAAACCCAATAAAAACACAGGAGAAGGTTAGGAGCAATTCGATGCGATTCCCCAGCCAGGGAGCAGCTGCGCGCTCGGCTCTCAGGATTTGCGGCGCTGGGTGAGGTCGGTGGCACGCTGCTTCCTGCCTCGGGCACTGGCCTGCATCTGACACTTCAGAGGAAAGTGAAAATAAACCCGTAATGCACTCAAGGCAGCGGCGTGATGCTCTGCCTGCATTGGGAAGGTTTCTCTCTGGTAACATCCCTGCAAGAATCAGCGCCGCAGGACAGCAGACCGGAGGCACCGCAACGCCTCAGCCACCTGCACCGGGCAGCCCGCTGGCAGAAGTTGCAGAGAACGACAGTTTTGCCCTACCCCACGGACTAAAAATTATTTAAGCCATTTTTTTCCAGATTTCTTTTCTGACATTTGTTGGTATATCTGTGCTCAAAAAGAGTTTGTAAAGAAAACGTCACTGCTACTGCTTTATCTTTTCCCCCTACAATGGGGGATGAGTTTCCAAAGGAAATATTTCAAAATTAAACAGATTTTTGAAAGGAAGTCTAAAAAAAACACAAACCCTGCAGGTGTTTTTAGAAGAAGCAGCTGAAATAGCTTTTTTGTTATTAAAAGGAAAAAGAAAGACTGAATGGGATGCTAAAGAAAAGGGAAGAAAACTGATGATCCCTTCCCTATCACAAACTGAGTTGTTCTCAAGAAATTCTGAGCTTGTCTGGATTGTCTGTGGTCCCCGTGCCAGCCGCATGGCTTTTCATACACCGCTGGATCTCAAGGTGATTTGGGGCTCCAAGCCCCAGGCTCCTGCTCTTCTCCACCCTAAGTGACTTTCTGTCTAGCAAGTAAATTGTAACTCACCGGCTTACCCTGCCAAGACTAAATCCAAGACTAAATGGATGTGAACCGGGTCTCCAGAAGGGGAAGGGAAGAGAAGGAGAGAAGGGACGCGGTGAGGAGGAGCACGGCACCTCCTCGTCTGGGCTGCAGGGCGAGGTGATGTGCCAGGAGGCAGCGCAGCTCCGCGCACATCCCTGCCTCACCCAGCAGGGCTTCCCGGCTCCGGCCTCACGCATCCATCTTCATGCAGTGACTGGGCTGTAAACCTCGGGGGGGATAAAAAAGAGCACAAAAACCAGGAGTCTGTTTTCCCAGATGTTTTTGCAGATGGATTTGTACCTCAATGTCTGCTTAAGCAAGTCCCTTACTTGTACAAACCCACTTGGGTATATCTACAAGCAAATGTGAGCGAAGGACAAGGCTGAAAGACCTCACTGTACCGCACCAGTTGCGATAACCTGGCACTTTTAAGCCAAAGTGTTTGGAATTCAAGGATTTTCTGACCATCGCTATTGCAAAAACACTAACAGCAAGTTTCTGACCCTCCGTGCTTCAGTGAGAGGGGAGAAGAAAGCTTAAAAATGTAGCTCCAAAACTGTCAGAAACAAGGGTGCCAACTAAAAGGACTCCTCCATATGCTGCTATTTGCTTTGGTACATCCCGTGATTTTGATGCCTTACACCACAATTTCCAGACGCTCAGGACTGGTAGCGGTACAGGAAGGCTGTGGCATCCTCAGCCCAGCCCAGCAGCCTTGCAGTGGGCCCTGTTCTGGCCCTCCCCTGATGCCCACAGGATCCAAATCCATCACCGTGCCCACCCAGATTGCTCCCGGGCTGCTGCAGAGCAGGTGCTAGGGCTGAGGGATCCGACCCGTGCTGCAAAGCGAGCTGCTGGTGTTTTTCCACGGTGTCGCGGCGCAGGATTGGAGCAGCACAGGGCGCTGCTGCTGCGTCTTACATGCCCTTAGTGCATTTTAAATATTAAGTAATAAAAATATGTATAAGTAAAGAGTACATCCATAAATAAAGCAAATGTATAAATCAGTGAATTAATTATTATTTCATTACTAGCAGCCACAGTCTCTAACAGAATAGCTAAGAGCCGAATTTTCTCCTGACTTTGCTTCTCGTTATTAAACTACTACTGACAATGACTCGCAGGAGAGATGCATCCTTTAGCTAATCATTCGAGGATTAATTCTGTGTACGCATAAATAACTCATGTTTTGACTCGGGGTCTTTCAAGCGAAGTGCTTGACAAAACAGACTTGTGTCGGAACAGCATCGGCTCAGAGAGCAGGCACAGCCGGGGAATTGTGCGCTCACAAAGGCAGGCAGTGCTGCGGTCCCCTCCGTGCCCAGGAAACCTTTGGAGTCTGCCGTGCACCGAGGTGACTCTGAAAAGGGTTTGAAACTTTCTTTGTCGCCATCCTGCCACAAAAAAATAGTCAGAACATTTAAAATAAGCGCAGCTTTCAATAGGTTGGGAAATCAGCTCAGAAACCCGGCTGTGTCTCGGGGAGCAGCAGCCTCTGACTGCGGGTGCACGGGGGCGGCCGTGACGCCGAAGGAGGATGGGGGTGAGGCGAGGCCAATTCATGTTCTGCCACACAGCTAACGAGACCACGGGGCACCACAGCTCCCCACACACGGCTGCTACCTGCTGGAAGGGCTAAGGATCCACTGCCAGCACCTCCACGAAGCTCGTTTTTTTGGTGTCAGCACTGGTTTCTGATGCCAGCTTTCTCCTCCCTGCTGGCGCTACCTGCGACTGCAAGCCCACGTTGGCGAAGGCATCTCAGAGCATGTCACAAACACAACCACGGCCGGCTGCGCAGCTCTATCCTTCATCCTCCTTGTCTGCTGAGATCCGGAGTTGGGGGAAGGTGCAATATTTAGCACGGGAGGGGGCTGATCCCAGTGTCAAGTACCCTAAGTGATAACACAGGCATTCATGCCCGCATTCACATGCACAGACGTGGCCTGATCCTATCACTTAATTTTGCAGAAGGACAAGTTCCAACAGTTTCTAATCTGTTGAATAAGTTATTTCAGAATTGTCAAGTAGGTTATTTCTCACCTCTTTCTCTGAATCAAAATTACTTGGGTGGGAGAATGAATTACACAGAAAACTGGCTTCCTGCAACTCCGGAAAAAGAAGTTGAGATTTTAACTTTTCTCATTGAATTAAATTTTTAGAGATGATTTGTTGCTTAAAATATTTTATTTCAATTGTGTTGCAACACTACATTTTAATGGGGGAATGGCCCATTTTTGTTACATCAAAGCAGAATATATTACGAAATACTGGCCACAGACATTTGTATCTATTACAGTGTGAACTGTCATAATAAATACAGTTGGCGCTTTTTATTTTATCAAAATAGCAAAGTGATATCAAAACAAAATCTAAATGATTTGTTTCAGCTATTCCCAGCTGGAACTATCATTGAAACAGACTCCTTCCAGCAAAATATTTTGGTTTTGACAAAATCATACTTTTTGGAACACAAAACATTTTCTCAAGATGTTTTTTTTGTATCTTCCACTGTCTCTAATACTGGCCACGGCCTGAGCTCTAATTAAAAGTTGACAGGGTCAGGTCTAGCTTTATTAGCTTCAGCTTTACAACGTGACTGCTGTAACGCAGGCTGACAATGCCGATACTTCCATCAGCAGCTGCTCCATGGGGTGTGGAGCCTCAGGGAACTTCCCCATAAATCAGCACTTGCTGCGGGGATGGCTCGCCACGGGGCCGTTAGCAGGTGGAGTTCACATTGCCCCACAGCCCTGATCACCATCCCTGCATTAGAAGGAAAAGAAAGCTTCAAACCTCGACATTTTGGGGGTAAGGGTGACCGAAAGCTCGTTTCTTGTGTTCCCCCAGCCTTGTTTGGAATCAAAGCCCTGCTTGCTCTGTGCAGGAGTCTGCAATGCCTTGTGCCCTGCTTATGGTGCAGACATCCACACTGAGCCCTGCACGTGGGTACGGACGGGTATACCTGCTTCACTCCGAGCCACTCTCTCTGGTTTTACACCCCCAGGAAGCCCGGTTGCACAGAAGCAGGCTGCAGGCAGTGGTTTGAAGCCAGGACTCAGGAGGCAGTGCCTAGAGGAGGAAGCGTTGCTGGCCTTGGCATGCAGGAGCAGCCACCAGCCATACCAAGGGAAACCTCTGCGACAAGAGCAGAGGGGCTGCTCCCTTCCCACCCCTCAGCATCACCTTTAAACACTGGGACACTGGCAGAAGCCAGAATTACGGAGCATCCACACACCTTACAGGCTACAGCTTGCTGCTGGTCACCTTCCCAAGCAGGGTCTGCCTCCACGCCCCAGCACGGCCATGGGGCAGAGCCGCCTCCGCACTGCTCCGGGGGGCACGGCTGCTGCGGGGTGGTTTATGGCTCCCCCGCTCCCTTCGTCGTGCAGAAGTGGCCTTTTACCTCCGGCTGGAGCAGCTCCTGGATTTAGACCGCGAGGTCTGCGAGGTCAGCCCCCAGCGCTGGTGACTCACGCAGCGCTGCCGCGTTATAAATCCTGGAGAACTGCTCCACGCCGAGCCGATCGTGCTGGGGAAGTCCTGGGGAACTGAGAACGTGCTGCTGTGTGTCCCGAGCCTGTGACACCACCTACCCGCTGTGGTGTCACCAGCTGAAGCCTCCCCTTCCCTCCCAGAGGAGCCAAGCCTCCCGCTGCTACCTGCACGCTGCCCCACGGATGCTGCCTCCCCCAAACGCACGGTGAATACAACAGAGGTGTCACGCAGGGATGAGGGCAGCTGGGCACCATGGAGGAGCATCAGAGCGAGGCAGAGGAGTGGGGAAAAAAGGGGAGGAAGAGAAACCTGGAAATGAATGCTTCTCTTGTCTCAGTGTCCCCATGGTGATGTGAAAAGTCATTAAACACCTCCCCAGACTCGCACAGCAGAGGAAACAGGAGCAGTGCTAGGACAAAGCACTGGCACTTTATCTATTGCCTCTCTTTGGTTCGGAGCAATGAAGGTTACACGTCCTCACAGCATCCTCCTGTGTTTTTAATATTCTCCTATCAGCAAGATAAAACGCTCCTCACCCCTTTCCTTGAGATTTTCTGACTGAAAAAAAAAAAAAAAAAAAAAAAAAGGACAGCAAAGCCTTGCTCTTACTGCACGGGGAATTTCAAAGCCAGAGCCGTATTTTTTCTCCTTGTCCCCCCAACGTGAGAAGACCAGCGGCAAAACAAATGGCCTCCCGAGGTGTCCTTGGCCTGCACTCGCTGCAAGAACACAGCAGAGGAGCGAGGCTCAACAGGAGGAAACTTCCCCAAAAGCCTGCTAAGGACTCCTGCGAGCCGGGGGGACCGGGCAGGAGGAGCAGGCAGGAAAAGGTTCCTCAGGAGAACACCGCTGCTGGAAATAAAGCCACTCCTCATCCTATTTGTTATTGGAAGTGACTAAAAGCCATCACACATGAACATCCCGTGCTGCATCCTGTGCAAAACCCTCCCAGCATCCCAGCGGAGAACAAACATTGAGACAAACACGGCAGAACCCACTGAGAGGGGCGACAGCCCCATGGGAGCAGCGATTCCTCAACAGCACGGGCTGGAGGGCTCGAGAGCCAAGTCCAGCAGCACCAACCTCTGCCTCCAGGGACCCGCACACAGCAGTAAACCCCAACCCATTACGTGCACCCTTAGGTTTTTCTTACAATAACCACCTATCTCCTACCATTTAAGCTGCTCTTTTCTCTTCATGGGGATTTTTGCACAGTTCCTGATTTTCTCCATCGGTACCAGCAGTCAGACAGCTCTGACACCATCCCGGTGCGCGGACCTTTGAATCATTGCAGAACATTTCTTCATTGCTATACCTGGTGAACCAGGCTCGGCTAGGGCGAGTTGTGAAAGACTTCTTCACGGATGATTGAAAAAGCTGGCATTGCTCATGACTTTTTCGCCTTGAAAGCAGGGTTTAAAAACCATGAAGGTGTAAAAACGCGCAGGTTTACCCCCCGAAGTGCAGACGCTGCTGAAAGCACTTCGGCTTTCATCTCTGTCCGCCCTTGAGTGTGGAAATGATTGTCCAGCTGGGGTAGCTGGACGGTGAGCAAGCTCTGAGGCCAGCGAGCAGGCTGTGAGGCTGGTGAGCAAGCTCGAGGCCAGCCTTGCTCAAGAGCTGCCACCTGCTTACCTGCGTACCCTGCACAACCTGAGCACAGCTGCTGCAGCCATCGGCGACCAGCAGAGCCCCACGAGGTGGCTGTTTCAATGAACGTTCTCTCCCCCTGCTTGTTTTAATGCTGTTTAACTCAATTATTATTAATTTTTTTTTTCAGCAGAGGAATAATTCCATCTCTGCCTCCAACGCAGCTGTCCCTCAGCTGCCCGGAGAGCTGCCTCCGAGCGGGTTCTGCTTCCCTTCCCCACCAAGGACAACGGAGGCTCCGAAGACGTTGATGGTCCTTGACCAGCAGTATTAAGACACTAAATTACGCTGACATGGCCCATAAATCGCTAAATGAGGGACTCCCAGACAGCGATGTGGCGTGAGCCGAATGCAGGAGGAACGGCTCCGAGGGCTGCCCACCTGCTGGGATGTGCAGCCGATGGATGATGCTCTGAGCACCGTGCCCAGCACCCC
The DNA here is from genome assembly GCF_009819795.1 of Aythya fuligula. Lineage (NCBI taxonomy): Eukaryota > Metazoa > Chordata > Aves > Anseriformes > Anatidae > Aythya > Aythya fuligula. The sequence goes on from NC_045577.1 coordinate 7,700,037, forward strand.
GCCGTCCCCTGCCACCACCAGCACCACCCCGCCTCGGGGCTCTGCCAGCACCGCGGGCACATCCCAGTCGTGCAGGACGTGGGAAGCTTTGCTCTGTTTTCACAGTAAGGCTGGCTGTTATTTACATGCGGCGGGTAAAGGACAATTCTCCGGGTGGATGCAGACGGAGCCGGTCTCCATCTCTAAAAATAGAATGAGAAAGCTGTTCCTAAAGAGGGCTGAAAGCCTTTAATCTCCTTAAGATTGGGCCACCTGCCCACTAGCAGGCAGGCAAGTAGTATTTGACTATTTCTATTTTATTTAGATTTATACATAAAGGACCCAAGGCAGCACGGGTAACATTTGCCAGAGTGACAGGGAACGGGAACGTGGTCCTCACCTCCAGGAGGATGCCATCGGGGGCCTTGCACTGGAAGCTGACACAGAACCCACCCCGGCTGAAATCCCAGGGACTGCACTGACAGCAGTCGAGTTCAAAGCCCAAACAGCTACAACGGGAGCTAGGAAACAAGCTGCTCTACCTGGGAGTTACCCGTGATTCCCTAACTCCTGGGGCTGTGTGAATAACAGGCCGCTAAGCGACCTTTATGAATTCCCTCCTTAATTGATATCAGCAGAGTACGAACTAAACGTTAAGGTGACACGGACAAACAGGCTCTGCCTCCGAGAAAAGCACTCTGGGCTCAGAGAATGGCACGAGGGAATCCTCCAAGGAAACCAACTTTTTTTCTGAAGCTGTTTAAAATAAAGGAAAGCCCAGCATCTTCTGTCTTTTCAGTAAAAAATCAGGGTCTTCCCTCTGAAGCTGCAATGAGGTAACACGGGATTTTTGGTAGCCCAGGGTCTCGGGCAGTCAGAGCCGATCAGACGGCGAGGAGCTGTAGGGACGGGATGGTGCTGGGAGCGTGGCTCAGTCATTGACACCCAGCACTTCAATAACACTTCATGAGGCACACAGCACTTCACGCTCCCCTTCTCCCTGCTGAGAAATCAGGTGACTTTACAAAACCGTTTGTTTTTAGGACCCCTAGTTTGCTGTCATGGCTAGGGGACACCTCCGGAGAGAGAAGCCGTCCTGCTTCATGGGACCTGCCCGATCGGCACCCGGTTACCACTCACAGCTCAGTCACACCTCCAAGGCCCTGATCGGACTTGAGATACTTTCTCCTCTTTTAAACAAAAAGAGATGCTACAAATAGCCCCTGTTATCAGGGTTGCACAATTAAAGCAAAGCCAGCAGGAAGGGGAAGAGGAGTGTGGAAGGGCCCAAAGACAAGAGCAAAGCAACCAAGCTTGCTTCCTCCCCGCCAGGCGTTCAGATGAGGTCTCTGTGCTCATTTGGGGCTGGTAAATAATCCTGGCAGCATAAGCGTAAGCACGAGGGGAGAATCCCACAGGCAGTCTCAGCAACCAAGCTGTGCCTCCCCCATCCCACACACATGAAATTAAAACGATGTCCACGGCGTTCCTGTAAGGAATTGTTTCTGTGTTTTAGAACAAGGCAGAGAGCTCCCCCTTCTTCTCGCCCCCCCCCAAGCCAAAACTGAAAATGAGGTGGGAAAGATGTCCAGATAGCTGATGGAGCCTGGCATCATTTACTCTGGATACAGAGCGTGTGGAGCACTGAAAATGCAGACTCAACAGTTTCAGAAAAGCACCAACACAGCAAGAAAGGCAGGCGGGGACAGATTGCTTGGATAGACTCCTTTGCAGTAACAAGATCTATAGCAGCACAGGTTTTCCGTTTGTTGGGTGGTTTTAAGCGGGATGTATTTTTGCTACAGGATTAAATAAAAAGGAATATTTTGCTTTCCCTAATTCTCCATTCCCCTCTATCTGAGAAGGTTTTTGTTAGGCTGTAGGAGAGGAAGAAAGCTTATTTTTATGCTCCAATTTCTGAAAGCAGCTTTCAGTTTGGAAACAGCTGCTAATAACTTGAGGACCTGTGTGGGAAGACGATTTGTGCAGCGGGCGCAGGGAGCTGAGCTGGGTCTCAGACTGCCGGCTCCATTTCACTCTGCCTCGCCTTCACTCCCCAACCTTGAGTAAGTCGTCTTCTGAACCTGCACAAAGCTCCACCCGTGAAGCCCCAGTGATGACTGAATTACCTCTTTGCTGTGCAGGACACACACTCTGTCCAACCCAGCTCTGAGTTTCTTGGCTGCGATGACCCCGAATTTCGGAAATGCCAAGCTTCACGTCCAGGGCAAGCATCAGAGGAACTGCTGGTGGACTGGTCCTCCTGCTTCCAGGTGCTACCCCGCATCCCGTGCCAGGTCCCAGCACCCACAGCAGTTTTATACGCCGGTTTTCACCCTGTGAAACGCACCCAACCCTTTCTGACTAGCTAACTTTGCCGTAAGTGCAGAGCTCTGGGAGCTCGGCTCAATTTCCCAGGTGGGCTTTTATTTTTTCCTTTCCTACCCACGTGTTGAAGTGTCCCAGGATTTCACACGGCTGGACCCATCTCTGACATGTGCAGAAAACCCTCGGCTGTAGCACCCACACAGCAGCCCCCAGCCCCACTCCCACTACTGAATCCACGATTCTCCCCTCGCCCATGGCAGTCGTACACCACGACGCAGCAGGGCACGTAATCAGTGCTGCTCCTTGTGGGGTAGGAGGAAGGAACCAAAGATAAAGACAGCAGAGTGTAACCAGTCCTGTGTCCCTGTCAGGAAGGGCTGCAATCGCAGTACTTGCTCTGCCCTTCAAGCACCAGGCACCGGAGCGAGATATTTCATCTTCCAAGAGCAGGGACTACACGCGGGATCTCAAACAGAAACTGTCCTTCCTTTTACACATCCCTCATAATAATCTGATTTATCCCAGACAGCTTCTTCCATAGGACATAGCTCACGATGACTCTCACATTCTCTTTTGAAGGCAAAAATCATATTGTACCTATTTTGAAACATGCCTTTGATCTAAGGGAAATCATGAGCAATTTGTGTGTGACATTTACTAACTAATGTGCTGAGGGAATATTACTCCTAGAAAAACACTACTTTCTGGTAGTTTCAATACACTGAATAATGCTCTAGCAGGGATGATTCATCTGGAAAAAGGTAACTATTTCGGCATGATGAGCAATATTAATAACAAGGCATTATCCACAGCGCCTCTCCGCCAGCCAGATCCTAAAGCCCACTGCAAACCTTTCAGATATAAAAAGGCCACTTCAGGCACTGAGAGAACTGCAGGCACCTGTGGGTAAAACAAGGAGCCCGTTCCTGCACCAGCCCAATCGCACAGCAAAGCAGGGAAGGGAAGTGTGATTTGAGGTGAAATGCTCATAGAAGTGGGCGAGGGAATAAAGCCAACAGCCCAAGCTGAAATCTGGCATGGAGCATGACGCTCCTGCAGCCTTAAAAAACAGCGCATTGGATCATCAGTCACCCAGAGTGCTCCGTGGAGGGGCTGCCAAGGCAGAGAAGGAGGAGGGCTGGGCAGCGGTTAGCACGAAGGGAATTCCCTGCTGAGGTTGCTGGACACGGCCAGTCCTTGCTGTCCCGGCTCCTTGCAGCCAGCAAGCACCACCCGGGGGGAAAAAGCTTCAGCTTCCCCTGCCTGCAGCCCCTCCGGGTCCCACTCCTCTGTGCTGGCCTGGCCCACCCTGGCCCTGAGACCAGGACAGGGCTGCAGGAACCTGAGAGCAGCTTAAATCTTAACCTCAGGCAGTGGGATTGACTTTGTGTGTATGACAGATGCATCCTACAGCGACTGGAGTTGGGTATGACCCATTCTGTAGTGACCCCGCTGCTGGCACACGAGGCCTTTCAAGACAGCAGCGTTTCTAGTACAATACCAAGAAAACAACAATTTTAAAATCTGTTGAACTGGATTTGAGAGAAAACATGAATGCATTTATCTGTCGTTGCGTAGAGCCACAAATACGGCCACAATCCTTGCCTACAGAAATGACTTCGGCTCTGGTTCAGGAAAGTGCTTAATCTGCAGCTTAGCATCCAGAGAGGCCCTGGTGCGCTTCTCCGGGGCTTGGCTGCACAACAGAGAACTCCTTCCCCTTTTCTTTCCCACCCACGAATTTGCAGAGCCAACCCCCTGCGCTCCCATGCTTGTAATCCTCGAGGTCAGCCTTTCCCCTCACTGGATGGAACACCTCGGTGGGGGATTCAGTCCATCCTGGAGCAGGACGGCGCAGCCAGCTGGATTCACCCCCCGATGGCACTTCACAGCCTGCAGTCCGGCACCAGCTGCAATCCTCACCCCTTCCAGGTGCCCTCTCCAGCCCCTCACATGGGCTCTGTGCGGTGGGGCTCACAGCTGACATCCCCGTGCCTCCTCAGGGAACACACCTGGATGAGCAGACCCCTCCTGCTGTTACGGGGTTGCAGAAGAAAGCAATATTCCTGTTGTGTGCCCCACGGCATGGCACGGCTCAGGTGAGTGGCAGCTGCTAGTTCAAGACCTGGGGAGGTGAGTCTGTGCCAGGGCGAGTCGCTGCATCCTCCTTACGCTGTCCAGTGGGGCAACATCTCCTTACCCATGCTGGGAAGAAGTGTACAAAACCTGCAGCTCACAGCACTGATCATACCTTTGGGGGCGTACAGCACCAAGCAGAGCGGGATCTGCGCTCAGCTACGCTTTGCAGCTGCTAACACGACACTAATACCCACAACGACCCCAGACACCGCACTGTGCCCACCCGACCCTGATGGAGCAACTCCAAAGCAAGCCCTTGCTCAGGCACTGGATGCTTTCAAAGGACTGCGAGGCTGGCTCTGCCCCTCACCCACCAAGTTCTCTCCACTCTTGTTTGCTTTGGTTCTCTAATAGGAATCCTGAGTTTATTTTCCCCTTCCTTACCCCCCAAGGAGCTGTTCAGTTTGCATGCTTAGCATTGTTTCCCTTCCATGGGCTGCTGTACCCTCCAAGGAGTTGTTAAGCTGAACGTGTGCTGTAGTTCTACTTTTGTATGTTAATTGATACACTTTTTAATTTTACTTTTGCATATTATTTGAATTTGTTTCATTGTAAATTAGATTCTAAAGAGCCCCTGTAAACAATTGCTGCTTGCCAGCAGATCTCTCCAACAAGCAAAAGCTCCTTCAGAGGAAATGCTGATGAAATTCAGCCTTGCTCCTGCCTCGCCGATGCAATGCAGAAATACCACCTTCAAGAACCAGGAGGGGAGGGGGGAGCCACCATTAATATAACTGCCTAATTTCCACTGACATTTACAGGGGTTATGATAGCTTCACGGAAGCAAAATGCAACCCAAAGGATTATACTTAAAATATCTGTACAACCCCACCTGATGTTTTCTAGCGCGAGAACGGTTATAAAAGGCAGTTTTCTTAATACTAAAAATGAACTCGAGGGAAAGTAGGAAGCGATTCAAAAGGATTGGCTTTCAAAGTTATTTCTTCACGCTGGTTCATAATAGGAATGCTTAAATACACAGGATTAATTACTCTGTCCAAACGAGTATCTTACATTATTGCCTGCCAGCCTTCATTTTTCCAAATATGCAAAGCTTGGAAGTTGTAAAACTCAATACGGGATCGGCTGCAATTCAGACTCTCCACTTGACTAATTGTAACCTCAACAAAGGAGGGGGAATTTACTGCTTCCAGAGCCGCGGCTGCCACAAAATAGTCTGGGACTAAAGCAGATCCGGCGGGGCTGTGGTAGGGGGCAGGCTGTGTGCCAAGCGGGAAGCACAGCCAGCCTTGGGAGGCAACAAGCCGCGTCCCCACAACTCTCCTCTGCTGCCACCTCCTCAGAAACCCCACCGCACGCTTGGGGTTCGATGCAGGCACAGCGTGCCACATTTTGGGGGACAGATTAATTTAATCGCAATAAGGGAATGGCAGCAAAAATTGCTGAAAAAAAGCCCAAGAGGTAAGACTTCCAATTTGTCTGTTCTTCCTCTCAGACGTGCACCAATATCAAACACGTGGGAGGAGGAACCTTCCCTCAAGGTGCGTCCTCACCGCCTCGGCAGGGCGCAGGGGCAGCCAGCAGGGCTGGCACCTTCCAGCAGCCCTATCACAGGCACTGATTTGCTCCGAAAAGCACTGAACTAAAACCAGAAAAACACACCTCTGTGATTAACAGCAGTTGTCCTTTCCCTTTCCACTGCAACTTTCTCTTACACCGCTGCATTTGAGATCTCATGCAAAAAAAAAGACAGGGAAAATCTGTCCTCAGTGCTGGCGCTCATTTCCTGCCTTTAATTTGGTTTAAAAGTTTGGCAGAGATCAAGGTAGGCACGGCTTGAGCGTGACTTTAAACTAGAAAGTTTTTAAAACCATGAAAGAAGAACTTGTCTGGGTACCAATGTGTTTTATCAGCTCAGGATCCAAAGTCCTCCGTGAAACCAGCTGAGCAGCAGCACCTGTTTCAGTCTAGCTTAAGATGTGCTGCTGTGTAGTCCGGTGCTTCGACTCCCGGTAAGACAAATGCTGCAGAGAAACTCTTAAAATACTCTGAACATGTACGAGATGTACCAGGTTCAAGAAAAACACTGTTGGCTGAGCAATTATTGAACTCAATTTGTGTCTGAATGGAGATTTTCCAATAAAACAGCGGGCTTGGCTCAGCTCTCTACGGCGAGCCACCGTAAATCTGAGCCCTGGAGCAGCTCGGCGGCGGCAGGTCAGGCTGGGCAGCAGGCTGGGAGTGAGGAACCCAGGTCCTCCTGGTGCTCGTCCACGGGCTACATCATTTGCAGATGCAATTAGACTTTACTCCATGACAGCTTGCTGGCAGCCAGCTAAGCCCCATAAATCTGCCCTAAGCCTCTAGCGCCAAGCACCATTTTCAGGTCTCGTTCCCCGAGATGGAAGAGCAATTTGAACGCTTTCCAGCACCCAACTCATTACGAGATAACTGGCTTCTCCTTGGTCATTTTCTTGATCTTTTTTTTCCTTTACTCCATTTGTAAAAAATATTTTCTCTGGGCTCAGGTTTGCAAGCCTCAAAACTAGCTGCAAAGGACAAAGATCGCACAGGGCAGGACTATTTCTCTGTCTAAATACTGGATTTTTATGGTAAAAACATTCCCTGGGATTCAGCACGCTGACTGGAGCTGAAAGCAGAAAAAGGGATGGCAAAGCCAACAGGACTGAAGCTCTTCTAGAGCCATGCTTTCCCAGCCAAACTTCCTTCCCCTCTGAGGCAGCCGCTCCAACAGATTATTTGCTTTGCTTTTCACCTCCAAGATCAATAGGCAAGCATTAACTAGGCCACAAATGAGATATCTGGAAAAGAAAAGTGCTTTCCAAGGAATATTTTCTCCTCAGCAAATAATTAGCAATTTCTTTGCCAGAGAACCTGAAGAGAACAAGCAGCAGTGCTGCAGGTTGATCTATCATTTTGCCTGGGTAAGGGATGGAAAACTGGCTTCGTTTTTTCTCTTTTAGTCCATTTCAGTGACAACTGGAGACAAATCTCAAATAATTCTTTTCATCCCGATGAACTTCATATCAGACACTTCCTCTTCTACAGACTTGTGACAGCTACAGGAGAGCTCCTCTGAAGTCTCCAGACAAGGTTTGTTGCCAGGATCATTAGGTTGTCCCGAGCACCTGATCCTTTTCACACTCCTTTTCGGCTTTTATTACCCACACCAGACAGATGGCTGGACTTGCTCTGGGCATTCATACATAAATAGGGCAGGAGCCTTCCATCAGGCTGAGGAGCTGCACCCGTGGAAGGGTTAGGCGGTTTCTCTCCCTAGATAAGGGCATTCAGCACTGCTTTTTCTGCTTGTTCACAAAGCAGATAACCTGATGCAGCTTCTGCAATGAGATGCACACTGCCACATTCCACACCCGTGCTCGTCTGTGTGATCAATACGCCACAAATCCATTCTTCCCCACGAACACCTTAAGCAAGCCACCAGCTCCATTAATTTCTCAGACGTCTCCAGCCGCGATGAAGTAGCTCACCCTTTTCTCTCCTGCCCTAGCACACACATGACGTGGCCCAACCCAGCAGAGGTCCCAGACACCAGAGGTTGACCCCGAATCCCTCCCATCTCGTGACGGATCTCAACGTGCTGCTGCTTGGTGCAATCTCACCTCCACCTCCCAGCCGCGCTGCGTCGCAGGCTACTTCAGGCTGGGTCGGGCAGTAGGTAGAAGCCCTTCCATTAATTTTGAATGATGCATTTCTATCTCCAGCTATGAATAAAACAGATCAATGACACAGGCATGTTTTATTGGGCCTCCTGTGCAATGAATTGGTCGTGAGACAGGCAGGGAGATGGAGTCAACATGCAGATGAGATTTGTAAGTGAGGACATATTGATTATTTCCATCTCAGTTCAGGCAGTAATTCCACACGACGCCTCTTCCCCTGTTTCAGCTCATTATTTATGCCATAAAAACACTATCTCAATGATAATAACAGGCTTCATTTACAAGCCAGAGCATAAAGCATCGATGCTTAAGATTTCAGGAAGTGGGTTAAAGGAAGTGAGAGAGATTTAACAAGTCCTGAAGATGCACAAAACTGCTGAGGCTGATCTTGTGGCTTTTTATGCCCTCAGAAAGGAAGATTGAGAGCAGGTGTTAGATTACCAGGCTTTTTATTAATAACTCAAGGCTTGTATGAGAGTTGATTGATAGCACAGTCAGCACTTTCCCAGTGAATAAGCTCTCCTCACTCCGTGCCATCAGCACCGTCTCTGCTCAGGCGTACTCCTGATCTCTCCAAGATGGAGGACGGATCCGGTGCCAAGAGGAAGCTCCCCAGGAGATTCTTCACTGGAGAAGATCCCATGCGATCTGTGCAACAGCCGGGGCGTACGGCTGGGCTTTATCCCCAGAGTTTTCCATCCGTTAGAAGCATCAGCAGTGAGCCACTAAATAGACCACCAGGGACAGATTCCTCAGGTCCCAGAAAGCAGAGGCAATATTCCATCTCTGGGGCTTCTGCACTTGGAAGCTGTGCTCACTGGTTTCACCTTTTCTTGCTTTTTTCCACCCCACCCCACCTCAGCACATTATCTTCCAAAAAAAGATGAGGTCTTCCAAAGATCTACAAAACACACTTCTCTCCTAGAACAATTAACTTAATTTGCTGTTTAATTTGACAGACTGTCAAGATCCTTGCACCTGAACAGCAAAGAGAACACTCACCTTCTGGTTTTCATATGTCATTTTCACGAGATCTGAATCTACTGCAGTTAAAGCCATTAAGTCCTCCAAAATCCCTGTCAACTTAGGAGGCCGTGTAACCTGCAGAGTGTGCCCTCGCTGATGGCGTATGATCTTGATGAAAAGTTCTGGTGCTTAAATACTTACCCATATCACACACCTACAGTGATATCCAGCCCCGCAATCAGACATCCAGAATGACAATACACTGGGAATACCAGAAAACAGGTCAAGAAAAAAATAGTTCTTAAATAGAACTAAATGTGAGCTGCTGAAGGGTTTGTGCTGAGCATTGTGTTCTGCCTCCTCAATACCCTTTTCTTCTAATATGGAAGCCAAGATCTTCGGGGGAGGATTGTCATTTCCTCTTTGTGCATCCCACAGCAGTGAGCATAGAAAAGGAATTTCTGTCTTCCTGATGCGAGATAATCTTACCCAAAGTGACCAGAATGACCTATGCAACAAATCTCATCCTCCAGACCATCTCCACCAGGGTGGGTCCATGGCAATACCTGGGCCTTAGCCTACATAAGAGAACATCATTCCACGCCTCCACACACAAAGAAAAAACGTTTGGGGAGATAAAAGTATTTATTGCAATAGATTTAACAGGTCTGTCCTTTGCAGCTGTGTTAAAATAGCACCAGCACCAACCTCAGCTGCTTCCCAAAGAGCTGAAGGGCAGCTGTGGTTAACTGCCTGGAGGAAAAGTCGCATGCCTTCAGCTCTCCCCCTTAATTGCTAGGAAATGGGCCTTGATCATTAATACATGTCTGATACGTCTATGTTTAAATCTCTGTAGAGCTATCATGTGCAGAAAGAGAACAGAGCTGGGTACCCAGCCAGACAGCCCAAAAGCCTTTGTTAAGCTGTAGTTAAGGTTGCGCATATGTCAGATAAGTCAAGAGAAACAGCAGAAAATCCTCTTAGGGCAGCAAGAAATTGTTCACTAAAGCAAGATCTATTAAAACACAGAAAGAGAGTTAAGATGTCCTAAACAGTCCTCAACCACTGCCATCTCCACACCCGGCCAAACGCTTTATCAGTGCTGTGGTGCAGTGCAGAAGTAAGTTCTGGTGCTCCGTAGAGCATGGGGGCCTCTGTTTCCATCTCTGCTGCTTCAGTTACAAGCCTTTAAGTGCTTAATGAACCCAGGTAAGAGTAACAGGGCTAAAATATTTATAGATACAGGTCTGAGTAAGCTGAACGCACATGAGCGATGAGAACAATACCAGAAGACATTATTTGCAGAAAGTCACTGCCCGAGTCCCTCCATCCTCCAAGACAAAGCAGGGCATCCAGCAGCATCAGCACATTACCGGGCAGCGTGTGGATGCATTCCTAATGGGTTTATCTTTCTGATATGACTATGAAGCCTTCTTCCACGAGACATCACTGGATGCCCTTTTAACCCAGCTATTTGTGATGAGGAGAGCCAAAGGAATGCTTCTGGATGGTCCAGAAGCCCCCAGCTGGCCTCGCAAGGACTCCCAGACTAAGGATTCTGCTCCAACATCCTTGAAAGAAACTTTACCAGCCTCGGTAGCTCCATTGCTGCCTAGGGAGCTGCAGCAGGGAGAGACATTTCCTTAAAATATTTAGAGCACTGTGGGAGAAAAACATCCCCTAGCATATGCTGCTGATTTGCTCAAGGCAAACTGTCCGGCAGTAGGGGCCAGGCACAGTGGAAGTGACAGGGATGGATCTGACACCGTGCTCAGGCGTGAGTGATAACCCTTATAACGAAGCAGAGAAAAAAAACTGTTCCAAAACTTGTGCAGGAACCAGAGACGGGTCCGATCTCACAGGCATTCAGGAGGTAAATCCTACATTTCCATACAGTCAGGTCAATAGGTAGCAATGACTCGTTGATCGAGCCCTGCAGAAACAGGAGCAAAGTTAGTATGTGCAGGCAGGCTTGTTTTAAACCCTTGTGAAGATAAGGAATGAGGAAGGGAGCCGAGAATTGCCAGCTTTTACTGCGTCACTGCTAGTCACCAAGGGACACCACCTGGCCTCTGCTGAGCCCACAGTTAATAGGAAACAGAGGCTCAGAGCATCCTCACCCCTCCCGGGTCTCTGAAACACCCCGGGGCAGCAAGGCTCTTCGGGACAAGTCACCAGACACAGTGCCAGGCGGGCTGTTACAAGCATTCAGCTTCTGTGAATGTTTAAGCATGAAACCTGTGCGCGTTCTTACGGCCCGTCAGCGGGAAAGCTGCCAGCCACAAAGGCCAAGCACAGCTCCGAGCCGAATTGTTAGAGGAAGAGCAAGGGAAAGAAACAGCTCCCTGTCAGCTCCCCCACTTACTGCAGGCTTATGCAAATCGCCCAAATGAACACCAGCAGCACTGACCCCAGCCGCAGAATAAATCCATCCTGGGCGGGAGGAGGGGGAAGGTGAGGGAGGGATCTGGCCCAGGAAGGCGTGCAATTTACAGAGAAGAAAAAGCATCTTGTACTCTGAGAATCCTTCTCCTTTCCACACCGAGCTTTTCTGACTCATTAAAGCTCCCAATCTGCAACATGTTTAACTCCTGTGAACTCCTCTGCAGGCAGGGGTGGAGGGAAGACATCTCTGGGGAGCGGCGCCGAGTCAGCAGAAAGGAGAAAGCTTTTACAGCTCCACCAGCCGATACTTCCCTCTCCAAGGGAGCGGGGCCAGGAGAGATGAGACTTGCAAAAAGGAAGCAGTAAATAAGAATTGCAATTTCTTTATTTGTACAACTCGAATTCGAGTTACTGGTGAACGCTCACAAGCCCCTAACTGCCTGCAAAGGGCTCAGCACTGCAAGGATCAGGACAGGGCCCAGCTTTAGCTGCCAGCTCAGGCACTTCCCAGGAGCCTGGTGAAGTTATTTCATGGCAGCACGGTGTGAATGAGAAAGCCAGCACCATGAAGTACTCACAGAAGGCAGCTTCTGCCCCTCCAGGGCAGAAAAAGGCTCTGGGGGGCAAAAACCCTGCAGTTGTGATTTCCATGGGGTTTATGACATCTCTGGTAACTCCCAGTTGCTGCCAAGGTGCAACTTCGTCAGTAATTACTGGAGCCTGCCTTTCTGATGAGGCTATATTTAACAGTTCATCAAGGACACGCGGGTCTTGGGACGGGGATGTGTGTGCTGCGGTACCTGGCTGGTGGTGATCAACGCACAGCTCCTGAACACACGAACAATACAAGGGAAAGCAAGGGATCAGTTTTGGCTTCCTCTGCTCCATACCATGGGAGCTGTCTCCTGCTTTAGGAAACAGCTCCCTTTTAGTTCGTAAACACTTCTGGTTGGAAGTCCCTGCAGCATCCTCCCATCTCCAGCCTTCCTTTTGGAAATAGGAGAGCCATGGTTTTACGCAGCACTACAGCGATGGCATTGTTGTGGCTCTGTTGACCCCAAATCCCAGCCCAGCCTCTGAATTCACATTCAGCACCCGCTCTGGGAAGCACAAAGCCAAACCCACGCTGCCCTGCAGTTTGTAAAGGGACTGCACGGAGTGACAGCTAGCACAACATTCGTGTAGCCTGCTTTGTTGTTACCCACTGGCACATTCAGCCTCAATTAGCCAAGCACAAGTCAGCACATTAGCTGCAAGAGTGCTTCTTTTATGGCAGTGCTCATGCCTGCGCTCACAACCCAACGCCGTGAACTTCTGGGGGCGAATTTATCCTGCAGCAGCCCTGCCAGATCCAGGCAATTTGGGCCTGCTCTAATTAACCCGTGTGCAATCATCATCATTTCCACACCATCTAGAAGAAGAGGCAGAGGTCACTCTGCACTGGGCATTGCTTCCCTGCATTTTAAGCAAGAGGATTAACTTATTCACTGCTGCTTTAAAGCACGATGCAAAGAGAAGTGCACGGGGAGGATCCTGCACCCAGACCACTGCACGTGGGCACACCAAGACCTGTGCACACAGGCTGCTTCCCCCTATGGTTGGGGGTGGGGGGGGGGGCTTTTTTTTCTTAAAAAAAGGAATTATAATTCCTCGTTCACATCCTCCTTGAGTGGAAGTCTCCAAGGTCTGAGGTTCAGACACGCAGAAGGCTTGAGCTCATGTGCAGCTACTCAGAGCGCTTTGGTAGCCAGCAGATGCTTACTCGCAGTGCTCAGGTCCTCCTCCCTCCCTCACCAATTTATCTTTATTACTTTAAATACTCCTATCTGCAAACCGCCTGGCCCTTATCACGGCAGAAGGGAGCCTCAGATCTGCTGCCTGCCAGGCTCCGCACGCCGCCGCTCCTGGAAGCGCAGCAAACTTTTCTTGCCCTTATTTCCATGCAGAGGTGGCACGGGGGCTTCTGCTCAGAATGACAAAGCCGTCCACAAATCACTTGGGAATCTTCTACACTCAATTTGCTCCAGCTCTGCCGGGCAAACAAGAGGCAGGAGGCACATATACATTACTGCTGATTAGTCCGTGTCGCCAGTATCAGCAGCCACGCACGCAGGCTGACCGTAACTTTAAATATTGATAACCAAACTCATATATCATAGGCCTGGGAGAGTGACAGTTTCAGTACATAACAGCACAGGCTTTCTACAATAATCAAACACTCAATAATTCATGAAAATATATCCCCCCAAATCAAATTGGAAGCTATTTTGTGTAATATATTATTTAAAATTCAATATTATAATGCACACAACTTCTGCTCGTACCACAGAGGACCATTTCAAAATGTGATTATGTGCGGACTCTATTTAAAAGTGACAATTTTGCTTTTCATTTGTTTAACAGCTTAAATGGAAGAGCTCAACTGGAACTAAGTCATCTGACAATGAAACCAAAGCCGACATAAGCAACTTTGCAAACTTCATGACAAGTCAGAAAAAGGCATGAATCTCCCTCACTGCTAACACAGATGAATTCCCCACTCCAATGCTCACCTCCACAATTTCCCCTGTGCTAAGTGAAAGGAAAGGTGCTGCAAACCCGTGACAAACTTCAGTCCCCCCAGTCTGTCGCCCTGGTCCTGTTGAATAAGGAGAAAAACATTTACTTGCATTCCAGGGACCCTCGCACAGAAAAACAGCTTTGACTTTGCATCCCTGCTTATTCCAGTTGGAAAACCCATTTGTGTAGGGGAAGGCTGCCTGGTGTGAAGTGCCAAGAGAAGAGGGTTTTGCCCTTGTAAACAGAATGCGCTGGAGCATAAAATACAATCAAGATTTGTGACAAAATCCAGCCTGGGCAGACGTCATTCCTCAGCGGCGGCGGGGCAAAGTGGCACGGTGTGATTGAGGGCACCGAGCTCGCAAAGTGACGGCGGGGGAGGCTCGCAGTGAGCTGGCTCCAAGTGCAGGGACCGGCCCTGAAGGAGAAAACTACTTGGTGAGGAGGAAAATCTCAGCCTGTTTATGAGCTGTTCACAACTAGAGCTGCACGAGTTCGGTGTCAGGCAGTCGCCAGCTCTTCAGTCAGTGCTAACACCAATCTTGCGTCTTGTCCATCTACTGCCAATTGGATATTTTTTATTTGCTCCCAAAGAGTGGTTACTAAGAAAAGTAAAGTCGAGGGAACAAACACTCAGCTCTCTCGAGCTATCACCCTACAGGCAAAAGATGCTGCTTTGAATTTTCTCTTCCTATCTGTTGCCTTTTACCACCTACTTTCCACTCCTTTGGCCACCTTGATATTAGTCTTTTGCCTGTTTTTGCTTTTCCCCCCTTTCTGTGCTGTTCCAAGTCAGAACAAAGTCAGGGACCTGAGCCCAAGTACTGCCTCCTTTCCAGGGGTCAGGAGGGGATGTGAGCAGGGTTGCACCCTGTGGGTGAGGCAAGACAAGCAAGCATGGCAAGGTCCCCCCACAGCTCAGGAACCAGGGCTGAAATCCTGGGGTGAAGCAGGTGCCCGAGAGCCTGGAAGTTGCTGTTCCAGACGGCACAGGTATGGCTCAGGCTCTGCTACCAACCCTCGTTTTCAAAATGCTCTAAATTAATCTCTGTTAGTGTCAACTGACGGCACTGCTCGCACATACAGCACAGTAAGACTTGCTCAAACTGGTGTCCTAGGACCAGCTCTACCAGGTTCTACATAAGTATTGAGTGTTTGCACCAAGAATGTTTATTTCTGCCTCCCTCTAGTTGTCTCCTGTACTCCATGTGTCCTTCGAAATGAAGAATTTAAAATGTTTTGCTTGGCCTTTTGTGTCTGTTCACTCTTGCCCTCAGAGG
Organism: Aythya fuligula; assembly: GCF_009819795.1. Lineage (NCBI taxonomy): Eukaryota > Metazoa > Chordata > Aves > Anseriformes > Anatidae > Aythya > Aythya fuligula. The sequence goes on from NC_045577.1 coordinate 7,715,338, forward strand.
TTTTCAGCCTTGTATCACAGATGCCTGGTGCTTTGCCACAGACAGATGCCGGCATCCTGTTAAAAAGCCCAGTAGCAACTGAAGAAGTCAGAGGGATCGCAGCACTCAGCTAAAGGACTATTTTCAGAGCAATTAAAGACACTTAATATGTTAAACTGAAAGATTAAGAGGTGACACAGTAGCACAATAGAAAAATGCTAGGTATGAAAGTACAGATTTGGCAGAGAAAGGCAAAACAGAAATAGTGGCTTGAAGTTAAAGCCTCAAATTCCAACAAAAATGTCAGTTTTCAAGGTGTGAGTCACCACCTCTTCCAGAAAAGTGCTGCTCAGTACTCTGATCTCCCTGTGGATGGCTTGACAGCAGTGGTGACTTACTATGGGGGAAGAAGTGGAGAGGAAATATCAGGAAAGTGCTCCCATGAAATGATATCGCAAGGCTGAGTCACATTTTAGAGGTTAAAATGGTTCACAGGCACATGCAGGCTGAGTGACTTTCACCAGTGAACCTCCAGATTTGCCGTGCTCTGACCAACACAGCTCCTGGGTTTGCCGTACAAAGCACTGGCTGAACTCCCCATCACCACACCTTAAACGACCTTAAGCAGGCCAACAAACCCCCAGCTCCAGTGCAGTGGCCACAACCTGGTTTCATGCAATTGCCCATGCAACAGGACTTTGCAGCAGCGGGAATGGCATTGGGAACAGGGAATGGGTGCTTGATCCTCTTCTGTAGCGCTCCTAGGACATAGGAAATGGTAATAGGTAATTATGAAATGGAAGAGGATGTTGGTCTTTGCAGCAAAATTCGTACACTATGGAAATAATGAAAGGGCTGCGGACATGGCAGCAGGCTCTGGGTACCAAGCCAGCCCAGATGATACAACCAGCATAGGTTTGGGAAGAGCCCCGTCCCTGAAGGGCTGACCACAGCTTGAGCCCAAAGCCTGAAACAAGCTCCCTCTGGGAAAATGGAACTGGAACGAAGCACTCCGCAGCGAAGTCATCGCTTGGGGTGTTGAAATGCTGCAGTGTGATGTGGCACTTTGGTACACATGCAGACATTCACACATGGCTGCATCTCACTTTTAAATGTCTCTCAAGAGTTGTATATTAAACAGAAGAAGGATTTTTCCAGGAACTAACACAGTTGGCAGCCTTTTGTCTCTATTTTTTAGAGTAATTTATGAAAGAAGAAAAGTAGCAGAGTCAATTTACAAAAGGCTGCAGTCTGGACTTTGATAGATGAACAGATATACTAACAAAACCTCGTACTTCTCACTGAACACTCCATCTTCTTATCTGTTAATCCTGGTGAAGAAAGAATGAGGAAGGCAGGCAGCTGAGGAGCTCAAAGAGCTGGGCAATGTTTAAACCAGTGAACAACCAACCCAAAGACCAACCTTCCTGCTTTCTTCCAGACCCAACCAGATAATCAGCTAAGTGTTTCCTCTTGCATTTTGCCTCCCTTCTGGGAGGGGATGAGCGAGATGACAGTGATTTCAAGCTACAACCTGTTGTAAAAATGTCCTATGTAATTACTTGAGGCACAGCCTGGTAGCTGTGAAGGAGCAGCCCCCCTCCTACAATCTAGGACATCGTACCGGGACTTAATAACAGTGCCAGGGGTGATATCAAGGAGATGACAGCAAACAGCAGCACTTTTCCCAGCTGGCTACCCAGCCCTGTTCTCCGGCAGCTTCGCAGACTTGCTTCTGAGGATGTTACTCAAGTTACATCCATGCTAATCAAAGCAGCTCAGCCGTTAGCACACTGTAATCTAGAACTGAAACAACAGAATTAAGGAAAAAAAAAAAACCTTTGCACTTCCAGAAATATATGAAGAAGGCTTGGCAATTCCACTGAAAGATTCAAGAGCAGGCTAGGATTTCTAGGACGGGCCGCCAGCTATTGGGATGCCCTTTCAGTGCTATATATTCATATGTTAGTCTAAAAATGGTGCCCAGAGTCCCAGCTCCATCAGCAGTTCTCATCTTTCTGCATCCTCAGCGGAGCTGCTGTCCCCTGCACATCCAAATATCCTCACGCTCATCTCTCACACAGTATTTTGAAGACACAGTTCTCATTTCTCTTCTAAATTTAAAATGAAAAGTAACTTCCAAAGCTCAGCATTTTTACAGTGAATTTCTTGATTTGTGACAAGTGCTATAGGAAGAAGCGAGTATTTTGTGCTTCATCTGTTCACGTCCCTCAAGTACAGCCCTCCTCTCCAAACCCGAAATTTCTAACCCATTAGTCTTAAAAGCAGAAAAAACTGTGGAGACTTGAAGAGAAACAGAAACCAAATGAAAAAGAATAATTACTCTCTCCTGACTTCAACGAGGCTTACTGCAGGATCTGCTGCAATTCCTCACAAGCACGATGAGCACCAACGTACACATAACAAGCACAACAGAAATATGCATTTAATTGGAGAAAGAATCTCCTTGGCAAGAAGGGCCTCATGTGTTTCTCTAACAACGCTGCAGACATTTCTTTGCACAGTAAATCCATTATGTCACCACACAGAAGAAACTCATGCAAGAGTGGGTGAAAGCTAATGTAAGCAAAAAAAGGCTCCTTGAGCAAAACCTGCAATACAAGTGAAAAGCATGAAAGATGGCAGCGACTCTGCCCCCTAAGCTCGAATCTGCAGATCTCATCTTTTCTTTCCCTTAAGCCCCAGCTCCTGGAGCCATATGATGACATGAGAACCACCTCAAATCGAGCTTCATAATCTCAGTGAGGAAAAAACCCTGAAGAAAGCAGTCGTTAAAGGATTCAAAAAAAAAAAAATAAGTTTATAACATTAAGATTTTTTGAGCCTGCCCTAAATAAATATTGCCTCCCTCCTGCTCTGAATGGTAGAGGTGAGTCAACGTCCAGAGCTGCTGTGCTACTGCATGATAGCATCCAGACAGTCCTTGCTCCTTCCCCAAATCCTACCTGAGCTCTAGGATCTGCAGCCCAGCTTTCCCTCTTCCTTGCTCTGCACTGCATCATTACACGAAGCTCCCTGCATTCCCTCCCCCGTCTCTGCACAACTCCTCTGCACTGCAGCAGTACCAGAAACACGTTTTTTTTCCAGCTCATTTTCCCCACTCTCTCCCACGCTGCAGCACTGCAGCCTGCACTGCTCTGCCACCCAGCCCTGCACTGCAGCAGCTCACTGCCTTCCCTGGTCTCTCAGATCCCTGCTCACGGGTTCTGGTTTTGCACTGCAGCATTGCAGAAAGCCTTGGGCTCCGCCACCTCCCTCCAGTGCTCTGTGGCACAGCCCAGCCCTGGAGCATCAAACCCGCCCTGCTGCTTCCTTCCCTGCTCTGCTCTTTCCATTCAGTGCCAGGCTGCAATGTTGCTGAAGCATCCACAGTGATTTTGTGACTCTTACACTCTTCTGTTCCTACCTGTGATATTGCAAGGATTCCCCTTGTGTCCCAATGCACCCCTGAGCTTCAGTCAGATCCTGCTTTTCACTCCCAGAAGATGCACCCCTCCCTTCACCCCCACTTCTTGAGCACAGTTTCACATTCTCTCTGCTTGTGCAGAAGTCAGCAGCCACTGCCCAGGGACAATACTGGAGTACAGCTGGCAAGTACAGATTGTTTAAGAGTCATCCTGCATTTACTAAAAGGAGGTCATGCCTAACAAACTTGATTAATTTCTTTGAGGTGGTGACAATGACAAGGGACAGGGTCGAGAAGTAAAGCATAATTTAGTTGGACTTCAAGAGCCTTTTGATACAGTACCACATGAAAGGCTAATTTGTAAGGTTAATATATATGCTGTTGATAGCAAAATACTCAGACAAGTAAACATCTTTTTTTAATTACCCTGCCACAAAACAACTAGGAGGAAAGGGAAACCAGTGGCTGGTCATGGAAAGGGGAAAAGGAAATTATCACAGGAACGTCAGACATTTGTATACCCCTGCCCTGCAGGCACTTTTCTAGTACTTTCTAAGCAGCCACACACAATTCACTGTGGAAACAACTTGTCTTGGTGACCAAACAAGACACAGCTGCAGAAGGGTCAAAGTTACATAAGTTACATAAGTTATATAAGTACAATAAGTGTGCCTCTAAAGAACATGTAGCATAATGCAACAATTTATAGCTGCATGGTGCTCAATAGAAGGTATCACGTGAGATGAACTGGTGGTGTTACAAGCATGTAAGGCTACACAGGTATTCAGAGGCCATTAAACAGAAAGAAGGAATGCAAAGCAAGATTGGAAAGTCTGAACATAGCCTTAGGTCTACCAAGGCAAGCATACCTTTTTGGTCACTGCACAGGAGACGGGTCACTGCTACCACCGGTTGTCTTGCTCCAAGTGGTACCAGAGGTCACTGAAGTCAACAAGAGAGCAGGTTCCAGGCCTTCACATGCAGTCCGTGCTCTTGTTGGACATTAAAAATTCACCTGGAAGAATAAGATTACCTATCAAATTTAGAAACTACTGAGGCATTTTTTCGTTTTAACATGGCTTGACTACTGCAAGACCTCTGGAAGGCCCCTGCAGCCCTGCACCACTTCCCAGCTTCCTCACAAATTAGGGACTACAACCTGACCACTGCTTTCTGCTGCCAAGCAGCTCAGTGTTTCTCCTTTTCCTCAGAAAAAAAAAAAAAAAAAAAAAAAAAAAAGCACATCTGTTTTCAGTAAATGCTGTAAATTAGTTAATGTTTGTAAAGTGCTCTGATCATGTGAAGTGCTATATAATTACTACATATTATCAATATAATTTGGCTAGATTGTGCCTCAGCCGCCTCCTCTCTTCATTACAGTTTTGAGAGAGTTTTCTCAAACATCAGCTCTTTGGGGCAGGGACTTTGCATGCCATCCATCTCAAAACAATCTTGACCTTTCTTGGAGAGCCCCAGGAAATAATTAAAAAGCCACAGCACTGAGGCACATCGCTGGAGTCACACACCCAACCGCACTTCTGCTGCAAACAGACTGCCAGATGCCTCCAAGGGAGGCGGCCCTACTCTTTAGGAAGCTATCACCACCCCAAGGAAGCGTTTGGGGTCCACAAGTCAATATAATACAAAGGAAGCACAACTGATGGTAAAAATACCCCAAGCACTAGGAAGGGCAGCAGCCTCTGCTAGACCTGGGCTTTGTACTGGGATGGGAAGGCCCTGACCTAGCTGAACTGTTGCAGATGTTTCCCAAATCCCTGCTCATCTCCATATATCCATTAGAGCTCCATGAAGAGCAAGGCATGTATATAGAAATGTGAACGTGTCAGGGAGTACCAGGACTCCCAGCTGTAATAACACAGGTACAACTTAAGACTGGTCAGAGCAAAGCTTTAGTGACCACACAGTGTACCCAGGCACCAACCCCTTCACCCTGGGGTTGCAGACCCCCCTTACAGGCTGTTTTGGGAAGAGACAAGGAAAATCACTCTTCAGCAAAGCCAGGGGTGTGCTTTTGGGACAAACACACCCCAGGCACTGCCTCCTGGGCTAACCAAGGCCAGGACTGCCCAGTCACCCAGCACCTGCACTGCCTCAGCCCGGCTGCTGGCTTGTGGTCATAAAGGGGTGCTGCTTTTGTCAGGGTGAGCTTCTTAATCAGCCCTCCCAGATCTAAGCTATTAATGATTTTTTCCACCACAAGCTGTTTTTTTTTTTTTTTTTCAAATAACCTGCTCCTCAGTGTCTGCTTCTAGGGAACCCCAGATTTTTACAGGCTTGAGAAGCAAGAGCTGTATGAAATTCCTCTCAGCTCCAGACTAAAACCCGATTTAAAAAAAAAAAAAAAGCTTGTAGTGGAAACTAACCGAGCTTAAAAACACTCAGCTTAACTCCCTTTAGAAAGACACACACGAGGCACAGAAAGAAGCACAGAATCGTACGGGTTGGAAGGAACCTCAAGAGACCATCGGGTCCAACCCCCGATGAAGAACTTCAAGAAAACCTTAAAATTGACCCTTCAGAGAGACAAGCACCCTAAATACTTAAATTTCACACACAAAGTAACAAAAACAGACCGACAAAGCCCGAACCCATCCCCGCTCCCTACCTGAGGCGCCTCAGAGCCTGGGCCCGTCCCGGCCGCTGTGAGGGGCCGAGGGGCCGGGGTCGGGCGGAGCCAGGCCAGGCCGGGGCCTTCAGAAAATAGTGGGTTTAAACATTTTCCTTGGGTTTCTCTCTCCCTCCTAAGGATAAATAATCTTAACTTGAGGGTAAAATTCCCCAGAGGTTGTCAAGCTGCTAAAAAAAAATAAATTTAGAAAATAATTCGGGCTGTGACAAGTTGTGTTTAAAACTGCTGAAGTGAGTTAGAATATAAAGCGTTGCTTCAGATCTTAAAAGCTGCAAGCATCTGACTATGTAAAAGGTGCGATTGGGCTGCTGGGGGACTTCTGGAATGCACAAAGTGCTTCACAAAGCACGGAAAATGCTTACTAACGTGTCTGTAAGCTAGTGCTTACTGGCAGCATGAGCTGAGAAAAATATTTACCTGTAGATTTGGGAAACTGCCCTAGAGGAAGGCTCCCTGAAGCAGGGACAGGCAGGCATGCTCAGGGACGCCCGAGAAGCCTCTGACAGGAGCAAAGTGTCTGAATTGAGCCATTAAAAGCTACACCGAAGTTTATTTTTCCTCTACAAGTCATATGCCATGGCTTGGTCTTCAAGGTGTTTGCTGTTGTGGAGGTTTTTGCCTTTGGACTTGGTCTCCTGCGCTCTGCGGGGATGGGTGGAAGCCCGGTGCCACTCCTACCCATGAACGTGGAGGGAAGGAGGCTCAGAGCTGGTTCTGGTAAGCCTACAGCTTCTTATTCCTTCCCACTAATAACAGGCCGACACTAAAAGGTTCAGAAAACGCAAGTACAATATTCAGCCACTTTCTCAATGAAACTAGTTGCCATGAATCCTTTCCGTAAGGTGCATCTCTCCACTTTGTGTCCCTGCTTGTAGTGTCGAGGGTTGGTGTGTTCAAATCTTTCAGAGAGAGACTAGGAAACTTCAATATTTTTGGCATGGGTGAGACTAAAAAAGCAATTGAGGGGAAAAAATGGGTATATAAAACAGCGGACCAGATCATCTGCTAGTGCAAATGGTTTTAATGCTGCTGAAGTCAATGGAGCAATGTCAATTTACAGCTTCTGAGGCTCTTGCTTAGTCTGCAGACCTGGGCCAGAAATCAAGGCATTGGAGTTGAAACACCTGGCTTGCAAATCCTGAAGGAATAGGTTTGATCATAAGTTCTTGCTTGTTAAGGCTGAGACAGAAGGAATGGGATCTTCTTGGCCAGGCTTTTGGAGAGCGAGCAAGAGTGGGATTCAGTTTTTGTTTAAAAAGCAGGAGTGCTGGGCAGAGGCAGACCTCTTGAGACCCCTGTCTTCATCTCACATTTTGGCCAACAATGGTCAACTGCTAGCAAAGGTTGTCCCTCTTTTGAATGTATTTGTTGCTTCTTGTCTTGCAGTGTGAGAGGGATTGCTTTAAGAAAAGAGAAAACAAGAAGTTCCAGTAGTTAAGATTATAAATATATCCTATTAGAGTTTCTTTTTCTTCCCTTCCAGACAAAAGCATTTCTGCTTCCAAGCTTGATAGACCTCCTGACCCTGCTGATGTGGGTGGATGGCTCTGCATGTTCTGAATCATTTGCTTCCTTTTCAAGTGTTGCTTTCTCCTTATTTCAATTACCCTTCCTTTATAATTACATGGGCCGCTCCAGTGAGCGGGAGTGCTCTGGAGCTGACAGACCGTCTAACAACAGGGCATGCTGGAGGCAAAATCTACATCCTTATCTACCTTGGGCAGTAGCGAAGCTGTATGTTTAATAGCACAGGAGAAATTGCTCAAGGATATTCAGACACGAGCAATTGGTGCTGGGTTCACTGCCCAGGCTTGCACCAGGCTGGACCATGTGTAATTGCTGTCGCTGTCCCTTACAGAGTTATAAAATGCACGTGCAAGGATCACCTCCCTTCTTTCCCGCTGAGTGATTGCTTCTCGGAGCAGGAGTCAATGAAGCTTGGCCTGATACCTATCTGAGCTCGATGGGAGTCTTTTAACTAAACTTGGAAGGGATTAGTTTAGCCTCCAGAAGGTGCAGCCAGCACGGATGTGACTAGGACAGGGTAGGAAGGGAAGGTGGGAGCTAGTGACTGACGCCTGGCCCCGCAGCTGCAGGTGGCTATGGATGTACAGCGCTGTGACTCCTGGGGCCAGGGATAAGTCTGCATCAAACTCAGAGTTTTTCTCTATGTAGTTTCCCAAGGAACCGACTCTTTTGTTCTAATTTTCATCTTATTTGCAATTAAAATTAAGCGACTGGTTTTGTATGGAAATCTTGCAAAGTGGTACATTTCAAATAGTGAAAGATTTAGCTTTTTTTAAGAGATGGAGGCTTAACTTTGTGTTGCAAGTTGTTTCCAGTGAAGCTGTGCCCTGGCTATTTTAAGAATATGCTTTATTAAATAGTTTTCCAAAAGTTCAAATGGATTTCTGAGGCTGCTTCCTGATTTCTCTCCCTGTAGGATTCAGTCTCACTGAATATCCCATCCAAACAGCGCACTGATAATGTGGTGCCTTTTATTAACACGTAGGGATATTGGAAAAATATCTCCTTAATTGGGCCTTAAAAACCTGTCCCAAAGTCAAAAGCAGAGGAACCATTGGAGCCTTTGCAGAAAAGGTGCACCCAGCGAGGGCTTGCAGGTGTTTATTGTAGACGAAGGGATTTTTTTAGCCAATTAATTACACATTTCAAATTTAATCTTATATTGAAATTCTAAGGGGAACGTGTGTGGGAACAGACTGGGAGAGGGTGTCAAAAGGTTTTTCTTTAGCGGCAGTAGGTTCCTGCAGTGAGTCATGAAGAAGGGGCCATAATTGTTCCCATTGTCTTGTGTGCTTGGTACAGCTACCTGTTGGTTATTCATGAACACAACATTATCACTCACATTATTTTGGTTCCGTATGAAAGAGATTAAGCTGCTGGGGCTGCACAATACCGTGGCACCAGAGGATAAGAACATAGGACTATTTTTTCTCTCGATTCATCTAGGAATTAAAGGTGTAACAAATAACTTCAGATCTTACCACAAAAGAGAGCAGTCTTGCAGCCTGCACACACAACTTTCCACTCTGTGTTTCTCTTGCTTGTACTTTGTTCTGTGCTCAGCCAACAGGTACGAGGAGAGGCACGGATGCTTGCTCTCCTCAAAGTGAGCCAAAGCCACTGCTTTGTTACTGGGGACAGGAAGCAAGAGGAAGGCAGCCTTCCCTTAAATTCGGCGGAGATCAGAAAGACATTAGTGCATACAGGCATGTCAGTGCTATTACAGAGCAGACAAGTCTATCTAGTCTGCGATCGCACTTAGCTCCGCAGTGCTTGTGGCTGGAGCTGCAGCCTTGCTGCAGCAGTCGTGGTGATGTCTCCATACCTCCTTAGCTCCTCTCACTCACCCGAAGCGCAGCAGGTCCAGAAGCACCTGGAGCCGTGCATCACGCACAGCAGGTTGCCTGCCAAAGTCCCGCTTGGTTTGCAGCTGAAGGAGAAGGAGGAGAGCAGGAAGGGAAGGAAAAAAAGGAGCAGGGCAGCTGAGAGAAAAGAGTGGCCAGAGAATGAGGGTTATTTTATATTTCAAATACTAGAATATAAAGTAAAACAAGGAATGGTGAGGGGGACTGTTCTGCAGTGGAATGGGCTAGACTGTTTTTTATTTTGGCTTTTATTGGAGCTGCTCTAAGGGTAGAAGATCAACACTGTCCTAGACATCTGTACTCAGCAGAATTAGTTCCATGTCAGTGGCAGCAAGGAAAACTATTGGCTTGCCCACCACCCCGAAAATAGTACCATGTGCTGTGTGCCTTGTCTTTGGGACGTGGTTAAGTATGTTTATCTAGGGATTGTTTCTCTTTTGTTGTGTATTTGGATGCAGCAACAGAGGCAGGGGACTGCTGAAAATTCCCTTTGGCCTTTCAAAATGTTCCCGGGAGCCTGAGATATTTGCAGGAGTAAAACACTGAATTACAACCTGGGTGCTGTGCTTGGCAATTAATACCCTGACCCCTCAGAAAGTGAAGAAAACAAAACAAAAACAAACGAACAAACAAAAATCTCTTTTAATTCGATATAAACTTTTTAGATCCAAGGAAATCCACCTCCAGCATGCACAAAGCTGTGAAAGCTAGGTGAGGACTGATTTCTGTTAAAATACTTCCACCTGCCTCAGTCATCTTTCTAAGCCTTAAGTTTCAGATATATCAACAGTGCATCAGACCTGCGAGGGCATCAGATGGTATGTCAGATGAGGGGAAAATAAACTGGTATTTCCCTTAGCCAAGGAAACTTCAAGTTTTGACAGGAACAAAACCTCGTGTTGCACAGGCCCTGTAAATAAGGGAGTTTAGTTCTTCTGAAATGTGGTGAGAAGGGAAAGTGGCTTCCAGGGTTTTCGGAGAACAAAGGATCATTTCTCATCCGAGACTCACCGAGGGAGGGTAAAAACATTTGGGAAAGGGTCAGAGGACAGAGGTCGGGAAAGGCTGGGCTCACTTCAGGGATTTCAGAAAAACCCAGCCCCTCGCCTGCCTTGCTGAGCGTGTAGAACAAGGGCTTAACAGCACAGTGCTTTTCTGCCATAGGGAAACTGCTTGTATCAAAGTGTATTTCTTCTCTTATTACCTGTGTCCAAGCAAAGAGTTAGGATTACAACCACAAAATAATGAAACAATTTGCAGTTGTCTCTATCCCTTAGTTTCTAGTGAAGACTCCACTGCCACAGGGCTGTTCGCAGTGCAGCTCCATTCCGCCCAGATTCAGGCCAACCCCGAGGAGCTTCCAGCTTCACCTCACCCTAGGAAAAAGAGAAAATGGGCTACAGGAAATAGGTGTTTTTTTCTGTCTGGGTCTCTGCTGATCCCTCCTGCTTGGTTCTGCCCTTCCGTGCCTTTTTACCCTTATTCTTCAGCTTATCTGAGTTTTTTTTTTTTTTTTTTTGCAGTTGGAATTCATCAAAATCCAGAATAGGCCTGAACCTATAACCTTGAGCTAACACTGAAGTGCCAGCCTAGCATACATTTTTCCCCCAATTAAAATGGATGAAAAGCTCTGAGAATATTCTTTGATTCCATATCTTATATTTACACCATGAAATCTCTGTGCAGGTCTTTGCCCTGAGAATTGCCTTGGCTTTGCCTCACCTTTGCTCAAACATCAGAAGCTCATGAAATGCAAAGTCAGATAGCTTTGAATGCCAAACCATATGGCATATTTGTTCTGCAATTGGCCACCACTTTTTTATAATCAGGATTCAGATGTGGGTGTTTGCTAGATTATATTCTCTTTGTGCACACCGGATTCTCTGCTTCCACAGCCCAGGAGATTAAAGCGCTTGCTGGCTGGGAAAGTCACAGAAAGCTGCCTGAAACAAATGAGAATGAAGGAGAAGCAAATCGCTTTGCTAATATCAAGGTGTAGCTGCAGATTGCCTGTGCAGTATTCAGCTTGCTCCTCTCCCAGCCTCGTTGTGTTTGGAAAATTACAGTAGATGCGGTACCATAACTTCTACGTCCTCGAGGCCACTGCTTGAAACCTTTCCCTAATTTCTGTAAAACGGGAACAAAGACAATGGTTGGATGCTTAGAACATGTCCTTCATCTCAACAAACTCAGGTTTCTTTCAGGAAATAACAACTTCCCTGAAGTGTGCACGCACCCAGAGCTATTTGTAGAGACCCTGTTCTGGGGACATCTGCTCCTCTTCTGCATCTTTTGGCGTGGTAGGCACCAAAGTGACATCTCCTCTGGCAAGCGCGTGGTGCACCTGTAACGTGCTCCCTCAGACTGCCACACAGAGCAGCAATCCAACAGAAATAACCCTCACAACTGCCAAAAGGTATTTTTCCGTTTTGGAAGGCTTTGCCCCAGCAAATCAATTCACTGTGTACCAAAGATAATTAGGGCATCTTATTTAAAACTTACGATCTAATTAGTGGCTTTAATGGTAGTTAATTACACAGAGAGCAACAAAGCAGTTATATTTCCTATCAGACTTCTAAGTCAAGGTGCAGGTATTTATCTAGGGCCATAAAGGAGAGTGGATACCACACTTAACATCTAATTACACAAAATTGTCCACAGTAATTATGAGCAATGTGACTTTATTTATCTGGTTTAATTACAGGGGCTCTGCACAGTCGCTGACCTGGCACGGTGACAGGGAGGACAGAGGGGAGATGAAGTGCCACCCCCTGCGTGAGCACCGTGGTGGAACCGCAGGCTGCCTGTCCTGGCTGTGAAGGCAGAGCCCAGCCAGACACCAATGCTGGCCGTGAGGACCTGTGCACCCTCTGGTCCTGGAGGCTCACGGAAGCCATGCAGGCACAGGGGATGGACAAAGTTGTGCATCTGCAGCACTGCATGAGGAACTGGATTGGATGTCTTGTACCGTAAGTAACCCAGGGTCAAGATGAGGTGTAACAAGGACCATTAATCTGTTTCTTCAGGAAAAGGTTCTGCCTGGCCCCACACACACACCCGTCATAACCTTGAGTCTTTCCCAGGTACCATTCATTGCTGAAACTTCATAGAAGCTTTCAGGGCATCTCCAGAAAGTCAGTGTCTCTTGCACAAGACCACTTCTCACTCCCTGGGGAAGTGGCACGTTTTCTGTCTGACCCTGGATTTTTCTTGCCTATCAGCTTAAATGTTAATGTCTGTATGCACGGGCATAAACATGGGTTCAGCTTAAACTTTTTTAATGCCTGTCAGGAAAGAAATGCGGTCTAAACACAGACCTATGCCAATTAGCAGGAAGTCCCAATGGAATGAATAACCATATAGTTGGTTCCTGAATGATGAAAACTGGTTTAACTTATGGGGAATAAGTGAAACATGGCTCTTGTCACTTGTACTTTTACACTGGTGGACGTGTTAGTGAGGGGTATTAGTGTTGTCATCAGATGAGACCGAAGTCCATCCAGCACATTATACTTCCTGTGACAATAAAAGTAACAAGGGCTTAGGCAGCAATATGAAAGTAAGACTCTTCACTTTATATTCTTATCTTCTGCTGTTGTCCAGTCTCTATCCTCTCATTAATTAATTATCACCTGATGAGCAGGGTACCTTTTGAGTTGTAAAGCTTAAAAAGATGTATCATCTGCATGCCAGAAAAATTGCTGGCCTTCTTCCTTCAGCCACAAAAGACAACATTTCCAGCTCCTTCCACTTTATAAAATTGCAAGCAGTGACATGTATAGCTCTACTTCTCAACTCGTACCCCCAGGACATTTCCATGTTATAGCAAATCACTTGTTCAGTGGCTCACTACGATTTTGAATTAGTGGTAAATGCATTTTGACCTTATTTTTCTCCTGATAATTGCTCTATTTTTAGAGAAGTCACTTGATTGTCATGCTAATTTCTTCCATTTGAGGATTAGACTAGCTCCATCAGAAATAATTTGTGGTATACCATAAATAAATAAATAAATATTTTTTATCTAAAAAAAGGAAGCTGTCTCCTTTAAGAGTAAATATTGGTCTTGGTTTTGCTTTTTCTTATGTAAGCTAGGAACAAATACTTATTGGACAAAAAAACTATGATAAATTTCACTGGCAGTTAAGTCACCTTCCACTTTTGGATATCAACTGTCAGCCATATTCTATGCTTTCGTTTCCTAAAAAGTATTTGATCGTCATATTACAGGCCACTTTATTCTGCTTTATAGTCTTCACATAACCTATTAAAATATCTATGGCCAGATTTCCGAAAATACCAGTCTGATTTCTCAGTATTCAGGGCCAGAGTTCAGATCAGCTTTTTCCAGGGCTAAACGTTTTCTTCTAAGAAATCCAGCCACCAGTGCTACTTTACTTAATTTGTTACACCCCTGAGCTGGTACAAACGCTGTCACTTTTAAGATGCCTGAGCAAGGAGTTCTTGAAGCATCCGACCCTGCTCAGCTCGCCGAGCGTATCTCCGTGCTCTCCTTTTTAATCACGCAGAACTGCAAGTGCACCCTGTGCGTGAGGCACCTTTGCCCCCTGCCACAATGAATCACGGCACGGGGCGGCTGCTTGCCGGGAGGTCCATCTCTGCCGGTGACAGCCTGGCGGCCGTAGCTTCTGGTTCTTATTGACACAGAGGCTGGGCCGGCCGTAAATCCGGGAGGTTTTATTCTGAGAGCGATCAACTGGCCCGTGGTCCAGAGAGTGATGGAGGGACCTTGATCTCGGTGTGGTTGGTCCCCTCTGCCTGCATTGCTGGGAGCTTGCTCGGGCTTGAGTCACTGCAGGTTTTATGGTTCAGTACCACAAGGCAATTAACAGCGAGTGAGTGAGCGTTCCCAACCTTTGCTAAAAATCGTGGCTGTTTATCAATGTGTCAGGCTGCTGGCAGATTCAAGAAATCTAAATTTAACAGGTGACTGGTTCCTCCATGCCTGGCTGCAGCCAATGGATCTTCAGGATACAGCATCCCAACTGGGCAGCCTGCACCAGCAGAGGAAGCTGGGGAGGAGAAGTGAATGAATGGGGCCAGCTCCAGAGTTCAGTGCAGGGAAGGCTTTTTTACACCACAGCTGCTTAATGACTTTTTCAATTGATTTCAGCAGTGCTGCTTTTCGATTACTGATTCCATCCCAACCACTGGGCAGAAAAATGGGCTCAGGGAAATAATAGGAAGGGAAGAAAGAAAAAAGGGTACACAAAAACTCATCACCCACTATAAAGCAGTGACGTTTGTCCAGATATTTTATGCTGAACTGGAAAAAGAGAGAGAGAGAGATGACAATTTATCCCATTGCTCAGCCCGTGTTGTGGAGAGGAGTGCGCACGTCCCTGCTTGCTCGCAAGCCCCAGTTCATCCATGCTCGTTGACCTGCTCCTTGGTTTGGAACCAGCTGCAGAAAGCAGCTGTCATCCTCTGTTACTCTGCCAGCCCTATTCTTAAGGCAGCCATCAAAGTCTGGCACTGACTGAAGGCAATTCAATTAGCTGTGACGGTCAAACAGAAACTGAGGGTCAATTGAAATCTTTTTTTTTTCCCCCCTCCTTCTTGCTCTCTCTTATTTTTACCTTGAACCCTGGAGGGAGAAGTTCATTCCTGTCTTGGGAAGGGTTTGGGGGGTAGGAATGCAGGAAGGATGCCACCTACATAGGAAAAGCTCACTCCAGTGCCTCCTGAGGAAGAAAAAATAAAAGGAAAATGTGCATCTGGGAGGGGGTGAATCTTTCCTCGGTCCTGCTCAGCTCTTGTGCTGCCTCCTTAAGATGCAGAGAGTTTGGAAAGTGGCTCCTTGTTGGAAAACTTGAGACGTGCTTTGGCTAAACCCAGTAGTAATAATGAAATCTCCCTTAGGCTTCCTGCTGCCATCTGCTTTGTGCCAGCCACAGTAGCCATTTCAGGCTTTTATCCGGCTCGTGGGCTTATTCCCAACACCTCCAGAGGAAGGAGGGAAGGTGAGAGGAGGAGGAGGATAGAAAGATGGGATGTGAGAGCTAAGATGTGCTGCCAGGCAGAGCTGCTTCCCCAGCTTCCCCTTCACAGCCAGCCTCTGCAGCTCCTTGCTAGCGTGCAAATAGTTGTAAAAATAAAGGTCAAACAGATAATCTTGATAAATATTTAATAGTTACTGTTTTTACATCTCCCTTATTGTTACAGATTGAATGTCTAACACTTGTGACATCTGGCACACACCGAGCTGGGAGGAAGCACGTTCAGCCCCACCTGCGCAGGGGGACAGGCTCCGTGCCACCAGCGTGGCCACCTCCAGCAGCCCCACAGAGCCTGCCTGCCGTTTGCTCAGGAACAGCAGCTTCCACAAGCAGCACAGACTCATCTTTCTTATTCAACGAGGCTTCATGTGAGTTTTGGTAAATTGCAGCATCAGGACTCTGGGTTCCCTCATCTCTTCCTGAGTTAGCTCTCATTAAGGACCGTCCACGCACAGGTAAATCGGGTGTGCCCTGGCTGTAGTTATCAGCTTTGGGGTCACTGTGAGCTCTCTAGAGGTGCAGGTCTTTAGTTCAGTGGGTTTAGTGCAGGACTTGAGTCAGATTTCTGTCCCAGTGGGACCTTGCTGGACTTTTTCCAGATGAAATAGGTCTTTGGTGATTAAATGAGACTTGTGGTGATAACATTGTTGATTTCAGAGTCCTATCAACCAGCCAAGTAGTTATGGCAGAGCAAATGCAAGCTGTGCTTTTAAGGGATTGCTTGGCAATTAAGCAAACTGTACACTTACTCATGGTAGCGGATAAGAAATCGTCTGCCTTTGCACAGCAGATGAGTACTTAATATACTGTGGGAGTTTTTTAGTTTGTCCATGGATTAATTCATTGTGATCAATAGAAAACTCAGTGTGCCCTGCAAATTGTGTATTGAGGAAGAGGAATACATTTTACCCACTGTGAACTCTGTAAGACTGTGCAGCACGAGGTCTCAATAGCAGTTTTGCTATATGGACATCTCCTATGAAGCATTTGACTGGGCTTTGGAAATTCCTGGTAGTAAAGGATCTTCATATGGAAGAACTAATGACCCTAGGTAACAAATGAATCAATGTGACAAAAGGAAGGAAATCCAACTCCACAATTCCCTGCTTTGCATGACCTGAGTATTTGTACAGCAGATGAGAAATGCCAGCGGAGTGTCCTGGCTATGCATCACAACCCCTTCTGCTTGGGAGCAATCCGTCCTGGTTTGGACAGCACAGCCCAGGGATTTAGATCCGTGTTCCAGCAGCCTAAAGACCCTTCAGGATGCTATTTTTGTCCTAAGTAGAAACTGGTGTTGGAACAAATAACTTTCCTGTATTCTTTCAGCTGGAACATGAGATTTTTTTTCACTCTTTTCCTTTCAACTTGTACCTCGAAAAATTCAGCTACACTCGGAGCTGTGCACGCCTCTCTCTTCCCCGCCTGCCCCAACCCAATCTTCATCTCATTCACATTGCAAGAAACGTCATTAACATTTGACAGTGACTCCTTTCCCTTTCCCTTTTCCTTGCTGCATTCATTTTTTTTTTCTTTTGTTGAAGCTTTGCCACCCTATTTTACAGGCTATACAATGTGGAATTTGGCAGAAATTCAGGTTCAGATAGAATCCAGAAATGACTCCACATATGAGTTTAAGAGGTGTCAGCATTGGGTAGCGTATCGTGCTCGCAAATAGCCTGACACAAATAGGGTGAGCATCAATGGCAGTTGAAGACTCACTTAAATACTGTTTAAAGTCCTTAACAAAAAAGAAAGACTTGGTTTTGACTGTGATGGGAAATAGTCTTCTGGCAATATTTCAGCTGGCTGCTAGGACATGTAAGTACTGCAGACTTACACCAGAAAAGCAATGTGGTCCCCATTCAGCATCTAACGAACGCACACGGTGTCAGGGCAGTGACCCCAGCGTGGTTCAAGGCAGATGCTATTGCTGCTGAAGCAGTGTAAGAAAACCTAGATCTGGAGCTTACACATGAACTCACGACAGACATGTTTTGTGGAAGGGAGGTGACAGAAGCTCTTTGGGATTGGCCTATAAATGAGCACCAGCAATGTTTCATCAAAAAACTGTTCATTAAACACTTCAGAAGTGTAAGTCATTTTTCCAGCCTGTTTGAAAGCAACTTTCTATACCCAGCTCTGCCACTCCTGACAGAGCATCACTGGGCATTTCAGTTTTCAGGTGGATTGTTTGCTTGGTTTTTACTGACTGGACAGCCAAAAGTTTTAGGAATAGGAGAAAGGCGATCAAAAGTTAAAGTATTCCAAAAAAGAAAGAAGGATTTTTGTTTTTTGGCCTGTGAACCCTTGCAAATTAGTCACTGAAGTGCTTTCCTCATCTTCACTTTCTTGGAACATTCTTGAAACAGGCAAAAGCTATCACTCAGTAAGTGTTCACAGAAAAACGGTAAAATAGGTCAGAAATGCAACTGGAACAAATGTGTTTGAGAAAAAGAAAGCCAAGCAAACATTGCAGATACTAGAACTGTGCAAACACAGCAAATAACGTAAAGCTTCCCCTCAGGAGAAGAACAATATGTAGAAATCTTGATACTTCAGTTCACTTAGCACAGGACCCAATGGAGACTGAAAATGTTGTGTCCTACAGCTATACACCCTTTAACTCCCGAGGGATCAGTCAAGGTGTAGTGTGCAGGCAGTCAGGGACATGAGTTAATTGTGACATTTGACTTCTATAATACAGACAGTCGCATTGTGGCAGCTCTGAACTGCTTTATAATAAGAATTTTGTGAAAGAGCCAGAGATCATTGAAGTGCACTGTACGATAGCTGGGGCTACAGTGTCCCCATATGCTGAAAACCCAGAAATGCCATGTACAATCACAAGGGAATAACTTCTAACGTGCTAAACTTCTGGCCTTGATGCTCTTCCAGGGACATCCCAGGTAGGTCTTCCACAATGGTCTAAGCAATGTTGTGTCCATAAAAATATGCATGTTAATGCATATTTTAATGTAATTATATGTAATGCCTATAATGTTAATGTAAGGTGAGCCCCCAGCCTTTGAAGCTGTGTGCTTTGGTGTCCAATTTTAAAGGACCCAACAAGACTTCCCTTGTCCAGGCATTCAGAAGTGCTGCTTCTGTCCAGGTGGAGGCATCAGCTGCCCTTCCCATACCCCATCCTCACTGCTGATCTTATTCAAGTGTTCGGAAGGCCACGTCATCATGCTGGCCTTCATCTGTACAACCCCCAAGAATACTTTTTTAAAAACCTACTCAAACTCTGTATTTCTTTCTCCCTTTGTTCCCATGGCTTCCTCCAGAGGAGGCGAGCAGCTGAGGGGACTCGCGCTGAATCCTTGTCTGCAGCTCCCTCCAAGCTTGCTGGCTTTCTCTTATTGAATTAGGATAAATTGGAACTTTCATAAAGGGTGATATAAATCATTATCTCAAGTTAACAGATGCGGACTCACCAGGGTAGAGCTGTGTTAATAACTCCTTCGGATTAGGGCTGATTGGTACAATTTGAAACTTGTTTCTCTCAGCTTGATCAGTCTAGTTGTAACTGTGGCAATTATCCCATTTCACTTTCAATAGCTCAGTGCAGAGGAGCTGCTGCCTCCAATCCATCCCTTTTTAATGAATCCAGTGTGATATGCTCGGTCCTGTGGACAAATATGCCCCATCTCCCCCCAACACCAAAATAAGCATTAAAAAAAAATAAATCCGGTGTCCAAACGACACACAGGAATGTGTCTTTTAGGGAGCGAGATGCTAAGTGTCCATGTAAACATCATTTAGGTATTTGGCCGCTGAAAAGCTTCTCTTCATTCTTGCAGCGTCATTTGCACTTTTTGGCAGTCTTCCTGCCTGGGAAATTAGATGAAAAAACAGGGTTTTGTCCAAGCATTGAAGCTGCTTGAATAGATTCTGATGAATGTGTTACATGCTGAATTTGTGGGGTTTTGTTAAATAACTTATCTGGTGATTTTTTTCTTTTTTTCCCCACGAGTCATTAATAAATGAATTAATGTGTGAACACAGAATTCTCGGAATAATGTATTTGACAAGTATTTTCTTTAACTCCTCTTTTTGACTCCGAGTCTGTGTCTCAATTTAGCAGACCCTTGAAGAACGCACTTATCTTTGACAATAGGTTTAAATCCATCTCTATTTAGAAAGACACTTGAACAAGTGTGTGCTTTAAGCCCATGTTTAGATCTCACCTCAGATATTTTGCTGGATCATGGGCTTTAACAGCGAGGTTAATCTTGTGCTTAAATCAGTGCAGTAGTGGTCTACTTGCAGCTACCAGCTCTTCTTTTGACTCTTTATGACCTTTCCAACTGCATGTATACATTAGGAGCACACCAATTGCATTTGATTTCCATATTTCCTATCATTAGGAGCCACGCAAGTGTCTTTGAACCATGCCCAGCCTATTTCAGCTCCCAAGCTATAAAACGAAAAGTATTCCCCTTCCCTCCAACTCTTGTCTTATCTTTTGGGCTGTAAATCCTTTAAGCCAAGGCTGTTGCTCGCTTCTTGTTCATACAGCACCTCATACCATGCTTTATGAAGCCAATAAAATGTTAGAGATTAAAATACATGGGCTGATTTGTCTCCCACTTACAGCACCAAAGCTGTACATCTAAAGGAACATTGCCTATGCCCACGGAAACGTGCCAATGAAAGCAGTAGTGTGATCCCACCCAAGCTTTGGTTTCTAACAGTGGGAATATGAGAGCTTTCCCATTTCAAATTCAGATCTTCTGTGTATCCGTTCCTTAAATTCTTTGGGGGTGCAGCCTAAATCAGTGGTGGTGTCCCAAAGTTTTGGAGGAGCAGCCACTGCCTTCTCCCCAGCTCTTGCCAGCTGCCTCCTGCTCAGCTCTGAGCGCTCAGCCTCTTGCAGGGGCCTGGACAGCTCTGAGTCATGCTGCTTGCAATATGTTCCTGCTAAAAATAATAGTAGTAATTAATGCTCTTAGTTTTAGTACTGCCATCTGCCTCAATGCCAGCCACAGTGGCTATTTTCCTCAGTGCTCCCCAAAGCTGGAAGGAGAAGGACAGAAAGGGCAGAGGCAGCTGCTTGCACCTTCCCCAGCACCTCTGCTTCAGCTGCGAGCATCTTCATCTGCCGTGGTGCCACCGCCTGTGCAGGGACAGCAAGAGGCACCGGACTTCCTCAGAGTTAAAGGAAGTAGAGCTTGGAAAGAGACATGCATGGAAGGAAATACACGGAGCTATAACTCCTGAAGGCAGCAAGACTGAAAAAAGAGGGACTTGTACAATAGAGAGCTGTCTAGCACAATTTTGGGAGCCTCTGTCTAGCTCTGGACCACATGAGATAATGAGGAAGGAGAGAGGTGTGCTGAGAGCTTGCATCAGCTCAGTCGCTGGCATGGGATGGTGAGGGGTGAGCCCAAGGAGTCTGTTCCTCTTTATCTCTGCAACGAGGCTGCCTTCCTGGGCTGTGCAGGTGTTGGGAGCGCACAGGCAGGCTGGGGAATTGAACAAAGGGAAGCGGCAGAGTGTTTAACAAACAGCATCACAAAAGGCATCTGTCTCAATGCATCACCTTCTGTTCCTGCGAGGAGCTTTTCCCTTTGTCTCGCCTCCTTCCCCTAATTATGAAATTTACTTCCTATCCCACCGGAGGACGAAAGAGTCGCTTCGGGCTGGCAGGAGAGGAAGTGTACAGAGAAGCAGAAGCACTCACCTGCATGCAGACAGCAAATGCAGCAGCACAAGTCATCTTTACCCACGGTAGGAAGATTTGGGGGGTTGAGAAGGCAGAAGTGTAGAAGGCAGACAGGGGCCCCTTTAATTCTCAAATAGGGAGTTTTTGAAGGTGTAGTGCTACACAAAGCCACTTCTCCCTGATCCTTGCAGAGCAAGCTGGCAAAGGCTTTTTCTTCTATCACAAGAGAAGAGCTATTGTGCATCAGCCAGCCACATCTCTCCTCCACGGTGAATGACACTTCAGAAGACAACCTGTTGGTCCTCATCCCATCTACCACAAGTCTGCTTTGAGATACATATTTTGACTAAGGCGAGGAGAAAACACTTGTTGAGGGTAGGGATAAAGCACGAGGAATTGCAGCAGCCCAGGTTTGGTACAGCTGGCCTGGAAGGAATGTTTTTGTTAAACCCAAAGCCACACCACTGACTGGCCCGGGCTCCCAGCCTTGCGCAGCCCCAGGCACTATGTAGCTGGAATCTGTTTCTTCTGCAGGCCAGAAGTTTCAGCTTGCATGTGCCAATGGTAATTATCAGGCCAATTGTAGGGGTTTGAGTAGTGTGTGTACATGGGGCTTATGTTCCTGACTTACCCTTTTCTGTGTCTCTAACCTTGGTGTCTTAAATGGGAACACATCACCAGTTTCCTTCTTCCTCTCCACAAAAGGTGCTAAAGGGGTTTCAGAGAGTTTCAGCCCAAATCACCTAACATATCCCAGCAGTCACCTGCAGCCAGGCTCAGGGGTGAGTTATGGGGAGGACCTGGTATATCTGAAGTCTTTTCATCAGTCCTCTTTTGTATGTGCTTGGCTTATGCAGGAGGGTGCATTTTCCAACTGCAACAAAACTTAAACGAGCCCTGCAAACCTAAGGCTGTTTCCCTTTGCACAACTATCTAAACACTTCATTTAATACAAATATTTGAGGTTAAAAAGGGTTCCCTCCTTTTTAGGGGAAAAAAAAATAGACATTTCCAAGGTGACACAGAAATGCTTCTGGTCCACCAGTTCTGCAGACTGTTCATCTCTTGTTTCGGGGGGCTTTTTGGGTTGCTTCTGTGCGTTTTGCAAGGGTGCCTCTGCCAGACGCAGGGCAGATGGTGCTCTCTCAAAGGGGTTTTGAGCCTAAAGGGCAGCCCCACTATGGACAGGCTGTGGCAGTGGAGAACGCAATGAGTATTCATGTGAGAAGAGATCCCAGAAGGTCAATATTGACTATTCATTATTCACTTAAAATATTTGCCATGCAATTTAGGACTGAGACAAATTCTCATGACAGAGGTGACCAGCCACAGTATTTGACTAAAAAACAGGATGTTATCATAAACAACGGCTGAGCCAGCTTCAGAAAAATACAGGAGATAAAATTATTCATCCACTTATTTTCTAGACTTCTAAAAAAATGTGTGCAAAAATCTGGATCAGATAAATTTCTGCTTTTTAATCACAAAAAGGAAGAAAAGTTGTAAGAAATGCCAATTGTGATCAATACTTCAACCAGGAAAAATGACATTATCCTGAGTGTTGCGTGGAAGTGAACAGACATCACCTGGCATTTGCTGCCATAGCTTGGCGGTTTTCCAGACAGGTGGCTACTTATCTTTGAAGGTGGGAAAGATGCTTCCGTTCACAAATTTTTCATCTTTTTTTTTTCCACTTTGAATAGAATAAGTTATCAAAGTCAAACTTTGCTGTACAGTGAAATTCCAGAGAAAATAAATCAACTTCTTTTTTTAAAAAAGTTTTTTTCTTTTTGAAAAAAAAAAAAGATGCTCCATCTCTGTTTGGAATTAATAATTTCCAATGTGTGGATACTGTTGTGTAGTGTATTTTACAAGGTGGTATCTATAAGGCAGAAGAATGTGACTTTTTGTTTAAGTCGATGTGCTCTGGAAATCGTGGTCTAACCCAGCTGCTGTACCCAAACTCTTCTCATGACATAACCGATTCAGGGTGAAGAGCAGTGTGGTAGCCCACTTCATACAAAGTGCACAAAAAGACACAAGTGTTGTGGTAGGACGGTCTTGAAGAAGATTTATCAAAAGCAACATCTTTAAGAATGCAGAGAACTCATAGAGAAAGCAATTATTTTTGAGAATTAAAGGTCCCTCAGAGGAAGCAGGACATTAGGACACCTCCTGGGTCAGGCAGGGTTGGGTCTTCATGGATCCTAGAAGTTCAGAGGAGTAAGGTCAGTAAGAGTGTAAGAATGACCATACCGGCTAGAGGGAAGGTCTGGTGAAGTGTCTTCTCCCACGTTAGGGCTAGCAGTGCTGGCTAAAGGAAGCACACAACTTGTGCAACAAGTGCTGCATGAAGACTTGCCACAAAGATACAGCCGTGATTCTCCTTCCCACCATCACAACATATTCTGGAGATTCTGCCTTGAAGCAGAGAAAGAAGTTTTAGCAAAACGTCTCATTGAAGGGAAACCAGGAAAAAATAATCAGACATCAGACCTTCTGGTCCCAGAAGAGCAAGGAAAAAGGGGGAGTTGTGGGTTTTGCTGGTGATGATGCATTTCCTCACTTGCCACCGCAGGGAGTAGTTAAGCAGGGAGTATGGAGCTGATAGGCAAAAAAGTGCCGGACCCATGTCTCCATCCCTCCCATTCCCTGGTGTTGTTGCACCGCATCCCTGGGGTGGTTAAACAACCTTCATCACCCAAACCAGAAAACCAAGGTGGCTGCAACATAACTGTTGTAAGCGGTTGCTGCCTCCAGTGTCCCACTATTATGTACTTAGAAACACAGGATGAAGGCTGTGGCAATCTTGAACCAGCCCGAATACCATCTTCAATTCCAGCTTCGTCTCCCTCTCTCCCTGCTTTGGCCCTGAAAACAAGAAGTGTAAACAAACACAACAACCGCTGAAGTATTTCAATCGCAAAATAGCTAAAGCAATTCTCCTAGGGGCTGGTAAATAGCAGGCAAGCTATCAGAGCCCAGAGGGGGAAAAGTTCAGCTGAAACTAGTTACAAAATCTCAAGATGCAGTGTGACAAACTCCAGCCTGCTCCTGCTCCTGCACGGCATTGCCATTTTCCCGCAGAATGACAGTTTTCAATTACTGGACTGTAGCTAAGAGCAAATTGTGCACTTCAGCAGCTGGAGTTCTCTCGCCTGATTTTCAGACGTGGCTGGTAAAATGTACAGGGGCAATGAAAATGGCTTTCTCTGCACAGCTAACTGAGCAAGGACAAGCCCAGGGACTGTCAGGAGAAAGGGGAAGTGAAAAGGAACGGCACGGGGGGGGGAGTGTGGGGGCTCAGATGGCTGCCGGGTTCATTTACCCCTTCTCCCCCCCTAACAAGACTTCAGCTGTACATGCTGCAAGAGCTGAGCTGTGTCAGCCTGTCTGCCTAAACTTTAAACACAATTCAGATGTGTCCCCCCCCTGCACCCCACTAATTCTCTGAGATCTGGGTCCTGTTGTCCTCATTCTTATACACGTAATAGTCCCACCCTTTTCCCTGTCAGAGTCTCCCATGAGACCAGAACCTGGGTTTTTGAATATAAGGATGTACTTGAGCTAAAATACATTTGCAGGGGCAATACATTTGTATAACCCAGGCAGGGGAAGGAGACAGACCCAGGACTAGCGCAGTACTACATGTGTTGTATCCAGTACCGTTCAACTCAAGCCTGGGATACCTTGGAGGAAGAGCCTCTTGTTTTTGTCCTAATAAAGCAAACCTGGAGACACTCACCGCACTTTTTATCCCTGTCCTGTATGAGACAGATTCATCTGGATGGAGATGAGAATCACTGAAGTCTGGGGCAGGTTTTGCCTCTTTCCCGTGGGGAATCTGGGGTCTGCAGCCAGCTGCATTTCACACAGCAGCAGCAGGAAGGAGCAAATAGGGCTGGGGGACCCAGGCTGGCAGCACCCCACACTTGTGGGGTTGCTCAGGAGGCTGCCTGAAAGCCATGCCTCTCAGCAAGAAGTGGACCTGATGAAATCTTTCCTGCTGAGCACCGTGGGATCAGTCATTTTGATTTTTTTTCTTTCCTTTACAGCAAATTAATGTTTTAACATGACTGCGTTATTTTTCCTGCAGAAACCTTTGCCCTGGGAAAGGGGACTCCCATGCCCAGGGCTGCCATGAGTGCGCTCGCTGGAGAAGACAGTGAGTCCCACCGCAGGGCTCAGCCGCAGGCTAAAAGGCTTCTCTGAGCCTCCCTGGCATCACCTTCTTTCATCCCCCATCAGCATAAACGACACGACTCGGACAAATGAAACGCTGCAAGCGCTTTGCTGTTTCAGGTACTTTAAGGAGCTCCAGCTCCTGCACATTAGCTTTATGCCGCCTGGGAGGGGCTGAGCCCGGTGCCATCCCCGATTACCATCCTCTAACACACGGCATTCGGGCAGCCTCCGCCTGTGCACGGCCCTCAGAGGCAATGCAGGATGACCGGGAGCTCGGCTTGGGAGGCTGCTGCCTCCCCACGCCCCGCAAGTCAAGCCAACGCTCTCGTCTGAGCAACATGAAACGTCTCTGACAAAGGCAGAGAACCTGGAGAGATTTCCAGTCACGTCTGACAATGTCTAGCAATGCGTTCCTGCCGAACGGGAAGGAGGAAAGCAGAGGGTAGGGCTAGATGAGCACACTTAATGGTGACATGCCATTTTTAGACATAATTATGTAAATTACATAATTCATCTTGAAATATTGAGGGTTTTTTTCTGTATTTACTGCAATTACGTCAATTGACCTATTTATGTTATCTGACGTGCTTATCATTAAAATGGGACAATATATCCCATTAGATCCTCTTACTATGTTGAATGGAATGATGATTAATTATATCATAAAAAGGAGCTGTGCTACGCATCTCTGAGCATGGAATTTGAGGCTTAAAATAAAACAACAACCTACCATCATAATTTCCTGCCTTAAAACTTCATCTTATCCAGTTGGGGAATATGCTCAGGGTTCCCCATGTGGGATTCTTCCAGTCCACATTTGTAACAACCAGATATTTAGAAAGCCAAACAGTCTTTGTTTTTGTAGGACCTCCTGCTGTATATTATGCAGATGCAACATCCCTAGGGAAAAATCTAGCAAACATGACTCGTATTTGACTTCATTATCATGAGTATCTCCTTTCAGAGTGGAGGAAGGGGCTTTTACCAATTACATGGGCTATAACTTCTTGAAAACCACCTTCTGCTTTCCTTGTATGTTTGAGGTCTCAGAGGGATCTAAAAGCAGTGAGAGCCCTGGATGTGCAGAAAAGGTGGGAAGTTTCCTCCCATTGAGCACAGGTTAAATGCCAGCCGTATCCTCACCACTGGTGCTGATGACCTGCTGATGGCATCACTGATGAGCTAGCACACAAGGAGATAAATCAGCCAGCACCGTAACAAGAAGCACAGGAGAGAAAAGCAATCAGTACTGATCAGATGGAAAATGACAAAGTAAGAAGGGGAAGAAACGTGTCTCCAGGATCCTTGGGTGGAGGCTCAAGACCAGAGTGAATTCAACACTGAAAGTGGAAGGGCAAAGCAGGAATGGGATCCTGAATTCCCTCAACATCTTCTCTGGTCCTGTCACAGTTCATCCAGCACTAACACGTGGACCTAAGTCTCAATGCAGAACTAAATGTACTCAGATCATGGGCTACACGCTCCAGTGGGTTATGCTTATATTGTGGTACACACAGCAGGGAATTGCACCCACACTGCTTTCTAAAATCCCAGGTCTGAGTTTATTCCATCAATTCCTCTTCCCAGGGACTAGACCATCATCTAAGTTGCTGTGCTGATGATAGCCTCCCTGGCCTACCAACTAACAAGTTTAATGTCTATTCAGCTTAATAATTGATAGTGGTTGAGAGATCTAACTCATTTTCTTCTGAATGTTTCTCCCAGTGCATCGAAGATATTTTTGCCTGTTGGCCTCAATGATTTTCTGTCTGACTTTGAAGGAGTTGGAGTCTTTCAGGCCATGTTATGACTAGTAACACAGTGGCTCAGGGAACATATAATGACAGAGAGGGATGTAATTTTAATTTCTGTTTTGCATATCATCTTGAAATTTTAGGACAGAACAATCTGCTTGGTTAAGTTATTCCCAAGCAAGGGCTTCATCCCTTGAAGCCAAGCTCTGCCTACGTCTCCTCTCCTAAACCTTGTCCTCCTACAGCCTTTACAACTCTTCAGCAATTTCCCCTTCACTAAATTCTCCTTTTTCAGCATACACCTGCAGGCACAACTACTTCGTAGGTTCCTCACCTCCATCTGAGGAATCTTCGGTCTGCCACAATGTTTTTCTTGCTCCCGTTCTGGCCATATCTGCAAGGATGTTCTGAAGATGGGCAAGAGAGGGCTCAGGCTTGCATGCTCCTGTACAGCCCGCTGTAGACATACCACTTCCAGGGTGGTGCATCAGCATGGTGTAAGGACAGTTTGAGTTCAGGATGCCAAGAAATCCCAGCTGAACCTGTAGCACACCCAAATGGTGCAGGAGAAAAGAGCTCTGAGGTTGTCCATCCACAATGTGGACTGAGGCTCACTTCCTTCACCCCCCTTCTCTGCCCCCAACCCCACCTCAGGTCTGTGTACAAATACCTGCCTGTATCCACAGCAGGGGCATGAAAGTTTAGACCTGAGCATAAACTGGGCCAGAGAAATGTGTGGTGTGGGGAATTTGTGCAGGGATCCAGGCTGACTATCCAAAGGCACAGGAGAACCTCAGTGTCCCTGATGTCCTGGGTGTTTGTTCTGTTTGACGCTTACAATGCTCCTCTAGTTCTTCGTTTTGTGGGCAATGATGCAGTCTGGTATAGGCACAGCTTTTTAATTACTAACATGAAAGCCCCTGTGCACGGCTATCACATAATACTTCAGAAAGAACAACGACCATACCTCCTCAGGGAGCTCGGAGCTATGGGGACAAGGACTCTCAGAGCATGAAAGGGATCCAACAGGTGGGTTGTGCCAGAGCTCAGTGCCCACGAGGACTGTCTCCTCAGAGATGTCTGTTAAGTTCCTTGGTTTTGTTCCTACTCAATCCCTAACCATCTGCTGCTCCTTTGAACAGGCAGAGGTGATAGAAAGCGAGAAGATTATTGCAACATGCCCCCTTGTAGCTGCTCTCACCCTCCCGCGCTAGCCAGCACGTGGTCCCAAAGGGAAAGGTTTCAGCTCCTTTTAATCCAATGGAAAGGGCTCAAGTGCATCTAAAGAGGGTTTCATCATCGTTTGTTTTACTCAATTAAAAACCTGCAGACACAGATTAGCTCCCTGCTGCTCAGCGGAGGAATTCTTTTAACACTACAGTGATTTACGATCTACCAGGCAGTGTTTAACGAATGTCATCCAGCACCCAGAGATGCTTAACGTAGGACTGGTCACTCGTGTTAATGAAAAATGGATTTGAGGCGACAGTCACTTGCGTGGCTGCATTCTTGTAACAAACGACATAGCGGGCACGGAGCGGAGGGAGGCTTTGTAATTAATATTACAGTAGAAACAGGTATGTAACGGAGAGCTCAACTTAGAATTAAAATCAATACAACAACTGTTGGGACGTGTCACTCCTGGTCCCTAGGCCCTGAGATATTATGCCAGACAGAGGACAGGCTGATGCGGAGGTGATGACACACACTGAATATCCATCTTGTGTTAACTTCAGGCAAGAAATTATGCTGAGTGGAACGTGTTGGCAGATTGGGGATATTTTATTGTTGGCTTTTTTTGTTAGGTTTTGTTTTCCTCTCTCTTTTCAGTGGATGGCTGAACAGGAGGGACTAAGGACAACTGCCGTGAGCTTCCTTTTGAGTCAGACCAAGACATTGTCTGTGCAACAGTCACAGCTTTTATTTTCCTTTAATTGCAGCCTATGCAAACCCTCCTAGTGGTGCTGGGGGGGACCAGAAATATGTGCTGGGGCTGGAGAGCTGCTGGAGAACGTGCTGCAGGTGAGGATGGCCCATTGGGATGTTCCCAGTGATGTCCCCTACTGGGGCGCGGCCATGTGCCCGGCGGCTGTCTGTGACATCTCGATGATGTGCTGCGATGTCTCCAGGCGATGCTCTATGACTGCGTGGCCCTCACGGCTTAAATCTGGGCACAGCGGCTCAGCCCACCAGTTTGTGCCTCCCCTCTATCCGAGCGTCTTTGCGAGGACTGGAGCGAGGAACAAAGCGTGCCTTGGTTCTGGAACGTGCTCACGTCTCCAGAGCCACTTCTGCTTCTCTCCCAGCCCTGTTTCCAACAGGCAGCTGGGACATCCAGCAGGAGCACCTGCAGCAGCAGAGGTGAGTTGCATGGGGACAACTTGCACAGGCAGCAGGAGGTTCCTCCTTGAGGGACCCTCCCCACGCCAGAGGTTTACGGTGACCCCTCTCTTCCTCTTCCAGAGTGACACCCGCCGCTGCAGCTCCTGTGCCTGGGAGGAGATTGTCACCTGCTCTTCCTCCCAGCCCACCGCAGACTGTGGCAAGCATGGCCGCGGCACTGGACACCCGCTGCCCCATCTGCCTGGACACCTGGGGCAGCGCCGCCTTCACCATGCCGTGCTGCCACCAGTTCTGCTATCCGTGCATCCGGCGGTGGGCGGACAGCAAGCCCGAGTGCCCCCTCTGCAAGAGGAGAATAACATCTCTAGTGCACTCGGTGCAGGCTGATGATCAGTTCGAGGAGCTGGTCATCAGCCCATTGGCAGTGGCATCTGCCGACAGGCCGCCTGTCTGGGCTCCCATCACCTTCGTTGGCGGCCTCCCCGCGGACACCTGGGGACAACTCTTCCGGGAGCACCCTGCTCTCCTCCGGCCCCTGCTCTCCTGGGTGCGCCACAAGCTCAGGAGCGTCTTCGGGGCACGGCGTTTGGAGGCGCTCATCTTGGAGAACGCCGTCATGGAGAGCCTGCGCCTCTTTGGGCTTGAGGAAGACCTCCTAGTCCAGCTGGTGGAGCTCGACCTCGGCCACCACGCGGCGACATTTGTCAGTCAGCTCCTGGAAGTCGCCGCGCAACGGTGCAGCAGGGAGGCCCACCGCCTGCTGGGACTGAACGCTCCGCCTGCAGCCCAGCAGCGGGAGGCCAGCCCCGCACCCGGACCATCCGGACACGGAGGGGTGGCTCCTCCACCTGTCCCAGCCCCCACTCCACAGCCCACCAGCTCCAGCAGGGATGAGGTGCCTGCAAGTTCCAGGGACGGCCTTCGAGGGACTCCCAGCCACCCTCAATCCACCTCTGCTGCGGTCCCCATGGAGCAGGCAGCACCTCCAGAGGAGCCACAGGAGGCTGCAGCAGGTCCCTCCAGCGCCAGGCGGGGCACGGGGTGCCAACCTGGGGGGCCCCGGCGAGCCCCCAAGAGGAAGAACAGCTCCTCTCAGGCCTCTGCACCACCCAAGAAGAGGCCACCCCGCCGGCACTAGAGGACCTGCGGAGACCAGGGCCGGACAGCAGCTCAGAGACACGCCGGCCCTAAAGGACCCAAACGTCATCAGGGTCCTATTCCACCACACAGAGTACAAATAAAATCATAAAATCACAGAAAACGTGTCAGTCTTGCAAATAGCACAGTGGTCATTGCCATCCCCACCTCTGCTGCTTGCTCCTCCCTTTCCTGATGCTGTGCCCACTCTTAGTACAAACTTGGCTAATTTTCCTTAGCTGCCACTCATGTCTTCAACCCAAACTTGAGTATTTTCCCCTCTCAACTTGCTTGACATGGGTCTTTACATTGAGTGCTTCTTTGGTAAATAATATACATTCTACAAGAAGGAAAAAGAGATTTTTTCTTAAAGCTACCTATCTTCCTAATGAGGAAAGGCTGAGAGACCTGGGTCTGTTCAGCCTGGAGTTCAAAAGAAGACTGAGGGGGGATCTTATCAATGTGTATAAATTGCTGAGGTATTGGAGACAGAGGGATTTGGCCAACCTCTTTTCAGTGGTTTGCAGGGACAGGACAAGGAGTAATGGTCACAAGATAGAGCCCGGGAAGTTCTGCACCAACATGCAAAAGAACTTCTTCACGGTGAGGGTGATGGAGCACTGGGACAGGCTGCCCAGGGAGGTTGTGGAGTCTCCTTCTCAGGAGTTATTCAAGGCCCATCTGGATGCCTACCTGGGCAACCTGCTGTAAGGAACCTGCTTTGTCAGGGGGGTTGGACCCAATGATCTTTTGAGGTCCCTTCCAACCCCTTCAATTCTGTAATTCTGTGATTCTGTAATTCTGTGATTCTGTAACTTCTTCCTTTCTGTTGCTATTGCTGATTTTATTTTCAAACAGCATTTTGCACTACCCAATTACTGTGTTGCTGTGGTGTGGCAGGTTTTTGGTTTTGCTTTGTTTTCCAGTCTTCCTGCAAGTCAGAGGAAATCAAGTCTCAAGTCCATGAAGGCTGTGGCTTTTATGAAAACATTACACAATTGCATGCTTCTAACAAAGCACATTGTTTGCTTACAGCAGCAGGGACATCTCAGTCTATTTTCAGCCTCCCTCTTCTGTTGCTTTTCTTCTCTAGCCATTCAGATGGCCATCTTCATCTCCAGTGTGGCAATTCTTGTTCTAACAGAATTTTACTTCAAGGCTTCAGGATGTGAGGGCAGGAAAAGGTCAAGTAATATCTGAACTAGGATAGCACAGAAACTGTATTCCTATTTCTAGGAAATTCTTTTAAAGAAAAAATATTGGAAATTGAAAATTCAAAATTTCAACCATTACCATGAGCAAAAAATCTGCAGCAGGTGAGGAGACAGCTTATCGTTGATCAAGATGTATGATATTTTGCATTTCACATCAGTGTTAAACTTCATACTCTTTTCTTTTTTGTTTGTTTGTCTTTTATATTATTGATATTTTGGTGTTATAAGCTACAATTTCAGAACCTAAAGTGTAAACCCATTTTTGTTCAGAAATGCCAGTGGGAGCAGTATGACAATGATGGAGCTTTTTCTGCACTTTCTTAAATTCAGTTATATTTAAATGTGGTTATTTAGGAAGCCAGGCTAGTTTTACAACAGGTTTTAGCTCCAGCAAAACAAGATAAAGCCTACAGATCATAGCAACACTACCAACAGCCTAGATAGGGGCTTTTTGGTCATGTTCAGCACCAGCTGCAATCTGTAGACATTATGGTTGGACACTGCAGCAACCAAATATCACAGCAGCTAGTGAATGAGCAGCAATATCTATATATCAGATGAAGGGAAATCCATTATCTATATGCATCGCCCTGAGGCTGGAGTTCAAAGCTCAAGCCAATCTCAGAGCTAAAATCGACTCAGAAATGATGCCCAACTTTCTGTCAGCGCCTGCAAGTGACAGAAGTGCTTGTTAACATCCACCACTGAGATCAAGGGCTGTAATTGTATCCCTGCAGCTAGGTGCCTAAATTAGGGCCTCCTCCAAAGTCCACCAAAGCCAGTAAAAAGGCTCTGGCTGATTTCATTAGGTTTTGGAGCTCCTCTTAATGAAAAGTCCATCTGTTACTCAATTGACAGGCTCCTGAATACTCTCACCTTCTCTTCCTCTCCTCCCCACAAAAGAAAATCATACCTCTCGTGTGACACCAGTGAACTTCTCAGATTATTTTTGGCAAGGGGTACAGCGAACAAAATCACCGTAGCGAGGTCCATTTGGATGGTTTTGCAGTGTTCCTGCTGTAGACAGAAATCTGGACAAATGCACAGTTTGGCTATTGCTCCATTAAGGCTGAGCCTTCAGCCACTGATTGATGAATGGTTTCACCTGGAAAGCCAATGAACCTCATATACATGAGATATGGATATATGGAATGATCCCTGAAGGGGTTTTGACTATGGGACCATACTCTGAGGCTGTAGGCAGGGAACGTGCTTTCCAGCAGGACTTTCCTGAGCATGACGTGTTTGAGTCTCATCCTTCATTGCCATTTCAGCTCATCTCCTGCTTCTTGCAGCTCTTGCATCCCAGTTTGGCAGATGCCAGCTGAAGGCGAGTAGACACACTTAGAGCATCTCCCCATGAACTGTGAGGTCCTGGTGCTGCTTTGCAGAGGCATGAAGTAGAAGCTGGTGGAGGGGGAGTTGTGTCTGTGGAGAGGGAAGCAGCAGAAGGTGGCACTCGTGTGAGATGATCTGTGAGACTTCATGGACCTGAGATGCAGACAACCAGAAAAAAAAAGAAGGGAAGGGCTGTTCTGCTCTGTACTTTGGGCATATGCACTCTTGTGGAATATTTCCCCACAGGGCTAATGCAATTGATGCTCAGCAACCCACATGAAGAAGGGCTCTGAAGGCAATTGGCCATAATGCAGAAAAAAATGGAAATACTTCCATAAGTGCTAATTGAGTGAACGCTATGAAATTGAAACATATTGCAGGGAGGGCAAAAAAGCAGGGGAGAAGGATTCTGTGAGAAATACGTCTGCAATTACTGATGTGGCTGATACATATATATATGTATTTTAGACCCACCAGGTGCCTCCAGAGCAGTGATTGAGGGTCTAATTCTCCAGGGATAATTACCTCCGCCCCACAGGAGGTGAAGTGTGCTCACTCGGTGAATAGCACTGATGAAGGGCCACGCAGGGAAGGCCCCAAACAGATCAGTAGAAGCAAATTGTTTCTTAATAGTTTTCAGCCTGTGACCTGTACGTTTCGCTAGTCTTAAATGCCACAGAAACGCCGGCTCCGACACGCTGGAGCTGCACCACCCAGGCAGGCTCAGCCGCGGATGCCATTTGCCATTATTCGTGGTAGCACAGGCAAGGAGGGGAGCAATGAGAGCAGCGAATGCGAGAGGTGCTGTGCATCACTTACAGACCAGACCTGAGCCATATGTGACTTTGTATCCAGATCCAAGACTTTTCCTAAGGGTTCAGGCCTATTATTGCTGTTCTAATCCTTTCTCTTTAATGAAATGTCTTCATTTTCATTACAAGAAGACATTGTTACGCCTAAGTTGTCTGGACTGCTTACTGGACAACTGGCCTGATCATCAGAGCAAAGCTCCTGGCTCCTCAGCTCTCGGAAGTGTGGGAAAGGCATATGTTCATCAGCTCTGAATGGTTGCCCTGACACCACACTGGCTTCATCAGGTTGGCTAAGAACCACGAAGAAACAACACACATTAGCACAGATCACTCCTGCCTGCTCCTTGCTATCTCCTAATGCATATTTACGCTTGTGCCATCTTTAATCACCTGTGACAGATTTTGTCCAAATCCTTGGCTGGATCTGGGAGCTTTAAGGGTGAAAATGGGGTTGCTCTGTTCATTTCTATAGGCCTCACCAAGGAGGGGCCAGTGACTTGAAAAGCGTGTGGGCCAGTAAGTGCATGCATGTACTCTCACAGACCTCAGATATTTAACCTCTGGATGAGGGTACTTGTGAGAAACTCAGAGCTGTACAGTGTCATCACTCAAGTGGTTATTGAAATAATGATTTATTTCTGGAGTTTTGTATACAAACAAAAGAAAACCAGACTGTGCCTGGAATCAATTATTTCCTTTCATGGGTTAAGTCTTAAAGCATCAGGAAGCAAAGCATTGTCAGCTGAAGGAACTGGCAAATAGATGTGAATAACATATGAAATTTGGAGAACTTTGTGATCTCTTCAGACAATATGTGAATATGCATCAGTATGCCACGTTCTCTGAATAAATTATTCCCTTTAAATTATTCACTTAGTTCTAGTGATTGTTAAGCTGAGGGGATTTTGACATGAAGTTCTAACTAGTCAGAAAAAAAAAAAAAAAAAGCTGTATACTTTTCTGTTAGAATTCTCTACCTGAGTTAGCATCACTTTTCTCTTTTCAGATAACTTTTTCTTTAAGCTTGTCTTTCATTCTTTTCTTTGTATCCATCTCTTTCTTCCTCTTGCTTTCCGGCACTGCCGGAAGACAAAACAATTTCTCTGAAGGAGATCCTTTTAGGCTATAATGGGATTAGGCCTTGGAACGGAGATCTTGTTTGGATCAGCTGTTGAACTCACAGGAGTCCTGTTAAAGGCCTATTAAAATTCCATGTAATACCTCAGTAAGTAACATGTGAATCCCCAGCTCATCTTTGGGAATTAAAGTGTGCAGAGCTTACTTGGCTGCTGTCAGGAAGGTTACGCAGACCTAGGACTCATTTGTTTGAAGAATGAAAGGACATCACCTGCCTACTTCCTATACCTGCAAGAAAATACCGGAGTTAAATACTGCAGAAGAAAATTGTTCTTGGCCTGCAAGGGCTGGGGCTCTGAGGGAATCGGGCTGAAGATCAGCCCAAGGGAGACAACTGACCGGTGACCATGGCCTCACCAGGAAAGACAAGCAGATACAGGTGATGTGCATCTCAAAGGAAGGTTTGGAAGATTAGCTTTAATTCAGATTATCTTATCAGAATCTGTCCGTGTTATAAATTCAGCAGAGTATCTCAGAATGAGTTGAAATAGCTCTCAGCAGGTTGATATCTCCCCTGACATCTCCCAATTCTGATCAGACAAGACATACCATAAGAATAGACTTTTTCTCCTCTTTGCACACAAGTTTTTTCTGCTTAGATTTGAAATCTGCAAATGCTTCCATTTCTTCAGTTTCTTGTTACTTTCAAAGTTAAGAAGTTAGGAATAGGTCTTAGAATGTGCTTGGGTAAACATATTATACATTCTTATGTACATTGTATTGTATTGATCACCCGGCACTGCGTCAAGCTTTGATGGTTTGTAATAATGTTAAAGAAATAATTCTTTCCACCCTACTAGACAGCAGCAAATTGCCACAGCTTGAGGGGGCAAAGGCAAGGAAAGAAGGGGTGAACTGTGAATTCAGAAATAAAACCCTCTTTGGTGTCTCTGAAATTAGATGCCGCTGATCCAAACACTCTCAGAAGTAGAAGCCCTTGCTTGATGTAAGGCTCATATTTGCAGCTTGACAGCCAGTTCCATCTGAGGTCTCTATAACCCAGACGTGCTGTTTTGTCCTGTCCTGTCCTGTCCTGTCCTGTTTCATGGGATGACCGGGGCTGCCCCTCCTCTGGCCTGGCTCAGCACCCGGCCCCACTCCAGCAAGATCTCAGCAGAGCAGCACGCACCTCCTCCCATCCGCCAGCCACTGCTCCATTTGTGGACATCCCTTTTCTTTAGAGGAGCTCAAAGCTTTTTACAAAACCTTTATTGATTAAGCATCAAAACCTTCATCTGATGTAGATAAGTTTAATGCCATTATCCAGGTTTTACGAGACAGGTTTTATTGAAGGCACAGGGAAGTTAAGCAACTTGCTCAAGGTCAGGCATCAACATGTGGTAGGACAGGGAGCAGAGCTGGATTCACATGTATACACTCTGTGCTCTTCCTATACATCACCTCTTACAACATTTTATTTCTAATTATTGTGTCTTTGGATTATTTCAGGCAATGTTATGGATTTTACTAACGGATTTGACAAGGGAAATATATTTGCATACACAGAGAAATAATTGTACAGAAGTGTGTTGCCACAATTGAAGGTGGGAACTGGCTGCCAGGATTCCTGTGATCAATTCCTG
This sequence comes from Aythya fuligula, assembly GCF_009819795.1. NCBI lineage: Eukaryota > Metazoa > Chordata > Aves > Anseriformes > Anatidae > Aythya > Aythya fuligula. The sequence continues at coordinate 7,751,980 of NC_045577.1, forward strand.
CTATTCCGTGATTTATATGGCACGCAGACTGCCTGTCTTGGCTCCTCTTTTAGTGGCATAACATTGGAATTTACCGCTGGTGTGCGATGACTGCTCCGTTCAGGAGGGCAGGATCTGCTGATACCTTCTGGGGTGGGAAAGGGAAGATGTAAAATTTGGAGCTGGGATAACGTCTATGACTTTCACATGGATTAAAATCCCTCTTTTGCCCCAGACCTTGTGTGAATTGCTGTTGCTCTCTATGCCTCAGCCCTCTGCCTGTAAAGTGGGCGTATTTGTGACATTCACCTGTGCTGCAGAGATGAGTGGGTCCAAGGATGGCTGTGGCGACACCAGTGTGATGAATGTCTTTGAATAGGAAACCAATAGGGCCAAAATTTGGTGTCAGCCTGGCCAGGAAGATGATGAGTGTTTCTGTGCTGTCATACAGATCCTACCAGGAGTGGGGAGGATGCTCTCAGTCCTCCAGGGCCCCACATCCCTCAGTGCTGCTGCTCAGGGCAGGCCCTGCTGGCCCCGTGGGGCTGGCCAAACCCCAGGGTCAAGTGTCCAACAGCCTGTACTGGGAACAAACCCCCCAGATGTTGTGCAAGGAGGCTGCCAGGCACGGTCCTGCCACACATCGACCCCCCGGGATGGGCTCTCGGCCGAGGTAAGGGCTCAAACTAGCAGAGAAAATCCAGGAGCGTGTGGCACTGCTTGCTACCAGCGTAGCAGGGCAGCTGTTTGCGAGCCTTTTTGGGCTTTCAAGCTAAAAACCTGGGACCTGCGGGCATCCATGGGGAGGGATTGGTGTCCTCTTGTCCTCCAGGGAGACCTCGCCCCGAGGATAAACTCCTGAGGCTGGCAGGGAGGCAGGCCGAGCAGTGGCCGGGTACAGCCGCTGCCTTCCGAGCTGCTGTAGATCACAAATGCCCCCTTGAGCCCAGGGAAGGGATTGTTCATGCAGATGTCCTCTGTCGTCTGACCTTCCTCTAGCCTTCTGCTGCATTAAAAGGGCTTTTTGAAGAGGGTTTTAAGAGATATTCCTGTGCTTTCCATCCCCCCCTGTTTTGGAGGGCAGGTTTGGGTGCAGCAGAGCAGGGAGGGCTGGTGGTTTCTGTGCCCTGCCCCTCCGTGCTCTCCTCACCAGGCCCAGGATTTGTTCCCCAGAATGATTTTCCCTTTTCTGACCCTTTCCCCTTTGCTCTCAGCTCTGCTCAGTGCCATCTAAGCAGCAGCTTAATGGCAGCTTAAATGCAGCTTGTGTTCAGATGGTGTTTTGTGATCCCTTGGAATAGTCAGGAAAAAAACGATGTAATTCTTTAGAAAGGGTCTGCAAGCAACAATTTGGGGCATGAAGGCACTCCAGTAACCTTAGCCTCATATAACACCTCTCACCTCGGCCTCCTCCGTGTCTCTGGTTACTGTGACAGGCTGCCCATGGGACAAGCCTGACTTTTTCTTCTTTTTCATGAGTTCATTCTCACTCCATAAAACTTCAGTGAAAAGTTCTGAGCAACAGCCCCTCCTGTCCCCAGCTACTGCAGTTAGCGAATTTGCTAATCCCCAGCTATCACAGACAGACCCCGATATGTCATCTCCCAGCAATTCGGCATTTAAGTGTTTACAGGGGTTGCATCCTTCAGCAGCCAGCCGCTGAGCCTAGCACCTCACTGCTGCCTGGATTACTGCAGGCCACGTTGTACATTTTGATGAGGCAAATGATGCAGCACTCTGCCCTGGCAGATCATCAGACCCAGGGAAAAACTGAATGGGTATGATAAAACCAGTGATTTAATATGATGTCTGCCCTGCTGTTCCCGAGTTTGGGGGATTCATGTAAGTGAGGAGCAGATGGGATCTCCAGGGGGAAATTCTAGACTTGCATTACTGAAACCGATGTAAATTTAGTACTGTATTTCTAAAGTGTTGCTGGAAAGCAGCCAGGAGTCTGAAATCTATCCAAGGTTTTCACCTCTCTGATTCATATATATATATATATATAATATATATATATATATAATATATGTTTACTTATTTATTCATATACTTCTATGGATGGGAATAATGAGGCTGCATAGTCATGCGTTTGTGGCTCCTCTTGTTTTAAATGTCACCTGCCTCTCCATTTGCCCTTTGTGGAATGAGAGAGAAAAACAAAGTCCTGACCAACTCAACTACTAAAGATACTCTAGCACTGCTCCCAAGAACAGGCACTGCTAATGCTGTTGCACCAACCAATTTTTAACTTGCATAATAACCTTCTGGGTCCCCAAACTCCTCATGCAATTTGCAGTGGATAAAGGCACTCATCACTCTTCCTTTTGTGCCCAAGTGTTTGATGCACTGTCACTACCAGCTATCCATCCCTCTTCTGCCCCTTGAAGGTGGCTGCACATGAAGAACCCCCCCTTTACCTGTATTGTAGAACATTTTTTGCAAAGCCCCTAGAGGAAGGCATGTGTGCTGTACATACAAAAGCCTTTTCTAGAGATTGTTAGGGTTGCATCCAGCACGTGGGACATTGCTGCTTTCCATTAAAGCCATCTCAGGCCATTCTAGAGGCAGCAGCTTTCATTTGGCACGCTCTGCATCCTGTCTCCTTACGCGTCCTTCCCCAGCGGTGCACTGAATGATTTGGAAATACTACAGCCAAGAGAAATCTTGGCCCTATCCTATCTAATCTGATCAGTTCAGCAGAGCAGGAGTGATAGAAACCCACAAACCCTGCCAATAAAAAGGTTTTCTTTGGCTAAGGCTGACATTTGGCATGATCTTTATCTGTATGTGAAAGTGATTAAAAAAATAATCAATAAGAGCGTCCCCCAAAAAATCAAAACTAAGATTGGATAACATGAAAACAGGAGCCAGCAGGAAACAGGCATCTTTAGCAAGGGGTGCCAGGTCAGCAGAGATACTATACTTTGGGAAAAGCCCAAGGCTGGGAAGACTTCGTGCCTTAAGGATCCTGCCCAGCACGAACACCTCCAAAGGAACAGCAGCCTGGTGAACAGCTTTTGTAACGCTGTCCTGCAGTGCGTGAACACCCTGACTCACACATGGCACTCCAGGAAGCTCCATAAATTAGTGAGAGGTGCTAAAAAGACAGAGGAAAGCAGAACAGCATTTTGGGATGGGCAGCTGGCTAAGTAGGATGTTCATTTAAAATGATGAAGACTCAAGTTCATGCCTGAGAAGCTGCTGAAAAAAAAAAAAAAAAAAAAAAGTCAGGTTATAGGGGTTTCTCAGAGGTGCAGCAAGTCTGAGGAGGTTTTCCAGTTAGCAGATTGACAAGGAAGATTGTTGTGGGTTTTTCTTGGGGGAAGAAGCCTGCCAGGTCTTCAGCTGAAGACACTACAGAAGTGCTAAACGTTGCTGTGATCATGAGTTTGCCAGTGTGCAAGTGCGATTCAGTAATCTGAATTTGGAAATGAAAAACTAGCATTTTCAAACCTCCTTCAAAGCTGTGACTTAGATATTATTCTTCAAGATCACCTTAAATGAGACTAAGGAGTTAAATCTGGCTTCTTGTTTCGTCCCGCATTGCATCTTGTATCTTTTAGTGAAACTTTTTTTTTTTAAGAAATCAATATATCCCTATTAAACATTTTGGTTTCAATAAATCAGCATTTTCCAATAGAAAATCTGTCTGCCTATTCTTATTTTATTTTTTGATCAGTGTTATATTTCAGAGGAATGTATTTTGCTGTGCAGCTTCACAAACAGGTAAATTACTATGCTGGCTCAGATCCATGGTTCGATTAGATTCATATTTTGCATTTGACAGTACAGTGGGGAGGTCATTCCAGACTCCATTGCAAGCAGCACAGGAATGGAGCTACCTGCGCTGGGCAATTTTTCTCCCCAGCCTATGGTAGGCAGCAGCTGGAGCTGTCCTGAATAGTCTCATAAAAGCAGTATTCTCAGTGATGCTAGAATCAATTATTTCCCCCATCCCCTTCCTATAGGGAGGCTATTCATCCTTCTTAATTTCTTTATTTCAATCTGATTGTTGCAACCACTTCAGAGGTGACATTGATCCACACCCACACGCCACAAGGGGTGCACGCAGCTGCACCGGGCTCCCCAGCAAGTGACCCCTCGCTGCCCAGGGACTCTGACTCCACGGATAACCTTTCTTTTCCGATGCAAGCCCTACTTCCCTGGGACTGCCATGACCTTTCTTTTCCTACAGGGAGGAGACAAGGCGGCAGCCGCCTCCCCTTGGATTGAGCTGCTGGATCGTTCAGCAGATGTCTGGTTGTGTGCCACTCGGAAAATGTCACTGCCTGCCGGCAGCTCCAAGCAGGTGATTAATGCCAGATTGAGGATTTTTCTGAGCTACATTCAGGTCCTTCTGTTCGCTGCCGCTTAGTGAAGTGACAACCTGGCCCTCGTGTGACCGGAGGCGAGCGGAAAGCCTGGCACAAGGTGGAAGCAGAGGATCTTCCAGTCTCGCCAGGGAGGATGAAGGTCTTACCAGATGACTGGTAAATCAGAAGTGAAGAGGAAATTCAGCTAGGGGCAAATCCTGCAGTCACGGCCCCAGTGAAGGCTCATGGATACCATCCCTACTCTGTTTGCTTTGCCTCATCAGCTACAAATAGGTCGTTAGAAAAGTGGTGCTAATTGTTTGGCTGCTTCCCCCAGAAGCGTCTGTGTTTGAGGAGGTGCCACAGAGTTTCAAAAACATTTAGGATGTAGACACTGCAGAATGCGAGTGACGGCTGGAGTGTCAGTGGTGTGCAGAAAGCCTTCAAGGGCTGGAATGAAATGTGCTGTTTGAGAGATTAGATTTTTATCCGGTTAGAAGCAAGAAATGAAGAAGGAAAGGTGAGAGATGAGGAAGGAGTGAGCATGAGAACGCGATACCTTCCTGAACTGAAAGATATCATAGGAAGAGTCTGTGCATGATTGTAAGGGAGTCAGACTTGCGCAGACCTCTACAACAGGAAGATTGCCCAAACAGGCTCAGACAGGAGTTTGGCCCTTCAAGGATTTGCTTTTCAGTCTAAAAATGTCGAACGTAAAAGAGTGATGTCTCCTGATAAGAGCAAAGAGTATCCTATCCTCAGTCCCTCCATAGGCTTTTAAAAATTAACACTTGCTTTAAAACAGAGATTTTAAACAAGGGAATAAAAAATGCAGCACCCTGACCACTGTCCCAAGCATGAGACCAGTCTTTTTTCAAACACTGGCATTGAAAAAAGGGGAAAAAGCAAGCACTTGACTTAGTTTCCTGCCTCTTCCCAGTTCCTCAATATATATATCTTCTCTCCGCTTCCTCCACATCCTCTGATCGGTTGTCTGCGCTACCATGTGAGGAGCTGCTGCTTCAAGCTGACAGCTCCTTTTTGCAAACCGAAGAGTTCCTGAGTTGCTGGTGCTGCTGGTTTCTATATTTTAAATCTTTGATCTCATGACTGAAACGAGAGAAAAGAAAATCAAGGCTTTGGCGAAGTTCCCAGTGCTGTCACTTTCTGACCTTGAGCCAATCACATGAACTTCTAATGTCAATATTCCCATCTGTTAAGCCTCACAAAGATGCTGTAAAGCAAAATTAATAAATTGTATTGGGATAGCTACACTTACAGTCAGTAGCATTTCTTTCATGAGTAATCCCATCGACTTGAGTGCAATCACGTTGAATAAAGTATTACTCATCATGACTAAGGGGCTAGGAATCCAACCTTTAATATTTGTAAAAAGCTTCAGGATTTTAGTAGAAGTAGTTGAAGAGAGAGGAATTCTTTCTGATCCAGGCTACAAATGTGCAGAAATTCATCTACCATTCATCTCTAAAAGGCAGGTAATGGTGTCCTGACGACTCTCTTGCACGTTTTTCCTGCTGAAAGGGTGAATTGGAGCCTGGTGGTGCCCAGGGAGTGATCACGGGCTATAGCAGAGGTGGAGATGGGGAACAAAGACAGCAAGTTTGAGAAAGAGGAATTAAAGAAACTGTCCTTCAGAGTCAAAGGTTGCATCACAGCTGCTGGGAAAGAATATCCAATATTGAATCTTAAGGTAAAACCACACTGGAACCTCATTTAACAGCACTTCAAATTTAGCTAACATATCCTGAGGCACACCGTGCTCCTACCTTTGCTGTGGACAGTGAGATGCCCTTCAGAGAATCCTTCAGAGAGCTCCAGAGCCCCTGCCCACGGCACAGTGTGTACCCTCAAGGAAGGTGGTGCCCTCGGGAGGAGCCACCTCTGCTGCTTGCAGAAAGGATTGTGTCAAGCTCTGACAGCAAGGAGCTCACAGGAGAGGGTGCTATGGAAAGAGACAAGGATGTTAACTTGGAAAATGAGAGGTTTTTTACCCCCCAGTCCACTTGCTTATCATGGTGAGATAGCAGCTAACATAAGCAAAGCTGCTGGCATTTCCCTGCTGATTCTTTCCTCTCCCCTACACACAAGAAAACACAAGAAATGCCTGACTTTGATAGCAGCTGTCAGGCACAGGTCATCCTGCCAAATAGAGCTCTTAAACTTTTCCTACATCAGACTGAGACTCCGGGGGACAAAAGAAGGTGGTAGAAGCCCATGGAGAAAGGTTGTGCAACATGACCAGCCCCTGGACAGCTATGTCTGCTGAGGTATTTGGCATCACCTCTTTTCCATGGGCATCCCAGTCAACATTGTTTCACAGGGAGCCAAATGAGGTGCCAATAGTGCCTTAATCTGTGCCCATGGGATGTGTCTGACTTCTGGCAAGCTGCACCCAAGAGTAGATGCCTGCAGATGCATTTCTGTATTCAGCCCAAGCCTGGTTTGTGTTCAGGGTTCTCCTAGGACTGAGATAACTTCATGGAATGGCATCATTTGGAGATCAGTGCCTCACTTTATTGTAACTCCTGTTACAATCCCAAATTTTGGCTAAGGTTTTCATTATCTCTGGCATCTGATGCTGGAGAGAACAGGCTGTCACCTGGAACTCAGCTGACAGCATTTGAGATGACACAGATACATCCCTGCCACAGCAGAATCAAGTGACAATCCCCTGGGCCAGGTTTTGATGTGAGTCACAAAGCAGCACCCATTTGTTCGAGCAGAGCTGTACCCCATCAGTGCTGCACACGTGACAATTCAGATGGATGTTCATCCCTCCCACAAATAGAAAAAATAAATAGGCTCTCTTGTGTGCTTATAATTTTAGCAAGCATAGTGCACTAGTATCTACAATCAATATACTATGCCCTGACAGAGCATGTGATAAACAGGAGTGAGTTTGCCATGGTAACTGATGCATATTTCATATATTGGGCCTGATTCTGATAGCTTTTTGTACGTGTAATCCTCTCCTCATACCTGTATGAGTCAATGTGAGATCAGAATCGGGTTAATTGATCTGTGCTTCCTCCAGCATAAGCCTGGAAGCTTTCAGCAAAGAAACATTTTAAAAATAGGAAAAAATCTCCTAGACCTGATTTCTAACTGCATTGGGCACCTGACGTGCCACCATCTCCTACAGCTGTAGAAAGTAGTCTTTAAATCACTTGCCTGATTAGTTAATTCTAATAGCTCATGTACCAAGGGCTCTGTGGTAGATGTATATCCCTCGTGCCAACACCTAGTGGTAAGGTGATGTTCTGAAGCATATAGGGGAAGCTCGGATCAGAATTAGCAAGCAGTGGGGCTATGTGGGTCTTGGGCTGCTGCTCGAGCACCGTTTTGGCCACATACAGCAGCGCTCAGCATGCTTCATGTCTTCAGCTCACCTGAGTGGCTTCCTTCCCAATTTCCCTGCTATTGCAAGGACCCAGGGAGGTGCCAATCCTATCTGGCTTTTTCTTGGTGCTGTCTCTAGCTGCTAGCCTTTTATTTCATAACCTGGGGTTGCTTTAAGTTGTTGGGAAGTGTCTGGAGGCCTACAGGATGCTCGGGGTGGCATTGTCAGACCGGGCCCCACATCACCTGGCCCGAGCTGCCTGGTCCGGCCTGTGTCTCCATGCCTCAGAGGGGCCTCGTCTGCCCTCTGGACAGACAGGTTTCAGTAATCAGAGGTTGTCTGAGGCTTCTGGAATAAATATTGAGGGCTGATTCTGCCTCAGTATGATGGATTGATAACCCTTACACCTCTCCTCACATTTGGCCCAGCTTCATCAGTAGGAGTCCCTTCGGGGAGAGATCAGATGTTTATCAGCGTCCTTGAGCAGACTCCACTCGTCTGAATCTAGACAGCGTAAAATGTTAATGCTTCAGACTTAGTAGTGTCCTGTCTAAGGAAAATACGGTCCTATTTCCATGCTATGGGTACAGAACAAACACGAGAAATTATTTTATTTAAGCACTCTTCTGAGGTTTAGCGTTGTCATTGCTGCCCATGCTGCCTTCCACAGAGAAATTCAGGAAAGTGTTGTTGTTATTTGCCTCAAAGCAATCAAGTGGCTGGAAATGGCACGGGTTACTTATGTTTAAAGAGAGAAACTGTTTCCTTTTATTTGCTCTGTTTTCTTCTTAATTTGCTGAAGTGACCTTTTCTCCATTTAAGGCTGAAAAGAGCAAACAGAACAGCTGATTGACCTGGGTATCTTGTATTCGTGGCTGCTGAACTCCAGGTCCTCATACACAGTTCAATGGATTTCAGCCCATTTGCTTCAGCATACACAAAATAAATAAAAACTAATAGAAAGACCACCACTGCTCATTGCTTTCCTTTTCCTCCTTTTGCACCGCTACCACCTGGACACCCCACAAGCTGGTGACACGCTGGTATGGACGCCTCTCCTCCATATGACAAACAAGCCTCCCTTACCAGCAGCGCTCCTCATTCTTTCTGCTTACATCCTTTGCTCCCTTTCTGTTCCTGCAATGTTTTCCTTAACTTGCCGCTCCCAAATGATCATGTTTTCCAGGGCAAAAACATGCAGCTGATGTTAGAAAACAAGGCAGGAAATATAATATCTCTCGAAACAGCTTTACATTTCATTCAGGTCTTTGATGACCACTGTGCATTGAACGCGTATCTTACACTGAGCTCTCCACAGTAGCCTACATCTTTTTTTGTCCCCTAGAGGATACGATTCATTTGTATATGAATAGTTTCAGTTGTTCTTCCCAAAACGTGTTACGCTTGCAATGGCCTCAGCAGGATTTTATTTGCCGTCATTACATTCTTCTCCGAGGTCTGTCTTAAATTAATTTTCTTGTCATCTTCTCCAGACCCAAGTAACCTAAGAAAAAGTGGGGGGAGGGAGGAAATTTTGTTCTTTGAACAAATGCTGCCCTTTTTCGCTACATCACCCCTCTTAATACATATCTCTAACAATGCTTGTCCTAGGAGTAGTCCCTGGAGCACCTCCCACTATTAACCTCTTTCCATGCTGAGAATTGGACTTTTTATTACAGCTCTTTGATTTTTATGTCATAGCTTGTTTTCAATCCATGAAAGAACTTTTACCTCTCACCTCAAGGTAACCCACTAAGCTTTCCTTAATAGCTCCTTGTGAGGGCTTTTCTCAAAAAATCTTTTGAAAACCTAAATAAATCACCTCTGCTTCTTCAGAGGTATCCATTATTTTTGTTAACATTTGGAAATGCATTAAAATAAATGGAGAAGCACAGTGATTTACCGTGACAGCCTCCATGCTGGTTTGTCCCAAGCATCTGGAGGCATTGTAACTCTATCTTCAATGGCTTTTTTCTCTTATCTTTTCTGCAATTGAAGTCAGGCTTGCCAGCCTGTAATTCCTTCATCTCCTTTCACACCTGTATTTAAAGATGGATACAGCACTGGCCACTTTTCAGCCCTCTGGCATGAGTTCTGATTTTAATGAAAAAAGTGACAGGCTTTGTGCTAATAGCTCTGCTTCTTTGCTGTCTCATTCCTTCTGAATTTGTGTCTGGTCCCAGTGACCTATAGAAAATTGATAGTTTCATCCAGTAGTCTTTACATGTGTGAGTAGGTCCATTAACTTCAGTAGCCCGCTCTTTACCTTCAGAGAGTGCATCTGTAGCAATAAGTGCTCTTCGATCAGGGTTTGTTCCTCTGCCTGCCATGCTAAGCATGAATGTTGCCATGCTATCATATGGTTCATGAATTGTTTGATTATTTTTTTTTCACTGTTTTTTTCTCTATTTCTCACTATTGTACGTTGAGGTTTGGGCATGGATAGTTTTTTTTCTGTCTGTGTTTGTGGTCTGTACAAAGCCCTCCTATGAACCAGCACGCATCCTTATCCCTCCCTGGCAGTACATCACCTTCATTATCTTGAAAGGAGAACCACGAAGTAGAGACTTCTCAGTCTCCCCCATGGAGACATGTATGTGTTTTTTTAAAAAATAAAAATTACTTTTTCAGTTATGTCTGTTATGTTTCCTCCTAGGGATTGAGGATTCAGGGAATTCAGTGAACCAGAAAGTAAATGCGATTGCATTCTCAGAATAAAATGGAAAAGGTATAAAAATACAGGAGAGTGAAAAGCTATTTAGGTTAAGCAACATTACTAGCACAGTAGTTCTTGGATATAAAATGTCACAGGTGGACCAAACACTAAAGAAGTATTATAAGAGTAAGTGGAGTAACTCTTCAAATAATGGAAAGGGGACAGAAATCAGGCTGCCTATAAGCTGGTGTTTGATGTGTTGCAGATCAGGGTTATATGTGTGATTGCCTGAGATGGCAGAGAACTGGATTTGATGACACAAGAGATTTCTTTCACCTTTGTGTCCCGGTGTTTCTCAGAATTAAGTAAAGACGATGCCCTTGGTGGCAGCTGATTTAGACCATGGTTAAAACACTGTAGCTGGAAGACAGAGAGTGTCATTACCTCTTCTGGAATTATTGCTGCCTTACGTGCTAAAACCTTGTTCAATTGGACTGAATGATTAACCAAGAATGTGGATAATCCCCTCCAGTTTACAATTTAGGATGGATGCAGGCAACCCAAAGCCCTAAGCATCTTTGTTGTCACGCCAAGTTCAAGGTCTGCAAGACACTGGGATGTATCCCCTGGAAACAATGCAAATAGCAAGTGTGTTACAGGGAAAACGAGCAGCTAAAAGATGTCACCAGAAGAGAAGCCTGAATAACATTTCTTCTCCTCCTGGTCTTTATCCTTTCTTCCTGATGGAATGTCAGGAACCACTTTTCTCCCTTCCTCTCCATTTCTTACATGGCATCTTCAAAGTCAGCCCTTGGCAAAGGCTTTTTGGTGACCATTTATTAATTCTGCTGTGGCCTTTAGTAATGTCATGTTGGCTCAAATGCTTTCTTGAAATACAGTGCTGCAGATTTCCCCAAATATCCTTGGCATGTTATATGGTGCTGGAGTAATGCTAACTCTCTTAAAGCATAGATGAAGCAAACAGTGCTAATTTATGCCTTGCTTTTTATTCCCAACATAATTTTGATTTTAATGTCCTATCCTCACCACATCAATATCTTTTTCACTACTGGCATGTTAAAACAAAAAGTAAATATTTCATCTTCCCCTCTTTCACTAAGATGCTCACCCGGAGCATCTGGGAGTATGCAAATGAGGCATGACTGAGGGATGCTGCTTGGGTGCTTTATGGAACATAAGGACATGAGGATATTGCCCACCAGTGTCAATGTGAATGGCAATTAGCTACATGGGGTAGTGATATATGATTTAATATACCAAAGGATATTTACAGTAAAACAACAGCTCACAGTACATTGCAGAACTGTAGACTCTGCCTGAAGGATCAGAAAGGTATATTTTTTTTAAATACAAAAATCATGCCATCCTTCCCCTTTGTTCTGCTGGGTATTCTGAGCAGGGCAGTAGCTTTTACTAGCTTTGCAGTAGCTTAGTAGTATTACTTTAGCTCTGATATATTCTCTTTCCCCCAAAAATCCCCCCACACTTTGAATATCTTACAGGCTATCAAAATAAGAGACTTATGATACTTTGGCTGCAGGTGGTGTCCCGAAATATCACACAAGTGGCCAGTCGGTATGAGCAAAGCACATTGCCTTGAAGGGGCATTGCATCTAGCCTGGCTGCAGATGCACAGCTCCTGTGTGCATCAGTTTCTTCATCAGGTTGCATGATCTGACCCGTTGACAGGTTGCAGATCTGACCTAGTCCTGGAAACGTGACCAAAATAGTGGTGTTGGTGATATCCAATATGGGCTTCCATTATGGTTCACCTGTAAGGAGTCCTGAAGCAAAGCTTAGAAGCATACCCAGAGCTGGGCTTCATCCCCAAGAAATGGCTTCTTGAAAAAAACTTACACTGTGCAGCCAAGAACATTAAAAAAATATAAAAATCTCTTGTCTCTGCTGGAGACTACAGCACTCATGTGCACTGGGACAAGGGCTGATGAAGAAACCCTGGAGACTATTCCCAAGGCACAGCTTTCCCCGCAGCTTTCCTCCTGAGGAGCTAGATTTTTGAGTTAAGGTCTGGAATGAGTTCTGTTTTCCCACCTGTTCAGTATCTTAGTATTTGGAAAAAGGGCTGGGCAAACTCTAGCTAGTGCTGTCAAAGCAAAGCATGTGATGGAGTTTCACATGCAAGCACACATGCGCTCACATGGAAACAAATGCTTTCTGCTGTGATATAACTTGGGGAACAAGATGAATGCAACCTTGAGATTTGCATTATTTGTGGAGAAATCAGTGACTTCAAGCAGCAAGATGTTTCTCTCCCTGCCCCGGGGTGCCCCAAATGCAGCAGGTTATAGGAGGTGCAGCCAGCAGCAGGGCACGGGATGGCCGGAGGAACCAGGTGCCAGCTCCGGGGCAGCAGCTCCCTCCCAGCTCCAGCTCCAGCTCCCCTCCTATTGCTGCTCCTAATGCTTGCCAGTGACGTGCACGGTGAAATAAAACCTGAAACAGCTCAGTGCACACCGTAGACTGTTTGCTGGGGATCTGGTACTCAATTTGTCTCTGCACTTGCCTTGTACGACGGGTAATTTAGTAGCAGCACTTAGATATGGAGGTGATAGATGCCTTGTAAATACAGCAGATAGATTAAGTTATTAGTGTAAATGTGGAAAAAATTCACAGATAGGGAAGGCATTGGAGCTTTACCCTTCACGCATTCCATGGAGAATGTCAGTGAATGCTCTGCAATCCTTTAAAACTGGTTCCTGAACTTGTAACTGAGTCCAGGAAACTTTTACATAACTGTACAACCCAAGGGAAGGAAGGCAGTACGCGTTCTCCTCTCTTTTGCCACTCCTGGCTTGGTTGTGTCATGTCACACTTGTGTCTTGTCACACCTGACATAAGCTAGACAACCAGAAGGTCTCCAAGTGGTGCCAGCTGCCACCTCGCCACCTCTCTGACATCCCCCAGAGCTGCCGAGTTCCCCTGGCAGCTCAGGACGCGGTGCAGAGAGACGACAGAAGAGCTGCAGCCAAGGGGGATCAGCATCTCCATGCCATAGCGAGAGGGCAGCAAGAAAGGGCTTTCTACTACAGCAAGCACAGCCTTAGGAGTGAAAGAGAAGGAGATGTAAGATAAGCCTGACCCTAACCTGAAGCTGTTGGGAGGAACTGCCTCCACGCAGTAGCTTTGCTCTATAAAGTGTGCAGCCGCAGCCTCTGCAGTGCGTGGCCGGGCCCCCCGTGGTGCTTTTCAGCTCCGGTCTGTGCAGCACCGGCGAGCTGGAGTGCAGGGAAGACGTGAGCCCTGCCACCCACTGCAGGGGTGAGCACTGACCTGGCGAAGGGGAGGGTTTCTGTGATCCTGCCAGGGAAGGAGTCGGCCTCACTTCTTAGAAAAAAAAGATGGGGCCAGGATCTGCAAACAAAGCAAGTCTAACTTCTGTATCAGAGCATCAGTCTGACCTGGAGCTTGCTTGCAGAGATTTCTGCTGGGGAGGAAGATTCTGAGCTCTCAGAGCTAGGGAGGAAGAGGCACGTGGAGCACGTGTGGCAAAACAGAGCCCTGCTCATGTCAGGGCGTTGCTGCATCCTTCCTCTAGACTTCACAGCAAGACCAGGGGCTGAGGGACCTCAGCAGTGGTAGGCAGGTGGCAAACTCGTACAGCTGATTATGGAAGAAGCTACCCTGGGGAAGGATTCGCACAGCTCCCTGTTAGTGGGAAGCTGGTTTGTGCCCCTGAGTGAGTCTCTTTGAAGACTGCGGGGAGGACCGGCTGCAGAAGAGCTATTCCTGTTCTCACTAATCTCTGTTTCTTATCTGAATCTTGCTCACTCACATCTTTGGTACTGAGTTCCACGTGCCTTTGTATATATGCAAATCACGCCAGTTTTAAATTTGCCACCCTTCTGTTTCATCGATGATTCTCTTGCTGTTCTCTGCTAATTTGGAGACCATTCTGGTGGGACATGAAACCTAAGAAAGCTTTGATTCCTTTGAAAAATAATAAATATCTCCAGGTTGTATCTGTATTTCCCTTTTTGTGGCACAAAAGAAAGGAGGAGACCACAGAGATGTCAAAAAGTAATCTCTCTTCAGTGTTAGGACTGAACAGGAAGCTGCTTTTCCTGCTTGCGTACAACATATGCTCTTCTTTCATGCATCCTCTTTAATCAGGTTTTGTGATCAAATTCTGGCCTGTTTCGTGTAATTCACAGGGCTGGTTTTACATATGCTTTGCAGCTAGGGAATGTCTAGATGGTGTGTGGCAATGTTTGTGGGAGTTGAGGGCCTCACAGCAGGGCAGCAAGCCCAGCAGGGCAGTGGGCGGCCTGCAGCATGGCGCGGGGCAGGCCTTCTGGCCTCTGGTGCCCACAGCAGCATCGCCAGGCCCGGGGATACACGTAGGGAGAAAAAGTCATCTCCAGAATTGTTTGTGGGAGGAAATTGGACTCATCAGCAGCACCTTGTGGAGCTGCCTGAGTCCTCCGTTCCGCTGGTGCAATGAACATGGCTGCCTCAGGGCAGGGCAGGGCCAGGCCCAGGGTGTCTGAGAGCAGCAGTAGCTGCCTGTCTTCGAATGTCTTCATGTTCCTGACGTGTGGCTGAGTGTAGGGATCATGCTAAATGTGAACTAACACAGCAAATCTAATAGCCTGGGGGCAGGGCTGTGAAGTGTGAGGTTATCGGGTGTGAAGTGGCACGTGCACTTGAACAGCTTCGTTTTACACCTTGCAATCAACCGAGGGGATCCAAAACGTGGGTTAACGTCAGCGTGGCTGAAATCACACCCAGGCAGTGCTGCTGCATCCACACTCACCCGTGGGTTGTGCGGAGCTTCTGTCAAAAAGCACAAACTTTATAGAGTGACCCTACCTCAGCGAGAACGAATTTTCCAGGCTCTTACAGATTCTGCCCAGGACTTAAAAGCAAATAAAGAAGACTGAAGCTTGCCAGAAACTGATGATACCTCAGGGAGAGAAAGTGCAAAGGAAAAACACAGACACTCTACAAAATGACTGTGAGAGCTTTCCAGACAAATACCTGTAGATGAACAAAGACTCCTTGGCACAAAATAAATATGACTCTGGTGAGCCTTCATCACATGACTGTGCATGGCAGGAATTGTAAGGGATATACATACATGTTTTCCTTAAATATGTCTGCATTATATATACCAAAAGCAAGTGCTTGAGCTGTTAATGAACAATACAAGAAGAAAAAGGGGAACTGAGCTGTGCAGAACAATGAAGGATGAATGTTTTTGTCAGCACTTCATAAAATGCAAGGGAACTGTGGCAGCTCTTCCTATCAATGAGCATCTTGGGCCTGATTCTGTTCAACTGTGCATCGTTCATTCTGTGTATTGAATCTAAAGCTGAAATGTTCTGAGATGACAGGCCATGGGTGGAGAAAAAACAACAACAAAATGCGACAGTGCATTAATTGGTAGGAGCACAAGCTCAGTTTATCCCTGAGGTAGCACTAGGCACCGCTTTGTGATGCATTTACCTGCCCAAGCCTCTGTGCCCATCCTGCCAAAGCAGTCCTGCACACTGCTTCTCCTGACCAGCACCCAGGGAATGCACTCAGGACCCTAGAAATGATAACTCATTGTACAGGCAGTCCTGCTTCCCTTTCCAAGGGACACATTGAGTCAAATAAACATTTCAAAATCACTTAAAAGCAAACAGGGAAATCAGCAACATCCATCATGGATTTGGCATATGCAAATTATTTGAAAGTCAATCTAATTTCCCTTTATGGCAGGACAACAAAGTTTGTGGGTAAAGACACGGCGTACCTGGATATCTGTAAAGTTTGCAATGCGTCAAAGCACAGAATTGGAATTTTAAGTGGGTTTGTCAGGAGGGAAAGGGTCCTGAGAAGGACATACTGCAGGTCAGCAGGGAGAAGTGCAAGGGCCAGAGCTACAATACTCAACTGCACAAGTGCATGGGGAAAAAGTAGTGAAACAGAAGTTCCCCAGGCAGGACTGAGGGAGTCACTGTGCGTCTGATGCTGAATATGACCCTTCAAATGTTGTATCAGGCTACATAAGGAAGCTCATGGCTAAAGAAACAGGAAGAGGTATCCTCTGCTACAGTTAGCTGTGGAGAGACCTCAGCCTGAGCACTGTCTGCCTCCGAGAAAGGTGTCTTGGTTGGAGACAATCCGGACCAGAGCAATGAGAGTTGTTAGAGGTCTGCTGAAATCCAACTGGTAAGGAAAGACTGAGTACTCTGTGCCTGGCGGTATTCCAAGAGAGGAGGGGAACACAGCATGACATAACTCTTGCATGTATGTAAGGCTGTTGCACAAAGGCAGGTTATATGCTATTCTCTGTGTTCTCATGGGGCGGCTAAAATCCCACTGTTCCCATGAGGGAACACTGTTCTCATAGGAAGCATTGGGACAGGTCAGGGTGGGCTGTCTGGGGAGGCTGTGGGATCTCCACTATGTGAGAGCCATTGTTGGGTTTGTCAAACATCAGGAATCAGTCACAGGTATTACGGCTGCTGCCTTGTCACTGGGACAGGGAGAAGCAGTCCTTGTGTTTCAGGGAGTGTAGAATTACTGTTACCCGTTCTTGTTGTTGTTGGGGTTGTTCTGCTTAGCTAATTATTTACTAGGAGACATTAACTCAAAGTAAAATGCCAATAAACACCCTACAATATTAGGAGAAGTTTGCCACATTGAAGAATTTCTTCTCAAAACCCATCCATAAGTAGGACACCAAATGTATTTTATGAGGATAAGAAAAGCCATCTAGGGAGCCGGTACAGGGAAGCAGCTCCTGTGCTGGGATGCGAGGAAGGATGGAGGAGTGCTGGGGTTTACTGGTGTTGTACTGCTACACATGCCCTGCTTGCTCAGGTCTGTTTGCTCAGGTCTGTTTGCTCAATCAGTGAACTGTAACTACCATGACTTTTTGGTTTGGGTGTTACGCCTAAAGCCTCTCTAAAGTCTGCCAGGGACTCAGATGCTATAAAAATGAGGGTTTGTTTAAAATATCTAAGATAGATAAATTCAGATATAAGACTCCGTAAGCACTTTTACAAGGAGAACACATATACCAACCCTGATTGTCTGCTTTCAAACGGCTGCTAAGTAAAATGGTTTATTTGCAATGATTGATTATAGGAACCCCATTCATACATCCCAAACATATTTTACAATCACATCTTCTTTTCATTTGCAAGGGCTGAAAAGAATTTTCATATCTCTTCTCCCCCTTGTGATTTATCATTTCTGAGGCTAAGCCTGTTATCAACATGGGTTCGGTCTAGAGCTCCCAGAAGTCATAACACATTAGCATGTCTTATTAAAATTAGGCTGTGGTTAGACCTGCAGAAATAGCAGTATTCTTTCTAAAGAGAAGAAATAATAAAGGATCGAGTTCTGCATTTATTAGTTCTCCTGTCAAAGATCTCTATGGATGTCGATGGGCTTTCTGCTGTACTGTCAAGGGCCGCATATAACAATTTAGGTGGGATTGATCTAATCAGATTTAGCCCATCTAAAAGTTAGGTACTTAGTCTGAGACAGTTAAACTCTTCCTGTAGCCAGGAGAGAGAGCTAGACAGTTTGTTGCACCTGAAGGAATGTGTTTAAGGAAGATCAGAATTGTTCCAGAAATATCTCTCCTTTGCAGCTGCTTTTATAGGATCTCAGCTGGTCACCTGGTTTTTAAGCTGACCAGGTTCTAGACAGCCAATCTCAAATATGATTAAATGCATACTTAGAGCTTGACTTGGAGCCTGTTGGCATGAAGAGGAGTCTTTCTGTTGACCTGGATGAGCCCTGGGAAGGTTTGTGATGTTGTGAAAATACACAAACCCAGTCCCTTTCTTCCTCAGAAGAAAGGGTGTTGAGATGTTGTTCTCTTGTACCTGAATTGACATTGGAAATGACGCAGCAGGATTGGTCCCAGAGAGCACCATTTCTGAGTTAATACAATGCTGAATGACAGAGCTCCATCAAAAGCAACAGAAAGATTCCCAATGGGAGTTAGTTCAGATCTTATGTTAGGTAACAGAGATGTTCATTTTGCCTTTGCAGATGAATCATGGTTCCTGTGGGTTTGATTTTACAAACTTCCTACAGAGATCAAAACCAACCTATCTGAGATGTGATCCTCCGTGTGGTACTAACTGTGTCAGTTTGCCCCAGTGGGATGTAGCTTCCTGTTCATTATAAGGGTCCTTCTTCTAAGCCATCTCTACAGAGGTGTCTTAAAGAGCTCAAATGAGTGATTAGAGGCATTCCTGCTGTCACTGTAACACACTTCTGAAATCAAAACTCAGTCCCAGGTTCCAATCTTCTAACACAGACACTTGGTGCCATGGGGGTGGGCAGGCTCCAGAGCCCTCTGGGAGGGGGCATGTGCTTGTGGCAGCATTAACACCTCTACTCTCTTTGGTTTCCCTTTGATTTTATTTTCTCTCTCCTTTTTCATATATATATATATATTTTTTTTTTTTTCCAACTACGACAGGTAAATGGCAAGTCAGCTTGGTCTTCTAGCTGCACCTAGAAAGTTTCTGCATGTCCAGGGGAGGAATTGGTGCCAAGAGATGCTGAAGGTCTGAGCATTTGTGGTGGCTCCCAGCCAGAAGATGCTCTGCTGCCCAACAGCACAGAGTTATCTCTAGAGATTGATGTGTCTGTAGCTTGGAAGTCAGCCCCCATTAGGAAAGACCAAGAGTTTAAAGACAGTGACACCAGTCAGAAATCTCAGAAGCAGCCCAGTCTGCTAAGACCAGGTTCTCACGCACCAGAAATTCACAGTCTTCAATGTGAGGCCTCCCTTCTTAATAATGGTTTTTATGGGGTTGATTGTGTCAGGAAATCAAAGCAGAGGTGGAAGGGATGTGTTTCAGTCAGAGCACTATTCCACCACAGTGAGGGGAGGGAAGGAGAAAATGACCGAGCAAAGGCTGGGCTCCCAAGGAGGGAGGGAGCATTGCTGCTCCTCTTGTGAAGTTTAAGGCAGCTGCTGCAGAAAACCTTTATCACCGTAATGACAAGGGAGAAGATGAAGGGCTGGGACAGACCCTAGCTTATTCAGCTTCCATTTCTCAGAATAGAAAAATTCAAAAATAAAAGAAGGAGGAGGCAGGTGTGTGACATGTAATTAGACAGGACCTGATCGTTCCCTGGAGCTCTGCTGATTCACCATAGCAGGACCTGGTTTGGGTGTCCCAGCCCTTGCAGGAGTCAGAGCCTTGCCTGCAGAAGGGCACTTGCTTGTTTCCCTGAGTGAAGCAGGAATGTGAATGTCAAGACACTGCTGTCTTCACGAGCAGCTGATCTCCAGAACCAGGCATGTAAGTCCTCTCACACATTCAGCTGAGCTCCAGAAGCCCCAGTTCCCTTCCAACTTAAACACCTGCAGAGCAGTTCGCATGCTGCATGCTCCTCCTGCTTTGTTCTCAGACAAAGAACATAGGAAGCTTTAAAAATTGAAACACATTGGGTACATCTCAAGGTAAACAAGCCTAGCTATTAATGGTTTCTATCTCTGTCCCTGGCCAAGGGCAGTAAAAGGAGCCCCTTTTGTGCAGCGTCTCCTTCCCCCTGTGTAGATGGGAGTGCTAGCAGCTGCCAAAGATCCTACAGCTGATCAGAGCCTGGAAGCTGCTGACGTACTTTGTTATTGTAATTTCTTGTTCATTGTTTCCTGCGGAGCACAACCATGCTGTCCAATCGCCTGTGGCAGCAAGCAGGTGAAATGAGGCATCAAGGTGAGAGAGAACAGAACATCTACAAAAAATCCCAACAGCTGAAAATACATTAGTACTTCTATTTCCCCCCTTTCCCATACTCTCTATTCATGTCCATCTTCCCCCTACTGCTGTCTGGGCCTTTTGCAAATGTGATGTGAATAGCAAACAGCCCGCAGGTAGCTGTGCTCTTCTGGACATGGCTGGTAAGAGGCCCCAGATTATCCCCTATAATCAAGCACAACCTCTTCCATCTCAGGAAATCAGGGGCTGCATTAGAAATGAGGAAAAACTTGGGACCTGGAATAATAAATATTTAAAAGGCTGGGCTTCCTGTGGATTTGTTTCTTGTATTTGGGAACCAGCATGGAGTCTCTGATGTCTGATAAGTAATTGCTCCTGTCCCTCAGCAACCAATTGTTTTCCTATCCCTCTGCTATCCAACTTTGTTGCACAACAGCTAGGGACAAATATTTGGTAGCTACCTTTCCACCTAACTAATTGAAATTTGATGCTGGGGCAGAGAAACAGAGAAATAGGCAAATTAAGAAACAGATGATTATTTCATCTTGTTTCCCTCAGGAATACTCCCCAGACCTGAATCTGCTTCTGTCCAACAGCAGCTTTATTGTAATTATTAGTGTTGTTATTATTATTATTATTTTATCTCTGTTTTATACTAGTTACAGAAAGCCAGTCATGCTTTTTCTGCCCATGATTGAGGATGGCTTCTGTACTGGCTAAGAACTGCGCAGGTCTGTCTGTGCCTCCTCTCCCTGCTTTACCATGCAGCCTGCTCCAGGCAAGGCACTAATGGGATTTGTTCCTCTCCCCACCCCAAGCTGTGTCCCTATGTCCTCAGCACTCCACCAGTCATCTAGGTGTGTACTCCTACCCATTATTTAAGGAAGTTTGTCCTTCTCTTTCCGTCTCACCATAGGGCAAGAGCTGGGATGGGAAGTTTGTAATGGAGGCACAGGGTGCGTGTAGGAAATGGTGCTGGGTCGCACTGCACAGTGGTGTGTGTCCTGAACTGCTTCGTGCAGAGACTCAGCCCCTGCTACTGATGTGCCTCATGCAGGCTTAGGAGCTGGCAGCTGGGGTGGATGAGGTGCAGCAGGCATGGGCCTGGGTGAAGTGGACACACACCTCCAGAGACAGGGAGCTGTGAGCAGTCAGAGGGTAGACAGATGTCGTGGTTTAACCCGGCTGGCAGCTAAACACCACGCAGCCGTTCGCTCACCCTCCCCCCTCCCTCTCTGGGACGGGGGAGAGAAATGGAAAGTGAAGCCCGTGAGTTGAGATAAAGACAGTTTAATAAGACAGGAAAATAATAATAATAATAATAATAATGATGATACAATGGTGATAATACGAAAGTAATAATAGTATGTACAAACAAGTGATGCACAATGCAATTGCTCACCACCCGCTGACCGATGCCCAGCCTAACCCCGAGCAGTCCGGCCCCCTCCCCCCGGCTAGCCACCCCTATATATTGTTTAGCATGACGTCAGATGGTATGGAATACCCCTTTGGCTAGTTTGGGTCACCTGTCCTGGGTCTGTCCCCTCCCAGCTCTTACTGCACCCCCCAGCCTGCCCGTTGGCAGGACAGAGCAAAGGCTGAGATGTCCTTGGCTTAGTATAAGCACTGCTCTGCAACAATTAAAGCATCGGGGTGTTATCAGCACTCTTCTCATTCTAAGCCAAAACACAGCATTCCACCAGCTACTAGGAAGAAAATTAATTCTGTGCTAACTGAAACCAGGACATCTATCCACCCCTTATTCCATACCATTTATGTCATGCTCAGGTTACACTCTTTTCCATACATTCTAATTAGTCACCTATAGTAATCATGGTAGTGATAATATACAGTATAATATACTATTTAACATGGTGCAATTCAGTTCATGGGCTATTCTCACCCAGTATTAAATCTCCTTGAGGTACACACCGGACCTCTCCGTTCTTTTGCATTACCCACCAAGTATATCCAGGTCCCTGAGCGAAAACAATTCCACGAATAGGTTTGCCTTTTCCTGAGGCAGGAGTAGCCCAGACTGTTTTACCCAGCATATTTTTTACATGCACTACAGGAACTTTATCCCCATCTACAGTACGTAACAGGTTTGATTGGGCAGGTCCAGCTCGGTTGGTAGATCCCCTAGTATTGACTAACCAGGTGGCCTTTGCCAAATGCGTATCCCAATTTTTGAATGTCCCAGCGCCCATTGCTTTCAAGGTAGTCTTTAACAGGCCATTGTATCGTTCAACTTTCCCGGAGGCTGGTGCATGATAGGGGATGTGATACACCCATTCAATACCATGTTCTTTGGCCCAAGTGTCTATAAGGTTGTTTCGGAAGTGAGTCCCATTGTCTGATTCTATTCTTTCTGGGGTGCCATGTCGCCATAGGACTTGCTTTTCAAGGCCCAGGATGGTGTTCCGGGCGGTAGCATGAGGCACAGGATATGTTTCCAGCCATCCGGTGGTTGCTTCCACCATTGTAAGTACGTGGCGCTTGCCATTGCGAGTTTGAGGGAGTGTGATGTAATCAATCTGCCAGGCCTCTCCATATTTATATTTCAGCCATCGTCCTCCATACCAAAGAGGCTTTGACCGTTTGGCTTGCTTGATTGCAGCACATGTTTCACAGTCATGAATAACCTGTGCTATAGCGTCCATGGTCAAGTCCACCCCTCGATCACGAGCCCATCTGTATGTTGCATCTCTACCTTGATGGCCTGAGGTGTCATGGGCCCATCGGGCTATAAATAATTCACCTTTATGCTGCCAATCCAGGTCCACCTGAGCTACTTCAATCTTAGCAGCCTGATCCACCTGCTGGTTGTTTTGATGTTCTTCAGTAGCCCGATTCTTGGGCACATGAGCATCTACGTGGCGTACTTTCACAGCCAGGTTCTCTACCCGAGCAGCAATATCTTGCCACAATGCAGCAGCCCAGATAGGTTTGCCCCTACGCTGCCAGTTGTTTTGCTTCCATTGCTGTAACCATCCCCACAGGGCATTTGCTACCATCCATGAATCGGTGTAGAGATAGAGAACTGGCCATTTTTCTCGTTCAGCAATGTCTAAAGCCAGCTGAATGGCTTTCACTTCTGCAAACTGACTCGATTCACCTTCTCCCTCAGCAGCTTCTGCAACTCGTCGTGTAGGACTCCATACAGCAGCCTTCCATCTCCGATGCTTCCCCACAATACGACAGGACCCATCAGTGAACAGGGCATATTTCTTTTCATTCTCTGGCAACTGGTTGTACAGTGGGGCTTCTTCAGCACGACCCACCTCCTCCTCTGATGATATCCCAAAGTATTTGCCTTCTGGCCAGTCCATGATCACTTCCAATATTCCTGGGCGACTGGGGTTTCCTATTCGAGCCCGCTGAGTAATCAGTGCAACCCACTTGCTCCATGTAGCATCAGTTGCATGATGCGTAGAGGGGACCCTTCCCTTGAACATCCAGCCTAGTACCGGTAATCGGGGTGCTAGGAGGAGCTGCGCTTCAGTACCGACCACCTCCGAAGCAGATCGAACTCCTTCATATGCTGCCAATATCTCCTTTTCAGTTGGAGTATAGCGGGCCTCAGATCCTCTGTATCCCCGACTCCAAAACCCCAGAGGCCGACCTCGAGTTTCCCCAGGTTCTTTCTGCCAGAGGCTCCAGGTGGGGCCGTTCTCCCCGGCTGCAGTGTAGAGCACATTCTGTACATCTGGTCCTGTTCGAACTGGCCCAAGGGCTACTGCATGGACTATTTCCTGCTTGATTTGTTCAAAGGCTTGTCGTTGTTCAGGGCCCCATTCAAACTCATTCTTCTTACGAGTTACTTGGTAGAGTGGGTTTACAATCAGACTGTAATTTGGGATGTGCATTCTCCAAAACCCCACAACACCTAGGAAAGTCTGTGTTTCTTTTTTGTTAGTTGGTGGAGACATAGCTGTTATTTTGTTGATCACATCCATTGGGATTTGACGACGTCCATCTTGCCATTTTATTCCTAAAAACTGGATCTCCCGTGCAGGTCCTTTGACTTTATTTTGTTTTATGGCAAAACCGGCTTTCAGAAGGATTTGGACTATTTTCTTCCCTTTCTCGAAAACTTCCTCTGCTGTGTCACCCCACACAATAATGTCATCGATGTACTGCAGGTGTTCAGGAGCTTCCCCCTGCTCTAGTGCAGACTGGATCAGCCCATGGCAAATGGTAGGGCTGTGTTTCCACCCCTGGGGCAGCCTATTCCAGGTATATTGGACTCCCCTCCAAGTGAAGGCAAATTGTGGCCTGCACTCTGCTGCTAGAGGGATGGAGAAAAATGCATTAGCGATATCAATTGTGGCGTACCACTTGGCTGCCTTCGATTCAAGTTCATACTGAAGTTCCAGCATGTCCGGCACTGCAGCACTCAGTGGTGGCGTGACTTCGTTCAGGCCGCGATAGTCCACTGTTAGTCTCCACTCGCCATTAGACTTTCGCACTGGCCATATGGGACTATTGAAAGGTGAATGAGTCTTGCTGATCACTCCTTGGCTCTCCAATTGACGAATTAGCTTATGGATGGGAATCAGGGAGTCTCGGTTGGTGCGATATTGCCGCCGGTGCACAGTTGTGGTAGCAATTGGCACTTGCTGTTCTTCGACCCTCAGCAACCCCACAACAGAAGGGTCCTCTGAGAGACCAGGCAAGGTAGATAATTGTTTAATGCCCTCTGTCTCTAAGGCAGCAATACCAAAAGCCCACCGGAACCCTTTTGGGTCCTTGCAGTATCCTCTTCTAAGATAGTCTATGCCAAGGATACATGGAGCATCCGGACCAGTCACAATGCGGTGCTTTTCCCACTCATTCCCAGTCAGACTCACTTCAGCCTCCAATACAGTCAACTGCTGAGATCCCCCTGTCACTCCACAAATATAGATGGGCTCTGGTCCTTTATAGCTCGATGGCATTATAGTACATTGTGCACCGGTGTCTACTAAAGCCTTATACTTCTGTGCGCGTGATGTGCCAGGCCATCGAATCCACACAGTCCAATAAACTCGATTGTCCCTTTCCTCCCCCTGGCTGGAGGCAGGGCCCCCCTAATCCTGGTCAGAATCTTCCTCGTTTCTGTGTTTGAAGGACTGTCTGCTGGAAGTTGGAGCAGCAAACTTTTCGGAGAATCCCTTTTTCCTGATTGTTTTCTTTTGCAACTCACGTACCCGTGCCTCTAGGGTCGCGGTAGATTTTCCATCCCACTTTCTCATGTCCTCTCCATGGTCTCGTAAGTAAAACCACAGGGTGGCACGGGGTGAGTACCCACCATATCGTCTTCCTTGTGTGGGTGAACGCCTACCCCTGACAGCTGAGACACTGCTTTGTACAGGTGCGAAGGAGAATAATCTCTCTTCAAGTTGGTGAACCTTTTCAGAAAGTTTCTCCCAAGTGTTCTCCTTTGGTCGGTGGGCACTGGTTGGTTCAGGTGGGGAGGACAATAGATTCTCTTCAAGTTGGTGAACCTTTTCAGAAAGTTTCTCCACAGCTGAGACGCAGGCCTGTAAGGAAGAGGAGAGACTTTCTTCGTACTGCCGGAGTTGTTTAGCCGCTTCACCCACTGTGGGTTCCTCATCCTCTTTCCAGGCCATTATTGCCAATGAGCTGGCATATGATGATGGTGCACTCCGTACAAACTTCCGCCACATGGGTCGTGTACACTTGACTTCATCTGGATCTGTGGATGTTTGTTTGAGGTCTGGATCCTCATAAATCACTTCCCGTACGGCTAATTCCCTCAGGTACTGGATTCCCTTCTCCATAGTGGTCCACTTGCCTGGTAGACATAAAATATCTTCCTTGAAGGGATACCTTTCCCTCACAGCTGAGAGGAGACGCCTCCAGAGGCTGGTGGGTCGTGCTCCATCTGCAATTGCTTTGTCAATGCCGGCGTCTCGAGCAAGGGATCCCAGCCGCTTGGCTTCCCTGCCGTCTAATTCCACACAATTGGCTCCAGAGTCCCAGCACCGGAGCAGCCAGGTGACAAGCTGCTCACCTATACAGCGACCAAAATCTTTTCGCATATCTCGTAGCTCGCGCTCGTTTAGGCTTCGGGTAGTTACTGTTGCTCTTTCGGCATCCTCATCTTCCTCCTCCTGAATCCTTGATGGCCCAGCATCGTCATCATCTTCGTCATCTCTATACTTAGTTTTGGCAGAAGCCTTACCTGGATTGGCAGAAGACTCTCTGCGTTCTAAACGACTTGAATTTCTATACCATATTTTCACCTTCTCTACAGGGGCAGCTTGCACTGCTACTGCTCGTTTCTCTGACTTTGTTACAGGGTCTGCCACAGGGGTTGGAATGCCCTCTGCAGGGTCAACTTGCACTGCTACAGCTCGTTTCTCTGACACGGCCACAGGAGCTGGAGCGGCTACAGGAGCTGGAGTTGGAGCTGGAGCAGTTGCAGGAGCTGGGACTGGAGCAGCAGTAGGAGCTGGAGCTGGAGCGGCTTCAGGAGCTGGAGCTGGAGCGACTTCAGGAGCTGGGACTGGAGCAGTTGCAGGAACTGGGACTGGAGCAGCGGCCGGAGCTGGAACTGGAGCGACTGCAGGAACTGGGACTGGGGCGGCTTCAGGAGCTGGGACTGGAGCGGCTGCAGGAGCTGGGACTGGAGCGGCTGCAGGAGCTGGGACTGGAGCGGCTGCAGGAGCTGGGACTGGAGCGGCTGCAGGAGCTGGGACTGGAGCGGCTGCAGGAGCTGGGACTGGAGCGGCTGCAGGAGCTGGGACTGGAGCGGCTGCAGGAGCTGGGACTGGAGCGGCTGCAGGAGCTGGGACTGGAGCGGCTGCAGGAGCTGGGACTGGAGCGGCTGCAGGAGCTGGGACTGGAGCGGCTGCAGGAGCTGGGACTGGAGCGGCTGCAGGAGCTGGGACTGGAGCATCTGCAGAGTCCACCGTAGGGGTCACAGTGGCCGTTGGATCTGTCACGGGACTTGGAGTGGCCGCAGGGTCTGTCACTAAGTTGATAGCAGTATCCATGGCAGCTCGATAGGCGTAAGCCAGGCCCCAGCATGTTACAATGATTTGTGTTACTTTGGAACTTCCCGAATCGCGACACCTTTTATTCAAGCATTCTGCCAGTTTTTGAGGATTTTGCACTTGTTCAGGGGTGAATTTCCAAAACACTGGGGGTGCCAACTGGTCTAGATGCCTGCCCATATCCTCCCATACTCCCTGCCACCCACAACTATACTGCCTCCGGGCAGATCTCCGGATGAGCTTCCTAAGTAGTTGTTTAACTTTAAGCAGAACCTGAAGTGCATTCAGGAGGCAGAACAACAGGACTATGCTGGTCTGAGTATCCCAAGGATATTCAATATCTTGGAGAGCTATTGTAATAAACTCGGAGGATAAGAGGGTGGTGAAGGAGGAAGGGAGAGTGATCAAGGAGGGTACAGGGGTGGTGAAGGAGAAAGGGAGAGTGATCAAGTAAGAAAAATTATCTTCCCCTTTCCCCTCCACAGATTGACTCCCTAATGAAAAAAGGCAACAGATACAATTGCTAATAGTTTCCAAAATACAGTTTCCAAAGTATAGAATCGAAGATGTTACTGAGTACAAATACCAGGTTAGAGTCATGGCCAGATATTTCATCATCTCATAAGCCACTGATACAACACACAGTACCATAATGGTCTGAAACCAGGGCCCGGAGAGGATAAACAACATGACAGAGAGCACATACGGAAAATAACGTGCTATAATACTCAATTTGGAAAACAGGCGCAGCACAGTTGAGATTAAAGCAATCAGCATTATGACAAGTGACTATTAAGCAGGTCTAATACTTATACCAATTTTAGTTTAACACACTCTGGTCAGATCTGCCGTTATCTCAACCTTTCGTGCCCCACGTCGGGCGCCAAAAAGACTGTCGTGGTTTAACCCGGCTGGCAGCTAAACACCACGCAGCCGTTCGCTCACCCTCCCCCCTCCCTCTCTGGGACGGGGGAGAGAAATGGAAAGTGAAGCCCGTGAGTTGAGATAAAGACAGTTTAATAAGACAGGAAAATAATAATAATAATAATAATAATGATGATACAATGGTGATAATACGAAAGTAATAATAGTATGTACAAACAAGTGATGCACAATGCAATTGCTCACCACCCGCTGACCGATGCCCAGCCTAACCCCGAGCAGTCCGGCCCCCTCCCCCCGGCTAGCCACCCCTATATATTGTTTAGCATGACGTCAGATGGTATGGAATACCCCTTTGGCTAGTTTGGGTCACCTGTCCTGGGTCTGTCCCCTCCCAGCTCTTACTGCACCCCCCAGCCTGCCCGTTGGCAGGACAGAGCAAAGGCTGAGATGTCCTTGGCTTAGTATAAGCACTGCTCTGCAACAATTAAAGCATCGGGGTGTTATCAGCACTCTTCTCATTCTAAGCCAAAACACAGCATTCCACCAGCTACTAGGAAGAAAATTAATTCTGTGCTAACTGAAACCAGGACAACAGAGCAAACGCTTGAAGGTTAGGGCACCTTGGTGTTTTGATACTGTGCAATTTCACATGTTTCTGGAAAAAGAGGGGGACTGAGCTGGTAGGATGCTTCAGCATTGCCCATGCGTCAATGCAAGGCTCAGCTTTCCTTTGTCCCTTCAATCCTTGCCCATGTTGAGGCAAAACAGCAGATTTGAGCTGCTCCTAGAAGACTGGGGTAGTATCTCCATCCTGCTGGGAGTAGGGGTCGCTCAAATGTATTGAAGTATTTAGTGTATATATTGAAGTATTCGAAGTATATTTAAGTACTTAGTATATGTATTATATATATTATAGTGGGTAATATTGGTGGTAGGGGGATGCTTGGACCAGATGATCTTGCAGATCTGTTCCAACCTTTATGATTCTATGAAAACCCATGGGGACTAACCTGCTGCTCCAAGGGAAGTCTTTGGGGGTGCTGAAACTGCTGTAACTCTCCCGTCAAGGTGATCCTGCCTTCCTGGCTCACAGCTGCCACCTGAGATATCGGGAGAGGGGAAAGAAAGGGCAAGCACATCAAAAGTTTAATCTTCCACAAAAAGCTCAAATGCAAAATTTAAAGATGTATCACCAAAAAAATAAATAATAAAGCTCCCTAAAGTATTTGTTTAATGTTTATCCAGTTCTGAATCCTTTTCTTGGCAAACAGTCTTGTTCTCCCTGTGAAGTGAAAGGGCTGGGACTGCCTGCCAAGTGTTTGAAGACTTCAGAACAGTACATGGGAGATCGTATCTCAAGGATGGAAGCAGAGCAAAAGCCTTCTCCCAAGTCCCAGGTGAAGGATGTTCCTGTTCAGCTAATGAAAAACAGAGTTTTCTGCATATGCTTTCATATGGGCGCATCATGCATCTGTTTATTTCTTGAAAGGAAAGCATCCTGGGAATTGTCAGCAGGGTCTCTGCTGCTTTGCACCTTGCCATCTTTTATTTCTGTATTACTATTATTGTTATCATTTGTTCCCTGTAAACTTGCCACTGAAGTGCTGGCTCTGAGATTTGAAGTCCTCATTTCTTGGACGACAAAATCTTTGTGGTTCTGAGCCAAGAGTTGGTGACTGGAATTTATTTAATGGATAAAGTTCTCTTGCACTTTTCTAAGCAACAGAGGTACACTGAATATTTGGATTTAAGGATGTTATAACTTCTTAAAACAAACAGAAAAAAACTTTGTATACCTATTTTCTATAGATATATACATTTTAATATATAAACTAATATGTCTATAAGGGCTGGTCTTGCTGCAGAGAATTTCCCTCCCTTAGGGGAAAAAAAAAGAAAAAAAAAAAGAGAGAGAAGGAGAAGGAAAATAAAATTAAAAGAAGAAATATCTCTCATGTTACAGGGAGCTGGTTAGAAGTTATTAGTGACAACCGTTTCAGGTCAGGATCCTTTGCACTTGAATGTCTAAGAAAAGATTAATTTTCACAAAGAAATAAACGATGATAAAGGAACAGGTGGGAAAAGGAACAGATCGGTATTTCAGCAATGAAAAAGGGCAAAGCGCACAGCCTTGGGAGATGGGAGAGACACCTGGTGGTCTCATGGGGCTGGTAATGAAAGAAGAAGTCTTCACCTCGAGGTCAGTGGGATCAAAGCTGGCTGAAGCCAAGCGGGATGATGGTGTCCATTAGGGGAGCTGATGGTCTCGGGGCACTTTTGGCTGGAAAGGGCATCTGCTTCTATGCCAGCTCCTTTGATGGTAAACTCAGTTTAGCAAAGGAGAGGTGACTAAGCCACAGAAAGCGAATTCCTTGCCCAGCTCCGACGCAGAGCCTGGAGGTCACGGCTAAGAACCACTGGCCCAGCTCTCTTGGGCACCGCAGCCTCTCTGAGAAGTTGCTTTTTACACAAAGTGGATGCAGAGTTTAAGTCACTTTTTTTTGTGGTTGCCACTTCTACAGAGCCTGTAAAGTTGGGCTTATGGCACACGATTCTCAGTCGCTGAACTGCTTCTATTGCCCAAGGTTTCACTTATTTCAGTACGTGCAGCACCTGGGGATATCTCATCACATTGATGAGAGTGCTGTATTTAATTGCATTGTCATCCAGGTCACCTGGGACATGACCAGGGGTTGGGAGATAAAAACGGGGACTGGGCAAGGAACTAAAAGAGTTTCCTCCTTCCCTGGCAAGCTGCTTGTTTTCCCTGACAGAGTGGTTGCAACCACCATCAGCTTTTAATGCAGGCAGTGAAACATTTGCTCAAATCCCTTGGAGAGTCCCTCTGTAAACAGCAAGAAACTCCATTAGCAGTGGCAGAGCTCTTCAACGGACGCCGTGGTGGCTCCTTTTCCTTCCCTCCTCCCTTTCCCCCTCTCCAGTGCTCCTAATTAGGTCATTAACTCCTAAATCAGGCACACCAAAGCTGCCGCCACGGCAGTGTAAGCGTCCCTGCCATGAAGGAAAAGTGGGCTCAGCATGGAAAGCCGGTACCTGCTCACTGCTCAGCTGCTCTGTGTGCTAATGGAACAGCCCTCCGTGGAGGCTCCTGTCTGGGGAATGGAAATCTAGTGTTTGCCACTTGTTGAGATATTTTTTTTCCTCTGTAAGCCACCTGCGTTTTATATATATATGTATATATTTCTTCCTGTTTTCCCCTTGCTTTCCTCTCCCCCTGATAACTTGCGCGTTGCAATTATTTTAAGTGAGTCTTCTGCAGCGTGCGAAGCAGGAGAGTTGCCTGCAGAGCTGAGACCAGGCCTGTGATTGGAGATCTGGAGCTGATAGCCCTCTTCTTGGCACTCAACCATTTCTTTTGACTTCAAAGCAAGAAACAAAAGATGTTTCAAGGACTTCTTTGGAAAATCACCATTAGATATGATGAGGCTTAGGGCCGTTTCCATGGCAATGGAGCCTTTTTACATTGTGATCATTGCTGCAAAATGGAAATGTTCTTTTGTCTCTGAAAGTCTGTTCACTTATTTATATGTGTGTATGTGTGTGTGCATTTCTTTCACCAACAAAAAATAATAAAAGGAATTAGATCTCATGGCAAGTTCCCTAAACTGAGTCACCTTTTCACCCTGGGAAGTTTTTCTTCATTCTTTAAACTCCTGCATCAAAGCAAAAACTTCACAAGGGTTTGATTTAAGCGAATATTAGTATTTAGGCCATCAGATTAACAGCCTTTTAACAGACAGAACCAACACGTAGTTGTCCCAGTAGACTGAACATGTGAGGAACAGCAAGTGATCTGTCAACCCAAAAGAACAAATCAAGCATCTCCCTGTGACTGTGAGTATCATCTCTCTTGTCCTCCGGTGCCTGATATCTTTGTGTCCGTTGCTTCATCCTATTACTTTGTCATCACTGATCATAGGTTGCTCGGAAATCAATGATGCAACCGAAACCCCAGGCTCCCCCCAAACTGTGTCACTTTCCGGAAGGGTAAATGCTTCTGTCTTCTTTTAGACATGGAGGTGGCCATTCGGGCACTCTGAAAATGGACCCTGGCTTTCTGATGAAAGTGCCTGAATTTTCTCTTTCAGATGACCACGTTATTGTTGGGCAGGGTAAAAGGAGAGCTGCAGGGAGGTGAGAAATACAGCTAAAGTCTAAAGAGTATTCTGTTCCATTTTTACAGTCATTGTCCTGCTTCCAGTCTATGCCTGTGACCAGAAATGCAAGAACCAAAGTGCCACAACTGGATGCCACATCAGGCAATTTAGAGAACCTTAGACAGCGTTTATACAGACTTCTCCATCTCATATGGCCTGTTCTGACTCTTGCCCAGGTCATTACTGAGAGCTCTGCATGGGTGGGAGCTGTACCTTGGTGCTTGATAGCCAGCTGCATGATCCCAAGGACCCTTCTGGTCCCTGTCCCCCCACCAGCCGTACAGCTTGGGGCCAGATCCTTGTGCAGCTCTGGACGATATGCAAAGAGCATGTCCATCCTGGAGCCTGTGCTCCCTCCTGGCATCACTCTTCTTCCTCACCACCCTTCATTGTGCTCAGTGGCCTTCCACTCATGATAGCAGCTGAGGAATCTACCCATAAAAACAGAGGTTTATCTCCTGCCAGTTTCCCCATTTGTTGTTTTATTGTCATTTCACTGCCAGTTAAATGGGGTTTTCTTCCACTCTCTCCTCACGCTCCTTTTGCTTGCATAAAACATGATGCTGTATTGTGAACAATGCAGGAATACATTACATAAATTTCTCTTTGATATCCAGTGTGTTTCCTGCTGTAATGGAATCAGAACAGAGCAACCTCTCCTCCCCGACATGTCAGATAACTCTCTATCTGCTCTCCATTAGGACAAATGTCTGCAAGCCTTTGAAGAGCTAAAGCACCATAAAGGAAAAAGAAAATGTTAAGGGTCCTCCAGTGGGTATCACTGGAAATAATTGGGTTGAATTAAGCGAAGGCAAAATTTAGGCCAACTAATGGGAATAAAAGAGCAAAGTCTGTTAGGCTGAGAAGTTGTCTCCGAAGCTATTAGCCTGGGGAACAGGCTCAAAGGAGGATGGTGCAAACTTTAAAGAGCAAAATGCATGATTTAGGGAGACAGTCTCTAAAGACAGTTGGTGAAAAATGTATGGCTTTGAGTCATTTTAAGCTAGACTGAAGTGAAGCACTTCAGACCATAATACAGTAAAGAACACCCTATTAGGCTGCGTAGAAGATGCTGACCTACTGAAACTCTTCCACATTGACTCCTTGTGCCTTGATAACTCAGAGAACAGCTCTGTGTGCACTTGTAAAGTGTATCTGTGTCCTGGCTGGTAGCTGCCATGTACCCAGCAGACTACAAATCCGGCTTGTTACGCAATATGAACTGGGGGAAATTATGTACGTCACTATCTCCCCGGAGTGGCTGCTTATTCCAAGTTGGAAAGCACACACCCTGTCAAGTTGTTTGTCGGCAGAAACCTGAAGGCAAAGTTCTGCTCTTTGACTTATGTTCCCTTAACGCTCTCTCCCACGCTGCTCTGGGCTATGGCATGAAACAGCCTGTTACATGTCACCGAGATATGCCTGAGCAGGTTGGCATCCCACATGGTCTAATCCATGCAGATTCAATGAGAGACTGGAGGAAAAATGCTCAAGTGCCACCCACACTTTCTGATTCTGACTAGTAACTGAGATTGGAAATGCTACAGATACCTTTACAAAGTGATGGGAGCAAGATGCCTCCTTTCATTTAAAGGTTTCTGCTTTGATTCTTCTTACTACTTTTTGGTATAACATTGGATTGTATTTTTTTAAAAAGTCTGCTTTTTTTTTTTTCTTTTTTTCTTTTTTTTTTTTTTTTCTCCAAAGAAACTAGAAAACTAATTCTTCCCCTTACACTATTAGACTTTCTGATGCTGACTCCACAGATCCACTGTCTAATTCCTCATCTCCATCTGGTGAAGTTCCAGTTCACAGTTCTTACCTCCGTATCATTGTCCTTCACTGCCAACCTCTCCTTATGTTTTTCTTAGATTTCTTATTCCAACGACACTTCCAAAATCACAGCTGCAGATCGAGACTGGAAAATGAAAGGCAGGCTGGGGTCATTCTGGATTGTGCGTTGCTGATGGGATGTAACCCTCAGCTTTCCATTTCTCTCTGATCATGTGGAATCCATGATTCAATTCCCAGCTATTCGTGTGACTGAGTTACATCCAAGCTTTGCTTTCTGGGACTCTTGTAGCTGGACATTTTTGGCCAGTAACTGCATTCATTCATCTGTAGTGTCATGCTTCTAAAGCTGTTAGTATACATGCTCTTTCAAAACTCGCTTGTTCTGGGACTCCCTGTCCCCTTTGCCATCATAAGCACTCAAAAATTCTTCCAGTTTACCGCTTTCATCCTCTCTCCTGGGTGCTTGCTGATCAGATCTTCTCAATGACATGCTAAGTTGTTTTACTGACATTGATGCATTATGCTGGACTCCATCAGCCCAGCAACCTTTGGGACCAGTCCTAGGAGTCAGGCAGCCAGACAGCTCAACTTGTCTCCATCAATCAGGAAGTGAGACTTTATTGGCCAGAATGAGGGCTACAGGTGTACGCCACTGTCACGGTTTTAAATAAACACGATCAGTTTGCCCAGTGCTAAGCAACTGTTTCTGAGAGCGTGTTGGTAAATGTGTTTATAAAGCATGAGAGTCCAATCCATCAGCCCTCAAAGAGCCTAATCAATATATTCCAATTTGATCTTAGAGAAGTTTCGCCTCTGGGAAGTTTAATTTATTTCAACTCATGACCATGAAAAAATGAACAGCCACAGCACTTTGACAAAATAGAAAAAGCGGATGATGTTGTATCCAGCACCCGTTCCATTTCAATTTTCCATTTTACCTGAACAAATCACCCCTACGACTTGAATGACCATGAAAACTGATCGAGCGATGGAGAGAGACTGCAGGCCAAAGGGGAGGCTGAAGGAATAAAATATGGATAGGAAACATGAGATGCAAGACTTCTGAGGTGCTTGGCTGTGTTAGCTTGCTGTGTGAGGAGTATAGCCAGAGAGGAATAGCTGTTGCTTAAAATACAAGCTAAATTCATTTGCGATTGCAATTGTACAAGGCTGTGTCTCTGTCTGACTAGGTCAGTATATAGAACCCTTCCCCTGCCTTTATATGAGGCTGCTCTTGCATGTTCTTGTAACTTTTTTGGTTATGATCCCAGTGCCCATTTTGCATGATCCCACATTTAGGAGCCAACTCGAAACCCTCCTTTAAAATGTTAGCACAGTGGCTACACAAATGACCATCTAGAGCTCTTCTCCCGAGCCACATCCAAGTGTTGCAGTGTTTGAGCAAATTAGTGCCAGAAATGAGTGGCTGATGAGCACCTCGCCAGTGAGCGCCCGCCTGAACATCGCAGCTGTGAACCCTGTGCTTTTGCCTCTCTGTCTGAAGAAATGTTTGGACAGGACCTGGTTTTCACATTTCTTTATTCCACCAAGTTGACTGTACCTTTAGCAGAAATACTAGGTGAAACTGTGCTGACATGACATGGGTATTCCAGGTAATCCAGTTTTTATTGACAGGCTCTCACCTCTGTTCTAGGGGTTAAGATCACAGTGCTCTAGTTAGATCAATGTACAAGATACTTCAAAGCATGTTTAACAAAAATACCATGTAAAACAAATGAAACATTCATTTCACTAACCCTCTAAGGAGTTAAGCCAAACAAGATACTTGACATACTTGTTATTTTACAGTATGTTGTGTGGTTTTTCTCAACCTGTGCTGGTTTCCGGCAAGGATTTTGTTCTGAACAGACCACAGGACTGTGTTATAAAGGCATCTTTCTGTGTTTCAGTCAAGATGGAGGCTGGAGGAGGAAAACAGGTGCCATCCCAACACTCACTTTCCTTCCTAGGAACCAGCACTGTGTAAATAACAATTTTTTTCTGGCCTTGCCCTATGCTGTCAAAAAGGATTTGGGGGAGGAGGCTCTGTTTAATGCTAATTTGTTAAGAATTGAATCTAGTGTCCTCAGCAAATGCAAATCAGTTGTTTATACTGATGCCAGAAAATGTAAAATCAGAAATGAGTGTGTTGATTTTCTTTCCTCCAACTGCATTTCATCCTAATGCTTTCTGCTTTGATGCTTCCTCCCCAATCTTATTTGATATAGCATCAGACCATCTTTTTTATGTCAAACATTTGCTTCAAAGCTTCTTGTAGCCTGTGCTAGTTGTCAAAAGTTGGAAGCAACACGTTTTAAGCATTCAGCAAGCATTCTTCCGAAAAGAAAACCACTATTTCTAATGAGCATTTGAGAGTGCGGTACATTGCAGAAACTGTTTTCTAAGATCTGTCACAAATGATTTACTTTTATTAGTTTTAATGGCCCTTAGCTACAGGCATGGAATATAAGTGAAAATTAAGATATTTTTCACAAGACAAAAATAGATTTAAATCAGAGATGGTGGGCATTTCCCTCCCCTAAATGATCCCCACTTCATTTTTGCTTCTGAAGAGGCACCCCTGCTCCAAGGAAATGACTTCATAGCATTACAGCAGGCACGTATCTCTCTGTTGACATCAGATGCACTTCTCCTAATCGTGCACAACGCTCTCATCAATAGCACTCGTGTCATTCCCATTGAAATGACTCCATATGCTCTACCAGGATTTGGCCTCAGACAGGACCATAGCAAGATGTTTCTAGTCAGAACTCTAGGTTTGTTTTTCCCTGCTACTGAACTGAAGGACTCATTTGAAACCAACGTTTATTAATTCCCATTTATA
The DNA here is from genome assembly GCF_009819795.1 of Aythya fuligula. NCBI lineage: Eukaryota > Metazoa > Chordata > Aves > Anseriformes > Anatidae > Aythya > Aythya fuligula. The sequence goes on from NC_045577.1 coordinate 7,788,726, forward strand.
ACCTCTCTGTCTCTTTTCATTTATCTGTGCTGCTCACAAACTCTGTCTCAGATAAAAGCATTTTCTTCCTGTTTGCATTCAGGCCATACTGTTCTTTACAGATTTTTAAAATTATTATTATTTTTTTTTGCATGTGCTTCTATAATGTCTATATCATCTCATTTTATTTTGTTCTGGGTAGAGAAGCAGTGGTATAGCTAAGCCCAGACACTTACATTGTGAGGGCTGCACCAAGAGACTCCCTGCAGGAGTAAGGCCCTGCCAGACTGGATGCGAACATGAGCAAAGCTCAAAAGGAAAAGTTGTTCTTAAAACAGAATAATTCCCTTCCCTTCCCTTCCCTTCCCTTCCCTTCCCTTCCCTTCCCTTCCCTTCCCTTCCCTTCCCTTCCCTTCCCTTCCCTTCCCTTCCCTTCCCTTCCCTTCCCTTCCCTTCCCTTCCCTTCCCTTCCCTTCCCTTCCCTTCCCTTCCCTTCCCTTCCCTTCCCTTCCCTTCCCTTCCCTTCCCTTCCCTTCCCTTCCCTTCCCTTCCCTTCCCTTTTCCTACTTCATTTCCCTAACATGACCATGTTATTCCTATTCCACAACTTTTGATGTTGTTTGCAACCCATAAGAGTGAAGTAGGAATCGGTGTTCCCTAGTACAGCTCCTCTGTCTCAAAGGAGAAACTCACCGTTTCTGTCCTAGTAGCTCCAGATTCAAACCTTCCTAACGACCCAAAAAGAATCAATTTCATCTCTCTTTCTAATTTTCAGCAGTTTTAGATCTTCCCTCTGGATGAGGTACAATCACTTGTAGTAAAGAACTATGATATCTAAGGAAAGCTACCAAAGCCACTCGATGCCAGGAGCTCCTCCTAATTAGTCTTTGGACTCATTTTCCAAGCTAAAAGTATCATTGTTTTTCCCCTTAGGTCCAGAACTGCACTCTCCATCTGGAATGTGCTCATTGAACTGGGCCTCTTTCATCATCCTCAGTAATTAAGCTTTTACAGCTAGAACCTAATTGATAACTTTGTTGTTGATTAAAAAGGCAGACGGTCTCCAGCTCTGCCCACAACATCATCGGCCACGTGGTGCTAGGAGAACGACTCCTTGTTGTCGTTGGGGAAGGAAACATTTGGGATCTGAGGACATGGAGGTGGCCAGATTGGGTTACCCCAATGAACTAGGAGACAGATTTCACCATGTCAGAGCAATTACTCTGGATTTACATCAACAGGCCTTGGAACACAGTTTGGTCAAGATTGCAAATCAGTGGAATAAAACTGAACTAATTTAACGGGGTTTCTCCTCTGAGTGCAGCCACTATTTAATGGTCACCTATAATTACTTAATTCGTTTACTATTATAATACATGCTTTGCAGCCCTTATAAATGTCCATTAAATGTGTCAAATCCCTTCCTGCTTTCCTCCACACACATGCAATTTCCTTGGCAAGTGAGAAGGTGGAACCAAATCCAAAGGTGAAAGAGGGATGTTACATGAAGAGGGCATGCTTTCCTGTCATTCAAATTCTCATGCTTGAATGACTAAGATGTACTCTGTAATGATGTCTTAAATGCAGCAGATTCTGTTCCCCAACGAGGAAGCCAAGCCTTATCCCCTTTCTGTAGTTACCAGTTTCAGTGAAGCTGCGCTGATTTAATCTCATGGAGGGCCCAGTTGTGGCTCTGACTGGAAATACGCCTGTAGCTAAGGAATGTTGACAGTGTAGAGGGATAATTCTGCCTTTTCATGAAGAAGGTTCTGAATTGGATCTACAGAGACACCTCATGCTTCAGGTTTTAGGAACTTGGTGACTCCTAGAGCACAGACGAACACCTAACAGTACAGGTCAGTTATCTGCTGTTCTCTTCTGACCTCTGCAGCAGCTCCAGCATTGAGTTCTGCTACTGCTGAAGCTCTGCTGCTAAAATGCATGAATGGTGTCTCTGCCAAATCCTATGTTCATACATCACCCCATATTTCCGGAAGTCCGATGGTCAAGCCCAGGTTAAAAGCACTTCTGAAAGCCCAAGCTATATTTATGTACAAAGCAATTCTCTTTGCACCCCAGCTCCATTTTGCAAAAACTCAGGAAGCACTCTGAATCTGGATGCTGGGAATAGCTGGATGGAGCAAGCTAGAGCAGCCCATGGGTTGTCCAACATTCAGTGACAGTGGAGCAGCATGGGGTAGGGCACCACAGAAACACCAGTCAGTCCTCGTATGAACCCTTTCCTGTTAGGTTTTTTGTCCCACTGCAGTTCCTCGCGCACATCCTGTGAGGATCCACCATCCAAGTGAGGCAGGCAGCAGAGACCTCTGCTCCAGTAAAACCAAATCCTTGCTGGTTTAACTGGGCAAAGAGCTGTCTGCTTCTGCTGGAGCTGTGATGTCCTAACGTGCTAGCGCAGAACACGATCTGCTCTGAACTCCATGGTTCAACAGACAGCCACATCATAACGAACAACCCTTAATCTGTCACTTGCATAAATCTCCTAAATCCGACCTTAATCCAAACTGTATGCCCAGAGCATGCTGGATTCATTGACTTGCTTGCTTTCTCTATTTAAATACACAGAAAAGACAGATTGGCGACCAACAGGCAGAATCTCAAGTGGTAGGTTGGAAAATGCAACTTAATCTGGGTTTGAAACTCTTCATTTAAATGTTGTGCACAGGCAGCAGACGGTGCTGGTGTCCTCTGGGATTCTGTTTACAAAAGGGGGGTCATCTCCCCAGCTCCTGCTTGCAGCATCTAAGCCTGTCTCTCTTTTTGCCTCCCCCAAAGGAAGTCAGAACAGAGGGATGACAGGAGAGTAATACAACAAACTATAACACATTGTGTAATTGAAATGGACCATAATCACTAATATTAAAGACAGTGAATCATTCTAATCGAGCCATGCTCGGCAAACAATGAAAAATTATGTGCCAGAAAAGCTAATGCTGGTTTTAAAATGAACAGAAATGAGACGAAATGGAACCTCACTCTTTATTCATGAAGGTCAATTTAACGTGATTATTTTTTCCCTGGCATCACAGCTTCGTGATTACTGTTGTATACCTCAGTGCTATTTTCTAACCTAATAACAGTAAAAAATAACCAGCTGGTGATGATTCTGTTTAAAGCAGAGACTAAATGCTCACAAAAACCTGCCACTGAACAGTTGCACATGCTAATCAGACACAGCTCCGCCAGATTCCCAGTAGAGTCCATATTTTGCAAATTTCAACTGGTTGACTACATTGAGAAATTAGATTATGCCTCGGACATTCAAAACTCGGAGCGATCTGCGTTCATTCATTCCTCCTGGGTGAAATCAAACCCTCCGTAGATCCAGCCAGGCGCTTTTAATTCATCCCACTCCATATCTTCCCATAATGTTTACCATCGTGCCGTACAATCGCTTTAGGGATTTGGCGTTGCAGCGGAGGCGACGGGGTTTGATTCTCCCTGGGCTGGTTCTCCCTTCGTCGGGAAGCAACAGCTTCGACTTAGTGAAGTTACTCCTGGTGTCAGCCAGGGACAGGCAGGAAAGGATCCATCCCCCAGCACAAGTGACACTGAAGGAGGGCTCTGCTGACGACATTGGGAGGAAAGCTGACACCACTAATAATTGATAATTGCCAGGCTTGCCAATGAGCGCTGTGAAATTCAAGGAGGGGGGAAGAAGGAGGAGGAAAAAAAGTTAATTAAAAAAAATGCCCAAATGTTTCTCTCTGCTCAGAGGAAAGTGTTGTTTATACTGGAATGAAGCAATGCCTTTTGTTTTGTTTATTTCTCAGCTGTCTGTAGATCTTAGCAGCAATGTTACTGAGGTTTATGCTATACAAATACAAATCTTTTTAATATATATTAATTTTTTTTTTACACATCTCATTTTTTTTAATTCTGCTAAAATCCCAGAGAGACAAATTAGTAAAGAGGCAGAGCTTTGCCAGGGAGCCTTCATTAGATCAGCACTAATAACTTTTTTCAGCAGCCATGGATGGCTTCTGACATCACAGCTCAAGCTTGTCCGAAAGCTAATTATTTTCCCTGTTATAAAACAAAGGTTCTGTATCAAAGGCCCATAATGTGACACAGCACACGCTCCAGATGCACTGATTTGCAAAATAAATCAACTGTGTCGGGGTGGAACTTGGGGGAGAAATTACAACAAATTGCAATTATACTTGCAGTGGTACGCTATTTAAATGCATTGTCGATTTGTTAAATGCAAGACACCGCATGTATCTTTTTCCAGGTTGCTTGTGGGGGAATAGAGGAGGAAAAATTCTTAGCGATCAAAAGGAGAAAAATCTTCTTCTCCTCCCCTGCACCCCTATACAGCTTCTTGCTGCCTACAAGTGCTATCGTGGCAGGCTGTATAGAAAATGTAAATGGTGTCGCAGGAAGGCAGACGTAGCCGGCAGGAGCAGACGGCTGGAGCCCATGGTTTGCAGAGCAAATTAAGAGATGCATTTAATAATGCACAGCACCCACTGCCCCTCTGTTTTTGTTACCTTGTTTAGGCTGCCATTGAACCACAGCACCAAAAGATCAACTTGTGAGAGTCTTGTTTGGCTTTTTCTTCCTCAGACATGAGCAGAAGATGTGCTTGTTCCCTTCTCCCTTCCTACCAGTCTCCTCCTGGAGCCATGATCCTCCAGATGGAGGCCGCCTGGCAGCATGCTATGAGCAGAGGCCTGCCCGTGTCCTGCCTCACCCTGCACAGCAGGGTCTGCAGGAACGGTGGGGACTCCATGGGTCTTCCCTACATTGGGTGGTGTCTCCAGATGCTCCCTGGCACCCACAAAGCCCTAGTGACAGGGGTGTGTGTCCTACAGGCCTTGGGTGCCATGAGAGACCTCATTGCTCTCTGCAATTACCTGGAAGGAAGGTGTGGGGAGCTGGGGGTCGGCCTCTTCTCAGAGATAACCAGTGATAGGACCAGAGGGGATGGCCTCAAGTTGTGCCAGGGGAGGTTCAGGTTGGAAATGAGGAGACATTTCCTCTCAGAAAGAGCAGTCAGGCATTGGGACAGGTTGCCCAGGGAGGTGGTGGAGTCACCGTCCCTGGGCGTGTTCAAGGAGAGGTTGGACGTGGTGCTTGGGGACAGGGTTTAGTGGTGACATGGGTGGTAGGGGAATGGTTGGACCAGATGATCTTGGAGGGCTTTTCTGACCTTAGTGATCCTATAATTCTGTGAGAGGGGAGCTCCTGAGCCAGGCACGGGCACCTCTCAGCCAGAGCTGGCAATGGCAGCACCCTCGGTCCCAGCTTGAATCTGCTCCCTGGCCTCGCAGTACTGGCCACATCCTCCTTTGTGATTGCATTTTCTGGGAGTTTTTTTTTTATTATTATTTTTTATTTTTACGCTTTTCCCCTTCCTATCCAGTCCTTAATTTATTTTCTCAGTTCCTTCTCCTTTTATCTCCTTCTGCCTGTGTGTTTCCAGCCTCTAATTTCTGCCACATTTCCTGTTTGAACTTCTCCTGTTCTATCTCCTTCCCCATGTTAATGTCATCTGTTTGCTTTACTCTTTGCAAACACTTTTCTTTTCATTTCCAGGGCTTGTTTCCCTTGAATTTGTGTCTCCTGTGTGTAGATACACACATACATATCCATCCACACACATATATATATACATAAATTGGGAAACCTTAGTCCTTTGTGTTTCAAAACTAGCCTGCGCCTGGAGTCAGTTTGTTATTCCAGTCTCATTCACGTTATTGAGTTATTTTCTTTGCTGCTATCAGTCTCTAAATACAATCCAGTAAAGATACAGCAATGATTTTTGACAACCTGACCTTTCTCTGCTTTCTTACACTTGTTTAATTAGGTACCGCATGCAGCTGTGACTTGATCTTTACAGTTTTCCAACCTCCCCGCCCCCTACCTGGGGGGGGGGGGGGGGAATAAAAAAGAGAGAGTTGTTGTCGAAAGAAGGTCATTTTTGACAGGTCTGCCAGTTATTTCAGGCGTCAGAAGGCCAGCAAGTTCTGCAGGAATGGCAGGCCGTGCTGTCTGTATTTTGCTTAACAAGTCAGAGAAAACTTTTGGCTGGGGGAGGCAGGGAATTAGGTGATTTACTGGTTTGATGAGGGCCTGCAGTGATTTAACCTTCAGGCACCTGATTTAAACCCAAATCTGACAAACAAGAAAGGCAGCAAGGAAAAGATCTGCCGGGTCTTTGTTTGGCTGGCTCGGATCTCCAGAGGAGCTGGGCAGACAGGACAGGAGCCCTCGCAGGTCCTCAGCTATGGGAAATTACCCGGTGCCAGCTTCAAGGGGCAATTGCAGGCAATCCTTACAAGCAGAGTATTGCTTTCCCAAATGAAATACATTAGTTTAGGTAGCATATGAGCTCGTGCACAGTAAAATCAAAGGTGCCTTTTCTGTTGCTAGTGGATCATGCGACTATTTGGGTTTTCAGCAGGCTCACATCCATCTCTCAAACTCCTCAGGGCACTGTAGGGAGAGTCCGTGCTCTGATCAGCAGCTCTCAGCCTTGAGAGCCACAAGCCCACGAGCGGTTCCCTCATGGCTGTTCTGGCCAAATGGGACAGCAGGGAGAGTATTGCTGTTGTTCCACATGGCTGCCAGAGCTGCCACTGCATGCACCCCAAATCCCTCTTCATCCAACAGAAAAGTTGAGGCTGGCACTCCATGGCAATGCGATGTGTACAGGCTCTGGTCCCATTTTCCAACGATCTTATTTATGGCTTTATTGTTGAGAAAGATCTTATTTTAACACAGGTGGTTAGTAGGTTTACCCATTTTGATATACGTGCTAGCTCAATCTGCTGCAGTACCCATTCAAAGCCCATGAAGACAACTGGAGTCCTTCAGCTTCCCCATGCCCTCTAGTACAGATCCTTCTGTCCTGACACAGGCAGATCTCCCACTGTCTTCCAGGTGCATACATTACTTGTATTTTGGTATGGATATTATTTAAGCAAAAGGACATGACAAACTGCCTAGTAACGCTGATTAATGGGTGCCCCAGGGGAATAGTGAGGCATGAGATGAAGTTAAATATCTCCAATGCGCATTACTCAACACTGCCACACCACCTGAAGTGTCTCATTGTGCCTAAAAAATGGATTTCCTTTTACAAAGGAACATTTTTAATGTTTCACATTAATTTTCTCAAAAGTTCTTACACTGTGAAAAATATTCCCTATGGAAAGCCACCTCTCCCCACCTCTGCCATCACTGCCTCCCACCAAGCCTCGCCCTACAGGTGTCCAATGTATCTTTGACAAGGTGAAATAGCTCAGTGCATGTTCTGATAACCCACTTGCCTACCTTGATTTATACTGCACACGCATGTGGTGTTGCTTTGAAAGCCAATGGGTTTCTCCTGTGATGCAAAGCTAACAAAAATACTTCTCACCGTGCAGACCGCCATACAAATTGGTCCTAAATCCTTGAGCTGCATCCTCTACTGTCCCAAAACACCACAGAAATCAAGTAATGCCCCTGGAAGCTCTGACCATCCAAGGTTCTCTTTGGTGCTAATGACACTATTTGTTTGCTAAACCTGTCCTTATGGACACAAAATCTGCCCTGAATTTGGAGTGATTATGCATGCATAAGCAGGCAACTCCCAGTGTCCTTGGGCTTCACAGGAGTTCGTGGCAGAAGGACTTCAAATGTTTTTTCAGTGGCTCAGAAGGCTGGCTGCAAAGCGATTACTCAAATGTTTTAAGTTATGCGTGTGCTTCACGCAGACCTAGCAGAGAATTTAAGTCTATGTACTAAAAAAACCTTGCCGACGCTTAGTTAAACATATCATGTACAACTAGTAGGCCATAGTTCTTTTCCCTCTGATTTTATTTTTATTAAAATTTATGGATACTAAAGATCAGAGATTTAATACATGGATATAAAACAGCATTCTCGGATTGTATTCGCAACAGATAGTAGATACTACTATCACATAGTTCATTCTTCCAACAGAAAGATCCATGCGCAGATAAGAAACATTTGGTCATTCATCACGTACTCGTTCTCAATAGACCACATAGATAAATAAAGAAAACAACATTTTCCATAAAAAAAGAGAACTCTTCCTTGAAATTTATTCACCTAAAATATTAGTGCACATGATATAATAAGGACTGATAATGTATCTGCTTTAAAAAAGGAAAGGGGTGAGTAATAGGGACACTGGCAGCATTCTCTGACTGTAGGAGGAAGCACTGGGAGCTGGGGGGGTTGATACCTAAGGCTAAATTTTGAGATGGCTGCTATTTGGCACCATGAGTCACAGAAATAACTTTGTGTCAAATCAACCTAGGGACCCATCATCTTTTAGACTGAAAATCAGGATATATTCACCCCAAATCTGTGGAGTGTCTTTAGTTTAAACTTGATGCTGCAAAAGAATGGTGGCCCATTTGTTTTCAGTGACTCGCTTTTTAACCTCTGTCAGCTTGTTGGGAAAAAAATGAGTATTTAAATAACCATCGTTCAGTGGCAGAGACCACAGCGCAGGTGTGAATTCTGCACCGGCAAAGCGAGCCTTCGAAGGGGAGATTGCCCTTCTCAGGCGATGCCCTTGGGCAGGCTGTGAACTGCTGCGAATAACCAAGTCCCCAGCCTCATCCTGAGGCTAATAGCTTGCGTGATGAATTTCAAGGCAGAGCAAATTTCGGCGGTCCCGTGATGAGAAACTGGAATTTGCACTGCAAATTGTCGTGCAGGTGCGAGGGGTGCTCACACGCAGGTGACGGGGCTGGCTCATGGGCAGCTGTCACTTCTGCCAGGCCCTGGGAGATGAGGTGAGTTTTACACTGAGTTTACAACAGCCTGAGCTGTCCTGAGGTTAGAGGATGTGATGGCTGTTTCCTAATGCCCAGAGTCCTGCGTAGTGCACTGCTCCCGTGGATTTGATTTACAGAGTCCTCAGGATGCTCTATTTTATGCCAGGGCAGGAAGACTTCTGAAAAGACAGTGCTTTGGGTCTAATCATCCACTTTGCTTGCTCAGCCTGAAGTCAGCTTTGTAGCTGAGTTGAAGCTTCCCTCTCTACTGAATGGACAACCCACGTGGGCCAGGGAGGATACTCTAGTGGGATATGAATGCTGTTCATCTTGGAGACAGGGCAGAGAAAAAGCATTGAGTCTTCCTTTGCTTCTGCAGTCACTGTGGATCCATAGCTAAGCGTAGCCTTGTTAAAATCTCATGTAAGAATACAAACTAGAGGAGAGCTATTTTCAGTGCCATCAAGAAATACTGCGGACCTTAAAAAGTCTGGGAGCTAGGCTGCTTGGTTTCAGACATTACCAACTGGAGGTTTTAAATGAATCATTTATCAGAGCACAGCAGCATGCCTTTCTCATAATTGGCCAGAGAAGAGGGTTCAAACATGGGAAACCACAGGTACAAGGCCTTTGTACATCCTTCTCCGAGTCCAGGCTCACACAAACACTCCAAACCAGAACAAACTCCAAAGTTTTGAGATTTGTGCAGATCTGTGCAGGACTGGATTAGCAACAGAGCAGGGAAAAGCTCTGCCTGTCGAGTGCTCCGAGCAGGTCTTCGGGGTCTGCAGACACTGAAACCACATATCTGAAAATGATTGAGTTACCCGAGTAATTATTAAATTGGATACCAGTCAAATCTGTTCTGCTCTTTATTATACACAATGATTCACCATTTATAGGGCCATAAATTCATTTGGAAGGGGTGTAGCAAATCCAGGCTGGGGACAGACTGGAAAGGATTGGAAGAGAAGCTGAAGCTCCAAATTCTGGCTCCTCTCCAGGGGGTGAGAAGGGAAGCCCTCTGACCTGCACATGGCAGCTGGTGATTTGTAACCCTCCCTGGAACCACTCCAGCAGGCACTCAGCACCTCGCCTCCCATGCTCTGCAGGGGCTGAAACACACGTGTACGGGGAAACAACTTTGCCCATGTGCCAGAAACCTCACTGCTCCTTTTCATGTTCTCTTTTATCCACTAACTCTCAGCCATCCCGTCTGACTGTCCATCCACCAAGCCAGCTTCCCATCTGACAACGTAGTTTAATTTCTTAAAGCAGCTCCTTACCGAGGATTCACGTAAGCAGTTGTTTGTTTATTTTGCCTTCTGGGAAATGGTTTAAATTGCCATGCTTTGATCACCTATTTTCCCTCCACACACAAACAGACAAGAGAAATAAAAACAGTTCCAGTGAAAACAGGGTCTATTTTGCAAATAATCCCGTTTTTGGAAAAAAAAAAATAATGGGGAAAAATGCTTCACTACAGACAATTTGGACATCCTCGTGTTTTCCCCTGCTCTTGTTCCCTTGGCAGCTGGTAGAGGCAGATTATACAGAATTGCCATCCAACACTCAGAGGCACCAAGGGGCTTTGTTAGACTCACCAGTTTCAGAGAGCAGAGCTTGTCCAAGGAAAACATCTTGTTGCTCTACTTATTTTGTACTGAAATCTTCACCTCCACAGCTAACTTCCCTTGTTCTTATAGATGCCTAATGAAAGTTTTGCTTCTTGGAGGCCTGGATTAGTCAAGCACCAGTCAGCAACTAAAAAAGCAGTTAAGTTCCTTTGTATCTGCTAAAACCTAAAGCATCTACTCAATTCCTCAGTAAACAGACTCATCGTTTTTATCTGGTTCTAGGTGTGTTTTTTGTGGATTTGACTTCTGCTACCTGCACAAAGGATTCCCATTTTTTGAAGAGATCTCTCTATCAGGGAAAACATAATTTCTCTGCTGCTCCCCATCTCTGAGCAAGACAGCAGAAGAAAAACTTGCCCAAATCCCACAGATTACTTTATCCTTCTAATTGTGAAAGTCTTTGTTTTTCCATCTGTCAGTGACAAGAACTTAGTTTTGCAAAACTGCTAAAAAAAAAAAAAAAAAAAAAAAAAAAGAATCGGGAGGTTTTTGCCAATCTGAACGTGGAAAGCATTAGTGAATCTGAAAAGTTGGATGAAGTTCAGTTACATTTTGCACCGTGAACTTGAAAACCTCCGTTTGGCTGAGAAAATATGTTAGAAAGTGAAAAAGCAGATGCTGCTTTCCAGCTCTGTCATTCACTTTTTAAATGTATTGCTCAATAATCAGTAAAACACAGCTCTCTCAGGTGTTAAAACATCTGGGATTTGACATCTCTCTTAACCCAGATCACTGGGAATTCAGAATTGACTCACCAAGTTTCCTAGAACAGAACAGGTAAGTTGGCTGAATTTAATCCCATTAGCTGAACGTCCACGTTTCACCAGCTTTAACTCACAGATCCAAGCTGTCAGCAAGCATCTCTTTTGTGTGCAAGTCGGTGATTTCAGGAACATACCACAGAACAGACTGAATATCCAAACAAACTGTGGTTGCACGCTCGTCTATGGCAATGCAGGGAGAATCTGTGTGGGCAATTAAAGAGCTGGCAGTCACCGGTGGTCGTCTGTCCCAGCTCTGCCTGCGAGCCAAACAAAAGCTGCATCAAAGTTTGACCCACGGGAATGTGTCTCTTAGACACATGGTGTGGTCTAACACCGGGGAGGGGGCTTTTTCATAGTTCATTTTACTGCAGTTGTTCCTAGATCCTTGCCAAATCTGTCCAGGAAATGCTGGGTTTTGACACCCACAGCAGAACTGCAGGGAACTTGCAGCAAGCATCAGCTCTGAGTGCAGAAAGACCTTGGCCACCTCTTCTATCTCCTCCTTGCTGTTCAACTTAAACTATTTCTAGTGCCGTTGCAGCTCTCTTAAAGTTAGGCAGAGATGTTGTGCAAAATAAGGATTGGACTTTAAAAACAACTAATTCACTGGTCACTGATTGTGTGTTAATTAGTATCTTTCTGTCCCTGCTTTAAGAAAAATGGTCCACAGATGGCTTCAGCCTGAGAAAAAAATGCAGTTTTTGTTCTAGCAATCCTGTTTGTGTCCTGCCACCACCCCTCCAGCTACCCTCTAATTGAACAAAGTGGACTTAATTTGAATTAAACTGTCAAAAATCTTCCACTTAAATTGATTTATCAGCCTTCCTGCCTGAAATGGATTCATTTCTGCACAATATATATGAAGTGTGTGTTGATGGATTGCATTTCACGGAATGGAAACATTTTTTATGCATCTTCATTAGATTCAGCTCAGGTATGCAAAGGAAAGAGGGGGAGAGAGCAGGGGAGAGGGAAGGAGAGGGAAGAAGTGTGCAAGAGCACGTGAGGGAGGAAGCGAGGGACGAGACTCCAGCTGGAGACTTGTGGCAATTATTTTTCACTGACTTTGTATGTACAGAACCAATACATCGTTCCTGTTGCCCCCATGCACCCAGAGGTGACCGTGGTGGTACTGAACAGATTTTGAGCAGGAATCTTGTTGGGGACCCTGCGTGCTGCCCCAGCAGCCTGCTGGTGTCTGCCCATGGAGTCTGCTGGAGCCAGTGACCTAGCAGCTGAGCTGCTCACACAAGCCCTCTGTGACTGTGTCCTGCCAATCTAGACAGCCAGGTTACTTTAAATAAGATATATATATATGTGTATATATATATATTTGATTAAAGAACTAAAGAGGAGATTCTTGCTAACCCCCAAAGGGATAGGCACACTCCTGTAAGCAGCTGAGCTGTCTGATCTGAAGGACCTCCCACACGGTCCATGACCAGCAGCAGAGGGTGGGATGGAAGATCATTATCCTTTTATTTGGCACGGCTCTGTTTGGAGAAATGCGGACCTTTACCCTCAGAGAAGAACCCCACTTGGAGACAAGTAGCACACTACGCTGGGCTGGCGCACAGGAGACCACTGTGGCTGCCTGTCAGTGCCCCCTGGGACAATCAAATCAAAGCGTTCTCCAGTGAGATGCTTTTCAAATGGAGGCTTACACAGAAGGGTATTAGAGAGAGAAAAATCAAAAGCTTCAGCCAGCTCCACTAAAAGCCTTTCAATTATAAAAAATTGTTATTGTCTTTATTTCTGTTCTTTTCCTGACCTAGAGTGTGTTTAATGCGGTAGGAACCATTCGACAAACTCAATTAATTTCCACTTAGAATAAGGTATTTAATCTGAAGAGTTTTAGATGAACCAGGGCAGGTGCAGTTTGACTCTCTGATTGATTGAATTAAACTTCTATTCATTTCCAGCCATGCCAGATCCAAAATTTTTTCAACAGTTTCTGTCTTCTGTTCCTGCTCTCTGACATTCTCTTTCCCTCCTCCTGGACAAAAGAATCGACTCAAAAGGGGTATCAGTTTCTGAAAATGGTTGAAGCAAACGTCACAGGCAGAAAATACCAGAGGGAAGATGCCTGGTGTGGAGAAGGCAAAGGAGGAATTGCACTGCTTGCAGAGAAGGAAGGAAATGACACCAAGACTGTTTCTTGAAAGCTAGCTAGGCAGACTTGATGCTCATGGGAAATGAGGGATATTTGTCCAGTGAATTGATGCTGTCAGGGATGGATTTTTCTGAACGATTTAGCACATGCGGTGCTGAGCACCAAGTCCTTTCGCAGGTAACAATCCCCTAAACACAAGACCTGGAGTTTTACGGAAAATCCATCTCCAGTGGCCTCATGCAAACCTGATCGAAGGCATTGGGAATGTTTCCCATGGTTTCAAGTAGCTTTGGAAAGGTCTTACGCCAGCAGGTGTGCAATTTCTTGTGAAACCTGCCTGTGGAGAAGCAGAGAGCTCTGCCACCGATGACTGAAGCAGTAACATTCAGTCCGTATCTGGAACCCACATCTTTTCGGATGAAGGTTGCCACAAGGAGACACCAAGAGTCTGCTCCCTTTACACCCCCTCCCTCCTGCTCCTTCACCAGCAAGAATATGAATCAAGCCCTGAAGAGAGCTGTCAGTGAGGGATGATTTCCCTGTGATTATTGCCTGGGTGAGAGATTATGCCTTGTTTTTTTGCAAACTGCCTTATTTGCAGAGCAGAACGCATTGGGCTCATGTCCAATTGATACATTCCTCTTCAAACAGCAGATCCAACTGCAGAGTGAGATGCAAATTTAATTATTCCACATGTAGGAAACAGAAATGGAATCTCATTGTTAAATTTGTTCTCCTACGTTGGAAAGATACAAAAAAAAAAAAAAAAAAAAAAGGTGCTGAAGTGGCCTGTGTGAGCAGAATACATTTCACTCCCCAGGGCCGAAGAGAAATGAACTCTGTTCCTGATGCAGAAGCTTCACTGGATGGAATTATTTATTTTTATTTTTTTTCCTCTTCCATATTCAGCATTACGATGAGCTGCTGAAACTTCTTCCTCATATGCATGCATGTGTGTGACTCATTTCGAGGAAGCGTTTGGGGACCACTTTGCTTCCCTTTGGAAGTAGTCTCCTGGGATGAGAACCAAGCTAGTTGGACCTTAGATAAGGGGACTTCTAGATCAGAGCGGAGACAAACGGTTTTGCCTCACTTGGATTTGTTCCACTTGGCTTAGCTCGGTTAAAGCTGCTTTGGGGACTGCTGTAATCTTGTTTCTTGCTGTCCTTTACAAGGGGGTGGGACACCTCTCCCATGGTCCCATTTTTCTACTGATGTCTATAGTTTCTGAGAGAAAGACATCTATTTGGAAGGTTTTGCCTTCTTTCTCTGTGTATTTCTCTCTCACTGCTAATTGCTGCACCTTTCTCCATGCCCTTCTTAGATAACTCTAGCTGTATGGAGGACAGAGGCACTGTGGATGTTACAAATGGAAAGGAGGCTCATGGCATGAAGCACCATCCTCTTTGGTTCTGAGTTACTTGGTCACCCTGAGTTCTTGGGTTTATTTGTGCAGAAGTGGTTCCGAGGTCTACTTTCAGGACAAATTGCTCCTTCCATCCATCCTTCCATTCATCCACCCACCCACCCAACTCCATAGCATCTGGCTCCAGGAGCTGGTGCTCCACAGAGACAAGAATGCAGAAGGCTCCAAGCTTCATTTGCAGCAAGAGCTGATGTAACGTCATGGCAGTCCAAGGAAAGGCTTTGGTCTGCTTACAAAAAGGACAGCTTTGTGCAAGCCTGCACTTCAGGTCTGTCCCCTTGAACTTGCAATTCAGGGACTGCAGCTCTTGTCTCAAGGACAATTTGCCTCAGCTTCGGACAGTCCTGGAAACCTCCCACTCATAAGCTGAGCGTAACTGATGAAACCTGTCCTAAGAGGCAGCAGCAGGGCCCAGAGCCACGCAAGCTCACCTGCCTTAGACCGACTGCTGCCCCAAAGCCAGTGTCACGCTCTGTCCAGTGATGGATCAGCCAAGCCAGGCCCATTCATTATAGCTCCTATCTTATGATAGCAGGAATAGATCCTGTGCACTGTCACCGAGAGGAAAACTCCATCTTTTATTGCCCAGTGCATCCCTCATAGCCATAAGCTATCGAGTAACATCAACATGGATGGGAAAAGTGTCCATGACTGAAATCTCTTTAATAGATTGCACATCACCCCTCAGAGCAGAGGCACTCCTGGGGCATTCATCTCCTGCTGTTCATTTGCAGATGCCTGCAGATCTTCTTCTTCCATGAGCTGCCTGTAATTTCCTTCTGGAGGCATGCTCCCCTTCTGTACATGAGCATATCAAGAAGATCTCCTTTGTCTGAGCAAATTTCCAACCAGGAGCAGAACAAGGGGTGAGCAAGACTCCAGACAAGTGCAGAGCATGGTTCTATTTAGACCCATGCTGTGCATCGGCAGAGTCCTTATTAAAAAGGGTTTATTTCCTGAAATGACCAAGCAGGATCTGAGTGGCAGGTGTGTGGTGGTTTTTAAGCACGGATCATTTCTGTGAAGTGGTTTGCAGCATAACCCCCAGATAAATGTACAGGTGAGGGGGTGAAGAGCTGCAACACAAGGGCAGCCAGGGGCAAGAATTTTTTAATTAGCTTTTACACTGGAGAAAGTGTTTGTGTGGCCACACTTTTAGCTCAGGGGAATCCTTAACCCAGCCTTGCATAGCCTGAGCCTGCTTGCTGCTAAAAAGAAAAGGACTTAGTCAAACGGGAAATAAGCATTGGGTCACAGCTAAGAGAACATCATTTTCTACCAAACTCTTTCCGTGTTTACCATATTAAATGATCAACACATTTGCTCTGTATCAAACTGTGCAGATGTAACATTAAAAGGTCAGCTGTTAGCCTGCAAAGGGATTCCACCTCTCTCTCTTAAAGCTGATGCTCAGTTCTGAACAGGTCCCTCCGGTGCCCCTGTAACAGCATTAATGCTCCGAGTGGCCGTATTGTGGCTCTCATTTGCAGAGCGTGGATCCTCTTCATTAAGGTTCAGACTCCCACTGTGAAGATGGGAGCTGACTTTCTAATGGCACTTGAATAACTGGGGAAACTGAGACACGTGGAGATTGAACTCCTTCAGTAAGAAAAATCAGTCTCAAATTCCTTATTCTCAGCCTCCCGTTCCAATCTTCAGTCAGGTTTCCTCACAGTAGAGTCTGTGGGATTAAACCTTCAAAAAAAATCACAGAATTGGGAAACTGTAAAAAGCCTGGATCTCTTCCATCCGAATTGTTAATCTGTATGATCAGTAATTCTAGAACAAATAAAATGAGAATATCTTTTGATGCAGTGATATTTGAAGGAGTATGAAAATCAGAGGCAATGAAAGAGCAAGGCATTTCTCATGTCTTGTATTCATGTAATATTGGCTGGCCTACCCTTGGGAGCAGCTTATAATATAAGAGCTGTATTATTACTTAGCCCGTTTGAGACAGATAAGAACTAATCTCCCTTGAACCTCTCTGCCAGACCTGATCCTTAGAGCCTGGCAGGGCCATGCATTTGTTTATGTTTTAGTTCAGCAAAGGATTTAAGGCCCTGTTTATCTTTAAGGCTCCTAGTAGATGCACTAACTTTCAGGTATTTTTCATTGAAGAATGAGCCCTTCAGTGAATCAAAGCCTTGTTACGTCCCCGTAGCAGATGGGAGAGGGTGGAAGCCTGGCCCCACCTGCCCAACTTGCTAATGGAAGCAGCTGAGCCAGAATGCAGATGTTGCCACGCTTACCTTTATTTCACAGAGGAAGTCGGGGGGAGAGGGAGTTTTGAGATTTAGAGCATATCTATACTCACAAGACTATGCAAATTACTTATTACTCTGGCTTCCAGCCTGTGCTTGGAAGTACAATATAGGTTAATTAAAGACACAAGAGAGAAGGTGGAAGATGCACAGATTGGATGAAGCAATGGTGGTGTGGCGAAAGCTGAGGAAAGAAGTCCCAATTGTATTTCTGGAGAGAAAACTGACTCCACAAACCAGCTTTGCCTTTTCTTTTGGTGAGGAAAGGCAAGTATCGGAGTGTTGAGCAGAGAAATGACCTGGTGGAAGGTGTCCCTGCCCATGGCGGGGCAGTTGGAACTGGATGCTCTTTGTAGGTCCCTCCCAACTCAAACCATTTCATGATGCTGTGATTCTGTGAAAGTGGCTGCTGTTGACACTGATTGTTCCCACTTCAGCACCATGGGAAAAGTGGGACACATTTCTGTGTGTGCTTTCCTCGAAGTCATGTCTTCCTGCTCAGGCACGCACAGGGTGTTAATGACTTGCAGAGGGCAAAGAGCCTCATTCCCCACGAACGATGTGGCATGTCTTATGGTCTTCTGGCATATTGAAGCCAAGAAGGCGTGGGAGGTCTTTCTGAAAGACAAGTTTCAGTCACAAACCTTCTGTTTCTTGGGTCAGAGCAGGGACAATTATGAGAAATTTGGCAATGTGTAGTGGAAGGAGGTAAATGACCCAATAATGTGCTCATGTCTTGATCCAGGAAGGGTCTTTGCGTGCCAGGACTGTTATGCCTGTTTTATCCCCACATTAAGGACGCAGCAAAGAAACTGGTATGACATTGTCATTCCTGCAACTTCTGCAAGCACTAAATCTTGCTTTGCTTTTCCTATTTTCTTTTCTACATTTTTTTTCTTTTAATAGCTATCCAAGGCTTTTTTACTGAAGCCATAAAAATACAAGTTATGAAAAGAAAAAAAAAAAAAAAAAAAAAAGGTTCTTTCTAGGCAGGGGAATGTGCCTTTGTATGTGCTTGCGTACTGAGTAACACGAGAGGGGACCTGATCCTCCATATGTTTATAGGACGTGTTACACAATAGGGACCTGAATCTGATTGAGCCTTCCAGGCACAACTGTAATGTAAATATTAATTAACATTAATGGTCTGCGGCCTTGCCTGTCAGCTGGAAGCCAGCAAAGCCGTGCGCAACAGAGTGGTATTAATTTGTTGTTGGAGTCCTGAAAGCCGTGAGTCCGGTGGTGTGATGAGCCCAGCAGCTTCACTCCCACGTGTCTGCTCCTCTTTGCTCCTGGATCCTTCACAGGGAGTGAAATCAAAACTGGGATGAGATGCCAGGGCTGCTTCAAAGAGCCCTGGGACATGGGAGGGAGGCAGGCTCGTTGCAGAGCACCCCACACTGCTGTGGGTCCTCACGTCTCTAGCTCTAGGCACGGTGCCGCTCATTTCTCAAGCTGGGAACACCATCTGCAAATGTGGGTCACACTTCCACAGGCCTCTCACCTTCTCCTGCAGGGCCCTGAGCGGCACCTCAGCCTTTTTGCAAGCAGGCACACAGCAGTCGTTCGGGGGGCTCCAGCCTCAACATCTCCGTTCCCCACTTGCTGCCATACTGTGGGCCCAATTCTCAGCCACAGCCTCTCCCCCACTTTCCCTCCCTCCTTCTCTCTGCAAGCACCTCTGATGAATTATTAATTGCAGCTCATCCAATTAAAGGGCTCCCGCATGTTAATAATTCATGGCTGCTCGTCAGAGCTGTTGGCGGGCAGGCTAGCAGCACTAGGGTTGGGGCTCCGGTGAACTGAGAGGAGTGAAGTGCAATAAAGAAAGGAAGAAATCAATAGTGTAGCACAGGCTGTACACATCTAGGAGACTCTTTATTATATCTGAAAATTGCTTTCTGTGATTGCTACCATCATTACTTCTGTATTTATTTTTTAACGACTCGTCCATCATGGAGGCTGTATACATAACGGAGAAGGCCAATTGCACTAAAACAGTTAAATTCTTTTAATACCTGGCACTGGGTGAAAGCAGTAATGAGTTCATTTTGTCTCTGCTCCCTCTTACGGTGAAACCTGCCTGGTCCAGAAGCCAGTTTCAGTGCTCTCTCTGTAAGTTTGAATAGATCTACTGCTTTCCCCCTGGAAATGGACCCATCAATGATGTTTGTGAGGGTGACTTGGAGCTTAGCAGCTTTCACATTAGTATACAAAAGGAGGTCCCAGAACATGAGGACACCAGCAGAGTATTCAGAGGACACGTGAGAGTGGTGGTGGTACAGAACCTGCCCTCATCGGGGCAGGGAAGAGAGGAAAAGGGAAACATTTCCTGAGCTTTGAGATGAGTTGGTAGTAGAGAAAAGGTAGGCACGATAGCCTGGGCTGAGGGCCATGGAAGCTGTACACATTAGAGGTGATTTAGTCTCCTACAAGGCAATTTGAATCATGAAGTGAAATTGTAGATTTTGGTGTGTGGGCATTGTCTCAGGGAGCAAATCCAAACTGAAAAGTGGCCAGCCCCCTTGTTGTCTCAGGAAAAGGTACACAAAAAAAAAGGGATAGGAGATAAAGCCAGAAAAACTCAGAGCAGAAATGAGATCCACTTTTTTTTTTTTTTTTTTCTTTTCCTTTTTCTTTTTATTGCCAGTGATGGCAACCGACTGAAAGAAAATGCTCACAGTGTCTTTCACTGAGGGGACGTGCAGGTGAAAATCACAGCAGGAGGCAAAGGCCTCAAACTCCAGGTAATGGTTTACTGCCAGTAAATAACCCACTGAAATGGTGTGGACTATATTGAGCAGGAAGCCAGCTTAAACCAAATAGCTTTGTCCTCACAAGTCTTTTGTCTCTGCAGTGGGCTGTCTTTAATAGGGGTCATTCCCTCCTTTTATAACCTTGGGGACTATGAAGAGGAGGTCAGGTCTACTGGAAGCTGGGGAACTCTTTGTAGCCTTGCACGCTGGGGACATTTAGCTTTAAACCAAATTTGATGGAAACTATGAGGGGAAAAAAAAAAAAAAAAAGGAAGAAACATTGCTGATGTGTGGTACAATTGGTTGTACGTGTGGGTTGTGAGCTTATTTTGAAAGAAATCATGACTTTGTACAACATCTACTTCAGTGAGCCTTCAGAATGGGGCTTTCCACCACACTGCAAATGCATAATATTGATGAAACACTGTTCCCTGCATGGGGGTGTGATATGACTGACTCATGGATTCTAAAATATGTAAGAACTTGGAGAGAACAGTTATTCTCTTTTTAATGTAAGTGATTTTAGTACTGATTTGAGAGCCCTGAGGAGAACGTGGAGCACAGTCTTCATGGCCCATTCAGTCTTCGGTCTCTTAGCTGCAATTTACAATTAGTGCTAATTTGATTGTGGTTTCTGTGGTGTGGATCATGACGACCTTTTATACCCTGCTGATCTAGCACTGCAATTCGGTGGATCTTCCCCAGTGGACAGTAGATATTTGAGACTCTGACACCACCAAACTACCCCTCCTGAAATGCTTTGTTCAGACCCAGCTCCTGGTCAGCCTGCTTCTGAAGGCGTTCAGGCTGACAACTGTTCCCCTTCATTTCTGTTTCCACATCCTTCCTCCCAGTTTCATACACTGAAGGTGAGCTGAGTTTCAGAAACCCACTGCATCAATGCCACAAACGAAAAAAAAAAGAAAAGGAAAGAAAGAAAGGAACAAAGAAAGAAAGAAAGAAAAGATGCTTAAAAGAGTTACCAGAAAGGCCAAACCTATGAAAGAGTAAGGGAGACAGAGAGCTGAAATTTTGGAGTGGCATGGGGATGGCCGAGGGGGTTCTCCCTGCTCCATCTCACTGCACGAGGGGCTTGGTGATGCCACCTCCGCCTCCTCACCTTGTCATTTTGGTGACCACCCTTCCTCGCATGGACCAATCCCTCTGCTCAACCCCATGGAAGTTTGCAAGAAGCAAGGAGGGGAGGATTCTCCTAGGTTTTTGTCAGCACAGAAAATTATCTCCTAGCCCTCATGCCACCCTGGTCCAGTACATGCGAAGCGTTGGAGGGATGAGGGAGACAAGAACAGAGGTGGTCTCACATGTGGCTTGCCCTGCTGTGGTACCAGCAGCTTTCCCAAGCCACAGCTGTGTTCTCTTCTCCAAAAAGAGAAGGTGAGTGATGGACATTTTTTCTAGGTTTTTGCAGTATCTCAGTTTGCCCACTGTGTATGCACAGATCAATTCTGGAGAATGAAACTGGTGTGAACTTGTAACACTGGTGGGCTTTCAAACAGGAGCAAAACCAACACAAAATCTTAGCAGAAAAACAAATTTCTGATATATATATATATATATAGACATATTCATGCAGGAAAAAATGATCATATCCCAAATCTGGAGCTGAGGTCTTTGAAAAAACTAATTATTGGCTTGCAATAAGAAGGCAGAGATATGGGCATAGCTGATGCCCCACTTCCAAACTGCTCCAAAATTCTCCTGTCCAAATCCAGTTCTCTTCCAGCACTGCTTTGTACAAAATGATTTTCCACTTGATTCTCTGCTGTTTGCTTTATGTGTCTGTTAATACATAAGGCTGCTCGTTTTTATCTGGCTTGTATTTTTGTCTTTTTTTTTTTTTTTTCCCCTTTCCCTGCTTAGTACTAAACCGCAGCACATGCACTGTGCTTTCAGCTGCCTGTGATCTGTCAGTGGGCCCAGGAGCTTAGCCTTAACAGTCTATGTAAATATTGTCTCAAAATTACAAATATTCAGAATGGCAGCAATATATGGGGCTTTTGTTAAAGCATCTTGTTTTATGGGTTTAACTACAGGCTGGGAAGCACGGAGATGTTGACATGTTATTTGTACAAGGGACACACACTCACGTGTACACAAAAGCCCAGCGTTGTACAAATAGCAGTTCAGGCCATAAATATCACGGCAAAATTGCTCCCAGATCAAAACAACCCCCAAAAGAGACATGATCGAAATGAAGTCAGACTGTATTACTTTCGGGGCACACACCCTATTATTTTATTTTTTTTTCTCTCTGAAAGTGGGTGGGAAAGACAACTCCAGCGCTGAGCAGCCTATTCTGGATCAACACATTTAGAAACAAAATGTACCTTTGTATCTAAAAATCTGAGTGCCATGAATATTTAACGCGCGGAGGAAAGAATGATTTTGTCAGTGTGTAAAGCAGTCCCAGAGAGGCTCGAATTCTGCCTGCTTTCTATTAGCTTTCCTGCTCTGTAAACAGACTGAGTCATTTGCTGCAGGAGAGGTATGCGAGAGCAGGGAGGGAAAGGCGCTGGGGTACAAGGAAAAAATCCTAGTGTAAATCCTAAATTCCCAGCCTCTGGGAATGGGTTTGCTGGGCAAGGGGCTGCCTCCATCCACACCTCTCGTGAGGCATTGCTAGGTCCGTGCAGAAAAGTCTGGCTGCAGGTTTCAGCCCAACAGTGACACAAATTTGCAAGGTCTCCTGCACTGCTAAAAAAAAAATATGCTGTGTGCCTGTGCATCCTGACCAACATCCCGTGGAGCAAAGCTGGGCAGCAGAGCCGGGGGGGAAATCTTGCAGTAACGAAAATGTGAAGGCAAAAAGCTTTCCTCTCGGCTCATCTGCAGCTGGTTGAAAGCAAACCCGTCCGCTGCTGAACGACCTGGTGGTTATTGGGTTATTGGTTATTGGGGATGGGTTCCCCGGGGCCTCGTGAGCTGTGTGTGCACCACGAATGCTCCTTGCTGCTCGCTGGATTAGGGCAGGAACGACTGGTCCAGCCCTGCAGGGCAGAGATGGGGATGTGCTTTGTGATCCTGGCACGGGGAAGCCTCTGGACTCAGGCAATATCAGCATGTATTCAAATCGAGGCCATTAACTTTAATTTAATACATCTCAGGAGTTTGTCTGTGTATCAGGGTACCAGGGACTCCAACCTGTTATGCATTCTGTGTTTTTGTCTGTACTTGCTGAGACTGCATGACATTTCACCTGCTTTTGTCTGGTTTTGGGACAGTAGCAGGGCTGAATTAGCCCTGCCTGTGCTTCCTGAGCACCTCCTGGGGGCACAGGAGAGGGAGATCAGCCTGGGGAGGGGGCCGCTGCCCTCCCTTCCCTTCCCTGCTCTGCACGAGGGTGAGCAGGGGACAGCATGGCCTTGGCAGACAGCGTTTGGTAACGTTTCATCTCTCCCATCTCTCCGTTGCTCTGGTTTTCATGTGATAAAGGTCTAAAGTAGCCTACCTGGACCCAGTCCTGCTGTTCTGCAAATGGAGCTAGTTTAGCATCAGCAAGCAGCAGTTTTATCTTTTCCTTCCGAAGTTGCTTTTTCCCCTCCTGCCTTTGCCACGCAGGTGCTTGGCGCAGCCATGAGTCAGAGCCTTTGAGACGGGCTGCTAGTACCAGGCTGCCATCCAGAGGGGAAAGAGACGGCGCTGGTAGCACCAGGCAGCCACTTGCTGGATGGGGACACATGAAGGGGACAGCTCAGGTCCGGGAATCAGAGCAGGACCTTACAGCTAGGGCAAGGAGGGTTTTAAAAGGGGGTCAGATGTTTACAGTTGTTTTCACGATCCTGATGGCTTGAGCCAAACCTTTGCTCCAAAATGCTTTCTGATCAAATTCCAGATCATGAGCTGCGGCAAAATTTGCAAATGAAAAGGAATACTAATAATTTCTGTACGTGACACTTGTCACTGGAGGATTTCAGGCACCTCACCCTCTGAATCTCTGCAGCTCTGCTCTCTGCTCCCTGCTCCTGGGCTCACAACAGCCTCTGGCCACAAAGGTGAGCCTCCCGTTCTGCAGGATTCCAGACTGACCCCATTCTGTGTCAATTAAGCCTTTTTTTGGGGTGGGCAGAGGTGGCTGAAACTATGAACAGGACTAAAATCAGCAATACCTGTTGATTCAGACAGGACCTGTCTGGTGTCTGCGGGTACCTTTGATCCCAGACTCTCAGACCGTGTTACTCCATTGCTGTCAGTGAATATGGTGAATAGATCACGACAGGACAGACACGTCTGTTATTGATACCTATTACCTTTTCCCACCCATGGGACGTGTATATACACACACATATACATCTAGGCATATCTGTGCACACATTCAGGGTGTTTTCAGGGGCTATATATAAATCCATGCTGGTGTACCTATTATCGATATGGGGAAGGACAGTGTGCTTCTCTATATATAAATTTTTGCTAGGTTTTCCTTTTGCAGTGTGATCAATAACAGTTCTAGTGCAGAAGGTGAGCAAAGTGCCTTGTTAAACTAATAATTGCACAGGAACCAAATAAAATCTTTTAAAACCTTTATAAAATTTCCACTCCAAGGCCAGTTTTCCTGGGAGACCTATAATTACTGACAGCGGAAGGAGAAGAGCATAACTTGCCTCTCTTACCAGCCGCCCGATAGAGATACTAAAACGGGGCTGGACCGAGAAGGTGGCCCCTGTGGAGTCTCTTGATTGAGACACAAACCTCTGTGCTTGTGCTGTCCATCTCCCGGCAGGGTTTATAATTAAAGCTGTATTGCTGTTGATATTCCAGCAGCACCTGTAAGACCCGCTGCACAAGGTGCTGTGCAAACAGAGAGACAGCGGGCTGGCTGCAGAGGATTTACAACCGTAATAGATAAGGTGTGCTGGGGGGGCGGGGGGTGGAGAGGGGCGAGGAGGAAGAAGGACAGCGAGTCCTTCAAGGTCGTGTGCTAGCAGAAAACACGAGTTGGGGACCTGCCTGCCAGGCAGCTGCCATTCTGCCAGGCAGAATTCTTGGAGACTCCACCTCTCGGATGGAGTCTCCAAGAAATTCACATGTGGCTTGCTCCATGTTATCTTTGTGCCTGTGAGCGCACCACAGGGCAGAGTTGATGCCTCTGAGCTGCACCTGAGTTTTTTTTGTACCCCATCAGATCCTGTTTAGCTGTGGGAATCCCCTAAGTGATGTATATCTGGGATGGACTCTGCTACTGAAAGCTGCCCGCGGTGTGCTGGGGCTGGGGCAGCGATCGCCTGTGGGGACGGGCTTGATCTGTGACAGCAGCTCCACGGCAAACGTGGGAGGTCTGTGTCTGTGGACAGTGCTAGAGGATGCTGACACAGGCTGGGAGCAGTGGAGAGGAGGAACCCAGGCTGAGGGTGAAGGATGGATGCCTCGTGCAGCAATTCCCATCACAGGGGGTGCAGCCAGGGTCACCGCCAGCCGAAGCAGCCGTATGAGTGTGCCAGGGCATTGATCTCTGCAGCCTGGTGCCTGCACCATGTGGGAACAGGCTGATCACTCGTGAGAGAGGCGGTATCTTCTCAGGAGAGGCAGTTGTTCCTGTGAGCTTTTCATTAGCTTCAGCCCCATCCATCAATGCAGCATTGGTAACACAAGGAAGAGAGGGAGGAAACAAGAAAGTTAGTAAGTCGTGGGCTGTGTTTGGTTAAACAGTGTCTTCAGGCTTCAAAACTAATGCATATGGAAGGGGGTGTTATGTAGGGACACTCAGCTTCCTTCCTCCGAGTTAATTAACCTCCTTCACCTCCGTGCTGTTATAGACACAAGCAGTTCTGCTGCATATGTCAAGGGCGTAATTAGCACAGACTGAGCAAACCACACACCCGGCACGGAAGCATGCGTGCAAGATGGACAAAAGTGAAAGCCAGGCGTCGGCAGGGACAGCGAGCCGCAGCACTGCTGGCCAGGTATGGCAGGAGTACGTCTGAGCTGCTGGAGGGGGAGAGAAGGGCTGCCCCTCTCCCCTTCCCTCCATCTGCTGTTCGTGATTACAGGACATGGCTGGGAGGCTGCAGCCACCTGGCTGACACTGTGGTGAGGTGACAAGGGACAGGAGCAGCCTGGAGATGGAGAAGAGCCTTCCTTGGTTCCTATACAAGCACCCCGTGGAGTCAGGCCCCAGCATTTCCAGCTTCTTGGAGCTCAGAGGACACAGGTCTGTGGTGACAGCTCCTCGGGTGGCCCTTCTCCTCCCCCCAAGGAAGGCGTCTGCTGTCCCTGTGCCATCTCCACCCGGCACTGAGCTCCCTGCTCTGTGTTCCCATCTCAGGGCCATGACATCTCTGCTCTCAAAGGAAAATGAAACCCGTGGCAGGGAAGACTGAGGTGGAGCCCAGCAGTGTCCCACTGACAGTGAGAAAACAGAGGGAAAGTCTGCAAGGCTGGTGATGAAGGTGTGTGTCCATCATTGCTTACCCAGCTCATTTCGTGGGACCTTGTCCCTCACTCCTCGGGCATGAAGGAGCTTCCCATGAGGTTCCACCTTTAGGTTCTCCTGGTTCATTTCACCTGTCCTGCCCTGCTCCATGAGCAAAGACCCCCAGTGCCACCGTTGTGCAGATCCCCCAAAATGCAGGGTGTGAGAGGAGCGAAGGCTAACGATGCCCTGTGAAACCTCACCTCTTCTGCAGCTCACAGCTTCAGACATCGCCTCCTCCTTTCTCCCCAGCATCGCGAAACACACATGCAAAACATTCCCGGTTTTTAAATGCTGCTGTTTTAGAGAAGCATAGTGCTCGTTCCAGCTGCAGGCACTAAATCATCCCTCTCCCCTGGACGTGTGCTGAGGAAGTAAGGCCAGTGATGAATGGGGCTGTCCGTATTTACATTGGGAGCAGAACAGCTGTGTGAATCTCACTGTGCAATGAGTACTCTGTGCAAACTCGGCATCCCCCTTGCTTCCTCCCCCGCCGCTTGCTGACAGTGACGGATCGCCCACTTTCCAGAGCACTGCCCGGCAGCGTGCGCGGCTCCCAGCACCTCCTGAAAGCCAGGAGGGGGGAGGACCTGACCCTCCAGTCAGCGAAGTTGCTCTGTTTCTTCGGCAAGTCCTATTTCCTGTGGTGACTTTGCAAACAAGCAGGCCGCAGGAATAAAGGAGGAGAGCTGATACACGGGAGGTGGAGGAGGTAGCCTGGCTGTTTCTTGCAAGGAGCCGCATCCCCGATGTAAAGCGCCTGTAGCACTTTTCATCCTTCAGACAAATGCTCAGGGTAAATATTGATACCAATATGCTCTGTGTAATCAGACTGCAGCTCCCTGCCTAGGGCTCTGGGGTGGTGGGGTTTAAGAAGAGCTTAAAATGTTAGCAAGAGTTAAGCAACGTATGGAAAACTGATAGCGGCCTCTCAGCCTGATCCCCACGGACTCGTCCCTGCCTTGATCTGCACTGGTGGCTGCCACCTTCTCCTGGTGGCCCTGTCTCAGCACTAGCTGGAAGGAAATGCTCTGTTCTTCCATGCAGTCTTACCAGTGAGCTCCACTCCTTCCAAGCAGGCTCCCTCGCTTACAGATCTCTCATTTTCCACCCTCCCTGAAACCCAGCAGGAAAGTTTCCATAGATGACCATGATCTGTCAGGGGCCTCATCTCAATTAACACATCTCAGCAGAATGCTTCGCTTTCGCCAGATCAGCCTATTCTGAGAGGAAAAACACAAATCCCAGATCAGCCCAAACATTTCGGATTAGCTCTCTGTGATACTCCTGAGCTGATGGGGATGTGCTGGCTGCAAGCAGCAGAACCACGGAGAAGGGAATAAGCTGCAGGGCTGTCTATGTCCTAAGTGCCTGGATGTGAAACAAGGGGCTGAGGAAGGAATGATGCTTTGATTTGAGTCTGGTACCTTCATCCAATGCCTCACATGATAAAGACTTAACTTGTAGCAGCACAGAGAAGAGGGATCTTGGCAGCAAGCCTGCAGAAAGGCACTTGGCACCATGGTCTGGAGCAATGGCAGTGTGTAAGGCCCTAAGCAGGCCGGGGTGATAAGGAGAGGAAGAAGTGGCTCCATTTGTACTGCCTGCTCCTGTATCAGACCAGGAAAGGGCCACCTCGAGGTCCCAAACTGGCTGAGGTTTCCTTAAGGTAGTGTTAGCCCACGGCTGCCATCCACACCTGGGGCCAGCTGGAGGTGAGCTGAGGTTCTGTGGGCTGAAATACATCTCCCGCCTGTGTCATGGGCTGGGCTGATTGCAGGAGGGGGAAAAGAAAGGGCTGCAAATGGAAAAAGGCATTTTCAATCTGATGGAGTGTCTGGGGAGGGGGAACAAAGTAAGATTTGGGGAAAGGCAAAGAGAAAAATGGACGGGAGCCGGGAATGGCTCCTTGCCTTATTCCTATGCTGCTCCACTCCACGCTCAGATAAAGTGGTCCCTTCTCTCCAGCCTTCTCCTTTCTAGTCACACACTCAGTTGGTTAATTCTCTCCTCGTCGAGATCAGAGATTAGATAGAGCCTGGATTTATAGCTAGTGAAAATAAAAAGAGCTGCTCCTATCAAGGATTCAAATGATTAAATATCCCACCATAGAAATACTTTTAACTTCACTTACAGTACAATTTCACTTACACACTGATGCAGTTGACAGCGTTAACAAAAGCTGCTTGAGTAATAAGGGGCCTGAAGAGAGAGAGAAAGAAGCCGGAGGAGAGAAGGAGAACAAGGGATAGGGACAGAAATGGAGAGAGAAAGAGAGAAATGGGATTTGATTGTGTGATGCAAAGAGAGGAAAGGAAAGGCACAAAAAGGGAAGGAAAAGAGGAGGTTGGCTCTCTCTGCCTGCAGCATTAAAAGTACAAGAGCTAAACCAATTAAACAATGAAAGGAAAGCAAAGGATTAAATGAAGGGCTATGTAAAACAGCTCCTCTAATCCAGCTCATTTACTGCTCTTTATTCTCCATTTCCCTCTCATGTTGATCCTCAGATTCAGCATTGCCAGTCCCCGCTGCCCACCCTGCAGGGCCCTGCTGGCACCGTGGGTGCCGTCCTCTCCTCTTCCAGCCTGGGCAGTCTCTGAGTTAGCTTGGAGATGCTCCGCTGTCAGCAGAGGCAGGTTGGAGAGCCCTGTGTTGGCCCAGGCCTCCAGGCCTTTGTGGTGACCCCAAGGGCCAAGGTTCAGGGTAGTTTCCACCCCTGCTCCTGCCTGCTCTCAGTATCCTTTTTCCCTTGACTGCCTCCTTCATGGGCATCACAGCCAAGGGAGCTGTGATGCTCAGAGCCCTGCTGAGTGCTGGGGTCTGGGGTCTGCACCTCTCGCCCTGTGCCCTCGTGCCAGGGGCTGGGGATGGATGGCAGTGTGGGAAGGAGCATTTCCAAGCCCTGTGCCCAACCTCCTCCTGCCTTGCTAACACCGGGACCCTCAGAGCTCCCCCACTCTGCTGCTTGTGTCAGGGAGCGCTGCAGAAACCCAGCAGTTATGGGGAGCACAACAGGAGGCTGATGGGGTCTAATGCTGTTTACCCACCTTCTCCTTCCCTCCTCTTTCTCCATTTTCCCAACAGCCAAGATCGATGATGTTTCTCCTCTGGCTGTGCCACGCAGCTGTGATCTCAGCCGCAGGGAGAGCAGAGGGGTGGCAGCACAATGCATCTGGGGAGGGACCTGGGCGCTGGGGAACGTGCGGCTCCTGGAGGAGCTTATTCCTGCCTGGTCACTGTCTGCAGGGACGCCGTGCTGCTTGGAAATGACTATTTCTCCCCTTCAGCACTCCAGTGCTGCAGATGATTTGAATTCACCCTCTCCTTCCCTTTCAGGAGACAGAAAGGCCCCAGCCGTACTTGAAATGAGACAGATGCTTATGGAATTGTGGTTTCAAAAGCATTTTTCAGTTGAGTTCTTTCCTTTTTCTACACAGAACAGCCCAATGTGAGCTGACTAATAAATGCATTATCTTTTTTTTCCCTTTCCTAGGAGGGTTTGATATGGCAGCTCCATAGATCAGCCAGGTCTCCGGGGATATTTCTGCCCTAAACAAAATGGAAATTGTCTGCCCCCTCACAAGTCCTCAGTGACTCATACAATAAAGAGAACCCATAAATATTTGGGTAATTACAGGCCATTCACCTAAATTCCATGAGAGGCAGAGCACTTTCTCCCCTCCTGTCCTCAAATTGTGGCCGCGTGTTTGCTGTTTGCTGCTTGAGCATCTCCACAAGCCCCGGGCTCCCCTGTAATGGTCAGTTTTGGGTAGTATGCCTTCAGCTCGGTGTGTGTAGTTAGCAACAGCTGCAGATATTCCCTAACAAAAGCACAAAAATCTGTGCAATGTACAGCAAGTTAAATACTGTATTTTCTTCTACCTGGTCTGTATAGTGTCTTTTGCCCAGTGGGTTGCTTAATGTCCCACCAGAGGTCACCAGCCCCATGCAGCAGCCACTTTCCCAGGCATCTCCTTCCAGGGAGAACAGAGAGTCCTGTGCCCAGAGCAAGTGGCTGCTGAAATCCGCTGTAGGCGGGCTCTGCAGCCCTGTGACAGTCCTGGAGATGAATGCATTTTATAATGTCATTATTACTGTGTTGTTGTTAACATTTTACTGCCTGTTGTCACCACTCTATGAGGCAGAGCCAGTTATACATATATCCGATCTGGGTGGCCCACAGTCCTTTGGACACTCGCTGCAGCTCACGTTATAGCCATCTGATGCTGCATAAAATCACCAGAAAGACTAAAGTGGAGAATACGTGTTTTAAAAAGAATGATTCAGTGCAGGTACGTCTGTGCTATTTCCTTCCCTCCCTCCCTGCTCATCAGCTCAGGGTGAATTACAGGGTGTGCAGGAACACTTTTGAAAAGCCCTCCTGGAAATGAGCACGTCTGGAGCAGTGCTGCCTGCACGCCCCGGCAGCCTGCCCTCCCCACCTTGGTGGCGAATCTCTGCCCTCCGCCAACCTCTTGCAGCACACTGATGGCCATGGGGACAGGGGGGGCACAGCCTTCCTCCTGCCCACAGGAGGAAGCCCAGTAGACATGGAGTGGCTTTGCACAAAGTGCTTTTTTTCGTGATTTTTGAACAAATGGGCTGCGTCACCACAGGGGTTGGCGGCAGGGGAGGGAGGGGGTTGTCCCCTTCATGAGGCCTCACTTGGAAAACTGAGTCCAGATGTGAGGCCCCCAGCACAAGAAGGATTTGGGGGTGTTAGAATGGGTCTGGAGGAGGCCATGAAGATGATCAAGGGGCCGGAGCAACTGTCCTGCAAAGATAGGCTGAGGGAGCTGGGGCTGTTCGGCCTACCTCTGGAAGACCTCATTGCGGCCTTTCAGTACTCGAAGGGGACAAGGACTCTGCTCAATCAGATAATGACAGGACAAGGGGGAATGGATTTAAACTAGAAGAGGAGAGATTTCGGTTAGAGGTTAGAAGGAAATTTTTCCCTCAGAGTGTAGTGAGGCACTGGCACAGGTTGCCCAGGGAGGCCTTGGATGTCCCATCCCTGGAGGTGGTCAGGACCAGGTTGGATGAGGCCAACCCCTGAGCCTGAGATCAGACCTTGTCAGTCACAAAACTTTTTATTCCAACTTGCTGCTTTATCAAATGCTTCATTTTCTCTATTTTTCACCCCCCCTCCCATTTCTTCCTGCTACTTAAAATTTGTTTCTTGCCTTGCTATGGGTGACAGTGCTTCTAATCAGCACTTTCCTTGTCTAATTGCCTCATTGCGAGCTTCTCCCTGAACCTGTCAGACACAAACTCACACTTCTTGCCTTACTTGTCACAAGAAAAATTGTTCTTTTCAATGTGTCTGGGTAGAGGCACAAGGACACTGAATGCTCCAGGGAGAGGGAGGGATGGAGGAGTGACTGACTGCAGTTACTCATTATGTGGTGTGTCTAAAAGCCCCCCCAGCGCCTACCTTGAGGTACACAAAGACAGAAAAAAAGAAAACTCTCTGTCTCAGAGACATCACAGTCCAAAATATGTCGACACTGAAAAGTCCCTGCGGAAGTTATGCCTGCTGTGACTATAGCAGGGAACGTGTGGATTATGTGGTGAAACAAGCCACCCATGGCAGGAGAGATGGTTTTATGTGTTTAAGGTAAATCTGTGGACTCTGAATACTGATGCCTCATTTATGATTACAGTATCTATTGCACAGGGACCTGTGTGCTGACCTAGGCACTCCCCGTCTCTGCCACATCAGATGTGCTTATAGAGAAAAAGGTTTGCATGTTTTTGCTATTCCACTGCTGCATCCGTGTACAAAATTCCCATCCTGTTCACACCTGAGCTTTGAGTTTTACCTCCCACATTCAATCCTCTGTTATTCACCTAAATTAGATTATTTGTGAAGCACATTGATGTTTACCCCCGGTGATAGCAGAGTCTTTCAGGCCAAGGTATTTGTGGTTGTCATCTTATCTCCTGATAAGAAGATAACAGTGTTCCTCCACGCCACTGACACGTTAGCTTTAACAGGAAGATTTGCCTATCAGAGGCTGGCAGAAAGGCAGAGCGGGGTTACACGTCTGTGCAGCGCAGCTTAGCGCTTCCTTGCTGAGATAAGTGACGACCTTGGTCTTACCTCCACCTGCTCTGCCTCGGACTAAGCAGGTGATGAGGCTGATGTCACAACTTCGGATCTTGCCCAAAGCAATTTGGAGGGCTCCAGCTCTGTGGTGGTTACATCGCATTGGTGACACGTTGGCCTTGTCCTTCACATCTCATCCCACCAGAGCAGAGTCCTTCTGCGGCCCAGGACTTCTGACTATGCATGGTCAGGGAGCAAAGCTTTATTTGCAGTTGGTAATCTCTTCGTGCTTCTGTTCCTTGCCTACAAATTGTGATACAAAACTTTCCTAGCTTTGCCTTTGTGTTTTGGAGTGCTTTGGGGCTGGGACTGGAGATACCCCATGGCAGTGGGGTTTGCAGGACCTGCTTGTGGGAACAGTGTCCCAGGAGAGTGTCTGGGAGCAGGGGAGGTGGTCAGAGAGCAGCCATGGCCTGCTGGGCAGGTGAGAGCAGGGAGAGATACAGGGCGCTGCCAGAGGACAGAGTATTGGGGGAGATCAAATGTGGGCCACTGCTATGTATTTTACCTGCCAAAAAAAAATTACTTTAACCTCCACATTTAGGCTATAAAAATATTTATTCAATCAAGGAAAGATCTGCTGTTCACAAGGACAAAGCTAAGGCAGCATCTTTTCCTTGTCTCATAAAATTAATTTAAACTAAAAAATGTGGAGAATTCAAAGGCAGGAGGGAAATGAGAATGTGTGTGCCTGAGCATGGTCCTTAGTCCCTGCCATATGTGGCAATGCATTGCAATGGGGTTATTAAACCCCATTTAATATAATAATTGTTTCATATAATATAACAATCGGGAGCTTCCCAGCAGGAGCAGCCCCAGCCCCAGCCCAGCCACCTTCAGTGCAGCTTCTCCCAGGGCTTCCTCTACACCTCTGCACTTCGTGTCATTCCCCAGTCATTAGGCCTTGCTTAAGAGGGTTTGCACCACCCCGTGCTCATCTTTATAATCCTCCCCTAATTCTGGGCTGCGGCCAAATAGCCTTCAGGCTTCGCTTCTTTTCCTTTACCTTCAGTTCTTTATGTGTTATTGAGTTACTCAGGCGCTTTCCTTTGGGAAGATTTGACAATACACAATGGAAAATGCGGTTTCTTACAGAGAAATTTTGCATTTGCTGAAGTTTGTTTTTTATTATAAAAATCAATGTGAAATACATAACTTTTGCCAGAATAAAACTGATTAAAATAGGAACACAGTTCAAATATTGTAATTTCCTTAATGTTTTCCTTGAAAACAACACAGCAAGATACTAAACCTCTTTCACTTATGATACACTAAACACTGATGCATAACGGTTGTGAGCTGGACACTCCTCCTTTATCAGTGAGGCTCTCCAGAGAGGAATTCCTCTTGCACTTCTGAGTCATGGTGCACCAGGCTCATTACAGGGCTGCAGGATATTTTTGAATGTGCTCTTCGGAATTCTTTTATCCTCGTTTTTGCAATGCGCTGGCTCTGCTACAACTCCCGCAAGGAATGTAGCAGTGAGGACAAACAGGTGTTTAATACTAAATTGACCTGGAAAAGTTCAGGGAAATTCAGCATATCAAAGCAAAATATTTTGATTTTTTTCCCTATTTGGAAATAATTGCAATGGAAATGCCTGGAATAAAGCATTCTTTCATTTTGGAACATTTTATTTTACACCTTCTTGCCCATAATAAATGCCTAATTAAAATTTTCATCGCAAGCTGAGATAAAAACCTGGGGTAGAAATTCCAATTTTAACTCTGATCTTCGTTTTATGGTGACAGAAAGTGAGGAGCCAGCAAAAACAGGAATTAGAGTGAGACTCTTTTCCCCCATATTGATCTCAATGGGCTCATACAAGTGACGTTCAGAGCAATTTTGGGCAGGTACAAAGAAGGGATCATTGCTGTTTAGTTTGAGAACAAACAAAGCACAGAGACAGTTCTGACTAATGAAAACCAGCAGGAAATTTTAACTGTGCCCAGGCTCCATCCCTGACTTTGCAGAGTTTTTGGCGTCTCCACCAGAAGTCCACAGATAAAAAGTCTGACCTGTTCTGGGATTGCTCTGAGCTGTGAAACTTCTCTTTCTCAGCTGTGCCTACCAAAATGCTCCTCCTCATCTTCACGGCACTCAGTGGCCCCAGGGAAACCCAAATGCCCCTTCCCTATTGCCCTTCTCACCTGGTCCTTTATGCATCGCCTTCCCATGCTGTGTGTTATGGTAAAGACAGAAGAAAAGACAAAAAAAAAAAAAAACAAACACTATCATCAGTGCTGCTGCGGGCATTTCTTCCATCAGGAGGGCACGGACTGATTTTGAACCCGTCCGTACGTCTGGACACCAGAGCTGGCAGTCTGTGGACATCACTTCAATCCGTTCAGCACTCCCAGGCGTAGGGTGCCCTCTTTTTATTTTTAAGACATGTAATAAAGCACAAAATTAATTCCATTTCTGATTTATGCCCAAAGCCACTGTTCTGTGTTCTTCCAGCTGAGATTTGATTGGATTTCATTAGATTCTTTCCCATCGAGGCAGATAATTTTCTTCAGGTTTAGGCTTGAGCATTTCTGGGTTTGTATGGGTTTTGGGGGTTGTTGTTAAATAGCTGAAACATGAATCCTTATATTTATCTGTCTGGAGCTATTCAAACAAAAATAAAGTACCATTTTTAAAGTGAAAAGCACAAATTCTGTGCAGATGAAACTATTCTGTAGTTCTTTATCTTTACTCTTGCTATTTTTTTAGTAATCCTGTGTCATTAAAAGGAATTGACACGAGGTGCTTTCTGCATCTTTTTAACAGATCTAGCAACTCATTTGCTTACCAAGATCCTTGCAGGCCTGCATTTACTAACAATATTAGTTTAGCAGCTATCATAAAGAAAATAAGAAAAAAAATAGACTAAGCATGCCTAGGTGGGCAGGCAAATACCCATCCTACCTGATGCTTCCAGCAGGAAATAAAATATTCCCGTCTGCTCTGTTGATCCTACCTCTGAGGACAGATAGGCTTAGCGATAGGGCTCTGGGAGGCCAGATAAGAGGCGCTGCAGTGAGTCACGTCGTGCTGCCAAAGCAGCAGCCTGCTGCACCGCGCGCACCCGGCATTACGCGTGCAGTCCGGCTCCCGCGGCCGCTGCGGCGCAGTGAGCCCTCGCTGCTCTTGATCGTGTTAACCCAGCTTAAAAGCAGGCTGAGCACGGTCCTGACAAGATGTAAGGAAAGGGAAGGAGAAGAAATGGGAAGAAAAAAAAATAATAAATAAAAGAAGAAGAAGCAGTGAGATCAGAAGAGGGCAAGCTGGGGAAATAACCAGAGGAGAAATAAGGTGATGGGGAAAAAGCCGCACAAGAGGATAACAAGGCTGAATGTAGCTCAGACTTGAATGCTTTCCCACATAACAGGACTAAACTGTCCTTGATGTTCGTACTGGCTCCATGAGCTGGAGAGAAATGCCTGAGACATTTCTTGAGCACGCCGCAGGTCCTTCAGGAGCCAAAGGCAGCTGCCGTAGCCCAGCCCCAGGATGCAAGGGATTTCGTAGCAATCACCCATTTCTTCAAGGTCTCAGATCACAGCCTGTGGCTGATTATAGAAATAAATAACTGGTGACTGGAGCCATCTGGTCTTCATTTGGTGATGCCTCCTGTCGTAGCCAGATGAGCCCACCTGCACCCAGCACCTGCCCCACAGCGGATCCTGCTACCCTGCGCACTGTGCCAAGTGCCAGAGTACATGAGCCCCGCTCATCGTCCTCCTCCTTATGCCAGGGGAAAATCAATTTAGTTTCATTAGTTCTTCAGGATGAGAAAAAGCTTAGAAGAAGAAAAAGTTGTGGAGGTAAATAGTTATTTCATATGGCCAGGGTCTGAGGCTCGTTGTTGGCATGGGGTGGAGGTTACTCTGCTTAGAGCCAGGGCTTAACACAGGACAATCCGTGTTTCTCTCTGTCCCTTGTTTTCCTCTCTTACATTCCCCGTGTTTTAATCTTTTGCATTGAGTTATTCTGTGCAAAAACGATCATGGGAGTGAATTTTAAAAGGATTATTAATTTTACCCTTTTTTTTTTTTGAGTTTGACTTTTAGCTCAAGTCAAAAATATTTCAGGTCTTTAGAGCCATAATTAGACATATTGTCCTTAGCCAAATGCCAGATAATTTGTACGCACTTGAGGTAAATCTTTTGCTGGAAAGGTAGGCAAATATTGAAATATGTAATGAAAACAGAAAGTAGCATGAATAAAAAACCCCACAACTATTTTAAATCTTTTAAATTACTTTCTCTTCTGCCTCTCATTAGTAAATATTTTAGTTATTCTTGTACTGAACAAATCCTCCTTCCAGGGCTTCTGTCTGTCTTTCTCTCTCATTAACATTCTTTAAAAAAAAAAAAAAAAGTCATAAAGACCTAGTTATTTTTTAAATTCACATCCTATATAAGATTCAGGTACAGGGCCCAGAGAGAGAGAAAAAGCAGCGTGTTAATTCATTCTGGGCAGAATGAATTTTTTTCTTCCTACCTTTAGATGAGAGGGAGTTTTCTTTGGGCTGAAAACATTCAAAGTAAGTGCAGCACTTTGGGAAATGTCACATAAAGGGACTTTAGTGGGAGAGGAAAATGAAAAAGGATGGAAAACTCTAACAGTGACAGAGGTAATCAGAGAATTTACAAATTATTTTTTTTGACAATGTAGACAGCTCTAGGAGGCTGCCTTCCCTTTCAAGATAAAGTCGCTTGTCATTCTGTTAGAAAAAGACAAGGGATGTGTCAGGAGTTATTTGAAATGTAAAGTATTGTTTTTAGCTTCTTTTTCTCTCATTATTGTAGTAGCAAAGTACTCTCTGTGCTGATGGAGAGACTGAGACTGCAGCAAGACCAAGGGGCCCAGAGATTCCCAGGGCAGGGATGGATCGTGGAGAAAAGAGCCATCTGGGGACCCACAGCACGGAGGGCAGGGGCAGAGGAGTCAATTTGTAACAGCAGTGAGGGGAGTGAGGAGCAGTCGATAGCTCTGGGATGCTGACCAGCTCCTGGGGGCAAGGAGAACAGCCTGGAGGAGAGGGACACAGCTCAGCATCAGGGATCCCCTGAGGACATGGAGGCTGCGTGGATAGCAAACCATCAGAAGATGCTCAAATGAAAGGTGTGAAAGCATTGAGTATTTGCCTATCGTGAAGCCCGAGGTGATCCCTTTATCTGAGTCCTCCCCTTCTTCCCCATGCTGACAAAGCTGGGTTTCTTTACAGCTCTTCCTGCTGTTCCTCTTCCCAGGAAACCTCTCAGTGAGGTTCCCTTCTCTTCTCCACTGCCACTTGGAAGCATCACCCATGCTGTTTGTCCTTTCCATGTGCCTTGACCCTTTCAGAGTAACCCCACCACCAGAATAAAAACCCAGAAATCTTTTCCCTGGGCACCTCAGGCACTGCACTTTCCTCTCCCCCTCTCCCAGAGCAAAGGAAGTTTTGGGACAGGTTTGGGTTCGGTGCCAGCGTGCTGCCAGCCCCGGCTGTGCAGAGAGATGCTGCTAACGGGCTCCCAAGCCCAATGGCTCCCTTCACCTCAGCACAAGGAACTTCAGTTCCTGGAAAAGCTGTTTCCCAGCTCCCCCAAGGGAAAGCTCTCATTGCTATTACGTGTACACCAGCGTGGGTAACCCAGGCAGGCAGTGCTCTGGTGGGTACAGCCACTGCAGCCTCTCCTTTCGCCTCCCCCCTTAATGTCTGCAGTTAGCACCGGTGGCAGATGAGCATCTGGTAACCCGTGGCAACCAAGTTCCCTTATAGAATGGTTTTCTGGTAATCTCATAAACCAGGGGGCATTTTTATTTTTATTTTGGTTGGCTATGGGGAAGAAGATAAGACCAGAGGGTGGCACCAGGGGTGTCTGTGAGTGTGCACATGAAGAATCCTAGAATAACTAAGGTTGGAAAAGACCTCCAGGCTCCAGGGTTGTCTGGTCCAACCGTCCTCCCACCATCAATGTTACCCACTAGAGCATGTCCCCAGGTGCCACAAATAACATGTCTTGAGCAAGCTGTGGGGCTGCACCCTCAGGTCAGGCAGCGCAGCCCCCTTTCCCTTTCCAGCCCCGTGCTGAACCCAGGATCCAGGCGCTGGGGTTTCTGACCAGCCGGTCCTTCCAAATGTCACCGCAGCAATGGCAGGCAACTGCTAAATACCAGCTCCAGGATCAGGCCGGCAGATGAGATTAGATAGACGTATAGACAGGACGGCAGACGGGGAGACGGATATTTGTGCAAGTCGCTGTTACAAGATGAGGCTGATTATATTCCATTCTGGATTTGATTAGATTGCATAAGTAGACAGGCCAGCAGAAATGAGCTGCCTGGTAGAGCAGGACATTTAACTAAAGGTCAGACAAAATTGCCCTGGAAACTGGTAGATACAGCAAAGTGTGGAGGTGGAGCTCTTAGGGACGCTTTCTCGTAGAGAGACAGGAAGAAAGTTTAATTGCTGGAATTTTGGAACGCTCTGTACGTGCCTCACCACAGAAACACCCTCTGGAAGATGCCCACGTTGCAGCACAGATGCTTTCTTACAGCACGTACACTTTCTTATAGCATGGGGACACCATGGCAGCACCCCAAATCCTCCTCACCCAGGCACAAACACCCCAAATCCCCCACACACCACCCCTGGCACCCCCTGCTGCCTTCCCCTTGTACCCAGCCGGCCTGAGCCCCAGGGCAGGGAGGGCACAACCTTCCCCTTGTGCCCTCCTCTTCTATGATGGTGAGCAGGGATTCAGGGCAATACTCTCCCAGCCCCTGGTTGTAAATGAAAGCCATCAACAAATGCAGAACTGCAGGGGGACTGCCGCTCATGCCCTCTGTTGACAGCATCTGTATTATTTTTCCATATATGCTTCCCCCCCTCTAAATTAACTTTTCCTTTAAATACATTTTTTTTCCAGCAGGCCAAATAATTGGATTTTTCTTTGTTAAAAGAAGGGAACATAAATTACTCCTGTTGGGTGCAGATTAGGTTACGGGATTTCTTTTCTTCTGTCACCGTCAATGCCCCAGTGTCAGAGAGCTTTAATATTTAATGCATTCCTAATTAGTCTCCATTGGCCCAGGGCACTTAACAAAACCTGACACCAACCATAGAGTCAAGTTCATTTAGAGAGCACAATTACCCAACCATCATTTCCATACTGCAGCTGGATTACCCATAAAATTCCCTTCCCAACCCCCATGCTCCCACCTTCCCACAGTCGCAAGTTAATTACAAAAAGAAAAAAATAGTATTTGATTCCGGTGACAGAAGATACAAATTATCTCATTTGGTCAGGGCAATGACATTTCCAAGACTCCTTTAATCGCTAGGAAGCTCTGCTGCGGTGCACGGCATTTACCGACGGGTATCGCCGCCTCTGTCACTGCTGCCTGGATGCCTTGTTGCTCTGCATGCTGAAGCTCATGCCTTGCCCATGCACGGGCTGGTCATCTGGGAAAGGAGGAAAAAAAAAAAGCATCTGGAAAGGAAAATAAAATGTAACTTTCAATAAGAATTACTTGCTCAGGGGACTTTGATCAACAGGGCAGAGGTGGTTGTTGGTGGTGATGATGGCAAAGAGCAGCAGTGGGCAGGGGGATGTGATGTGCAATGAAACCAGGGCTGAAGGGAGAGCATGGCCTCTCTGGGTAGAGGCTGAGCCCGTGCATGGGATGTCTATGTGTTTTTGGGACCTAACCCTGCTGCTATCCAGGTGCAGGTGTTGATAAATCCAGGAAAAACAAGCTCTGAGTTGCTGTGTGGGAGCATTGACCTTTCGCTGTTGACTGTAGGGACACTAACAATGCAAAGTTCAGCTTCATGAATTCCCAGCTAGACAAAGACTTTGGCTCTTTGCCCCAAAGAGCCCTGGGTATAACTGAGCCGGACAAACATGGACACAAGGAAATGTAGTGGGACATCACTATTCCAGAGCACAACCTGAATTCCACCAGCTGAACACTAACGTCTTCTGGTATCTGATTTGGTGCCACCACAAATGTCTCTGTGTGGCAGACCTGCACTGAAAATGATCACTGTATGAATGACCAGAACACTGCAGCATGATGAGTCTCCTTCAAGCTGAGAAGTCTCCCCCAATTTGAGGAGTCCTCTCTGGAGCCTTGGGTTCTAGGCTGTGGCTCCAGCTCCCACCTCTCTCTTTGGCCAGTCCCTTTGAAAGAGTCTCTTCCTAACACAAGGAAGACTGAAATATTTTGAATTGAACCTTTTTTTTGGATGGAATAATTCACTGAAACCAAACTGCTTTGTAGGGGTGTGCTGGCTTGACCTTCATTTTCAAAGAACAGCCACAGGAGCCTTCTGATGGATAACATCAACAAGTACAGATGATAGGAAAGATAATGTCAGTGAAATCTCTCGCCCCCATGTCTAATTTCAATGACAACAACAAATGCAAAATTCATGCAGCATGCCGAAAAATAATTTAATTTGAAACCTTAAAAAATTGTCAGCTAAAAAAATATATAATATGAATTAATTACAAATTGACATCAGTTTCCTCCTCACACTTTCCACAGTCTTCTTCAAGGCTGGTGAGGATGAAACCTATGAAAGAGGATATTTTGCTAAATTAAAAGTTGCAGATTTCACAATGCCAATTTTTAAATCGCAGTCAGTTGGAGAGTTTGCAGCAAAGCCTGTACTCACAAATCACAGCGCTGCTGCCCTGCTTACGTAGGCTGCCTGAAATCATTTTTAGTGTGATGTGAAGTGTTGTCTCCTGATCCAAGCTCATTGGCATCAGTGGAAATTTCTTCTCACCGATGTCATACTTTTTTTTTTTTATTTAATTATTGTTTTTATTTTTTTCCAGGAAGAATCACCAAATCACTATCTAAATGCAGCTGGATATTCAGGAAACAACTCCCTCCACAACTCCTGAAACATCTTAACCTAGACACTAAGGAAGCCAGGAAGCCCATCCCATGAAATCTTGACATTTCTCTCCAGTGAGTGAGAAATAACCATTTTTCCTCTTGTTGATCCTGTGTACACAGCCCCATCCTCCACACGTAAAGAGGCTGACACTGAAGGGTTAATCAGGGATATTAACTTGTTAGACTGTTGATCTGCCCCGGGGCCATCGGGAGCTTAAATAGCCAACAGTTAATTAAAAATAAACTGACACTTTACTTTAAGGATAGTTTTAATAACCATTTATAAATGTTACATTAAAAATTCATGCACTGTTATCAACTCCTGCTAAGGATTTACAGCACAATGGAGGTGTTATGAATGTTTTATAGCTTCTGTGGAAAACCTCTTCCTGAACAGATATTTTCAGAGGTCTGTGTGTCTTTCCTGGGCTGCATCACGCGTACCCAAGACAACAGCAGCATGGCAAATACCAGCAGCTTCCCGAGATGCTGGGGCCTAAATATAGACTTTGCTCTGCAACATGCACGGCTCGTCTTTAGGCCAACCTATCAGAAGCCTCAAATATCTCAAGGAAGTGTTAAAAAAGCTCTGAATTTTGAGTTGAAAGTCGCTCGTTCAGCCCCAGTCGGTAGGACAGCCTCACTCAGGATCAGGTTTCTCTGTGGGGACGTCACAACCCCAGGAGGGTCACGATAAACAGCTGGGGGCCTCCGAAAGTGCAGAAAACATGATTACAATCTAGAGCAGAGCAAACAACCCAATGCTCCAGAGTAATCTTCATCAGCCTCTCCAAATGCGTACACACAGAAGCAAACACGCTCACAAACACATCCGCCTGCACACAAACACATACTCGCTGTGCATCTCTATAAGCTTATCACGGGTGCATTTTTGCTCCTGTTTGCAGCTGAGCAGAGGCAGCAAAGCAGTTGTGCTTTGGCTGAGCAGCCTTTGGCCTGGAGAGCAGTGAGAAACCCTACATCGTGCCGCTGGGTCAGGGCTCCCGGGTCTGCTCTTGCTGCCCCGGTGCCGCAGAGATGCATGGTGCTGCCTTGCCTCCTTCCCATCTGCCGGGAGGATGCTAAATCCTTCCCGTCACTGTGGGCTTGCACAGACAAACCCATTAACGGGTGGGAGGTGGCGAGATGCTGCGATGATAAGTGCTCCCGAAAAGGCGATACGCAAATTGGAAGTCTGATTGTCGTTATTAGCCATTTTGAAATGAGCTTCCTTTGACAATGGTGCTGCCCCTTTTGTTTTAGCTCTCCGCAAACACCGGCATGATTGAAGCTGGCTGTCTGCAACGCTTATGGAAAACAAATTCAGGCTTTCTCTTACCTGCTTATCAGTGCTACTTGTAGCTCATCCTGCAGCTAGCACGGAGAGTGACACCTAGCAGGTGAGGCGCTGCATGCTGCGAGGAGGGGAGCAGGCTGCCAAGACCTTGCTTGGCACTCGGGCACAGAAATGATTAAATCCACAAGGTGAGGGCCTGAGCGCTTCCCTGGTGCTTAATGCTGCCCATGCAAACACAGGGCCCCTCTGTGCAGGCACTGATGGAGAACAACCTTCAGAGTCTGCAGCCAGCCACTGATCAAACTGGCATTCGCCCTGCTGGCTTTTCCTTGTGTGTGTGTTTTGCTTTGCTTTAGAGAAAAAGGTCTGGAACCAGGCAAGGAAAGGGTTAAAAACGAGTGAAAAATCTTTGGTGCCAGGCAGGTTCAAACCTCTAATTAGGGTAATTGATAATACAATGCTCAAAGGTAGCAGAAGCCCTGAGGCTGCTACGCAAACACCCCTGAAGAGGTGATAAAGATGAAGCAGGCATTTGCCCAGGTTCATCTCACCAGATTTGCACCCTTAGGAGCAGCCAAGTCAAGCTCTTATCCTTCTGCCTGCTGCAGGCCCTGCTCCTGGCTAGTGTCCCAGAGCTCCTGCAGGGGGGCAGAGGCTGGGGGGTGCCAACCACCACCCCACACCTCTCCTGGGAGGTGGATGAGGTGGGCGACAGGTGCAGAGCTCCTGTAACGTGCCATCTTCTCCTCCCTGCTTCCCCACTCTGTGCCGTTCCCCGGATTATTCTCATGCAGGGCATCTTCTCCTCTTTTCCCCCCAGTGATGGCAGTTTTTTTCTGATGGAGTCGTGAGGTTCATGAAATGTAGCGAAGGGCTGTTTCTGCAAGGACTTCAAAACAGCTTGTTTCATTTGCTTGGCTCCTTTCATCCTTTGTTGTCCCTGGGTTGTGCTGGACTCCCAACCGCTACCCAGCCTTATCTGCTCAAATTTCTGCTGAGGGCTTGGAGGCAGCACAGTCAAAATCCACGTGTGATACCCAGGCTGAGAGCTGCTACTTCCCAGCTCACACGGGCACCCAGAAAGAAGCTCAAAGGGACTTGCCATGCACACACACATGCACACAGCTGCCTGTGGATGCCACGGTTGCATGCTCTGAAGCAGCTTCACCTGAGCAAACAGGAGGGCGTGCATGGATGCTCAGCAGAAGCACAGCTACTCAGCATGCACCTGGAGGCTTCCAGCTGCTTGTGGACACACTCAGCGATGCTCCAAGGTGGCCCCTTTGGGCACACCAAGCACTAGCAAGTATTCTGCAGCCCGTCCACATGCTGCAAAGCACCTTTCCTCTGCAGGAACCAGAGCCTGTATATATGGGATTCGCTGCTTTCAGCACTGCCTGGACCCCACAGGGCTTGCTTTCAGCCCAGAGGCATGCATCTCCATCTCCCTGCGCCCACATACACAGAGCCAGCCCTCCTGTACCCTCGTTGGCACATCCCAGCCCACAAGCAAGGTCAGTCTTCTCACTATTGCTGCACTAAAACTCCCCCCCCACCCCCCAATGTAATTGCTATGAGCACTTCTTGTACAGGCTGCTGCCTCTCACCCTGTCCCCTGTCCTTGCAGACAAGTCACTTCCACATGGGGACATGCACCTCATCCATGCACACTGCAAAACCCACACAATATTCACACACACCCCCTCGGTGCACCGCTTCTTCCTGAGCACAAAAAGGCAGGAGGGGAAAATACAGGTACCTGTGCTTGGAACGAAATAGGGCCAGGACAGCCCATCCCATTCCATCCCACCCCACGCTCTCCCCAAACTTGTAGTTACCGCCCAGCTCCTGGAAGTTTTATTGCAGGGACGTGCCCCTCCACAGCACCCCCTTCTTGCTCCAGCAATGCTGCAGCTGCTGAG
Organism: Aythya fuligula; assembly: GCF_009819795.1. Classification (NCBI taxonomy): domain Eukaryota; kingdom Metazoa; phylum Chordata; class Aves; order Anseriformes; family Anatidae; genus Aythya; species Aythya fuligula. Next base: position 7,833,068 of record NC_045577.1, read on the forward strand.
AGCCAGAAAATAAATAAATAAATAAATGGGGTCTTAAGGATCTAATTTGCAGATTTGCACCAGATCCTGTGAAACCTGATGCATGCACATTGCCCATCAAACCCAGACCTCTGGCAAACCTTTGCATGGATGCGAGTGGTGGTGAAGAGACTCCCTCACCTAGGAAAACAGGCACTGTGCAGCGTTTGCAGCCCCTACCTGGGCCAATTTGCTGCTTGTGTTATTGCCTCTAGAGGATTGTTCCCGTGTGTTCACCCACCTGAATCTCCCTGCAGCATTTTTAATCTAATCTTCCCTGTAACTGCAAGGTGAGGGTCATTTATAGCTATTTTTCATAAAAACAATATTTCAAACCAAATAATAGTAATGCAGAAGAGAGGGAAAAAAAAAAAAAGACAAAAAAAAAAAAAAAGACAAAAAAAAAAAAGACCTAAGAACTTGTTGGAGAGCAGCAAGCATGCACAAATTAAGCTCAGAGGATTGTCTCCCTCTACTGGCCCTCAGACAAGGCAGGCAGGAGTCAAACTGCTTTTTAAGGTGAAAAATACAACAGAAACACCTAACACGGTCAACACTCGTCTTTTTTTTCTTGTACTTTCTGTCTTGTCAAGCACACACCTTTGAAAGAAACAGAGACAATCAGGATGTTTTCAGACAAAACATGAGGATGTGTCTCCTTTTTGGCATTATTGCACCAAGCAGAGTAGGAACCAGCACCAGATGTACCTTGCTCACCTTTCCAGAGTTGGTATGCTCAGCGCTGAGTATTTCTCAGATCCTCCTGCTCTGATTTTCTGAGTCCCAGCTGTAGGTTTCCATCTGAGCTAATGAACCCCCAGCTTGCCCCATCATTTTCTTACCCCAGTTCAGCACGCAGCATCCCCACTCTGTGCTCCTCTGCAGCCCCAGCCCAGGCTCCAGGCTCTCCGGACAGGCATTTCTGCTGGCCAGGAACAGCTCTGCTGGGCTTTTCCGTGGGTGTTTTTGGTATAAGGGGAGCAGAGGAGAGGCAAAGAGAAGCCACATGAGTGGCTCTGATTTCAGAACGAGCTCTCGGAGGCACAAACACCACCTCCCTCTGTAATTTCCCATTCCCAAATCAGTCCTGGTTTGTATCTTGAAAGTGTGTGTCCAAAGTGGGGGGGCAGAGTAGGAACTTTTAACTACAAATTTTCATGAGAGTGTTTTTAAACTCTAGACTTACCACAGCCTGCATCTGCCTCTAAGCTAATTTGAAACTACTATCCCCATCTTTATGATTTTCTTGAGAAACCGAGGTTGCTTTATATTGCTAATATTTGTACCTACGGAACAGCCGTGTGCTGGGAATCTTTAATATGAGTCCTGCTAAACTGTGTAGTTCTTAAACATTTTCAAAATATCTGTGATGGCTTCTTTCTGCTAGATAATCTTCCTCTTGCAATCTTTAAGAATGGCATCTATAATGCAATGAAATCTGTAACAATGTTCCCTGGTTCCTGTGATCATCCATATTGCAAACAATTAGGGTCTTTCAGTGCCTTGGCTCTCCAGAAATTACTCTTCTTTTTCTTTTTTTTTTTTTTTCTTTTCTTTTTTTTTTTTTTTGGTTGAAATGCTAAAGGAAATCAATGCTGTTAAGAAAAAGACATCATAATTTGCCAGGGGGAAGGGCAAACCTGGTCATTTTTAGCCATCATGAAAACAAAAATTGCTACCCCCAGCTTAAATATTATTGTGATGAAGTTGTTTTTCCAGTCGGAGTCACATTTGTGCTGGATACTTTACAAGCATACTGGTCTAACCACAGATAGGATCTCACTGACATTTATACTGATATGCCTGGAGGACAAGCAGTTTAGAGTCCTTATATTATCTCTATAACACTGCAGAAAAAGCTGAGAAATTTGCCATTTATGTTGCTTTTGCTTTTCGGATACTCTCCCAGACACACTACCCAAAAGGAGCAGAAGCTGCCCTGCAGTTTTTTTCAGGCATCACACTGAAATGCAGCCACCTCTGGAAAGGACCAAGGGACAATACTGATGCCCTGTTACACAGTGCCCACCTGAAACTCCAAGGGGCAGACGGGAAGCAGACAGTAAGGACTCAAATTGGGGAATAAGAGGAGTGACAGCTAATCCCTCCATAAAAAGCTGGGAGGGAAAGGATGGCCACACATGGGCTGCAAGTGGATTTTCTGATTTTTACCAGAAATTTTCAGCTTAGATCATGCAAGCTTGGGCATCCATGGGCTTTTTTTTTTTTTTTTTTTTTTTTTTTTTTTTTTTGAGAGAGAGAGATCTGAAAAAGTCAACGGAGGAAAGCGAGCCAACAGAAGAAAGCAAGCCAACTGCAAGGGCTTATGTCAGACTTCCACCTCCAGCAGGCAAAGCTTTAGGGGGCCTCAAACCAAAAATAGGGCGGAAATCAGCGTTTTCTTCCCAAACAGGTCAGCCAGACCCCATCAGCACCACCAGGTGGGGTTAGTCCAGCGTGGATCCGCCGCCGACAACCACCAGGTAGTGAATAATAATTGCAGTCCCACTTCCTGCAGCAGTTCCTCTGTAGAGGTTTCTTATTGACCCAGCGCAGTTTAGCTTGTGAGATGTGATGAAATCATAGCCAGAGGGTTTATGGCAGTGGCTGCAGGCTATTAAAGCTCAGATGCCATCCTTAACTTGTGCTGGGGGCTCTTCTTTATTCATGACATGACAGCCAGAGGATGAGGTGTCAGGCGTAACACTAACATTTCTTGGCACCCATTGGTTTGTATTGCTCACAAAACTTTGCCTTATTTAGGAGACAATTTGTGTATTTATAATTAATATGGATTAGATATTATTATCTATGCAATATGGCAGGCAAGCAGTTTAGAGAGGCTAACAGCTGTTCAATAATGCAAATGATGCACACATAAATTACAGTTTAGTAATGGGATATTATTACCAACGCACACAAAAGTTCAGAACCCAGGGGTGGCAAATATAAATAACCACGGCATGGAAACGTTCCCAAGCTCTCCCCAGACATGCAGCTGAGGTGCAGGGAATGGACCCAGGCACTGGTTCCTCCTGTATTCACCAACTGGCCTCGCTGTTCGCAGCAGCTATGAATGAATGGAAAAACAGCACAGCTGGCCTCCAAACAACCATCTAAGCTCTCTGTGCTTGCTCCCAGCCAAGAAAACCTCCCAACGCTTTTGTTGGCACCTGGAGTTTTTGAAGAAAGGCATCGGGTTTGACAAACATTTTGTTGGGAGGGTTGGTCCGTTCTAAAAATGAGCCTCCCCAGGGAAGGATGTGTCTGTGTGGCCTCTCCTTTGAATTTTTTCTGCCCCCCTGCTATGATTTATTCTTTCCCTTGCCAGCACAGGCTTCAGAGAGAAGGGACAGCACCTCAGGGGCATGGGCACATCCACCTGCTGAGGACAGGCATCCCTTTGCACGACCAGCAGCTATCCCAGCAGGAGCTTTGCGGGGCTTGAGGACACAGGTAACTGCTTTTCTTAACCCGAGCCCAAAAGAAACCAAGCACCGGGAGGATTTGTTCATCTCTTCTGATGAAACCAACACGTTCATCTCCTCTCCAGCATCCTGCAAAGGACTGGGAAGAGGCAGCTGCCAGCCCCACCGCTGGGAACCCGAGAGCAGCAGAAGTGAGGCATGGAAAGCACCACTGCTGTGGCACAGCCTCTGCCCTACAGGTGAGGAACATCGTGGGGTTTGGCACCGGCTCCCGATGTGCTCATTAAACCTGTCTAGCTATGTAAAATATACTGACAGGAGTCCTGTTAACAGAGCAAATCCAAATCAGCTCCTCTGCCAATGTCCCTGTAAGGAGCAAAGGAGAGAGGAAGAAGCAGGGCAATGTAGAGAGATTTGGCTTTGTGCTCCCAAATCAGCTCTCAGAGAGGGATAGCTGGAGGTATTTAAATGGGATGAGAGAGAAGAGGGGAACAAGAGAGATGTAAAAGCAGAAAAAAAAAAAAAAAAAAGAAAAAAAAAGTGAATAGAAATTCAACTAGTCTTCAGGTTTAAATCCGCACAGGACACATACATATAGGAATGTCCATGAGCCAGAAGATCAGCTATGGCCCGTTCCCTTCACCGAACCCTCCTGCAAGGTGGCTCATCCGAGCAGTGGCACCCATTCACTCCTTTCTGAGCAGCAGATAAGACCCACAGGTCTCTTCCATCCCAACTTGTATTTCTGCCTGCAGTGACAACACACGGCAGAGGGAAAAGCACAGCATTTCCCTCGTGTCGTAAATAAGGCTGAGATTACTGATGGCGTAGAATAGGACTGACTATTGCAATATTTAATCTGCTGGGTGGGCAATTCATTAAAACAGATATCTTGGGCTTTAATCACTCTGCCAGGCTGCCATCTGCTTCCCTCCTGTTCCCTCCTGACTTAGGCCAGGTCTCGATATAGGAGGGGACAGCTTGTGAGAGGCTCTTTGGGGCCTGTGTCATAATTCATCTTGTGCACGCAACAGAGCAAGCTGCTTGGTGCAATGAATCCTACCATGTGCATGCAGCCACGCCGCTCCTGCTCCTGCATGGGCAGGGCTGGAAGAGATGGGGGGTCCCAAAGTTTGGGAACAGGGCTGGGAACAGCAGTGGCTGGGGGAGCTGGATCCCCTAATCTCCCTGCCACGTCAGCAGGGTTTGCAGAAAGCATCTGGCAGTCCTTACAGAGGTGTTATTCACGGGTATGAACCCAATTCATCTCATCAGTTCTCTTGCTGTGAATTTCAGTGGCATGGGTCTTCTCCTCCAAAACCCATGCTCTTTCTGTCCCGTGTACAACCTCAGAAACAACATTTCCACCCTCCAGACCACTCCTGCCAACAGCCAAAAAGAAGACAACAGAGTGCTGCTGAGGAGGCTGTGCTCAGTCAGACAGTGACCTTGTCTGCTTCACATCACCCATCTGGACCCCTGTGCCCACCCTGCTGGCACCCAGGTGGGATTTGGCTTGGAGGTGTCCTCTCAGCACAGGCTCTGTCCTTTCTCATGGTGTCCCAACCAGCAAGTCGAGAAGGAAAGGCCCACGATGGACTGCTTGCTCACCTGGCCAGGTGCTCAGCAAAAGACTGCTGTGCTGAGTGGATGAAAAGGTCTCCTCTAGGGATGTTAAATAGGGCAGGAATGGTGATCTGATTTAGATCTGAACCCAGATGTTAGCAAGGTTTGGGAACATTCCCTGAGCTGATTAGCTCCACCTCTAGCTATGGATGGAGCAGGCAGTGAAGGACAATTCCTTCTCATGCACTAGAAAAATGTCCTTATCCCCGAGCTTCACTAGAAGCACTACTTCAAAGCAGCTTGCACTGGTGCTGCCCGCTTTGTGCCACCCTTGCAGCCAGGAAAGATCCAATTCCCACCGTCTGAACCAGAGGAATGATTGTTGGCAGCTGTCCACCATGGTCATCGCCTGCCTCCATTTCCTACTTCTGCTGTGGCTTCTCCTTCATGTCTTCATCTGGAACCACAAAGGATCTGCCTTTTATTTAGGTACACAGATCCCTCAGAACATCACAGGGACCTAGAGGGGGCTGTGAGTGTGTACGAGGAGGTGGGTTTCATGCCTCAGCTCCTCTGTTCATTCCCTGCCAGGTCCCATCATGAATCCGGCTGTCTCCTTAGTAATACCTCCAGGGCCTGGGCTCTCCCTGTTGTTTCATGACTGAGAAGTACCCAACCGAGCAGTAGATGTTTTTTTAATATGAAAGAAAATTAGCAAGTCTACTTTTTCACTCACTAAATAAATACTAACACAAAGAGTAAATATAATGACTACTCAACTAACTTTTCGTTATCAATATCAACACATGAAGATTTTAAATCCCTCCAAAATAAATAGTTAGGGGAAACAATGTACATGATAAAGAGCAATTTTTAATGAATATTTGTCCTACTTGAGCAGGTTTATTTCCATTCTTTTTAGGGGATCTTGCAGAGCATCTGGTCTGACCATGACCACATGAAGCCACTGCCACCACTGGAGGCCCATGCCAGATTACAGAGGTTGTGGAAAGTAAAGACAATATCTAAAACATTCACACCAAGGTTTCAATGAGGAAAAGTATAATCTCTGCTTATCTTTCAGCTTTTGGCTCCTCTGGACACACCTGATCCACATATTCCCTTCCTGTTCAGGTATGGCTATATTAAGCTGCCTTTACTTAAGCTAAAAGCTCACTTATTTGTCAAGCAGACCTGGAATTGGCCAGACACTGGTAAACAAGGGAAAGGCTGAGCTACACTAAACGGTTTGATGTGTTCAGTGCTTCTCCCTGTTGGCACTGCATCGGGAGACAGAGAGAAACCTCAGAGGATGGGCCTCTAATGCTGGCTTTCAGAGCGAGGAAACAGAAGAGTTCAATAAATTCAGATTCTCCTTGAAAGACTTTAGAAGGCTCACAGAACCATATGCCAGCAGAATGGGAGATAGAAATATCTCATATTGAGATAGTCACTTGGGTCTCAGGAAGATTAAGAGAGGAATGCAGGGGGAAGGCGGTGGCAGTGGGGCAGATTGCGATGAGGAAGGATTTCTCTGGTATTTCTGCCATAAGGACTGAGGGATCCCATGGGTGACAAATTAAACATGTTATTATTCTTGGGCAAGATGCTGTCATTTTTGTTTGCTAAGGCTCCCGATTCTCAACCCACATTTTCCAATAGCTGGCCTGCATGGGGAACAATTTTGGCTAGGCTGAACTTCAGGAGAGACAGATCCTCAGGAGGCTCCATGCCCACTGCACGGGGAATTTGGGTAGACTTAACTGAAAATAGACAGATGGTCTTGGAGTCTTATGGAGCCAAGAACAAAGATGAATTAGAGACCCTTTCTTCCCCCAAAGAGAGAATTGTTGTCAAGATTAGCATGATTCATGGGAGGAGACGTGGGGCACATCACTTAAAGCATCACTGGACAGAGCTCTCTTATCATGGTGAAAAAGGCAGCACGATAATGGGGCAGAACACAGGATTCTGCCTTTATTTAAGGGAAAATGGGTAATACTAGTTGGAAATCGTGATGTCAGTTTTAGTTACATGGCAGCTGGTACCCACCTGGTGTCAGAGAGCAGGGGCAGCTGGAGAGCTGCCTGCCATGTGCTGCCTCCTGCTCCCAGCAGCATGCACCTCTACCCAACCTCCCTGGAGAAACTCCACAGACTCAAAGATTAAGGAAACATTTAGCCAGCCAGGAGGGAGCACTGTCCCAGTGAGAAGTCCATCTTAACTGGTAGGGGTTCAAAACTAATTTGTCCCTTTGATTTCCAAGAAGTTGATGCCTTCAGTGCAGCAAATGAGTCTTGTAAATGGAGGTCACAGCAGGGCCTGTTGCTTGCTTTTGCTCCTGTCAGGAGCCATGCATAAGGGCTTTCACATGCCACTCTGCATTTCAAACCAGTAATGGCAGCCTGGGATCCTTTAAGTAGGCCCTAATTAGTGCTGATAGATTTCAGGGTGCTCTGAGGCTAGGTTGCACAGCCTTTGCAGAGCTGGGAGGCAGTCTCCTTCATTGCTTGAATGACAAAAAGGTTCAGTGGGACTTGGGTTTGAAACAGCTCAATAAAAGTGGTTATGACATGGCCACAGGCCTTGAATTAACAGCTGATCCAACAAAGAAAAGAGGTGAAACAGCAACCAATTAATGTTTCTTCTTGTGCAACCTCAAAAAGACAAACTTTCAGAGAGCTTCGGGTTTGGATTTCAGCTGCTTACCTGCATTTTCTCCAGTTCTTTGGATCTGTAAAGTTCTTATTAAAAAATGTGCCATGTCATAAATTCCTGGTACTTTTTAACCCCCCGTGTTAGTGTGTTTGATAGTTTATGAACTGTTGCAGAATTATGGTGATTAGGTTAAGTTCCAGCAGCTTATGCTTTTAACTTGTCATGCTTCCAGTTGTGACAAGTATGTGTGGGTCGAAAGGAGGTGACCTGTATGCCTTTGACTCACAGAACTATAATTCTGCATTGGTTCTATTCCAGTGGGGGGCAAACGAATCCCGAAACTTAATAAATCCCAACTTCCATGTATTTGTGTCACTGTTTCACCCCCATTTCCCCTTTGAGTCACCTTGTTAGAGGCATTTACCACCTTAATCACCCACTCCATTAGCTCTGGAGTTCTTCCACCCACACCAGCTCTTTGCTGTGTGCTGGAGACCTTCACCGTGAGCTGGGATGTGCTATGGCAGAGCCGTAGTGCAATGTCACATGCATGCTGACCCATCAAAGGCTTGCTCACTATAGTGGTTCACTTTCTGTCCTGCTCAGACTACAACCCTCTTATTCTGTGCTATGTGTGGAGAAAAATAGTGTTGTCATTACTGCAGTGGAGGTGCAGGCTATTGGAAGAGAACTGAAGCATGCTGGAGATACCTTTGCTTTTCTTTGTCACCTTCTCATACCTTCTCGTTGCAGTCACTGGACCCCAGGGAATATGTGAAGCACCACGTAGAAATATTTGGGTAAGCTCCTGTGTTATCATTCCTAAGCTTGGGTTTAAAACTCTGCCTCAGAGCAGTGGCCTGGACAAGTCTCTGCTTTGATTTCTCTGTATGAAGGACCATAGCAATGCTGGTTTGTGGGTCATATTTTGCCTCTTTGCAGACCGTACAGTCTCCATGTGTCTGTAGGTCACATAAAGCCATGAGTCCCAAACTCATCTGTGACTAGTGCCATTCTGCTGCTGACTCAGCAGCAGTCATCTCCGTGCTCTGCTGGAGAAGCTCTGTTGTACATAGCCAGCATACCCACGTCTGCACAGGATCCAAGAAGATGCACCGGCTTTCTGGTGTGAAATAAGCTAGGATCCCATGTTCTTGGATTGCTGCATTGGTATTAAACTAAAATAAACAAACAACAACAAGAACACCAACAAGAAAAAAAAAAAAAAAAAAAAGTTTTACGTTTGCAAAGTTAATGCAGAAGGGCAAAGGGCTTTATCTTCTACTGAAAGGTAAGCAAGAATGAGGAAAGAGAAAAAAAAAAAACGCAAAACTTACACAGCTTAGGGAAAAAAAAAAAGGCAGTTAAGAAGGGATTTAATTGATAATGGTTTAGATAATGTCAAGTGAAGTTTCTATTCTCAGCCCAAGTGCAGATGATGAGGCAAAAGGACTAAATGTAGAAATTAAAGAAATACCCATTCAAAGCTAAACTGAGAAACCTTTTGTCACACAGAGAATCATAAGCGAGTGAGAAGTCCCAGCAGGAGAGGTTCTCAAGGCAAAATAACACTGGGGGCATTCAGGAAATAATTAGCTGGCTTCCTGGAGGGAGCAAGTAGTTGTGTGTGAGGAAAGGAGGAGTGTGCGAGAGGAGGGGGAGGACTAGAATGAGATAAGATTCTAATAGGAAGAATGGATGAGGAATGAAGGACTTTTAACTCATTCTGTGCAGGGGGAGAAAAGTAATCAAGTAAGTAAAGGAAGAAGAAGATCTGTTAGGCCCAATTTAATGAGCTCCTCTGGAGTGGCAGTCTAGATCAGAGATGTGAGAGGAGGCTCCTGGTTTCAGGCTGAGATAAACTGTCCCCAGGTCAGAAGCATCATCTCTGCAGGCGGCCACTTGTTGCAGAACAAAGTGACCCATGGGCTGCTCCTGATCCCTGCAGCCAGTGCACGTGTGTTTGTGGGAGTTTGCTTTTCCCAGTGGTGGTTTTGTTGTTGGGACCAGCCCCAGCTGGAGCCCCTGGGATGTCTTTGCTACTCTCGTTAGGCTGCACCTGTGTGGCTCTTGCACCAATCCCCATTTTGATCAGGGATATCTGCATTTGTCAGTGACATTATTACTGTTACTGATGCTGTTGCAATTCAAAACGTTTCTGTAGGAACAACCCTTCCACCTTCCGTGGTGAGGCATTCTGCTTCACCTCTTTTCTTTGTTGGATCAGCTGCTAATTCAAGGCCTGTGGCCATGTCACAACCACTTTTATTGAGCTGTCTAAAACCCAAGTGATTTCATGGGGTTTAGCTTCAGTGCTAACATGGAAGAAAACCTAAACCAGTAAGGAAAAACCTAACATGGCCAAAAGGTGCGAGAGCCACAGAAAGACATACTAAAGGTGTTTTTCTGTATCAAATACATCTTCTGATTTTCTCCCTTCACAACCATATCCAAACCAAAGGATGTTCTTTTTAAGAGAACGTGTGGAAGGTTTCTGGGCTCTAACCCTGAAATTTCTATATATTCTCCAGGCAGGTAGCAAGCAGCTTACCCCACCTGCCTGTCAACCCTTAATTGGAGCACTCACCTTTAAGGAAAAGAGTTCAACCTTTGGGCCTATTCAACAAGTGGCTTTTCAGCAGCAACTGCTAACGAAGGCACCAATTAGCACTAACTGTACTCGTGGCTTTTGCTGTATAAGTAGGAGTCTGCTAGGAACCGAGTGAGACCGTCTCAGGATCTGACCTGAGCATTTAGCTCAGGCCACTGAACAGCTGCCAGAGGCTAATCACTGCACCCCATTACCTGCCTCTGCCAGGGCTTAACCACTGACTGCGAGATCCAGGTGCAGGCATTAGTGCCCCTGGGACAGTCTTTCCCCATCCTCAGAAAGTTTCTCTGTCATTAACTGTCCCTCCTTCCCCAGTCTCACTCCAGTCTCAGTCTCAAAGAGTCAATCTGTGCCAGTCTCTGCCCCTGGTTTGATGCAGAGTCCTGTTAATAACACATGCCAATAAAAAGTAGTTTGTAGACAGCAAGCAATGTCTTTTCTGAGGTGGTTCAGAGCTGCCACCTACCAAGCATGGATGGGAGTGTCCAAATGTGCAGGTCAAGGTTGAGAAGGGGCTGGAAGAGCCTTGCCTAATCTAAATAAAGCCTACAAGGACTGAGACTGTGGAATAGGATATTAGCGACAGGCAGAGCTCAGACACTGCTGCTAGAAATCCTCCTCCATTCTGAATGTCAACAGCAAGTAGTCTAACTCAACATACATGCATCTTGAGTATTTTCTAGCTGGGTCTAAACCACCATCTCAATTGCAAAACAACCCCAAGCTCAGGCCTGTCTTCAAGCCAAGGAGCTTCCCACTCTGCTTGGGTGTAGAAATCAGAGCAGATGTCTCAGACAGACGTCTTTCTTCCCCCAAGTGACCAGGCATCTCTATGGGAGGGCTCGAGGCAGCCCCTTCCCAAAATAAGGGCCATCCCAAATCATCCTAGCAGGAAATCACCGTGCCTGAGCAGAGAAGCAGTTTCCTCCCTTGCTGCTCTTCTTCAGCCTTTTTCCATTCCTCTCTATCACAGCCCACCAACGCAAACAGCAAACACACAGTCCGGCACCAGTCAGTGTTAGAAAAAGTTCACTGAAGCCTAAATCACGCTCCTCGGCTATCCGTAACAAGATGAAGGGGAATAGGGCACCGTGGCTGCAAGCTACACTTTAAATGGGACAGAAAGACAGGGGAAAAAAGCTTCAATTTTCCCCCGAGGCCCCTTACAAGGGGTAAATTAATGAGGAGATACAAAGACTGGAGATTAGCATTTGGGCTTAGTGAAGGAGAAGAGATTGTAGGAGGTCTGGGAGGGGACAACAGAGAGTTTACAAACCCTTTAATCTGGCAGATAGCGGCTGTCGGGGATGCATGTTCCAACCTGCTCCATGACACTGTAGATCATGTTAGCCTTTGTGCTGGTTTAATTGGAGCTTTGCAGTTGCCCTTGGTCACTGCTAATTGCCTTAATTGAAATGGCGCGCATCTGCGCAAGTGGGAATACATGCTTGTGTGGGTTTAGGAGGAAAATATATCCTCAGCGTTTCCAGCCATTGTCCGATGGGTTTGGGCTGAATTATGTGATTGCATCAGCTGCCTGCTGTGCTTTAGAAAAGCTGGCTGGATTTATTGCAAGATTATAAAAACCCAGCTTTAAGCTGCATTGGTTGCACTTGGTTACTTAAGAAAAGGGGAGAATAGAAAGAAAATGGAGCAGTTGTCTGGTTTTGTACCATTCACCCTGATGCAGCGGGATTTCTGTCCACAGCCTTTCTCCCTACTCTCAGCATCTCCTCTCTGTCTGACTAAGGCTTGTATGTACAGCAAACTGAAGCCCACATTTTATGCATGGATTTTCTCCAGGCTGAAGGCAATGAAATGGGAAAGTTTGGAGAGCCTTAGAAATATCTCAAGGCTCATTTGAATGGAGGAGGAGGAGACATAAAGTCATCTGTCTTCCCTACCTCTGAACACATGTGATCTCATCAGGAAATTGAGCACTTATCTCAGTGCATCCCTAAGTGCTCAGCCCCTCTCCAAGCAGGACAGAGCCTCAGGCACTTGGTGTAGTTCCCCTGCGTCCCATGGTGTGTAGCCACGGCTCAATGGCAGAAGATCTGAGCTCTTGGTCCCTCAGGCTTCTTCACTAGAGACGCAAGAAGACCAAGTTGCCCATGTTTCACCTAATTTATTGTTAGGAGTTAGGCTCCTAACACTTCCCGCCACTTCCAGGTGGCCCCAGAGGATCTTCAGGTCTGCCAACATCTCTGTATTAAAGAGTTGAAAAAAAAATCCATCCAGTGTAGGGCACAAACACACCTACCTTCAGCTATTCTCAGGATCCCATAGCATCCTAAAACTTGGTTTTGCCCTTTTTACAAGTGCTTTTGCATATTTAAAGTTCACCTGTGAGACCAGATTGACCACAAGACCTACTCCCCCATTCTTGAGTTCAGGGCTGGGAGCACTTCTGGGGTGAAAATGGACTCAATCGCTCTTGCTGGAGCTGAGAATGAGAGTTTATAACCTCATGAGGACGTGCAAGTCCTCTTTTCCAATCCTTGCTCCAGCAGCTTTGCCTATTTTACCCTAAGACCACTTAGTGCAAAATATGGTAATGGGCCTTAGTACAGTGACAGGTATTTCTTCTCCCTAGGAAGTGCCTTTTACTGCAAACAATTGCCTGTAATGGTGTGAATTTCCCCAGAAAGCAGTCAGTCACTCCACCACCTTGCTGAAGGCTCTAATCTCTAAACCGTCATATGAAAGCCATGATTAGAGTCAAGGGAATCCTGTATTTAGCACTGAGGAGCTAAGGGCAGGACTTCAGAAACCTCTCTACATGGGATTCCCATGCTGGCAGCTGACTGCCTGGGGTCTTCCAAGGTCTTTTGTTCTCCCCCATTTCACAGGTAGACAAAGTGCTGAACTCAGGGTGCTCCTGATAGTAACCTAGGAGTTGGGACGCCATCCCAACTAAATCCTTCAAATATGTATGAGCCTAGGACTCCATCAATGCAAGGACCTGGAAGCTTGCACAGGTTTTGGCATAAGGAAGCTTTGGCAGCCCACAAAGATGCATCACTTTGAGTTAATTTATAAGAACTTGGACAGGGAGAGAGTTCATTTAATTGAAAGATGTAATTATCAGGTGTTGAAGGCAACGGGGCTCATTAATTTCTGAGACATGCTGTTGACTGAACTGTCCTCATTTTCATTTTTCACTCCATATCAAGGCTGAATCCATGTGTCAGAGAGGCTAGGAGAAACCAGATCATTATCATTTTGCTTGTTTTATTTTCCTAAAGGCAGAGGTTTGTCTTCAGCCCAACAGTAACCCCAGGGGGTGTGGGCTTGCCCATGTCATATGACAGAAGGGCTCCCATAGGGACCTTGGCATGATTTCATTTGGGCCTGGACCCAGATGACTCCCAGAGCGTCTGGTAACAGAATAGATTGGGCTAAGGTGGAAGGTGACGGATTACAGAGGCCACATCTGGTGATGGGAAGGAAGCTATGAAGTCCCTTCACATCTTTTTTCCTTCCTTCAGCTTTAATGCTTATATTCATCCTTAAAGCAAAGATGCTTAGTGGACACAGGGGCTGCTACAGATGGGAATCCATCCCATGGGAGACCAGCAAGAAGTCGTGTCTGTTTTGCCTGGAAATCCAGACCACAAACCTCTCCATCTGGATTTTCCTAGCCTGCCACTTCTACCACCCCAACAGAAACTGAAACTGCCTTGCCACCACCCTCCTCACATTGGTATTCCCTCCAGCCTGCCAGTCTGCACTTAGATTTATGATTTATTTAGAATTGGATTACACTGAGGCTCAAGGCCAGCACTCCCTAATCTGTCACCGTCCCTGCCACGGCCATACACAAACATTTGTTTTAGCTGCGTCAGCATCTCTGGCTCCTGAAGAAGGACGCCCATTGTTAATTGCTATAGCAACCACAATTCAGGGTTTGGGCTTTTTTTTTTTCTTCTTCTAATACTCCTATCCCTGCCGAAAAGCATTGGCATTGTCAAGTGATAGATATTTATAACTTAATATAACAGTGGCACGTCTAAGTTATGCCATTGAAATGCATCACAGCCAGAGTTGTTCTGTTATTTGTTTTTGTGCTGAATAGCAGCAAGCGCTTTAAGTTATTGTCCTCACATACCCATAAAAAGGGAAAAGAAGGGTTGTATAATTGTTGCTCATATTTATAGCAGTTGGATGCAGGGTGCCAGGGCGCAAGGAAGTCTCCTTTCAGCAATGTCACTCAAGATGATATTGAGGGCTATGCTCCCTTCAAATGCGCTGATCATGAATGTCTATTTGGATCGGGAAATGAGGTTTTTGGGTTTGGATGAACAAACCGATTATGCCAGGGATATTTTTGGCTCCAGCTGGCTAAAGTCTGATGAGCTAAGACATGAGCATGCTCAAAAATGTGGAACCAACATAAAATAATGAGTAAGCCCTTTGAAATTACTAAGCACGAGTGCAAACCAGGAAAGAACAACCCGTCTGTAATGCACCACGACACGAGGGAACCAAACTCTTTGCACTTAACCTTTTTCCTATTACTTTCTAGGCGAGGCCCTGTGGAGATTTGTTCTCAAAACCCCCTGGGGGACACATGGCGTGCCACACACCCATCATGGTCCCACCTGCCAAGGGGTGTAGGTGACCCCTGAGCCAGAAAGTAAGCTATGGTGTAGGGTCAAGCAGGCTGGAGGAATGGACAAGCAAAAAGCTGCCCTTGTGAGGACTGGAAGAAAAGTAGGAAAGCCAGGACATGAGAAATGATCTGTGGAAAAAAAAGCTGAAGGCAATGGGGGTCAGATAATGTGAGAGAAAAGAGGCCTAGAAGGGTGGCCAGGAATGGGCAGTGCTGTGAAATATCTGAGTTGCTCACAGCGGTAATGTGGCCTCTGGTCAATGGTCTGCATGCTGGGGAAAGCTCTGTCCAGAAGATGTGCTAAAAGGAAAAATATGAATCAATGAGGGACAGATAGGAGGAGTTAAGATCTTATTAATTTCATTGGATAGATTAAAAAACACTTAGAGATGCAATGGAGATATGGAGGGAAGAGTGAGACAGAAGGGTGGGTTGGCTTTCTCTAGAGAGGTGGGAATGGCCCTGGGGTTAACAAGGCACACAAGGACAGTGCTGCAGCCATTACACGGAGCATGTGAACAGAGCAGAGCCAACAGGGTGAAGATCAAGGAGCATCCTAACAAGAAACGCAGCCCTTTATGTCCAGCTTCATCTCCTCATGCCTCTCCTTCCCAGAGTCCCACAGCCTCCTTTCCATGGTGCTGCCAATGCTTTGGTGACCCGGGGCTGGGGGGCCATGGACATCCTGCCTAGGGCTCCAGGGAGAGAAGGGGAGAGATAGAAGAAGAGCTCTGGCAGACTGTGATGGGAGGACATGGGATAATATGAAGACCTGTGTCAAAGAAAAGGAGAGAGATCCTTTTTTATCTTGGACCAGGCACATCTGTGCCTCTCTTAACACTCCACTCATGGCATGAGCCCTCTCACTGCACATCCTTGGAGGAAACCTGGGGTAGACTATGTTCACCTCCCCCTCCAGAGTGCTTTTTCCCTTGCAGACTGCCTTTATGGCTCAGCTTCTTTAATGAGGTATTCCTCGGTCTGCTGTGGTTTGGGATAGTTCCTGGCAGATCAGGTTGCCGACCTTATGTTGGAGGGGAAAGCCTTGCAGCTCAGCTGCTCTGGTGTGAGGCATCCGACATAACTTCCCAGCAGCTGTTAGGTGGATGGGAAATTGCATAAGACGTGACTTGTGGGGCTGGGGTGGGATGAGGTAGGGCATTTCCTTAAACAGCTTTAAAACCCATCAATGATTTGATTTGCTTTCTGAGAAGGCTTTAGCTCAACAAACAATTGCAAACTACACAGTCGCAAGGTAAAATGAAAAGCCCATGGGCATTAATTATATATATAGATATTAAAAAAGAAGCTACTGCTTAATTATTGTTTGCAAATCTCGGTATTTAAATTGACTTATTTGCAAATGTCTGTTTAGAAATTGACTTTGTAATTATAAAGTCGGTGCAGGCATATCACAGGCCCTGGAGGGGTCTCTAACGAGGAATGATAATGTACCAGGCAAAGTGAACTATCCTGAGCTGCATTTTAATAACCGAGAGGTGCTTGGAAGGCGGAGCGGAGGGTCTGCGAGAAATCCCAAAGCCAACAAAAGAAGCAACCGATGGAGGATAGAGAGAGATGGCTCCACAAAGCAGAGGGCTAACATGTTTGAGAAGGGGCTTCAGGGGAAAAGGCAGCTCTTCCTGAAGCCCCAGCGATAGGAGTGAGCTGGCAGCAAGCTCGGTTTCAGCTTCTGAATGAGAATGAGGCAGTCTGCTGGCAGCAAACCATCAGCTGCTGAAGGCTCTAGCTCCCTGCCGGTGGAAACGACACTGTTGGGCATGTGTCCAGCCTCCCCCTCTCACCAGCACCTCAAGCAGCAGAGGGATGGGCTCATGTTGGCACTCATAAGCCCTTCCATGGGGTCACATTTGCGTGCAGGACTAAGGGCAGCTCACTCTGCCTATGCTCCAAGCTACTAGGAGGTGAGGTGGTTCCCAAATCTAATAGCCCTTTCCTGGACTTGAGGATTTGTTAACCAAACGCCATGGTTGAGGGCCACCTCCAACAGAGCACGGAGACATCCAGTATCTCCTTGTGCCTGTCCCTATGCTTTGTCACTTGAGGCAGGTGACCTCCAATGGGTTGCAAGGTCTCCTGGGTGAAGACTGGTATATTTTAGCAGGCCACAAAGCCTTGATAATCCCACAGCATGTGCAACACATTTTAAGATTTGACTTCTGCACATGTCCAAGAAATATAACTACACTAAAGGAGGAGTAAGTGTGTTCAATCACTTTTTCTTCCCATCATCCTTGACAACAGCACTGCTAGGTCTCCAGATCTAGTGGTCCAGGCTATTTTTTCTTTATGGACCATCACTATTAGCTTTAAAGGCAGCCACTGGCCCATGATTTCTTGGATAGTTCATTAACCAAGAGGGAACAAATCTTGGCTGCTAGGCTACACATTAGCAAGATCAACAGCTGGCCGGGTGCAAAAATAATAACTAAAAAAATTATCATAAGCAAAAGCTCTGGGTTTTTGACTCGTCTGCTATGCATAGTCATGTTATCCCTTATTCGTGAGCATTCAAATGGTGCCAGTATATTCATGAAAATGTGGCAGCTCAAGACAAGTTCTGAAAGTTAAACAGGATCCAAGATATTGCTGGAGCAGGATGATATTACACTTTTGCATGAAATCATGAGTAAAAGTGTGTTCCTTCTCAACTTAAAGGCAAACACCCACACACCTTTTACTGACGTCATAGGGAAGGCAAAGGAACTATGTGAATCAAAAAACAACTGTTTCTCTGACCAAAATAGCTGTGTCGGTACAAAGCATGACTCTGAAGGACTCAACACCCTCCTGATCTGCCTCTCCAAATGTTAAGCCCTGCTCAGTGTTTGCTGCCCACTCCGTTGTGCAGCCTGTGCCTATTAAATGCAGAAGAAATTCTGCTTGGAACAGCATTGTATGCCTCTTTCAAGAGAGATAAGAAGCCCCACCAGTTACAGCCAGTGACATGGAAGACCCAAATTCCTTTATGTCCGCTTGAGCTGGCCAGAAATAATCTGTCTCCCATCTGGAGGCCTGGTAGCTGTATTAGGACAGAGCTGTGAACATAGAAAATCCACTGAGAGATCTGTTTGGAGGCACATGGCCTTGGACATTTTATTCAGCCTCTGTGGTGAAATTACTCTGCTCAATCGTACTTGGATTTTCTGGTTGTCAGTTGGTTTTCAGTTATTTCAGTGAAAAATTAAAAGGAAGGTATGAAGCAAGGAAGCAAGGAAGCAAGGAAGCAAGGAAGGAAGGAAGGAGCTTGTGCTGAATTTAAAAAGGGAAAAAAAAACCTCTGAACATCTTGATTAAATTTGAAATGGAAGTGTAAGCTTCTTGTCTAATTAGTTATAAAAAAAATATACATTACATCTCAGTATCAACTCATCTAAGAAAAATGATCGGATGTCCTTATACAACTGCAACATTTCCTCGGCAGGCCTTCGTGTTGTGAAGAGATGTGTGTAGTCACAGCAGCTTTTCCAACCACACATTTCAGAGTGTAGGATCAGGGCAGCATCATGAGAGCCTGCACTGACTCACATCGTCTTCCCCAGGTGGATTCTGCTCAGAGGTTTGCAGCATCCCATTTATTTTTATTTTCCCCAGAATCCTTCAACTCAAGGGTTGTGCTAGGACAATAATTGTTCAAACAAGAAGCATATTACATCTCATATTCAGGCATTAATTAAAGCCATCCAAGATCTCACAAAGTTTGTCGTTGATTCAGAGCGAATGGGACCTGCAGATAATTAATGACTCTCGATGACAGTTCTTGAAAAATTGGTTTCTGGCAGCAATCAGCATATGCTGGATAGGTTTCTACTTTATAAGCCTGTTCTGTTCTTAAAGACACAAGAAACAGTGAAAGCAGGCTGTTCTTTTCAATATTAATTAGACCATTATTTATTTGGAAAAGAGAGTTTTTTGTTTTAGATACTTACATGTCAGCTGCTGAGAATTCCACCCTAAGTCACTTAATAGCCCATTAAGAAATTGTTGTGATGACTAATTATGTATTACAAATTCAGAATATGTTTACTAGATAGCTTCAGTTTTATTAATTAATAAGATTACTGCTTAGATTCCCAAGCCCATGATGCCTATTCTGGCATTGTCTTAAAATACAACATATGTGAAATATGATACATCTTGAATTTTCCTATTAGAGTGCTTTAAGTTCTGTCTAAGGAATATGACTGTTCTGTGCTTCACTGTGGACAGATCATTATGTCTGATTGCAACTAACAACTAATAGCAAATACTAATGAAGGGCTTGATTTTACCTTTAGGAGCAATGGAGCTGTAGACATACTGTGCCTTTGCATATCTCTGTGCTACCAGTCAAAATAAATGGTGACAAGCCACGAGACAGCACGGATGGTTTGAGTTAGCCAACTGATGAGATGAAGCCAATCCAGACCTCAGCTCAGGTGAGCTACTAGAGTACAAGTCCACCCAATGGAGCTGAACTAAGGTTGAACCAGGGCTTGGTGGTTCCTTTATCATCTGATCAAAGGAGTACCTCCATTGCTTTCCTTTAGAGACTCCCCTGAACAAAAAGTTCCATCCTGCTGTGCTTTGTCAGGGAGAATAGGTACTGATTGTCTACTGCTACTAAATTTGATGTCAGATTGGGTGTTAACTGTGCTTAATTTCCTAGGAATTTATTCACAAATTCAAATCCCTCCCCACACAGCCATTCAAAGGCTCTTTTCAACTTTTATGCCAAGGCTAGATGCTACAGTACCCTGCCCAGATGCCACAGCTCCACTAGAGCATGCTACTGCAGCCCCGAGACAGCCAAGGTCTCTGCCCAAAGGAGCCCACAGTCTATGTAGTGCTCACCAGCTTTGGTGGGCTGACCTTGAGGAGAGCACTTTGGACTTTCTCTGTGTGGCAACAGCACCACGTCTAATGAAAATCCATACTGAGAGGGTATGCAAAGGTCAGACTCGATTAATTCTTTCCAGAGGTTCCTCCACAATGTCAACATTGATCTGCTTCCTAGTCGCGCGGTTTTCTCTCAGCTGACAACCATATGCCAGTCTGAGCCCTGCTCTATTTTAAATTGTAACAGATATGGAGATGGGATCATTAAAATACCCAGAGAATACACAGCAGGTCATTGTTTTGCTGCTTTTGCTGAGAAAATCTCACTGTCACACTGAAGAGTAGATGTTATAGGCCAATCTTATGGCAAAAAAGTTAATCCTACAATGAAATTGGATGAAATGCCTGAGGATGGGGATCAGTATGTGGGTCTCTGTGTTGTCTATGCTAAAAAATTGCTGCTTTATGAAGCAGACTTGTACAACAGTCAGTGAGATACACAGGGATTTTACTTCCAGCCATACCCATGGGAAAATAAAAACAGCCTAGTCTCTATGAGTGGTCAGTCTCAGGGCATCTGTCTCAAACTGCCCTCGGATGGTTTTTCATTAGGGATGGCTTAGGGCTAAATCATTTCATCTTACCAGAAGAAGGAAGCTCAGCCACAGCCTGTCTTCCTACATATCCGACAGGACTTTTTGGAGTCACACCGAATTTCCATGAGTCTGGTGTCATGTAAACACTGCTTTTTGGCTCAGACCTGAAATATGTAACTGAGGCATGCTCCAACCACACCTCAAATTCACTTCTCGTAGGTTTTGCTGGAGTCTGGGGACATGGATTTAGCCTCTTCACCACTCAGCTATTTCTTGCCTGATTTAATTGAGGTGCAACCACTTAATAACCTCTGCTAATGGGGAGGGACCTTCTCTTTATAAATACAGACTTGGGAGGCTTGGACTCTGACAAAGCCTACTTAGCAACTCCAAGTAATGATGATCTATTTTAACAGTGACCATTATTATTAATAAAATCAACCAGCCAGGACTCTGTCATTCTGATGTACTTTTAAAAGTCAGCTTCACCATTGATCAGAGATTCAACTTACTGTTCATTTCCTACCCTTTTCAGTTTAAGCTTAAGTCAGATTAAATTGTTACATGAAAAACAACAGCAACAACAACACAAACTGCTCAATAAAAGAGTTAAGAGAAGGAAAAATCAGAGAAGAAATAGATTATTTTTCCTTCAAAATGAAAGTTGTTTCACTCTTACAAATAATCACCACATGACAAAGACAAGGCATGCACTGAAGATATATTGAGGCTCCTGCTGTCCTAAAGGTCACAAGAATACATGAAAGATCTCCTTGCCAGGGTAAGTGGTGCCTAAGAAAAATGCATTGAGAATTACTCACCTTTCCAAAAAGTTGCAGACAAATGAGTACGGCCTTTCAAAGGGGCGGCATGACCAGATGCCTTCCTTAAAATGCCTCTAAAGGCAACAGGAAAAAAGAAGTCAAATTAAATCATCGATTCAGCAATATCTTTGCTACTCAACAAGCTGGCATTTCTAGAGAAACAAAGGTTGAAAACAATCCAGAAAGAGATGTCTGTGCAGAACTCGGAGTCCTTTCCATGTGCTAATCTATTCTTTTTGGTGCTTATGTCTCACCTGCACCGCGCCTTTGCGCATTTCCCAGCACTGCATTAAACAACGCGTGCACATCGCTGAACCTTCTGCTCCGGCACTAACTGCTTTGACTTCCACAAACACGGCGGCCAAAAAGACATCACAAAAGTACCTAACCTCATCTTGAGAGAGGGAGAGGGAGAATTATGAGAATGATTTTAAAGGAACAGAAAGAGAGGAAGACAGAGAGATTTTTATTGCTCAAGGGGAAAAAAAGAGATTATAATTGAACTGCAGAAAATTCTCCACATCACAGGTAATGGTGCCTGGGTTACCTCTCTTTATCTGTGCAATAGAGATTAGCAAACGGGGTCATAAAGGGAAATTAAAGTCAAATAAATTCTGGGCCACCACTCGGTAAGTACTGATTTCCTACCATTTAGAAAAAGGAACATCAGGGCAAATGAAGTGGCACAGCATAAGGCAGCAGCCAAGGGAGAGAGACACGCTGCCATAAACATGGGCTGGGGTGGGGACAGACGGCTCCTGTTCTGCAGTATGCCTCTGGGGAGCCTTTTGTGAGGTTTCTTCCAGGAGTAAGGGACTGCTTAGTGTGGGTGCTGGCAGACTCAAGCCCCCAGCACCTGAGAAATTGAGATCTCGGGCAAGGTGGACATCAGAAGCGGCTCTGGAGATGTGAGATATTGTCTGCCCACTGCTTTTATTGCCCCTGTCCTGCAGGTTCCCATTTTCCCCAGAAAGACGGGTGGATGTAGAGCATGCACATGCCATGACCACAGTAGGGAACCTAACATCAGTGCCTCTCCCTGCACCTATCCATCCTCTGACAGCTTCTACTGAGCCCTCGGGGCTGGCACTGCCACAGGTGAGGAGCACTCACATCCAGCTCTGCTTCCACTGGTGGCAGTGACCAGGACAGAGCATAGGCCTGGGAGGCATTCAAGGCCCATCCAGCACAGATCTTCAGGCTCTATTTGGGTCTTTTTGGGACCGCGGTCCTGCTCCTGTCTCAGTGCTTCACCCTTGCAATGGAGAGTATTGGACACCAGCAGCCAGCACTGTCAGAGGTGACAAGAGGGTTTGGAGGTAATTATTCCAGCATTTCCCAGTCTGAGACTCCTTCAAAAGTTTGATTGTCTGAAAGTGCTGGAAAAACAAGATTAGGTTTCTGAAGGTATCTCAGATACAGAATAAATAAAACGCATGTGGAGAAAAACAAGAAACAACCAACCAACCAAAGGAAGAAAAAAGCAGCACAAAGCAGGCATTACCACAAATCACTTTGAATCCATTGAAAGCTCTTTTCTGCTCTTTTTAGAAGTGACTGTTCCTGTTGTGAATGTTGTTTTTTTTTTTTTTTTTTTTTTTTTTTTCTTGGATTTCTTAAGTAATTTTTACTGACCTTCACAGAAGTTTTACAGCATTGCTAGCCAGTAAGATACTCAGGCAGCTCTCTGAAGGGAAGATGATGCCTGTGTTGAAGTATCTTCATTCTTTTCCTTGGAAGTGCCAAATTAAATCAGAATTCACCTTCCTCCCCCTTGCCTGGATGGGCAGGACATGGTGGAGAGGGGGGACTGGTGTGGGGTTGGCTGTCAGAGGCTGTCAGCAGGGAGGAGAGCTGGGCAGCCCACCCCAGCCTGCCTGCTGCCCATTACACTGATGGCCAACAGGACCTTACATCTCCTTGGCAAGCCCTGAGCCTTGCAGCCTTGTGGGCAGCTGAGCACGAAGCCGGCCCAGCCGCTGATAGCTCACGAAGCCTCACAGCGAGCAGCATCCCCATCCCTCAGAGCAGGGCTGAAATATGTGTCAGGGTCGTCAGCCTGTCTTCGGAGCGCGAAGAGCCTGGTTAGGTTCAAGTGGGGCAAGAAAATCAGTCTTGCAAGAGAGAACTGGGACAACCTGGAGGAATAAAGTGGTGGGGGGTGAGCAGCAAAGATGGACAGAGATCAGAGGGAGAAATAAGCCCATCTGCGCTCTTCTCCACTCACCCCTTTCAAGGGAATGTGTTCCTGACCGTTCGTTCCTTCACTCCCTCCCTCCTCCCCCACCGCACATTCTCTCTTGACTTATTTGATGCTGTTTGAAATCAAGCACTTGGTTTACCCTTCTCAAGCGGAGCTGATCTCTCCCAGCATGACTCTGACTGCAGCGGGAGGCACAGCGGGATGCTGGATATGGAAACCTGGCATTAGTATCACTTTCAGATGACAGCAGATCAGAGAGCTGGACCTGGGAGCGAATTAATATAGGGCTAGGATTCACTCGGAGGGTTTGCTGCTGTCACACTCCTCTCGAGATGTGAGAGAGAATTAATGCGAGGGGCTGAGACTCCCTGAGAGCGCTGACGGCTGCCTGTCATCCACAGGGTGCCGCGGGACCTGGGCACCAGGGGATGTGGGGAACGGGTGTGCTGCAGGGCCTGCGGCTGTCCCGGAGGGCACAGGGGAAGTCACCTTGCTCCCGGTGACCTCCAGGGCTCCTAGTTAAGTGTCTGATCTGAAATCCACCCAGGTGGATGGATGAGGGTTGGTTTAACCTCCAGCACACAACCAGGTGGCCCAGGGTTGCCTCTGTGTGGTCCCGAGGGATTCAGCCCCTTCATGTGGGGCTGGTGCAGGTGAGAGTCTCATGGAAAACAGTAGCAATACCCCAAATCTTGAGTCACCCAAGGGACCAGGCTCCCTAAGAGCCACTGGGACCCATCTTTGAATGTCCTTGGAGAGACATAACATTGAACCCAATGGGTACCCTTGTTGCTGCCCCTCAGTATGGGCAGGGATGGCACATGCTTTTTACCAGGGAATGAGAACAGCAACTAAACTACCCAGGTCTGGGAAACAGAAATTGGATCCATGAAAGGTTATCCAAATCCAGGGCCTTTTCCATAGACCATAATCTTTGAAAAACAGCATCCGATATCCTGGAATGATTTCTCTCACCTTTTGAATCACAAAGAGGAACCTACTACTTCCCTATGTTTGGTCAGCCAGGAAGGATCACAGAGCTCCTGTTTCAGTGAGGCTGCCCAGGCCTTTGGCTGTTGGCCTGAAGATTTTTGGGTGGCCAAAATCAGACCTTTTCTTTTTATTATTATTTATTTATTTATTTATTATTTTATCTTTTATTTTCTGTGGTCCACAGAGCACCTCCCTTCTCCTGGTGAACCAGTATGCCCCACAGCAGTGGCCAGGCATGTTTGTCACGGGCACGAACACCGAAAAGGGATGCGGAAAAGAAGCTGACCCACATTTTGGGGAGGTTAACAGTTATTTAGAACCACACATCCCTGAGCCAGTGGCTCTGCGGGGCAGGAGGCAAAAGGAGGATTCGCTCCCTCTTTTCAAAGGGAGAGAGAGGTTTGGAGCCTGGAGCGTAAACACAGCTGAGGATTCTGAAAATAGACAATATCCTTCAAATGCAGCCTAGGGATGAGATCAAATCATTGTACACACCCGATTTCTCAAAAAAAAAAAAAAAAAAAAAAAAAGTTAAAAAAAAAAAAAAAGGAGGAAGTAGGCCCTTGGAAGCAAAATAAAGACAGAACAATGTAAAACGAAGCACTGGAGGAGACAGCTTCAAATAATTACAGTGTGCAAGCCTCACGCTGGGAAGCAGCATATGCTGGAGGAGCCCTCGCTGGGGACGCAGGCGGCGCGGGCAGGAGGAGGGCTGGGAGCAGCGTCAGCTTCAAAGCAGCACGCGCCACGCCGGGCTCCGAGCAGCTCCAGCTCCGGTGAGGTCAGCGATACGATGCCAGAGATGAAAATACCCTCCTGCTTAAAACAAAATCCCTTCCTTCCACCACCGGCGGCACGGGATGGTAAGCAGCAGGCGAGGGACTAATTTTGTAGCAGGTATTTGGGTCACGGGCTGCCGCTCAGGTGTGCGTCACTCGGTGCTCCTGCTACGAGCAGCGAGGGGGGCTCAGCTCCACAAAGCCTCTTGGGGAGCTGAGAAATGGCATTTAAGTGCTTTGCAGCCCAGAGGGCTGGGCTCAGCTCATCGGCACGGGGCACAGGGGTCTGCCGCTCGGTTTCTAGGGGTCAGCATCACTGCACTTAGGTTGTCATTTCCCAGTGACATTGGTGAAAAGTTAGGAGCTAATGCTTGGTGTGAGAGTTTAAAATAGTCGAGTAAGAAACTACACATCGCTCGGGCTGTGCTGGCACTGCGCTGTTTGGAAAGCAAGGCTGAGTCAGGCCAGTGTTTTAGTGGCCAGTTTTGTGTTGTTGTTTGGGAAAGTCTGATAAATGTTATTGTGCCTTTGTTTCTGACACCCCCGTACCATTTATTTTTAATTTAAAAAAGAATTTAAACGATGCTTTTAAGCGGAAAGATCTCAGTCTCTCTTCATAAAGATAAATAAACATCTTCATAAGAAAAAGAACATCCAGTTCTCTCTTGAACGTGTCCCACCTACATTTCACTTCCCTGTGAGGAGGACTGTGTACAGAATGCAACTATATGTTTTGTAGTTTATGATCCAATTTGTGCTAAATGGTGGGACTGTCACTGTCTGGATATGCCTGTGAGAGGCAAGACTTTGCTTAGGAGCAGCTCTCAGCCCAAGGAATTCTCCCTTTCACCTCCCTGTGAAGAGGCTGCATGGGGAAAGGACGTGCCTGTAACTGCATAGTCCAGCGGTTTCTAATCACAGATTCACTGAGGTTGGTAAAGCCCTCCAACACCATCTGGTCCAACCATCCCCCTACCACCCATGTCACCACTAAACCCTGTCCCCAAGCACCACGTCCAACCTCTCCTTGAACACCCCCAGGGATGGTGACTCCAGCACCTCCCTTTGCAACCCGTCCCAGTGCCTGACTGCTCTTTCTGAGCAGAAATGTCTCCTCATTTCCAACCTGAGCCTCCCCTGGCACAACTTGAGGCCATTCCCTCTGGTCCTGTCACACTTACCTGTGAGAAGAGGCCGACCCCCAGCACCCCACACCTTCCTTTCAGTGAGCTAGAGAGAGGGATCTGGAGTCTGTGAATCCTTGGAGCCCCTCTGTCATTTTGCTAACGGATCCATGAGTGATAACCACAAAGACCGACTGCTGTGACAGCGCTGACATCTGCTATGCAGGGTCTACGCCTCCCTTGGGGAGAAGTGTAGGGAGTCAATGCACTGCAAGATGTTAAAACCAGTGCTGTAGGCAGGCATGGTGTCTTCACCCCTTACATGATAAAAATACAATTAGCTCCCATTAGCACACATGCACCTGAAATACCCGTGTTTAGCAATTCAACCCAAGCATGCCCAAACTATCCACATTTATTTATCTGCTCTGGCTGATTGTGGCAGCTTTCAAGAAGCAGAGAAAACAGCAAGCCCCACTAGAGGGCTTGCAAACTGCTCAGAGAAATGCTCTGTTAGCAGAAAAACTGTTCCCCACAAGCACATTAATGATACATGGAGCAGCTTGTTAAGTTTGGATGTTCTGTGAAGTTCTCTGAAATGGCAAAGGCCTGAGCATGCACCACTTCCCAGCCTCCATCCCTCCCTTCCTCCCCCTGCTCCAATTCATCCTCCGTGCCCACAAAATGAGAAAAATGTCATTCATACAGAAAGCTCCTCAGCAATTCTGTTATCGATCCCCCAGCAGTTTCATTTCAATATCGACCAGATCCATGATGATAATTGATGAGCAATGCAAGTGATGGAAGAGTGGAGAGAACAATGCTGAGCAGAACTTCCAGCACCAATGGTAGGCAGCTCCTCTGTGCCTCAGCTCAACCCCTTTGGCATTTCAAAAGGGGGAAAAAAATAAATCACTATTATTTTAATTATTATTTTTAAGAATAGCACACTGGAACTTTCAAGGTTCCAGTTTGTGTGAATGGTCAGAGTCAATCAGCATGTCTGAGTGTCTGTCCATGTGAGAGAAGAAAAACAAACAAGAGACAAAATGTTAAATGTTGAAGTCGCCAGCTCAAAAAGCAACAAGCAGGAGGAAGCAAAGGTTGCTCAGAGATGTCCAGAAGGAATAAGCAGCACTGGAAAGCTCCATCAAATGGGGACTGCTCAGCAGAGCCACCACTTCAGTGCCATGCAGAAGGAGCACTCACTGAGGTACTCTCCTCACTAGTTTTAATACCCCAGCCAGCAAGGGAACTGTGGGTTTATATCCCTAACATTTACTCTCTAGCTGCTCAGTGACGGACTCTTAATATCACCGTCCTAAGACAGCCTAGGAGATAACAGCCCCCGGGGTGCATCAGGCACAGCACTGAGCTGAAAGCTCCCAGCAGGCACAACAGAGCCAGGCACAGGCATACAAACAGAGACCACAGCGTGGAGGTCACTGCATGTATCGGGCTTCTCATGCCTGCCCCTGCTGTGTAATTAAGCTTATAAACAAGGGAGAAGATCCACATACAAAAAGACAAAGGAGAGAAAGAAGAAATAAAATAAAACCTAATTATCTTGTCAGGGACGGCAGCGAGACGCTTTACATCTCCTGGTGGTACACATGGTCCATGAGTGGAAAGCTGTCAGGTTCTGCCCCAGAAGAGGCTGCTTTTCAGCGAGGTGATGTCTCTGTTTGTCCTCCCGGGGGAGGGCTTTGAAATGAAAGTTGAGCTGCACTAAAAGCTCGTGGATGTCAAAAAGGGATGGTCAAATACACTTCTCCTCATGCTGTCATGGGTCTCCTGCCTCTATCTGGGCCATGCATCTCCCTACACTGAGCTCTGGAGCTCACCAGACCATCCATAGGGCCTCTAACCTGGCAGAAGACTAACCCAGCCCCTCAAAAATGCAAATAGATAAATTCTGGTTAGAGTGCAGAAAATGAGCTGTGGTTAGGGAAGTGCCTGCAGCCAGCAGCCAGAGCTGGGATGGGGGAGCTGGGTTCTTCAGCAGCATGGTGTCACGTTGATTCACCTCATTTCAATTTTCGACATTCAAAAATACATATATATTTTTTTCCGACAACCTCCTCCTCACTTTTCGTGCTCCCTTGGGACTGGGTGTCCCATTTCACCTTGGCTTCTTCTTCGTGTTGTTGTCCGTGCGGGGGAAAACAACCAAGTCACTCGCTAGCATTTCACACCCGGCTAGCAGCAGTGAGAATGACATTTGCAGGAGCCCCCAGAAGGTGCTGTCACAGTGTTACTGGCTCTTTTCCGTAACCCACATGCAGGGCTTAGTCCCTGGCTGGTGGAGCAGGCGTTTCCTGGAGGGTTTCTGCAATCTGGAGAGCTCTGCCTTTGCCTCTTTGCCCAGACTCTGGTGCTGCAAGGTTGCTCCTCGAGATCTAGGCACTGGTGTTTTTTCCTAAAGATCCTGAAGATGTGGGCTATCTTCTGTGATGCCCTGCACCCCAGTTCAAGGGCTGCTTCATATGTGAAATGAGATGTCTAAAATGTACAGCCAGCAAACAAGTCAGTAGTTTCTTCTTTTGGGAATGTAAATTGCTTTGCCCTAAAATAATACTATTGCTTGTTGAAGATGCTACATCTAAAACAGACTTTTTTAATGATGTCCCATACAGCTAAAGTGCTACTCAGCTGAATTTATACAGATCTCCATCTCTCCCAGTCCCCAGTTGCCCACTGGGTTCAGGAAGCATAAAATGAATGATGCCAGATGAATTACCCTGACCCCTGGATCTAGATGCAGCTCCTGCCTGAGAATATCCCCCTTCCCTCCCACCCACCACCCTGTCAGTCTTTTCTAGCATAAACTGGGATTTAGACCACTCCCAACCTGGGCTATGTGTTTGTGGACCTTAGGCTTAGGATCTCAGAACCCAACCTCTGACATGAAAGCCCCTCTGTGCTAAAAATCACTCCGGGAGCAGGGAAATGAGCACATTGTGAGGCTTTATGCAGTTAGCTTTACACAGACGGGTACACCCTGAGCTCCTAGTGGCTGCTCTCAGAAATTGCTCTGAAACGACCCATAAATAGGAGCAGGGTAATTGCAATGTATATTCTAATAACTGCAGCTATAATAACACCCCCTCCTGCCCACTTTACTCTTTAGGGGTGATCTGCCAAAATGAGAAACAAAATTACTGTGTCTGTTCAGCAAATTCTTACTGACAAAATCTTTAAGAGTTGACAAGAGTAATATACTGAAAATTAGTTTAGAAGTGTTTCAAGTTTCAAAAAATCAATCAAAATCAAATTAAGTTCTGAAGACGCTGTCTGTAGAGTTTAAGGAAAATAGAGATCAGCTGCAGCGATGTGAGATCGTGGGCTCAGCTTCTGAGCAGGAGGGTTCGGGCTGCTCTGCCACCTCTTCTGGTCCAGACAGGAGAGCTACAGCTGGTCCCAGGGCTCTGCTGGTGCCCTTGCTGATCTCGTGAGCTTGGGCACTGAGAAGAAACCCAGCCTGAGCAACCCACAACAGGGTCCTCAGCACGGCAATTCCCCCATCTGAAGGATATGCCCTAACTGGAGGGCCATAAATTGGGGGTTAGAGGTACGAAGAATATTTTCCCCCCACTTCCTGATCATTTCTCTCAAAATATGCTTAATCTAATGCTGGATAGGAAAAAAATAACAGGTTGAAGCTCATAAAGATCTTCAGCAAGGAGGAAAACCAGTTCCTAATCCAGATCTACTACAAATGCCAACAGGGCTAACCCGAACTAGGAACAGGGCACCTTTAAATCCCATTAAGTGTTGCTTATAGACTCTGTTCCCTTCTTGGCTGTGTGATCCCAAATATCCCAAGCCTATACTAGCCCCAGTGTCGCCAGAGAAGCCTGCAACTCATTCTCTTCTTGAGAATATGAGAAAAAAACTGCATGCAAGTTTGTCCTGCTTCCGAATTGCCTTTCTGGGCAGCAGAGTGCACGCCATGCTCAGATATCTGTCTTTTTTGCCCTTCATCCATATGGTGCCCTGACCCCATCTTGGCCCAGCAGATCCAAGAGCTTCTGACCTACAAATCCTCAGCCATCTGCTTTGCGATTCAGGCTCAGCCCAGCTTGCTGTTTCAGCACTTGCTCCGGGTGGATGGGGTTGCTTCAGGTTTCCAATTATGTCTTCCTTAATTATATTCCTCCTTGGGGTCCTAGAGGCCCTGGAAATTTTCCCCCACTCTGTCTTTTCCCAAAACTGTGAGTCAACAGTTCAATTATAGTCTCTTTATACAGGCATGAGAATTTGTTTCTTGGGCAAAGTTCCTTGATAAGATGATATGCTACATAAATGTCTCTAGCAAAACACATTTCACAGTGAATTTATCTCTGCACAACTTCTCTGCCTTATAGCACCTTATCATTCCAAGACGTCTCAAGGCACTTTCCAAAAGGTGTGCAATAATAATACTTCACAGTTATACACAGCCTTTCATGGGAATATCTCAGAGTGCTGGATGGAGAAAAGCACTCAGCTCCATCAAACAGCTGGGAGTGCTGAGGGAAGGGAGGTGGAATTCAATTGCCCAAATGAATTGGGAAAATGCAGGGCTTGTGGTGGTGCCCAGGACCCCACAGAATGCCTTTTTTGCTCCTAATGTGCTTCTCATGAGTTCGTTGCCTGCCACACTGCTCCCAGGGACCAGCCACGCTGCAAAGAGGAGATGTGGCTTTGTCCTCTGGTCCCTTTGGGATGGGGACTCTGTTCTGTCTCTGCCCCATTCACCCCACACCCAAAATGCCTTATGCAAGAAATAAAACACTCTGGGACTGGAAGTGGTAGAAGATTTGTAACACACCTCGTGGCTGTTCCTAAAATGAAGATGCCTGTGCTCAGCTGAGGACCTTGGCCTGGAGCAGAGCTGAGTGAAGATCCCGTTTTCTGTGTGGGACAGAGCTCTGAATGCTGTTGTCCCTGTAGGAATGAGATTTCCTAGAACTACCCAGAAGTGCACAGCAGATAGGTCCCTTTGCCTCGTCAGAGGTTCTTCCACAAATTCTTTTAGACCTTTAACAGTGACCCTGAATGTGCTTCAGACCATATTTGCTCCTTCCTGAGATACCATCTCCAGCTCCTGTGCTCTACTTGGGAATCACTCCACCTCCTCCCACCTTCCTGCTCTATGATTTTCCTTTCTCTTCTGCTCTTTCTGGTTTGCTTGAGACTGAGCTACAAGTAGGAAGCTACGTGAAGAGAGACATCTTCTTTGTCCCAGGGACATGGTGCAGCTGGATTCTCGATGGGCTGCTGGATTTGGTGAGCCACAGAGCCTGAACCTGCTTCCTCCCATGGACATAGGCACTGTCACATGTATTCAGATCCCATCAGAAGCACCTTCTGTACCTGAAGTCAGGGATTGTTGTGGTATATATGTGTTTTTTTTTTTTTTTTTTTTTTTTTCTCAAGAAGCACCTACTGCAGTCCCCATGGAGTGTAGGCACTGTTGGGACTCTCCTCCACTGCTGTGAGTGACTGGCCAAGCACTTTGTCTTTTGGTTCCTGCTCTGGCTGGACGACAAGTGCCTGAAAAGCAGGAAAGCCATGAATAATGATGAGCATTTGCCTCCTCAGGGGTGAACTTCCAGCCAAATTATCAGTTTTCTTCCAGCATGTGATGGGAACCAGGCCAAGAGCAATGCACTGGGGTCCTGGTTATTTTTAAGGGTGTCTGATGACTACTTAGCAAGCTCCTAAATAACTTACCTTTTAGAGGCACAGCATCCTGGATGGCTACCCCACATTTAATCCAGTTCCAACTCCTGGCATTGACCATTCCCTTCCCAGCCACACATCTACCCCTGGCGCTTGCCATGCATCGAGCTGCCATGTACCCCATCAGCACAGTGTCCTTGGCTCCAGCCCTGCCCATCACCTTCCTCTGCATTTTATCACGTTCAGCAACCCCTCCTCTCCCTCTCCCTCCCAGCAGAGCTTATATCATCAAAAAATCACTTTGGCACCTTCACTGTCAGCAAGCGGCTGTTTATCTGCTATATCATTGGAAAGATCTCTAAAGCCAGGCTTGGAAAACAGCCCTTTGGTATTTTTTTGATGCAGGATCATCTGAAAGGAGGATGAGAAGTGGTGAGACTATGTTTTCCTTGTGCAGATCAATATGACTTTAGCTTTTCTGCCTGTCCACTGCCTTTGCTCACGCATTTCTCCTTCCCTCCCTCTTTGCTTCCCTTTGCTGCATTTTGGCATTTCCAGCACTCCTGACATGTGGCCCTCCTGGTCCTGTGTGCATCAGGGCACAATTTCTGCCTGGCTGGAGCACGTCCATTCGGCCCAGGGAAATGTTTCCGAGTCAGCCAACCCACCCCACAGATTTCAGATACTTTTCACCTCCTCCTTGCCCCACGCTCTTTTGCAGCCCCAGTTTTCTGTGCTGTGGAGAACTGCGTTTCCAGCTGTTGAAAGCCACTAAATGAATTTTCCATCTCTTCCCTTTCTTCTCCCCTTTTGGGACAGAAACAATCGTGTCCTTCTCTCGTGCACCCTTCACCTCTGCGAGTGGCAGATTTACTCTTGCCTGGCTTCCTGGCAGCTGCCGCAGCTGCAGCGTGGAGTGGGGCCGCCAGCGCCTTCCAGTCCCGTTCTCGCTGTGCTGCTTTCTGAAGACCAAGGTCACGATGAGAGCAGCAAGCTCACTCCTGAGCAATGGTTTTCTCCAGGAGAGCTTCATATTAAACCAATGTTATAATGTTATACGCAGGGAAACTGAGGCACTGCTTGGTGGAAGGACCCAGACCTGGTGGCACAAGACAGGAGCAGGTCTCTTGGGCCATCTACTGTCCCCTGGCTCAAACACTAGAGGTGTTGTTACTAAAGGGGGAGAAATGCTGAGATAGGGTGAGCAGGCAGCTCGTGAGGAGTGATCTGGACTGCTCCTCCTGCCAGGTACCCACCATGTGAATGGAGAGCAACCACTGCCCCACAGGCTTCAGCCTGACATGGGGCACCAGTGTCAAATTCATTCCCAAAGAAAAGGGTCCTTTCCCCGATCAAAACCCAGCAGCAAAACCCATCCTGTTAATCATAACCAGAGACAGGGAAGCACTTCTCCCTTCTCAGATGGAGCTAGGAGGGGGAGACAGGTTGTTACTGTAATAGCAGTAAAGACGCCCACCACTGTGCTAAATGATATATTTATATGCATGTCTGTAATGAGAGACTGTTCTTGTTCCCAGAGCACCGACAGCCTGAAGGAGAAATGAAAGCTCTTTCTCCAAGGTCACTGAGTAGCAGAGACTGTGTCCTGGTTTCAGAAAGTGCGGGGAAGGATTTACCCACGGCCCCTCTCCTCCTCCTCCCTGCAGGTGCTGTGTGCTTAGAGCTGCCTCCCCGGCCCTTTCATCAGCTCTCCGGGGCTCCGAGGGCTGGCACGTAGTCATCCAAATGGACAGGGACCAAAACCAGTGCACACACAAGCTGGTCCTTCGTCCTCTTCCTGCAAGAGGGGAGTAGCAAAAAGCCTTGCTGCAAAATTAAACAAGGAGCAAGAGGGATTCTGAGAGCTGAAAGGCAATTTAAAATCTCACATAAAAAAAAATAAAGAATACAAAAACCAGAGTGGATGTGTTTTGTCCACATCCAGCCAAGCACCAGGTGCTGTCAGAGATCAGACGCTTTTGCAGATAAAAGTAGGTAATAGGGCCCTAGCAGATAAGGACAATAGGAGGAGAAGAGAAAGGAGGAAGGGGAAAAGCCAGAGGTGAGGAGGAGGTGAAAGGACAGATTGCAGCACGGATAGCAGCGGATCAGACAACCTGAGTGCCTGATCCATGAAGGCTGTGGGAAAACAGGGCCTTGGAGCCAGAAGCTGAGCACATGCACTTGCTACCTGCAGGGCACAGCCATGGTCACCTCACTGGTACTTGGAGCTCTGCCTTTGTGCCCCTCACTGCTGCTGCAGCATGGGATACTCGCAGCATCCCCAGAAATTCAGGATTGCTGCTGTCCCGACAAAGTAATGTCAGCATGTGTCGCTGTTTCTGGGTGGTCAAGGGCAGCTGAAATGCCTGGGGGAATTTGCTGTAGGTAGGAGCAGGGGCAGTGCTGCAGGACTGCTGTGCTGCAGAGAGGCCCTCATCTGTGTGTTCAGGATGCTCTGTGTACAGCTGAAATATTTCTGACACATCGCCCGCTGCTCCCTGGGCTGTCTGGTGTTCCCCTGCCACTCCTCCCTGCTCCAGGAGGTCCCTGCAGGAGGAGGCTTAACCCTCTGCAGACAAAGTCTTGTCCCTCTTCTCTGCTAACCCCACAGCCAAAGCTTCCCCAGGCTGCGAGCACAGGGAGCGAGGCAGGACCTTGCATGGGAGAGGGCCCAGACCCAACAAATGGGCTCGCAGCCTCCTCACTGCATGGGATGCCCAGGTACAGGTGGCTCATTCATTCCACTACCATTAATTATGCTTCGTGAGAGGGAGGGGCATGTTCAGGTTAGATTTTTTTCTCCACGTTTCAACCCTAGAGGGCTGAATTCCTCGCTCACCCAGCTGCCAGTTTCTCTTCCTCAGTGCAGCAGGCTCCCTTGAACTCCCACTGAAGGATTCGGCACCTTAAACTATTGTGATCGGCCTGAACAACTTCAGAGTCTAATCCAGAGTGATGCATGGGGTTTCACCTCTCCCTTGGACTGGATGAAAACCCAGCACCTCCTGCTGCTCCCCATCATGGTGCAGGATCAGGATAGGTGCCCTGGCTCAGGACTGTGCCTGCCATTCCCCTGCACGCAGCCGCAACTGCCCGGGAGCATGCTCTCTCCCTGATAAATGCCCACCACTTTCTGTGATTTATCTTCTGCTTGAGTAGCCTGATAATTCCCAAATCTACTATTCTTCCTCATAAACGTGGAGTCCTCCTCGTTTACCAGCCTCCTTGTTGACAACTTAATATCAGGGGCTCCAAGGAAGATATTGAAAACCTGGAAAGGTCTCGAAAACCTGGAGTCTGGCAGCAAGCTGAACACTGTGCCAGCAGCCACAGCTGAGAAAACTGCTTTCAGAGGAGGCTTACAACCCAGTCCTGGCCATTCATGGCCAATAAATCTCCTTTTGCAGTTTTTAAGGAGCTGACACTGATGCCTATGCCCCAATAAACTTTATAACTTTCTTTCCAGCATTTTTGGTGGCAAGAAGGGCTCAGCAGCTCAAATTTGAAGGGTGCTTTGCCTGATGCTGAGCCCCCATTGAAAGCTCACTACAATCCAGCCCCAGCAGAGACAGTGTGGGGTACAGGAGTGTGATATTGCTTGGCAAGTGGGACCCCAAAACACAGCCAAGGCAGCCCTGCTCTTGTTGCTTATTTCAGCAAACCTCAGTACCCTGGAGCTGACTCCTTACCGCAGCAACTTTCCTCTTTTCCCCCACCACTTGGCATGCACAGGGGAAAGAAAAAAAAAAAAGAAAAAAAAAAGTCTCAAATGAATCCAGGTCCTGGTGCCATGATAAAAGGCAGAGAGAAAAATGCCTTTGGGGATTGTCATTAACCCTCCAAGCCTACCAAGGGGCAGGCACCATTCTGATCCCAGCTGCCCCCCGTGTGCAGCTGGGGGCACGCTGCAGGCTGCAGGCGACCTTCCCCTGCCCGTGCTCACATGCCTGCCTCTGCTTGGGAAAGGCAGAGCCCGTCGGCACGTGCAGCATTTGACAGGAGACCCGGGTTATTGATTCACAGCTCTACTTCCCCAAACTTTTCTGGAGGAAAGCGGGGCTGCTTTGCATAAGGCAGGCATATGTTGCAGCTTTGGCACAAGGAGAGCCAGTTGGCTTTTCCTTGCCAGACTTTTCCCACCCTCCTCTGATACCATCTGCCTCTGCAAAACGCTGCAACTCCCATCTGTCAATTTTACTGTAAACACACAATTACCCAGGCTGCTGGGGAAGGAAAGCAGCTCGGCCAGGCCTTGGCCACTCCTGGAAGGGGCCGAGCTGGGACGTGAGGACCTCTCGCCCTGCCACCGGGTGGCTGGCAGGAGGGAGCTCTGTGGTGGTCGCTCTCTCCTCCCAGCAGCTCCATCCATCCTGGACCTCCACATCAGGGGGCAAATGTGGTGTTCAGCTGAACCCTGGCCATTTGCAGCACCCAGGTCATCTCAGGCAACTTCTGATGTTCCCACTTTCCTCCTTTTCTGCTGTGTCCCACCAGGGAGGACAGCCCACGTCTGCCACCTGGGATCCCTGCCCACATCCCCGCTGAACCAAATCTCAGCCCTGCAAACCTCCCTCTGACAAGAGGCCACCCCAAAAGCAACATCAGTGCTGGAGAAAAAGCCTTCCCTTGCCCATCCACATCAGCAATGTATTTGCTATGTACCCTGCCAGACCCCTGCCTGGTGCTTTCATCACAGCAATGCCCAGATCCTGCAAGCTCGGATGCCAGAGCTGAGGGCCATTTGCTGCTTTCTCCCTGGAAATCTTCCTCTTTCTGGCTGGGGGCAGCTTCCTCTGTCCACAGCAGGCAGCAAAGTACTGAAAGCAGCCTGTGGCAGGAGCTGAACCCTGCCAGCCCAGCCACCAGAGGCTCGTCCATGTCAGAAATGTCCCCACCTGTGCTCTGGGTCACTCTCATCCCTTCCAGGGGCAGCAGAGCCGAAAGAGAGTCTGAGCTGAGACTGACTGCAGGATGAATGCGAGGGCTGGGGAAAGAGAGGATGCTGCAGATAGCTATGGGCCAGGGGCTGAGTTTGGGGGGTGGGAGACAGCTCCGTGTTGTTTTATTAAATCTCTCTCCCCATGCAGTGCCTGCAGCCCAAACGCCGTCCCCACCACCCGTTTCGTTGAGATGGGAAGCAGGAGGGGGCCATGGGGTGGCAGAGGAGCTGGCAGATGGCATGTGTTCCTGGAGATAACACGGGGCTAGTTCAGAGGTTACTAATTGGGTTTCCGCTTGCCTTTCATATTCAATGCGAGTCGAAATGAGACATGCAGCCCGACACATGCGGCGTCCTCCCTCCCCGAGGATGCTCCCGGCGTCCCAGCCTCACCCAGAGCCTGAATCATGGAGCTGTTTGCCAGTCCATCATGAGCCAAAGCTAAAGGGAGAGGGGAAAAACAGCCAGGAGAAGCAATTAATGGAATTCTGAGCCTGGGGAGACCCTTGGGCCCACCACCCTTTGCATAAGCAATGCTGTTAGCTTGCTGCGGCTTCGTGCAGCCCACGGGGAGCACCTCACCATGTGCAGGTGAGTGGTGGCAAGGCCACAGTGCAGGAAGGGCACCGAGTGTGCAGGAGGCCAAATTAATCAGCTGTGCCCTCAGGCAGCCCATGTAGGTTTGCTCCCTGTGCTCCACACACGGTGCCACACATCTCCCTGCGGTGGCTGCCCCACTGTGCTCATCTTCCCCTTTCTTGTGTCCCCTTCCACTGCGGCATTGAGCAGACTTAGAAAGATCTAGGGTGGAAAAAACCTTCAAGATCATCAACTCCAAGACTTTCAGGGCAACATCTGATGGCAGAGCCACAAAGGGGGGGTCCAAGTGCAGAACATCTGAGCAGAGACCGTAACCCTGTTGTTAGCAGTGCCCACCCCCAGCCCTGGTGCAAAGCCACCCCTGGTGGCCTGGCTTGAGGAAAACAAATCCCCAACCTCTGAAGGTAGCAGCACACTGGTAAGTCTCAAACCATGCTTCAGCGCTTGGTGATGAGATGTGATCTCGAAGTCAGAGGCAGGGAGAGGCTCAGGAACAGAGTGCAGGAAGTGCGCACACAGGCTCAGAGGGGGGAGGAGGAGGAGAAAAACAGAAAGCACTTCAGAAAGGAGAAGAAAAAGAAAACCAAATCCTTTTCAAAGCTTTTTGCAAATATTGCTTTTTCTCCTCTCCCTCATTTTCCAACAAGCTGCAATCAGCATTCAATATTGCCACTCAGCGCCCAGTTTCACAGGGGCTAGGTATCCACAGCGCTCTGTAAATGAAATAAATAAATACATCTGGCCACGTATCGCAGGGGCTTAGCTGGGAGCTGAGCTTCTTTGAAAATCTGGTCAATCACAGTGACATTGATTTCAGGACAATTACTCCTGATTTACACAGGGGTAAATGAATGGAGAGGCACTAAACTGCTGACTGGGGAGTCCATACACAGGCAGAGCTCATCAGGAATCCGAGTTCCCATTCTTTGAAAGATTGAGATCAGCTTCCCCATCCAAATCAGGACCAAAAATGGCCTGTTTTTCTTAAAATGGAACTAAAAATGGGTGGGAAAAAAAAAAGGCACTTGGGTTCAATAAAAAGTAGCATTTATCAGTTTGACTCTGAAATGTTATTCTTATCTAACAAACACGGGTAAGCCAACTTTTCCCAGTGTCAGAATGAAATAACTGGCTTTGAGCTTTCTTTTTGCCCAGCTAAAACCTAATTGGGGCTGGGGAGGACAGAAACCTGTTTTTCACTGTACACCAAACCTGCACACCCACACACAAACCCATTTACCCCCCCTCCCCCGTATTTCCCACTGTGTGCCGGGGAGGTGCCTGGCCCCAGTTCCATCACCATGGCGTGAGCAGGCAGCTGAGACAAATGCGCCCCTAGCAGGGTGGAGAGGTGGGAAGATGAAAAGAGAAGTGCCAGGAACCCTTAAAAGCTAATTTTTAGGGGTGTAGGGTCTTTGAACCGTGAGGGCAGCCATGGAGGGGATCACGTTTTTATCTGGGATCAGTTTGCTGGGAAGAAGAGGAAGGGAAGAGGATAAAGCTCTTTGAGGGCCCCTCCCTTAGATTTTAAAATACTTTTTACCTGGATGCATGCCCCAGACATAAATCACTGTTGCTCAGGATAAATGGAAGCCCGTAAGTGCCACGCACGCTAATGACAACATTCATCACACACTGAACCGCTCCATATTGCAGCAGTCTCCGGGACGCCCGAGGACATATGGACCCAGCGCGCTCCAGCAGCCCCCGCTCCCCCCGTTCCCCTCGCCACTGCCAGCCCTGCAAAAGCCAGGGCGACCCCCAGGTGCTCCTGCACTGTCTTCTCAGGGAAAAAAAAATAAAGTGCACAAAATAACGCCATTCAAAGCACTGTCTCGCAGCGCTTTCCCATTCTCCTGTGCAGGTTTCATGCTGGATCCCAAAATACAGGTCTCCACCCCACAGGAAAAAAAAAGAACCATCCATCAGAAGTCACCCACCAGCAGCTTGGGACACATCCTTGGAAGCAATCGAGTTCCCTGGCAGCTTGCTGGTGATCCTGCCCTCCTGCAAAATGAAATGAACTGGCTTAACCAGCAAGGAAATCGGTGCAAAGCTCTGGGAAGGGGCTTGAGATACAGGAGCTGCTCCAGAGTGGCACCGGGTTGATACCAGGCTGTTGATAGCTGCAGCTCAGCGGATGGATGAGGATGGAATCATGTCTTTGTCCCTCCAGGCACTCAAATGCCTCCAGTTTAGCAAAATAAAGTTTTTGTAATTCTGTAGTGGTACAGAGGGGACATTCGGAGCCTTTTAGGCCTAATTCGGGACAAAATTCCAACCCCAGAAATAGTGATTTAAAAGCAAAAAGGAAAAAAAGGCACAATCCCTGAAGGCACAGCTCAGGCGGTTCTTGAGTGTGAAATGCAATCGATGCTGCTTGCATGGGAAATCTGAAAGGGACCACTAAATTCAGGGGCCCAACATTTCACAGCACAGCCTGAATGGTCAAATAGGCCACTCTGAAATTACTTATATTTATTGAGAAATGTATTTAAAATTAGATTTATTTTTATTTATTTTTATTTTTATTTTTTTTTCTGCAGACATTCTTTAGGTTCAAGAGTAAATGTTCTCAAGGTGTAAAAGCTGGTCAGAAGTCAGAAGGACCAGAAGCCCTGCAGGGTATGGGAAGCTAGGTAATATCCACTGCATGATTCACAGCAGGAATCTAAAACTGGGTCTGTCTCACACCCCCGACTGAGCTGATTTCTTGCCAGACCAAACTCTTTCCCTTTAAAATATCTGAAAGAACAAATTCTTATTTCAGTTCTGGATATATTAAAAAAAAAAAAAAAAAAAAAAAAAAAAAAAAAAAGAGCAGGGTAGCCTTCTCATTTCCTGGCTTTGAGCTTTAAGAACAAGGTGAGCGAGCAATTTCCTCCATTTCCTAATTTAGCTAAGTAAGTTGCATAACTTGGGTTCAATTTAAAAGCAGAATGTACAGCTATATCCACAAATGACATGGTTTAGCATTGGAAAGAAAAAATGAAATAAATGTACTACTCAAATAATGAGCAGTTAGAGATTTTGTTTGCTTGCTTGCTTGTTTTCTTAAAACCTATCAGAAAGTTAATTTTGTGTTTGAGCTAAAGCAATTGTTTATGAAGATGTTGATTATAGTCATCTTGCTGCTTTCCCATGGGCGTTGAGGGAGGAATATCAGCACAGACTGAAGGGGAATGTGGCATTACCCAAGTGAAAATCAGCATTAGTTTTGGACAGTGTTCTGAATACCTCAAAATATTCATGAGCAGGAACATTCACTCAAATGGAAATAAATAAAAGTTTATTGAAATATGAAACTGCAAATAGAAATGGCTGTTTTAGCCTTTCTCAGCAATTATGCAGGAGACATTCATTTCCTAGCTTTTATATGCAACTATAAGATGCTTTAAAGTAATTTTATAATTTATTTACTCAGGGAAAGCCCAGCTCACATGCAGCAGCTCTTTTATTTTCCCTCCTCTCTCCAAACCCCAGTGCAGAAGACTCTGCTCGTTCCTTACCCAGTTTCTAGTTAGGAGAGAGGCAGCTGGTGCTCCTAAGGTCACCGTGGTGGCCAGAATTGACCCCAGACCCCCTTTTCCAAGGCTATTTCATTTCATTTTTCCTTTAGAGTCATCAAACCTAGGAGAACACCAGGAGGGGGCTGTGCTTGAGGTGAGCTGGGACAGCAGG
Organism: Aythya fuligula; assembly: GCF_009819795.1. Classification (NCBI taxonomy): domain Eukaryota; kingdom Metazoa; phylum Chordata; class Aves; order Anseriformes; family Anatidae; genus Aythya; species Aythya fuligula. Next base: position 7,874,212 of record NC_045577.1, read on the forward strand.
ACTGGGTCTTTTGGATCAGAGCTACAGGAGGGAGGAACAAAATAGGGCTGACAGGAAAATTTCAGGGACAAGGGGCCACCATTTGCCAAGTGCTGGGCTGGAGCATCCTGGAGTTTGTGTCATGTCTGGCTTGGGGAGATCATAGCTTAAACAGGCAGAGGCAAGCAAGAGGAAACAAAGGCATGAAGCAATGCTACAGGCTGGTCCAGGACGATGCATGTCACTGGTAGAGCTTGAAAAGTGGCCCAGAAATCCTAATGCAGCAACTGCAGCTTCCGCTGGACATCTCTCAGTGAGGAGCTGTAACAGCCATGTATTGCCTGGGGAACACCACCAAAAACCCACCTTCAGAGCAGTCAGGGGGGCAGGCTGGCTCCTCTTCCCTTGCACTGATCCTGGGCCATGCTGCTGCTCCAAGCCCAAGAGCTGGCTTTCAGAGGAGGAGCTGGTGTGATACACATCCTATTTCATCAGGGCTGCTGCTCAGGGAGAGGTTAGAGAAGTAAGAGGTGCAACACAAGGGTTCTCCAGGCCTGAGCCCAGCTGCATGGCACAGATAGTTTTTAAATATATATATATCTATACGTGCCTACCGTGTGCCTTCATCTTGTTAGACTGAGCCAAGTCAAGCTGAGTTCTCAAGACACTTAATTGCATAATTCCCTTATTTCATGGGTGAATTTCATGCGTAGAAAAGCAAAGAATTAGTGGAATGAGTGTGCTTTGCAGGTATAAGACCGAATGAGATGAGGACGGAGGACACCTTCTTCCATGAAAAATTTCAAGTTATATTTTACATTTTTTTATGGAGAAAAAAACCTTCATTCCTTCATCCTGGAAGGTCAAATACTTTATTAAAAAGTCAGGAAAATAATTTCTTAGTAGAAGATTTTTTTTTGTATGTTCTTCTTCAAGGAAAGTTTAACAACTTCTCAGCCACACTCCTGTCCCTCTGAGTCACCTGTTTGAGGACTAGAGTCCGTGTGTTCCCTGTGTGCAGAAGGGAAACCTTTCCAAAGAGATCTGGGCTTGCTATTTGCTTACTGAGGCCAAACAGATGTAGCCAAGGTGGCCTCACAGCTGCTTAGGAGGAGCAAACATGGGAAAGGTTAAGGTACAGGTATTTGCTCCTGTCCCTGGTGGAGGAGTCCTGCTCCCATGCTCACCTCCACCTGCATCCCTCTGGTCTGTTTGTGGCAATCAAAATGGTGATGAAGTGTGGTGTGAAATGGCTGCCAAGCTGAAAAAAATAAAAATAAAAAAAATCCAGCTAGCTATGCTCAGTGCAAATTTCAAACAAGCAGCCTTTCAGATCCGCTAATATGTCAGGGGCCATTAATCATGCGCACAGCTCGCTGCTACAGCAGGTGACTACAGGTTAATAAAAGGGGCTCGAAGTCAAACCTAAAAGAGAAGTGTGATGACAAGCAAGCATTCCCCTTCCTCCTCGAGTGGCAGGAGCTGAGCAGCCTGCCTGGGGCAGAGCAAGGAGCTTCATCCCTCGCATGTGCCCCTCCAGCCACCAGAGCACTGCTCCTCCCGTCCCCTCCTGGCAGTGGATGGAGCCGTCAGCATCCTGAGCACTCTTTGCTCCTCTCTGTGCTCTCAAACCTCTGTGCATCAAAAAAGAGCACTAAAGCTTCCTCTTTTACCTTCATAGGTGTTTCATATGTCCTGTTGGTGTTTCTTAGCCTTACCAGGGTCATCCCTCCCCATCCAGGAGATCTCTTTCCAGCACTCAGCATCCTCAATCTGCCCAGGCTGCATCCAGCCAGGTGGGATGTCCTCTCCTGCCTCTCCTACCAGCCACCAACCTGCCCTTCTCCTGCCTCATGCTTGCATATTTACTGCATTTTGAGCAGCTCTTTGTCTTATTTCACATTTATATAGTCAGGGAGAAGTCAGAGACCTCCTGTGGGGAGCACACTGAGCTGGAGCCGTCCCCATGCCCAGGCTGGGGGGAGATGGCAAATGGGGACAGAGGAAAAATGCCAGGTGTGTGTCAGCTCACATTTGTTTCATGGAGAATCGAAGAAAAGAGGGATGGAGGGGAAGGAAAAACACATCAGTGGGAGAAAAAAAGCAGATAAAAAAATGAAAAGTGCGAGTGAGTGAGGGAGCACACATGGGGAGACGGCACTCGTGAGCAGCACGGGCTCTAATCTCGTTACTGCCTTGGGTTCGGGAGGCTGATATACCCCTGAGGACAGGTTGACATTTTGATGCTCCTAGTTAGGGAAAACATGAACTGGGGGAAGCTGCATTAACAAGCAAATAAATTTATGGTCGGCTGGCACCAGAATGAATCTCGCTGTTTGTCGGCAGCATTTTGTCGGTGATATATGAAGAGGGCGAGCTGCCGGCAAAGCATCCCTCCCTGCCCCTCGCAGCCAGCGCTCGGTGCTGAAGGAAGGTCATGGGGTTCCTGGTGTTCCCAGAAAGGGAACTGAACGAAACCAACCTGAGAAGCAGGCTGGAGGCAGGTAACCTGCGAAATGCACCAAGCTGGGCTCCGTGCACCGGCAGGGGAAGCGCTGTCCTCATGGAAACGAGGCATCGCTGATTTACAGCCGAAGCCACAGCGACTGCAACTCCAAGCAGCTCGCATCACTCACGGGGGAATGAAAATAAAAACCTCCTGGTGCCTGCAGAGGGCTGGTGCTGGAGGAGCAGCCCCCAGAAGGGGCTGGGGGAGTCCTGGTGGTCCTTGGGACAGTCCCTTGGCTTCATCCTGCCTTTGCTTTTGGGGCTTGCACCCTCCCCATAGGGCTGGGAAGGGTTTGGGTGCTTGCAGGTCCCTCAGGGGGGAGGTTTCATGAGAGGTGGCCAGGATGGAGCACAGCACTGGGGAGATTGGGTTTGTAAAGCCCTGTCTTCTCGCTGAGGTGGGCTGCTGCCTCCTGAAGTACAAAACTTCACAGGGTCTCAAATCTTTTCACAGAGGATAGGGAAAAAAGAAAAAAAAAGCAAAAAAAAAGCTGTGAAATCTGGACTTTCTCGACTCCCCCTCCAGCAAAGGAAACCTCTTGCTCTGAAGGCTTCCCCCAAGGCAGCTTGTGCACAACAAGGGTGTCAATCACGGGGTTTCGTCTCACTCTTTCAGGATCCAGATCAAAATTCACCCAAGACAGAACTCTTTTTGCAGACATCCGCGTGCTTTTCATTGCACTTTTATTTTCCATTTAGGAGTATGATTGAATTAAAGCTCCCAGCCCCTCCACATGGGAGAACAGGAGGAACAGAGCGTACTGAGCTGCCTCCCGCGTGCTGCGGGGAGAGCCCAGCACCATCAGCACCACTTGGCACCATTCAGCACCATCCATTAGCAGAGGCAAAAGCGAACACAGGCTCCGATTCTCTTCCCACACAGCGATGCTGATCAGGTGCAGCTCCACGAATGAGCTAAGGGGAGAGCCCAGCCACTCTTCTGTCCTTCCTACCCAAATGACCCGTTTTCCAAGCAAGCAGAACTGGGAAATTATAGAAGTAACAATAATGATTAATCTTGATTTGCAGTTATGGAGGCAGTGTCAAGGGCTCTTCCCACCTCCCACAGAGGCAGAGGGACATGGGGACAACTTGGAGATGGCCAGTCCTCCAGGCTGGGACAAGGGACATGGCACCAAGCCAAGCCCATGAGGGGCTTTGGGGACAGCAAAGTGTCACCAGCTGAGGCTGGGATGAACCTGAGGTTCCCAGCCTTGTACTTCATTTCACAAATGCTCAGTTCTGGTTATTAATTCACCAGCAGCCTAAAAATTGCAGAAACTTCAAATTGCACCAGTTCTGTTGGCTGAGAAGGAGCTCAGGAAATGCACAAGGATATAAATCTGAGGCACGGGAACTAAAAAGTCATCAGCGGGCTGGTTCACCGAGGGAAGTCTCCTTCGTGCCACAGAAGCTCAGCAAACCCCAACCTCTCCTCCCTGCCGGGTACCCCACCTATCCCTCTCTATCCCACCTCCCTATTGCACCTCGCAGCTAATGAATCCAGGCAATTTTATTCCATTTGCGTTCATTTTTTTCCACTCACTGAGCACTCTGGGACTGGGTGAGGTGCTGAATTCCCAGCTTCTCAATATCAAAGCCCTGGTGAGTTCAGCTGGGTCAGTCTTTGTGAGCAGAAGTACGGGAGAGAGAGCTGAGAAGTGAGGAGAGGAGGGAACTGCAGTCCCCAGGGAGTTCCTGTGCAGGAGGGTGAGGTTCCCATCCAACAACCCCGGGAAAAGGAAAATCCCTCCTCCTCACACAACTCACCTTCACAGGGATATTATGGGCTCGGCACACCAAACACCCAGCAGGCTGAGCCTCCACCAGCTCAGCACAACCAACAGTGCACCCGACGCACCTCACAAGGAGCGTGTGCTCACACTGGCCAGGCACAGGGTCTCAAAACCCAAACCCAAAACTTCTGCAGGACAGGAGCACGCTGGTGTACATGTGTGCAGCAGAGAGAAATTATCTTTCGTGTGCACAAACACATACATAAGTACACGTCCTTGATCCATTTTGCTACACCTGGGCTGATGGCGAGGGTCGGGGTACTCTCGGAGTGTGCCCCCAGGACACGCTGGGGAACAGGGGACAAAGTTGGTGGCAGAGCAGGGCACGTGAAGGGGATTTTACCACGCTCAGGCACAAGAAATTCCCCTGTACAATTAAGCTTATGGACATAAGGACAGACCATTGTTCACTTAATTTTCAAGGCCCTCCGTATCGCATCCCAGCCACACCAGTGCCTCAGCAGCCCTTCAAAGAGCTGCTCCCCGGGCCCAGCCTTATCAGCATGCCTCAGACCGACTGATTTGCCTACTGGCATCGCCATGCCTGCCATTTCTCCCTAAAGGATGCAGCCACAGCTGGGCCAAGGCTGCCGTCAGCCCTCATTTCACCCAGCAAAACCTCCTGTGGTCCCCTGCACCCCCTTCTGCTCCCCCTTCCCCGTCCCATCCCCTATTGCTGTGTCCCTGGGGAGGAGCAGAAAGAAATGATCTGAGCCCCCACCAGCAGGGTGGCCCGCCAACTATATCTGTTAAATCATAATTGAGCAGTGGAAAAAAAAAACCTACACATTCACAGTGAAATGCGTACACATTTCTGTGCAAATATTTACATATAAATACACCTAGGTTTATAAGTAAAATTATAAATTACGATTCCTCCTGACCTGCAGATTACACGTGCACGCTGTTCTTTACATCGCAAATGGAAATCTGAGCACAGCTGGGTCAAAAGTTTCCCCGCAAAAGGGTTTTCAGGCAGGGGATGCTGCTCAGTGCATGCAAAGTGGCTTGCAGGAGGATGACAATTCCACTTACATTTTATTGCTTAAAAAAAAAAAATATGTATATATATATATAAATGATCCAGTTCTTCTTTGCCATTTATTTTGCCTTTCTTTTTTTGACTCTCACCACATCATCACTTCTAAAAGACTCTAAAAGTCAAACTGGAAGCCTCGGAGTGTGCTTATCAGCTATCGGAGCCAGAGCAGTTCGGCGCTGATGGTGATATTTCTAAATGCAAACACTTCTTTCCAGATTATTCTGGTGTGGGTTTTTTTTTCAGGAAAAATAAAAGATTATTATTTTTTTCCTATTTTGGAATGAAACGAGCCCTGGGACTTTCACAGGACGTAAAATCTGAGTTGTGCTCTGCTCTGCACCCCACACAATGATGCAAATGTACCCTCCACATTTCATAACACCGGCCCCAAAGTGCCACCCGTGTCTATTCCTGGGGATGTTGTGCTCCACGCAGAGCCAGCGCCGTGAGGAAAGCAGTGAGCCTCCTGCCAAAATGTACCCAAGCCTCTATTTCATCCCAAATTTCATTTCTATATTTAGTGGTAGCGCAATTCCTACCGCAGTGGTTCTGGCAAAGACCCCGCAGCCCTTCGGAAGTGGAAAACTGAGCAGTGGTTAAAAAACACCACAAAATTAAGAACAATAAATAAAAAAGTGGGATGCGATGTGTGGTGGGGATGCCCCACACCCTCTCAGTGCACAAATCCTGCACAAGTGGGACAAAACCGGGGCCGGAGTTAAGGGAGAGGGGTACAAGCTGGGACCCTAAGGTGCCTCTGGCGAAGTTTGGGGGTTTCAGAAGCTTTCTCAGCGGCTCCCTCAGGCTGCCAGCGGTGTTTTTTTCCCGAGCAGAGCTCGGTTTAGCGGCCCCGCTCCCCGGTGTTTCAGCCCGGACCCGCGGTGGAGCTGCGGCGCCACCTGCTGCGTGCGGGGCTGCCCCGCTCCGCTCCGCAACTGCGGGATGGGGGCGTTGGGGGGCGGGGGCTGCGGGATGGGGGGTGTGGGGCTGTGGGGTCGGGGGTCTTTGGGGTTGGGGGGCTTCAGGGTTGAGGGGCTGGGGGGTTAGAGGCTGAGAGGCGGAGGGGTTGTGGGGTTGGGAGCTGCAGGGTGCGGGGCTGGGGGGTGGGAGGGCTGCAGGGTTGTAGTGCTGGGGGCTTTGGGGCTGGGGGGGTTGTGGGGCTGGGGGATGAGGGGCTGCAGGCTGCGGGGCTGGGGGGTTGCAGGGTTGGGGGCTAGGGGTTTGGAGGGATGCAGGGTTGTGGGGCTGTGGTGCTGTGGGGCTATATATAGGCAATACAGATACAGATATATGTCATATATCTATATTTATCTCTATAGATAGAGATATTTATATATATATATATAGGCTTAGATATAGGTGTAGATCAATCTATCCATCTATCTATACTCATGCATTTCCCCTGGGAAAAGGGATATATATATGGCATATATATGGATAAATATATATGATTGTATATATATACATGTATAAAGCTATATATAAAATAACAACTACTATATATATTACTATATATATTACTGTTTATATTAATATTATAGAACCATAGGCTGGTTTGGTTTGGAAGGGACCTTGAAGATCATCCCGTTCAAACCCCCTGCCATGGGCAGGGACACCTCCCACTAGACCAGGTTGCTCAAAGCCCCATCCAACCTGGCCTTAATATACATACATACATATACATATACATATACATATACATATACATATACATATACATATACATATACAATTTTTATTTTTATTTTTATTTTTATTTTCATTTTTATTTTCACAGATCAGAAGGATTTCCTCAAGGATTCTGAGCAGATTCACAGCAACAAGAGCAGATGGAGACAGGAGAGTTGATCCTAACACAACCTGTCCCCAAATGCAAAGCTGAGTCTCAAGTGGAAAAACTCAGAGTGCATGACTCTACCACAGGCTCCCACCCCAAAAATTTGGGCAGCCTGAGCAAAGGAGCACAAAGCAAAGCTGGCTTTGAGCAAAGCCCCAGGGACTGAGGCCGGGATGGCCGCAGGATCAGGCAAGGCCTGGGCAGAGTGGTACACGGGGTCAGCAACAGCCAGGGTTAAAAATACAGAGAGGGAAAGTTTTAAATGAGCTTTTGGAGCTTTAAGTGTGAAGAATCCCTTTGAAAGGCGCTGGTTGAAGTGGGTTGAGGTCAGCCTGTCTGAGGGGCTCTGCTGCTCGGGGAAGCCTCGCTACTCCTTCTGGTGAGGGCTGGCAGGAAGCAGGGGCAAAAAAAGAAGAAGAAAAAAAAAAAAAAGTTTGCATTTGGCCAGGGCTCGTGGTGTGTGGCCATAGGTACAGGGCCCCCTGGCCGTGCTGGAGAAGGGCACCACAGGCCCAGGAGATAAGGGCGGTTCGGGGGAGAGTGTGCTTGTCAGGTCCTGACACAGCTTTTGGGAGCCCTTTAGTTCTTAATTCAGTGCAGCACTGACCTGGCAGCACTGAGAGGCTGGTCGGGAACCTCTGAATGCAGAGGACTGCTCTTCTTGGGGCACTACTGCTTTCAAGGGCATTGCAAAAGTCTCACTTTGCTTACTTTGCATGAAAATTTTCTCCAGAAGCAAAATATGAATTTAAATCCCAAAGTTTGCTTGCAGTTTCTTTTGGAGAACCAGGAGAAAAAAGATGCAAAACATTCCCAGAATGTTTCGGGAATATTTCTTTTTGATATAACATTAAAACGGAGGACAATAACCACTCCTTTATCCGGCATGCCTGTTAGTGAGGCTTCGTTAACTCCGAGATTCAATTAAAGTCTGTAAAAGGCTCTGAGCTGCTTGACCAAAAGGCTCTTATGAAAATTAATTCCCTGCTTTTGTACCCGCTCAGCTCCATGCCCCCAGAACACGTGTGATGGGGCTGGCAGCGGGCATGGGGTGCTGCAGGCAGCTTGGCCGAGGGTGCATGGTCTTTAGGCACTGCTTTTCGTGGTCTTTAGGCACTGCTTCTCCTGATCTTTAGGCACTGCTTTTCCTGGCCTTTAGGCACTGCTTCTCCTCCGGTAGCTGGCTTGCAGCTGTAGGCTGAAAGTAATGTGCTCATCTCTTCGCAGCTGCAATGTTTTCCTAGCTGGCGAGACGGTGTGAAGCAGGAGTGGGGGGGTTAATTGCAGGTTTTATGGCTGCTAAGAGTCCCCCGGAGCATCGCAGGCTGCCTGCTGCATGGGCAGAGCCACACTTGGGCTGAGCTCTGCTCTAAGCATCCCCAGCAGTGCAAAGGGGCTCTCATACAGACTCTGCCTGGTGGCAGAGGTACCAGGCTGTTCAGGTTGTAAATCCTGTGACTTGGAGCATTCATGGGCTCTGTCAGGTACCCAGAAGGAGCAAGGAGGACCCTGGAGCCTAAAAATCCAAACCCTTTGAGCGTGGCCATTTCCTCAGTTTCCCCAGCTGCAGACAGCTCTTGGAGTGCATCCAGGGGCTGGAGAGCCTGGCACCGCTGTGTGCAAGCAGGGAATTTGCCAAAGAATAGGAGAAGTGGAGGGAAATGAAGGAAAGGGAAAGCACAGAGGGAAATAAAAAAGAAAAATGGGCGCTGGTGAGACACTCTACTCTGAATTTAAATAAATCCCATCTCTTTTCTCCTGCTCCATGACAGTTCTGTCTGGAGGTTTGCGTTCAGCATAGGCTCCTCGGTAAACAAATATGAGAGTTTTATGCAACAGAATAATTGTTTAGTATTAAACAGCTCTCTCCATTTGTACACTTCGAGCCTCAGACGCCTGGCAGAGCCAACACTCCCAGCTCACTCAGAAAGGAAAAAAAAACAACTCAGGTATGGGGAGAGCTTCATGGTCAGCCCCATGCCCATCAGGACCCCCAGGTTGTTCTCTGCAAAGCTGCTCTCTGGGTGCTCAGCCCCATCATGTGCTGTTCCCTGGGGACCTTATTGGATGCAGGACTTTAACCCCAGGTTTAACTCGGTGAGGTTTGTGCCCTTCCCTCCAGCCTGACGAGGTCTCTCTCAACAGTGCCATGACCACCAGGTCTGCCAGCCACTCCTTACAGGTTTGTGCCAACCACAGCCTTGCTGGGTGCCCTCTGTGCCATCCTCCTGTCATTAATGGTCACCAAAGCAATGGTGGCCCCAGTATGGACCCTGAGGTGCACCACTGGGGGCTGGGTTCCTCTTAGTGACCCGTGGGGCTTCACCTTGCCCATCCCCATGGCACCCCGCAGCTGTCCCCGCGCACCACCCGCACACTTTGCTTGGCACCCTCCAGAGGCAGACAGGCTTTATCTGCCCCATGGCAAAGATGGGGCAGAGTGGGGCCAAAACTTTCCAAATCAGCCTCATAACAAACACTGGGAAGTCCCTGCCGGTGTTGGGGTGACTGTCTGGAGAACCAGGGAGGGACAGTGCCCAGCACAAAGCATCCCTGCTGGAGAAAATCTCTTAGGCGTTTTCCCAAAGGCCAGCAGCGTATTAGCTGCAGAGCCAGGAAGCCTCTGCTTGCAGCTCACAGCCTAAAGCTGCAGACAGACAGCAACTCTCGAGACTCCAGCACTGCCTTAATAGAAGACACTGCAGTAAGGGAAATATTATATTAAAACTCTATATTTATATGTGTAACAAAAGTGGTATCAGCAAAATCCTACAGCATCAAAGCAAATCACTTACCTATTTTTAGCTGTGTGATTTAGTCACACACTGAGGAAATAAGGTCAGGTTCTTTGCAATGTATCCCTTTTCTCTCTGTCTCTCACTCTATTTTTTTTTTTCCTACCCTTATTAAAATTCTTCACCCTGCAGCAGAGCTTTACAACGTGGAGACTTTGTGAGCTCCTCACCATCTGCAGGGTCAAGCTGTAGCACTGTCCCAGTAGGAGTCTGTCCTGCTGTCAACGTCTCTGGATTTGAGGTAACAAAGACAGGCGAGGCAGAGGCAGAATTTGCATCCCAGCATCTCCATGGCCAGCGCTGGCAGGGCTTGGAGACCCCCGGTCTCTCTCCAGGCCAGGTGGTGGAAGGGGGGCTCTGGCAAACAGCAGCACTGGTGCCACAAGTGACCTGGCCCTGGAGCACCACTGCTGCCTCCTGCAGCCACGAGCTGGGAAGAAACTGCTCCCTGCCTCAGTTTCCCCAGTCCCTCCATCACGCTTTTGCTCTCATTCAATAGCAAAATGGGGAGCTGCAAGCCTCAGAGAGAGATTATGGTTTGGCTGCATTTAAATGTCACTGGAAGAGCAATTCAAGCAAATAATGGGGAAATTATTCTAATTCTTTGAGTGTGTAGCTTCCTGAGATCTTTTTCTAGAAACTCTTCTAGCAGGTATTTTTCCAATTACATATATATATATATATGTATGTATGTATGTATATATAGTATTATATATATAATTTTTTACATTTAAAAGAGAAACTCCCTGGCAAAACTCCCATAAAGGAATTCTCCCTATTTTCTACCTACCTGTGCATCACCTCAACATTATTAGCAATGACAAACAGGTAAGGGAAGTTAATTAGAAAAAAAATGTAATGGCTCCCGTTCCATTCTCTTTGAAAACTCCAAGCGAGACTTTATTTGTTCTGTCTCCACTGGAGCTGCTAGGAAAAAGGTCTAGTCTGGTAAGCAGTAATACATTCATCTCCTGATGCTGCTGAACTTTGAACTTCTTTGTATGGCACCAGATAACCTTATTACTTCTTCTTTTTTTCAGTTTGATAATTCACTATTATTTATAACTGGAACATTAACCACTGTCTAATATATTGTGATATTTTACCTGTTGAGCAATGCTCATGATTTATAGCCTCACTATCCTATGAGTACAGCTACTGACCCCTGAAAATTCCTTTTTGCTTTGCAAGTTGCAGTAATACACATGAAACAGCTAAAATTGGCTCAAAGTCAGTTTCTGTACTGTGTGAATCCAACTTTTCTAATAAGGAGATCTATGAACAAACTCAAAACAATTAGCTTTCAGTTAGTCTGATGTCAACTGAAATTTTCTCTTTTTTTAATAATCTAAGATTAAGAGTAATTAAAAGTAACGTCCAACTGAGAAATATTTTCACATTAAAACTATTTATTACTTATTTATTTTTAATTCTGAGAACCTGACATAGAGGACCTTGACCCTGCAAAATGTTTAATTTCCATCTCTTTAAACGAAATGATGACAGCAGTGCAAAGACAATGTCAGTGTCAATTAAACGATACTGTCATTGGGAAGTAATGTTACAGCTGAATATAATCAACAGTCTCCTAGGAAAGGAAATGCCTCAAATACTGATTCCAATTTCAGACGTGGCATGTAGCCTCTAGTCCTTTAAATAAACCATTTTACAGTCATGCTCCGATATTTGCTCAAAAGTCTAGATTTTTTTCCTGTGCTGATTATTTACTCTTTAGAGCACGTATTTTGTCTGCATAAATTATGCTGTTTTGGGTACTGGGGCAGAGTTAAGGTTATTGTTGAAACTTTAATCAATACCTTTGATGCTTTTTGGCCTGTGTGTTTTTTGACCTGCTGATTCTATATATTTGTTTTAAATCTCACCATTGAATAATGACAAAAGAAGTCCTACTATTTTCATGAATAACTGCAAGGTACTAATTATGTTCCTGTACATTAATGGTCTATTTACTGCCTTAACCTATCTTAACAAAGATTTTGTTTGGGAATATATTACTAATGAAAAAACCTTGACATCTTAACGCTCTCCTGGGTAAATCGTTAGAATAGATTCCAAATGCAATTAAAGAAAGGCCTTTTTTTTTAACCACTGTATTAGCAGATAAATAGGCACATTCTCCTCTCTGAATGATTGTTTGTAAATTCACAGAATTTCCATTAACTCCATGCTTCTTAACAAAAAATTTGTCTGCTGCAGATGGACTACAATGGAGAAACGATTGGGCAAGAGGGACGAGAACAGGTCCTCTCCTCCAGGAGGGTGAGGAGGAACCTCTTCCACAGGCATCATGAGGGTTTGCTCCAAGCAGAAAGCGTCCATGGGTCTGAAACAGCTCCCCATGGAAATTTCCAAAACACATTCTCAGATGCTGTTGCCAAACCCTGATAATCTTTTTGAAAGTCTTGTGATTTGGGGAGAAAAGGTGGATTTTCTCTCAGTTTCTAACCGTTCAAAACATTTCTTTATGTTTCTTATGAAGCAGGAATTTTTTAACCTTTAGAGTCTCAAAAACTCTAATGCCAACACTAAAATTTCCTACAACAGATTGAGAGAAGCCGTGGTTTATTATTTAATCAATCTTTCATTTTTTCAGATGGAGACATAGCTTGGGGAGTACCTGACCCTTGAATCTGCAATGATGGGAAATTGCTCTGTTTTTTTTTTTTTTTTTTTTTTTTTTTTTTTTTTGTAAGTGTCCAGATCCTTTCCTAGAAGTTTTCAAAGCTGCAGCTCTCAAACCTTTAACTTTTCTTTTCCTGGCACTGCATTTATGGAGACAGGATCCACTTTGGGAGGGGTCTGAAATGAATGGAGGGACACAGTCCACGGTGCTGCTGAGATGTGCAGCTCCCCCCTCCCACGAGGCTGACACACCAAAGCCTCAAAGCCATCTCTTCCCTTGGTTTTGTGCCCCTTTCCCTTCTGCTAGCAAAACATGGCCGGATAAAGAGAGGGTTCAAGGCACGAGGCAGAAGGCAGTCTCTGTCTCTCTGCCACAGACCAGCATCCAAGCAGCTGAATTATTCCATAGTTTCATGCCTGCTGGTCCCTCTGATTGGGCTTTTATAATTAGAACAATCTTGCCCCCAAGTGTTTACGCAAGGGCTCCGGTGCAAGCTCCCAGCGTTTTATTTTGACGAATTTAAGGGCGTTTATTTAGCTTATCGCTACCACTCCCCCAGCCTTATTTGCTAACAGGGGTTTTGTTGCATGCTGGGGATTGAAGAGGGACACGGGATTAGTGCAGCCCCACCACCCCTCCTCTCCCTGTCCCAGATCTGTCTCTCCGGCACGCGCTGGCTCCGTTGGATTACGGCATTGTGCCATGCTGCATCTCTCCTTTTGTGCCATGGCTTGATTTACCCCTGGCGCATTTCTCCCCACCTTCCTCCACGAGAACAAACAGCATCGGATATGCCAGAGCTTCTCATGTCACCACGAAGATTTACTGAGCCTCGCAAAACAAAAGCGTGTACCTTGTGGCCTGAAAGCAGGAGTGACAGCGGGAGGTTAAAACTCTTTCTGAGGAAGAAAGAGGGGAAAATGAATTACAAGTGAAAGCTTCATGCCAGAGCTTGGAAACCAAGCAGAGCACGGCCCAGCACACCCTGTTCCTGCATTCAGGATGGGGAAAGATGGGATGCTTTCTTCTAGAAGTGTTTTTTTCAGGGTCGATACCCAACTCCATGCTCTGAGGACACCTTCCTGGGGTCTCCTCTCATCTCATGGTCAGAGCTCTCCTGTGCCTGTGGTCCCCAAAGCACAAAAGGCTACGGCCAGCACCATTGCCCCAATCCCACAGCAGGCACATGCTGCCTGACTGTTTTTGTGCTAACGCCTACAGTTTCAGCCCTCTGTGCACTTGGGGAAGGGGGGAAGGTTGTTTCTTCTTTAAAAGGACAGTTTCAGCCCTGAAGAAGGTGTTAGAAATCTCCATGTTTAGTCGCTCACTTTCTTCTTCTCGGTCTGTTTTTGTTTTTGTAGATTTGTTCCCCCCCTGGTGATTCTCCTGCAATTTAAATATGCGCCAGCAGCTTACAAGCCTTTCTGGATGCTGCCATAGGCAGTACTGAATGTTTTTGCCTTCTCTGCCTTCAAGATTTAGCTCAAGGGTTGAACCCCAGCGGTAAATACCTGGCCCTTAAAATACCAGCCTACTGCCATCGATTGCAAAGAATCATCTGGGGTTTGCCAGTCAAACTGAACAAAACAGCATCTTTTAAACACAAAACACCCAGCCTATCAATGTGGGGGTTCGGAGGGCCGAGGGGTAGATGGGAGGGATTGGAGGCAGAGCCATAGGCATGCACCTGGCCCCATGCACACCCCAGGACCCCGGGCAGCGGGTCCTGAGCCCGCACCCAGCCTTGTGCACTTGCTCACCCCCCATGATAGATGCAGCAAGCTATTTCCAGCAGGTAGGTCATAAATCCCGCGTTTATTGCCTTTTATTATGTTGTTTCAACAGCTCTTAAAGCTGGAACAGCGACCGATTGATAGCTGCTTTAAATCTCTTTCATTTTCTGTCCATATTTCTTTGTTTTTTCGGGGAGGGGGCATCCACTTTTTTTCACCTATCCACCATCGCCTTTCCTCCATGAGTCAAACCCCATCTCTTTCCCTTTATGAGCCAAGTTTTATAGATCCCCCTCCTCAGAGGAAGCCTGCAGCGGAATAGAAACACTGGTGGTGATGGGAGAGCAGCAGCCAGGGAGCACGAGAGGAGGATGCGGTGTTCGTGTTTTGCTGGGAGATGCAAGGAAATCGAATTCAAACCAACAGGGGAAAAACAAGAGAGAAGAGGCAGCCGCCTCGATGGGGAATGATTGACTGCCTTGGCATTGGGAGGCAGAGACCCACAATTAAAATACTATGAGATGATTATAGCCTGGATCAATGTTAGGTGTTTGTCTGCAATTGCATTCCCTCCTTTTGAATGACTGTCTTGTCCTGCAGGGGACAGGACAGTAAACACAGCTTTGTGGAAAGACTCTAAGGCTGCCAGCAAGTCTTTATGGAGATACCGGAGGAAAGTTATGGATTAAATCTCAGTATCTCAGGCAGCCCTGAGCACGAACCCTCAGCTTAAGGGTCACCAGGGTCCTGTGAGTCACACCAGCAGCAACATCGGTCCCAGGGCTTGCTCGGGCAGCCAGCCTGGAGGCAGGGATGTGATTGATGGTAGTGCTAGGGGATCTCAAGCATCGCCCTCCCAAAGCCTGTATTTTTCCAAGGGTTGATCAAAATCTTATTATTTCAGTCAGGGTAGCTATCTACTAGCAAAATAGAGTTTTCCCATGAAAACATTTCATAAGGATATGTCCACAGCACTGAAATTTATAGTGGGGGAAAAATCAGAGTGAATTATTTGAACAGTGTTTGCTCCAGTTCTCATTTTGATTACCTTCATTTTGACACGTATTTTAATATATTCATATTTTCATGCTTTGACCTTATCAGAACGAAATGCTTCATTCCATCTAAATGAAGGGATTACAAATGGGCTGGGTAAAACTCTTGGCTGTTCTGAATCCGCAAGTGTGACAATTTCTGTTCCACAGGAAAGTTCCAAGTTTCAGCATCTCATACACATTCAAAGCAAACTCCCCGAAGAGCGAGAAGGTCTTGAATGAGCACCAATTAAAACTCTGGGACCACTCACCAAACGGGAACCTTTTTTAGGCAGGTTTCCAGCCTTCGTTAAGGCTCCTGAACTAACAGCCGATTTTCATGCTGGATTCAGACTAGTCACGACTGAGAACTTCTGGCTTTAAGGGTGGTTTTTAAGCACCTGGAAATGCAGCCCCAGGTTCCCTGGGCAGTCTGATCCCACAGCCCTGCACACATCTTTAAAACTCTTTCCCTCTGGCTGGAGGTGAGGGCTTTTAGCTGTCCATTAGCTGTAAGCAGCCCCTTCTCTGGGGATTAAGGAAAACATTGAACACACAGACACACAGAAAAAAAAAAAAAAAAGTGCTTAAAAACAAACAAAATAAACAGCCACAGGAATTAGCATCCTTCCCAGTAAGACTCTCCTAGGGATGTGGCTATATGCTGTGAAAGAAGCCATCCAGCCAGCAGGGTAGCTCATGCACCATCTGGGAGGCTAGCAAAACATATCTTCAGGCTTCAAGGTTTATGGTTTTCCACACAGTGCATAGGGATTTATACCAATAAACCCCAAAGGCCAAGTGTGAAATAACTAAATCATGGGCACATGCCAAATAGGGGGAGAAAAAATCTCCAGTCACTTCAATCCACTCAGCAGATTTCCCATCCAAAATGAGAATTAACTGCCTTCTTTTCCTTTTATATTGACATGAGGTGCAGAAGACAGAAATTTTCAACATGTGACTCGTAGTTTTACAATAAATGCGTCTGGCTCCTGTGGCTTGACTGGCCCCACCTTTTCTGATTTATGTGACAATTTGCTCTACTGGGAACTGTGACAAAACCTCAGCATCTCTGATGGATGGGATGTCACCACTGAGCAAATTCTTACCTGGGAGCTTTTCAAGCAAGGAGAGCTTCTATTGTCCAACATATTCATTTCGACACTCTGTTATTACATTTTTAAAGCACTCCCACATAAAGGCCAAGTGTACACTTAAAAGTTTGGCTGGCCTGAGCTACACCAATATAAAGGGTGACTGGCTTTCTTAATTATTTTTTTTATATATTTTTTTATGACTTAAAAGTGCCAATAAAACTCTTGGCCAGTTTTCCACAGTTTGCTTGCTGAAATGAGAGCGAATAAAACTGAGAAAGCAATATTTTATTTCATTATTTTTTTTATCCCGGGAAGGAATCGGTAGGAGCTGCTTTCTAGGACAGCTGTCCAGGCAAACCTTTGAACTTCATCCAGAGGCAGAGCTGGGGTCTGCAGAACTACTTTTCTTGCCTTCAGAGACATCAGCTAAGTTTCTGTCTTCCATGCAGTGCCCTTCCTAAAACGTCTAATTCCAAGGAATTCAACAGACAACGCAGACAAATAAGCACAAAAAGAGGGTAAAGGAAAAGTGGGGTCTAAGCTAAGCTAAGTTTACACCTAAACAGGAAAAAGTGTGGCCCAGAGCAAACAGGAGTTTGAGGACTAAGACAGTTACATGTGAACCTCCGAACATGGGTAAAAATTCAGCATGCAAAGTAGATTCCCCCCTGCCCTCCTGTCAAAGCTGACAACCATTAAATTACTGCCCCTAGCCCAGGAACTGGGCTCTGCTGTAAAAGCACAGGCCATGTTGTGCTCCTGACCATGGCTCAGCATGGCCTTTGTGCTCTGAGGACACAAAATGGAGGCCTCACTGCTGGCTGCGGCCTGTAGCCTCCCTCACGCCTCCGGACAAGGCTGCAAAGCCTTGCTCCAAGTTACACAAGAGCAAAACTGAATGTGCTGTCATAAAGCACACCTCAGTCAAAGGATGTCCCCCCAGCACACCTATTTCACATTATTTACCCAGCACAGCTTAGGCAATGCCGGTGGCACAGACTGCCTGAGCATCCTTCCATCCCATGGTCTGTGCCTCAGTTTCCTCACTTTTTGGTGGACAGCAGCAATATTCCCCTATTACACAAATCTTTCTGCATTAGGGAGGTGGCACAGATACCATTCACGCTGGAAATCTTGCAAAATCCAGACTGCTGCTTGTTATTAGCAAAGTGTTTATTAATAACCACTGTCACAGCAACCGAATATTGTTCTCAGCAGCTTCTGCAGTTCCCCACAAATGATGACAATCCCTCACAAAACTTCTCCCTTCACCCAAGTGCCAGTCTGCCGGCACTGGTGACTCGCTTTCTTACTATTTCTGCCTTTAATAGCTGCAGCACTGATTAGATTGCTTGGAGTAGCCCATGTTCAGCAGTTTAATGGGTACCAGCCCAGACAGACTAATGGATCTGGAGACCAGGAAAGAGCAGGAAGGTGAGCTGAGTGGAGAATATTGAGGCTTTTAAGACAGAAAAGTAGCAGCTAGACATGGGGTAGCTGACTCACAGAGCCTCAGTGGAGACAGATATCCTCGCGGATCGTCCTCAGCCATTCATCACGGTGCGACATGCCCATGAAAACCGGTCATTGCTAGAAACAATTCGCAAAATGCAAAGCAGAGCTGGGAAGGGTTCCTGGGGCTCATGGCCAGACACACAGCCAGGTGAGTTATTGTAGTCTGAGCTCACAGGTTTTTCCCTCCACTAACGAGATTGATTTCTCTTCCTAATACCACATGCCACCACCCAGGAAGTGCTAGCTCCTCAGAGAAACCAAATGTCCTTGCTCCATCCAGCATGATCCATGTTTCTGGCTCTTAGAGGTCCAGAGGAGAGATACCTGCTGCTCCTCCTCATCCCCGCCACCTCTCATGACTGAGGTGTGCCAGGGAGAGGGCTCCTGGCTTCAGTGCCATGCAGGGGCCCTCCAAAAAGTTGTCTCTGCCTGCTCAAGGAATACCTTAAGGTCTTTGTTTTGTTATTTAGTAAAATATTCTGATTACATATGGGGGCAAGAAGATGGAAATCAGGGACAATCTGTGCCCTCTGGAAAAATATTCATAGAATAATACTTGCTATTCCCAAACTGGTTGTGAAGTGGATGACCTTTCACCTTCTCCTCCCAAGCATTAATTATTCTGAGCAATGAAGAAGGGTTTGGACCAGCAGGAATATGAACAGAGAACATCTAGAAATCAGCTGGGTTCACGTAAACCATCAGTCCCTGCTGAATGAAGCAACTCATGGACTTTTCACTGATATGATGCAAGGGAAGGCCGGGAGGGGCAAGGAACTGGAGAGAACCTGAATGATCCCATAATTAAACAAAAGGCTTTCTCTAAAGTCCCTGTTGATGGATATCCTCCTGCGGGTTGGGAACTAGCTTGTGTCATTTGGTTTTGTTCCACCAGTCATAAATAACAGCCCTTCTGGGACTTGAGAGGAGGGTAAGAAAGGCATTTGGCAGAAAAATTGCAACAAGGACAAGGATGCAATGGAGACCTCGAGTAAGGGATGCAGAAGGCAAGGTGGAGACAAATTGCCAATTTATCCTGACCTTCCCTTGGGGCATCCCTCCCCCCTTCCCCAGATCTACAAAATGAGCCAGCCAGAAATCAATAGCTCAGCACAGTCACAGAGACAGTGAGGAAAGCAGCAGACGGACAGGACAGTGCATCAGGAAACAAAACCTTGGGGGAAATGTGGTTCCATGGGAGGGAAGAGAAGGGCATCAAATGTTGCAAGGAATGCCATCCTTGTGACAGTACCTGGACTTAGATGCCCTTGTGATACTGAACTTCCTCACTCATGTTACTTTGGGGGGTCAGTTTTAAGAGCCCTGCATTGGCCTTGGCTGCAGAGGGCATGGGGCAAGTGATGCTGGTTTAAGAAGCCAGCCCTGGGAATCCCCAGCCTCACCTGCAGAGAGGCAGATTTGCTGCCCCTAGGTTTGGAGTAGGACAGGCCAGGTCTGTGGGGATGTTTGTGGGTCCCAAACTGCCCAACATCACAGAATACCAGGAAGACATCCCTCTAAGGTAGTTTCTGACACTGCAGCTCTGTGACAAAGTCTCTGGTCACAGAGCTGGTACAGATCTTCTGTCAGCCCAGCCTGCAATTTCTCATCCTTGTCTTTGATTTACTACCCTCCTCAGTTATGTCAATTTACTTGTGTGGCCGTACAGTAAAACAGGAACTACCCTAGATTGTCACCTGGATTAAAAACCTTTATCTCAACCTAGACTGAAACCTTCTATGAACACAGCTTCCCCCTGCAGCACACACACAAAAAGGGGTAAGCACATGAACAGCAAAATCTCAGCCACTGGGGAATTGTAGCAGACGTTGCTGTCACTTTGCTGTCTAGTGAGGAGGTGGGCTTTCCAGAAAATCTGTCCCCTGGGGTCTAAATATCAAGTTCACATCTTCAAATGTGAACTCAGACTTGCTAATTGCATTCATCTGCATTTCTGGATACAGTTTTGGACAGAGCAGTGCCCCTTCTCCTACAGACTTGACCCTTGGCAGCCAATGCTCTACATCAATGTGCAACTTCTCACTTTAGTTACTTAAACTAAATTGCATCTCATCCCTGGCAAATTAAAAAGGTAGTCGGCAAACCCCCCAAAGAAGAGCCATGATAGAATTCAATTTGTGCCGACTCCAACCTGGCAAGGATTTATGGCCATGCTCAATCCGACACAATGCACTTTATTCTTTTTATAGTGCAGCCTGAATGCAATAGTGTAACAGTCATGTTAGAGGGAGTCAAGCAGAAGCTAAAGAAGAGGAAGAGATTTTATGGGTACAATAAGATTTATGAAGAGAGACGTTTCTCTGGAGCAGGAAGCGAGGGAATTTCCAAAATATCAGAATAGCCCTATTCTTCCCCAGATGTATTCAGTGGTGCGAGGAGTCTACCACATGCTTGAGGGGTTTTTATCATAAAATAGAAAGGAGCATGAAGTGGGATTCTGGTGCAGGAGGTGTCCAGAGGTCCAGGCAGTTTCATTCACCATAATTACCTATGAGATCTGTAAAGCACTTGGAGACTCACAGATGTAAATACACATGTGGTAATGGGCCTCTGCTAACAACTGTATTTGAGAGCTCTTCACCCCCTCCAAAAAGCAGAGCAGCCTCGTGAGACCTCCATCACAGTGGGTCAGCACAACCACAAAGCCACTGCTGGTTCAAAGTATGTTTCTGATCCTATAGGGAAATCCCAGGTAGCAAGGCATCTTTCATGTCCCCTTGAATACTTTTGAGGCCCCCAGCTCTATTGTGTGCCCCTCCGAGTGGGCACAGACCCGTCAGGGTGTCTGGCTTGCAGGGGATGTCACACTCCTGTTCATCCCTTACTGTCATCCTCCTTCTCCTGCCACCAGTGCTGCAGCTCCACTGGCTCCAGCTGCGATTAATTGGAAGATCTCCCACTGATTCCTGATTAGCTGCTTTTGATTAGGGTTTAATGACTTCACTCGGCCCCTAATTCACAGGCACGAGCTTCAAAATGCCTGCAAACTGCTCAAACAGAATTACATTTTCTCCCACCCTGGAGCCACCACTTAAACTCTGTACACACAATCCCTGCTTCCCTGACCCTACATAACCTGCCTCCTCCTCCTCATCCTCCTGTTTCTCCTTCTCTTCCTCCTCCTCCTCCTCCTCTCTGCAACACCAGGCAAGCCAGCAGCCAGAGACACTGGCCTGTGACTTGTGGCTCCTGATTTCTAGGGAAGGAGATGGAGGCAAACTTGTTCCAGAAGTGCAACTACAGGGATGAATATTTCAAATCCAGCTTGGGACTCAGGGAACCTATAAAATTCAGGATCTTGGATGTGGCTAAGGCTCCTAGATAGGTATGCCTGGAACACTCAGGCTGGAGTCAGCATTACTAGGCCCTTGGGTGGCTGTCCTAAGGCTTATCGGGGTGTTTGGGGCTGGCCAGGACAGATCCGTGTTGGACTTCGGATCTCACAGAGTTCAAGGACCATTGTGATGTAGCCCTTGGTGGAGAACAGCATTGGCACTGCATGCTGGGGGCTGGAAATCTCTTTCCTAACTGCGTCCAGGTCCAGGATTTAGGGCTGAGCCAGTCTCAGTGTCTGTACAGTCCTGATTCCTGGAGCGCCTGAGCTTGCCCTCCCTCCCCGACACCACCGCTTCCCTCCTCCACCCCAAAACTCATTCAGTGCCCAAACAAAGTGAGCAGGCAGAGATGAGGGGCTTTGCCCTGGCAGAGAACAGAAGTAAACCCAAATACAGGGTGCCCAACTGCTCCAGCTTGGTCCTGGGGAGCTCAGTGACCACACTGCTCCTTCTGGGCTCTGGTGTCTGCTGCCCAGCCCGACCTTGGAGGCTGTGCCGAAGGTCGCACCACACCGCCTGCCTTGTCGCCAGCCAGGAGGGGTTGTAAGCACCGGTTTCAGAGGCTGCCTTGCTTTTTGAAGATCTGAAACTGCGTTTATCTTCCCGAGACATGCATTAATCTATCAACTACAGGTGAAGATAAGGGGATGAAAAGAGGCTTGGGGGGGGGGGAGGGAAAAATAAAATAAAATAAAATACAGGAGCCATTTTCATCAGTAAGAAGAGGTTCATGGGCTCTTTCACGCCGCCTGAGGCACCATGTCCCATCAAGCAGCTGCCTTATCACAGCTCCCCTCCGCACCAGACTCGCCCTGACAGTGTGAGGTGACAGCTTGCAAAGTGGCCGGGTCCCTCGCTGTGCCCCGAGCCCCACAGCTGATCTCTTTAATCGCCGCATCTCAGTGACAAGCTGAAAAAGCAACTCGGCTCCCAGTGAGACAAACCCGAAGCGGGTTGTTTGTTGTCTCAGTGGGCGGCTTGGACTCTGTGCCTGGGCACAATCAGGAGGGGCCAGAGCCTGGAGCTCCAGCTCCAAACTCTGTACCAAGCAGATCAGCCCCTTTGCTCCAAGCCTCGGTTTCCCCACCTGGGGAAGAACAGAGCTGACTCCATCCTTCATAAAGGAAGTTGTTGATAAATGACCTTTTTAAAATTATTACTATTATTATTATTTTTATTGTACCCTTCAGTTTGTTCCTCCTCTGGCCTCCCTGCTGAATTCCCTGCCCTTCATGACAAAAGCCTTGTGGGTTCAGATGCTAAGGGGCTGCTAGCTAGAGAAAAAAATCCCATTGCAGGAGGGCACAAAATGATTCATTTTGGAGGAAGATGCACAAAATGGCAAGAGGAGAAGTGGAGCCAGCCAGCCACGTAACCCAGGGGAGGGAGTCCCCTAGAGTTTTGTGAAGTGGGGAGGAATAAGGGGGCTCCTTCACCATGCAGCCTGCTGGTGATTTCACCAGCAGCACAGAGACATTTTGGGGCTGCGTGTTTTGGGGAACATCAGCTTCATCCTGGCAGGCTCAGGGGAGTGCCACCACCGCTGCACACCCAGCTGACATCTCCACAACTGAGCATCCCTGGGCTGCAGGGCTGCTGGTCTCTGCTGCTGCTGAAGGCTGAGGAGAAATTTGGGAAGGGAAGGGTGGGGGGAAAATGCCGCAGAACTAATAAACAGCTTTGAAGGAGATGGGGAATTGACTCAGGTCCACATTAAAGGGCAAGGAAATGAATGCTGAGATGAAGGCGCCTGCTATTTCAAATGTATCAAGCTGATAAATAAATAAAGTTAAAAGAATGACTTGCAATCACATTTGAAAGGGAAAAAAATAAATAAATAGAGAGAGCTGGGGGGAGAGCTGTAAAAAAAAACGCAGGCGGCACCGACAAACCCAGCCACTCTCGAGCATCGCACTTGTCTGCCGGGGCGCTCCTGCTGGGGAGCGAAGCAGCCGCCAGCCAGTGCAGAGCTGTGGGTCCCAGGAAGATCAAGTGAACATGTTCTTAATGCCTCAATTAAGGTTCACTCTGTTCGGCTTTAAAAAGCGATTTAGCCCTGCTAAGCTGCACCAGGTCAGAAGCAGGGATAGATGGCAAGTCTCATTTGAAAGCCAAACACACATGTTCCCATCATTAGCAGTCCCTTCCCATTAATGAGAATAATATTGTTGGCTTATAATGTTGCTTTCATTTAACAACTGGAGAAGAATGAAATGCTTTCCTCTGTGCTTGGTCTGGTGCCAGGAGCTGCCTGTAAAATCCAGATAAGCGTTCTTAGCACAAACTTCCGATAAGGGAATTACCAGGTAAACTTTAAACTTTGGTGAAGGAGGAGGTGAGGGGGAGAGGGGAAGCATTTGTTATCTCCTCACAGGTGTCAGCTTGCCAGGCTGAATCTCACCAGACCCAACTGCCATGCTCCCTGCATCCTCATCCCCATTATCTGTCCTTCCTGGGAAATTAGCCTTTTCCACAGCATGGGCTAAGGCCTCATCTCCTTAAGGATCCTCCTTTTTCCTCTCCTTTCTATTTTCTGTCCTCCCCAGAGGCCATCATCCTATTCCTAACTTAACGCTTCTCTTAAGTGGAAATTATTTCCCATCAAATCTTTCGGGGTACTTTCAGCTAGTTTTTAAAAATAACTTTGCTTGGATCATCCACAATTTAAACCAAAGCTAAAAATTACTGCGCTGACTCCAGATCCACCTCCTCTTGCTGATGCTGTTGAGAAGAGCAACCTGTCGTGGTCAGGAGGAGACGCCTGGGAGCTGACCTGGATGAAATGACTGCTGTGGAAGGGGCCCCTTGCCCAGCCCTGTCCACTTTGCCTGGGATCAAGCTCATGATATACTAAAGCTGATCCACAGGAGGTAAGAAATCCTGTGAAATCAGAAACTTGGAAAAGGAGCATAATAAAGAAATGAGTCAGTTCCTACTAGCAGCTCAAGCTGTACGTCCAGTGGACACTTGGTTTAGGAGTGATAAATTTCCTTCATCTTTGCTACCGTTTGGCCTGACAGGTTAACTTCTGGGATATTTCCTCTACAACCAGATATTACTCTCATTCCATTCCTGGAGAACCTATGCCCAGGGGAGATTACATGAACAGCTCGCGATCACAGAGCAAATTAAGGTCAGAAGAAGAGCAAAGATTAGAGCATCATGTCATCTCTTTGTCAAGTGCTGAATCCTTGAAGTGGCTCCCAGCCAAGCCACTCTGGGCTTAAAAATAAACTGGGGATACAATCAGCTGGTGGGCAAGGAACTTTCTAGGATCCTCCTAGCACTGACCATAGGACTTTGCCAGTGTATCCCCGTTACCTTCTGACATTGCAAGAGGAGAGTGAAGCTCAGGGACAGAGCCTGCTGCTCCTCCCTGCCTTCAGATCCCAGCACTTCCCTCCAATAGCTGCTGCCTGAGCCAAGCAACCCAGCAAAGGAAAACTCCAGACAGCTCAAATAGAAACACCAGGGGTTCTCAGAGGCTAAAAAGAATTTGATTAGTTTGCCCAACATTGCTGTTTCTGGATGTTTATATCCTGAGAGGGAGCACCAAAATAACACGTCAAAGGCCATTCACAACAAATTTCCTGCCAGCGCTCGAGCAGGCAAGCTGGGAATCCCAGAGCTTTGGTATGAGCAACAGCATTAAGGCACCAGTATCAGTTTTAGGACTGATTAGGACCTTGAAGTCCTTAAGGAAAGGCTGAAATCATTGTCAGCCTTGGATCTAACTCCTCAAGATGTATATTCCCCTTTTTTTGGACTTCTCAACCTTATATTGTCCCCAGTCTTCTGTCCTCTGCACTGCCCGTTATTGTGTACGCTTGTCCAAGAAATTCGCTATTTCTGGAACAAGAGCTGGGCAGGAATATCTTGTTAAGACATTTATTTCAGTTTGAAAAAGGCTGATTCATCTCAATTGAAATGCTTCACAGAAAGAGAGCCAGTTTGATGAATTTCTTCTGTCGGGAAAAAAAAATGAGATGAAGACAACCTGTTTTAACTTTTTATTCAAAGTGACTTTGTTTTGAAATTTAAGCTGATTACAATAAAAACATTTTTTAAAATGAAAAAGAGGTCACACATGAAACACTTTGATATCATCAAAATGAGGTATTGCAGGCAGTTTTTTATTTTTTTTGTCAGTTCACAAAAGTCTTAGAGATTTTGACTTTTCATCCAGGACAAGGAATTATATGCCTCCATGTTTCTTTCTGAGTTGAGAAATCATTTATTGCTCATTTCTAATAGAAAAACAGAACCAGTCTTTCAGTTTCTACTTGTGCTTTGAACTGAGACTGAGAGTTAACTAGAGTGATCCGAAGTTGTTAAAAAACAAGAGAAAAGCTTTCATATTTCAGACTTCAATCTTTCTCTGCTCCCAGCGGCCAAAGAAAATGCCATTAGCCTTGGAGGTACTTTTGGTAAATAAAGGAAAGGGGAAAAGGAAAAAAAAAATAAAAGAAGACAGACAAGAGAATACTCTTTATCCTTCATTTTTCTCTCGTATATGTATTATAAACCATTTTCTCAAAGGCGTGAAAGTGTCTCGCTTCAGTCCGCAGCCTCAAGGGAGCCGGAGTTTTCAAAGCCGCGTTATGAAAGGGGCTGCTGCCTTTAAAGCCCATCTCAAACATAATTTGCTAATACGGGGCCTGTCGGAGGGGTCTGCAAACGCCGTGCTCCCTGCAGAGACCCCTTCAGCTCCTCCTCGTGCGGTTGTGAGAGTCTGGAGGATGCAGCCCGGCTCTGTGCAGGCTGGAGATCTCTGACACTATTTGCACATCAGTACGCAGAAGGAGGGGACAAATCCATGTTTATCAAATCTCCCAGGCTTTGAGCTTCTTTGCTGCTTCACTGTTTGTTTGAAAATATTTGCGAGGAAAGGTTGCTGTCAGGAGGCGGATAGATGCCAGGGCCAGGACAGCTGTCCCCCACTGAAGAGATTGGGGATTTGAGGAACTCAGGGGTGGCTTTGGCTTTTACAAAGCCAGAGCTGCTGCCTTTTTCTTAGAGTTTTGCTGTCAAGACCACAGTGAGAGGTGTGGGGGCTCTGCAGAAGCTGCTGTTATATGGGAGCTGATTTGGAAAGAGGCGATTTTGGGAAGTGTTGCCTGTAAACAAAGTCATGTGAAGAGTCCTCATTGCACTCTCTAAGTTACTTGTGGGCACGTGAATCAATGCACACAGCTGAGATGAACTTTCACTTCGTATTTTGCCATCTCCCTGCCCCGTTGTGGCTCCCCCCCGAGGTTTCTTTAACCCTGCCCCTTGTCCCATCAGGGCTCCCCCTGCTTCCAAACAGGTACCTGCTAACCCCAGAGGAAAAAAGGAAACAACACCACCAAACAAGGCACAAGGCGTCAGGGTTAGACTGCTAGAAGATACCATTAGTTCGGGGTAAGCCTGTCCCAAAAGGATGGCAGTGATGATGCTGGTGTCCTTCCCTGTGCAACCCAGAGGCTCGGCCATGCTGCAGCACTGCGGGACCAGGACCAGCAGGACCAGAGCTGACAATGGAAGTCAGCACCACGATGCCAACCTCTGTGCTTCTTCCCATAAAACAAACAAACAAACAAACAAACAAAACAACAACAAAAAAAATCAACCTATGCCATAAGACTGCTTGGGCACTTCTATGATTTGGTGTGCCCATGTCTCAGGTCTCTTCAGGGCTGAGCCCCTGATGGACTTCTGATGTGGGCAAATATTTTAAAATCGGTTTTAAATTTCTGCCAATCATGCTATCCTATCGAATATCAGTCTGAGAAGTGCATTCCCCTTGGGGAAGTACATCCTCCATGACTGTTCTGCTGAACCATCTGCTGCCTCGTGTCTGCCTCGGTAGGTAATGAAAAGCAGCTCCAGGAGGGATGGGAGCGCATTTGGGACCTAAGGCATCGTGAATCTGGGGAGTGTGTTGCTGACAAATTAACACACAAACATACACACCTTGAGGATTTCTGACAATGTTTGTGCACCGTGCCCTTGGAAAGTCATCTGTCTGCCAAAATCAGAAACTCAGTCTCCACGCTGAGGGCATGCAAAATCACACACTGGGTTGGAGACTAAGAGAAGGTGAGAAAGGGAGAAAGAGAGAAAGAGAAAGAAAGAAAGAAAGAAAATAAAAAATAAAAATAAAAAAAAAAAGAAAGGAAAGGAAAGGAAAGGAAAGGAAAGGAAAGGAAAGGAAAGGAAAGGAAAGGAAAGGAAAGGAAAGGAAAGGAAAGGAAAGGAAAGGAAAGGAAAGGAAAGGAAAGGAAAGGAAAGGAAAGGAAAGGAAAGGAAAGGAAAGGAAAGGAAAGGAAAGGAATTGGAGAAAAAGGTTTTCTAATAGAAAAAATATGTCCTGTGAATAATTATGAAATGTGGCAAGTTTACATTAAAACAAACTTGCTTCCCAAAGTGTAAAAATAAAAATGAAAACACCAATTCTGAGCAGTTTCACCTATTCAATGTTAGTCTTTTTTTTTCTCTTAAGAAAGAAGTTTCTGCAGCAGGTGTCCTGGTCTCCTGCAGGTCCTGGTGGGTGAGACACACTGGAGCTCACATCTCAATAGCAGTGACGGCTAGGATCCCTCTCCTAGAGCTGGTCACAGGCATGTAAAGTGCCATTAGGTAGCAGCATTGCAGGGACAAGCACGTGTTCTGCTGGAAAGCAACATTTGCTGCAAAGGCTACTGCACTCCCAGCCTGGGAGAACCCCTGGGCTGTGTTTCAAGGGGAGGCCGGAGTCACCCCACTTGTGCCGTGATGCAGGGGGCACAGGGGAAGGGGCCGAGGCTGCGTGCTGCGTGGGAGAGCTCAGTAAAAGAGCACCATGAGAGAAACATAACGAGATAGTTTGAATGCTTCCAAATAAATGGCTCCCAGAGCGAGGCATCTGCTTCTGGCTCTCCCTGCTGAGTTCCTTAAAATGCTGGCGACGGTACTCTGATTTGAAGTCACTGGGAGTTTTGCAACCGTGTTGAGTACAGCCTGAGGTTCCACCCTTTCTGAGAAGGGGCTTGAAATAGCGAGGCACTGCAGCTGTGAGGACAGCATGGGGGAGAAGGGAAACCACAGGCCGTGCTTGCTCAGTGGGGTAGGAAGTTGGTTAACGCTGGGGCTGGTTTTACTGGTTGGAAAATGGATTTGCTTTCAGTGAGCTGCCTCGGGCAGTGCCGCCCCAATCCGTTTTGGGTTGAAGAAGCATCACAGCTACGTTTCTGCTCCAAAAGGAAAAACGCATAAAGAGCATCTCAGTCAGAGCACAACAATTCTACTTCTATTGGCAGAAAAAAAGTAAAGTTTTTCTTGCCAAGATGGCAAAGGTTCCACTGAAAATTATGCTAGTCGTGGTGGTGGAGGCTGTTCACATCGCAGGAGACATTTCCTGCTGCCAAGGAAGCATCTGCTGGCAGCTCCAAACCAGCTGGGTCCAGCAACATGACCGTGGCCACCTGGGAGCTGGGTGGCAGAGGCAGGGCAGCCCTGTCCCACCAGCCATGCATTGCATCCACCTCTTTGCTTCTCCTGTGAGCTTTGATAGCAGAGCTGCCGCAAAACACTGCTGATTTTGAGCCCACGGGGAGTCGCAGCCCCTTTCATGAGCAAAGACAAGCTGCACGGAGGCAAGGCAGCTCTGGTGCTAGCAAGGCTCCTGCACTGCAGCGCTCGGGTGGCATTTCTGCAGATATTTACAGTTGCTCTCCCAGGGTGTCTAATAGTCCCATCTGGAAACATCAGAGCTCAGAGGGGGCTCAGAGTGGTTGTGGCAATTCCAAGCAGCAGGAGATGGATGTATGGGGCGTCATAAAAGCCTTTGCGAGGATATGACACAGGCAGCCCTCATCTCCTGCAGCACTGGAAGGAGGGAAAGGACACAGCGTGGCTCCTGGAAGGGCACACAAGCCTGGATTAACTGCAGCGTGCTTTAGATTTGGTATGTGCACCTCCCCTGCACGTGCGTGTGCATAGCTGTGTGTGTGTGCAGGCCCTGGAAAGAGCAGCTCCATCTGATCCTCCTGAGTCCTTGCACGGCTCCAGGAGGAGCAGACCTGCAGCCTGCAGGTCTCCTATTCACCAGGCAGGTTCAGTTTTAGGGAACAGGCTCCAAAATCCCTAGCACAGCAGTGCACCTCAGGCATCGCAAGGTCTGCTGGTGGTGCCAAGGGGAGGTGAAGGATGCAATCGTTCCTGCTGCTGTGGGCTCCAGGAGGCTTCAGACTTTGCTGTTATCCCCTGGGAGAGGCACAGGAATAGGATGACCATGCCGCAACCGCTCTGCTCGCCTTCCTAAGGAGCTCCTGCTTACATCAGGGTGACCCTTGCTACATTGATCAAGTATTTCACATCCCTGTCAAGCAAAACTGTCTCTGTCAGCAGCCTCTCCCATCATATCCAAGAGTACCTGTGTTATCATGCAGCCTCACATCCTTGTTATGCACAAGCAGATACCTCGGTACCTCGAGGCAGATTTAACAGTCTCAGTTGTTTAACTTCCACTACGAGCCACTGCCTGACTCTTTGCTCGTACCCGTGCACCACGTGATGGTCAGTGGAAACCTCAAGTACATTTTGCAGCACAAGAAGGGTGACTGCCCATGGATGGCCAGATCTCACCTTGCTGGGACTTGCCAGAGCAGGTCGACCTCACAGCCATCCTCTGAGGGGTCAGGGTGACTCTCACACACAATTTGCAGAGTTTTGCTGAGGTGGGAGGAGAAAAGAAAGCCAGATTGCTGAAGAACTATCAGCCATCCTAAGACACAGGCTTTATTCTCTGTGTTGGAGAGGGTCTGGTCCTTGCTGCTGTGCAGAGAGGCACCAAAGTTGTGACTGTGATGCTTTGTCAGGGCTCTCTTGCACTAACTAGCAGAGAAACCTGTAAGCAGGGCTGTGCCCCAGGGCTGGTGGTCACAGGCAGCTCCCTGCTCCAAGAAACAGTCCTGGGGGGACTGAAGTTTTAGGAGTACCACGAGTCTGAGCTGAAAAGTTCCACCACCCTTTCATCTCCTTATTTTGCCTTGCAATCAGTCTAATCCGGAGGCAAATTATAATTAATAAAAGGAAAGGAGATGAAGGTGGCCTTTGCTTTTAGGCAGAGTATGTGATAGGGAGCACCCTGGTGAGCATGCTTAGGAGAAAGAAGAAGCTGTGCTTCCCAGGGAGAAAATTGCAAGTGTTCATTTAGGATAAGACAGACAAGCAAAGCACAGACTCTGAGTGGTCACTGCTCCATCACGTTACCCCAGAAAGCCTGCTCTTTCTGGGGTCCATTCCATGTGATTTCAGACAGCAAAGGAGCCAGGACCCCCGAGACAGAGGTTGGGGGGCAAGGACTGTGCCATTGTGCTTCAGTTTCCCCAGTTCTGTTGTTATCAGCCAAGGATATTGTGAAGGTGAATGCAATATTGGCTGAGAAAGGTTCCTTGGAGGAAAGGAATATGGACAAAAATAATACAAAAAAAAAAAAAAAAAAAAGGCAGAAATAGCATTATTACGAGCAAAGCAAAGCAGGCCATGCTATTCTGGGCTGTGCATGCAAATGTCCTGCACCACCAAGCTGGGCACCGTGTGTCTGTGCTTGGGGCACAGCACCAGGGGTGGGAGCAGCAGCATCTGTCCCCTGCAAGGACAGAGGTCCTACAGGTGAAGTCACAGGGGTACGGGTCTAAGGGCCAGGGGAAACAGCCTGGTGCTGCTGTGGCCACACGGATGGAAGTGTGAGACTTGTACAGCTCATCTGCATTGCAAAGGGATTTCAGGATAGTGGTGCTGATAACCTCATCTGGCAGGAACGCAAAACCTGGCAAAAAAAAAGAGCTCAATTTGGTGAAATGCATGATGCATCACCTGTCCTCCATATCTGGCAGTAGTGAAAGCAATAAAAGAGCCTTCCTCTCCTGCCAGCCACCCGTGCTGCTTCTTGCCTTCCCCATCCAGCACCTGCAGCCAGTCCCAGCACTGGCACGACTTTGGCTCCTCTTGCAGAGCACCTGCCAGCACCAGAGCCTCTGTAGGAGCATCCAAGACCCATTGTGGCATGAAGCAGCTTGGACAGTGAACTTAAGACACCTGGAAATCTTCTCTTTCCGTCACCCAAAGCAGTCAGCTGGGAAGGGATGCAAATTTTGTGCTAGCAAAGGATAAAGGGAGGCCAGGCAGTCCTTGCTAGCAGAGCTGTGCTGCTCCACCAGGAGGAGGCTCGCTCCCTTCCAGCACCAGTGGTGCTCACCAGGCCATGTCAGAGCCAAGTAGGGGCGATCCCCAGGGAAAACCTGCAGCCCCACACTACCTTCGGTAGCTCCGAAAAGCACTCGGGACTTGTGGCTTGTTTCTCGATGCAAAATAAAATTAAAAAAAAAAATTGTCAGCAAATTGGAGGGGCTCCAGGAAAAGGAGATAAAGATGATTAAGGGTTTAGAAGGATTGACCTATGAGGAAAGATTAAAGGAACTAATTATGTACAGCTCAGATAAAGGATGAGTAAAGAGGTGATTTAATAACGGCCTGCAAACACTCAGGAAGGTGTCAACAGTAAGGAAGGGGGAGGAATTATTTAGAGTCCTTCACTGAGGAACAACACGAATGATGGAATGAAAGGGGAAGGTTACATGAGACAACAGCACAATGCAGACAAGAAGATTTCTTTAGGGAGCAGAAAGTGAGTTAGGAGCACAGACCACTGGAAACATCTCGGCTTTTCACCCCTGAGTGACCTAAGAAAATATTTTCAAATGTATTTAGGTGCTTAAAGGCATGGGGAAGAGCTTTAGTAGGATTTTCAGGCACATTGAAGCAGGGTATGCACCAGATTTCGATGGGAGTCAGGCATCAGTTTCATCAGATGTTTACTTACATCTTTGCACAAATCAACGTGATGTTTTGTTCCAGGTCTCCCCAGAAATTCCCCGGCAGGAGGAGCTCCCAGCTGAATCCCGTGGTGCCAGGGCAGTGCAGAAGCGGACGGGCTGATGTGCAGGAGGACATTCTGTAAGGAACCGTCTTGCCTTGTCAGGGCATTGTGCATTGATCTGCACAGTCGATTTGAAAGTCAATGAGATTTAGATTTCCATGCCCATTAAAATAAAAATTTAAAAATGCCTTTGGCACTCAAGCACCTTGGTCAGTTAAGTAGGTCTTTGATGCAGAGCGGCCGTGGGTTATCAGTGCCCAAGGTGAAGGCAGTCACAGGGAAGAGGTCTCCCCAGAGCAGCACGTTCTCCCCTGAGCTCCACTTGAATGGGTGGCCAGGACTCCAGGGAAATGTTTCTCCGTGCCACAGGTAAGTCACCTGCTGGCATCCTGGGGACAGGGTGCATGCTTCTCCCAGTAAGTGGTAGGAACACTCGGCTGTCCTTTGGGATGGAGGAGGGTGGGAAGACATTAAAGAACAAGCAGCACTGGCAACACAAACTGAAAGCCAAGAGGTTGCCAGGATGAAACCCCCACCAGAGAATAAAGAGCTACAAGGCCTCTGAAACCCATACAGAAGAAATGGCAAGTGTGGACTTTGAATAGGATTCCTACTGCAAGCTTTCTTCCTGGTGCCCCATGCAGACCTTACCCAAGACTTCAGGACCAACAAGATCTCCAAAGAGCTCAGCCAATGCAACCTATCTGGTGTAGCTCTGGTGTCACTGACATGACCAGTGCATGGAGGTTCACCATTTTACCTGTGGCTGTCCACTTGGCCTCACTGCACCTGCCTAAGGTGCAAGGTCTCCCCGGGGATTGCTGTGTCCCCACCACACACCCCACAGCTGTCTGGTGGAAACCTGACCCTGTGCTGAGGACGCAATGAACTGCACATCTCTGCCCCGAGCCCAGAAGCACAGAAAGTTGTGAAGCACACTTGCTTTCTCACTGTTTCCGAATACACATGCAAATTTTTTTTTTTAAAGAGGAGAAAAATAAAGAAACAGAATTACCAAAGTGCAAGCCTACCCGATAACCAGCTATTTGACTGTCACAGCTATCACAGCAAGTTTAGATGCTGTATGAAAATTTTGAACACAGTAATAATAGAAGGCAGGGTGAGAGGAGAGAGGTTGTGACTTGTTCGTGTTATCACCCTGAAGGATTCTTCAGGGCAAATATTCCAGAGACAGTTTTCATTAAACCACAAACTTGGCAATTTAGCCTAAAATATATATGTGTATTTTCAAGTAATTGCTTAAAAAAGGAGAGATATTTCAGAGGCCAGTTTAACCCTTTCATAGCACTTGAGTCCACTTGAAATGATATGAAAGAGGAAAGTTAAATACAAAGATAAATGTATAAATGGCCAGAGTTGCTATGGAAATGTAAGAGGATGGAAATTGAAAGTCAATAGAGGACTAACTTACTGTTCAATTTTAAAAATAGTCTTTCTATACAGAAATGGAACATCTTTCAAATCTCTGTTGGCCTGTATTATACAAAATGGGAAGTGGTTTTGTGCCTGGGTACATCTATTTAATGCTGCGTGCTCAATCTGCAGACTGTATGGCCAATGGCACATGCTAAGCGGGACCTGTTCTCGGGTTATTGCTCCATCTCCATCTATATCTCCATTACGGCCCTGGTGATAAATGTCAGCCCTGAAAAGCACAGGTATGTGGGTCAAAGTCTGGGGGATATAATGTCAAATAATTTGCCAAATAAATTGCCAATAATTTGCAGGGATTCCAGGTCAGCTCTGTTCACTTTTTAAGGCAGTTTCTCAAGGAAACCAGGCATGTGGTTTTAGGCTAGCTGGCCCACAGGCACTGCATAAAAGTTTTCTAAACCTGCTGGCCTGCAATCAGAGGTGATGGAAGAATAGAGGTCTCAGAGGAATAACGTTCTAACTCGCTTTGTAAGGAAGGATGGACTCAAATTAGCAATTCTTCTCATCATCCTCCCACTTCTCACCCCACTCCCAGGCTGTGATATGGGCTCAGCCGCCCTACCCAACAGCAGAGACCCCACATGGGAGACGACCGTAGTAAAGCAGGCTTCCCGTTCCACTGCTCGCAGGATGATGTGTTATATTAAGATAAATGTAATGCACTTCTCTGGTTGCATTCGGAGAGGGAGAAAGAATTATGTTTGAATAGCATAAAGCTCTGTCCATGAGTGGCATACCAAGTGGGAAGGGGGCTTTGGCTCAGACCGCCCGCACGCACCCTCCCTCTCCCTTGTACTACCAGGGCTTTCTGGTGGATTTGTTCTCCTACAAAATGTCCCAGATTCAAAGTCATCACGTCTCACATCTCAAGGGCATGATTCCTTGAGCCTTGTTGCCTTCTCTGCCCCTTTGTTGTGGTTTCCCCACCTCTTTCTCAGCCGGCCCAATGCAGAGCCCTGGGCAGGAGAGCGGAGCAGCTCCAGGACCCCCTTCCTGCCCACATTGCCCATGGAACAAGCCCTGGCACCCCTTTTGCAGCCAAGCTGAGTTTCCGACAGCTGGAGGCATCTCACTGACTTCAGCACAGAGAAGCAGAAAAAAAAATAGCAGACACAGAAGTTGCTGAAATTCAGCTTTTCAGGCGAAGAGCTGGCTCAAGTTTCAGGCTTGGCAATATAATTCCGTTGCTTCCTTTTTCAGCCGCATTCCCCAAGTCTAGCTCCGTCTTCTACAAGGAGTTTGAAAGCAATCCACAGCACCAGCAGGATTCTCACCAGCCCCATCTCCCAACCCGCTAGAAACAGGCCTTTAAAAATAGTTGCATGCCACTGGGTGGGATTTTCTTCTGCAGGTGCCGTGCAATACAGAGCGAGATGAGATTCTAATCATAGCTCCCTCACAGAGGGAAGGGTTCAGAGTTTAGCTGCGCGGCAGCAGCCTCATTTTCACAGCAATATCACTATATTCCCTGGGTGTCAGGGGAGCACATATTGCTGTCATTTCCCCACGCTGTGTTTGGATATCAGATGCAAAGAGCAGCAACGACGCACGCAGATATCACCAAGCCCATCATGCCACGCTGGAGGAGAGCAGCTCGTGTGTTGGACCCGAGCATCTGCTCTGAGCTCAGCTCCAGCAGTGCTGGCTGGGTGGGTGCTGCTGGAGGAGGAGGTGACAGAAGTGTCCCCACTGTCCCCCTGGGGCCAGGCAGGGAAGCTGGGGCTTGAGGCTGCGGTCCCCAGCGTGCACATGCACCACAAGTCTCAGTGCCCACCGAGAGGTGTGTTTCTTCCTCTCTTTTAGCACCATGCTGGCCTGTGAGAAACTCCCCACGCTGTAAGACACACGGATTTTCCCCAAATTAGCCAGAACCACCACATTTCTCTGTACAGCAAGTTGCCACCAGCCTGCTCAAGGTGTGCGACCTGCTTGGCGTGAGTGCTTGTTCTCTCTAGCTGGCTGCATCGCCAGGAGCCAACAGCTGTCCCCGCTGGACAGGCTCTGCTCCTCCTGCCAGGTCCCTTCACAAAACTGCTGACAGTCCCCAGGAGCACAGGGCCCCCACCGGAGCCTCAGCACCTGGATCTCCTCCTCCTGGGCACCTCAAGATGTGGGGGGTTTTTGACAAGGTCTCCCAGCCTGGTCCAGAGAATGTGCCCACCATCTGCTAAGGTTCAGCGGCTGAAATGCAGGTGGGAATTGCACCAACACCACACAACACAGACCATAGCTCCTTCTCATTTTATTTTTCCCTTTATTTGGCACTGTCTCCACTGAGCCATGCCTGCTGGCTTGTGCCAGCTCATACAGTCAGGGCTGCAGTAGCTCTGCAGTAGGGCTGCCTTCTCTCTTTCTCCATTGCTGTGTTTTCAGAAGTTTGAGTCTAGCCACTTACTGTACCCTTGAGGTGCACAAGGCATCACCAGCTTATTTATGGTTAAAGAATATTTTCTAATGGAGATCCAAGCCAAAAGACCACTCCAAGGACTCTGTCTGCTACAAACAGACCCTGGGGGAATCCTGAGCTGTCCTTCTGGCCCAGCATTCATCTCCTTTGGTTGTTTTCCTGTTGTTCCTCCCTCTGTGATGTACAGTCACTTCTTATGCCCCAGATTTTATGAGGATGGTTCATTTTTAGACATTTTCTGCAATATTAAAGTAAATAGACTCTATGCTTTGCTTTAAGTACATGGAAGAAGACAGTGGGAATCAGCCTGGGTAGAGTGTGTTTGCCCTTGATTCAGCAGCCTGGCACGACCTCGGGAAGGATGTGAGAATTTGGGGCTGCCTGGAGCATTTGGGGTTGTTGAGCTGGGTACCCAGCCTGGAGCACCCCTCCAGTCAGCACTTGCCCTGGGGGCCTGGCAAAGCTGCCCAGGCTTTTATGGGCTCACTGCAGGACCCCATAGATCAAAATCATGGTGGCAGAGGTGATGTTCATCACCTGGACTCGAGCGGTCACAGCCTCATCCCCG
Source organism: Aythya fuligula (assembly GCF_009819795.1). NCBI lineage: Eukaryota > Metazoa > Chordata > Aves > Anseriformes > Anatidae > Aythya > Aythya fuligula. The sequence goes on from NC_045577.1 coordinate 7,910,884, forward strand.
AGGGGAAGCTTTCAGAAGCAAACACAGATTACTGCATAGCTATACCCACAGCCTACCCACAGCCAGAAAACCATAGATGACTGCCAAGTCACCCCAGCGTGACCACGATGCTGGGACCTACCCTTAGACACACACCTTTGCACAGGCAGATGTTAATACAGATGTATGGCAGGGCTGTCAAACACCGTCCCAGGGCAGTTCTGTGGTTACCAGCAGCGAAGCTATTAAGCCCTCTTTGCAGCCCCATATGCATTCACTTCATGCATTTAATCCTGACAGCCCTAGTAAATTCTTCCTGAAAAGAAAAGAAAACCCTTGCTTCCCCTCCCCCTGAGCTACCACTTCTTGTTAAATGTCATTAAAAGCAGAACCCACAATAACATCAGTCCTTGCTGAAGGTTGAAACCACCTTGACTGCAATCCTGGTGTGGCACTGGAGGAAAAAAAAATAAATAAAGGAAAAAAAACCCAGATACTTCCTTCCACTTCTCTGTCAGCTCCACTTTGCATCAAAATCTGCTTTGTATGTCACACAGTTATTAAAGTTGTGGATTGCGGCTTGCAGCGTGTGCGTGTGAATGCGAGTGTGTCTGTGCCTGTGTCTCAGAAACTGGGTCACCCGGAGAGCGCTCCGTGAAAACTCTGCCCTGACAAACCCAGCCTGGCAACACTCAAAGATACCCCTTACAGTGTGTTTTTTTTCTGCCTCCCATCGTGCTTTGAAAGGAGAAAATAATACTACTTTCTGCTGTATTTTTGTATCTTTTATTCAGCAGCTTCCTGAAGGTAAATAACCTCTGGCAGGCAAATCTAAGGGGATGCTCCTATCTCGCTTGCCGTCTCCTCACACCGAAATCATGATATGCTTTGCTTTCATGAGGCTCTTTATAAAACATTCACTTTTTCCACGAGAAGCATCTATCACAGAGGGTAAGCGGCTCCCCAGGTCTGGCTGCAGCTCCAGTCCCAGCATCTTCACCTCCCCCCCCCCCTTGCAGCTCCAAACCCCCAGGGATGAAGAAAGCAGTGCCCTTGGGGCAGGTCCTGAAGGGTGTCCCTACCCTGTGCTAACGTGCCCAGCTCTAACATGCCCAGCTCGTGCAGTTTCTGCCTGAGGCTGTGTCGATTCCTGCCTCCCCCCTGCCCCAGCTGCTGAGATTTGGGGACCAGCAGAGTGTGGCATGGGGCTGGCCCGGTGCAGCACCAGGCTGCTGGGGGGAACCCAAACTTGCAGGGTCTGTGCAGGAGAAAAGGACGAGGAGCAGAGAGGGGGAAGACCCTGGGGTTTTCTTATTAGCAGCTTATTTCAATACAGAGGAGGGATGACAGAAAGAACTATATTGGCAGGAAGGGTTTTAACTGGAGGGTAAAACTGCACAGAGGGTCCTGGGGACGAAACACTGCTTTCTTTTGTCACTGCACTTATTTTCCATAAAGAAAGCAAAATTTAAATTTTTCCATAAAGAAAGCAAAATTTCTGCGAGGAGAACTGGTGACAGGAAAGTGGTTGGAAGGATCTGGCTCCAGGCACATATTTGCTGGCAGGGGGAGAGAGCCGTGGAGCACCCCAGAAGCCCCAGGATGGGGGAAATGGGGCTGGGGAGCACAAACTGGGGTTTTTGTAGGCCCTGGTCCAGGCTGCACCTATCCTGGGTGCTCCGGCTCTGTAAATCCCATTGTACAGAGACATCTTAACGAACTCATTAACTTAACGAACAGAGAGAACAAGGCAGGGGGATACAGCAGGCAGCGTTTCTCATCTCGGGGCACTCGGCAGCACCCGCAGCAGGCGGGGATCGCAGCAGGCCCTGCTCGGCCCCACACGTCCCCCGGTTAATGCATTCAGCAGAGGGTCCAGGGGATCTGGAAGGAATGAATTGTCGAAGGCAAGCGATGGCAGGGGAATTACTGCTAATCCTTCGAGCTGGCCCAGGCACTCCAAAGGATTTAAAGACTGTTTAAAAAAAGTTATAAAAAAAAAAGAACACCCCTCCCAGCCGCCCTTCTCTCACATATTTCGGTCACTCAGTGGGAGCTGAAAGAGAGCAAACAGAAACTTCGAGGAGAGGAAAAGGATGAGAGCAAGGGAAAAGAAGAGATAAACACTGGAGATTAGATCTTGAGAAAAGTCTGTTTTACCCTCTCTGGGAGTGTAGGCTGCAATTAAATCTCTTTTGCCTAACAATACCCCATTGTTATTTACACAGCACTCGAGACACCAGCCCTCTCTTATCACTGAGCTGCCTGCAGTATCCGAAACCCTCTGGCTGGAGGGATACGGCCCCAACACTTAGAGGGAGGTGAGCTTTGCTTCAGCTGAGGAGCTGCCCCACTGCCCTTAATGCCTTAGAGCAGAGGTTTGGGGAATCTTGGGGGCTGTGTGTTGTCTCCCCGCCACGCACCTGAGCTGCAGCCATGGCCGAGGCTCTGCTTCCATCCCCTTCCAACCCTCTCCTCTCCACCAAGAGCTCTCCAACCACCTGTCCCTGCTCACCAGCAGAACAAGGCTGGCATCATCCATGGGATGTGCATCTCCATCCCTCTGGCACAGACCCAGGTCCCAAACCAGCACCCACTCAGGAACGTGGGCCACGGAGCTGCCACAAGGCCAGGAGATATATCAATACCATTGCTAAGGCTGAAGAGGGCCACGGATGTGATCTGGGCAGCCTGTAAATACAGGCATGCTTTCAGGTGCAGATGTTTCATCTGCTAAAAAGGGAGGCTTCAGGGGGAAGCAATGCTGTGCAAGAAATCTGGTTATAGGAACTGCTGTCATGCTTGTCTGAAATGGCACCGAGCGACAGCAACAGCTCAAATCACACTTTGTGCAGACCGAAGTTGTAGGGAGCATTGCAGAACAGGTTTAGGGTTCCCCCAATGAACACGTGAAGGCATGCACATAACAGATTTCAAGGCCACAGTACCAGCTGCTTTTAAATATATTTAAATAACATCTCAGCCCCTCTCCCCTATGTGGGTGGGAGCCTCTGGGAAGTGCCCATACAGGGAAGACACGAAGAGGATCATTAAAACAAGATTTCCATTCTGGATGTCCCAGGCTGAAGTTTTCAGAGGGCAAACCAGGCTCTGCAGCAAGGCAGCTGCAGGGTGAGGATCTCACAGGTCCTGAACCTGGGCTTCCCCTGGCAGGACTCACTGAACTGAGCGCACACAGCTCTCAGGAGCGATGCAAAGCACACCACTGCTGCCTTAGTCATGCTCTGAATAGGCACCAGTATGCAAAAACTTGACTGAAAGCCAGCTTCTCAGAGGCACTGATTTCACATCATTTTCCTATCAGTATTACACATAAAGAGGGCACCTAAAAACAGACTCACCACAGAGCTTCAGCCTTTGAGGTGCTTTAGGCTGTCAGTGCTGGAAACCCTGGGGCTAAGCCACCTCCAGTGACTGAGCTGCTAATATGCAGCCACTGTCCCTGAAATGCTGTACCAAGTCCTTTCCTATTCCCTCTTTTTATTTATTTATTTATTTATTTATTTTTCTTGTTTTTCAAGGCTTTTGCCAGAGCTTCACCCAATTAAATGATGTTTCTCTCTCTGCATGCAGCAGCATGAGGAGGTCTGGGCTGACTTTACCCTCCACACAACCTTGGTGCTGAGGAAGGTCAGCACCCCTGGCAGATGGGCTCCCCTTCTGGAAGTTATGCCTTTGCTGCTACTTGTCCCAGCTCTCCGCCTGAGCTGTGACGGGAAAGAACAACTTGTTAAGGAGTAGTTTCTTTCCCACCCTCTTAGACTGCTCACAGTCAGTCTCAGGCAGTTTGTATTGATTGCCTGCGCTTACTTGAGACGTTTTGCAAAAAGCACTTAGTGAAATTCATTCTGGGGATTTGTCAGTGTTTTTTTATGGCCCCTACGACATATGTGATAGAGCCAGGTGAAGGTTTAACTTTCAGAGGGTCAGTGTACGAGCTCTCGTGGAGGTGGAATTTCCATTTTGTAAAAAGTTTTGCTTCTCAGCACGGTACAAAGCCAAAAAATCACAAGTTTTGAGTTTTTTTTAATTTGTGTAGGTGGAAACATTTTTGTATTTTGCTTTTGTTTTGGAAGGTTAGTCAGATTATAAAAATTGAAAGAAATTTCAGAACTAAAATTTATTTTGACACACAACAGCCTGAGACTAAACCATTATTTTAAAAAGTGATGTTATGGAGCAACTTAACTTTTTTTTTTTTTTTTTAAATCTTTTTTTCCAACCTCTCCAAAACATTGTTAAGATCGCTGTTTCCATGGGAAGTGACTGTTCCAAGATTACAACCCCATGCAATACTGAGCCAGAAACCCTGCTATGACTATTTCTGTTCCATAGATTCTCTGCGCTACATCATTAAATTACATAAACCACCTACAAAATAGCATTTCCCAAAGGACAAGCACTCTTCCAGAAAAGTTTCAACCTGTTCTTGTCAAATATCAGTCAGTCCAGAGAAACCAGCTGCTTTTCCTTGTTGTGTTGTGTGTTTTTTGCTTTTTTTTTTTAAACTGACACTAGAAATCTGTGCTAATACTTGGGGAGGCCAAGGGAGCCTTCATGCAGTGCTGCTCCTGCAGCCTGCCAGATCTGGGCAGGCAGAAATGCCAGTGGCTCTCTTTTCCATTTTTACATAATGTCCCTGCTACAGTGTGGAGACCACAAATGCAATCATGCTAACAAGGGTTTGCTCAGTTCAGAGCCCTTGCTGCAAACTACATCTTAGTGATGATGCTGGCACATCATGATGCCTTCCTCGGAGACATCAATCTCTGCCACGCAAGTAGGACCAGAGCTCTGTCTGTGCGGGTGCTTCACTTGGGTCAAATTAAGCACATATTGAAATCAGGGCACATCCCTGTTACAGATGAGATGAAATTATCTTGGCTGCAACAGCCCTTTGGAGCTTCATCTCCATCTGTTTTTATGACCCGGGCCACATAGATGCTTTAATAACTGGAACATGCTCTGCTATTTACATGAGAGATGAATGCAGACCTGCACGGATGTTTGGTTGCTTTCTCATTTATTCACCCACATGAGTAAATAATAATATTAGAGCTACCTGCTGCACAGTGAACACTTTCAAACAAAAATGCATACCAACGTATTTGGAGACACGAATGTTCTTTTGGAAATTTGCTTCCTATAACAAGGGCAAATATACACGCATGTGATCTACAATATTTTTTCTTTGACCTAGCACTGTTTTGGTTTGAGAGGAGGATTTGCCCTTATTTTAGTGGGAAAAGAAAGTTGTTCTGAGTCTTCTGAAACCAAATCTAATTTTTCTCTGCTAGATAAATACTGAAAATACAATTGCTCACAGCCTTTTCCCTCCTCAGCTCATAAACCATGGAGTACTTTTGGTGGCAGACGGTCACTGCCAGGTCAGGCTGGGAGCATCTCGCCCAGCAGAGACTGTGGGTGCAGAGGTGGAAAACTGCAGCACGCAGCCCTGCCTGGCACCCAGGTCCCATTGAGGGGTGTTTGCATCCTCAGCCAGCCTGTCCTGCTGAGCATTGTGCCTTGCAGCAAAAAAATAAAAATAAAAAAATAAAAAAATAAAAAAATAAAAAAATAAAAAAATAAAAAAATATTGTGGTTCTGATGAAGGTCTTGACAATAAAATAAATCAGCTTGTATCTTCAAAGCACCTGCTACTGCTAAGGCTAAGGGAAATATCTAAATGCATCGAGGGAAAGAGGAATGGTGTTGACTAGGCTCGCAGAGGATGAATGTCATCCATTTCCCTCCCTTTCTGAATGCTCCAGTCTCCGTCTCACCATCTCCCTCCCCTCACACCTTCCAGGAGCTGTGATAGCTTTGTGCTTTCTCTTGGGTGGCAGCAAGGCCCGGGGCAATTCACATATCTGCCTCTGCTGCAGAGACTCTGAGTGTGTTTGAAGAGGACGAGGATGACAAGCGACTGGTTTCTGCTTAAACTGTACAGGTGGGAGCCTCCTCTCATCATCGCCCCTGCTCTCCTCCTGAAGTTGCTTTGATATTCAACAAACACTCGCTTTTTAAACAATACTGTCCTAAACCCTTATTATAATGCCCAGAACCACTTGCAGACTTTCTGAAACCCATTATTATAATTACAATCAAGAATCATAGGAGGCTGTGCTTTGTGCCAGAAATACATATACACTGAATTGTTTGCAGAGGAGCCTCAGAGAGAAAGAGCGAGGGAGAAATGCTGCTTCCGTGCTGCTCAATTCAGGAGCAGTAACTCCCACCCCATTTCATTTTCCCTCATCCGTTTTCCAATTTAACTTGTGGCTGCTGAGATCCAGGCTAATATTTGCTTTGTCCTCCGTGCTCTCCTGTGGCCTTGATGCAGGGAACCTTAAGCTGTGCCCATGTCTCTTGTGCCTCCACCTACCCCAGGTGGGGCCCCCACCAGACCCCAAACCCTGCCCTGGTGAGGATCTGGGGGGCTGCAAGATGCGGTGCTCTGGGCAGTGCAGTCAGGACAGAAGCAAGGAGCATTTTGTTTCAGAGATGGCTGCAAAGCAAGCCGTCTGGTCAAGGAAATGCAGCATCCAGCTTAGTTTTATTAAAGCTTTGCCTCATGGGTCACAAAAGACCTTAGAGAGGGCTGTAGGGTTTTTGGTAGTGTTATCCCGATCTACTGCTGACAGAGCTCATGGGGTGTGGACTCTGATTTGGCTTTTGCCAGCACGAGCCCTGAAATTAGCTCTCCCTTTTTCACAAACAGTGCCTGAAGTCAATCTCACCTATCACTGGCTTCCATGGTAATGTCACTGGCTGGTGCTGAGAAAAGTGAGATGGATCAGGCCCTTTCTTCTGAATAAATATCAGATCTGATTCACCACTCAATTGCTTCTGTTTTACCTCTGTAGAACGTCATTGATTATAGAAGGATTTGCAAGTTTAAAACTAGACTAATTCAGTGATTAATCCCAACCAAAGCCTTCTGTAAATAGAGACCAATACTCCAGCAGCATTCAATATTCAACACATCAATAGAGTTCTCAGCAATATGACTGAATGGCATTTAGAGTTCCCCTCCCTTTATTCAGGGTAGTGCTGGGATACATTTAGTTTAGCTAACCCAGACTTTTCACCTCTTTCTCTTCACCCTGGGAAATGCCAGGCACGTTCCCAGTGAAACAAAAGCAAAACTCTCCCTTCCAGCCTCCGACACATTACTGCAGCAGCCAAACCCTTCAGGCACCCAACGGGACCAGAGGATGCCACAGGGGGGTGGGGGAAGGAAGAGGGGCTCATGGCTGGGTCTGACCATATCTAAGGCCCATATCATCCCATGCGCTGGAGACTCCTCTCGCACCTTCCACCAGTGAATTAAGGCTGGTAGATGTGGTAGAAAAGCTTATTGTAGGAATGTGTGGCTCTAAGGAAACATTGGCCAGGAAAAGCAACTGTGACAAAGAAATATCTTGACTTTAAAGATTTTAAGCATTTCTGCAGCTTCTTCTGGTCCCACTAACCTTCAGATCGCACACAAAAATCCCAAACCACTCCCCCAAATGCTATGTAATCTGGACATAAATAAGAGTTGCAGGTCATGGAAATATCTGTGGGTTTCAATATTTGGTCTTGGTACAAATAAAATTGAGATTTTAAGCATTAAACATTTTGGGGAAATTTCCCACCACAAACAACCTCCCCACACACTGATGACATAACTGCTCAGCTTCACTGAGCGGCTGCAGGGCAGCCCATTTCACTCCATAGGGATTTTCCCCTGAGTCACGGCTCCTAGAAAGGCTTGCCCAGTATTTTTGGGATCCAAATCTTGTTTCTCTTTCCTGTTCCTTTGCTCTCTCCAGGAAGTCCTGGGGTCCACTCAAAGTGACAGACCCTGAAGTTCCACTGAGTGTCCCCTAGACCCAAATCCTGTTTCAGAGGCAGACAAATGGATGGATCTTACAATCATTCTTACATCCATTCACCAACCTACAAGACCTGCAAGAATTGCTGGACCAGCTTCAGCTGACAGCTACAGACAATCACAGAGCTCAGGCATCTGCAGCTCTTCTAGCTGCTGCCACTCCTTGGCTTGCAAGTTCCCATGAGGGGGTGTTTTTGTAGTGCTTTTACAGTGCCTCTGTCCACCTCCTCCAGCTCTGAACAGCCACGGAAGAGTCAACTTCTGAGCACCAGCCATCATCAGCCAAGGCCAGGATGGGAGACAAGGCTGAAGTGATCTTTCTCTTCACATGAGCTTTTCCTCCTCGTGATTCCATTCTTTGCCCTGTAGCAGGACTCCTGTGAGCTGCCTCCAGAAGATATGCTTGCTTATCTCCTTGTCTTTCCACTCCAGATAGGTGTTCCTCCTGAGGTATCGGGACAGCCCTAGCTTCTGCCTCAGCAAGGTCTTATTCACTTCTTCGAGTACAATCATGATGATTCCAGCTTTGTCTTCAACCAGCTGCCAGGACTGGGCAATGTCAAACTCAAAGCTACACCACTTGCTCTCCAGAAAGTCGGTAGAGATGACTGCAATGACATTTCTGCTACTTAGAAAACCTTCTTGGATGATGTTGGTGACAATGGGTACCCCTGGTAGGAAATCCCTGTAGTAAAGACAAAGTTGGAAGGGAGGTTTTCCTCCTTCTAAGGGTTCGACCAGCTCTTTTATCACCCATTCTTGGTCTTTGCTGGAGTGGATAACAAAGGCATCATAGGTGGCTCCCCTTTCTGCAGAGTGTTTACACCCACTGAGCAGCACCAAGAAGTAGTAGAGCTGGAAGTAGTACTTGTAAATCAGGAATATGAACACCAATGCAGCAAGCAATATGACCACTGAGCATGCCACCGTGCCTGGGTTGGGACGGCAGGAGAACAGGTAGAAGCTTGACAGGCTCAAGTTCTTCATGTATGCAGGTGTGTGGCATACCATTAAATGCTTGTTCTGCAGCAGGTCTTCCATTTCTGTGATCCATTTCATAAAGTTCAGGTAACTGCAAGAGCATTCAAACAAGTTGTGAGAGAGATCTAGGTAGACCAGACTAGCAGGCAGGATTTCCAGGGCTGAGTCCAACAGGACACTCAGCTGGTTGTGGCTGAAATCCAGGGCTGTGAGAGCTTGGAGTGGCTCATAGACTACAGGATCGAAGGTCAGGAGCTTGTTGTTGCTGATATTCAGCTCTTTTAGTTCAGAGAGAGCATTAAATGTGCTTTGATCCACCTCTACTAATTTGCAATTTGAAATATCCAAGGTGTGGAGGTGGCTCAAGTTTTTGAAGTTATTGGACAATTTATTGTTCTCAAAGGAGTTGCCTGCCATCTTGAGCACTTGCAGAGAGTTCAGACCATGAAATATATGATCGGATTTAACATGAGTTTTGGTATAGGAAATGTCAAGGTAAATGAGTTTCTGAAGGGATAGAAAGACAGGGTAGGTGCCATGGTTGTCTAACTTTGTGTGCTGGAGGTCCAAGTATAAGAGATTCTTCACATTGGTGAAGTCTCCGGTCAAACTGATGTCAGAATTGAAGCTTAGGTTCAAGTGTCTCAAGTTTGCAGACCCAGAAAACTGAGGAGAACAGCATGAAGTGAAGGAGAGCCGATTCTCACTCAAGTCTATGACCTCCAGGTAAGTTAGATTCTTAAATTTCTGCCGGAAGCTATTAAGGTGTTTGCTCTGGGTAATACGAAGTACTCTCAGCTCCTTAAAGAGGGACAGCTTCACAGCAGGCACTTCCTTAAACTTGCATTTCTTGCATTCCAGATGTTTCACTTGAGGAGACATAGGAACCTCTGACACCTCTTCAAGTTCAACGTTCACCAGCCGAATACTGGAGACGTTGCCTATGCAGTTAAAAAGAGTGTCCGTGTCATTCTCAAAATTCCTGAAACAGGTTAAGACAAACTCCTGCATCTGTACCTGGCAAAGTCCACTCAGGAGTCCATTCTGAAACTCTTCCAGTTTCAGACTGTCCCTGAATTCTCCAACTATTAGTCTGTTGACCTGTAGCCCTGCCAGGCCGTGAAGAGAAGTGCGCATGTCATGGAAGTTCTCAAAAGAGGACCTCAGAACCAGTTCACCAAGATGAATCTTTGCAAAGGACCCAGGCTGGATGTATTTTATATTATTCAGAGAGAGCACCAAGGTGAGGTTGAGCCTGTTTGCTTCTCTCAGGGCATCAAGGTCTCCTTTGGAGATATATGTAATCTTATTGGAGAAAAAGCTCAGGTGCCTGAGAGAGGTCAGGTTGGAAAAATACTTGGGAAGCTTCAATGAAGCAATGCTGTTGTGGCCCAAATTCAGCTCCTGTAGGGTATGCAAGTGTCCAATTGGTAGGTCAGTCAGAGAGGATATGCCGGTTTCCACCAATACTAGTTTTTTCAGAGATGTTAAACCATAGAAGGTTGCTGACCCCAGGTACTGGAGGGAATTGGCAGTTAAAATTAAGGTGGAAAGTTCATGAAGATCCACAAAAGAGTTATCTTCTATTGTATGGATGTGGCACCTGTTGGGCAAGAAAAGGGGATAAATGTACATGAATGAATAAATGTACTTTTACTCTACATTCACTAACACTACTGCGCTAAGTGCTAATGCAGTGTTCTCAGACTTAACATCTTGCTGGGGCTTAGCTTGGCATTGCTGTGCTCCTGAATCCAACTTCTCCTTCCTCAATCTGCAGGTGAACATAGTTATTTCCCAGCAAGGAGCATCATTAACCAGCCATGCAAAAGGAACCTTCCCATAGCAGGAGAACTTCTCTCTCCTCCTCGTCCTAGATCTGAATTTTAGTTGCAAAGCAAGAGACCCAGAGCTATGGTCAAAATTCAGGCAGGCAGCAGGACAGAAGCATTTTAGTTTTCTTTTTAGGCCAAAGTAAGACTCTGATGCTCATAATTGATGGTAGAGCCAACCAGATGGAGGACTCCCTTACATCTTGCACTCTCACAGCTTCCAGACTCTCTCAGCAACAGCTGGGCAGTCCCCCTGGCACCGGACTGATGCAGCAGTTGCAAAGCTCACAACCCAGCAGTTTTGCTGATATCTGAGAGGGAACAGACCCCTGGTTGTGTTGGTTCTAAAAGAGAAAAGTGAGAGTGAAGAGGAGTGTGGCTGCCTAAAGGTGGTTTCATATGAGAAGACCCAAAGTTTGAGACCCAAACCCATTCTGTAACGAACTCGAGCAGAACGAGCTTTACAACCCAGTCAGTGCCTTACAGCAAACATGCTCTGCCACTCAGCTACTTCAGAGCTGTAACTGTGATGGGACTGAGTGACATTTTTCAGTGAAACAATTTACCCATAGAAACTGTTGTCTCAAGTCAATGGAAATTATACATCAATTCAAATTTGCTAATAAGCCTCCCTCATCTCCTCCCCCAGATATGTGAGTAGAAAGGAAGAGATATGTTGATATTTTAAAACAACCACCTTTTACAAAATGAATGTACTTTTTTTTTTTTTTTTTTAAATGTGATTAGAAAAACAGTTCACCCAAGATGTTCCATGTTCTACTTTGGAGTTTTTGTAACAGTGAAAAGTCTGGCATTTTTCTTGTTCAGAAAGAAGTAAAGAAGTAAAACATCCTCCTCCCTCTTACATCGTGTCCTACAAGATCAGACTGACAGGCCCAACTCTGAGAGAGTGTGTCCTCAGTAACTGGACTAAAATCTGTACATCAGTGCCATGGGCATGTGCAGAGAGACAGAGAGAGGGACAAAGTCAAGAGCAAAACAACAAAGAGCCAAAATCAACAAGACCCCAAAATCTGGAACTGTTGAGGCCCAGCTGGGGTAAGGTTGACCAGTATCCACATAAAAAAGGCTCATTACCTTGAAAGATCCAGAAGCTGAAGTTCAGGGACTGATGAAAAATAATTTGAGCTCAGTGATTTCAGATTGTTGAAGCTGAGGTCCAGCTCCTGGGTGGTGTTTGGGACTTCAGGGGGAACTCCAGAGATGTTCAGCCCCATGCATCTGAAAGCTTTGCTAGGGATGACCTGTAACAGTGGCAGATCCATTCAGTCAACACCCACTCTTCACAAAATATCAGAAAATTATACTGTCAGGAAAGCAGGAGCAGAGCAACTACCACACAGTTCATTTCTAAGTGAACTTCGAAGTTCAGTTCTAAATGAGCCGCCCTGAGCTTCAGGAAATAATCTCATATATCCTAAGTACCTCTCCCACCTCTGGTAGAACCAGTCCTGCTCCCCAGGAGGAGCTACATTTCTTGCTGATTGAAGCAGGTACAAAACCACAGGACAGTGTTCCTCGAGGCTATGGATGAACCAGCAGCAACCTCTGAAAGAGCCAGCGAAACGAACACAGGGGGATGTATGGTGTGCCCCGGATCAGCGCTCAGCTCTGACACACTGCAGAGAAGCAGGCAGCTCTAACAGAAATTGCTCTGTGAGTAATAAGTAAAGTTTGCAAAAGGCAGTTCATCAGTGCCAGGTGTTTGGGGTACCGGTGAAGTCACTCTACAGCACAAATCAGGCTAAAATATCATAATTTGCAGAATTTTTAGACAAGGCTTGGATCTCTTCCTGAAGGGATACATAATCTATTAGTTTAGCTGTAGTGTAGTAACCCCAGAGGTACAGAAAGCCAAGAAGAAGAAATGGTTTGTGCTGCTTGTTCTGGTTCTCAGGTGTTTTTGAGACCAGCGTTTACTTCAAATATTTCAATTGCCTTGGTAACAGCCTTGGAAGAAAGATGAGCTTCCGTAAGAAAACTAACACACGACAGATCTGATGCACAAATCTCCCAAGCAGAGGGGAAAGTTGCACCGGAGAAGCAGAAGGATTTCGTGCTCGTGCAGAGATCACGTACCTCCAAACAGGGACTGAGGAGGCAGCCTGCCAGCTGCAACAGGATGAGCACCAGCTGCAGCAGCCCCACAAACGTCCACGGGAGGAGAGCTGCTCTCCTGGGCATCTTCAGGAGGCCAGGCAAGCAGGAGAAAGCACCATGGGTGTCACACAAGGACCCAGAGAGAGAAACCTCCTGAAATGCTGAGCGCTGCCTCCTACCACTCCTGCTTCTCACCGCACGTCACTGCGAGCTGCAGAGAACAAGGGGAAGTGAAACTGGTGACTGCCCAGTTTCTAGACATGCTTGGAGTGCTTCTTGCAACTCTGTGTTTAAAAAAAAGGAAGAAAAAAAGGAAGTACCAAAAGGTGTAGTTTGGACTAGAACTTAAACAGCAATATGTGTTGTTCCGCTGCGTCACTTGACTCGATTACCTCAGATTAGCTCAGGCTAAATTGGTGGAGAAAAAGGGAAATTTGTGAAATTGTGAGTCCCATTTCAAGAAGGCCAGGTTTCACATCCCATAATGTGAATGCACTGTGTAGAGCAAATGAGTCTCTGCATTCGTCCCCCTGCCACGCTCCCAGGACAAGTGCAGGCCTTGGGCCCATGTCTTCCTGAGGCCAGTAACTATTACGTTACTGTTTTAGCTATGGCTGAGCTCTCATGAACACACATCTAGGATTTACTGGGCCTTGGTATTGCATCATCCCAGGAAGAGGCTGCACAGGGCCATGCACAAGGGCCAAGCAGCGGAGACCTGACCATGGAGCAGTCAAAGCCCCAGGCACGGCTCAGCCCGCAGCACCGCGCTGGGCTCCGTGCTCCCCTGCCCTTGGCTGGGACAAGCTGGGAGGGCTGGGGTCAGGGTTTGAAGCCTTGCTACAAAATCAAGCCTGTGGAGGGTCATCTTGACACCACCCTTAACTCACAGCGCAGACACAGCTGTTGTTTCTGGAGGAGGCTTTGAAAAAGCCAAGTGTTGGTAATACCAATTTAATTCAGCTGTGAGCTTTCTAATAAAGCTCCTTGCCTTCATTTATTCTGATATATGGTAGTGTTTTATTGTACCTACTGATGTCTTTCTGTAGATAAATAAGAGTTGTTACTGGGGATCTAGCTGTAGGGTTGTGGAATATCATTAACACAGAAAAATGGCAAAAATGGGAGATGAGGATAGGATACTAGTCTAGAAATAGATGGAACAGGGAGCAACTACACATGAAAATCTGTGAATATTGATAGTAAATACAAACTGAAACACAAGGCCAGTGAGTAATCCACTTACAGAGAAAAAGATAAAATCTCAGGGAGGGGGGATGGACACAGAACTTCTTTGGCAAGGTCAGTAGAGGGCCACTGAGGGATGAAGAAATCCTAAAATAACAGATGATCTCTGTGATAAAAAACACATATCAGACAATGGCAGCTAAAACTGACACCCTGATTTACAGCCAGATAGCGCCCATTAAGCCAGCAGACAAAAAGTTTGTTGAAATTGGGCAAGTTCTACAAAATCCCTGTTCTGAAAAGCCTCTTGTGATTGCAGGTATTTCCTTTTACAGATGGAATCAAAAGTGAATGGAAACAATTGCTGACTGCTTCTGTGCCTGGATTAAGGAAATTGGCAGAGCATCATGTGTCTGCAGAGAGGACAAATGAGCATGTCCTTTAGTATTCAATATGCAGAATGAAGCAATCCACATTTAATTTTTATCTAAAGCTGAGATGAGCCTGAAGTATGCTCTAGAAATTACCATTTCAATGGAGACTTGCTGAAGATGTTGGAGAGTTTGGGAGCATCACAAAATCCATCCAACAGCCATGCTTAGGAGTCAAGTGGAAAGTACAACTTGAAGGACATTCAAAGAGCGTGCTGCTTCTATCACAGGGGACAGTTTCACAATGAATA